>NC_142488.1:36850787-38080809 GCF_049115385.1 Moschus berezovskii | reverse complement strand
GATCCTGAAACCATGAACGGCTGCAACACTTCCCCGCTCTCCCCGGGACTGGGCGGTTACTGGCATTTTAAGAGCCGGAGGAAGTTGTAGCCACCACCGTGGGGGTAACACACACGTGAAAAAATGTGAGGCCAGACAGGCCGGGCAAATAAATAACCCTGGGCCGGCGATGGCAGGCGGGCCTGGAGTTTCAGCGCAGGGTTGTAAAAGTTGACAGGAGCCGTTTGGACTGGAAAGGGCCGTGTGGGTATCGCTGCCAGGCTTTGCCAAGCTCCCCGGCTGTTGAATACTCCAAAACTGAATAGATAAAAAAGAAACAACAGCCACAAAAGAAAAAAAAAGCAAACAAACAAAAACTCGCCAACGAAACCACCCAGGCAGCGTCCACCCAGCCTTCCCCGTTGCGCGCCCGGGATAACACTGCGCTGCGCGCTCGCCTTTATTTGGATAAGGTGTCCGCTGCCGCTGCTCTTGGCCGCCAGCCAGCCTTCTGTCTCCCACTTGGGGCTTTAGCGCTGCCCGGGAGACGCGACTCTCTGATGCTGCCCGCCCGAGTGTCAGCCTCACCCGGAGGGTCCCCGCGGCTTTGTGTTCCCAGAACGATGATTTGTTTGACAACGGGCTTTCCTTCCAGACTGTCTTCCAGCCTGGCACAACGCGTGGGTGGGTCCTCAGAGACACAGATGGGGCCGTGGAGGAGCCGGCAGCCACTCGGGCCACGGGGTCATTGGCTGCTTGGTGGTGAAAGGCCAAGGAGACCCAGACACGGTTGAAGGCCAGAAGGATCTTGGTTTACATGGACTAACTGAAGTTTATGCTCAGGCCTGAAAAGTTAAGTGCAGAGGGTGGGGGACGACGCACGAAGCAGGATGAGAAGGCTGGACTTATTCTATGGCACGCAAATTTTTAATAAGCTTGGAGAAAGGGCCACCACCCCCACCCCTCACGTCTTTCTCTCCTGTCTTATTCCAAAGCTCCTGTGTTAGCCAGAGAGACAGCTCGGAAAAACCTGCCCGGGAGGTGGGCAGCAGGATCTGGGAGAGCTAATCTGCTAGGCTGACCCCCCCAGGCAGGCAGGCGACTTCCATGAGGTCAAGAAAGGCTCCCTTGGTGAGTGCTGGCGCAGGGCAGGGGGCACCGACCTGGTGCTCAGTAGAGCTGTGGTGGGGGTCATGGTAGCAAACCCCCCTTGCTGTCTCTGCTTCTAGTTCCTTGCAGGCTTTCTTTGAGAAGCCACAGTCTTAAAACAGTTAATGATTAGCCTTCAGGTGCCTGGAACCTGGTGGGGAAGGCTGGGGGGACTTATCTTACCAGGGGCACTTGGAGTCAGTTTATAGGGGCCTTCTGTGAGGACCCGCAGAGTTTGGGAAAATGAGTAGCTGTCCGTAGGTTATTCCACTCTCCTCTCTCTACCAAACCCTCTCTCTTTGCACTCATCTGGGGCTATGCCTGGGGTGGCTGGGACAGTCTAGCCCACCCACAGCATAGGCCTACCATCTTGGGATGTCAGGGAGAGTTCTTGCCTAGCCTGTCTTTTGGGGATCAGTCTGGTAGATGGTGTCAGAGGCAGGAGTGGTCAGCACAGAGCCAGGAGGTCCTGAGCGACCATCCAACAGCAGGATTCACGCAGACACTGACCTCCACTTCGGCCTCTCTTTTGCATCACACACCTGCCACACTGACTCGGTGTCCCAGGAGCCTCAAAGAGGATGGCTGAGAGGCGGGCATGGGTTTTCCTGCCCCGGGGAAAGGAATAGGCTCTGTGGCCAATGGCTGTGTTGGCATCTGACTTTTGCATCAGTCTTTTCAGCGTGGTGGTGGTGAGTCAGGCCCAGCCGTCCCTCCTCTGCTCCAGGTACACTGACCAAATCCTGTTTCTGAGTCAGCTCGGAATTTGGGGGTCTGCTGGGTGCCTGGCCCTGCCCCTTGTTTTGAGAGCTCGTTCCCCTCTGGAATTTCAAGAGCCTATTTGCCCTTCTTCCAGGGCAGTGCCGCCTCCTGCCTTGGTTTCTGAGTTGGGTACGAGACAGGTAGAGCTGTGGATGGGGAAAAGAAGGACGAGAAAGAGAGAAGGGATGATGGAGGAGGCTTGCCCTCCTTTCACACTCATCCTGGTCTGACAGCTGCCCCTTCCAATTTGGAGTCTTGGCCTTTGGGGGATGGAGTGATGGGGAAGTGAGAAGTCAAAAGCTCTCATCAAGTCCCTGAATTGTAGCCTGTTTCTGGAATAATACAAAATCGATCCTTTAAACCAAAGGAAACAAGCAAAAACCTGTGAACCATGACACCCTTGCTTATCCAGAAGTTACTGGCCTTAGCGACCTCAACTATTGGGAACCATCCAAAAGAGCTGAAATGCTGAAGAATTCCTGTGCTGAAGTTCATTGACTGTTTACCACAGACATGTGGGGATCTCTCTTCATCAGCGTCTCTTGACTCTTACTTCACAAACTATTCTAACACATCAGATGACTCTGAAGTTCCCTCCAACTCCTGCTTCCATTTTGGATTTTGTTTTGCTGGCGATGGTTGGGTGAACACAGGTGCTGTTGACCAGGGTCAGGACTACAAGAGGAGGAGGAGCAGATAGGAGGGAAGGGTGATGTGGCTGGGAAAGTGACAGCCACAGGAAGGTGTTATTACGCACATTGGAGCAAAAGAAGAGACACGAAGAAAGCAGAAACAAGACATCAAGGAGGGACAGGGTGGAGCCATCTAGTGATAGGGCACATGGACGCAGAAGGTGGCCTCATCTGTGAGCGTGGCATGATTGTCCATGTACCCAGTGAGTGAGCCACCAAAACCACTTCAGCTGTGTCTGTGCCATCAAAGAAAGAGGCAACATGTAATGCTGTTTACTTTTAAAATTTTATTATTTTTAATTGAAGCATAGTTGATTTATAATGTATTAATTTCAGATGTACATCACAGTCATTCAGCTCCATATATGTTTTTTTTTCAGATTCTTTTCCTTTATATGTTCTTTCAAATATTGACTAGAGCTTCTTGTTCTATAGAGTAGGTCCTTGTTGATTATCTATTTTATATATAGTCATGTGTATCTGATAATCCTAATTCATCCCTCCCCTGGACACGGTTTATTTAAAAATACATGCACTTTTGTTCTGAAGTTTTAGTGTTTCCAGAGGGGGAGCTTTACTTTGCCTGCAGATTCATTTCTTGAAAACAGCTCATTGTTCCTGATGCTGATTCCCTACATGTTATTTCTGAAAGATGAAAAAATTTCAGCTGGCTGCCCAAGAAAATTCACTTTATCTCACTTGACATAGGAAGCTGGCATTCCTTTGAATGCAGAATCCGAGAAGCATGCCATCAGAGCACCCATTTAGTTTGAAAACAATTGATTTGCAGCACGTTTTCTGGCTTCCAGGAGGGCTGGTAATACGATAGGAAGGAGGGTCTTCCCCACTTCCTTTGTTCCTGACAATGGGGAAGGAGACCCTTTGGTCCAGTAGAGCTCACCACAGAGGCTGGATGGGTGCAGTGGAGGTAGCTCAAGGGCTTCCCTTGGTTATAGGGGCCCTATCAACCTGAGGCTGAGCTTAGGCCTCCTTTGGTGTGCCTCTTTCTCCTCCTGGGGAGACAGAAGCCACTTGAGGAATAAAATTTCCAAGCTTGGAGTGATCAACGCCATATCCCAGCCCCTCCCACCCCCACTCCTTTCTGGAGTCTCTGAGCAGAGCCAGAGGATTGCTGATAAGGGCCCTTGAGGGTCCTGAGTCTGCACCCTGTATTCTGCCTCCACTCTGGCTACTCTAGCAAGCCCACTCATGTCTGGTCACCCCTCATCACTCTTAGGGATTGTTGTGGGACGTGCAGACACGTGTGCTGAAGAACCACTGCTTTCAAGGAAGGCAACTCATTTATTGAGCATCTAGTGCCCAGCAAGCACTCAATGGAGCTTCGCAGGTGGCTCAGATGGTAAAGAATCTGCCTCCAAAGCAGGAAACTTGGGTTCGATCCCTGGGTGAGGAAGATCCCCTGGAGGAGGAAATGGCAACCCACTCCAGTATTCTTGCCTGGATATTCCATGGACAGAGGAGCCTGTGGCCTACAGTCCATGAGGTCACAGAGTTAGACACGACTGAAGCGATTCAGCACACACGCAAGAGAGCTTTAAAAAGTACTGATGTCTGCATGCCAGCCCCCAGAATTCAGACTCAGTTGGTCTGGAGCATGGCCTGGGCATGGGGGTTTTTGAAAGCTCTCTAGGGACTCTAGTGTGAGACCCCGAGTCAGGACCACTGACCTCCAGGGTCTGACCTGGAACAGAATTCCATTCAAACTCAGAGCCTCATGTGCTGTGTGCCTTTAAGTAGACAGTGGAAGTGGAGTCTCAGTTTCCTATCTGCTGAGTGGATGGTGGTGATACCCATGTCCCAGTGAGTTTGTGGGGCCAAGTGAGCTGGGGTCCATGAAGCTAAGAACACACAGCAGGTGCTAAAGCGAGATTGCTGGTCTTCCTGTGCCAGAAAACATGAACCGAAAGATATAAAATCACTTCCCCATCCTCCAGGTCTGGTGGCTGCCTATTTTCTTTTCAGCCTTCTTAGCCCAACTCCATCACTTGCACGTGGTTGAGGCTCATTAAATATTTGCAGGTCTACAGAGAAGGAGCAAGGAGAACCTGCCGAGTTCAACAGACCCCAGGAGTTTGGTTTTCCCTTTAAACCTTTTGGAGGAAAGATGGAGCAGAAACTCCAGATGCAGATTTTTTTTTTTTTAATGCCCTGATTGAGCAGTGTGAACACAGCCGAGGGCTGGTGACTCCACTGCCCCCACACCGCCCTGACCCCGGGCCATCCCGGGCCAACTCACAGTGACAGGGCACCCCAGGCGAGCGCTCTGACTTCTGCCTCTCCACCTCCCCCCATCCCTGTCCTTTGATGAGAAACACGGAGAGCCAGAAACTGGCTCACAGGGAAGGAGAACGCTCTTTCCTCAGCCCTGGGGACTTGTTCAGCTGTTCGGCATTTAGCAAGCCTTGCACCCCTTCCCTTCCAGCTCAAACTCAGCGGCATTTCAGAGCAAGCTTCAGCCTCTGTGGACCACAAACTTCAGGACAGGAGAAAGGGTTGCTGTAGCTCAGCCCAGCTCGTTTTTGGTGACCACGTTCCTGTCTGGAGGAGAGTGAGCTCAGAGGACCCGAGCTGGCAGGCGCGCCAGGGGACTCTCTGGATCCGGGTGGGGGGTTGCTGTGCTGGCTGAGATGTTCCGGTGGCGATAATGAGTACCGTGCAGTCGTCTGTAATTATGCAGTCTCTAAGCCCCGGGGCGTGGGGTGGTGTATTTGCCTGTGCTGTTTGGGGGTTGATCCTGCTGTCAGCGCTTAGCAAGAATTAACAGTGACGCTCTATGCACCACAGTCATAACACTAAATCTGATCTGCATGTCTATGATTCATTAAAAAAAAAAAAAAAAGACCCATCGTTGCTGAAACCCCTCCAAGCCCATCATTGAAAAGAAATTATGCTCAGTGGAAAGAGCGATTTTGACGTCAAGGAGGACCTACGTGCCTTTTCATGAGCGGCTGGAATTAGAAGGCTGAGCTCTGGCAAGTGGAAACGGGATCCATACTTGGAGACCTCTGTGCAGCCAGCAACCTGCTTTCCAGGTGTGGGTTGCTCACTTTCCGGATTGTCTGAGGCCGGTATTTTTAAGATCCCTGGCAGGCCACTGCCGGCACGCTTATCACGCCCTGCTGGGCCACACCAAGCTCCTTCCAGGCAGTGTAGAGGAGATTCTGGGAAGGCCAGCCTTTTTTTTTTTTTTTCCCCTTTCCTTTTTTTTTTTTTTCCTTGCATTTTAGAAGAAGCTCAAACATAATGTGGAAGACAGTCTGCTTCAACGACACCTCCCCAGCATTCCAAGTCCAGAAGAAATTAATTGTGGATGATGGGCTGTTGGGGTGTTCTGTGGTACCCTCTTGCTTTACTGTTTGGTAATTGGAATTTCTTCGTTTTCTTTTTCATGAGGTCACAACCACGAGGATAGCCTTTCCTTTTGAGGTTTTTGCTGTTCTGTCCTGTGGGAGAGGCCCGTGTCCAAGAAGCAGGACCCCTGGGTTCAAGCCTGGGTTCAAGCCTTCCATGATTCCGTGGACTCTTGGACGTGTTGTGGTCCTGTATCCACAAAACTGGGTCATAAGAAATCCCACCTCACCCTGATGCTTAGAGTCAAATAGGGATAAGGAGAGAAACAAGCAATGGAGGGTTTTGATCTCTTGCCGATATAGGAACTTCATAGATGAATTGTTTGGGTTCCAGTTACTACTGCTGTGTAACAAACAACTCCAGACTTAGTGACATAAACAAGCATTGTATTATGCTCACAGATCTGGGGTCAGAATTCAGACAGGGCTCAACTGGGTGGGTTCTTTGCTCCTTGTATGGCACCCCACTCCCAGTACCCCTGCCTGGAAAATCCCATGGATGGAGGAGCCTGGTAGGCTGCAGTCCATGGGGTCTCTAAGAGTCGGGACACAACTGAGCGACTTCACTTTCACTTTTCACTTTCACGCATTGGAGAAGGAAATGGCAACCCACTCCAGTGTCTTTCCTGGAGAATCCCAGGACGGCCGGGAGCCTGGTGGGCTGCCGTCTATGGGGTCGCACAGAGTCGGACACGACTGAAGCAACTTAGCAGCAGCAGCAGCATCTACTGAGGCTGCCCAGTGATGGGTCTAGATGCTTCTCTCCCATGTCTGTTGCCTGAATATCTGCATCTGCCCCCCAGTAGGGCAGTTTTGGGGTAATTGACTTCCTATATGGCTACTGGCTTCCTCCGCAGTAACAGTTGCAAGAGACTCAGGTAGGTAGGGAGCTAGATGGTTTTTTCTGATCCAGCCTGGACAGTCACACAATGTTACACGTTCCAGTACTCTAGCCACTGGAGGAGTCACAAGCCCACTCCAATTCAATGGGAGGGGACACAGACGCCACACTTCTTGGTGTGAGGAGTATCAGAGAATTTGGGGCTATATTTTAAAACAGCTCAGTTTCTGAACTTATACAGCTCTCCATTTAATGCCTTCCATTTATGGTGTTGTCACCTCCAATATTTCTTTTGACTTTTTGCAACAACCTTCCGAAGGGGGAATGTTATTGTACCCACTATGCTGATAAGGCAACCAGACTCTGAGAGATGACCTGATTTGTCTGCTTTTCTACAGCAAATAAACCATGAGATGAACCTTGAACCCACCTTCCTGGATAACAGATTTCAAAGATGTAGTCGTGCAGATAAGAAGTACAGAAAGTACTTGTTCTTCAGAAGCCACGATTGCCTGTCGCTTCCAAAAGAACTGTTTTCGCGTATCTGGTGAGTTGTTTGGGAGACCTGACACAAGACTAAACTGAACCCATTCTTCATGGAGAATCTCTTAGAGCGGCTTCCTCTGGTTTTCCTTTCTCACCTTTGAGTCCCAAACCAGTGGACAACAATAAAATGCTAATTCATCTAATACAAACGTGGAGAATTGGAGAAACCGAGCTCAGCCAGATTGGCAGCTCACAGGTAAATATTTGATCAGTGAGTAAAAATTCAAATTTGCGCTATTTGCTGAAGGTGAAAAGTATATTAGGGAACGAATGTAATGGGGTTAAGTAGGCCTGTAGGAGCCTCTTACAGGATCCCACCCCCAGAAGCCCACAGCTTCTTGCTGACCCGAGTTACAAGTGAAAGTGGGCTGGGCACCTCCAAGCAAGACTTCCCTCCTGGCAGGGCCTGGGGCCATGGGGTGAGCCCGGCAAAGCGGGCAGACTGGTAGAGCTGGCTTAACTGGTTCCGTCTCTGTGCACATGTATGCTGGGTGTGCCATGCCCTCCCCCCGGTGGCTCCCCAAGCTCATCGGAGATTAGGGCTCCTGGCCTTCCTTTCCCACCACCACGGAAGCCGGCAGCTGCCTCTGCCTTCACTTAGTGCTCATTTGTGCTATAACTTGTGTCATCCTGGGTGGGCTTCAGGGCTGCAGAGGTTTGGGACAGAAGGTCGAGGAGAGAAACAAGGCCTGAATGTTTGGCTCCTTTCCTACGCATCCCCAGACTTGTCCCCCTCTCTCTGCAGGACCCTCCCCATGAGTCCAGAGAGAGAAAATGTGCTTCTGAACAGCCTGGACAAATCAGGAAATGGGCATGTATCTGGAGAATACAGATGCCAGTGATTCCACTAACGAGGCTCCTAAGTGGAACTGGTGCTCTGGATTCTGCGGACGTGAAGCTATGGGGCTGAGTAGCAGCTGGTTGCTGGCAAGCCACGGACAGAAGGGGGGCTGAGCTGGAGGCTGCCGAGGACCATGTCTGCCGCAGCTGATGGCTCAAGCAGTGGACCTTTTGTGGTCCGGCTTGGTTTGTCCTAGTTAATAAGCGAGGCTGAGTTCATCTGAGGCTTATCCTGGGCCGGCCAGTGCCCTGGTGGGCAGCACAATGAAGCTTAATGACCAGCACTGCAGGACCGAGGCTGAGCCCCAAACAAGCTGTGAGCGTTAGGCCCCCTGCAAGTCGACAGCTGTGATGGCTGCTGGTTACCAGGACGCAGGGCCTGAGTGGAGGAGGAAATCATGATGGAGAAATAAGACCAGAATTCTCCTCCGCGGGCCTGGGAAAATGGAGCAAATCGAAAACACTGGGCTGGGCTAGGGTCAGACCAGGTTCCAGACACACAGCCAGCGGCCTGAAGAACAGGGAGGGGGCAACCAGGCCCAGAGGAAAAGAGGGATTTAGGCTCGGGTGGCTCAGAGGTTAAAGCGTCTGCCTCCAATGCGGGAGACCCGGGTTCGATCCCTGGGTCGGGAAGATCCCCTGGAGAAGGAAATGGTAACCCACTCCAGTATTCTTGCCTGGAGAATCCCATGGATGGAGAAGCCTGGTAGGCTACAGTCCACGGGGTCACAAAGAGTCGGACATGACTGAGCGACTGAACGGAACAGAACGGAAGGGAGGGGGAGGATGTGACAGACATGGAGAGCAGAGCCCCCTCTAGGAAGGATTTGCTGCCAATTCAGGCTTGGCCTTGGCAGCTGAGAACACCTCACCCAGAGGCCCCTCTCCTGGGAGACCCCCATCTGGTGGCTGAGCTGGTGTGGGGTGGGGCCAGTATAAAGTGTTAGTTGCTCAGTTGTATCCAACTCTTTGAGACCACCCCCCCCCCAGACTGTAGCCCGCCAGGCTCCTCTGTCCATGGAATTTTCCAGGCAAAATTACTGGAGTGGGTTGCCATTTCCTTCTCCAGGGGATCTTCCCTACCCAGGGATCGAACCCTGGTCTCCTGCATTGCAGGCAGATTTTTCTTTTTTTTAACCCTCTGAGCCACCAGGAAAGCCTTTATAAAGACCTGGCCATTTTGGCTCCAGGCAGGACACTGTTCTGGACACGCCTCATGCCCCAGCTCTCTCCTCCAGGTTGGCTGAGTCTGTCAGGCTTGCATTTCAACTCGACTCTCTCCTCTGTCCAGTCCTGCTCCCCTCCACCCCCTTCCTTCCAGAGGGATTGATCCCTCCCGAACACACCTCTGCCCCCCTACTCCATCTCAGCATCTGCTTCCCGGGAACCCAGCTTGTGACAGAGGGTCACCTACACCTTGGATCATGGATTCTGTCCTAGGGACCAGTAGGACTCCAGATGGCATTTTATTCTGGGGGTTTTGTCCCGTTTCCTTTACATGGTTTCCAAAGTTTCCTCCACTGACTGGGTTTTATCTCCACTTGCTTTCAGAGATTATCCCAAACACAATCGACTCCTTCATTAGGGCAACTCCCCCACTGGTCCTCAGCATGAATGTCTTTTCACTCCCTCTCACCCTGCCCTCTGCCCTTCCTCCTCAGACACCCTGCCCCCAACCCGAGTCCAGCCCCTGCTCCCATAAAGGACTCCTCTGCCCGCTCCTGTCTGCTCTCTTCTTGGGCTGGTTCCTGATGGTTATGGCTCTCTGCCAGGGTCAGTCATAAGGTGTCCCTCGGCACACAAAACTCCATCCTCTGCCAGACACTGGGCCTTTATTGTTGGCGTGGGGACAAGCCAAATCACTTGGCAAGGTCCACACCGGGCCTTAGTCACCGTCTCATCACTGTGGCCCTCGCTGCTGCCTCTGTCTCCCCTCCTGGGCTTTCAGTCCTGGCGGTGTTTGCTGCCCGCTTCCCCTGGCACAGACACAGATGGGGCCAGCCTGGGAACCCCAGATGTCACCTCTTGAGGGCCCCGGGAGGCCCAGCTCATCAGCCGGCAACTTCTCTGACCTTCTTGGCAGCCAACACCAGAAGCCTAATTAGTGGCTCAGGATCTCCTCTCTCACCCCCCTTCGCCTCTCCTGTTTCCCGGCTCCTTTCCTCCACCAGGAGAGGGGTAGGGCTCACTTTTCCCTCCAGTCGAAGGTCACTGAGACCAGGGATGTTTTTTAGACATGGCACTGCAAGGGTGTGAGAGGAGATATGTCCAGACTGCACCCCCAGCTCCCACCCCCAGTCACAGCCAGCTGGATTGAATTCGCCGTCGATTTATCGTACACTGTTCGGTGGCGGCGGGTGCCATTGGCTCGCAGGAAGTGATCCCAATTGTTAGAGAACTTAGGGATGGAAGGGCATTGCCAGAGGATGGAGTGACCTGTCTCAAGGCTCGCTGGTCACCCAGGGGCACAAGAGGGTCAAACTGAGGGCCAGGGGACAGGCTGGCCCAGGCCACCGACAGACCTCTGGGGGACCCAGGGGGATCGCCCCTCACCCAGACCTGAGACAGACTCCTGAATGCTTCTCTCTGCTTCATTTACACAAACAATCAAAAAGCCAACCCAGCCCAAATGAAATGCCCACATTTTATGGCTTGCAGTGTTTTAGTTCTAATTTGGCTTCATTTGGAAAAGAGGTTTTACTAAGTGGCATAAATTGAGCCTAACAAATTTAAAAACTAAAACAGCAGCACCCTAAACGTTTAAAACTGTAATTGGAGAGAGATAAAAAGTGAGTTGTCGGGGAGGGGTGGGGAGAGAGGCAGAAGAAGGGGGAGGGGAAGAAATTCAATTTCCGTTCTACTTGGCAGGAGGTTAATTTCCTGCTCCCCCTCCCCCTGGGCCCCAGCCCTGTCCCCTCCCCCACTTAGAGAATGCACCCAGAAGGTTCCAGAAGCGATGCCAGTGCCCTGCGGGATGTCTTGTATGCAGTGGGTGCTTAGGAAAGACTGGGTGAACTCACTCTTTTCTCTGATGTGTCTGTGGACAATGGGACAATGGAGACTCCTTTCAGGGGACCCCTTTGCCCCCACAGAAAGGGGACCTGCAAGATCCTTCCGGGGTGGGATGGGGGCGGGGTGGGGGTCGAGTGGGAGGTATGGGCCATTAAACAGCCAGCATATCTCTTTGGGGGATTTTCCTTTAGAGAACCAGCCCTCCTCCCAGACAGGGTGCCATACACATAAATAAGCATGGGTGAGTGTGGGAAGTGTCCCTGAGTGTCCTGGGGTGGGGGGTGCAGTGGGAACCTGAGAGGTCCTCAGGGCCTGGCCACAGCCTCCCTACCTCCCACAGACTGCGGGCAGATAGATGCCCTGGCGATGCTAGTCTGTGTTGATCACCCTCTCCTGGGAGCTGTTCAGCACCTAGAGTCTCAGTCCCGTGACTAAGCATGCAGTCATACAATGCTTTGGCCTGGAGGCAGCAAAGTGGGGTTGAGGGAAAGGCCATTTGGCAACAAACCTCTCCCCTCATGGCTGGGCTCTGCCTTTTGTGGTCAAAGTGACCTTGGCCAAGCCCCCAGGTTCTTCCACTATAAAATGAGAAGTGATAAAAACTAGGAAACTTTTAAAATCAAGACTATGCCATACGAGATGAAAAGGCTCTATTCTTTTTTTCAGCTGATATGAAAATTCCATGTCTTAAGACACTCGTGATACCAAGAATAAGAACACTCCTTAAATTGGTACAAGGAGGTTTAGTAATAGGATTCAAAGGGCTCTTACAGAACTCAGCTAGAAAGAAACTGCTGAGGGGCTGAGGGGGCAGGAGCTGAGTCTGGAAGAGCTGGAAATGAGGGGGCAGTCTGTCTCTCCCTCAGGCCGGGGCCTGTGTCTGCTCCTCCCTGCCGGTGTCTGAGTGACTGCTGTGTTCTGTCTGCACCCTGGGTCTTCCTCAGTTCATTTGTCTGCTTGTACATGGCTCTGTAGGGCTGAACCAAATGGTAGCACCACCTCTGCAAAGTGATCTGATACTTTCAGGGCCCACCATTCTCTGATTGATTTTATGTCTCTGAGTTCAAAGTCTCAAAATAGAATCGAATTCGTTCTGTCCTTGATCAGGCATATTGCCGTGATCAATCAGCAGTGGCCAGGGAAGTTGAGCCATGAGGAATGTATATGGTCCCCTTGCCCACTCCTTAGGCAGGGACTGTGGGTAGATATATGTGGGGATTTAACCATAGCCATCTCTAGAACATTCCTTATGTACCATGTCACTTTTTTTCTGAGTATGCTGGGATGCTTAACCCAGAACCCTGAACCAAAAAAAGTGCTCAAGACATAGTTGCTGATTGAGGAAAAGTTACCTTCTGCTAGAGCTCTGCTTTCTGTTTGCCTACCATTAAGCTTCTCATCTAGAGTGTATGGTTTCATGGAATGGTGATCATAGGCAAAGGGCTATCTTTCTAAAATATAAAGAGTTCCTAGAAATCAATAAGAAAAATAGTGATCCAATAGGAAAAATGTGTCACAAACATGAACACACAGTTTACTGAAAAGGAGGTCGAAATGGTTTTTAAACATATGACGTGTTCATGCTTATGATAAGAAGATGCAAACAAAACTACACAGAGGTATTCTTTTTCATCTACCAGACCGACAAAAAACTGATAACATACTGTTTAGAAACAAGTGCTTTTATGCCTTGCTGTGGGAGTGTAAACTAGTCCAATCTTTATGCAGACATTGGCAATATCTAACAAAATTTCAAATGTACCATATCCTTTGATCTGGCAATTCCACTTTTGGGAATTTATCTTACTTGCGTCTATATTGTATGATGTATCAGTTAGTCATTGCTGCATAACAAACCACCCTACATTTTAGTATCTTAAAACCACAATTCTATTTCTCACTACTTGTTTGTTGGGGGTGTTTCTGCTGATTTAAGGTAGACTCAGCTAATCTTGGCTAAGTTCACTTGTGTATCTGTGGTCAGCTGGCAGATTGGCTAAGAGCTGGCTTGTCTAGGAGAGCCCCAGCTAGGCCACTGGGCCCTGCACCCTACATGCTCTCATACTCCAGCATGGTAGCTTGAGCTTGTTCTCGGCTGGCCTGGGCGTGTTTCATGGCAATTTAAGAAAAATAAAAGAAGAAATTAAAATCTCAAGTATGTTTTAAAGTTTCTGCTTACATCAAGCCTGCTAAACAAGTTACATGGTAAAGTCCAGATTTAAAGGGTCAAGGAAAGGCACTGTGGCTTTTTAGTGAGAGAAGCACCAAAGTCAAGGGTCAAAGGGCAGGGACACAGGAAGAGCTAAAGGCTTGGGATCATCAATGCAACGACATATGTGTTCAGTCCTCCACGCGTGTGCAATGACATTTGTGCATGGTTACTCACTGTAGCATTGCTTGTGATAGAGTCAACCAAAATGGCCATCAGTAGAAGACAGACTAAACAAACTATGGCATCCATGAGCTGGCATCATTTGTAGCTGAACAAAGGATGAAAAATCCCCCTGTGCACGAATGGAAAAATCCTGAAGGTAGCCGAAGGGAAAAAAGCCATGTGAGGGGTGGTGTGGATAGTATGCTACCTTTTATATAAATAGAGGAGAGAAATAAGAATATATGTATTTGTGTTTGCTTGTATTTGCATACATTAACTCTGGAAAGAGAAATAAGAAATGAATAGTGTGGGGAGCAAAGAAAGGGAAAGTCACAGGCTTGCTTGGCTTTTAGAAGTCTTCGTAGATCTAAAAAAAAAAAAAAAAGAGACGAGCCTGCAATGGGGAGGCTGAGTAATTATGCCTAATTTAAACCTTGGTACCTAACCTGCTTTGCCCTTTGTGAATCTCTTTTGGGAAACACCGTCTCTCTAAAGGTGAAAGGGCAGGTGTTTCCACTTCTGGGGTGTGCTGTCCCTGAGGACTGACAGAACATTCCCCACCCTCACTCATGACCAGGCGCTGACATTTCCAAAGGATGCCACAGGCATTTTCCAGACACGTTTGGGGCTGACTTTGAGCTGGGATGTATTCCTTGGCTTTTTGAATGTCAGTGTGCTGGTCTGTGAGAATAGGATCCCATTTCTCTGAACCTGTCTGGAGCCATGTGGTAATGGGTTTCCGTGTGGTTATGGCGTCCTCCTCATCAGGCTCTGGCAGTAACTGCAGATTCACTCCTGAGCCCGTGGTCGAGGTCAGCCAGACACCTGCAGGGGCATAACTCAACCTGCACCAGGACGGAAGCTACTTAGAAGCCTCGGTCAAGCTGTCAGTGTGTGTGTGTGTGTGTGTGTTAGTCGCTCAGCGGTGTCTGACTCTTTGCCACCCCATGGACTGCAGCCTGCCAGGCTCCTCTGTCCGTGGAATTCTCTAGGCAAGAACACTGGAGTGGGTTGCTGTTCCCCTCGGTAGCCCCTTTCAAACTCCTAAAGCTCAGAGTTAGACTGAATCACAGTGCACATGCCCCTTCCTCCCCTGCTGCCCGCCCGCAGGGCACGAGAAGGGATGCAGGAGCTGCCAGATTGGGCAGCCTTTGGAGAGGTGAGATGACCGGTCTGTGCCTGCACCTGTTCTGCAGCCATGAGCAGCTGCCACACGCGCTGTGCCTCACGCACGCCCAGCACCTACCGTGACCCAAGCACGGCGCTCGGTCCTCTGATTCCATAGGGAAGAAGAGGGGACAGAAGCTTGCCGACTAGAAGAGGGCCAACTAAACAGATGCTTACCGTAAAGTCTGACAGCGTAATAGTTACATCTTGTTTGTTGCAAGGGACAAAACTCAATTCACACTGCTGCTGCTGCTAAGTCACTTCAGTCGTGTCTGACTCTGTGTGACCCCATAGACGGAAGTCCACCAGGCTCCCCCATCCATGGGATTTTCCAGGCAAGAACACTGGAGTGGTTTGCCATTTCCTTCTCCATATGTGTGGAAGTGAGAAGTGAAAGTGAAGTCGCTCAGTCGTGTCCGACCCTTAGCGACCCCACAGACTGCAGCCTACTAGGTTCCTCCATCCATGGGATTTTCCAGGCAAGAGTACTGGAGTGGCTTGCCATTGCAATTCACACTAGCTTCAAGGAAAATGGAGTTCAAGCTCCGCCATTATTTCCAGGGAAACGGGCATCTCAGAGAACTCAAGGCCATAATGTGTCTGGGCTCAGGACACTAGGAACCCAGGAACCTCTTCTCTCCATCTCCCCGCTGCTCTTCAGTGGTTCTCTTCTCTCTCACAAAGACTGATTTTCTTCACGTGACAGAGAATATAATGTCTGATGCTTTGGAGTACTATCTCCCGGAAGCTTTAGCCACCCAGTTAGATTTATTCCCCTTTCTCCATTCCAGGTCCAAGATTTCTGGGGAAGGTTTTCACTGATTCTGCTTGGTCAGGTGCCCAGCTCTAAACCCATCACTTCTGTGAAGGGGCAGGGCTATGAGCGATTACTACGATTCTCTCCGTGGAAACCGAGTGAATGGGAAGGGGGCCACTCGTGGAAAAGGGGCAGATAATACATGAAGTGTCCGTTCCAGAATGGTGGGGGCATTGGCCCAGGCTGGGGGTCGGGGGGCAGGTGTTCAAAGACAGGGGTGTTTAGATGGAGAGCTGAAAAAGGGCAAGCTGAGAGAGCAGGCTGCAGGGGAGACAGCTGTGGGAGGCAGAAGGAAGAGCCTGTGTGAGACCCGGAGGTGATGTGTTCAGTGAGGCTGGGAGGTGGTGGGTGGTGAGAGACGAGGCTGGCTGAGGTCAAGGGGCCGGGGCCGCAGAGCCCCTGCAAGCATGAGTAAGACTGGGTGCTAGCTTGAAGGTCACAGAGAGCCCCTCTGGGGCCCACCTCCTGGAGGAAGGATCGGAGGGGCCAAGACAGCAAGAGATGGGCTGTCAGGAGCTGTTTTAGTAGTCCATGCAGGACGTGACTATGAGAGAGAGAAGATTCTAGAGGCATTGAAGGGCTAGAGCCAAGGATATTTGGTGGATCGGAAGTGGGGGTGAAAGAGAGAATGGGGTGCAAGTTGCTTCCATGGTTTGAGACTTAGGCAGTTGGAGAGACGGCAGTGGTGTTCACTGAGAAAGACTGCTCTGTGTCTTAGGGTGGGTACCCCAGAAGCAAGCCCCAGAGTCAGGGCAGTATGTGAAAGTGATTTGTTAGAACCTACTTTTGGGGAATGGGGAACTGGGATGGGGAGGGGGCCAGGCCAGAGTATGCTGCCATGCAGAGTCCCATGTAGGGCACTTGGACTCAGTCTCACGGAGAAATGGGAGACGGGGCAGGTCACACCTCAAAGTTGGCCCTCGTCTGGGATGAGGGGCCAGAATTTTACTACCTCTCCCTCCAGTGAGTGGTTCTAGGGCTGAATTCACGTCAAGTGAGTCCGGCAGCCTGAGGAGGGTCCTCTGGCCCAGGGACACTGGCGCTGGCTTCTGCGCATGCACAGAAACGTGAAAGGGACCTGAGGGATACACGTGGGACGTGGGTGACTTACAAAGAACGGGCTCTCCAATTTGGTTTCTAATTGTACCTGTGCTGGGAGTTATCCCAACCAGCATGGTCTCGATTTCATCTCTTCTTCCTGTTGATTTCCATTCGCTATGTTTCAGTGATCCTGTGTTCTTCTCTGAAGTTGCTCCTATCTTCCGTTACCTCCTTCAAGAGAGTCCTCGTCCTGATTTTAATTTCTCTTTTTATCTTTTCACCACAGCATGTGGGATTTTAGTTCTCCGACCAGGGATAGAACCTGCACCCCCTGCATTGGCAGCAGCTAGCCACTTTCTTTGGTGCTGGACGTTCTCCTCAGGGGCCTTGTTGCTTTGCTCTGCGAGGTCATGTGCCATAGGATAGGGCTGACAGCCAGACACCACAGAACCAGTGTCGGTCACCCAAGTTTACAGCCACGTCACCAGGTATATCTTCCAGATGGTGGTTTTCCTTTCAACCCTCCAACATCCACAGCAGAGGAGGGAGCAGCCTTGCTGGATTCTAGCCTATCGGTCCTGGGGGCTACTGCTCCTCCCAGCACCTTTTTTCCACCAGTTCTTCACCCAGTGGGCTTGTGCCACTTGATTGTACCCCCACGACCCTGGCATTGGCAACTATGAGCTAGTGCCACCAATTTCTGCCATGGGTTGGGGGCAGGAAATGACAGTCCCAAAGTCTTGGGCAGATGAGATGATGCAAACACCAAAGTTCAAAAGCTTTTTCTTTACCTGTTCCTTCATTTCTGCGCTGGCCACCCACCATCCTGACAGATACCACTTCAAGTCTCCCCTGGAGTTTCTCACTGGGTCTTGGCTGCCTTCTGGAATACAGGGTACCTTCTCATTTCATGGGCATTTCCAGGCTTGGGAGAGGGAGCAAATGGCTTAGCTAAGCCTGTCTCTTGTCTGGCTGGTCTTGACCTCACTCTTGTCCCAGAACCTGGTGTCTGCCAGGCATCCTGCTCATGTCTAACTCCCACTGAATCCAGCCCAGCCTCGTTGTGGCTTTTGGTGGCTTCATAGACCAGGCTTTGACCTCCTGTCCTCTCTCTGGGCATTCGATCCCCACCTGTCTCTGGTGAGTGACTTCACCTCTTCTCCCGTGGTAGACAGCTGACAGTATCCCTCCCCAGCCTGCGATTGGCACATCTGCCTACATGTCTGCCAGGGGCTGCTGTCATAGGACGGTGATGCCCAAGGGGAGGGGACAGGCTGCCGGACTCAGTTGGGGAGGAGAAGGGTGAATTGCTACATCTGGGCACGATTCGAAGGTGGGCACTGACCACCTTTCTTGGAGGTCTTCTGTGCTCTAGAGTGGAATCTGGGGATCACAGGGGAGTAGCTGAGGTTGGCCAGGGTGGCAGATGAGGACACTCAGGAGCTGAGGACAGGGGCTATTTACTATACGGTATGGAAGCATTTCAATATTTTAACAACCTGTCCAGCTGTCGTAGCTGTGCATTGCAGCTGAATGTCAGCCCAGGTTGTAGGTGGCCGTGAGCAGCTGCGCTGTCACACTGACGTGCAGAGCAGATGGAGTGGTTCTCAACTGCGACAGGAGAAATTTAGGCTAGTCATTGGAAAACCGCTATCACTACCTTTTACCAAGGTGGGCTGGTGACTGTTCTCTCTGAAACTTTACGGGTTCCGAGAGGTAGGTTTTCAACATGGACTAGATGTGGCTTTATTTGGCAGGCCTGGCATCAGGGGATCAGCACAATGACTTGCCTCTCATTTACAGGCAAAGATCCCCAAATGAAATGCAGGAATGATTAATCAGAAATCTTTTTCGAGCATTTGCTGCATGCCAGGCACAGTGCTATGTCATGAGGTTACAAAAACGAATATATCACCTTCCTTATTCCCCTGGAGTTCATAACGGGGTCATGGGAGGGATGACCCTGCCCAAGAGATGACCACAGAACCAAGCAGTCGGTGGGATGTACTGGATGAATCATAAGGGGAAATGACGCAGGAACTGTATGGGGCGAGGGGCTGGCGTGACTGAGGAGCGGCCTTCCTTTCAGAGCAGGGGTGGGATCAGCCTCTAAAAGCTTTTCCTTCGCCTCTAGAAATAGCAAGGCGGTGAGACGGGGTTCTGATTTTCACCTCCAGATAGCAGGACACATTTTGTCCTTGAAAGCACTCAAATTGGCTCTCTCCGCCAATGTGAAGTCACCGCTTGTTAGCAATGCACAACTGAAATCAGAATCTGTCCTCCTGCCAGCCAGAGAGCCAGCCAGCGCCGAGGCCCAGGGCCTCACAAGCTGCGCTGAAGGGCTGTTCGGGCACCTTCCTTCTAAGATTTCTTCAGCCTGAGGAGGAGGCAGAGGACAGTGTGGACGTTACTGCTCCTTCCTACAAAGTGGAACCTAGGAAACAGGGGCAGCCCTCTGTGAAACGGCTACCCCCAGAGAGAGGGCTGGTTTCCCTGGGTGAATCTCAGAGGCCACCTCAGTGGGTGTCCAGGCCATTTGTCCCCTCCCTGAGGAGTGTGTCTGGGAGGATTGGCTTTGGCTTAAGTCCAGAGCCGGAATGACTTCTCTGTACCATGAAAGTTTCACAGATCTAGGATCCCCAAACTCAACGCTCTGCCCTCAGAATGGGACTTTTAGTCCTGTGGTCCAAGATGGCAGCTATAACACTCATGTGTTAAGGCAACAGGAGAGAGGAAGTGACTAAAAAGAAGGGGATGAAAAGGCCCTGCTGTCTTTTCAGGAAGATTCCTGGAAACTTATAGATCATGCATCCACTTATGGGACAGTGGCCAGAACTTAGTCACGTGACCACACCTAGCCAGGAAATGGAGTCTTTCTCGTAGGGAACCAGGAGAGAGGAGATGTTGAGGGACAAGTTCAAAGACTATGAAAAATGGCTCGGATTTCCCTGGTGCTCCAGTGGCTAAGACTCAGAACTCCCAATGCAGGGGGCCTGGGTTCAACTCCTGGTCAGGGAACTAGATTCCACATGCTGCAACTAAGACCTGGGACAGCCAAAATAAATAAATATTTTTTAAAAATGGCTCAACGTCATCCAATTATTGGGTTTCTTCAATGAAAATGCTCTATAAATATCTGTTAAGATAAGAAAGAAGCTGTAGCTTAAATAGAGCCTTACGTTAAATTTTGTGTGTTTGTGTGTGCTGTCGGGTCTGACTCTTGGCGACCCTATGGACTGTAGCCCGCCAGTCTCCTCTGTCCATGGGATTTTCCAGGCAAGAATACTAGAGTGGCGTGCCATTTCCTCCTCCAGGGATCTTCCTGACCCAGGGATCAAACCGGCATCTCTTGTCTCCTGCACTGGCAGGCAGATTCTTTATCACCATGCCACCTGGGAAGCCCCGCTTTAAATTTTAGCTATTGATATTTTGTCCCTCTCTAGCTACGGCTGATCTTTTCAACTCTGCGAATGCAAAGCATTTTAACAAATATTTCTCCTCTTTTTCTTTCCACGGACTTCTTTTTTAAACAAAAGTACTGCTACTTGCATCCAAAAACATTTCTGACTGATACAGATCCTTTTATGGTTCTTCCTTCCACGGGAAGCTCCTTATGCGGTAGGTCTACATCCTCTGGGCACCCACTTTCAGATGCCTAGTCCCTCTTAACCCCTTGCCACCAACTTGCTCCTTCACCAGGTCATAGTCATTTTATCCTAATAAAATCGAATGACTGTTGCCCCTATCTTCTGTGTCCTAAAGTGTCCTTAAGCCTTCTTAATGAAACTCTTCCCCCTTGGTTTCTAGGATCCTAGATTTCATAGTTCACTTTCTATATTCTGACTATGACTTCTATGTTTTGCATAGTGGGAGCCTCTTCCTTGTCTTGCCCGTAATTCTAGATACTTTATTCCCCTAAGCTTTAATCTTAGTCCTTTTATGATTCACTAGCACCATTCCCATCCCCACCATCTCCACCAGCATCTGTCTCCATCACCACCACTAACGACCACCACCATCACCATTTCCACCATTTGCACTGCCAATTTACAAACATAATCACTAATCTTTCAATCCTCACAGTAGATGCATAAGGTAAGTAATGTTATTATCCACATTTTGCAGGTGTGAACACTGAGGTTCTGAGAAGTTAATGGGTTTTGTCCAAGGTCAAAAAGTTAGTAGATGTTAGAGGTGGAATTTGAATCCTGGTTTGCCTGATGTCAAAGCCTGGGCTCCCAATACACCATACTTCGTCTTTCCTTAAGTTGTCACAGGATTCACGCCTCATCTCTTCCTCTGACAACAGTGGCTACCAAGCCCTCATCACTATAGATGTTGATAATGCAACAACCTCCTAACAAACCTCATTGAACATAGGTATACAGGCCCCATGCCACCTCCATTGGCCCCCTGAATACCCATCTATCCCGCATTAGACTAGTCCAGTGATACTTAAATCAGCCTTTCTCATGTCCCTGCCCTGCTCACACAGTTACAGTGGCTCCCTGATACCTCATGGGTCACGTTCCGGCTTTCAAAAGCCTTCTTCACCTGAGCCCACGCTCTCCAACTACCCACTACTTTTTAGTATTCTGGAGCCAGGTGTGGTGGATGTTATTAGTGTTCACCAGTAACCTCTCTCCAGCATGGGGGAGATGATTCTTACAATCCCTTTGAGGTTAGGTAGAGGCAGTGCCCAGTTCTGGTCAATAAAATATTAATACATATGGATGTGATGTATGAAACATTATATTGAGGCAATGGGAAGACCCTGTAGGACTCTCCAACTTCTTCCTAGTATTGCTGGGTGAGTAGTGGAAATGTTCCCGAGGGTGGAGCCTCCATTAGCCTAAGTCCCCGAGTGATCTGTATGGAGCAGAATACCTTTCCCCTTTCATCCATTGCCTTGCAGTGAACCTTGCAAGAGCATGAAGTCCATTGGTTGAGCCCCTGAGATCTGGGAGTTGTTTGTTATGATAGCACAAGTCAAACGTGTTGGTCAGATAGGTGGAGTGATGCTGTAGCAGCAACGCCAAATCTCATTGGCTGACAAGACAACAACAAAGCTTTACTTCTTGCTCACACTACATGTTTTGTGTAGGTCAGCAGGAGAAGAGGCTCTTCCTGTCATCGTCACTCAGGTATCCAGGAGGGTGGCGAGTCCATCTTAGTTTGTGCTCTGTGATCACCTCCAAGGAGGGGAAAACATGGTGAATAGTGCCCTGGCTCTTTAAACTTTCACTCTAAGTAAGTTTCACAAGTAAGTTCTGCTAACATTTCATTGGCCAGATCCAGCAAATGGCCACATTGAACTTCAAAGGAGGGCAAGACAATGTCATTCTACCATATGCCAGGGAAGCAGAGAGTTGGAAATGTCTGGTGAACAGTAGGTTGCCATCTTGACTAATATTCTAGATAAGCTAGTGCCTCCATGCACTCCTCCATCCTGCTTTTAGGACTTATTTTGTGCTAATTTCTCACCTTTTAACCACAGCTCTAGGCTTATCATCCCTATAAAGATTTTCTTAATATTCCCAGCACAGGTACTTCCTGCTTCCTGAAAGGTGGTCAAAATTCAATTGGTTATTCATTGGTTCATGTATAAATAATAAGACTATTTTTGCTTTTCTCAAACATACCCAAATCCATTTGCATATACATGTATTTATATATACACACACGAATCTACCTTATCTCCTTCTTGAAAACTATCCCTTGCATGACGGTTCATTCCAATGAGAGGTTCACTGCTCTAAGAGGCCTGTGAAACTAACTGCCTATGGAGTTTGTGGCACATCCATGTCCTTATCTGTCAACAGGCTATAATAATGGTGCCTCTTTTATACAGATGTGTGAGAACTAAAAGACTTAGTGCACATAAAGTGCTTACAACAGCAGCTGGCACGCAATAAGCACTCAATAAACTCCAGCTATTATTATTACTCCCATAAACATCTCTGCTGATAGCAATCTTTACCTTGTGAAGGTGGATTGGATTTCTTGCTGATGGTTCGAAAGTCATCAAGATCTGTAGCAGGTGCTGTTGGTGCCGGTGTGCCCTCTGCTCAGCCCAGAGGCCCCTGCAGATGGTGTCCTGCGTGTTGTCTGGCCTTGGAAGGAATGAAGGCCCTTCCAAGTGGCTTGTGGGCGGGATAATGGCTCTGCGAGCGTTGGAGCGACTATTAACCAGTGAGGCAGAGGAGGTAATGCATCAATATCTCTGTTTCATCACTGCACCATGGGACAAGTCTCCAGTCTCCCGGAGAGTCCCACCACAGGGCAAATCTGCTTATTAACGCACCCTTTTAAAAGAATTGATTTGGTTGCATCGAGTCTTAATGACGGCACATGGGATCTTCATTACATCGTTCGGAACCTGGGGAAGGACTCTGGAGTCGAGGCACACGGGCTCCAGAGCACTCAGGCTCAGTAGTTGCAGTGTGTGGGTTTAGTTGCTCTGAGGCTTGTGGCATCTTAGTTCCCTGACCAGGGATCAAACCTGCTACGCAAGTCCTCTGCATTGCAAGGCGGACTCTTTACCACTGGACCACCAGGGGAGTCTCTAACATACCCTTCTTGCCTTTCCCCTCTTTCTTATCTCACTTTCTCCACCCTCTCCATTGTATTTTCTGGGATCACCTCCCAAAGAGATTACCTGTATGTGGGGAATAATACTTTTGGGGAGGGGGCCAGTACGAGGTTAAGCTTAATGCAATGTAACAAAGTTTTTCATGTGGTCTGGCGACTACCCCTGGCAGTGATTCTAAAAGTGGAGTTTCTCGAGGTTGTGAGTGATGACTGCATGATCAGAGTAAACCTGTGGCCTCGTCAGGTGCCAGTGATGAGGGAGACACTTTTGGGTGTCTGTGTGCTGGGGTACCCTTTAGGGCTCTCTCACACTGCCCCGTTAGTGACTTCTCCTGAGAAGGCTCTGCTTTGCTCAGGGATGGCAGGGTGGTTCCCTGCTCAGGTGGGGGCTTTTGTGAGTTCTGGGGAGCCCAGGGCAGAGTTGTTCCATGAACACCTTGTTTGACTGAGGTTCTCCCCCTGCAGTGGGCAGTGGACATCAACTTTTCCAGGGTCTGTGACAACTTCCTCCTCATGTTCTGAAAACCTGCAGGATGATGGGCATCAGGAAATATTTAGGACAGTTAGGCTGCTGTTCACACTTTGCAACCAAGAGGAAAGATATGAACTGACTTGTGCATGTGTGCAATGGTGTCAGAAAGAAACTTCCAATCAGGGACAGAGTAGCCAGAAAAAGAAAAAGGATAAAAGAGCGTACTTCCCCTGAACAGTAAGGAGACAGGTGCCCTTCCATCTCCCCCTCGCATCAGGGCCGGCCTCCGGGAAGACAGACCTCTTCCTCCATTGTTTTCTGAACACCATGGTCTTTTAAGGTTGATTTAGGATTGTGTCTGTTTAGGAAACACATAGGCCCAGAGAAGGGAGCTTTTGTAGTTGCAGAAGAAAAATGAACTCCCAGGAAGGTTTTCCAGATTTTGGAAATGAAAATGGTGATTGTAATATCTGCCTTCCTTGTCCTGAGGATTAAATGAGGTAATGTATGCAAGGCTCAGAGCAGGCGCTCAAAATGTGAGTGTTGTTATTCTAATAGATGGAGTTCTATAGAATACGTTGGTTAACTTTCTCTGATGCCATTCTGAATGTTTTTGTTTCTGCCTGAGAGGAGCCTGAGTCTAACTTTGCCTGCCCAGAGAGCCGCCTTGAGTTAAGTGCAGTCCAATGAGCTGTATCCATTTTTCTGGGCTCTGTTGTGCGTGGCGGGTGGCTCTACATGTGCCTGGCATGAAGCAACAAGCCACGAGGGGAGCCATCATCCCCAGGACACTCCCATGGGGCTCCAAGGCCAGCGGATTGCAAACACGAATGAACGGAACCCCAGACTACCCAGTTCCTATTGTGGGGGGAGGAAACCAGCTGAGAATGTGTTAATAAATGCTCCAACAGGGATTTGGTGGCGGGGTCTCTAAGCTGACCAGTCAACGTGCAAAGACTTCTGGACCTAGAACCTAACTCCAGGAAGGCTCTGTTTTGGGGTCAGGAAATCCATCCAAACCCTTTTTCCCTAGCTGCATGTGAACTTCGGGGAGCACAAATTATGCTTCTGCAGGAGCCAGCAGAAGAGCCAAACTCTCCAAATCGCCAAGGCAGCTGTCTCAAATGTACATGTTATTAGGCTGATTGAAATAATCAGAAAACAGCTCCAGAATGCTGGCTTGGAGAAAGGCAGGCACTTTCTGCTTGGCAGAGAGTGATGTCAGCCTCCTCAGCGGGGGGGAAATCGAATGTTGTCTTTCTTCTTTTCCCTTCTAGAAATACTTCCCTGCATTGTTTGATTTCCCATCCATTTGGCGAGATGGGCTCTTGGCATATCTCACCTGCTGTGCTATGTGGGCCCCCGGGCGTCCCAGGTCACCAGGTGAGGGGAGAGATGCAGAACAACCCCCCAGGAACATGTCGGCTTTGGAGTGCAGGCAAGTTCTTTGTGCCCGGAGTCTGTGTTTTTCTCCATCTCTCTCTCTGCCTCTGCTTTATCCAGGTTGTCATTAAGCGAGCAAGAAAAGGCCAAACCCCCTGCAAATCTGACCTCATGAGGTAGAGCCAAGTGTCCCCATCAGAGGAGGGAGACGGAGCAGAAGAAGAGGACGGGAGACAAATGATCCCTGTCTCCCTGTGATGAAATCGAGTTAGCGCTGGCCACATTAATGCCCACTTAGAGCGCGGAAGGGACCGCGACCAGGTCAGGGCCAGGCTGGGAGGGTGGGGGGATGCCCCCCCACCACTGTGGCCTCATAGCTCTTAGCATCCTTTAGTCTCCTTTGCAACCTGGGCCCAGTGGTCCCCTTTGAATGCACTGTCTGGCCCCGATTTGCACATTTGCAGGCGGGGGGAGCAGTTCTGAGCGTGGGTGAAGTGCTAGCTTTGCATCCCGTCCTTCCTCAGGTGGGTAGCCTCCTCCCTGGGGCTCCCTGTGCACCTCCCCCTGTCAGATTTCCAGCTTTGGGGAGAGATCTGGGAGGGGGGATGGGTAAGGGCCATGGATGGGATAGGGATGGTGGGGAGTGGTGCCTCAGAACAGCTCCTGGAGAGCTGGGGCCCGGCCAGGAACGGGGGATGGGAGGGGGCCCTTCAGTGTGGTGTTTGCACATCGGTGGAGAGCGTGCTGCTTCCAGGCTCCGAGCAATAAGAAGGCACATTTGCTGCTGCAGGTTCATTAACGAGGCCGGCGGGAACGAGGATCGGCTTGTCCACTGTGTTAACTGGACTGGAGGAAAAAAGGAAAAGTCAGAAAACAAGAGAGCAGCATTCGGGTTTGTGTTCAACTTTCACGACTCCCCTGGACTGCTGCCGCCCTCTGTCTTGGCTGCCACTGGGGATGTGGGGTGCAGGGGGAGGAGAGGGGTTGGCGGGGGTTGAGGGGGTCTGTTGCTCCTTCTCTGCATCCCCCTGTCCTCTATTTTTTTTCTTTTGAATTAATGCATGTGTGCTAAGTCACTTTAGTCATGTCCGACTCTTTGTGACCTCAGGGACCCTAGCCTGCCAGGCTCCTCTGTCCGTGGGATTCTCCAGGCCAGAGTGCTGGAGTGGGTTGCCATTTCCTACACCATTTGAATTAATGCTGGGCACCATTTTTGGTGCTCTTGGGTCACAATTGGACATTTTTTCCCCAAGTGATGACCACAAGACATTCTTTTTCTGCAGTACAGACAATTTGCCCAGGGTTCTGCTGGCCCTGACGTGGGGCATGAGGTGTCTGCCCTGCCTGCCCACTCAAGAGGAGGGAACACTTGAGAATCCTTGAGTGTGGAAAGTCAGGAAACTGGGAGCCCCTGGGATGCACCATCTTGCTCCCATTCCTGCTCTTTCTCAAGGCTCTCACTTGCCTTAGTTGGGTCCCCTGCTCTGGGTGGCCATCCTACACCGGGGGGTATAGACAAAGATGCCCCTGGGTCTGTGGGATATGCGGTGGCCCCCAGGAGCCCTTGGACCATTGTGGTCCCAGTGGCCTTGCCCTGGGGCCTGTTGTCTTCCTTCCCACCCTCCAAGGCGGTGTGACTTTGCAGCCAGCGCTCCTGTTTGTTGGGCAAACACACAGCGAAAACAGTCCAGTGCCGGAGGCTTGCAGCCTGGTAGCCGACCCCCACCCCCACCCTGGGCTGGCAGGAAAGAGCATCATAGGGAGGTGGGCATTATTTGGGGCCCGCGGGCTTCTCCCTCTGTACCAGGGGTAAGGGTCAGGCCAGCCTGGAAACTGGGGGTCATTCCACACCATGACCTGTCAGGAGATCAGCAGTCCTGGCGAGAGGTTGCTTGGGGAAGCTAGATGATATTATCGACCAAATTGGGGTTTGGGGATTATCTATGGATTTCATTTATCTGTGTTTTCCCGGTCTCTCTTGTTGTAGGTAATTAAGAGCTGATTGCTGGTAATTAAGAGTTGTTGAGAGAGCCAGCAGGATCCAAAAAAGGAGACTCACACGTTTTTGTCTGAAAGACTCCTGATATCTGGCCCCTCCCCCTCTGCCTGCCCCCACCTGTGGCTGTGCCCTCGCAGGGGCATGGACCCCCAGAGAGCAGGTCCCAGCTTGCTAAGCAGATTCTACCTTCTGACTTCATTCCCTGCTGTGGTTTCCAAGCCTTGAGAAAAGACATGTAGGGGGTTGAAGTCCTAAAGTCCTGACCCTCAGGTGTGCTTTTCCCTATTTCTCCCAAACTGCAGGCTTAGCTGGCCTCTTGAGCCCCTGTTTCTGCTGGTGGCTGGCAGCCTGAACTTGATAAGTTCACTTGGGTTGAGATCATGGTCACTTTGGGGCTGAGTCTCCTTTCCCTTTCTGCCCCGGTCTGAGTTGCAGGGCTGGGTTGGGGAGGGAGGGAGGGAATTCTTTGTGGTCCACATGCTGCCCTGCTTCCTGCTCCCCCTCCCTCCCCTGGGCTCGCTGACCTTGGACGCGTTGCGTTTGTCCTTCCTAGGCTATAACACAGAGCTGATGTCCTTGGCAGCCTTGGGTCCAGGGGCCTGGCATGCTGTTTCCTTACATGCCCCCGGGTGGGGGGGGCTTCAGTTAACCCTTGGGGGTACTGTGGGTGCGTGGGTGCTCTTGGCTGTTTCCCCCACTGTGCTGGAGTGTGCAGGGCCTGCGCCAACCTCGGGGCCACTGCTAAGGCCCCTCATTTACTCCCGGTCCCTTGACCTGCATGCGTGTGTGCTCACTCAGTCCTGTCTGACTCTTTGTGACCCCATGGACTGTAGCCCACCAGGCACCTCTGTCCATGGGATTCTCCAGGGTGTGCAGTTGTCCCGATGGGCTGCTGCGGAGCAAGGCCCTGGCCCCTCTTTCCTTGCCATGCTGGTCAACCCCTCTGGGCTTTCTGTGCCTCTCCCGTCTCTGTACCGTAAGAGCCTCAGGCCTGTCCCAGGCTTCAGTTGACCTGGAGACCTTTCTACCAGTTAGCCAACCTCTCAAACTGGTGGAAACTTTATTCCCTTTCCCTGTAGCAGAAAAGTTGCTCTCATGCCCCCCTGTTCTCCATGTTATGGTATAGAATGAACGTTAAATCCAAGGCATCTAAGAAGGTAGGTTTTCAGAATTCCAGAACATTCATTTTTGTCCAGAGCCCTGGGTGCTTGCATTGGGAATTCATGGCTCTCGAGAGCAGCTGATCTGCTACAGAAGTCTTCCTGAGACCCCAGAAGCGTTTTCTTCCCAGCAGACTAAGATTCATTGAGCCCTTCCGACATGGCCCGTGCTTTACATGGGTCATCTAGTGTAATCTTCACAACTGCTCTGTGAGGATTGTCAGTTTGCATATGAGGAAACTGAGACTGAGGGGTTAAAGAAGTTGCTAGGATTTTTTTTTTTTTTTTTTTGGTCTCTGGTGCCCGGACTCACTTCCCGGCAGCCTGACCTCCATTTCCAGCTGTGGCTGCGGCCGACAGTTCCATGAGGGTTTCCACTCAACTCACCCTGACAGCCTCTCACCCGAAGTGAGAACCTTGCATCTGTGCCTTGTGTTTTCTGCCAGGGGCTTCTCTGTTGCTGCAGACACTGGGGGAGCCTGCTTGTCAGGCAAGCGTGCTCATCCAGGAAGGAGGCTGGCTTACTCATATGTCTGGCAATTGATTCTGGCTGTCAGCTGAGTTAGGACTGTTGGCCAAAAATCTACATGTGACCTCTCCAGGTAGCTTGGGCTTCCTCACAGCATGGCAACTGAGTTCCAAGAGTGAGGGTCCCAAAAGAGAGAGAGACAGGTGAAAGCTGTTTGCATTTTATGACCTAGCATGGAGTCGCATAGCATCACTTACACCCACCCAGGTTCAAAAAGACACCACCTCTTGATGCCGGAAGAACTTATGGGACTGGAAATATTGCCGTGACGTATTTGAAAAATACAATTGATCATAACAGAAGTGTCCAGGGAATAAGTGGGTAAGACATCGCTCAAAGATGTTAAAAACTCAAATTTCAGGGAACCAGTCCAAGGAACACCCAGGGTTCCTTTGGGTCCAGACACGATATAAGGGCTGCCCACCTGCCTTTATCTGAGAGATGCCAAGAAGACGTTCATTCCAGCTGTCGGAACACAGGAGACACCGTCTTCTGGGTAAGTCTTTGCTGTGATCCAGGAGAGAGTAAGTCATTAGAGCTGGCATTGCAAATGTTCTGGAAAGTGTACTCTCAGAGGGTCTGCAACGCAAGACCAAGACAAACGGCACCAACCCAGTGGGACAAGTGTTCCGACCATGCAAGCACCAGCTTCTGGGCACACCAGGGACAGGAGCCTCCCCCCAGGGCTCAGACTGGGGCCTTTCCCACGGAAGGTGACATCTGAGCTGGATGGTGATTGACGAGTAGGTGTTGCTGGAACAGAAAGGGGAGATGAGGCAGACATCTCTGCAGAGGGGACAGCTTGCGCAAAGGCACGAGGCGGGAGGAATGTGGCGAGGTGGCTGGAGCGCGTGGGTGGAAGTGGTGAGGGAAGGGGCGGAGAGGGTGGATGGAGGCTGGGACCACATCCGCCAGGCCTGCCAAAGACATGCGATCGATGGAGGGATTGATTTTTCTCTTTCCTCTGTCCAGGGCAGCAGAACATTCCTGGTTTCCTTGGGAAGAATAAGAGCTAGGTGGGTGTGGGAAGAGAGACCCAAGAAGGTGCTGGGGGAAGAAGGAGGAGGAGGAAAACCTGAGAAGGAGGGAGAGGGAGAGGGCGAGACGCGGAGGAGAAGAGAAAATAAAGGGAAAGAAGAAAGAGAAGGAGGACGAGAGGAACAGAGACGAATCCTAAGACAAAGGACTGTTTTATAATGTGATCTTCAGCCACCCCGGGCCCCTCGGCCACATGTGCGAGCCTTTGCTTTGGAGACCTTCCCTTGTCCGTTAAGCCTCTGTGCTTATTCATTCATGTTGATAGGCGCTTACTGTTTGCACTCTACTTCCTTAGCTCTCCTTCGTGTGTTTTCTCATTTTAACAAACCAATATGGGGGCATAGTGGAAGTGAACTCAGGAGACAGGGGAATATTTGAGCTCTGATGGCCTGCTTGTCCCTGCCACACACCCCTCTAACTTCCCTCCCTTTGAGAGCTTGCTCCGTGCCAGGAACCCGACATGGCAGTTTGTACTCTCTGTTCATTAGGGTCAAGTTGGGCTGAGGGTCACCCACTTGACACCAGCATTGCTGAGACCCGGGCCCCTTGACCTTGTTGCTTTGCCAAGTATAGCTTCTATGGTGGTTGAAAACCATGTCTAAACATTCTTCAGCGGGCCTCCCAACTGTGTGGAGTTTAAGTCCCCTCTGTTTTTATATGGGCCAGACTCTTCTTTAATATATATATATATATATATATATATTTATATTATTTGGCTGCACCAGTTCTTAGTTGCAGCATGTGGGATCTAGTTCCCTGACCAGGGATTGAACCTGGAGTCCCTGCATTGGGAGCACAGAATCTTAGCTACTAGACTACAAGGGAAGATCCTAGGCCAGACTCTTCTAATGAATTAAATGAGGCAGAAGTGACAATGAGGGATTTCTGAGGTGAGGTCACAAAAGGAGATATGACTTCCATATGGTTGTTTCTCTGCCCCTTCTCACAGGTCTTTGGAGCCTTGAGCAGCCAGGTAAGAAGCTCAGTTATTCTGAAGCCACCATATTGGAGACAGATGCATGAGGTGTGTGTGTGTGTGTGTGCACGTGTGAGCGCTCAGTTGTGTCTGACTGTTTGTGACCCCATGGACTGTAGCCTTCTAGGCTCCTCTGTCCATGGGATTGTCCAGGCAACAACACTGGTGGATTGCCGTGCCCTCTTCCAGGGGATCTTCCTGACCCAAGGATCAAACCCGGGTCTCCTGCATTGCAAGGAGTTGATTTAACCCCAGCTACCATCTGCTCACAAACACACAAAAGAGCAGAAACCACTGAGCTGAGGCCAGTCAACCCCCGGACCATGAGAAAACAAAACAAGACCATCAAATGATGTTCTTTTAAGCCACTAGGCTTTGGGGTGATTTGTTACGTAGCAGTAATAACTGGTTCAGCTCGTTTTCCTGAAGTCACTTCATGGCCCAAGATGGCTTCTGGAGCTTAACATTCATTGACTGAAATGCCAACTGGTCTGCAAATCCAAGGCATCCGATTGCTATGCAGATGGCCATAAACACTTGTCTATCACAAATGTCTGACTCTTCTGTTCCAGGGACCACATATTTCTGCCCCTATTGGAGCTTTCCCAGCCGCACCGTTCCACTTAAGGACAGCCTTCCCAAGGGCAGAGAGTTCTTTGAAGCATGAGATGGGGCCCCCCGAGGTCCTGGTGACATGGACCTGCCTGCTGCCCACATTGGCAGCTGCTCCCCACATTGGTAGCTGTTCCCCATCTCTGCAGCGGCTTCTTGCTCACAGTCTCCAGGTGACGTGGCACGTGTGGTTGATACAGAGCCACTCAGTTTCCTGCCTCCCCTCCCCTCTGGCCTCCCAGCTTGCAACCGAGTCTTCCTGTTTGGGGGGCTGAGGGTGCTGTGGCTTTGCACAGGCTTTCTCCGGCCCCTCCTTCTCCCCCCAGGGACAAGGTTTGGGGGGCAGGGCAGGAGGAACAGTGGCCTTTGTCCCTGCAGCGGGAGAGGCCCTCGACTGAGACCGAGGCTCTCACCCAGGCTCTGCCACTCACTTGCCACTAGACTCAGCAAATCCCTTTAATTCTGGTCCCAGTTTCCTCATCTGTGGAGTCGTTACATGTTGTGACTCTGTAGTATTGGGTTGGGGCTTCCCAGGTGGCTTCTCTCTAGTAGTCGAGAACCTGTCTGCCAATGCAGGAGACTTAAGAGACATGGGTTCGATCCCTGGGTCAGGAAGATCCCCTGGAGGAGGGCATGGCAACCCACTCCAGTGTTCTTGCCTGGACAATCCCATGGACAGAGGAGCCTGATGGGCTACAGTCCATGGGGTCGCCAAGAGTCGAACATGAATGCAGTGACTTAGCATGCATGCAGTACTGGGTTGCCCAAAAGTTCATTCTGGGTTTCCCATACCATCTTACAAAAAAACCTGAATGAACTTTTTGGCCAGCCCAATATTTATTGTGTTTTTTTGTTATCATGGGGTTAAGCTCTTTGGAGGATCTGAGGAAATTGTATCGGTTAGTGATCTTTCCATTATAAACTCAGCTCAAACCAATGTTAGCAAAAGGACAAATTTATGGCTTTATGTTACCGAATGATCCAGGGGTGTCCTACTTCAGGTATGGCTTGATCTAGGGCTTAAATATCACTCTAGCACCCATTATTTGCTTTGTTTCCTCTGGCTAAGCTTCAGTGGTTGCATATAGTGTTTGCGCCCTGCCCTGTCCCACCCAAATCCCTGGATCATCCAGCACCCTGCCACACCCATCTCCCCCACCTTTGTTGCAGCTGTGAATTCTAAGCCTGGCATTCTCCCTCAACCAGACCCAGCCTAGGAGATAGACCCAGCATTCCCAGCCAAAGTCCTGATGTTCACTCTGATTGGACCAATGCGGTCATGTATGTCCTCTAATTAAACCAATCAGGCTGATCCCTGGAGCTGGGGGTACAGCCAGCCCCAACTCTCCAAACTGTCTGGCTGGGAAAGGGAGGAAAAGGATACTGGCAGTGTGTGTGTTGTGGGGGACAGGGGCTTTGGGGTTGTTGTTCAGTCACTCAGTCATGTCCAACTCTTTTTGACCCCATGGACTGCAGCATGCCAAGCTTTCCTGTCCTTCACTATCTCCCGGAGTTTGCTCAAACTCATGTCCATGGAGTCGGTGATGCCATTCAACCATCTTGTCCTCTGTCGCCCCCTTCTCCTCCTGCCCTCAGTCTTTCCTAGTATCAGGGTATCCTCAAAGGTCTTACTTAAGAAAGCAGATTTATACTCAGGTCACAGAGCTGAACCCTAATGACCCTTCCCACAGTGCTTGGCAAAAGGAAACCTCCATGCCAGCTTGGCAGTCAGGGAGGGCTTCTTGAAAGAGGCAGGACTTGGCTGCTGAGGAGAATTTGCTTAGGAAGGAGGCTGGGGAATGGGCAGACAAGGACCCGCTTGTGTAGGTAGGGTCCATAGCCCTGCAGCTCCTCCCAACCCAGCAACTACATTGATTGGAGTGGGAACAGGTCGTGATTATGGAAGCAAGAGAGAAATTCTATCCTGGTGTCATGGGTAAATTGCGTCTCCCCCAAAATTCATATGTTGAAGCCCTTCCTCCCAGTGTATTTTAGAATGTGACTGTATTTGAAGATAGGGTCTTTTCGAAGGTAATTAAGCTAAAAGGTGGTCACGTGGGTGGGCCCTAATCCAATGTGATGGGTGTCCTTGTAAGAAGAGATTAGGACCCAGACCCACACAGAGGCAAGATGGTATGAAGACTCAAGGAAAAGACAGCTGTCTCCAAGCCAAGGAGACAGGACTCAGAATGAAACCAACCCTGCTGATACGTTAATCTCTGACTTCCAGCCTCCACAACTGTGAGACAGGAAAACTCGGTTGTTGAAACCACCCAGCCTGTGGTTCTTTGTTACGGCAGCCTGAGCCGACTAATATCACTGGTTTCAAATACTACTGGGAGCCCCGCCTCTCCTGGCTCTTTCCTGGGGGCCTGGCTTCCTCGCCTGGAGCCTTGCTCTCAGCTCACTGCCCTCCCGGGGTCTTTCTCTTACCCGCTTCACTCCACAGCTGACACCCTCACTGCAGGGGCTTCGCCAGTCAAGCCTTCCTAGTCACAGTTATTCTGAGCTTCCTTTTGGTCACCTGCTCTGAACTGTCCTTAATGTTAAGTGCTCGCCCTGTCCCTACCATGCATACTTTTGCAAAAGATGAAGCCAGATTCAGCTGTTTTCTGAAACGGGAGATGGAATTTTCCCCAATGTAGAAATAATGGTGCCCAATTCTTGTGGGAGGACAGGGCTGGCGCTGGCACCGCTGGCCTTTCTTTCCCTCATAAATAGCCCCACAATGGCCTTATTTTCTAAAACTTGCAACTCAGCGAGTACTTAGCCTTTAGCAAGAAGAATCCACTTTGCTAAAGTTGAAATGGAAGAGACCCGTTTGTCAATGTAGGCAGCCGCTCAAGCAGTTTGTCCACCGGTCTCGGGATTAAGACATTCTACTTCCAAGGACTCTGGTCAAAGACAGAGCTGCACCCATAGATTTGGGCTTCCTCCTGCACCTGATAAGCTGGTCCTGGAAAAAAGCGGGGGGCAGGGCTTAGAAGGGTAGATATCACTGGCAACAGCCTGGGCCCTAGTGGAAATAGTAGCTAAGTTCAGCCTGGTGCAAACAGGTCTTAGACTCAACCCAATAGATGGTCACCCTTGCAAGCACTGACCATCTCCCCACAAAGATCTTGCACTAAAAACCAACAGAACAGGCCTGGTCTGCGTTTTGCCCATCCTAGGGAGAAGCTGGAATGATCTCTGAGCACTTACTTTTTAACAGAGTGATAAAGCTATACAAGTCAGCCTGTTTGGGGGCTGGGGTGGAAAAGGGCAGTGAGGGTTTGCAGGCAGGGTGACTGTTAGTTGCTCTCTGTGCAGTGGGAACCGGAAAGATAATCTTTCTGGAGCATTTAGGGCTCCAATTAGAATCTTTCTTCTCTGACAAAGGGTTTCCTTCCATTGTTGTGTGGTCTTGCTCCCCTCCCCCTTCAACCTTGGCTCCTGGGAGGGGATAGTACTGGTGGCGGGTATATGTTAAGGGTCCAAGGGCTCGAGGGGGTGGCCCCGGTGGGTGGTTCCCTGGGCTTGGCAGCCATCATGGGGGCAGGGAGGGCTGCCTGGCCTCTGAGAGGCATCCTTGAAATCTGAGGTCTCCTACCCTTTCTAGCAGAGTGCAGAGCCCATGACCCAGCTCAGGACCCAGAGTGCAGGCTCATTCCCACTCCCTACAGTCGCTGTGCTCCCCTGACCCTCCTCCGTCATTCTCTCTTCAATCCACCCCCACGTGAGAACTGGCTGCCACTTCCTGGTTTACAGCAGTCTGAGGAGGGGAGAGCGGCTGACTGCCACAGAAATAAGTCTCCTGGCAAATTAGCTGCAGGATTTGAAATCCATTTTTATTTACCCATTATTAATTATTGTTATTTCTGCTGTTCATTACCAGCTCGTTTCCTTGATCAATTCCCGGAACAAAGGCTCATCAAAGCATTTCCCTCCCCACAGGAGCCCACAGAGCCGCCACCACTGGGCCCAAGCCCCAAGTACCCCCACCCAGGGCTGGAGATGGGGAACACTTCTGCGTCCCCCAGCAAGGTCTCTTCCCTGCTGGCTTCAATAGTGGAGCAGAACTGGGTCAGGTGCTCCCACTCCCAACTCCTCAGGCTCTGCCTTCTCCCCACCCCCCACCTTCAGAGCCACCAAGCTAGGAAACCTATTCTTACTTCTACTCTTGTACTTTGAAAACAATTAAGATTTAAAATATATTCAGTAAAGTCCACCAATCTTAAATGTACAGGTCTATGGCTTTTTATATAAGTGTAGATTCATGATCACCCAGATCAAGGCACAGGACATAGATGGGGGTGAGGGGTAAGTTAGGACTTTGGGATTTATAGATACACACTTTTACATACAAAATAGATAAACAACAAGATCCTACTGTATAGCACAGGGAACTCAATATCTTGTAATAACCTATAATGGAAAATAATCTGAAAAACGATATATATTGTATGTATAACAGAATCACTTTACTATATACCTGAAACTAATATAACATTGTAAATCAACAATACTGCAATAAATAAAGATACAGAACATTATCAATACTCACCCAGAAGTTCCTTATGCCCCTGGCGGCGGACATTTTGACATGCCCGAAAGGTAACTATTTTGTCTTCTAACAATACAGACTTGTTTGAGAACTCCCATTAACTAGAATCATACAATATACATTCATACGGGTCTGACTTCTTCCACTCAACATCGCCCAGGACACCCATCCATCAGTCCATCCATCCATCCATCCGTCCATCCATCCATCTGTCCGTCCATCCATCCATCCGTATGGTCACATGGAGCAGTCATTTGTTCTTTTTCTAATGCTGTGTCATGTCCCTTTGTATGATTACATCATGGTCAGTTTATCTATTCTCCTCTTAATGGGCATTTGGATAGTTTCCAGTTTGAGGCTGTGCTGAATAAAACTGCTCTGTGCATTTATAGGGCTAGGTGAACATAAGCACTTGTTTCTCTTGGGTATATGCCTTAAAATGAAATTGCTGGGTCATAGGATATGCAACGAAACCATGCTTGATTTTTAGAGTAAGCCAAACGACAGCAATGCTTAGACTGAAAGTCTAAGACTTAAATGATGACATTTCAGGCACCATGCGGGTGAGGAGATATTTTGCTCATGTGAGTGGGGGATTGTTACAAATATGGCCCCCAATGGATCATAGCTGCCAGTATCCACATCCACAGATAGGCCTTTCTCATATTGACTTTAGGTTTAGCCACATGACTTATTTTGGCCAATGGGACATGAACAAGCATGATACGAGTGGTTGGGCATTGAGGCCTAACTACTTGACCTGTTGCCTTCACCATATGAAGAAACCTTGGTCTGGCTTCTTTGAGATGAGAAGACTACAGAGAGAATGATTCAAGTTTGAGGGGCTGGGGGAAAAAAGAAAAAAAAATTAAAAAGTGGGGCTTCCCTGGCACTTCAGTGGTTACAACTCAGCACTTACCCCACAGGGGGCATGGGTTTGAGCCCTGGTAGGTGCAGTGCTGCCAAAAAAATATAAAGAAAGATTTGAGGGGACTAAGGAGTGAGATTTTGGGGGCTAATTGTTACTGCAGGAAACCTAGCCTATGTAGAAGTTGGTACCAGAAGTGGGATTCAGCTATAACAAAAACTCTAAAATATAAGGTCTTGGCTTAGGGTTGGGTGGCAGATGGCAAAGAGAACAGAAAGATATTGACACACGTTTGGCAGTGGCTAAACATTTGCTCAAACTGGGACTGAGTCTTGCTGGTCGGGGGTGGGGGTGGGGGTGGAAGGGGGCACACAACATTGCCACCATGACCTTCCCCATCCACATGGCTTCCTGCTTCCCAATACGCCCCGCCCCACTTTCTGCTTACAGAACCCATCGCTTTGATACTAGCATCAGTGTGACTCTTTGATCTTTTATCCAGTTTTCCTTTGTCTTTTCTTCCTTTGTCTTTGCTTTTTTTCTGGCTGTTCTAACTCCAACATCCTCTGAGTCCAGTTTGAAAGAAGGAAGAGATGGGAAAATATTTGGAAGTAGGGGTATGAGTTTAAATTTCAGAAAAGAACATTCAGAGTTATTCGTTTTCACAACCCAATGGGACTGCTAATGCACTGGGGGTAGAAGTTTAGGGACTTGGCTTACAAGAGCGAATTGTGGTTATTATATTTATTATCAGTTGATTACTCCATGATGGCATAATACCCCCTCTGGTTCCTATGACTGTTGAACTTGGGGGTCAGCTTCCAGCCTTACCACTACCCATCAACATGTCCTTTCAGGCACTGCTGCGGCTCTTTGAACCTTCCTTTTTTGTCATAACCTGTTAATGGGGGTAAGAATATTGGTCCTGGCTTCCTCACGGACTGGTTGAGAGATTGATGGAGTAATGCCCGTGAAAGCAACATGGACTGTGCAAAGCCTCATCCAAGTAGAAACAATGCAGTATCATTAGTTCCAGGAACTGACATCAGGATGAACTGTTTCATTTTGGGGGCAATGGGTTTTGAGTTTTTCAAGGTTGTTTTGTTTTATGGCCTCCCTCCTTAGTGATCCACATATATTTGGTGTGCTTAGGAGGAACAGTAGGTTCTGGAAGCTTTCTCTATCTCTGGCTGTATTTGCAAACCAGTGGTGCTCTCTGCAGCAACCATCATCTTTATGAGGCTCTCAGCTCGTTTCAGGAAGAATCACTACCAAGTCGATCTCCTTACTTGCTGGAAGCATATCCTATCTCTCTGTGCCACCAGAGCTGTTTTGATATCAGACTCCCTGTTGGAATAAAAGAAGGCTTCATTCTCAATACACCGCCTTTGGACAAGCTTCCGGGAGCTTTCTGATTGTGTGCAAAAGTTCTGTGGGACTCGGGGTGGGCATAGCCCACATGTACACATACATGACTTGCTCTGGGAAGAGAGGCTACAGGTTAAAGTGGACCGCCAAAGACAAAACCCCTATCACTGTGAGGCCTAGGCTGTTACTATGAGATTGGGAATCTAAGACATCAGCAAGAACCTACTGGTGTTAAGAGCAGTCGTTCCAAGAAAGAAAACTGCCCAAGGTGCTGACCTACTTCAGCTAGACCCACAGACCTGCTTCACTGTCAGCAGGAGGGTCAGAGCTATGTCCCTCTGAAAATAGATGCTTCCCCTCCTGCTCGATCCAAGTATGGGCACTTTATGCCAAGCCGGCCATGGGTTTTGGTAAAACGGTAGCTCAAAGGAAACAGATGAAAGGGGCCAGCATCCCCACGTTATATTAAAAAGTGGATGCATCCAGTAGACACTGTCAAGGGAGAATTATTTTATTCTCTTTTCTCTTTCTTTAGATGACTAGATTTCCCTTCTCTTTTTAAGGTACGAATGCCAACCTCACAGTAGAGGCAGTGGAGCCGAGCATTCAAAGTTAAACTGGGAATTGTGACTCAATAGACCTTGAAGAACAAACAACTCCCGTGGAACACTTCCCACAATGGTGGCTCTTATTTATTTAGTTAGTTTGTAAAGTGATGCCAGCAATGGAAGGGGAGGTGCGGAATTCTACAAAGGATGTTGCAGTAAACACTAGGCCGAGAATCGTGTATCAGGGGCAACCCACACTTAAGCCTTAGTAAAGGGGAATCGAGCTAGGGGGCTCAGAGCCCCAGCTTTCAGGGTGCACAGGTGAGTGTGGGAACGGCGGAAGGAGGGCCACGCATAACTGATCCTGCGGGCAGGTGCAGCTCCGTGATGGTTGCGGAGTAAAAAGAATTTTATCCAGAGATGAACAGTGCTTCCCTGTTCAGGAACCATCTCCCCACTCTGTGGGGTGGATTTGGAAATGGGGGCACATTTTTAGTTGTCACAATGACTAGGGGCTGCTACTGACATTTAGGGACCAGGGACAGGGGCAAGGACACTTAACATCCTACCCTGGGGAGGATTGTCCCATTGACAGAGCTAGTAGCTGCAAAGAAAGGAGGCCTGGGAGAGGCCTGAGGACCCACTGGCCACTTGGAGGCATGTGGGGAGAGGTCTAGGGGGAGAGGTATGGGGGGAGGGGTGTGGTGCTATGTTGGGAACCCAGTTACCACCAACGGAGAGTGAGAAGGAAGACTGTGTGGGTAGTTTACTATGAGGTTGGGCCCCCTTCTCGCTCCAAAGTCAGAGGAGGCAGGGGTGTGCCCCGGACAGGGGATTTCAGGTGGGGCAGAATCAAGGGGTTGCCTCAGAAAAAGGCAGACAGGGCCCTTGCCCAGGTCGGGCAAGACTTAGCTGGACAGAAAAGGGCCCCCGCTGTTGACTTCCTTCTGCTCTGCACTCGGCTTCTCCATTTCTTAAGGGTCAGGGCCTCTGCCTCTGTGGTTACCCCGAGGATTCTCTGCCTCTGTGGATACCCCGAGGATTCCCACCATCCCCCCAGCAGGAACTAACCTGTACTTGCCTGGTCCCCTGCAGGCTGGGGGAGCCGCCTCCGGGAGGTGGGTCCCCCTGCCAGCAGCGTGTAGAGGAACTGGGCATCCCCGGGCTGTAACGTTAAGTCACTCCACAAAAGGGGAGACAAGAGGGTGAGGCCTGTCTAGCCAACTGTTGCCCTGTCGTCATCTGCTGCCGGCCCATACCGCGTCCCATGGTTCGGTAGCTGGGCCAGGCCCAGGGACTTTAAAAAGAGGTCTCAGGTCAGCTGTTAGCTAGTGTTTTGTCTTCTGCCAATCAATGGTTTGCAAGGCAAAGGAGAGAGATGACAGTGGCAGGGAGCAGAACTCAAATACCGCAGCGGGAGGGGAGCTGACTTCCCACAAGGGCTGGGGGAGGGGACGGGGCCCAGCTGCTGACATTTTTACAAAACAAATAAGTGTGGGGCAGAGCTAGTGACCTCAGTGTGATGGAAAAAGACAGTCAGCAGAGCGTCTGCCAGAAATGGCATGTTTCTCAGCCCACCTGTTAGGAAGCGGAAAGAGCAATGTTGACTAAGATCATCACTGCAAGCAGTTATTGAGTGCTTACTGCATGCCCGGCACTGATCTGAGCACATGTTGGTGGGTTATCAGATTTTGCTGTCATATCCATCCTGTTCTGTTTGGAAATGAGGAAACTGAGGCAGAGGTGTGTGAATTCACTTGTCCAAGGTTGTAGACCAGAAGTGCTGGAAAAGGGACTTGAGCCTGGCAGCCTGTCCACAGGACCTATGTAGCAAGCACCCAGGGCCCCTAAACAGGTTCTGTGAAGTGGGGTTTTTCTGCACTTGTGTGTGTGTGTGTTGGGCCTGTGTTCCAGTTATGTATCGCTGTATAATGAATCACACTAAAACTTAGTGACTTAAAAAAAAATAAAACAACTATCATTTCATTATTATCTCCTGCTGTTCTGGGAGTTGTGCTGGGGCTGTCAGCTGGAACATCGCCATGAGGCCTCTCTGTGTAGTCTGGGCTTCCCCACAGCATGGCGGCTAGTTTGTAAGAGCAAGTATCCTGAGAGTGGAGGGCTTAGAAGTCACATAGTGACACTTCCACCACTGTCACAAATCCAGACAGAGTCAAGGGGCGGGACCATAGATCTCAGCTCTTGATGCGAAGAATCACATGAGCTTGTAAAATGGGCTTGTGGCATGGGAGATCTTGTTGTGGCCATCTTGGAAAATGCAATCTGCCATTATACTTTTTCTCTTTAATTTTTTAAAATAACCTTGTAAGAGCCTCTGTGAATTAAGTCTAGATTCATTTTGGAGTCACTTCCATTAGTGACCAAATGCTAAATGAAGGTTTCCTTGGTGGCTCAGTGGTAAAGAATCCACCTACCAACATAGGAGACACAGGTTCCATCCCTGGTCCAGGAAGACCCCACATGCTGTGGAGCAACAAAGCCTGTGTGCCACAACTATTGAGCCTGTATGAGCCCGGGAGCTGTGACAACAGAAGCCACCACAATGAGAAGCCCATGCACTGCAACTAGAGAGTAGCTCCCGCTTGCTGCTAGTAGAGAAAAGAGTGCAGCAACGAAGACCCAGCACAACCAAAAATAAATCAATAAAGTTAAATAAATAAATAAAAAGATGCTAAATGACTAGGGACCCAGAGTCTTGCTCAATACCCTCTGTTCTGTCCCCATCATAGCTTCCCTGCTAGAAGCCAGACACTGAGCTGGAATTGGGGATACAAAATTCTTGGTCCCAGGAAAAAACAGCAACTATAAGCCACAAGGAGAAAATTCCCCCAAACACCTACCCCAGAGAATTATCTTCTTCAGTTTTTATAAATGCACATTGGTAGTGGTGGTTTAGTCACTAAGTCGTGTCCGACTCTTGAGACCCCATGGACTGTACAGGCTCCTGACAGGCTCCTCTGTCCATGGGGTTTTCCAGGCAAGAATACTGGAGTGGATTGCCATTTCCTTCTCCAGGTGATCTTCCCAACCCAGGAATCAAACATGGAGATGGCCCTAAAAATGCAGGTAGAGGGAGTGGTTCGCCCTGAACTATCCCCACTTTCCACCCCTGTCCTTGTGCTGGCTTGGCCTTATCCTTCTCTGTTCTTTGTTGTTATAGGCTGAATCGTGTCTCCCCAAAGTCATACAGTGAAATCCCAACTCCTGGTACTACGGAATGTGACTGTGTTTGGAAATAGGGCCTTTAGGGAGGTGTGTGCATGCTTGCTAAGTAACTTCAGTCATTTCTGACTCTCTGTGACCCTATGGACCACAGTCTGCCAGGCTCTTCTGTCCCTGGGATTTTCCAGGCAACAATACTGGAGTGGGTTGCCCTGCCCTCCTTCAGGGGATCTTCCTGACCCAGGGGTTAAGTCTGAGTCTCCTGCATCTCCTGCATTCCAGGCGGATTCTTTACTGCTGAGCCATTGGGGAAGCCCCCTTTAAGGAGGTAATTAAGATTAAATATGGTTACAAGGGTGAGGCCTAATCCAGTAAGACTGTGTATCTTTATAAGAGGAGGAAGAGACACCAGGGACTTGCTTGCACAGAGGAAAGATCACGTGATGACATAGCAAGAAGGCGGCCGTCTGTAAGCCAAGGAGAAAGGCCTTAGGAGAAACCAACCCTGCTGACACCTTGATCTTGGACTTCCAGCCTCCAGAACCGTGACAAATAACTTTCTGTTGTTTAAGCCACCATGGTCTTAAATATCTCATAATTTGTTATGGCAGCCTGAACCGAAGAACACTTTCATCCTGCATCCTCTTTTAGAAAAGCCCTCTTCCAGTGAGGTGGCCAAGGTGGGTACAGGCTCCCAGAAGGCCTGTCCCTGGATGTATTACCTGGCAGGAGTGGGAACCCTGGAGTGGGGGCACCCCTTGGCCCTCATCCTGTCCTGGCAGCACATAAAGCTGCTTTGATTGGATTAACTGGTAGCCATCTAGGGTCTCTGGACTCACCAGTGAGGGGTCAGCTGAGGGCAGGCAAGAGGCTGGTACAAAACATCAGCCAGTTGTGGGGTGGGAAGGAGATGGCAGGCGGCAAGAGGGGTTGTGGTCTGCAGGGACCCTCCAGGCTTGGCCCCTGGGGCAGCCCTGGCACTTTCAACACTGGAGGTATGGGAACTAGCAGAAGGGCACCCCCCACCCACTGAATCCACTTGAAGCCCAGCCCACTCCCGGGTGCAAGGCCGGCAGCCTTCCTCCCCCGGGATGTTTCCACCACTCAGCAATCCAGGGCCCGCCTGGCCCCGATGCATTTTTTATTTTGCTATATTCTTTCCATTGTCCTGACGTGAATAATTTAAACTGACACAGAAAGGAAGGGCGGCCCTTGCCACAAAGGGGAGGCTGTCAACTCTCCCCCTACCACACAGAGAGACACACACACACCACATACACACGCACACTCACACTGAGCCTCTGTTTGGCTTTGCCTCCTCCTGCGTTTCTCTTCCTTGTTTGGTTTCTGTCTGTCTGCCTCGTTCTCAAACCGTTCTCTGGTGCTCTCTTGTGCTCAACAACCATAAGCATGGTGTAGCCACACACACACGCTGGCACGCACGTGTTCCCCTCCCCCCAGGTCTCTGGGCAGAGGGTGTGAAGTTTCTGCAGGGATACAGTTTCTCCCTCTGGGTGAGAATTGTGATAACTCTCATCTGCACTTCTCTTTCTGCTTCTCATTTCCCTTCTTTCCTTTGATTGACTCTGCTGTTTGCATATGCGAGGGAAAGGGTACTTCATTTATGAAGTGGCCTCATTTTATGAGTCTCTTTGTAATCACACAGCCTCAAGTTGAACTTTCTTGGGGGTGAAGTGGGGGCTTGGGGAAGACAGACAAAGCCAGAAAGGATTCATGAGCCTTCCCAGGAAGGCTGGGAATTTTCTGAAGATGTGAAGGGCAAGATACCCAGGGGCTTTTGGGTGCCACCTGGGCCAGCTATAGCCAGGGTGTGGAGCTGCTGCTGGCCACTGGCATTGTCTGGAGAGCAGCCTTGGCCTCCCTCAGCCTTGAACCAGGAAGCAGGCTTTATTTGTCAGGAGAGGGCATAGCCAGGATTTCCTGAAGGTTCTGGCCTCTAGCCTGTAACCCAGTGCTGTCCAATAGAAATATAATGCAAGCCACAAATGTGAGCCGCATACCCCTTTTGGAATGTTCTAGTGGCCACATGAAAAAGGTAGAAAGAAACAGGTGAAACTAATTTGAATAATATGTCCCATCTAACCCACCTTATCCAAAATATTATTTCAACATGTCGTCAAGAAAAAAAAAATAATGAGATCATTTACATTGTTTTGGGGGGACTAAACCTTCAAAATCCGGTGTGTATTTTATGCTTACGGCATGCTTCTATTTGGACTGACCACATTTCAAGTGTTCCATAGCCACACGTGGCTCGTGGCCACTGTATTGGATAGCGTAGGCCTAGCCTAACCAAGCCTGGGGTTCGGAAACTCAATTTGGGCTGCCTAAGTGGCAGCGCTGTTAGTACATCCTCCGTCTGTGCGTTTGATGGGAAGAACACTAGGTGATGAGTGGGAAGTTCTCCGAGCGATTATTCTACCATTAGCATCATTAGCAGTAATCATCGTCAGCTCGCTGGCATCACCCGCGTCCGGCCCTGTCTCTTTCCTGATCAAGCAGCATGCTGTGCTGGGGCACCGCTGATCTGGATTCCTTTATTTGGGGGAGCTGAGGGGCACAGTTTCCAGCCCTATAGACTCACCCCCTAGCTGGGGCCTCACCTCCTAGGTGCCTGTTCCTCTTCTTTGCTTTAGGTCCTGGACACCCCGCTGGCTTTCCCCTTCTATATATAACACTCTGTGCTGACAGCTGGTCATCTGATGACTCATCAGACACCGTGGATGGAGCCCTGAACATTTATTCATCGGGCGTTTGGGGCGGCTTTTGCCCTCTTCCTAGTAGGTGCTGGCTTTGGGGGTTTTGTCTTGAAAAAAAAAAAGCCACACTCATGGAGAATGGGGGATGGATGGTGAGCCAGCTGGCCCCTAGCCAAAGACCTCTGGGTGCAGAGGCAAATCCAGCAGGAATTTGGAGACCTGGGTCCAGGTGAGCCACTAAAGGCAGACACATAGATCGCTACACTAAGGGCTTGAATGGAGCTTTTGCTCTCTCCTTGGTCACCCGTCGTAAGCACCCAGCTGGCCTCAGAGATGTTAGCTCCCTTCTGAAGCAGCCGGGCTCCGCGCAGAAGAGCCAGCAGCCCCCACCTCATTTCAGTGGGATGTCAAGGACTAAATGCTGGCTTCAGAGCTGGCAGCAGCTGGCTTTAATCTCGGCAGCTCTGCTCACCAGCTGTGCCACCCTGGGAGAGTCCCTTTCTGATCACTGGGTTTCCGCTTCCTCTTTGGGGTGGCGTGCTCAGTCGCAGCGGGGCCGTCGGTTCCAAGGACTGGATGAAGCACCGTTGGTATCGTGTCTACTCATGGTAACTGTTGTTCAGGTCCTGTGCATGGGCCCTAGGACTTCCGTTTCCCCAGAAGCAGACCCTGAGACAGGATTTGTGGGGAAGTGATTCCTTAGGGGGGTGCTCTGGAGGGTAAGCCACACCTCACAGTCTGTCCTGACTCCAGGCAAGAGAAGTGAGCATTCTCTCACTTCTTCACATTCCCTCATGTGGCATTGTCGGCTGCTCAGGGTGGCAGTGGGGTTACAAACTCCTCGATTCCCCCGCTCTCTGAGGATGAGCTGTGTCAGGAGCTGAGGGCGGCCTGCCGAGAAGTCCCAGGTGCAGGCTGTCAGAAGTGGAGGGGAGGGTGCTTATATTCAAAAAGGGACTCAGAGGCCAGCTGCCCCCATGGATGAGACCGGTGTCAGGGACTGGGAAGATGGTTGGAGTCAGGAGGCGAGGCACTGCCCAGGCCTTGCCCCACATGTCAGGTGGAAGGGTTGCCGGATGCAGAGGAGGCCGAAGCCTGAGGAGCTTCTGACCAAGCCCAACCTCGGGGACACCCTGCCACTGGGCATGGGGGTGGGGGGCAGACCCAGGATGCCAGCGACTAAGTTTTGTGCACCCCACAGGCGAGGCTTCTGATCATTGCTGCTGCAGCCTGGGGTTTCCCCGCAGCCCACCAGCCTTCTTCCTTCCTTTCACTCCTCATCCTGGACCTCTCTGTCAGGTCATGACTGCCCCCCTCCCAGCCCGGGCTTCTTGCATTCTGGCTTCAGCTTCTTACCCCTCCCTGTTCCAGACCAGCCTGCTTTGTTTCCCATCTTAGGACTCCCAACTTCTTCCCTGCCTCCTTCCGGCTTCTTTTCTCTGCCTTTCTGGACTTTGGGCAACTTGACCTGAAGACTTCTAGGGCTGCTACATCAGGCAGGCCCCCAGTCTGCTTTCTTAACCCACTAAAGTGTCTGTGCCCAAAGGACCCGGGATGTGGGATCTGGAGTCCCAGACATCATCATCCCTACCTAAGTTTCCATTCACCAGCAATAATGAGTTTATTTTCCACTGTCAGGAATTCCAAGTGTGAATGATTTTACCACTGCTCTGTTCTTGGTACAGCTGGGATTCTATTTATCACAGGCTGAGGAATGTGACTTCCTGGCTTTTCCAAGCTGGGTAGGATTCTCTCCCCTCATCTGCTCTCCCATCACCTCTTCTCCTTTCTCCTCTCCTCTCCCTTACCTTGGCTTCCTTTTTCCCTCCTCCCTCTTCACTCCCTTTCCTTCCTTCTTCCTCTCCCTGCACCCCTTCCTGGCTTGGCTGTCCTTAGGGTGGCAGTGACCCAGGCAAGACACAGGGATGAACCGCTGCCTGGAAACGCACTCAAGAGCCCCCAAGCAAGCCGCCTGTCAGGTAAGCAGCGGGTGAAGACTGTAATGCTCACACAGCAGGGAAACGTGTTGACAAGTGGCAAGAGCGCCATTCCTAACTTCACTCACCCACCCTGCCAAGCACCTTCACTACCTCAGCAGTTATTCTTCTTATTTTTAACTTAAAAAAATTGCTTAACCCAGGGCATAGCGTATATTTGAGATTCTGTAGCAGTGGGATTTAAAAAGGATGCTTTAAAAGGGTCATTAAGACAAACGTTCTTTGAAAATTTTATAGAAATTCTACTTAGCTATTTGAAAATAAAAGGGTATTACATTGTCTTAATAAAAATACCTTTCCTTTCAGCCACTCACTTATTTTCTTCTTATTTTGCTTTAGTTTATTAAATGCAGTTTTTGTAGCATCATGCCCGGTCCGCGGCAGCCCTGTGATTTGGTGGAGCCCAGCCTGGCAAAGGTTTTTGGAGGAATTGCGTGTGTTCTCTTGGAACCTCACCAAGGGCTCCAGAGCGGGAGAACCACCTGCCAGCCTTGACTGTGAATCGGGCACGTGTCAAGAGCATGGTCTTCTGCTAATGTGACCACCCCTGGACAAAGGTGGGGCTTCCCAGATTTCACTATATGCATGTCCTCCCCTCCTGGGGAACTGACTAGGTTTGAATGAGCCCTGTGAATTGCTAGGTGGTGACTTCAGGTGGGCCAGCCTCCCTGTTGCAAGCTCAGCTGAGGTCACAGTCGCAGGGTGTGGCGCCCACAACTCCTGGCAGTTAACCTCACACAAAGGGAAAACTCTCCTGGGCACAAACAGCTCCACCTTGCTTGCCTGTGGGCAATTTTGCCGATGTTTTTCCATTAGTCACAAAGGAGGAAGGGTGGCTGGGGGCTAGGGTGGGCAGTGTGGCCAGTCACTGCAAACCCATAGTCGAAGAAAACCCTGAATGCATTGCTATGGATTGCTATGTCCTAAGTGCTGACACTGGGGTGTTGTTTAGTGAAAATCCACAAATAGCACACAGAAAAATACACAGTGTCTACAAATCCTGTGTTCCTGAGGCTTGAACTTTTCTCTGAGAGAGCACTTGCTCAGGGAGGGCCACTTTGACCCTTGGCTCCAGAATCAAGTGAGAGCTCCTTCCGCCAGCACTTGGGGCCCTTTGCCTGAGGCTCTAACTGGATGCCTTGAATGGGCAGTGCCCACAGGAGGGTAGCCTGCACTATTGCCCCCAACTATGACTATTGGGATTTGGTGGGGAGATGCCCCAGTTTCTAGAGGGCTTCCCTGGTGGCTCAGACGGTAAAGAATCTGCCTGCAATGCAGGAGACCTGGGTTTGATCCCTGGGTCGGGAAGATCCCCTGGAGAAGGGAATGGCTACTCCATGATTCTTCCTGAATAATTCTATGGACAGAGGAGCCTGGTGAGCTACAGTCCCTGGGGTCACAAATCATCAGACATGACTGAGCTACTAACACTGCTCCAGTTTCTTGTCCTTCAGGTGGGATAGTCTGAGGTGTGTTCTACACTGTCAATGGGTGGTGACGCATTTGCCCATGTGGTACCCTACTTATGACTACATCCTCCAGCTTCCTTATTGGCTCTCTCTCATGCCCATTGCCCTATGGTACTTCCCAGAATCGCCTCGAAAGAAACGCCTTACAGGCAAAACCTTGCATCAGATTTTGCTTCTAGAGGAGCAAAATATTTCCCATTAAAAATTTTTTTTTTTAATTTAAAAAATTCATTTATTTTTGATGGCACTGGGTCTTTGCTGCTGCGCGGGCTTTTCTCTAGTTGCAGAGAGTGGGGGTTACTCTCTAGTTGTGATGGGTGGGCTTCTCGTTGTGGTGGCTTCTCTTGTTTCGGTTCCTGGGCTCTAGAGCACAGGCTCAATAGTCGCACAGGCTTAGCTGCTCCAAGGCATGTGGGATCTTCTCAGACCAGGGATCGAACCCTTGTCTCCTGTACTGGCAAGACAGGCAGATTCTTTACTACTGAGCCATCAGGGAAGCCCTTCCCATCTAAATTAAGTCTCCCTCTTCCTTCTCAGGTCATCCCCACCCCCACACTGGCTTAATAGTGTTCATCATGATCTGTAACTATGCATTTGTTTGCATGTTTATTTGTTTAATGTCTGTCTTATTTAGTGGAATGCAGGCTACACGAAGGCAGAGACAATGTCTATTTTGTTCGTTCCCTTAAATCCTTATGCATCACCCAACCCAGGGCTTGATATGTAGTAGACATACAAGATAAATTCTGTGAAGGGAATGGATTCAAAATTGTTAGGAGATGGGGCTTTCTAATCTTTCAACCTTTGTGGTGGTTTAAAAACATAATCCCAATATTTTCTGACACTTTTTCTAATGGGAAGTGGGATCTGTTTCTCCTTTCCTTGAATCTGATGACAGCCTCAACTAAGAGTATGACAGGGCTGGGACATGAAAGTCCAGGCAGCTTCCACCTTGGAGCCCTGAGTGACTATCACGTAAGCACTCTGATCACCCTGTGCTGGCCATGCTGTGAGGGAGCACAGTCTTCACAGAGGCCACATGAAGGTGCTCAGAATGACTGTCCCAGCTGAGTCCAGATTTTGAGTTATTCCAACCCAAGTGCCAGATGTATGCCTGAAGGACTCTTGAGGTGACTTCAGCCCCCAAACCTTCACCTCTGTTCAACTGAGACCTCAGGCATCACGGGGGCAGAGAGATAAGGCATCACTGCCGTACTAGATCCAAAATCCCAACCCGTGGAAACTGCAAGTGTAATGAAATAGTCGTTAAGCTCCCACACTTTGGAATAATCTGTTACACAGAAATAACTGGACCACCCTTTCGTAAGTTTATTAATTCCTCATTCATTCCACCATTGCTTATTAAGCTCCTACTATGTGGTGGTGATAGTGCTACAGTGGAGCACAAAATAAAATCCCTTACCTTCCAGGAACTTACAGTTTAGGGGCTGCACTTACAGCTGTATCTTGCAAAAGCCTACGTTAACAATAATGAGTCGATTTTTCAAAAACCACTTCCAGATGGTGTGGGGGGAGGGGCGCTTCCTGAGTGAATTGCCAAGGGAAGCTCCAGAGGTAGGTGGATTAGATAACAGAGACCCAGAGAGCTCTATTATTTGCTGGCTGTCAGGCACGGCTGTCCTGCAAATCGTCCACAGGCTAGCTGTGCCCTCACAGCATGGGGGAGAGATGAAGGGGAGCTGGGAGGTGCCACCCCCAAGGCAGAAGCACTAGGAAACTTCTCCTCACAGGTCCTGGGACAGAGATTGTGTCTGCCTCTTGGAGGAATGTGGCCTTGGCTTCTTTTAAGCTGGAAGTAGGGAGACTTAGGTAAAACCAGGGCCGCTGATGGCACTCCAGCTCCCTTATCTAGTTCCAGAGTGCAGGCGTGGATCCCAGAGTGCACTCTGTGTCCAGGCATGCCTATCTCCTGGAGTCTAGACTTGGGAAAGCAGTGTGATTTTGTATGACTTATGCTTCTGGTTTTCATTCAGTGTTTAGCAAAGCTCATTTTAAGAATGTCTGCCGGTCTCGGCTCCACTGAGGTGAAGCAGAGAAAAGGACTCTGTCACTTCAGGGTTCTGTCACATTTTTCCTGGAGCCTACTCATGGCTGCTAGGCGCAAACCCCAAGAGGAAGAATTGTTCTGGGAGGGAAGTTCGAGAGTCCGGCTACCCCTGTCTGTCGGGAGCTTTTCCTTCCTAGAAACTTGCTTGTGTTCACACCTTGAAGATTCAGGGGCCTGTGTGAGAAAAGAGGCCACATCAGGGCAGAGATGAGTAGAATAAAAACTACTGTCCCAGGAGACTGGCAATGGAAGCTTAACCAGCGCCAAGGGACTGAGAACACAGCCGGACAATGAAACCTCAGAGACATCACCTTCCCCTTGGGGTCCTAGTGCTGGTCACCCCTGAGACTGTCACACTGCTGTCACAGGCACTTTGTGTTTCTCTGCCCCACCCTGAGTGGGCCTTCTCTGCTCCCGAATACTGAGCCTTCTCAGATTGAGTTGCTTGGCTAAATCAAGGCCTCCGCATTGAATCAGGGATCTGCTCTTCAGCAGTTCAACACATATAATCAGTGATCGAGGTGCCGGGCACATATATAGCTGTTCATGTGGCTGTGAACAAAACAAATGATGCCCTCGGAACATATCATCTAATATTAAAGTTAATTTTAAAATATGAAAATATGAAAAATATTTTCATAAATATTTCAGAGGCAGGCACAGAGAAAATATACAAACATGAACCTGGAGCATCTGACTTACCATCTTTAGCTTGATGTCCTCACCCTAGGATTTCTTGGCTGGCTAACATCTCTCCCTGATCAGATGTCAGCTTGGAGCCCTACAATGGCAGGGTGCCTTTAGGAATGTTCCAGCCCCAAAACACCAGACTGAGTCCCCTCTCTAGGTTGACCAAGGTCTACCTTTCAAATGCCAGAAGGGCTGCTTCCCAGTTTCAGCCAAATTTTTTTCTGAGCCACTGACAGAACAGGTAAGGGCGTCTCCAGGTGAACCCCCTCCCATCCCCTATCTCTGCCCCCACCACACACACACACCTTGACCTCTAAAAGATAATATTGTCAGAGACCTTTCTTGATGGCCCACAAGAGACTGACACTTTCTGTAGTAGAAGGTGTCAGTTGCTTCATTACCAGGAGTTTAGTTGAGGTTCTAAAAAAAGATTAATGGGATTTTTGGCAGGGGGGTGGGCAGGGAATAGCATTTCCCCGAGATAACAATTGAGGGGAGCATTGCAATTAACAAGCCCCTCAGAAATAGCACCAAATGAAAGAGCGTGCTGAGACACGGATTCTGGTTCAGATGTCAGGGTGCTTCCTCTGTCCTACGGTTCATTCCAGGTGCTCCTCTTCTTCAGATTTTGCGGGGGTCGACCCTCTGGCTTCGCCTGTCACACTTTGTCAGTCCTGACGGGGGCAGGGTTCTGTGTCCAGGTCCTGGTGGCATTATATGATCTCCACTGTTTTTTTCCGTCGAAAATTAGACCAGAAGCTGCACCAAGGTGAGGATCCAGGTTGATTTCTTGGACGCATTTCTCATTCTCTAGTGTCTAATTTATAATATTCCCCAAATAGGCAGGTCCTTGGCCCAACATTTTGAACCCCCAAGTAGCAGCCAAGCTACCCTTCTTACCTCCCCTTCATCAACATCACCCTGTGTGTGCATGCATGCTCAGTCCCTTTAGTCGTGTGCGACTCTTTGTGACCCCATGGACTGTAGCCCACCAGGCTCCTCTGCCCATGGGATTCTCCAGGCAAGAATACTGGAGGGAGTTGCCATGCCCTTCTGCAGGGGATCTCCCTGACCCAGGGATCAAACTAGAGACTCTTTTGTCTCCTGCATTGGCAGGTGCATTCTTTACCACTAGCGCCACCCTCAACATCACCCCTCCTCTCTTCAAAGGACAAATTGCTGTCCTGTGTCTCCAGTGGAGGGGTGTGTGTGCCCATGTGTGTTGGAAATGGGGTGGGCCTGAGGGAGGGAGGGGTTGAACCCATTTAATGTGCTCTTCTCATTTGTGATGCAAACTGTTTCCCAGGAATTATTGTCCTTGTCTGTGTCTTTGTCCCAGGGCACCTCTCCCTGCCACAGCCTCTCCCCTCCTACAAGCTGAGGAGCAGAAAGAGCATTGTGGGGAAGCAACTGGGCACACCCCCACTGGGGTGGGGTGTTGTACCAGGTGCTCTCGGCTCCCTGGACTCTGAGCTCACTAAGACCAGAGATCTCTGAGACCCCTCCCAATTCTTATGCTGTCGTTACTGTGGTGGCAGTTTTCATCTGACTCCTGTGGCAAGCTTTGTGGCTGTTAGGAAGCCACCCTCTCACCCACTAGAATGGCAAAAATGAAAAAGATGGGTGATGCCATAAGGCAAGGGTGCAGGAAGAAAGCGGGACCCTCATAGGTTGCTGGTGGAAGCGTAGAATGGCACAGCCGCTCCGGGAAAGAGCACCCGATGAAATTAAACACACACCTACCTGTGATAAGCAATTCCACTCCTGGGCACTTACCTGAAAGAAATGACAGCCTCTATCTGCACAAAGTTCCCTATATAAATGTTCACAGCACTTTGTGCATAATAGCCCCAAAGTGGGAACAGCCTAGACATTTGTCAATAAACAAACTGTCATATAGCCGTGCAATGGACGGCTATTCAGCCACACAAAGGAATGTGTTACCACCAATACACACAACAACCTGGATGAGACTCCCAGATGTTACGTCGAGTAAAAGAATTGGCCTTCTGTGAAGTGACAGATGTCTGAGACCTGGAAGGGGCCCTCACCCTACCAGGCTGGTACCCTGATCTCCAATTTCCAGCCTCCAGAACTGTGAACAACAAATTTCTGCTGCTTTTTTTTTTCTTTTTACGAAAGAAGCAGGGACACATAGTATGCACTGTATGATTTCATTTCTTTAAAGTTTGTGCTCAGGCTGCTCAGTCATGTTCGACTCTGCAACCCCAGGCTCTTCTGTCCAATGGGATTTCTCAGGCAAGAGTACTGGAGTGGGTTGCCATTTCCTCCTCCAGGGGATCTTCCCAATCCAGGGATTGAACTTGCTTGTCAGGCGGATCCAGGGATTGAACTAGCTTGTCAGGTGGATCCAGGGATTGAACTCACTTGTCAGGCAGATTCTTACCACTGAGCCACCGGGGAAAGTGAAGAAAGTGAAAGTGAAGTCGCTCAGTTGTGTACAGTCGTGTCCGACTCTGCGATCCCATGGACTGTAGTCTACCAGGCTTCTCTGTTCATGGGATTTTCCAGGCAAGAGTACTGGAGTGGGTTGCCATTTCCTTCTCCAGGGGATCTTCCTGACCCAGGGATCTAACCCAGGTCTCCTGCTTTGCAGGCAGACGCTTTACCCTCTGAGCCACCAGTGAAGCAAGTTCAAGAACAAGCAAAACTTATTTAGGACAGTGTTTGTGGACCAGGAGCCAATCTCCACCCTTCCACCCCCCAGAAGCTCCCCCCCACCCAATGGGGGACATTTAGCTATGTCTGGAGACATTTTTGACTGTCATGACTTGGGTAAGTGCTGTTGGTACCTAATGGGTCAAGGTCAGGGATCTGCTAGACCTTCTACAGGGCCCAGCTCAGTCCCACAATGATCTGGCTCCAAATATCTACTGAGGTGCAGTAGCCCTGGTATTGGGTGATAGAAATCAGAAAAGTAGCTACCTCTTGGGGTGTGCTGACTGGAAAGGGCCGGAGGGAACTTTCTGAGCTGATGGGAATGTTCTCTATCCATGCTAACGTGGCTTAGCCACATGCGGCTGTGTACATTAAAACGAAATGCAATTACAAAGTTGTCTTTTTAGTCACAACAGTGACAGTTCAAAGGCTCAGTAGCCGCATGCAACACATACAGAACATATTCAACTTTGCACAACATTGTGTTGGACAGCGCTGCTCTATTTCTTGAATGAGGCGATGTAGAAAAGTCACTGAGGTGTCCAGACCCCAAATGTGCATGTTTCATGGCATGTAAATGAAACCTAATACTTATAATGGGGTAGGATGAGAATGAGTTGTTCCTGCAGGTGAGGAGTGGTGATGCTAGGGAAGTCACAGTCCCCAAGAGCATGGCTTCAGTCCTCCAGCCTCCCCCCTCCCCTGATCTGGGGCGAGGCCTGGCCGAGCATCCAGAAGCGGGGGTAGACTGTGAAGGGGGAGGGGCGGCTGAGGTTCTTTACAGGGGCCTCCCTAGGGGCAGAAAGCGCCAAGGCCATTTACCCTCCAGGGAATTCAAGGGCTGCGCTGGCTCCCAGTGGATTTACGAGCAGGTCAAGTGGACGGGAGCAAAGAAAGGGTTCCATTTCCCCCACCCCCACCCCTTTTGATAGGTAGCTTTCCCCACCGGGGATCTGCAGGCTCTCCTGGCAGAAATCGCTCCATTCCCCGCCACTGCCTCCCCTCTCTCTCTCTCTCTTCTGGTGTGAGGGTTTTACAATAACAGCATTGTAACCACTTTGAGAAAACCAATAAAAAGGCGGTGACAAAAGAATAGCGAGCCGGCTGGAAATTGCACGCAGCAGCGAGGGCCTGGGCCTCTTGCCGCTGTGTGTTTAATAGTGCTCCTGGGCTGCAGGCTGCAAAGATGCACGTGTTTATTTGGGGGATGTACTGTTGCTTAAATAATGAATCTCGAATAAGCATTTGGATGAATGCAGGGAGTCCTGACTCCCACTGCCAGTCAAGACTTCTCACCCAACTGGGGCCACTAAACACAATAGCAAGCTTCCTTTAACGCCCTGGTCAGACCTGTAGAGCCCGCAGTCCTGTGATGCCTAGGGAGGAGTATATTCATTCATTCAGCAACAAAGCTGGAGTGACCACCTACTAAGTGGTGAGCCCCATGCTAGGTACTGAGCCATACAGAACACTTTCCCAGCTGGCTTCACTGTACGTGTGGCAGAAAATTCCAGAGGCAGCTCTTGGCTCCGGTCAGCGCTAGTGCTGTGCCCTCTCTTGTTTCTTCTCTGCTGGGTCATGGCCACCCTCATGCTCACCAAGTCGAGCTCCAGCCCCCTCTCTCACTTCCTCTTTGCTTGCATCTCCAAAGAGAAACCCAAAGTCCTTCCTTTATATATTTATTAATCCATAGCTGAAGAAAATTTCAGGCTCACAGAAAAGTTGCAGAAATAGTACAAAGAATTCTGATATACTGTTCACCCAGATTCTTCAAAAGTAAGCATTTTAGCAATTTCCTTTATCCTCTCTCTTTGTCTCTCTCTAGACAGATGTAGATAGGCATATAGGTGGGTAAATAGCTGGAGATACAGATATCTATGAACTATTTGAGAATAAGCTGCAGACATGATGACCCTTTACCTATGATACTTAGGCATAGCTTTCTTGAGAAACAAGGATATTCTCTTACATTCCCACAATGCAATGATCAAAATCAGGAAATTAACATTGGTATAATACTGTTATCTAATCTACAGACATTCATATTTCTTCAATTGTCCCACTACTGTTCTGCACAGCCGAAGAAATAAAATGTCTGTCCCCAGATCCAATTCAGAGTTGCATATTGCATTTCATTGTCATGTTTCTTTTGTCTCCCTTTAATCTGGAACAGGTCCACAGTCTTTCGTTGAGTTTCTTGACCTTGACCTTTTGAAAGCAGACAGGCTAGTTATTTTGCAAAATGTCCTTTGACGTGGGTTCATCTGATTCCATTCAGGTTCTGCATGTCTGGCAGGAAGATGGTGGAAGCAAAGCTGTGTCCTTCTCAGTGCTTTGTGTGTGTGGGGGGAGGGGTTTGTTGAAGTCATCATTTGGTTAAGGGAAGTCCGTGGGACTGTCTACACTCCCCCTCTAACAACCTTTTTTCCTAACCCAGAGGTCAGAACATCAATCTGCAGAACAGTCAGTTCCAGGTCTACCAGGTGACACCTTTCCCACGGGAACTGAACTGTTAGTTACCCCACCCTCAAATAATCCCCGTTAGGCACTTCCTTTAATTTCTGTTCTGTTCTTGAATTCTCCTGGCTCCCCAGCTTGGCTGGTAGATCAGGTGTTAATATCACCATAATACAGAGGAGCCGGAGACTCGGTGAGATTAAACCAAGGTAGACAGACCTCAGTGAGGTTTCTGAATTTATCTGTGATTCCCCAGCCCACTGCAGAATCAGTATTTACCTTTCTTTGAAGCCATCGAATGCTGGGTGGCAGCGCCTTAAACATCATTTAATTTCCAAAATGGTCAGCTTTGTAACCTGAGTGTGTCTCATTGTTGATGATGTGGGAAGGAGCACGTTGACATTTCTGGCTGTGATTTCAAGTATCCTCATGTGAGTTATTGCTTTCAACCCCCAGAGCACATAGGTACTCAGAGAGAAGGCTGCGAATACAAAGAAAGAGGCCAATAGAGAGACAGCCAACTTAGAAAATGGCCGGGCCCACTCTGGATGAGAACAAAGCCAAGAGCTTTCTCTTTGGGCCAACATATGTCTTGGGTTACTAAATAAGAGACCCTAGTATCCTACGATTTGTTGTAAACAAAGCCCACTAACTGTTCATAGGAGTATTTTGGTAACCATATTCTCTGCATGGTCACAAGCATGTATGTGTGATACAGGTGTGTGTATGTGTGCCCGTGTGTGTGCCTGTGTGTACACATATGCCTCCGTGTGTTCAGACATGGAGAGCTATTTACACTTTTTATGCTATGCAGGAATATATGAATCATATGGGAATCTATTTAATATACTGATATTCTTTCCCAGTGAAGTCAACACTGCACAGTCATGTCACTGCATACAGGAACTCTATTTTGCAGCCAGAGATGGGGAACAGAGACTCTTTCTCCTCCAGAAGTGCTGCCTGGAACCCCAGAATCGGCAAGTCACTACTATAAGCTGAAATGCCCAGAAACTACACTTGAACTAATGCCTAAAACCTGACGGAGACATACTTCATAGTTAATCTGGTTACTCGGGGTTTATTTCACAGTCAGAAGTTCTTATGATGGAAGGGGCTCCCGCTGGCTTCTCCCAGACACATGACTGAATTAATGAATGAATGAATTCAACTTACCAGAGCAGATTTAAACTGCTTACTGGAACAAAATCTCATCATTTTTCTTCCTTTCGTTTTCTTTTAAAAGATAAATATGAGCCTCATATGGATGCTGTAAGAGTCATTAATCCTTGATAACCGACTGTTTCATCTTTTGATTAAAAAAAGTCAGACTGACTGACAGCGAGCTTACCACCGCAGGCTCATTAGCAAGCCGGTTCAGATGTGGCCTGGCAAATAAACACCCCGCCTTCCATTAACCGGGCAGCACCCAGGAGCTAAGGCCTCCGTGCTCCTCCAGGCTTAAAATGCCAGGGACAGGTAAACCGGCTTTGTCTTGCTGAAGCAGCAGAAAGCGCTCAAGTTTTTTCAAAATGAGCGCTTTCTGCGCTACTACCGGGTTGTCAAATTTTAATGGGCGCTTGTTAACTGGGACTCTGAAATATTGTGATGTATTTGACGGTCAGCAGCTTTGTGGGGGGAGTGCGGCGTGGTTGGGGCTGAGCACTGTGTATTTTAAAAGGCGCCTTCACAACCCCCGGGGAGGGGGCGAGGGCTGCTTAACAGTGTCCTTGCAGGTCTGGAAGGGCCGGGCAGCAGGGAGATGAGGGGCTCTGGGAGGCTGTGGGAGTGAGGATCCCATAGGCTGCATTTCCTTAATATGCTAAACTCGGGCGGGGGTGGGGTGGGGTGGATGGGGGTGGGGGTTAGCACCTCCTGCCCCCAGAGCTGCCTGCATTTAAAACTGAACCTCCTTTAAAGAGGATGGGGTTGGATGGGGAGTGGCATCTTCCTCCCCTCTTCTTCCTCTCTCTCCTCCCCTTCCTTCTCTCCCCACCATTCTCCTCTCCCTCTCTTCCCTAAGGCTCAGTCCAAGTCTCAGAGTACTCAGCCGTCTTCTGTGGTGGGTTGCTCGGGAAATGCCACTTCTCCTTCAGACTCCAGCCTGCCCGCTTGCTTCTGCCTCAGCCCCTTGCAGCTAAGCCCTGCCTGGATGGGAGGTGGCTTTCTTGGCACTTTGATCTGTGGCGGGGACTTTAAGGGTTTCAGGGAGCAAGGGTCAAACTAGCAGAGAGGAGGCCAAGCAGCCGCTGAGAGGGTGCTGCTGGCTTCTGGGTCCCAGCTCAGAGCACCGGTGCCTGGTTCCGCCCAGGCGGTTCGGAGCAGGGATCTTTACCTGGTTAGTGAGACTCTGTTTTCAAAAAAGGCCTCAGAATCAAGGTTTTGGAGGGGGACCGAGTTTGTCACTGGCAGTGTGTGTGCGGTATGTGTGTGCATGTAGGGTGTACCTGTGGTATGTGTGTGTGCATTTGGTTAGGGCTATATGTGTGTCTGTGGTGTGTGTGCGTGTAGTATATGTGTGTGTGCATGCACGTGTGTGCACACCATGCTCTGGAGTCCCTGGAGAGAAAGCATGAATGCTTTGGCGGGGGAGGAAGGTGATGCTCTGCCTAGAACACCCTAGAGCTGCCGGGCACCATCGTGTGTTCAGAAGAGGCAAGAGTGCTTTGCCAGTGGAAAGCTTATTTTGCCCAGCAGGACCAAAAATCCAATTAAAGAAAGAATGAGGGAAATGTGAAGTCTGGACTGAGTGCTGGCACCTCCCTGGCCGACTTCCTTGGCAGGGATCTCTGCGGAGGGGAAGGCCAATGATGGCTATGGGGATGGCCGACCAGAGAGGCTCCCACGCGCCATAGCCAAACACAGGGGCAGCTGCCAGCGGCCGGTCCTGCCTGTCCCCGCTGCCCAGCGCCACGACCTCCCGCGAGGACCCGCCGGTGGTCGGAGAACCGGGCCCGCCTGGCAGCAGTGGGAGCGCCACCCCAGCCCCGGCTCTCGGGCCATTTGAGCCACCCACCCGCCCGCGCCTATTGACATCGGTGAGAATCGCACAGGCAGATTAAAGGCAGCATATGGCCCCCCAACTGGAAGCCAGCGGAGCTGAACCAACACTGGCAAATTGTGTTCAAACCGCATTGAGAATCCTGGCAGCTGCACCTGGCATGGGGAGCAGCCGGCGACCTGCATACAAAGGGAGTTTTATACACAGGGGGAGGCAGCGGCGGCGGCGGCGGCGCGGCACTCCCGCCCCCTCTCTCCTGCAGCCCTCTCTCTCCTCCCCCTCCATCCGGATCTGGGCATCGGCCCTGGTAGGCTGGGAGTTATTTGTCCAGGTTTCTGAACCTGCAGAAAGGAGGACGAGAGGGTAGCTCCTGTTTAGAGCTTCACAGCCAGGATGGATTGATCAGGGTCCACGGCCCCCCACTATGTCCCCTCCCCAATATAACAATGGCCGGATGCCCCTAGGCATAAGGAGATCAGGAGCTCACGGGGGACGGCAGGAGGACTGCAGCCTTGCTAGCCTGAACCTTAAGGAAAAGATGGCAGTTCATCCTTCCCCGCCTCTGTGGGACAGCCCACGGGCGGAAGCTTCCACATCTCCCCCAGTGCCAGGCTGATATCACTTGTCTCTCTCCCTCCAGCTCTAAGTCAAAATTGGGAGGCAGAGATGTTTTTGGTTATGTCAGGAAAGAGCAGGGAGACATTGTTTTCTGATATACAGAAATAAATTAATTAAAACAGATAACGGAGTATGTTAGAGTTGAGTAGGGGTGGGGAGACCAATGAACTTGCAATAAACCAACTGAACGGGTGGGGGCAGTGTTTAATGACTCAACATGCAAAATGAGTCTGGTTTTCAGCACCTGGGTAATCTAGGGTGCATTGACGGGAAAGGTTGGGGGCGGGAGGAGAAGGGGACGACGGAGAATGAGATGGCTGGATGGCATCACCGACTCTGTGGACATGAGTTTGAGTGAACTCCGGGAGTTGGTGATGGACAGGGAGGCCTGGCGGGCTTTGATTCATGGGGTCGCGGAAAGTCGGACACGACTGAGCGACTGAACTGAACTGAACTGAACTGACGATCAGCTCTGGATGACTGAACATGCTCAGTGGTAAATCTGGTGAACCAAGGGGATGTGAATTGTGTGTGTGTGTGCAGGGGTTGGCTCTTTGGGCCTGGTGGTAGGCTATCTGCCTCATGGAATAGGATGAGAGAACACCGAACACCATTTCCTGGTGTCAGATTATTTCTCCAGCTGATGAGAATACTAATTTTTTTTCGCCCAAAGGATGCTCCATCCCGGAGGACATTGCTACCACATAAGGTCATTAAAAATGCCCTCTCGTCCCTTCCCCCCCACCCCCGAGATTGGCATTTGGTGGGCTGGAGGAGAAGGTCTGGGCTTCCCAGATGGCGCTAGTGGTAAAGAATCCGCCTGCTGATGCAGGAGACATAAGAGATGAGGGTTCCATTCCTGGGTCAGGAAGATCCCCGGGAGGAGGGCATGGCAAACCCACTCCAGTATTCTTGCTTGGAGAATCCCATGGACAGAAGAGCCTGGTGGGCTATAGTCCATGGGGTCGCAAAGAGTCAGACACGACTGAATTGACTTAGCAAGCATGCACAGGGGAAGGTCTACGGAAGGGAAAAAATAAAATTCTTTCAAAAACACAGCTTCTGGACTTTGGAGAGGTAGTGTATGGGGCCATGACTTGATCTGCTCTCTGGAACATGCTGGGGTGCCCACTGACAGCGGCCTGTGACCCCCCACCAACCCCACCATCACCATGGTGATACCTTCTTCCTATCAGACGTCTCCTCTGTCCCTGCCACTGCGAATGAGAAGTAGGCTTTCCAGGGACTGTTGGAATATCTTTAGACTTTTGAGATGGCTCCTAGCAGAGGAAGGGAGCGGTCTGGAATCATGCTGAGGGCAAACTAGTTGTGCTGTGGAAACAAAAGTTTAAAACAACATCTGTGCTCTGTTACCCAGGAGCTTTCTTGTCTGGTGGCTTGGGGGAGACAGTCATTTTGAAAGACAAGCCGTGGTTTACTAAACATCTTCTTTGTGCTCTGGATTGTCTGTTTCATGCAAGGGTTCAGGCATAGAATCTTCTGGATGGCCCCGCAGGAGGGCTTATTCTAGTCTTTTTACTTGTTCAGTTGCCTGACTCTTTGCGATCCTATGGACTGCAGCATGCAGTGCTTCCCTGTCCTTCACCATCTCCCGGAGCTTGCTCAAACTCATATCCATTGAGCCGATGAGGAAACTAATTGGATGAGACTAAGGAACTTAACTTGCCCAAGGTCGGTCAGCAGTGGTTGGTGGGGCTGACGCAGGTCCTCCACAGCCCTGTGCAGACTCGCGCTGTGGGTGTGGCCACCTCTCTCACCGTCCATTTAGCTGTGGCGGCTGGCCTTCCACAGGTGACTAGGGCAGGACAACTCCCTCCCCCTTCCACCCAGATGGACAGGGGTCCCCTATGAAAGGGCACAGTCAGGCATTCTCTGGCTGTTCTTTCCCAGGGCAGGGCAGAAAGGAAAACTGTGCAAAGACTCATTTTCCGCTGCCTTCTCACTGCTTTCCAATCCTGATTTTTAGCATGTCAGCATTGATGGGGGAGACAGCCTGGGAATCATCAGTTGCCTGTAAGGAACGGATGGGTTGGAGAGGATGGCACGGCCACAAAACTGTCTGGGAAAGAGCTGGGGGCACCCGGCTTGCTCCCCTAGACTTGCAGAAAACCCTCAGAGCTGAGGGTGTGGGCTCTGTGCTGGATCTCCGTGGGGAGACTTCATGCCAGAATGCTTGCTCTCTCTGGTCTGCGTTTTTCGAAACCACACTCCTGCCCGGAGGCATCTTGTGCCTTTAATGACTAAAGTAGCTGCTGGTTTGGGCAACCAGCTCTCTTTTCTGGTTTGAAAGCAAATGTGCCTGGCTGATCACACACGTGTGTTGTAGTAGTTGCAACAGTAATTCCTGAACAAGCCGTGTGGCAGTGGTTGCCCTCGGTGTGCTTGCATTGCCTCATATTTATGCCCTGGAGAAGGCAATGGCACCCCACTCCAGTACTCTTGCCTGGGAAATCCCATGGATGGAGGAGCCTGGTAGGCTGCAGTCCATGGGGTCGCTAAGAGTCGGACACGACTGAGCGACTTCACTTTCACTTTTCATGCATTGGAGAAGGAAATGGCAACCCACTCCAGTGTTCTTGCCTGGAGAATCCCAGGGACGGGGGAGCCTGGTGGGCTGCCATCTATGGGGTCACACAGAGTTGGACACGACTGACGTGACTTAGCAGCAGCAGCAGCAGTCTTCTCTCATACTGACTCTGGGCTTGGCAGTGTGACTCGCTTTGGCCAAAAGGGTGCTATCAGACACGACTAGCAAAATGTTTGTGCACTGGGACCTACCCTCTCTTGGTGTTCTCGGGACCCCCCACAACTGCTAAGCTGTGAATACACCTTGGTGATGGCAACGCGTGCCTGGATTAGGCAGCTGGAGGCATGTGGCCCAAACTGCCGACAACCAGCACCAACCACCAGACGGGAGTGAAGCCCTCTCTGCCAGCCGGTGCTAGGCAACCTGCTGGCTGGTTATGGCTACGTGAGTGAACCCGGGTGTGTCCAGTAGAACTGCCCAGCCTTGCCCAGCCCAAGCTATAGATGCAAAGGCTCATGAACTGATAAAGTGTTGCTGTTTTAAGTCACTAAATTTGGGGATTTTCTTTTATTGTGGTAAAATATATGTTACATAAAATTGGCCATTTGAACCTTTTTTTTTTTGGCCTCACTGCATGGCATGTGGGTTCTTAGTTTCCCCACCAGAGATCAATCCTGTGCCCCCTGCAGTGGGAGCATGGTGTCTTAACCACCAGACTGCCAGGGAAGTCCCCACTTGAACCATTTTTAAGTGTATTGTTGAGTGGCATTAAATACCTTCACATTGTTGTGCCACCATCCCCACCATCCATCTCCAAAACTTTTTCATCATTTGTGATGGTTCTTTACATAGCAAGGCTCACTGATTTCTATGCTGTGGTGGTTGCCCCCACCTCCCTGACTGTCTCGCAGTAATGAGTCCACCTCTGAGGGGAGACAGACAGGAGGCTCAGGCTGGGGCATGGTGGTCTGGACCATGACCCAGCCTGAGTTGAAATAAAAGGGGCTCCTAGTGTTTCAGCTCTGGCCAACCCCCACACCCATCCCCATCCTCAGCCAGCTCAAGGCTTCGGACAGCCCCACTGTGGAGCCTGCCTGCTTCACAGGAGTCAACAGCAGAGGTGGTAGGTGATTAAGAACAACACTGGCCTCTAGGAGTCAGGCACATTCATTGAGGATCTTGAAGAAGTAGGAGGAAAGACCTATGGAATCTTCATAGTGGAAGGATCTTGCAAAACACAGGCAAGCCCTCTGATGACCTCAGGGAGGGACACCCTGGGATTGGTGTTTACAGAGTCTCCGCCCCCAGCTTACTGCCTGACCTTGTGCTCAGGGGATGAGCTGGGTGACTCTAAGTGAGTCACTTACATTTTCCCAGCCTCAGTTTTTTCACCTGTTAAGTGAAAATAATGACAGCGCCGTATCTCGGGGTGAGGATTAGATGGACACCTTACCAGATGCTCAGTTAATATATGTGGCAGGCCAGGTCCTCCACCCCCACCCCAACTTACCATCTTTCCTCATCCTTTGTGGAAATGGGTCTTTAGAAAGAAGAGAGATAGGGACTTTGTCAGCATCAGAAATTATGCCTTGAGAGGCGCCTTCAGTACTAGCTGGAGAAGCACTCATTTGTCTTTTGGATGTTCGGGCTGAAGAGCTATAGTTTTTTCAGCCTTGATGTTCAGGTGGCTGAGAGTATAGAAATAAATGTGGGGGGAGGGGAAAGGGAGGAGGGCAAAGAACTTCTGGCTGTGGGCCAGACCTGTAATCTTCATTTTCTTCAATAATAGAATTCCTGATTTTTTGTTTGTTTGTTTTTTGGCCCCACTGTGTGGCCTGTGGGATCTCAGTTCCCCAACCAGGGATCAAATGTGTACCCCCTGCAGTGGAAATGCAGAGTTTTAACCACTGGACTGCTGGGCAATTTCTAAGAATTCCTGATTCTTAGTTTTGCACATAGTCATCTAGAATAAAGATGATGTTTTCCACCTTCTCTTACTACTGGGTATGGCTACATGACTAAATATTAGCCAATAGGATGTGTCATGTCCTGAGACACCTTTCATGAGTTTCCTTAATAGGATCATGCCCTTTGTTCTTCTTCATTACTCTCAACATCCTACTCTCTGGAATGCAGATGTGATGGTTGGAGCTCTAGACACCATTTTGAGCAATGAGGACAAGGCCCTCCCCCACCCACCCACCCAGGTATGGCAGAGCAATGAACTGGATGGAACCTGAGTCCCTACTCCCATTGCTTTTGGTATGTAACACCTCAGACTTCCTGGCTTGAAAGAGTCATGTTATTGTGCTCATAGATTATGTGGGTCAGGAATTTGGGCAGGGCTTGTCTGGGCAATTCTTTCACTCTTGGTGGTATTCACTAAGGTCACTCAGTGGTACTCAGTGGGCTGAAGGACTAGTCTGGAAGATCCAACACAGCTTTGCATGTCTGGGCCCCAAAATGGATAACTAAGATTAGGACTGCCAACCAGAGCATCTACACATGGCCTATCTGTGTGGCTTTGCATCCTCACAACATGGCAGCCTCAGGGTAGTTGGGCGTCTTCCATGAGCCCCAAGCAGGAATACTCCAGTGAGCAAGGAGAACACTGCATGACCTTTTATGACCCACTCCCCCAAATCTTTCAGCATCAGTTCTGCCAACTCTATTGGCCAAAAACAGTCACATCTGCTCAGAGTCAAGGGGAGGGGAATTAGACTTCCCATCTTGATAGAAAGAGGGTCAGGATCACATCATACAAGAACATGAGGGATGAGAGATATGGTGATGGTCAGTTCTGGAAAATTCCACCTGCCTAGTTCCCTTAGTTTCAGGGAGAAAGCCACCATACCAGCCCCAACCACCTAGCTTGGAATTTGAATGAGAAATTTACTTTGACTCCTTAAGACACCTTTTTTTTTTCTTTTCTAAAAAATGTATTATTTTTTAATTGAAGGATAACTGCTTTACAGAATTTTGTTGTTTTCTGTCAAACATCAACATGAATCAGCCTTATGCCTACATATGTCCCCTCCCTCTTGAACCTCCCTCCCATCTCAAGACACTCTTATTTTTGACCTTCGTTACTCAGAACTAACCCCTGTATTAATCACAGAGAACTGCTCTCTGTGGACTTTTAAGAAACTTTAAAAAAAGCGAAGGACTGTTTGGCCATCTTCCAGACTCGGTGTGAATTAGTGTTCAACTCAAAGTCTCTTTTTCTAAGTGGTGGACAGGACTTCCACCTTCCTGCCCTGTCCTTCAGGGGCTATGGACTGGAAAAGATCTCCTCCTTTAAACCAACACACTGTTCTTGCGGTTCTCAGGCTCGGTTGGAGAGTTGTGTGTTGGGCCTCGGGGTTTGGAGATAAGACCTTATCCTTAGGCCCTTATCTCCAAACCCTCAGGCCCTATCCCTGGTGGAGGTGGAAAGGTGGTGAATTTGCCTGAGGTAAAGAAAAGCTATGACCAACCTAGACAGCATATTAAAAAGCAGAGACGTTACTTTGCCAACAAAGGTCTGTCTAGTCAAAGCTATGGTTTTTCCAGTAGTCATGAATGGATGTGAAAATTGGACCATAAAGAAAACTGAGCACCGAAGAATTGGTGCTTTTGAACTGTGGTGTTGGAGAAGACTCTTGAGAGTCCCTTGGACTGCAAGGAGATCCCTGAATATTCATTGGAAGGACTGATGCTGAAGCTGAAACTCCAATCCTTTGGCCCCCTGATGCAAAGAGCTGATTCATTTGAAAAGACTCTGATGCTGGGAAAGATTGAGGGCAGGAGGAGAAGGGGATGACAGAAGATGAGATGATTGGATAGCATCACCAACTCAATGGACATGACTTTGAGTAAGCTCTGGGAGTTGGTGATGGACAGGGAAGCCTGGTGTGCTGCAGTCCATGGAGTTGGACACGAGTGATCGACTGAACTGAACTGAACTGAAGTTTCCAATTCCAGTGTGTGTGTGTGTGTGTGTGTATGTGGGAGGTGGGGAGGGCAGTGAGGCCCACCAAGAGGCCAGTCCCCAGGGCAGCCAGGACCTCTGTCACAGGGCCAGGGGCATGCTCAGTCCCACAGGTTGCTTCTGGCAGCCTTGGGCTGAAGCTCAGGTGGCTCTGGTCTCGGAAGCGGGTGAGTGTTGTGGTGATGAGTGTGGGTAGGAATGTTTCAGGCACCCCACTGCCCAAAGCGTCACAGGTCCAAGCCAAAGTCAAGGAGTGGGGAAATAGACTCCACTTTCAGTGAGAAACCTGGAGTAGGAAATGGCAACCCACTCCAATATTCTTGCCTGGAGAATCCCATGGACAGAGGAGCCTGGTGGGCTACAGTCCATGAGGTCACAGAGTCAGGCACGACTGAGTGACTAAGCACAGTGAGAAAAACTGCAAAATCATATGTCAAGGGGCTTGGGGGTACTATTCTAATGCAGGGAGGGGAGAGGAATGGGGGAACAACGATCCATTGGCTGCACTTTCCAGCAACCTGTAAACCAGCCATTAAAACTGTATGAAATATACCCGAACCAACCTCCCAAATTCCTATGTTAGTGGTTCCAAAATATGTGTGTGTGTGGTGGGGAGTGAGTAGGGAAGATGAGGGGCCCTCTGTCCACCTCCCATGAACTCCTGCCCTAACCCAAGTACCTTGTAACTTGCTGCTTTGGGCTTAATAAATATTTGTTGACTGACTGATAAATACAGGCTGACATTCAGGGGGACAAAGCGAATCCCACTGGGGCTTGGCTTGAATGTCAATGAGTCTGACAATGATCTCCTTGCTGTGACAGGAATGGAGTTTCTGGTGGTCCTTCTTGCCTTTTTTTTTTTTCCTGACTATCTCAAATTGGCCCACCTGGTACGTCTGGTCCAAGACACATACTTTGCCCTTGATTCCCCCCACCTGGGGAGAAGGTCTGGGGCTGGCACAGTGCTCCCACCCACCATAAACTTCCGAGCTGTCTGCACTGCCCAAGTGTTTCTGCGCTTCCGGTGTCAGTGGTGGGCAGCCAGCGGGGAGATGTGTTTTCGGAGGCGGTTATCTATGTCAAGACGTCAGCTGCTGCGGGTGACGGCAGGATGTGTGCAAGGCACGGTCTGCGCCGGGAGCAGTGGGGATAAGACACACGTGTCTGCCAGATGCTGGGGCTGTGAAACCAGGGGGGTGTGCGGGTGATGGGGTGGTGGAAAGGATCGGGGAGTGGCTTGGCGTAGGGGAAGCAGCTGCCTCTCCGTAGTCATTTAGGACCTTCGAGGTCCAGTCAAATACTGTTGAAGAGCTGCCAAAAAACAGAGGAGGGGGCCGTATCCCTGCACTTCCCAAGGGGGAGAGCCAAGAGTGGGAACCAGCGGGAGCCAGGACGGCTGGTCTCATTTGTTTTGATTCTTATTTTACAATAATTATTATTTCTTCCCAGTGATCAAAGCAAATCATGCCCTATTGTGAAAAATTTGGAACCTATGGAGAAGTGCAACAAAGGCGCGAAAAACCACCTATAATCCCTAGCAAGACATCACGGCTGTGAACATTTAACAGATCTCCTTCTAGCCTGTTATACATGTACAGCATAGTGGTTGAGAGTATGAGAGAGGAATCTTGCTTTTTGGGTTCAAATGTGTGCCCTGTGACATTAGCTGTGTCATTTTTGCATAAGGTATTTAACTTCTCTGTGCCTCAGCCTTCTCATCTTTAAAATGTACTTACCTTAGAGGGATGTTGCAAGGATGGAATGAGATGATTCCGTAAGTGCTGGCACACAGTAAGTGCTCAATAAATGCTATGTCTTATCAGCCAATTTCAATATATCACAATTTAGATCAAATCCTTAAAAAATGTTGACTGCTACCACCGAATGTTTTAGTATAAGCATTTTCCTGTATCATCAAAAATTCTTCAAGAGTATCATTTTGTTTTTTACTGTTATCTTTAATTTATTTTATTGAGGCATAGTTGATTTACAATGTTAATTTCTGTTGTACAGCAGAATGACTCAGTTATACACACACACACACACACACACACATACATTTTTTCCATGATGGTTTATCACAGGATATTGAATATAGTTCCCTGTGCTATACAATAGGACTTAGTTGTTTATCCATTCTATCTGTAATAGCTTATATCGGCTAATCCCGAACTCCCAATCCATCCCTTCTTCACTGCCCCCCACCACCCTTGGCAACCACAAATCTGTTTAGAGCATCATTTTAAATAGCTTTTTTGCACCCCATGGATTCATCTTAATTAGCAATTTTCTTGTTGCTAGACATGGATGCTGTTCTCAATTTTTGTTAATATAAATAATACTGCAATGAACATCTTTGTCAGGGGCTCCTTGAATTTGCTAACATTTCTTGCTTTGAAAGTACAATATACTTGGTATAGAAAACCATCGGAAAATACAGAAGAATACAAAAAAAAAAAAAAGAAACGAAAAATTATCATTGAGAGAGAGAGATTAAGAGAAGAGATTTTCTTCCCAGGAAGAAGTTGTCCGGGCCACTCTGCAATCTGTCCTAAGAGACTCCACCCAGCCCTGGCAGCATAAACACAGCCAGAGTTAAATAACAACCCAAGACAATATGTAGGACGTCATAGGACTTTAAGTGATTAATTGCCAAGTCAGTTTCCTAACCAGCAGTGTTTGCTCCAAGTGACCAGCTGGGACAGGGAGAGCCTTTAAGGTTTTTAAAGAACGCTTTGTTCTGCTATGTGACAGGTTTCTCAGAGTCTTTACCAGCCAGGAAGCTTTCTTTCCTAAGGGCCTCTAGGACAAGTTCAGTTCAGTTCAGTTCAGTCACTCAGTCGTGTCCGACTCTTTGCAACCCCATGGACTGCAGCGGGGGGCTCTAAACCATCCTCCATCAAGAGGCCCCTCTCCCTCACCCCATCCTCCGGCCCTAGTCAATCTGGGGACTGCCCCAGAAGTGAGAGCCTGCTCTGGCTTTGGCCATCTCCCCAGATCTCCTCTGAAAGCCCTCAATATTCTGCTGCTCACCACGCTCTCCACCACCCACTGGAGGAGGTTCTAGGGCAGGTTTGTAAAGGATGTACCCAACCCAGAGTGGGTTCAGAGGGGGAGAGATGGCTTTGAAGAAAGAACCTGGGGCTTGTCAGGAGCTTTGAAAGGGATATGGGCTATGTAGCCTTGAGGAGCTCCGATATAAGGGCTGTAATGGCAGACTCAACAAAATTGGCCACCACTGATTTCTCCCAGTCCTGTGAGTGCCCGCTGTTCCTTCCATCCAAAAGAAGAAACAGTGAGTCTGTTATCCCCTCCCCTTGAATCTGGGTTGGCCTTGTGACCTACTGGGGCCAACAGAATTCAGCAGAAGCATTGTTATATGACTTTTGAGCTAGGGCCTTAAGAGGTCTGGTAGCATCTGTGTTGGTTCCCTCAAAGAGAACCTCCAGGTTAAGAGCTCGGGCTACCCTGTTGGCAAGACAGGCAGAGTCGTGAACAAAGCCACCTCAGCCAACAGCTGGCAGTGACTGTCAAAGACATGAATAAGGCCATCTGGGATATCCCAGACCCAGCCAAATTCCCAGGTGAGTGTGGTTGCCTGAGCAACTCCAGCCAATGTGGAACAGAAGAACCGCCCACTGAGCCAAACCAACCCATCAGTTGTGAGAAAAAGTCAGTTGTTTTATGCCACTGAGTTTTCAGGTGTGTCTCAGGCAACAGTAGATAGCTAAAATGCTATTTCAAATACAGCTGACCCTCCGACAACAGTGGTTTGAACTGTGAGCCTGTGTCCACTTCTATGCAGATGTTTTTCAGTAAACGCGCACTACAATACCACACAATCCACGGTTGCTTGAATCTGCGGACGCAGAGCTGTGGAAACGGTGAGCTGATGGTAAAGGTACATGTGGGTTTTTGACTGTGTGGGTCCAGCACTCTTAACTCCCATGTCATTCAGGGGTCAACTGTATTTGAAGGGCTGTTGGTGGCAGGGGAGTGAGATCGTCCCTTGCAGGCCCCCTGGGAGCACAGCAAGGGAGCATCCCCTTTTGGCCCAGTAGAGGTGGGGACTCTGAGACACTGAGAGCTGTCTAATTAGACCACGTGAAACCTTGGCACATTCCCTACAGGGCACAAGGGGAAAGCCCAGGCTTGCTTGTTGGCATCTGGAAGGGGACCCTGGGGACCAGACAACTGGCACACTGTCCTGCACAAAGCTTCTTCAATTCCTTGCTCTCCTTTTCATTCATTCCATCTGCTTCCCCCACAGGGAATTCTGCCACCCCATCACAAGTCCCTGCAGGAAGGTAAAGCCAGCCCTCCTCCCTATCCCATCTCCTGGGGCTTTTCTTCACCTAGGTATTTTTCAAGTTCAAAGGTCACCTTTCTGAAAGCTTTTCCTGTGACCTTGGCTTCTTTGGAACCTATGACCTTTACCAGCTACAGTGCCTGGAAGGCGAGTTCTCTTAAGAAAGGGATCCTGTTTCATTCATTTCTGCGTCCACCCAGTGTCCAACTCTTTGCGACCCCATGAACTGTAGCCCACCAGGCTCCTCTGTCCATAGGATATTCCAGGCAAGAATACTGGAGTGGGTTGCCATTTCCTTCTCCAGGGGTGTGCTCAGTCGCTCAGTCATGCCCAGCTCTTTGCAACCCCATGAACTGTAGCCCGCCAAGCTCCTCTGTCCTAGCATAGGACTGATGACTTGGGCTAGATCCAGGGGTTTGGAGTTAGCAAGCAGATCACATGCCTGGAGGCTGAATCTTCACTTCCTCACCACATCCGGGCAGGAGCTGCAGCTCCGAGCGGACTGGCTTGGAACAAGCGGGTGAGGACAGGGCAACTCCGGGAAGGATTGCCTGAATTCAGCAGCCAGTCGCTGGTTTGTCACATCTGTTCTCCGTGTCTGTGGGCCCCACAAGTGTTCAGGAGGGCCTCTGTCAAGTCGGCTGTGGAATCTGGAGAATCTTCCTCAGAGAAGCAGGATGTGTGCGTGTGCGCACACACACACACACAGACTCAGCACTCAAGCACGGAGACTGCCTCAGGGGAGACAGTGTCTGCAGGAACCAGACTCCACAGCCTCCCCAGGGACTCGTCATCACGTCGCTCGTCAAAGTGTCACTTGTCAGGCGCGGTTCTAGCTCAGCGGAACTCACCCCCTCGCTCACACTGAAGGAAGGGTCTCGGAGGGGAGTGGGCTCCGCAGAGTTTGCCGGCAGACGCCGCCTGTCTTGTCCTTGGCAATTTCTTGGCCCGGCCCCAGAAAGCCTAATGAGCCAGCGGCATGAAGAATAGCCACCGTGGTGGTTATCAGAGTTGCCCACACGGGGTTTCGGGAACCAGCCCTGTCCTCTGCCGCGGGCAGGCGTCACTCCATCTAATTCCCAGCAATTCCTGGAGAGGAGCAGGTCTGAGCAGGACTTGTCCTCCCCTTTGTGCACGAAGAGAAGGAAGAAGAAAAGCAAAAGGGGTCTCGGGTCATTCAGGCAGTGGCAAAGAGGGGATGGGAGTCGGGGGAGATGGTCTGAGGGCAAGTGAGTCTGGCAGTGGCCTTTAGCTTCCAGTGGCCTCAGGCCTGCTCCGAGTGGTCTCTGTAGACAGGGAGCCTGTTGACAGTTTTGCTTTAGGAGCTGCTCATGGAACTCAACTTGACTCTGACCAATTCTCCTCCCAGCCCCAGGGGTCTAACCAGCAGCACCCCCTGCCCCACCTCCCGATGGCCCAGAGTGGCCAAGCCTGTGCACAGCCTTCCCTGAGAAAGGCCTGGACCAAATCATGCAAACGCTCCTGAATTATACATGTAGTGAGCGCCCAGCCATGTAAGGCCTGAATTCTAGAAGGCAAACAGAGGAACGAATGCTGAGCCAGACCATCAATCTCCCCCATCAGCCTGGGACTTTTGGTCCCCCTCTTCCCAAGGCATTTCTTCCACAAAAATGTCCCGAGTCTCCGTTATGGGCTTGGTCCAGGCACGGGGGTGTGACGTCAAGTGAGGGAGCTTGGCCTCTACCCCCATGAACCAGCTTGTCTGTAGGAAATATTACATGTGCAGTCCTGGGGAACTGGGAACCATGGCAGCACACAGCAGGGACTCCCAACCTATTCAGGGATGGGGGTGTCAGGGGAGGCTTCCTGGAAGAAAGCCTTTTCTTTCATCTAGACTTTTCAGTGGAGACTTCAAAGAGAATCAGCATTCTCAGAGTTGACAGTGTGTGCAGACCTGGGGCATGGAGGGGTGCTGGGTGGCCATGGCCTGAGATGTGAGTTGGAGAAGAGGACATGTTAATTGCTGATGGGGAGGGTTAGGCTGGGGATTAATCTCTAGAGTTGCACTGTACAATACGGTAGCTACTAGCCACGCTCAATTATCTCAATTAATTAAAATAAAACTATCCAGTTCTTTGGTCACACTAGCCACATTTTAAGTGCTGAAGAGCCATATGTGGCTAGTGGCTAGGAAAGCATAGCACAATTTCATCATTGTGAAAAAGATCTACCATATATCTCTGCCCTAGAGTTGGAGCCTCTGGGACTCAGAGCTCAGGAACGGGATTGGCCATGAGATGAGCGAGAGGATGCTCTTCCATTGGCACGGGAATGAAGATGGACAGGGTGGTGTAGACAGACATTCAGTGGTGAGATGCTGGGGTGGGGGCTGGGCTCTTATTTGTGACTCCCGAGGTCTCCGTGAAGTTGGAGCTGAGTGGAAAGAGGGGTAGGTGTGTGGAGGGTGAGAGCGAGCTGGTTAGGAAGATGCTACAGGATTAGCAGGTGTGGTGGTGCAGACCAGCAAAGCAGAGCGATTTTTTTTTCCCATTGAGCTGGGCCATGTCTTGGGAGTTGGCCCAGAGAATGGCCACCTTAGACTCATAGTGGGCTGATGTGTATCTAAGCAGCTGTGGCAATGGGCTACAGGAACTGAGGACCCTCAGAAATAGTGGTGGGCTGAGTGGATGGAGCCCCGAGGGGGTGATTCTGTGTACTGTGGCAAGAAGCTCCACGGTGTGCCCAGGAGACAGGGGCTGAAGGGAAGTCACTTGAGTGCTCCCACTGTCTATTATCTCAAGCTCCAGCTATCTATTTACTACTACTGGGGAGCAAACTCTCCCCAAACTTAGTGACCTACAACATCAACATTTAGTTTGCTCATGAATCTGCTACTTAGGCAGTGCTTGGCAGGGACAGCTTGTCTGCTCCACTCAGTGTCAGCTGGGTACCTTAAAGGGCCAGGCCACTTGGCATTGACTAGGGTGGATCAAAGGAATCATTTGAAGGCTCACTCTTTCACGTAACTGGTGGCTGGTGCTGGCTGTCAGCTGGGACATTAGCTGGAACATCAGACTGTTGGCTAGAATACTACCTTGGCCTCTTCATGTGGCCTGGGCTTCCTTACAACATGGTGGCTGGATTCCAAGGATGACCATCCCAGGAGAGAAACAAAGTCAGATGGATGCCATATCACCTTCTATGACCTAGACTAGGAAGTCTGCAGTATCACTTGGGCCACATTCTGTTCACGGAGGTGTAGTCACAAAGGCCAGACGTGGGTCAAGTGGAGGAAGACTCCTACCCTTAAAGGGAGCTGGTGGTAAGGTTCCAGAAGGGCATGTGAGACCAGAAATATTGCTGTTGCCTTTTTTGGGAAAATACGATATGGCACAGAGCCCAAGGAGTGAGAAGCCACTGTTTCCGGGAGAGACGAAGAAGTTGGACCGAGTTCAAATTCCTTCAATTCATTCATACAACTAATATTTATTGAGCACCTCCTTCATCCCAGGCTCAGTTTCAGGTGCTGGGGATACAAGATGGACAAAAATCCCAGTCCTTATGGAGATTACATGGTAGTGGGGAAGACTGATAGTAAACAAACAGGAGCCTACTATATCAGCAATGCTAAGCATGAATGATGGTCAGCAATGGAAAATGCAGAATGGAAGGAGGGTAGAGGTTGGAGCAGCCAGGGTCTCCCAGGAGCCTGGATTTTCAGATTTTCCCCAGAGGGTGGAGGGTCTGCAGACTACAGGGAGGAGTAGTAGTTTCCAGCCATTCCTTTGAATGCTGTATCCCAGTCTGGCTTCCCAGGTGGCTAGTGGTAAAGAATCCACCTGCCAGTGCTGGAGACACAAGAGACACAGGTTGGATCCAGGGTGGGGAAGAGCCCCAGGAGGAGGACATGGCAACGCACTCCAGTATTCTGGCCTGGAGAATCCCATGGACAGAGAAATCTGGCGGGGGACAGTCCATGGGGTCTCAGAGTGGGATATGACTGAGCACACACACATCCCAGTCACCCAGCTGGCCGGGTCGGATAAACTTCCGCAGGGTGTAACAAAAGGGGCCCCCAGGCGTTGAGTCTTCGCCCAAGGTCACCAGCTAGTTAGAAACAGTGCAGGAACCAGGCGGGCAAAACTGGGGGCGCGTTTGATCTCGCACACCCCAGGGAACTCTTCGCCCTGTCCAGACCCGGGGCTTCTTGGAGAACGGAACCCTGGGGTGTGTCTAGCCGCCATGGTTCTCTTAGTACAAGAAGCTGAAAGGGCCGAGGAGGAGCGGGTTTGAGCTGGAAAAGGCTCAGGGAGAAAAGAACGCAGGGTTTAATTTGACTCAGCGAACCCTTTCCGGACCAGCGGGTGCAAACCCTCAGAGGTGGCTGCCCGTGTCTGGCTCTCCCCCGGGCCTGGGGAGCTCGGCGGGAGCACGGTCTCGGAGGAAGCGTGGCGGGGGCAATCCAGAGTCTGTCCTCCCTCTACATCTTCGCGCCTGCCCGACAACCTGCCCTGGCTGGAAAGCCACGGGGACTAGGCTGAGGGTGATGTGAGGCTAGGAGGGGATGGAGAGGCCGGGAGGGGCGGGAGGGTGTCGGGGGAAGTGGTGGCCGCCCCGGGCGGGGCAGAGGCTTCGTGGGGGGCGCGGCGACGGGGGAAATTGGGGGGCCCCCGCGGCATCTCGGACCACAAAGGGCGGGGGAGCTCGGCCAGGCGGTCGCAGCGAGCAGTATTGATCGAGGGGCGGGTGCAGCGAGCGCGCCGAGAGCGGCTCCATCCATTAGGGCCGCTGTTCGCCTCCAATTAGAAAAAAAATCATTACTCAGCAGCCAGCAGCGGCCCGCGCGCCGCTCGGGACCGCCTGCGAGCGAGCGAGCGAGCGAGGGAACGGCGGGCCTCCCCCACCCCCGAGCCCCCACCCCCAGCCCCCGGCGCCCCGCCTCCCCCGGCCCTAATGACAACTATTAGAACTGCCTCCCCGCACCCACCGCCCGGCGAGCACAAAAGCGCGAGATTCATTTGGTAATCGGGGTAATTACAGCGGGGCGCGGGGGCGCACGCGGCGATGGCGGGCGCGCCGGCGGAATGCTAAGGGGCTGGGCGCGCCGCCCGTTCCCACCCCGCCGCCCTCCCCGCCCGGCCCCTCGCCCGATCGGCGCCCGGGGCCACGTCTCCTCCGCCCCTGCCCTTCCCCCCCCCTTCAGCCGCGGGGAGGGGGCTCCCCGGGGGCTCTTGGGCGCAGAACCAAAGGCGTCCCCCCCGCACCCCGCTCCCCCTGCCATCCCCGGGCCCCGACCGGCTAGCCATCGCCCTCGGCCACGCGGCCTGCGGCGCTCAGGACAAGATTTGCCACGTCCGGGAGCCAGAGAACCCCTCCGAGGTCTGGACGCATAATAAATACCTTGTGTAATGTATTTACTCTGCTGCCCCCGGTTAATTTACACACCCGAGCCGCGCCGTGGGCCCTCCCCCCGCGCGCGCCCCGGCCTGTCGTTCCTACTTACAGGCGCGAGGCGCTGTCCCCCGAGAGGGCCCTTTTTTTTTTTTTTCTTTGAGAGCTTTAGGATGGATGCAACGTGTCATTAAACCTGAAAGGGGCTGTTACTTATCTGTAATGGTGTTTTCCACAGGCCTTTCTCCTTACCTGCGCGGGGCCCAGGTGCCACCTGGGTGGGATTGCTCCAAGGCTCGGGTGGGATGGCTAAGCCGTCTGTGAGCCCAGCAGGAGGTGGTCGAGGCGTCGCTGGAACCCACCCAGCCCCCAAATTGTGGGCACACAGATGCCGAGGCCCCCCCCCCGTCCGCAACCTGGGGGCAGCCCCGCTTTGGCCCTGTGCTGTGCTGGACCCCGGGGAGCGTTCCTCCTCTAGAGCAGCCTAGACGGGCATTGTGTTAGTGAGCCCCTCAGAAACGCTCAGATGGTGAGGGACAGAGGAGCCTGGCCGCCGCAGCCCATGCGGTCGCAAGGAGTCGGACACACTTGGCGACCGAACAACAACAGAAACGCTTCCCCCTCTACAAGAACTGCAGCCTCGGGGTTGGCCATTCTTGCAGCGGTAAGGCCCCAGTGTGACTGGCACTGGACGGCCCTTATCTGGGGCGAGTTCCCATCTGGCTCTCTGGGAAGCAGGCTGGTCTTCCGCAGAGGACTTATCTTGTTGGGAAGCGGAGCTGTGCACTGGAGGCAGGCCCGGGGAATGGAATGCTCACTCGGCCTTGTGTGTTCTTAATGACCCAGAACAGAGTCCTCTGAGGTGAAAAACAAAACCCTTCCCCCTCCTCCCCCCTTTAACCCTTCCCTGCCCATCTCGGCTGGGAGATTCCCTTATCCTGCTGTAATGGCACAGAGATTCCTCGCCCATCCAGGGGCTGCCTGGTGGACCTCAGCTCCAGCTGGGCAAAACTTTAGCCTGGCCACTAGGGGTGAGTGGGGTGTTCACCACCGTTTTGGAGGGTTTGGAGGAGGGCATTGTAATGCCCTGAAAGCCTGGGTGAAATTTTGAGTTGGTAAGCACATACATATATATATATATATTTTTTTTTTTTTTTCCCCTGAGAAGAGGGTTCTTAAAGGGAGCTGAGATTGCCCCAAAGGTTAAGAACCACCTACTGAGCCATTTCACCTTGCTCAGATCTTATCTCTGAGCCCAACTTCATTCTAGGAAGAATGAGGCTGCTCCACAGTGGTTGTTGTGATTAAAACAATGAGATAATGCTTTAATATTTGTAAACTGTACAGGGTTCTACAAGGATAAATTATTCATGATGCCAAAGATGGCTCTGTGTGTGTGTGTGTTTTGTGCGTGCATGCGTGTGGGCATGTATTTGTGAATTGCAGTGCAGGGGGAGTGTGTGTGTGGAGGGTCGTTTGGATTACACTCTCTATGTTAGGGAACTTCTGAACCCCTCATCTCGGTACCTCGGGGTTAGTGGGGTGGGTGGCTAGATCTCCCTGCTGCCTCAGGAGACTCGCAGCCTCTCTTGGGCACATAGTCCTTACTTGCTCAGGGCAGGTACTTTGTACACCTTTGAGGAATAATCAAATCAATGGGTAGCTGAGTGGTCTCAGCCCACCCCACCTCCCTTCTGGACTTGCAAATACGACTGGGACCCTTTCCAACTTGAATGTATTTATCTCTGGGGATAGAGGCCCCTCAGTCCCCGAGTCCTTTCTGACTCCGTGTCTACCTTCGAGGAGCTCAAGGATGAAAACCAGAATCCAAGGGTGTTCAGACTTGAGACAGGACAGATGACGGCTGATTCTCTTTGTCCACACACTGAGATGAAAAGTGGGGAAAGTTTGTCTGTGGTCAGGAGACCAGGCTTAGAGCCAGGGCTGTAACCCTGTACCATCCCTGATATACCCTCTTGCCTTGGCACAGAAGCACTGTGGCAGCCATGGGAGGGCACTACCCAGGCTTCCCTTCAGTGGAGAAGGTTCTGAAAGGGGTGCTCTTAGCTGACAGCCCCCCAACTGCTGCACCTTCAGCATTCACAGCAGCTGAGGGGGCCACAGACCCCACCCAGGGACAGCAGAGTGGGCCACCAGAGCTGGGTCATCGAGCCAGACGTGGGATGTCTCTGATGGGCAGTCTTTGCTCCTGGGCTCCCCATTAGCCTGATGGAGATTTTCTCAGAGCTGCGCTGTGCCTGAGGTTCTTCTCATCCCGTCTCCTTCCTTTCCCCTCGTTTCTCAGGGATCAGACCTGCGTCTTGGCCTGAAGTCTCTCCCACCTACTCCTGCTCCCTCCCCAGACCCTTCTGGCACATCACTCCGAACAGTATCCTGAACTTGATTCCATCTTGGTATCTGCTACTGGAGGACCCTAACTGCCACAGGGGTGAGCACTCAGACTCCTGCGCCCTCCAGCATTTCAGATGGAATCCTTGTGTGCATAGGGTCACAGAGGGTCAAGGGTGGAGCTCAGAGCTCTCGCTCACTCCTTTGCCCCTGTTACAGACTGTTGTAGACATCAGATGCTCTCCCATGCATCTCTAAGGCCAGGTGGCACGCTGCCACACTTGGGTGATCATGCTGCTTTGTGACTTGTATTTATTCTTCCTGGGCTCCTGGGTACGGTCGGACTCATCTCTGCCCAGGGCCCCTATTGCCAAAAAGGCTGGCTCTACCCATCAGCTTGCAGCTCTTGGAAAGTCAGTCCTCAGGCGAGACTGAACTCTGAGTGAGGCCCAAGACTCTTTTTGAATGGCCACTTTGAGCGTGAATCCGACAGTCGAATGCCAACCCTGCAAATATGTAGCCTCAAATCAGAGGCTCCCCTGACTGGCTTTCGCCTGATGTCAGGGTGAGCAGGAGTCTGGGCAGCCCTGTTCTTTAGAGACACGGCGCAAAATCAGATTGAAAGGAAGGGATCAGGAGAAAAAGTATCACTGGAAAACAAAAGAACTGCTAGACTCTCCGCCTGCTCCAGGAATGGCAGTCAGCAGCTCAAAGACAGATGAAGTGGAGGGCTGTTTTTTTTTTTTTTTAAAGACGGGGTCAGAGGTCATTAGCTCAGAGAATGTGTTTTATTTGACATAAGGAGGGTGGTAAATTTGAGGCCGGGAAGCATGCTCTGGTCTGGGTGAGGCAGTCCACAGATGCTATTTGCCAAGGAGAAAGGACAGTCTCCTGTCCTGCCAGCTTTTCCCAGCACCTCTGTCCATCCCTCCACCTTTCTAAAGAGGATACACCTGTGAACTCTCACTTCTGCCATCACTGGCGGCTCTGAAGTCCTGCGGGACCAAGGCCAGCACCCAGGGACCTGGGTTGTAAAACTTCAGAGACAGTCAGTGCCACCCCCCGCAGGCAGGCTATTTGTTTTGGTTTTTCTGCCCCGAGTCAGACTGTACTTGGTGGCGCCAGGCTGCAGCCCCATGGCCAAAGGCTTGGGGACAGTACCTTTGGTCATAGAGGGGTGGTGGTGTTTGGGTGTCAAGGGATATCTCCAAACCCTGTCAGCGGACCCCCGGGCACTGTGGCTCTCCCCAGTTGTGGGGTGAAGAGACCCAGAGGCCATGGGGGAGAAACTCCAAGAGGACGTGCCAATCCCGTGGTCCGCATCCACTCCTGCTGGTCCCCCAGACGTCGGTTACAGATGGAAGGATGCAAGGGGGCAGCCAGCCAAACCTGCGGAGAGCTGGGCAAGCTGCCTCGCATTGCGGCGCGTTAGCTCTGAGCGCATCGTCGCCCCGGGCCCTCTGGATCAAAGGCCCGCTCCTTTAGCTGCACTCAACTTCATCCACTTCTCCAGACTTGTCCGGGGCCTTCACTTGGGCCGTGCCCTCAGCCTCAAACACTCTTATCTAACTCCTACCCTTCCTTTCGCTTTCAGCTTAAGCTCCAGAAGTACCGGCAACCCCCACGGTAAACAAAGCCAAACGTTGTCTTTATCTGGCGCCTTTACTATGCTAATGTACATTGTGAATCTTCGGGGCGGGGTAAACTGCCAATCTTTTCCAGAGTGTTTGGCCACAAAAGGCCTCCGCCTACGCCCTTGTATCTATTAACCCTCTCCCTGAACCAGTTAAGAAGGGAGAGTTTGGGAAAGGAGGGTCCTCTGAGAGCAGCTGCGGCTGCAGAGGGCTGTGGGCTTCTCTCCTAGACCCCACTTCTTGGGTGAGGGTTGTTCAGTCCCTCAGTCATGTCTGACACTTTAGCGACCCCATGGACTGCAGCAGGCCAGGCTTCTCTGTCCTTCACCATCTCCCGGAGTCTGTCCAAACTCATGTCCATTGAGTTGGTGATGCCATCCAACCATCTCATTCTCTGTCGTCCCCTTCTCCTCCTGCCTTCAATCTTTCCCAGCATCAGGGTCTTTTCTAATGAGTCAGCTCTTCGCATCAGGTGGCCAAAGTATTGGAGCATCAGTCCTTCCAATGAGTATTCATGGTTGACTTCCTTTAGGATGGACTGGTTTGATTTCCTTGCAGTCCAAGGGACTCTCAAGAGTCTTCTCCAGCACCACAGTTCGAGAGCGTCAATTCTTGGGTGCTCAGCTTTCTTTATAGTCCAGCTCTCTTTCTCTTCCAGATGGGGGTGGCGGGAAGAGAATCCCCGTCTTGTGACCTGAAGATTAAGTTTTATTAGCATCAAGGTAAAGTCCACACCCGTGCAGAGGCTTAATTATAGGCATACGTGTAGCTAAAACACATTCATTTGTTACGTGTAGGCCAGGTGCATGTTCTTGGACAGAGCTTCTTTGGCTCTTTGGTATAGCTCTGCCTGGCCAGGGCCAGCCTGCTGTTTGTTCTGCTGGGCCAGGCCTCATGCAGGTGAGTGGTCTCTGGCACGTCTTTTGGGGGCCCACATCTGGTGAGGGCAGTGCCATATTGTTGGGCGGATCTGTTTCTTCCTTCCAGATCTGCTGTCCATGGACCCCAGGAGGCTGCATCTTCCTGGCTGGCAGGAAGACTCAAGAGGTGGGAGTATTTATTTCTGTTGCTGGGCTGCAGTTTTGTGTGCTATGCCCACAGCAGCCTTCACCCATTGCTCTCTGCTGTTCTACTAACAGCCCTCACACCTCGCCCCTTAGCCCAGGGCCTGGTAGCAGCTTCCCACTGTTGCTAGTCCCAGGGCACTTTTCTATCCCTTGTGGTTTCTGTCATCTGTCCACACCTCTGTAAATAGCCCCATTTGATGATAAACACTTTCCAATTAACTGTCTAGTAGAGTGTGCCATGGGGTCCTGCTGGGGCCCTGACTGAGGTGTGCTGTGGGCGGTCTCAAAGTCATCTTACCAATCACAGAGAAAATAGCTTGAGTACCTTTGGTCAGTTTGAATATGCAAATGCTTGGTGTCAATTACTTGGGGGTTAACTTTTCATGACTTCCCCTCTTGCTCAGTCGGTAAAGAATCTGCCTGCAGTGCAGGAGACCCGGATTCCATCTCTGGGTTGGGAAGATTCCCTGGAAAATCTCATGGAAAGAGGAGCCTGGTGGGCTGCAGTCCATGGGGGTCGCAAAGAATCAGGCACGACTGAGCGACTAACACTAAACTTTTCATAGCAGTCTAGAGCCTGATTTTGGACCACCTGAAATGGCAACTCACTCCAGTATCCTTGCCTGGAGAATTCCATAGACAGAGGAGCCTGGTGGGCTACAGTACAGGGGTCGCAAAGAGTTGGACACAACTGAGCGACTGTCACTTGCTCATTGACTCAACCCTGTTGTGGCATTTAGCACTGAACTGGCTTATCTGTGCCGGGTCTCCATTCCTGTATGTCTAGATGAGGTTATGGGAGGAACACGAGCCCTTCCTCTCCCAACACTCTGTTTGTTTTTTCGAGGGAGGGGGACGCCATCATCATTTTGGGGGAATGTGATAAAACTGTCCAAAGTACATGAAAATTGGCCACATAAATTATGAACTTAAATGCTAGTTCCAGCAGCGTGTTGGTAAATGCTTAACAACTGTCTGGCCTATCCACCTCCCTTCCTGATCTGTAGCATCTGTTGATTTCCATGATGTAAATACTCCAACCCCAGCGGGTCTCAAGCTACTCAGGCGCTGACGCTGACTGTGGAGTTGGGGAGCTAAGTGCAATAGCATAACATTAAGTAGCATTTTCCCCACACCGATACGACAGATTAGCTAATCTCTGAAACACATAATAGAAACGGCAGCAAAGTCATCAGGAAGGCGTGAGTGTTGAGTATTTATCACCTTTGTGTTTCATATGGTTTATTCAATGTTCAGTTTTTAATTATTTTAATTGTAATTTAATTTTAGTGATTTTAATTTCATTTGTATTGGGGGTTGTGTTTAACGATTGGCTTACAAAACTCCTGAAAATTTAATGATCAGCTCTCACAAACCGGTACTATCCAGCTCCAGCACGCCATGGAAGGCTTCTATTTGCTCCCTGGCAATGAAAGAAAAATTAATTTTCATCGATAGAAAACAAAAACAAAGAAAAGCTACCTACGAGCACTTCAATTGCGCCACCTTGTGGCACAACCTAACACTACCACACCCCCACTGTCGGAACTCCCCCACTTTGGTCATGTTGGATCTATCTGGGGCGACCTGGTTTGCCTGGCTCAAGTCCTGCCTTAAGCCTCCAACCTTTGTTTAATGATCAATCGCACACCTCTTATAGTTTCCAAAGTGTCCTGGCTTGAACAGTAAATGGTGTAGTCTCCCTCCCTATATGCTGCTGGACTGTAACTTCCTTGAGGGTAGGAGCTGTCTTGTTGGTCACTGCATCCCTCTCGCCCAGTAAGCCTTCGACTGGGATCTGTTGAATGAGCCGTGAAAGTCAGGGCTACAGAAAAAGTTGGTTCATTGATTCCATTGATAGCGGCTGGGATTTGGAAATCTTTTCGTTTTGCAGAGATTTTTTCTTGTAATGTAGTTGGCCCTGTCATCTCTGACCCTGCCGCCCTCTGTGCATGAAAAGCCAGGCGGATAGACGTCAGAGCCTCGTCTCCCAGGGGCGTGCGGCAGCCAGAGGGTGTTGGTCTGGCCATCTGGTGCAGAAACAGTGGAACCGTGTGGGAGCCCAGCTGGCACAGGGATCCTTGGCTGTCCCCGGCAAACAGCATGGGGAGGAGAGCTGTGGGATCAATAGTAATTTCCTTCAGAAGAGCGGCGATGTAGCGCAGTTGGCAATGGTGCTGGGCTTTCCCTGGCACGGAGGTCTCTAAATGCGCTGGGTCCTCTTAGCTAGGAGGTGGACCCACAGCAGACATGCCCAACAGGGAAGGAAAGAAGGACAGGACTCTCTTGGCCCGAGCCCAAGAAAGGTTGCCAGGTTGGCTGTGGGAGCAAGTTTTCTCTGTGCCTGCCTGTCATGGGCAGAAGCCGCGTCGATACTTTGAGGCAGTGACAGAGTGGAAATCGTGGAAGCTGGAACATTCCCATGGACCCGTTGGCATCTCCCATGCCATAACCATCTACTCAGCACTTAGAGAGGTACATCTGTGTGCCAAGAACCATGCTCCGGGCTCAGGGGGCTCCCTAGGACATAAAGGTGATCCCTGCCTCTCATTCTGTAGACACAGAGAAGGAGGAGTTAGCTGACTTTTCTGAGGCAGGGCGATAAATACTGAACCCAGGGAGTAGCTCAAGTCTGGCAAGGATGGGGCAGGCTGGAACGGCTAATGGAAAGATGTGCGGAATTTGGTAAAGATGGGATAGTGGATGCAGTGGTGTATTCCTCAGATCCCCTCTTTGGGGGTTTTGAGGGCACTGCTGCCCACTCAAAATTGCCCTTAGTTGATGGGTGCTGAGCTGCCTTACCCAATGTAAGGCCTCCCTCCTCTGGGGGCCAACTTGTATTCAACTTGTATTTTGGGGAGTGAGGTACAAGGGCTTGCCTCAATTTGAGACATCTCTGAAGGGCCATCCCAGCACCAGAACTTTCCATGAGGTTGGCTGAGGCCTTTGTTGCCGTTGCGTAGTAGGTCAAGTTCTCTGCCACTCAATGCCTTACCCGGATTTTCTCCTGTGCCTGGGGACGGGGTCTGTGATGGGCTGGTGACCGAGATTGATAGTAGGTCCCGGAAAGCTCAGCAAGGGAGGGAGTGTTCGGATGGGCCTAAGGAAGATTGGGAAGGGCCTGTGGGTACAGAAGTTAGCAGGAAAGTCTTCAGTGCAGTTAGAGGGAAAAAAAAGAGACAATCCTGGGAAGCAGATTCTTGATCCCTAATTTCTGGTGGTCATCGAGGATTCATAGCATAAAGATTTTGCATTCCTGAGCTTCTGACAGAGGTGTGGCCCATAAGTGTTACTTTTAGGTGCCTAGTTAGACTCTGGGCTCTTCTTGATATAGTTTATATGTTCCTACAATGAGCCCCGTGTCCCTTGGCCTCTGTCTTAGGTGGCTGCTGTGCCTGGTGTGAGCTGAGAAAGGGAGGCTTAGAAAGTAGGTAGGTGTGGATCCCTCACGCTACAGCATGGCAGGTATCGTGGAACTAGGGGCAAACGCCTTTAACCCTGCAGAGTCTGTTTCCTGCAAAATGGAGATGTCTTGTAAATGCTTAGTGCGAGGCCAGCCATATGGTAAATATGCAATAGTTACCTTCATTTTCAGTCCTGTCATTTTGGATTCATTTGCTTTACTTTGTACCCCTTTATTAGAAATGTTTGGTGTTTGGGTCGGTGTGTGTCCGGAGGTATTAGTAGGAGGGGGAGGGGCAGAAATCACAGACCCCTAAATAAGTCCTTTAGTGATCCAGCCGTCTTCCAAAGCCATCCTGACAGCGGCGGGGCAACCTGGCAGCAGAAGCCGGCTTGTCTTTATCGCCTGCATTTTCCAGAGGGGAGGACTGAGGTCTGGAGGGAACCTGACTTGGGCAGGTTACAAAGGACAGCTGGAGGCTCTGAGCCTGGGCCTTCCAGGGCCCCAGCCTTTTGCCCATCAGGTCTTGCAACACCGTGCACAGGTTTCTGTAATTCCTGGAGGCTTACCCTTCCTGTTACCCTTCCCAAAGCTGGTTCTCCCAGTCTCCCCAAAAGCTGTGAAAGAAGCTGCAGCTTTGGGGCGTGGGCCGGGCTCCCCTTGGAGCCAGGCCCTGGGCCAGGATCTGCTCCTGTTTGTTCCCGAGCTCACCAGAAGGACACCTCCCTCCTCCCCACTGATGTCAGCCGATGACGTCTGGGCCGCATTCAGGCCATGCTGTCATTTGTCCCATGCTCATTCAGCTGATTAAAAGTCATCAATTGTTTTTTAAGCCAGCAGCAGGCGAGCCACCAGGCGCCATTTGTTATTGCTCGGCCATGCTGTGCGATGCTGTTTAAACTCACGGAGCAAAGCTTTCGCCAACCAGAGGCCAAAAGCATTTTGGGGAGAAAAGAAAATAGGAGAGAAATGAGTGGGCCCACATCTCTGCCAGAAGGAACAATCAGTCTGGGCAGCTGAGGGGCTGGTTTCCCTTTTAGCAACTCCCACACGGTTCTTTTCAGGGCCTTTCTTCTGGGGCTAGAGCCCCGGGGAGCCTCCTTCATCTCTCTCCCCGGCAACATAGTTGCCCCTGTGGCTAACAAATGGTTCACTTGGGGACTTTTTACCTTGTTGTCCCACCTCCGAGTTATCCCCATGCTTTTTGGCCAGGTTAATGTTCCCCAAACACAGCTCAATGCCACCCCTGCTCCAACACCTTCAGTGACTCCCCATTGCTTATGAATGAGGAAGAAAGCTGTTGCCTAGCACAAAGGCCTTGCCTTCTCCATGGAGTGACCCAGCTCTCCCCTCTGACCTTCCCAGCCTCTGGGCTTTAGTCAAGTTGCCCCCTTCGGTCTCCTCCAGATAGGAGCCTTGCTTGCCTTTCATTGTTCATGCTGATCCATCTATGTGAAATGATACACCTTTTCCCCACCCACCTCGATCCACATATTGGACAGTGGATGGTCTTTTCAGGGACTGTTTTGGGAACCCACTTCTATCCTGGTGTCTCTACTGAGGTTACAAGTCCATGTCGTTTTCAAGCAAATGTGCTTACCTCAGCACAATCCCCTTGTACTCACCATTTCTTTTACTTTTTTTGGCCTCAGCAAGCTGCATGTGGGATGTGGGATCTTAGTTCCCCAATAAGGGGTCGAACCCATGTCCCCTGCATTGGAAGCCTGGAATCTTAACCACTGGACCACTAGGCAAGAATACTGGAGTGGGTTGCCGTGCCCATCCTCCAGGGAGGATCTTCCCCACCCGGGGGTCAAAGCCAGGTCCCTCACATTGCCGGCAGATTCTGTACCAGCTGAGCCACCGGGGAAACCCAGGGAAGTCCCCGAGCTCACCATTTCTGTTCTCAGCTGCCAGCACTTGTGTCCCCACACCTGGGGGCTGTCTCTAGACAGGAAGTACCAGGGGATCAATGCTCCCTGGGAGTAGCCCTCAACCAATGACATCTGGGCTAAACCCTCCGGCTCCCTCCCCCTGTGGTGGGACCTTCTGGAGTGACTGTCTTGTGCTTCCCCACTGGAACTGAGCAGGGTAACCTGCTCTCCGGCTGCCTTCATTTCCTTGCCTCCTACCAGATAAACCACTTGTCTTTGTTTCAATGGCAGCTACCAGGGGACCCAAACTCAGATGACATGTCACTTTGTTCCGGTCCTTGGTCCTTGTTTGCTGCCCTGATCTTGCTGAACCAGCCTCAGATCCCCTGAAGGTCCCAACATGATGCCTGGCAGTCACACTGTAGTTGTTCAGTCGCTCCGTTGTGTCCAACTCTTTGTGACCCCGTGGACTGCAGCATGCCAGCCTTCCCTGTCCTTCACCAACTCCCGGAGCTTTCTCAAACTCATCAGATACCTAGTAAACGTTGAGTGTCTCCAGTCTGTATCAGAAAATCCTCTAAATGGAGTAAGCAAATCTCGTTTTTCTGTGGGTTGTTCTCTCTGCTCACACAGGCCAAGGGCGCTCCCACCTCTGCCTGGAGCTCCCCCTCAAGCGGGCCTACCCTGACAGCTCTGGAATCGCTATTGAATTTAAATGGAGCCATTCAGCTTTGCCCTTGCACCATATTTGTCACCCGTATTAATTCTCTCTCTGACTCTGGGCTCTCGAATTCCCAGGAGTGAAGGCCCACAATCCAATCCCAAGGGTTTCCTGTTAGTCACCTCTTCTACAATTGCGAGGAACCAGAAGGTCTGACTCCCTGTGAATCAGGGAAGTTCGGTGTCATCGGCAGAAACATCTGTTTTTCCAGCCATAGCTCAGACTTCTCCTGAGTAAAATACTTATAAGCCAAGGCAAGGCCAAAGCCAAGTTTGATGTCCATGGGGGCAGGGGAGGTAGGATGCAGTGAGATGGGAAGGGGGAAAGGGTAGAACAGCCAGTGACCATGACCTGCCTTGGCTCCATGAGCTTTATCGCCCTGTTCTTGGACTTCAGCGAAAAGTCATGAGTCGCACGGGGTGGGGGGTGTTGGGGGAGTGATGGGGGTGGGGTAGTATCTATCACTCTGTTGAACTCACCCCCTTTCAGCTGTCCGTCCAGAGCTGGGCTGGATTAGGCATCGAAGAAAGCCGATAACCAGAGGGGAGAAAACCTTACATGGACAGTGATTCACAGTGCTTGCCCGTGGGCCTCCCTCTTCATTTCCAAGTTTCCTTATCAGATGGGGGAAAATGTGTCTTGTTCAGGCCAGAAGGACACTGATGTTTTATCTTCACGTCGAGGTCAAAGGGGTGCAGTCAAGCTCTCTGGGCCTGGAGTCGCTCAAGCACCTGGAAAGAGCATTCTTTCCCCTTGGAGACATGGTTTTCATTTCCACCTTGCTCCAAACAAAAGCCAGGCGGCTGGCCTCGAGCGCCACGGTGGAAAAACAAACTCTGAACCGGAGTCCCTCTCACATCTCTGCCGACTTTTCCAGACCACAAATGGGGACGTGCTGACGGACAAGAATGGGTGGATTTATGGCAAGACAACAGGAAGAGGCCTGGGAAGCAGGAGGCGTGGCTTCTAGCACACCCGGACCCGTGATGTGTCCTCATCGTGGGGCAAGGGCCGGGAGAAGTGTCCCTCGGGCTCCAGGTCTGTGTTTCTCCACAGTGGCCTGGACTCCGAGAGGCGAGCAGGACAGGAAAGGCCTCGCTTCCTTAGTGTGGAGCTGCTGTTACCCTGGAAACGGCCCTTCTGGCCTACGGGGCCTAATAACATTCCTCAAAGTTTTTAGGAGTTGTGAGTTTTGGAATGATTACATAAACGTGGCTTTGTGGGCGCTGAGCGCTGCACGGGTAATACCCTGCCTCTTGAGTTGCGAAGAAAAACACAGCAAAACAAAGGAGAAAATGCAGCCTTGCGGTTTCAAAAGACTCTGGGGTTGCAGACTCCGTAGCTGCCGGATGGGAAACTTCTGTGCGTTTTTCTGCGTCCAAGATGGTAACTGTTGGAGGTGCCTTGGTGGAATGGGGGTACAAATGCTGGTCTGTTAATTTTTTTTTTTCTTCTCGGCCTTGCCACGCAGCAGTTGGGATCTTAGTTCCACCCACGCCCCCTGCAGTGGAAGTGCAGAGTCCTAACCACTGGACCCCAGGGGAAGTCCCCACAGGCAGGCACAGTATTTAGAATGGCCTCAGCCACATGTGGGGGCTCCTCATTCTCCAAGCGTTTGCTTTCTGGATCACTGTAGCTGTGTGATTGGGCAGGAAAGCACAAGCTGTCATATTAGGGAAATAGTCGATAATGAACTGTGTGAAATCAGTTTGTTCTCAAGCTTACCAGTCGAGTCCCTCCCGAGTCCCTGAATCCCCAGGACATGGGCTTCAGCCCCATACAGTGCACTGAATAGTAAAGCGAAGTTAATATAGCTGCTGGATTTCCTGAAGTCAACAGAAACCATGCTAGAGAATTGCTCTCATCACACAAGAAGACACTAATTGGGGTCTGGTCGAGTTGGCTGGATTCTCAACTGGAGAGACTATTCACAAACAGAGAGCATGATGGGAATTTCCAAAAGAGAACCCTTTGAAGAAAGGACTCATGTGAGACTTGGACTAACTAATGGAGGCCTTGAACCTTTTTGTCAAACAGCCCTCTTTATGATGGCATGTGAAATTCAAGGGTGAATTGGAGGCCATTGTGCCACTAGATGTTTTGGTAGGAGTCAGGGTCGGGGGTGGTGGTGGCGGGGGTTGGGGGAGTGGGGAGGAAAAGAAAAGCTTTGAACTCCCAACCAAACTTGTTAGCACTTTGCTACTGCTAAGAAATAGTGCACAGTTGCACTCAGAAGCTCCATTTTATTAAATCAAAGATAAAATAACTTATTTTTACGACTCAAGTATCATTTTCCAGATCAAGTCCCAGTTGAAACATTTTCCCATACGGCCTTGGGAACGTTGATCTCTATGTGAAGTGGTTTCACAGTACGTGAATTTGCCTCATGTTGGCTGACTTCTGGTGACAAAGGTCTCCAGTATTTCCAGGAGCCGATGAGCCTGGGGGCTCTGTTGTTCTTTGGTGGAGGGAGAGGGCAAAGGCTCCAGAGGCTGGAGGAATGTGGCCTGTCTATGGCCCAATCCAGGATAGGAGGTGATTTCAGGTTCCAAAGCTCAGAAACAGGGCCTGGAAGCCCAGTCAGGCACCAATTTCCTTGACATCACTAAGGAGATGTCAGAAAAGCCCTCCAGCATGTCCTGGTACCCCCCCCTCCCTAACACCTTTCCCTCCATCTTAGTAAACAGCTACCCCTTCCTCTGACATCAAAGGCCCAAACCCTTTGAGTCCCCCTGCCTCTCTTTCTTTTCTATTCCACATCTGCTTGCCTAGTAAACCCCGTGGGCCTCACTTTCAAAACACCCCAGCTTGTTTTTATGGGTGCCTGCAGCAGCCTGGGCTGAGCCCTGATCCTCACTCTGCTGTGTTGCCTCGCTGGCCTCTGAGCTTCACCCCTGCCCCCTGCAGCCGAGTTTCAATGAAGAAGCAGCGGGCCCCTGTCAGCTCATGTCATTCTTCTGCTCAAAGCCGTTCAAAGTTTTCCATCTCACTCAGAGTGAGAGCAGTGCTGAGGGCAATTCTATTGTCCCTTGGTGGTGTCCCATAAGGTCTACACGACCCAGGCTGCCACCGGCCTGACCTCATCTTCTAGTCTCTCTTCCTTGATGGCTCTGCTCTGGCCACTCTGCCCTGCCTGGAACAAAGCAGGCTGCTATGGCTGGCTCCTGCCTCAGGGCCTTTGCACTTCCTCTTCCCTCTGCCCAGAATCTTCTCTCCATTGATGCCGGCTGATCCCTCCCTCCCTTTAGGTTTTTATGCAGAAGTCAGCTTCTCAGCGGAGAAGGCAATGGCAAGCCACTCCAGTACTCTTGCCTAGAAAATCCCATGGATTGAGGAGCCTGGTAGGCTGCAGTCCGTGGGGTCGCTAGGGGTCGGACACGACTGAGCGACTTAACTTTCACTTTTCACTTTCACACATTGGAGAAGGAAATGGCAACCCACTCCAGTGTTCTTGCCTGGAGAATCCCAGGGAAGGGGGAGCCTGGTGGGCTTCCGTCTATGGGGTCACACAGAGTCGGACACGACTGAAGTGACTTAGCAGCAGCAGCAGCTTCTCAGGGAGGATTTTCTTGGCTGTCGTCCATGCCCCCACCCTAGCAGTGCACACCCTGTCCCCCGTCCCTGTTTCTTGTACCCCTTGGCATTTATTACCATCTGAACAACAATATAGTTTACTTGGTTATTTTGTTTCCTTTTATCTTGTCTCTGGCCTTATTCTCACCAAAATGCCAGCCTCCATGATGACAAGAATTTTTAAAATAAAAACAGCTGTTTTGTTGTTTTTCGTTGTATTTTCAGCATCTAATTCAGTGCCTGGCATACAGTAGGTTCAAAAATTTTGTTGAGTATGTGAGTGTGTGGGGCTTGGGACAAGTACTGTAATGACTCATAGGTAATAAAGTAGGGCTGGATGGGGCGAAAGGACTATTCTCTCCCCACACCCAGGTTCCCAACCCCCATGTCATTGATGGACGAGGCATTGCCTGGCCACCATGAAGTGCCCTGAGAATCCTGTATGCGGTGGTGTCATGAAGGCCACCCCTCTTGCCACCATGGCTGGAGCTCTCACTCCCCCCACCACAGTAGAGCAGACAGCTCAATGCTGGGCTCCTGGAAGGCCCTCTGGGGCTTTCAGGAAATACCTGGGGGAATTTTGGCTGGCACAGCTGAAAGGTGAAGTGAAGTGAAGTGAAGTCTCTTAGTCGTGTCCGACTCTTTGTGACCCCATGGACTGTAACCTATCAGGCTACTCTGACCATGGGATTTTCCAGGCAAGAATGTTGGAGTGGGTTGCCATTTCCTTCTCCAGGGGATCTTCCTGACCCAGGGATCGAACCCAGGTCTCCTGCATTGCAGGCAGACGCTTTACCATCTGAGCCACCAGGGAAGCCCAGCTGAAAGGTAGGGTGGAGGAATGACTTGGTGGCATTTTGCTGTTGCTGCTAAGGCTGCTTTCTTTACGCACGCTGGCAGGTAAGGTTAGATGCATGCGGATCCTTTTATATCTACTGCAAGCCCTAGACCAGCTGCTTGGGCCTTTACAGACACTTTAGCTCTATTCTTTTTGAGTGAAAGGGGAAAAGAAAACAGCAGATGTCTACACTGGCCCAAACCGGTCAAAGCAGGACGGGCAGTCTGATTTCAAAGAGTTCCTAAAATTTGCTTCTCATCTTCCTTGCCCGTCCCTTGCCTCCTTGCAAGTTTCTTTTTCTGCCCTGCAAGCACGCCTCCCACACCCACGGGTGGAAGAGGAAAACTGATTTTCCAGTCTTCTGCTTCGGGGCATCACTGCCAGCCGGGGGCCAAGGTCTTGGCCCTGTTTTCCAATCATCTGGGAGGGGAGCATTAAAAAAAAAAAAAATCCCTGCACCTGGACCTTACTCAAATTAAACCCGAAACTCTGAGGATGGGTCTCAGGCAGCACTGGTTTAAAAAGACACAATGAAACAAAACAAAAACCCGAGGTGATCCTTCTGGGTGACCAGGTCTGAGGCCCAGGGGGGCCACCTGTGTGGAGGGCTATACCTGGTGCCTTGGATCTGCACCTACTGACCTTGGTCAGTTCACATCTGGCCAGCTTTCAAGGCCTGTCTCCGGCCCTTCTGTTTGCAAAGGCTGCTGAACACAGGGTCTGTTCCCGCCTCTCGCCATGTGCTTGCTTTTGGAAATGGGTGTGGGGTAATTAATCACTCCCTCCTGGACCTGATCTGACCCTTGCACTATTATTTATATTCCCTGCATACTCCCTCGCTCACTTAACCGCCCCCCCCCCACCGCCTGTTTGCGTTGGGTGAAGAATCAATGTGACAAAGGATTTTGAACCGCAAATGCGCCCGCTTGGGAATGAAGGGTGTTACAAAATGAGGAGGACTGTCCTGGTCCTCCCAGGTGGTCTGGGGGCCGCGAGAGCCCCCCGTGGATCATTCCGTTGCAAGGCAGGTGGCAATAAGCGTTTTGGGAGTCACACCAAACTCTTGGAGGGGAGCTGGCCAGGAAGGAAGTTATGCATTTGGGGCTTTTCGCTGACTCCTGGGTTCGGAAGGGGAGATTCTATTGCATTTAGGAAGCAGAGGGGCACCCCTCTGGGGCTTCCAGCCTCCTAGCACTGGGTGAGCCCCTATTAAACATGTGTTGATGGGTTGAAGACAGCCCCAGAGGCAGCCGTGGAGCTTCTGGGGACAAGCACACACCCAGAGGCTGCGAAGAATGCCTAAGTGCACCCTCCTTTGTTCCCCAAAGGAGGGGACCAGAGCCAGAGGGAGGAAGTGTGTTCTAGAGGCCACCCAGTGAGCTCCCGATGGAGCCAGGTCCTGAATCCAGCCCAGCTGCCCCTTCTCCTTCCAGGGCTGCCGGCTGCTTCCTGGAAGGCCGGATTATTAAACTGATGGACGCCAGAAGGTCTGTGAACTCGGATGGGGGAAAAAATTTACATTTTTATTTTTACTAACCTCTGATGCTTTTGAACTGTGGTGCTGGAGAAGACTCTTGAGAGTCCCTTGGACTGCAAGGATATCCAACCAGTCCATTCTACAGGAGATTAATCCTGGGTGTTCATTGAAAGGACTGATGCTAAAGCTGAAACTGCAATACTTTGGCCACCTCATGCGACGAGTTGACTCACTGGAAAGGAGTCTGATGCTGGGAGGGATTGGGGGCGGGAGGAGAAGGGGACGACCGAGAATGAGATGGCTGGATGGCATCACCAACTCGATGGACATGAGTTTGAGTGAACTCCGGGAGTTGGTGATGGACAGGGAGGCCTGGCGTGCTGTGATTCATGGGGTCGCAAAGAGTCGGACACAACTGAGCGACTGAACTGAACTGAACCCAAATCTCGTGTTGCCTTTAATGGGCGCAGGAGAGAGACCACAATGAGATTGGCAGTCACTGTAACTTTGTCACCAACAGAAATCACAGATATTTTCATATCACATTACGGTTATTGTGGATAGTTCCAAATATCATTTATGCTCATCAGTATTTTGAAATTCTATCAGTTATTTCGGAAAAGGCAATGGCAAGCCACTCCAGTACTCTTGCCTAGAAAATCCCATGGACGGAGGAGCCTGGTAGGCTGCAGTCCATGGGGTCGCTAAGGGTCGGACATGACTGAGCGACTTCACTTTCACTTTTCACTTTCACACATTGGAGAAGGAAATGGCAACCAACTCCAGTGTTCTTGCCTGGAGAATCCCAGGGACGGGGGAACCTGGTGGGCTGCCGTCTATGGGGTCACACAGAGTTGGACACGACTGAAGTGACTTAGCAGCAGCAGCAGCAGTTATTTGGCCTCGCTACTTAATGCATTAAATAAGCACATACACGGCTGTATCACAAAACATTGGGATGCCTATTTCAGTATAATTGGCTGGCTTTGCAACCCATGGTGTTTTATTGTATGTGTTTAAAGCATTATATGGAGAAGGGGTCCATAGGTTCGCCAGCTTGTGGATGCCTCAGGGGTCCATTCTGTAAGAGAGTCTGACCACTTCTTAAGGACCACTGTCTATAAAACACACAGGACACCTCCTGTAGACTCAGTTTGATGCGAGGGTTAGCACTTAGCCTTGGTGACTGGAAGGCTGGGTTTCCTTCTCAGCCATGTGTTTGGTTCTCTGAACCTCATCTTCCATGTCCATGAAGTAGGATAATCATTGTCCCCACCTTTCCAGGCTGTTACAAGGTGAGGGCTCACATGTGTTGGTGGAGGCTTGGTTCAGGGTATGCATAGCAGTGGTGGCCAAACCCCAGCATACTTGGCCAGTGGGGTCTTGGGTTGGCGAGAACCATTTCCTTAACTTGGCTGATTCAATAAGAAGAAGAAAAAAAATCTTTGCTAATTTGTCAAGCATTTTCAACCCTTAGTTCCCAGGTATCAAAAACTATCATCTGAGGTCACATAAGCCTAAAATACCTTTTTAAATGGAAACTTTAGCTTTTATATCATAAAGCGTGCTAATCTTAAGTGTACAACTCAATACATTTTTACATATGTCTGGATTCATGTCCTCACCGGCCAGATCAAGATACAGAACATTTTCAGCATTCCAGAAAGTTCCCTCTTGCCCCTTCTCAGTCAAGGTTACCCCACATTTTAAACCACCATCTGGAAGTCTATCACCATTGATTAATTTTGTCTGATCGAGAACTTCACATATATTGAATCAGAGTGTAGGTACTTTTCCACGCCTGGCTTTTTCCAGTCCGAATGGCTATAAGAGTCATCTGTGTTGTTACCCATGTCACTCGCTGTTTCTCCTGCATTGCTAGGTGGTATTCCATTGTATGAATATACTATAATTTATACCCTCCATTCTCCTGTTGATGGCGATTTGGATTGTTTCCATTTTCTGGCTCTTATGAAGAAAGTTGCCATAAATGTTCGTATCTGTGACTTTGTGTGGATATGTGTACTCCTTTGTCTTGGGTACTCCTAGGAGTGAAATTCCTGGGTCAGAATATTTGTGTGTATTTCTGTTTAGTTCCAGTTAGTTTTTTTTTTCTTTTTTTTTTTTGGTCGTGCTGTGAGGCAGGTGGGGTCTTAGTTCCCTGACCAGGAATTGAACTGGAGCTTCTTAACCAGTGGACTGCCAGGGAAGTCCCCAGTTACCTTTTTTTAAAAATAAAATTTTATTTATTTATTTAGGCTGTGCTGGTTCTTCATTGCTGCAAGGGCTTTTCTCTACCTATGGTGCATGGGCTTCTCATCGTGGTGGCTTCTCTTGTTGCAGAGCATGGGCTGTAGGGCACGCGGGCTCAGTAGTTGTGGTTCCCAGGCTCTAGAGCACAGGCTCAATAGTTGTGGCACATGGGCTTAGTTGCTCTGCATCATGTAGGTTCTTCCCGGCCCAGGGATCGAACCTGTATCTCCTGCATTGGCAGGCAGATTCTTTACCACTGAGCCAGCAGGGAAGGTCCCCGCCCCCACCCCGACCCAATTACCTTTTTAAAAGATGGATTCTATGAAGAATAAGTTAGTGCGGTAGGTGGGACAGCTGCTCATAAACCAGGGGTTTTCCCATACCTGCCTCCCCAATCACACCTGACGATTTTCCAGACACAAGGCAACAGCATTCCTGTCCAAAGCTTTAAAAAAAAGTTGATATGATAATTAATAACCAGAGTTTGTTTGCCAAGCACAGCTCCCTGTTTCAGTCCTAGAAAGGGGCTACAGTGCAGAAGCAGATGAGGATGAATTCGAGATAGACACATTCAGGCAAGAACTTCCGAAGGGAGTTGAGAAGCCTCTGCTCACCTGCCCACCTGGTGGCAAATCCCTCAAGGTGATCGCCTAGGGCTGATCAACCTGGCCTCCCTCTCCATGAATGCATTTTTAATTAAGCAGGTGTCATGTCACAGCTCAGTTGCCTTTCACTACCAGGCTCCGGCCTCTCCTTCCTAACAAATAACTTCTTCACGGGAGGGAGGCTTTCTGTAAACCCCAACTCCAGGGCCTTCAATTAAGTAAAAGCTTTATGCCTTGCACCTTCTTAATCAGGGTGAACCCCAGGTGGTTGACGCCAGGCAGGTTTTTCTAAAACGCTGAATCTCAAAGTGTGCTCGCTGGACCAGTAGCCTCAGCATTACTTAGATGGTGCTTAGGATTGCTTAGAAATGCCAATTCCTGGACCCTGCCCCCAGGCCTCAGAATCAGAAGCTCCAGGTGGGGAGCCCAGGAATGGATGGTTTGACAAGCCCTCCAGGGGATTCTGATTGAGAACCACTGACCAACCCCGGTTTACAACCTTCACACCACATTGGAATCACCTGGGGATTTAAAACATACGGCAGCCTGGTCCACTTCCAGGGATGCTGATGTAATTGGTCTGGGATGTAATCTGGGTCTATGCATTTTTAAAGCTCCCTGGGTGATTCCAATGTGTGACCAAATGGAAAACTTTGCATCTAGGAGAAAGGTCTTTTGTTCTGTTATCTCCCTGAGCTTCCTGGGGCCCTGGTTTAATGCCTTGAGGATTCAGAGGGTGAGCAGCAGTCTGGAGGCAGTGCCCACCTGCACACACAACAGACAGTGGGCTTCTCTTCTCTAAATTGCCTGTGGTGGGAGTGTTTACGTCACCACAGTGGGCACATGCTGCCAATCAGGGATGTCACTCCTGGAGAAGCTTTGCTAATCATCAGCAGGTCACCACTGGGCCCAGGTCACCACTGGGCTGGTATCTTGACTGGAGAACCCAGGCATGACTGCTAAAGGGGAGGGTCAGGGCCCAGACCAGAGGACCCAATACTGATTGAAATCAGTGAGGGGCAATCTCGAATCTGTGTCAGCACTCAGATTACCCAAAATATGGGTAAAACATGGGGACAGGACTAGCTACATAATTTGGGGGACCTGGTATAAAATGAAAATTCAAGTCCCCTTAAAGGTGCTGTGAAAAGCACTAATATATGAAACTTTTTCCTTTCTTCCACGGTGTCTCTTTCAATTAGACAGGTTTTTTGCTAATTAATGTTGAGTCTCCTTGGGTAAGGGGATACTCCTGGGGCATACCCCTGTACATATGGGAATGTATGGGGATACCCCTGTATATCATCACAGGGGCCTGGGGGTCCCCACTCATGATTTTGCACCCTTGGCCCACTGGCTGCCGGGTTCCCTCCTTCTACAGCCAGACCTACATGGTCTTTGGGCAGGGGTATCAGTGTCCTGTCCTCGCACAGGAATTTCCTAAGCTGCCTCCGTGCTGGGATGTGCTCAGTACTTGGATGGTGGTGCCACCAGTCTGAGGTGGGCGTGGCCTCCACCATGCCCCTCCCTACTGTTCTGGGAGAGCCCTCCCACTAGGGATGGAGAGCCATATCCCTATCTTGCTGGGTAGATGGACAAGGGGTGGGGGGAGACTCTCATGAGCTGAAGCTCTAAGTCCCCAATTCGTGCTTTATTGTCCTATTAGACTTCACTTAGCAAACAAAAATCCAAAGATGATACTGTTCATCATTTCAAGATGCCCCCCACAGAGCACAGGATGCTTTTGAGCCCATGGCCCTCTGCAACCCGGCATGGAGCCTACCCTGCCTGATGATACGACTATTGCTCAAAAGGCTTAGTTTGGCAAGACTTGCTTTTAAAGGGGTTGCCTATATTTCCTCAGATTTTGGCCTCCAAGTCAGAGTGCAACCCAGACAGTTGAACACCGCCCCTGGGTAGTGGGGGTCCAAGAGAATAGATTCAGCTCACGCTTGGACCAAAGTAGGACATGATGTAGCCATTATTGATTTTCCTATAGAGGGTGAACTTTTCATTAAAACAATCACATAAATTATTTAATGAACCCCTACATAGCAGTCTCTGGTAGTGTATAACCAAGAGGGACAAGATCAGGGAGGGCCTTGAATAAAGACTCCAGAGCGTGTGGTCCATGACTTGATGGGAGTTGAGGTCATGACTTAATTAATCTGATTTTTTTCTCCCTAGAGCACTGGGATCATACTGGTCCTAGCCTTTCCGTCTCTGGAACTGCTTCCATGACAGCTTGGGTATTGGGGGAGCCAGTCTATTTGAAATGAGACCATCTTCAGCTCCATACTACCCTGGGCACCCATGTTTTAAAAGAGCAGCTTTGTCAGCTTCAGGCAGTCCGCACTCCATTTTTTCTGCCTTGGTCAGAAGAGGGTGGGGCTGGGGCCAGTGAAGCACAATTGGCAAAATGCTACCCTTTCCCACGATGTCGCATAAACCCTCCAGAAGTCAGCCTTGCAGAGCAAGCAGAAGGATTTCCTTGGAAACTCTGTTCATACCTTCTTTCAGTCACACATCCCCCACTGTTGTGCCAGCCTGGAGAGAAAAGTGATTTTTTGCATTGAATAGTTAATTATGATCGTTAAGTAGTCAACAGCTTCAAACCTGCTTCAGGCCTTTCGTATTTTTAAAGGGATTTTTACCACTTGTCCTCTAAACATTTCGAATTATAGTAGTTTGGAGGAAACAATGTTTTTTTTTTAGACAATAGGTTCTACAGTACTTCCCCTGCTTGTGTGCTTACTTTTTTTTTCTTGTTTTTGGAGATCCTGGTGTGAAAAAAAAAGCCATTCACTTCTGTCCAGGAGGAGGAGGGTGGAGGCCGGCCTGTTGACTGAATAGCCCCCATCTCTGCCTTTTGTCTCGAGCTGTCTTGGGTGGAGGGCTACTGCACATGGGGTTAATTGCCCAGTCGTAACTCTGGTCGTTAAAATTCAAGAGGTGTGCGCTCTAAGACACTTGAGGTAGATGAACTGTCCCGTAACTTTTTATATATGGCACCCTCCCCCACTCCCATTTGTGTTCCCACACTACTGTTGGCATAAGCCAATTAGAACTCAGGCGGGAGGCCTCTGACCAGTCCGGGAGGCCCCAGCCAGGATCCTTCTTGTCTTGTGTTAACTCTTGTTTCCAGCCACAAAAGGGTTTTTTTTGGTTTGTTTTAAATATTAATTTATTTCTTTGGCTGTGCTGGGTCTTCGTTGCGGCATGCAGGCTCCTTTGTTGCAGCATGCGAACTCTTAAATGCGGCATGTGGAATCTAGTTCCCTGACCAAGGATCGAACCCAGGCTGCCTGCATTGGGAGTGTGGAGTCTTAGCCATTAAACCATTCAGGAAGCTCTGGGTTTGTGTTTTCAATTATAAAATAAAACCACCTTCTCCTTTCCTTCTAGTCACAGGTCCAACTTAAATTAAAATCTAATTTTTCTACTGTCATTTTTTTCCTCTCTCTCCCAGTGCCTTTCATGCTCCTTTTGGAAGAAAGTTCCCTTCAAAACTGATCTTCTTTGGGTCAATACTTCACAGTGGTCGAACTGGAAAATTTTTCATCAATACAATATAACAAAAGTATTCCCTCAGCCAAAAAAAAGAGCCCAGAAGATTGCCCCTTCTTCAAATTGGCCAGCAAATGGCCTCCTCATTGGTTCTGTCACTTGGGAGTCCTCCACTTTCAAGTGGTGCCATCTTGTAAACATTTGAGAACAAAACGGAGAATGAGGAAACTTCATCTGCCAGGGCCATGGAGACGGTCCCCCATCTGGATTGATGCTCTAATTTCACTGGCTGGGTTCCTTCCTTCATTTAGGATTATAAGTCATACACATCAGGCTTGTAGTAGCCTTCCAATGATGAGGTTAGCACCTCATTCTCTGTATCATCTATTCCCTGCTGTGAACTCTATCATCCCCCTGCCTCTGGGTTCTGCTCTTGCCATCCCTCTTGCCTCCTGCCCTGTTAGAATGTTCTGTCCTCAGTTTCTCACATACGCCTCAGACTCCTTTCTCACTTGAAAAAGACACTTTCCAAATTCCAACTCCTTTTGGGCACACAAATCATCTTCCTTAGTAGATTGTACATTTCTTGACAGCAAAGACCAGTGATATGAGACTTTCTCACAGAGTAACACACCAGGGGAAGTTCTAGAAAGGACTGATGATAAGGAGCCAGGCCAAGCACACTGTTTTTCTTCTGCATGATAACCCTTGGGTCAGCCTGACTGCACCCTGAAGGGACTGGGAAAGTTAGGGGAGCAGGCTTCTGGCATCTATAGGAGCCCCACTGCTCTCTGAGTGTTACTGCATCCTCTCCCTACATTGAGAGTGTTTCCTGTCACTGGATTGCTGGTAGTCAAGCACGGGTTTGGGGCCCTGTTTTTGTAAATGAAGGACTCGTCTGGAGCTGGTTTGACACAGTTTACCAGCAGCTAGATGGAAAAACAGTGGAAACAGTGTCAGACTTTATTTTTTTGGGCTCCAAAATCATTGAAGATGCTGATTGCAGCCATGAAATTAAAAGACGCTTACTCCTTGGAAGGAAAGTTATGACCAACCTTGATAGTATATTAAAATTCAGAGACATTACTTTGCCAACAAAGGTCCGTCTAGTCAAGGTTATGGTTTTTCCCGTGGTCATGTATGGATGTGAGAGTTGGACTGTGAAAAAAGCTGATCGCTGAAGAATTGATGCTTTTGAACTGTGGTGTTGGAGAAGACTCTTGAGAGTACCTTGTACCGCAAGGAGATCCAACCAGTCCATTCTAAAGGAGATCAATCCTGGGTGTTCATTGGAAGGACTGATGCTGAAGCTGAAACTGCAATACTTTGGCCATCTCATGCGACGAGTTGACTCACTGGAAAAGACTCTGATGCTGGGAAAGGTTGGGGGTGGGAGGAGAAGGGGACGACCGAGAATGAGATGGCTGGATGGCATCACCGACTCTGTGGACATGGGTTTGAGTGAACTCTGGGAGTTGGTGATGGACAGGGAGTCCTGGCGTGCTGTGATTCATGGGGTCGCGGAGAGTCGGACACGACTGAGCAACTGAACTGAACTGAGGACTACTCCAGCTAGTTAGTGATGTTGTCTCCTGCATCAGAGAAGGTTTCAGTTGAAATTGATGGGAAAAAGCTACCCAAACTTTTTGGGTAAAAGTTAACAAGGAGAGTGGGGTTTCAAAGGGACTTGATTCAGGGCTGTGATACTACCACCACCCCAGTTCTTGGCTTTGCTCCCTTGGATGGATGGCTAGGCTCCATCTCTAGCTCACTGTGGTTGCCCTTGCTGGCTTCGAGCCCACCCCTTGTGGCTTTCCATGGTGGTACCTCTACGCCTCTACTCAGATAATGCTCAATCCTGTAGAAGGGAAAAGCCCTTTCCCCAAATCCTGGGCAAGCATTTCCTCCCATCTCACTGCTCTGGGCTGAAGCTGGGTATCAGATACCTTCACTGGCCCAAAACCCTCAGGGTTCACCCCCGGGGTCTGGGGATGTGGTGAATTGAATTTCTAAGAATGGCCCTTTAAGATCCCATGCCTGCTCAGAAGCTGTAAGTATAATGAGATTTCACTCATGGTTTTGTTACGTGATGTGGCCCGGTTAACCTTGGAAAAGGGAGATGATTCCATGGACCTAATCTAATCACATGAGCCCTCAAAAGCCGAGAACTGTCTCTGACTGGTGCCGGAAGCCAAAGAAGAAGGAAAAATCCTAGAGATTGAAAATAGGAGAAGAACTTGATGTCCTTGGCTGGTCTGAAGATGGAGGGGGCTGGGTGGAAGATCTGAGGAGGAGCGAGGTTTGGTCAACAACCTGAAAGAGCTAGGAGTGGATGCTTTCCCAGAGTTTCCGGAAAGGAACAAAGTCTCCCCGACATCTTGGTTTCAGCCTTGTGACCTTCTAAGCAGAGAATCCGGCTGAACCACTTTGGGCCGGGATTTCTGACCCATGGAAACTGTGAGCTAATAAAGAGGTGGCGTTTGCAGCTGCTAAGTTTGTAATACTTCGTGATGCAGCAAAAGAGAACTAATAACAGGGTTAAAGCCGACTCCATGCCAGACACGTGGCCGAAAATGGAGGTAGGGTGGTCTCCTGGGTAGGGTTGCCAGGTAAATACAAATGCAAGATTCTCAGTTAATTTGAACTTCAGCTAAATTACATATATGTGTATATATAGGAGTACGAAATGGTAACTCACTCCAGTATTCTTGCCTGGGAAATTCCATGGACAGAGGAGCCTGGTGGGCTACAGTCCATGGGGTCGCAAAGAGTCGGACATGACTGAGTACCCACGCATGCATATATATTTATATACATATATATATATTTACTGAAGTATAGTTCATTTACAATGTTGTGCTAGTTTCAGGTGCATAGCAAAGTGATTCAGTTATACTGAATATATACATATACTGAATATATACCTATGTATACTCTTTTTCAAATTCTTTTCCATTATAGGTTATTACAAGACTACCAATATATTTTTAAGCATAAATACGTACTCTTTTTGAATTTCTGATAAATAATTACTTTTCTTTTACTGTCAGTATGTCCTGTGCCACACTGTGCTCAGTCGCTTCAGTCGTGTCTGACTCTTTGCGACCCTATGGACTGCAGCCCTCCAGGCTCCTCTGTCTGTGGGATTCTCCAGGCAAGAATACTGGAATGGGTTGCCACGTCCTCCTCCAGGGGATCTTCCCGACCCAGATATGGGATATACATATAGTACAAACTGATTCATTAAACAACTGAAAAATCAAACAATGAATTGAACAAATGACTGATACTCAGATGTCATAGCCCAAGCCCACACATAGGCACTCTGGTTGACAGCTGACCTCCCAGATGACAGTCAGCATCCACTGCCAGCCCTGTGCATGTGCCACCTTGGACGTCTGGCTCAGTTGAGCCTCCAGAGGACTCCGCCTCCAGGGAGCATCTGATTGCAATCATTACTGTTTGGTTTGTGTCACCACATTGTGGGGTGGTTTGTGGTACAATAAGAGATCCTTGAAACAGGGAGAATGTTCTCTTCATGGACATGACAGTTATTTTCAGGGGAACAAGCAGGAATTTCTTCCCCCTACCACCACCCCCTCCCCACCTTTGAAACTCACTCCTTAACTATTCCATACCACTGTGGGTGAGCTGAACTTCCCACATTCACAAACGTGACAGCATAGCCGTTGAGGGCAAAGGCAGATTAGTCAGACCAATCTTGGCTTCTATTTGATTTTCTACAAATTGCTGCACCGCTTTCAGCCTTGGCTCGCCCATCTGTAAAATGGAAATTACGGACTGGCCCCACCCAATTAGAGCGAGACTGTGAGGCTTGCATGAGAACATACAGTGCCTGGCATATGATAAATGCTTAATGTGCTCCCTCAGTCATGTCTGACTCTTTGCAACCCCATGGACTGTAGCCTGCCAGGCTCCTCACTGCATGGGATTTTCTAGGCAAGAATACTGGAGTGGGTTGCATTTCCTCCTCCAGGGAATCTTCCCACCCCAGGGATGGAACTCGTGTCTCCTGCATTGTTGGCAGGCAGATTCTTTACCACTGAGCCACCTGGAGAGCCCAAATGCTTAATAAATATTAGCTATTGTTATTGTGAGTAACGCCATCCAGCAGTGATTTTCATAGAAAACTTCTAATTATTGGCAGAAACAGCTCTAGTTTAATTGTCTTGAATCTGAAGCCATTGTTTGTGGCAGAGATTTTCCAGCTTGTTCCTGGTGTTTGGTTTATAACCAGGGGCACTCATCACCGGGTCACGCTGGAGCACATTTGGCACTAGTTGAACTTGGCGTATTCATTAGGAAGTCACACTAGCAAAGATTAATGACTTAAAAAAAATGATTTAGGTGGTTGTTTAGTATTAGAAAAAAGTTCTCCTGGTAGAGATCACTGTAGCCCTGCTTGATGGTCTGGAATCATGCAGGCACCTTGGTCACTCTGTCCTCTCAAAGTTACCCTGCCCCTGGGGGATCCCCCCACAAGTGTCTGAGCAAGGGTGGGGGTTGGGTGTTCTAGCTGGAAATAGTTCTCATCAGCTCAATCTCACAGGAGGATCACAGTTCTACCTACAGTACCATTCAGTGTCAAAGCTACACTCCCACCCCTCAACAGCAACTAGAGAAGTTATGTGTCTGGAGCCTGAGGAAAACATCATTGATGGAGAAGTTTTTTTTTTAATTAAAGAATAGTTGATTTACAATGTTGTGGTAGTTTCTGGTATACAGCAAAATATTCTGTTAGAGCACAAGGAACTATATTCAATATCTGGTAATAAACTATAATGGAAAGAACATGAGAAAAGTCTACAGTAGGACTTTGTTGCTAATTTTATATATACTAGTTTGTATCTGCTAGTCCTAAACTTCTAATTTATCCTCTCTCCTTCCCCTTTGGTAACCTTAAGTTTGTCTTCTATGTCTGTGAGTCTGTTTTTTTTTTTTAAAGTAATCCTTAGGAATCAAGTACTGTTATTTATTTATCATTTATTTATTGATTTTTTTGGGCTGCACCACAAGGCACATAGAATCTTAGTTCCCTGACCAGGGATTGAACCTTGCCCCCAGCAGTGGAAGCGTGGAATCTTAACCACTGGGCTGCCAGGGAAGTCCTTTTTCTGTTTTGTAAATTCATTTGTATCGTATTTTAGATTCCACATATGACAGATGTCATATGATATTGGTTTTTCTCTGCCTGATATATTTCACTTAGTATGGTAATCTCTAGGTTCACCCATGTTGCTGCAGATAGCATTATTTTGTTCTTTTTTATGACTGATTAATATTCCATTGTATATGTGTACCACATCTTTATCCATTCATCTGTCAATGGACATTGAGGTTGTTTCCATGTATTGACTATTACAAATAGTGCTTCTACGAACATTGGGGCGCATGTACCTTTTCGAATTGTAGTTTTGTTCAGATATATGCCCAGGAGTGGGATTGCTGTGCCAAGTACAAATTGGCACTTGCCATCTACCTCTACAAAGATTAAAATCATGAGCTGTTGTAGTTGCTGACCTTCAACACCCCCTGAAAGGAGTTCAGGGTGGAGAGCAGAAATGAGGCACTCTGTGCTCAGGGGAAAAGCTGGCAGGACAGCTCTTCAGATAGTTAGATATTTTCAGGAGATGATTTTATGAGCCCAATTCTTGCATCTCTTTGTATCTAGAAAAGCACTGAAATCATTAACGGTGACATCTGCTCCTTGTGAGTAGCAGCAAGCCTCTGCCAAAATCTGTGCTTCACTGCACGTACCCCTTCACTAAAATCATATATAATATTAATAGTGACCTTCTCCCCTGCTCTTTGGAGCAGTTTCTCAGAACTCTCTGAAATACTGTCTCCTGGGTTATTGTCCTCATTTTGCCCCAAATAAAACTTAACTCACAACTCTCCCATTGTGCATTTTTTTTCAGTCGACAGCTGGATCACATGGTAACTCTATTTTCAGTTTTTTTAAGGAACCTCCATACTGTTTTCCAAAGCGGCTATACCTTACATTCCCACCAACGTGTAGAAGGGTTCTCTTTTCTCCACATCCTTGACAGAGAAGTTTTGAAACCAGTACTGCCTCTTTTGGGGGGCATTCTTCACTTTCTTCAGGTTCACTGACACCTTTGTGGATTTAATGAAAGCTATGGACCCATTCCCTGGGGGAAAAAAATGCACATCCTTTTGCTGTTAGTGCCAAGGAGTCCTGAACCCCCTGAATCCTGGTGTGTGGCTTCCAGGCTACGAAATCTTTGCCTTGAGTTTTCTGAAGTCTGTCCCATGGGAAGCCACCCCAGTGTGAAGGCCCCTTTTGGTCCTCATAGAATGCTTTTCCTTGAATGGAAGCTAGAAGTTCTCCATCAGCTGATTTCAAAGGAAGTATTGAGAAAGTCCCTCTGGTTGTGCAGAGGTGTGCCTCGATCACCATCACTGTTGTATAGCAGTGCACATACCAGTAGAAAGCCTCGTGTTGTGTTGCTGTCTGTAACATGAGAATATTGTTCATGATATTAGATTTATGATATTCCATGGTGGAAACTTGCCTTCTTGATCTGCATGTTAGGAATAGTTGTGCTTCTCCTGACTGATAACTTTGTTTGTACATCACTAGTTCTGTAAATCACAGTGTGACTCGGCTTCCTTCTTTGCGTGGGTTGCTAGGGAACTCAGCTTCCACTTCTGTAGTGAGAAGAACTTCTACAGCGAGTACAGTGAGTTTTGTGGCAAGTATTTTTGTATAGTCACCTCACTCTTGGCTCCATCTTACTTTTCTATCCTTGCTTTCCCTTTATCTCCTTTGTTCTTATTTTTTTCTTATTTACTTGTAATTTATTTTATGCTGTTCTACCATATGCATCTTTGCAAACCTTAAACACATCTTTGAAACAGGGCAGACATAAATCAATAAAAATGTGTAGTGGCTAATGGAAGCTCTGGATAGCTTTCCCCTTGTGAAAACAATTATCCTGGAGTATAGAGGACTGTTTCATGCGGCTGTGGAGGGCAGATGAGAGAAGAAATGACGAAAGTTTTGAGGACTTTTTAATCTGAGAAGTGCAGATGGCTAGGAAACCTACCTGCATTGGACTAGAAAGAAGTAGGGGGCATTGAATTAGGATCTTTTCCCCTATATTCCAATTGAAAACAATAATCTCAGTCCTTCCTCATCCCATGGGGGGAAATATGTATTTAGAAAAATAAGGTGATTGTTTAAAAAGTTATTCTATTATGAAGAATTTAAAATACAACTGAAAGCAGAATAATGAGCCCCAATAACCATCAACCTATGGCCAGTCTTGCCCTATCCACTTGCTTCTCTTATGTGATTATGATTTTTAAGTTTAAAAATATATATATATATGTGTGTGTGTGTACATGCCATAAGTAGGCACTGAATTTTCTATCAAGTAGGGAATGTGTCTTGGGGTTCACAGCAGCCGCTGAAGGCTGGCTTGGAGGGAGGTCCCAGCCCTTCAACCCTGCATCCCTGCTTCGGCTGTCTTCACCTGGACAAAACACTTCACCCCATAAATTGTCTCAGGCAGTACCGTGATTGTCAGCGACTCTTTTAAGCAGGGGAAAGAAAGGTGCCTCTCTCCCTGCCTGGCTGTCTGAGATTCAGTGGGCTAGGAGACTGCCGCAGGAACAGCTTAGAGAAGACACTTTATTCACTAGCACTTGTGATTCAAACACTGACTTTTTCACTTTCTTCAAAAACTTTTAATTATGGCGTTTCTTAAACACTCTCAAGAGTAGAGAGAAGAGTGTAATGAACCTCCATATATCCATGACCCAGCCTCAATAACTACTCCAGCACTTTTTTTTTCTGACCTCGCCTCACGGCATGTGGGATCATAGTTCCCCAACCAGGGATCAAACCTGTGCCCCCTTCAGTGGAAGCACAGGGTCTTAACCACTGGACCACCAGGGAAGTCCCTCCTCTAGTATTTATGAAGAAATGAGCTTGTGTTTCAAGATTGCCACTTTATCATTTGCCTTCCCTCTTCAAACTCCATCAAAATGACTGAAAAGTAAAAAAAAAAAATGTTGGGAAGTCTTGAGGGGAAGTGTGACTACCGATGTACCATCTGTAGTCATTAAAGCTGGGTGGTGGGTCCATTGGGATTCATTACAATATTAAAAATATTTAATTGTAGTAAGAGTCACAAAAAATAAAATTAACATCTTAATCATTTTTTTCTTTTTAAAAAAATTTATTTATTTTAATTGGAGGCTAATTACTTTACAATATTGTAGCGGTTTTTGTAATACTTTGACATGAATCAGCCATGGGTGTACATGTGTTCCCCATCCTGAACCCCCTCCCACCTCCCTCCCCCTCCCATCCCTCAGGGTCGTCCCAGTGCGCCGACCCTGAGTGCCCTGTCTCGTGCATCAAACCTGGACTGGCGATTTATTTCACATATGGTAATATATATGTTTCAATGCTATTCTCTCAAATCATCCCACCCTTGCCTTCTCCTACAGAGTCCAAAAGTCTGCTCTTTACATCTGTGTCTCTTTTGCTATCTTGCATATAGGGTCATCGTTACCATCTTTCTAAATTCCATATATATGTGTTAATATACTGTATTGGTGTTTTTCTTTCTGACTTCACTCAGTATAATATGTTTCAGTTTCCTCCAACGCATTAGAACTGATTCAAATGCATTCCTTTTAATAGCTGAATAATGTTCCACTGTGTATATGTACCATTTTAACCATTTTTAAGTGTCAAGTTCAGCAGTGTATAGTCATATTATTGTACAACCAACCTCCAGAACCTTTATTCACCTTGCAAACCTTGAAAACTTTTCACTCTCAATTCTCTTCCCATTAAACACTACACCCACCCCATTCTCCCCACCTGCCGAGCCCCTGGCAACCAACTTCTTTCCACCTTCTGTCTCTATGATTTTGATTACTAAGCAATTCATATAAGTGGAACCTTACAGTATTTGTCTTTTCATAACTGGCTGATTTCACTTAGCATAATGTTCACTAGACATTTTAATCTATTTTTGTGCATACATGAAGTTTTCCATGAAATGTAACATTTCCACTGAAATGTTACATGAAGCCTACCTGGGTAAGCTGGAAAGGTGTTATTCAGTTCAGTTCAGTAGCTCAGTCATGTCCAACTCTCCGCGACCCCATGAATCACAGCACGCCAGGCCTCCCTGTCCATCACCAACTCCCGGAGTTCACTCAAACTCATGTCCACAGAGTCGGTGATGCCATCCAGCCATCTCATTCTCGGTCGTCCCCTTCTCCTCCCGCCCCCAACCTTTCCCAGCATCAGAGTCTTTTCCAGTGAGTCAACTCGTCCCATGAGGTGGCCAAAGTATTGCAGTTTCAGCTTCAGCATCAGTCCCTCCAATGAACACCCAGGATCGATCTCTCTTAGAATGGACTGGTTGGATCTCCTTGCAGTCCAAGGGACTCTCAAGAGTCTTCTCCAACACCACAGTTCAAAAGCATCAATTCTTCGGTGATCAGCTTTCTTCACAGTCCAACTCTCACATCCATACATGACCACGGGAAAAACTATAGCCTTGACTAGACGGACCTTTGTTGGCAAAGTAATGTCTCTGCTTTTTAATATATTATCAAGGTTGGTCATAACTTTCCTTCCAAGGAGTAAGCGTCTTTTAATTTCATGGCTGCAATCAGCATCTGCAGTGATTTTGGAGCCCAAAAAATATAGTCTGACACTGTTTCCACTGTTTTTCCATCTATTTCCCATGAAGTGATGGGACCAGATGCCATGATCTTTGTTTTCTGAATGTTGAGCTTCAAGACAACCTTTTCACTCTCCTCTTTCACTTTCATCAAGAGGCTTTTGAGTTCCTCTTCACTTTCTGCCATAAGGGTGGTGTCATCTGCATATCTGAGGTTATTGATATTTCTCCCAGCAATCTTGATTCCAGCTTGTGCTTCTTCCAGCCCAGCGTTCCTCATGATGTACTCTGCATATAAGTTAAATAAGCAAGGTGACAACATACAGCCTTGACGCACTCCTTTTCCTATTTGGAACCAGTCTGTTGTTCCATGTACAGTTCTGACTGTTGCTTCCTGACCTGTATACAGGTTTCTCAAGAGGCAGGTCAAGTGGTCTGGGATTCCCATCTCTTTCAGAATGTTCCACAGTTTATTGTGATCCACACAGTCAAAGGCCTTGGCACAGTCAATGAAGCAGAAATAGATGTTTTCCTGGAACTCTCTTGCTTTCTCCATGATTCAGCAGATGTTGGCAATTTGATCTCTGATGCCTCTGCCTTTTCTAAAACCTGCTTGAACATCTGGGAGTTCACGGTTCACATATTGCTGAAGCCTGGCTTGGAGAATTTTGAGCATGACTTTACTAGCGTGTGAGATGAGTGCAATTGTGCGGTAGTTTGAGCATTCTTTGGCATTGCCTTTCTTTGGGATTGGAATGAAGACTGATCTTTTCCAGTCCTGTGGCCACTGCTGCGTTTTCCAAATTTGCTGGCATATTGAGTGCAGCACTTTCACAGCATCATCTTTCAGGATTTGAAATAGCTCAACTGGAATTCCATCACCTCCACTAGCTTTGTTCGTAGTGATGCTTTCTAAGGCCCACTTGACTTCACATTCCAAGATGTCTGGCTCTAGGTCAGTGATCACGTTATCGTGACTATCTTGGTCATGAAGATCTTTTTTGTACAGTTCTTCTGTGTATTCTTGCCACCTCTTCTTAATATCTTCTGCTTCTGTTAGGTCCATACCATTTCTGTCCCTTATCGAGCCCATCTTTGCATGAAATGTTCCCTTGGAATCTCTAATTTTCCCGAAGAGATCTCTTGTTTTTCCTATTCTGTTGTTTTTCTCTATTTCTTTGCATTGATCACTGAGGAAGGCTTTCTTATCTCTCCTTACTATTCTTTGGAACTCTGCATTCAGATGCTTATATCTTTCCTTTTCTCCCTTGCTTTTCGCTTCTCTTCTTTTCACAGCTATTTGTAAGGCCTCCTCAGACAGCCATTTTGCTTTTTTGCATTTCTTTTCCATGGGGATGGTCTTGGTCCCTGTCTCCTGTACAATGTCACGAACCTCCGTCCAGAGTTCATCAGGCACTCTATCTATCAGATCTAGTCCCTTAAATCTATTCCTCACTTCCACTGTATAATCATAAGGGATTTGATTTAGGTCATATCTGAATGGTCTAGTGGTTTTTCCTACTTTCTTCAATTTCAGTCTGAATTTGGCAATAAGGAGTTCATGATCTGAGCCACAGTCAGCTCCTGGTCTTGCTTCTGCTAACTGTATACAGCTTCTCCATCTTTGGCTGCAAAGAATATAATCAATCTGATTTCGGTGTTGACCATCTGGTGATGTCCATGTGTAGAGTCTTCTCTTGTGTTGTTGGAAGAGGGTGTTTGCTATGACCAGTGCATTCTCTTGACAAAACTCTATTAGCCTTTGCCCTGCTTCATTCCGTGCTCCAAGGCCAAATTTGCCTGTTACTCCAGGTGTTTCTTGACTTCCTACTTTTGCATTCCAGTCCCTTATAATGAAAAGGACATCTTTTTTAGGTGTTAGTTCTAAAAGGTCTTGTAGGTCTTCATAGAACCGTTCAACTTCGGCTTCTTCAGCGTTACTGGTTGGGGCATAGGCCTGGATTACTGAAATATTGAATGGTTTGCCTTGGAAATGAACAGAAATCATTCTGTCGTTTTTAAGACTGCATCCAAGTACTGCATTTCGGACTCTTTTGTTGACCATGATGGCTACTCCATTTCTTCTAAGGGATTCCTGCCCACAGTAGTAGATATAATGGTCATCTGAGTTAAATTCACCCATTCCAGTCCATTTTAATTCACTGATTCCTAGCATGTCTATGTTCACTCTTGCCATCTCCTGTTTGACCACTTCCAATTTGCCTTGATTCATGGACCTAACATTCCAGGTTCCTATGCAATATTGCTCTTTACAGCACCGGACCTTGCTTCTATCACCGGTCACATCCACAACTGGGTATTGGTTTTGCTTTTGCTCCATCCCTTTATTCCTTCTAGAGTTACTTCTCCACTGATCTCTAATAGCATACTGGGCACCTAACGACCTGGGGAATTCCTCATTCAGTATCCTATCATTTTGAACTTTGATACTGTTCATGGAGTTCTCAAGGCAAGTATACTGAAGTGGTTTGCCATTCCCTTCTCCAGTGAACCACATTCGGCTGTGGTCCATGTGATCAGATCAACTAGTTTCCTGTGATTATGATTTCAGTGTGTCTGCCCTCTGATGCCCCCTCGCAATACCTACCGTCTTATTTGGGTTTCTCTTACCTTGGTCGTGGAAAATCTCTTCACAGCCGCTCCAGCAAAGTGCAGCCGCTGTACCTTACCTTGGCCGCCCCTCCTGACCTTGAACGTGGAGTAGCTCCTCTCGGCCCTCCTGCACCCGCGCAGCCTCCGCCTATTGGACGTGGGGTAGCTCCTCTCAGCCGCCGGCCCTGGCCTCAGGCGTGGGGTAGTTCCTCTCGGCCGAGCTTCTTTGCCTGGTCAGTTGCGCCGGGGCCGGGGTCTCTAGTTGTTCAGAAATTTGGGAAAGATGTAAAGGACATAGGATCCTCACAGTCGTGTTGAAGATCCCTGAATTCTACATAGGAGAAAGAGGCTCTTCCCATCAGTGGTGAGTTTTCTGGAAAACTCTGGAAGAATCCCAAGACTGAGGCAGTAAGGGCTGGAGGTGGGGAGGAGGAACTGTGGGACTACTGGTGAGTTATTGGTGAGTTAGAGTCTCTGTCCCCAACCCCAGTTGTCAGAGAACTGGCTCCAGATGTTTGCCTCCAGGCTAAAGCCACGAGGACAATTCTCCTGTCACCCAGGAACTCCCTCCATACCCCAGTAGCTGGAGAAACTGCACACCACCTCAGGTGGTGGGCAGTAGGGAAGGGAATCCTCATGCTTGGAGAACATGCCAGCAAATGTTAACAAGGAAAGGTGGCTTGATCCAAGGCCTTCGTCACCAAAACAGTCCTGAGAGCCCCGGCTTCCCTAACCAGGCTGGCTTTCACAGTCTTGAGGGCGGGCATTTTTCACTTTTCTCTAATAGGAACAGACAGTACAGAATTATCAAATGTATTCGAGGAAAACCAACATTGTGAAAGAGAGGCACCAAACTAAACAAACAAGAGAACTAATCCCCACAGAATTCTCCCAGGGTATGGAGAGAGATTTCAATTAAGTAAAAGTGCTATCCATAAATAAAGAGCTGATTGCTGTCAGAAGAATATATCAGAGTTCTGGAAATGAAAAAAACTCAGTTGCTGACACCAGAGGCTCATTGAATGGAATGGTTGACTAGCCGTGGCCAGAGACTGAGCTGATGCCTGGGCCAAAAGATTCCCTCAACAAATATAAAAAGGCAAGCAGATTAAAAAAGAAAAAACTACTAGAGAAAAATTAAGAGACATGGATCACGACCTGAAATTCACATATCGATCTAATAGGAATTTTCAGAAGCAAAGAACAGAGAGCTTGTGGGAGAGGAAATTATCAAAGTAACACTAGAATAAACACTTTCCCTGGGCTGAAGGAAAACTTCAATCTTTAGAGAGCCTACCAAGTACCCAACAGGAAGATTTATAAAAGACCTGTCCCTAAAGGCATCACGATTCTGAACTCCAAGGGTAATTACAAAAGAAATCCAAAATTTCCAGAAAGATAAAAAATAGTACCCTAGTGTGAAACACCTCAGCTGGAAACCTAGAAGACAATGGTGCATTGTCTTCAAAGTTCTGAGGGAAGATTATTTTGAGATTTGAATTCCATGCTTGTATCAGTCAGGGTCCAACCAGGGAAAGGGAAACCAGCGGCTGCGTCCTGTTGGAGACAGAAATGTCAAGTTCCTCCCTTTCTCCTGCCTCCTCACTTCCTGGCAGTGCCTTCTATTGGCAGAACCTACCAGAAAGGCAGCTGGGAAATGTTGTTTGCAGTCTCCCAGCTCCAGCAGTATAGAGCTCAGTTTAAAAGGGCGGGTTTAGGGCTGAGACAAGTAAGTATTAAAGTTGTGGGGGGTGGGTGGTGTGTGGCAAATGAAGGATTTTTTTCTTTTGGCTGTGCTGGGTCTTTCTCTAATTGCGGCCAGTGGGGGCTGACCTTCATTGCAGTGCATGGGCTTCTCATTGAGATGGCTTCTCGTGTTGCAGAGCAGGGGTTCTACAGCACCTGGGCTTCAGCAGTTGTGGCACACAGGCTCAGGAGTTGTGGCGCAAGGGCTTAGTTGCCCTGAAGCATGTGGAATCTTCTCGGACCAGGGATCGAACCCGTGTCCCCTGCATTGGCAGGCAGATTCTTTCTTTCTTTCTGGCTATGCTGGGGTGTCATTGCTTTTCTCTAATTGCACAGGGAGGGGGCTACTCTCTAGTTGTGGTGCACGAGCTTCTCATTGTGGTGGCTTGTTGCGGAGCATGAGCTCTAGGGTGCAGGTGCTTCGATAGCTGAGGCTCCCGGGCTCAGTAGCTGTGGCTCTCCAGCTCTAGAACTTGGGCTCAGTAGTTGTGGTACACAGGCTTAGTTGTTCCATAGCATGTGGGATCTTCCCGGACCGGGAATCAAACCCAGTTCTCCTGCATTGGCAGGCAGATTCTTAACCACTGGACCACCAGGGAAGTCCCAATGAAGGATGTTTTCAGATACAAAAGGACTTGGGAAGTTTCTGAATGAATTATTCCAGGTGTTCTCCATCAGACCAATACAGTGAAGCAATGAAAGAGAGAAGACAGAACTGTCTGACACAGCAAACACTGAGACAGATGTCCCATGTCTGTAGCATCCCCGGTGAGGGAACCAGTACCACGGCATGTGGGGGTTGGGGTGGGGAGGCAGAACATCCCAGTTCAACTGCCGGTTCAGGGTTCACTTCCTGTGAAAAAGCTTGATGGACGGGGGCGGGAAGGTGAGTGAGTGGATGTGCAGGAAAGTGACCTCTGAAGGTGGTTTCATCAGAGGCTGAGATGGGGTGGATGAAGTACTGCGTCTTCCATGGGAAAACACTGGATCCTGACCCCAGCCCCTTTCCATATCCCCTTTTAGCAAAGAAGGATGAGCCCAGCAGTGTTCAGCGACCTTTCTGCTGGTAGCATCCCCACCTGGGCCTCCTGTGCTCTGGTTCTGGCCTCTGGCTCTTTGGTAGCCCCTGCCCAGCCATCATCTCTGGCCCTGCCCCATGACCCTCCCCATCACAACCCGCTCTGAGTGGACCAGAGCTACATCATTTGCCATTTAATTTACACTTTCACAGGAAATAATAGATTAACCAAAGGAATGAAGCACCGACTTTAGACTTTAAGGCTATTTATGGCCAGTGGAAAGGAGGGAGGGCTATTTCAGGACTTCACAAAATCGTTCCAGAGAGGCCACAGTTTTATATAAGCATTTCAAGGGAGGAGAGTCATGCAAAGACAAAAGAGAAATGGAGGTTGGGGGAGAACTGGTTAGGGAGGGGTGGGGATGGTGCAGGCCTCTGGATGCCATCTGATGAAAACTACCTTAAAAAGGATCTTAAGCAGCTCAGGGAATAAAAGCTAGGGATTCCCCAGTGTGCCAGGTATTGCCTATCCCTGACCATTTCTGTCTTTTCCTTATTTCTTGTCTTAGTCTGCTTGGGCTGATGTAACAATATGCCACACACCAGGTGGCTTAAACAGGAGAAATTTATCTTCTTGCACTTTGTGAGGTCCAGTATCAAGATGGCAGCACTTTGGCAGGGTTGGTTTCATTCTAAGTTCTCTCTCCATGGCTTGCAATTGGCCACTTTCTCTCTGTACCTTCACGTGGTCTTCCTTCTGTATGTTGTTGGTGTTCCAATTGCCTCTTCTTATAAGGACTCTAGTCACATTGGATTAGGGCCAGCCCTTAATGACCCCATTTAACTTAATCACCTCTTTAAAGACCCTATGTCTGAATCCAATCGTATTCTGAAGCGCTGGGGGTTAGGACTTTAACATATAAATTGTAAGGAGATATCATAAGCCCATAACATTCATAGAACTCCAATTTTATGGATGATGGCAATGTACCCAGTTAAAAACTTAGATTTGCCAGCCTTCCTTGTAGCTATTAGTCAATGAGACATTAAGCTGGAGTTCTTGGGTGGGATTTCTGGAAAGCTCTTTAGAAGGATGGCCGAATCAGCTTGGGAACCCTCTTCTGCCTTTTCTCTTTATCCTGCTTGAAATTCCGATATGAAGGCTTGCGTTCCAATGGCTATCTTCAAAGTGGGGTGGGTGGGTGATGGTAACTTCCTCAGAATGGAGAAGAAAAGGGCTGGGTCCTAGGTGGCTGTGAGGAGGAGAAAAAAAGAAATCCCTCTTTTTTGAAGCCACCAGTTTTTAGGCTTGTGTTACTTCAGTTGAACATAATATCTAATTGTCAGGGCAATAAGTACTTTGATTTTGCCAGTCCTACAATCGTGTTCCCTGCCGCCTGACAGGGCGATCTGCAAGGAGGGGCCTGGCAGCAGTAGGACCGGGTTGGGGAAACCACGTCTCAGCCACTGATGGAAAAAGAGACCGAGGAGCGACTCTCGGCGCTGATGACTCTGTAGCTGAGAAATTGGCAGGCGGCGTTGGCCCCTCTGAGGATCTCGAAACAGACGGTGTTTGAAGTGGGGTGGGGGTGCCATCCTGCGTCTTTCGAGAAGCACCTGAGGATAAAAGCGCTGGAAGCTGAGGTGTCTGTAAAAGTGACATGCCGAGAATGACTAAATGGCTGCGAAGGCTCCTTGGGTCCTTTCTGTTCCCTCCGCGTGGAGCGTCAGGCCCCTCCGCTTAGGCAGACGCTGTCCTGCGCTCGAGGGGTCGGCGTGAGTGGCGTGCGTCTGGTGGGGTGTCACCGGCGGAGAGGGAGGGCTGTCGCTGCACGAGGCACACGGGCCCGGCTTTCAGCGGCGTCCTCTCCCCGGGCACGCACTCAACATACCAAATGAACCTGAAGCTGGGATTCCTACATGACAGCAGGGAGATAAGCAGGGAAGAAAAGGCACACGAGGGGATGATGAATATTCTATTTGTGACATTTTTCCTGTATTCAGTCAAATAGAAGAAAGTGTTCAAATAACGAGCAGTCACTTTGGTGGCTAGTGTGGCAGTTCCTTGGTAACGCTGCACTTAACTGGCTCCCTTCTGGGGAGGGGCAGCCTTGCACGGGGCTTCTGGGGGTGGGTGGGGGTGTGCGGGAGTGGGAACAGGGTAGAGATTCTGGAGGAACGTGATATGCTCAGGTCTGCTGTGACTTTTGCTGGAGGGGCTCCCCTGAGCCTCTTTCGCTCTGCTCTTCCTCACATGGAAGGAATGGAAGCTGTTCTGCGGTGGGTGGGAGGAGCCAAATAAGGCCCTGGCACGTGAGTGTGTGTGTGTGTGTGTGTGTGTGTGTGTGTGTGTGAGGCTTATGAATCCCCAGCAAAGGACACAGGAGTGCCTGGTCCTCAGCCTGCCTGCTGACCCTGACCCCTGGTCTGTTCCTGCTTTGCCCCAGAGGCACAAGTGCCAACTGTGAGTTGTGTAGGGGTGTCTGCCTTAGCTTGGATGAAGGAGTTGATTTGTGATGGGAGTAGATATGAGAGAAGGAAAGGAAGTTGACACCAAATGTGTACAACGAGCAGATCCGCCCTGGGTGCCATCATGGCTCAGTCCCACCGAGGACCTCTAAAAGACAATGTAAAGCTCACTCACAAGGTGAAGGGTCTGTCTGTTTGTCCGTTTAGTCACTCAGTCGTGTCCGACTCTTTGTGACCCCGTGGACTGTAGCCCGCCAGGCTCCTTTGTCCTTCGCATCTCTAGGCAAGAATACTGGAGTGGGTTGCCATTTCTTCCTGCAGGGGATCTTCCTGATCCAGGGATTGAACCCGTGTCTCTGGTGTTTCATGCCCTCAGGCAGAGCTGCAGGTGTCTTCAGGAAGATACTGGTGGTGTAGGATCAGTCAGTGCCAAGGGGTACAGATGGGGTGATAGGAGTGACTGCTACTGTGCTTGGGCAGTGAGTTGCCTGGGTGTGCATACAGGTTTGGGCCAAGTAAATGCTGTCATATACACCAGTTTGTTTCCAGGTCCATCCCTGTCTTTTCTACCCTGCTCTGTCTCATGGGGAACTGCATTTTCCTGCTCCCTTGCTTTCTGACTTCCTGGTATGTTTGGCCAACAGGAGACACTGATGGAAGTCGCAGGGCCGGAAGAAGCAATATGCTAGGGTATTTTCGTCCCACAACCCTGCAGCAGCTGGGTCTCCTCCACAGCTTCAGCTCCCTCTGATAGACTGTGACTGCAACTTTTGCCAGGTGGCCCCAGCTTCTAAGGCTGTAATTTCTACCATTTATTCCTTTTGACTTTCTAACTGGAAATGTGGTTGTGCCCTTTTGCTCTTCTGTCACTGCCATGAGAAAGCACTTTCCTCATAACTGCCACTCCTCCTGGGACCCAGAATCACACTTGACCCCAATCTGTGATGAGGAGTCACGCCTGGGCAGACTAGTAGCCAGAAGCAGACCTGCCCAGTGGAGCCCAACTGAGATTAGCTGACCTAAAAAATGTAAAAGCAAGCATAAATGAGTAGGGTCATTTGTTAAGCTTGGGGTGATTTGTTACACAGCACACACTGACTTATATACCACCCATTCTCAGTTTCCTTTATAATAAACACTACTGTATCATCAGGGAAACCTGAAGCATGAGAGAACCATCTAGGGTAGTTAGAGAGTTCAGGGAATAGGAGTTAACATTTTGTGTAGCTATTATGTGCCAGGTACTGTGCAAGAGACTGTATGCTTACGTGTTCTTGAATTCTCGTGAAAGCTTTGTGAGAAGTGTACTCTTTGCACTATTTTACAGTGAGGAAGATGAGGTTGAGCACTGTTTGTTCTCATCACCTCTCTGCTTGCCACACAGATGCCCATTTGTTCTTTGGTCCAGGTGTCTGATCATGCCCATTTTCTGTGGCCACGCCCTGGAACCACCCGCCATCTCTCACCCTCAGCAAACCTGGATCCATTAAAATTTCTCCCTGAGAGCTGCCAGATCAAAAGTGCTTCCCCGAGATGAAGCCATTTCTGGGAAACTTGGAGCGAATTTATTTCACCAGGATGTGTTCATCGTCTCTCTCTCTCTTTTAGGACATTTTCTACAAGGATCAGATTAGGTCCATTGAATGCTAATCACATCCAGTGATGTCTGCATGACATCAAGGCTGTAGCTTTGTTTGATGCTTCAAATTTATTGGTAACTCAAATTAATTCATTTCGCAAATAATTACTGCTTGCTGCCTTGGAGGCAGGCACCATGTGAGGGGCTGGGAAGGCCAGGATGCATAAGTCATCAGCTAACTGAAATCTGAATTTTAAGGATATCATTTTTCTTTTGGTATGGCTACCTGAAATATTCATACAGTTTTTAGTTCCCTCTGAAGAAGTAAAATCAAGTGGCATTTTGGGGCCACCCATGCCTGTTTTGGAAATGATAACCCAGAGGAAGAGTCTAATGTGGATAGAAGATGGGTGTTCTCTCTTTCTCGGCTCCCATGCATGGTCCACAGAATAATCGGTAATGGTTGCATGCCTTTTCTGGAAATTTTGCTTAACCAGTAATAAAGGTTGTTGTTTTTGTTTTCTCCGCTGGTTTTCAAATAGTAGATGAGGCAAGTTCTGTGATGGGCAAATCTATCTTTATTCCAGGTCACCTTCCCAGGCCATCATCAAGTTCTGCAATTCGGGGTTGGGGGGTATCTTCTGACTCTGAAATCAACAACCCCTTGACACTATGGATTAATACCCCTTGAAGCAGCATTTTGCAAAAGCCTCCTTCAAATCATGCAGGGAGGGCTTAGAAAAGGAGTGATGCCTTGGCTCTACCCCAGATTTACTGAATCCAAATCTGGGGGGCCGGAATCAGAAGAGCTGTATTTTTAATGTGTTCCAAATCCTCCTCATCCCCTGTGAATCTCAAGGACACTAAACTTTGAGGTCATACTCTCCTGCTTCAGTGCAGCTTGCCTCTCACTCTGATATTGTCCATTTAGTGTTCTGATTCTTGGGGGAAAAATCTAGAACTTTCTCTGTAGGATCGAAAAGCATACATTATGAAAGGGGAAGGATACTGTTGTAGTTGTCTGTTGCAGCTGAATAAACCATCCCAAAGCTTCAGTTCAGTTCAGTTCAGTCGCTCAGTCATGTCCGACCCTTTGAGACCCCATGAATCACGCTTAGTGGAATTAAACAACAGTTTATTATTATTTCTCCTGATTTTGTGGTGGTTTTTGCCTGGGATGTTGTCTCACAGGTTACATTTAGGATGCAACTGGGGTTGGAGTCATCTGAAGGCTCAACTGGGCTGGACCTTCAAGGCAGCTTCTGCACTCACATCTCTGGTGCCCCAGGACTCTTGTACATGACTTCTCTCTCTAGCAGAGTAGCCTGGACATCTTTTCTGGTGGTTCAGGGCTCCAAGAAGCAGGAAGCAGAAACCTCCAGTTCTGTTAAAGGTGAAGTGTACAGCCAACAAAGCTCACTTCTACAGAATTCTACTGGTCAAAGCAGTAACAAGCTAGATTAAATTCAGGAGGTGAAGAAATAGACTAACCCCTCAGTGGGGAATGGCATGGACAGGGCTGGCTCCACTCCACAATTTGTGGAACTCTGTGCAAAATAAAAATGTAGGGCCCCTTGTTTGAAAAACCAGGAAAAAGTGCTGTTATAGATACTTAAATATAAAGCTTTCCCCCTCTCTCCCAGGGTCTCTCTCTTGACTTGTGTGGCATTTTAAAATTTTCTATTTAATATGGTTCTAAGTAAAGACTAAAAGATTTAAATTATTAATATGAATTTACCATTTATCTATATATTGTGCAATGTCAGTTTTATGTGCAAATATAACAGCATTGCACTCTTATGCAGAATTGCTGAAATTACACAATTTGTTTTGAAGCTTGTACACCCATATATATTTTGTTCTTAGCAGAACGGTGGAAACTCTGCACGAAACTAACTAGACAGTTTTATTTGACTTCTTGATATGTGCGCATTCTGCCAATACTACCTTCTGCTCACTGATAAATAAGGAGGGGAGGAAGTGAAAGAAAAGGAGCTCTGGGGTGCCCTGTGTTTCCGTTTTCTTCTACATCATCATTTTCAGTGGGCGTATGTGCGTGCTAAGTCGCCTCAGTCGTGTCCTACTCTTTGCGACCCCATGGACTGCACGCTTCTCTGTCCTTCACTATCTCCAAGAATTTGCTCAAATTCACATCCATTGAGTTGGTAATGCTATTGAACCATCTCATCCTCTGCCGCCCCCTTCTCCTTTTGCCTCCTGTCTTTCCCAGCATCAGGGTCTTTTCCAGCATCAGGGTCTTTTCCAATCGGTTGTCTCTTTGCACCAGGTGGCCAAAGTATCGGTGCTTCAACTTCAGCATCAGTCCTTCCAATGAATATTCAGGACTGATTTCCTTTAGGATTGACTGGTTTGATCTCCTTGCAGTCCAAGGCACTCTCAAGAGTCTTCTCCAGCACCACAGTTTGAAAGCATCATTTCTTCAGTGCTCAGCTTTCCTTATGGTTCAACTCTCATACATGACTACCGGAGAAACCACCGTTTGTGTTTCTTCAAACACTGTTGCTTTCTTTCTGCATTTGGAGCAAACACTGTTTCAAATGATACACATAGCTTTTCAGGACTGTCAGCTACCCAACGTACTCAGTTGTTGACATCACACACTCACTTTGCATGTGTGTTGAGTCTCACTGAACTCCTGTGCCTTGTGGATTCACCAGAATTCTGGGCTCATGGGCAACAAAAAATGGTGGACATACATCTTTTATGTATCTCCTGTCGTCACGTGATATCCCATCGTCCTATCAGACTTCACTGACAAAGCACAGGTTCAAACATAAAATTATTAAGAATTTCAAGGTGGAGACAGCAGCACATTAAATCAAGCATGACACCATTTTGATCACAGGCCCCTGTGCGGCTGCTCGATTGCATGCCCATGAAGCTGGCTATGGGCTTATGTATACACAGCGGTATGCTGGTAAACGTTTAATAACCAGATATCTAGTGTGTGTGGGGAAACTCTTGAATGATAGCATTTACTACCGTGGCTGATTTCAAGCTATCAACAGGATGTTGCTTAGCACAGAGTTGGGAAGAAATGCCCACAATCAGCTCTGGAGAGTTGGTATGAGCAGCTTCCAAAACAAGAGGGCTCGAGGACAGAAGGGAAGGAATTGATGAAGACAAGCTAGCACACATACAGTGACCCTAAAAAAAAAAGATAAATACACATATTTGTGTGTAGAGAATGAAAAAAGACTGAAAGGCTCTATTTAAAATGTTAACAGTGATTATTTCTTGGTCATAGGATTAGAGGTGATAATAATATAATAATTATTTTTGCTTATCTGTCATATCCACATTTTCTAAGATAGATAGGCATTACCTTCGTAATAAAAACATCCACAAAATGTCTTGAAAAAGTTAGTACAACCTTTAAAGCATAGGTTTGGGAAGTGCAAGCCTGTAATAGTTGCTACACGCCATGAATAATTTACAAATTAAATTGATTTTAAAGCACAGCTAAAATAAATTTGATAAGATGGGCCACAGTTATGTTCTTTCTTATCATTCACATTTGTACATTTTATAGTCAATGAGGAGTGACAGCCATTATTTAGAATTCCAGCAAGAGCGACCATAACTGTTTGTCACCTGCTGCTGCTGCTGCTAAGTCACTTCAGTCGTGTCCGACTCTGTGTGACCCCATAGACGGAAGCCCACCAGGTTCCCCCGTCCCTGGGACTCTCCAGGCAAGAACACTGGAGTGGGTTGCCATTTCCTTCTCCAATGTGTGAAACTGAAAAGTGAAAGTGAAGTCGCTCAGTCGTGTCTGACCCTTAGCGACCCCACGGACTGCAGCCTACCAGGCTCCTGCATCCATGGGATTTTCTAGGCAAGAGTACTGGAGTGGCGTGCCATTGCCTTCTCCGGTTTGTCACCTACTCAGCATCTAAACAATGGCCTGACGGCTCACCTGCCTGGCCTGGTCCAAAGCAAGGGGAACCGGAGTCTACAGTAAATAACTGACTTTATGACCGCTGCGGCAGAAAGGAGGAGAGAATGGTCTCTTTGCAAAACTGATGAGTACAGTAAGGAGCATTGAAATATGTCAGCCAGACCGAAGGGGAGGGCTGAATGAAGAGGGTGTCAGCATGTATCAAAATCTCACACCGAGGCCAAGAAAGAGTTTCATAAAGATGAGGAAACAGGGAAACATTTCAGCCCAGGAGCTGGGGAAGGAGAAACAGAACAACAAGGAGTGGAGGACAAGGAGTCAAATGACAAATCCCAGACAGCCCCTGGTGTGTAATGAGCCTGCTTCCTGCGTTCACGTGAATGTTGGATGAACACAGGACAGGCAAAAGATATTCCTAATTATCTTGGGGGTGAGTGGGGGAGCTGCGGCATTATAGTAAAATGAGCTGTGGTCACAAGGAACCTAGCTGATCCTGCTAAGAGGTTCCTTACTCCAAAGGAGAGTCCCTGGAAGGAAACCCCTCAGTGAGGGAGCGGCTCCCCTCTGGCTTGCTGGAATGGAGGAGAATTGAGCATCTGTTTGGCACACTGAGGACAACATCAGGAACTCTGCCCACTTCTCAAACTCTAGTGTGCCCACGGATCACGCAGGGAGCTGCTTAAAATGCAGCTTCGGATTCAGCTGGCGTGGGGCGGGGCTGGAGAATTGGTGTTTCTGAAAGGTTCGGAGCCACTGCTGGAGCCACTGCCGGTGCATGGACCGCAGTTAGCTGCTGGGTCACAAGGGTTACACAGGACAGTTCCCTCCTCTGTGCTCGGGTTCTAATGAGCTGACAGAGCATCGGCCCAGTGCTGTTGGCTTTTGCAGTCCGCCTGGCCAGGCGGTGGTGGGGAGGAAGGAGCAAGGGCAATCTCCCCACATCCCTTCTTCCCGTGTGGGTATTCTGTATCTCTCCCGCCTGCTCGGTCTTTCCTCCTCTGCACGCCTTCCTCTTTGCCACAGCCTCGTCATTATTGCAGGAGATTTATTTTTAGAGTCAAGGCCACAGAGTTGCAGATTCGGCAAGGTCTAAAACAAATCAACAAACGGAAAGTGCTTGCCTTTGAAGCGGTGTGAATGAGGGGCCCACTAGCCGGGCCTGGTGTGAAGCTCTTATCTCGGCTTATTTTCCCAGTCGCCAATGTGGGCCGCCTCTCCCCCCCCACCACCCCAGATCACAAAGGAGGTTGAAACACCAGAAGTGACTGAAATTGCCTCATCTTTCCCCTTTGAGATCTTGCCCTGTGCCCCTTTCAGCTGGCCACCCCGACAGAGGTGGCAGGCTCCAGAGAAGGGACAAAACGAAGCAAGACAGAGTTGGGCCCCCAATCCCCAGTGGAAGGATCAGGGTCAAAAGATAACATTCATACAATAAATACAAGGGAGCGAGGTTCGAGGTGGAAAGGATGGAGTTTGTGAGAATTTTCTTTCATTTTCCTCAAGCTCATAAGTGGGGACTCAGTGAAGGACACAGAAGAGACAGCCTCGCTATGTGATAACGACTGTCTCAGAGCCTTTCCAAGCCCCGCCCTTGGGGGACCACAAGGCAAATGGGACAGAACAGTGGCTCAGCGGACTCCTGTTTATCCTCCCAGAGGCCCCACCAGTAAAGTTTGCCTCCACTTCCTTCTCGGGGCTCTGGAGCCAGCTTCCTCCAGCTCCATTACTGTGTTCATCTTAGGTGGTAATTATTGGGTTGGCCAAAAATTTCGTTCGGGTTTCCTGTGCCATGGTATGGAAAAATCCTAACAAACTTTTTGGCCAACCCAATACTTAACAGTCGGGTTCTTCAAAACCCAACTCAGAAACCAACTCAAGACCACCTTTCCCAGGTCCTTGAGTGTGCCACATGCATCCTGATAATACAAAAAAAAGAGTCCTAAGCTAGCATTTATGGAAGGTCTACCATGCACAGGGAACAGTGAGGAGTGTTTTTATGTGAATTTAATGAGCCCCCTTAATTCTCACAACAGTGCTCTCAGATGAGCATTCCATCCATTTTTCAGAGGAGGATATAGAGTCCCAGGTGGGAGTAGAATGAATCCCTTGTAATTTTTGGCACTCATGATTGTGCTTTGGACTCAGGGTACAGAGGGTTTCCCCTCCCCCCCAAACACTATTTCCCAACTCAAGATTCTGGAGACCTGGCCAGAGATCAGTGGCTGGGCAGGTGAGAGGTTTGTGGGAGTTGGCAGGGTACTTGGGAACGGGGACAAGAAGCACTTTTAAAGGCTTTTCTTTTTCAGACTCTGAGCCTGCAGACTTGGATGAACCCTCCCCTACTGTCCACCCTCCAAATTCATTTTCCTCTGCTTTATATGAAGATGTGACTACTCCTAAAGTCACATCATCACAGAGGTAGAGGTGCCCAGGTCTGTTCATTTAACCAGTAGTACCTACTATGTGCTCCAGAAAGCCGTCCCGTTTGCAGGATTTGTCCACTCAATGGGAAACCAGGCAACAAACAAGTAAATGAATGAATGTCTCATGTAACTAACACAGAAAGGAGTCTCATTGGTCAGGGGACGGTGGGGGTGGGGGGTGGGGGCTCTTATAGCCAAGCAGGTCAGGGAAGGGATTTGGAGTTGAGACCCAGATAAGGTGAAACAGATGGGGAATAGTGTGGAGCAGTTGGGTGGTGGGAAAAGCAAGTGTCTAGAAACAGGACCAGGCTTGGAGGGCTCAGGAAACAGGCCGATCCAAGTGAAGCAGAGCCAGTCTAGTGTTAAGGGAGGGAAAGGTAGGGCCTGATTGATAGGCAGGACCAGATCAGGAGTGTCTTGAGGGCCACAATTAGACATTGGTATGCTTTGGTGGCCATCACTTAGCTAGAGAGTGGGTAAAAAATTGTTCATTCCAGCCCCTCCTCAGTACTCAGAAGCTGAAGCTCTGCTTAGCTGGGAGAAGGCATAATGAGTCATACTGGTGATTCCCAAATGGAGGGTTTGAGAAGATTGGCTCTGAGCTCTGATGCCTGGTGGAGCAGTAACTGCTCACACCCCACCCATTGCTTCCTAAGTCTTTCCTCTTGAGGGCGTCTGTGATTGGCTGCCTGCAGTGGGGGTTAATGACCAACGACAATCAAGGAGTTGATAGATGAGTACTTTGCTTCCTTGCCCCTTGGTGGGCCACTTCATAGGTGTGTTCCACATGGTCCCCAGTGGTTTTGAGCCCCAGTTGCCCGCAGTGGGAACCAGCTCATAAACTCACCCTGTATTGCCTTTTCTCTTCTCTCTATTTTACTTCCTCATTTCCCAGCTGATGCTGTCTGACCTCACCTCCCAAGTAAACCACTGTTGCCCAAATCTTCGTCTCAAGGTCCACTTTTGGAGAACCTAAATTAAGACATCTGGCATCCATGATAAGCAGGAAGCTCCCATTTAATAGTCTCTCTCTCACAAGTGATGGCACAAGCCAGCTGTCCAGATATCTTCTAGGTAGAAGGTAGGGGCCATTAGCTGGGGAAGAAGACAGAAAAAGCAGTTTGGAGAGTCACAGGCCAGCACTGTGACATCTCATAGGCACAAAGAAGAAAGAAGAGTTTACATAGAAAACTGAACATAATATCAGCTCCTTGAGAGGCAGGGTGTAGTCCGTTTGATCACTGCAATAAATGCATCTAGTGGGCGCTCAATAATATTTGTTGAATGGATAGATGTAGCAAAGGAAAAAAGGTTAAAAACCACTGAGTCCCATAGAATGGGAAGCTATGGATGATCTCTGCTCTCTTGTCCAGTCCCTCCTGAATCTCCTTGATCAACTTGCCTTTGGACTCTGTGAGGTATCCAGCATCCTTTTGGTCATTGCCATTCAATATTTTCATGCCTCACTTAAGTTAGTGTCACACGCAACTTTTACTAGCACAGTAGTATAACATTAACGACAGTGGCCATGCTAACTCTGTTCCACTGTATCCATGTCTTCATCTTCCTGAGTCCACAGCTAGACTACATTTCCCAGCCTTCCCTGCAGTTAAGTTGGGGCCATGTGACTGAGTTCTAGTGACAGAAGTAGTATATCTGAGCCACAAAAGTCTCTCACTCAGCAGCCTGCATTTTCTCTTCCTGTTCTACTTTGATCTTGGGAGCCACATATTGAAGTTCATAGTGCTATTTTCCACAAGATGGAGGGAACCTGGATCCCTGAATCACAATGTGCAAGGCTGCCCCGGGAATGCCTGATTGGAATGTGACGTGAATGAGAACTAAGCCTCTTGCACATTCTATTGAGCCATGGAGATTTGGGGGATGTTTGTTACAGCTCATTGCCTGTCTTCACTAACTGAAGGACTTTGTAGCTCAGACGTGGCTGTTGACCTGAAAGGCTGTGGGGAAGATTTCTTGGGCAAAGGAGCAGCTCCCTGCTGGAAGCATCCTGAAAGCATTGTCTGTGATGCCGATGGAAAAATAGGCGGGATCTGCCATTTACCCTACCCTGCTAGAACTCATCAGGGGGTCTTTCAGAATAAAAACAAATAAGAATTCGGCACAGAACCTTCAGTCATGCCAGTTACAGAGAATCCACTGGGAACAGAGTCCCCTGGAGCGGCAGTAGCCCTGCTTCCCCTCCTCCCCCGCCCCCACTCTATCAAATGGCGATTTTGAATAGGGATGAATTTGCAATTTGTTCCCCTGACCTGAGACAGATGGTTACGACGCCAAAATCTTACATTATTTATGAGGCTGTGCCACGATGGGGAAAGGACCAGCCGGGTGGTTCCAGGTCTGTGTCACAAGGAGCAGGTCACGCTGCCCTCCCACCCTATGTCCTGGTTTGTATGGTGAAGGGTGGGGGTGGGGGAAGGATGGGATGTGCTTGGAACAGGCAATTTTTGGAGGTGTCTTCCAGGACAGATAACTGAGACTTCAGCATCTGCATGCCCAAAGGAAGGAGGATAGATGCATTTTGAAAATGAAAGGCAAACAGCAAGGTGAGCCCGAGGACCGTGCGCCAGAGATTGAAATCTCCAGTCTGTCTTTCTGCCCCTGCCCTGAGGCTGAGAAGCCGGCAACCAGACACAGCAGTAAGATATCCACGAAGCCTGCCTTTCAGGCTCCTGGGGGACAGCACAGCAGAAGGGCAGGGTTGCTATAGGAGAAAGAAGGCTGGAGCCAAACATCAGGCTGCTGTGTCTGTGACCCAGACTGGCCATCGCTGTGGAAGGCCAAACCGGGTAGGCCTGGCACAGGGCCAGAGCTGTCACCGTCTGGGCATCTGAGCCCAGGGAGCCCCCGAGGTCAGCTGTCTCCCCAGAGTGGAGAACGGCCAATTTGCACTATCTCAGCTGCCAGTTGCCGCCAAGTCACAGCAAAGCATACAGGGTACCAAAGACAGCCCACATTGCCCACATCCGCTCCTGTGACTGAAGCTGAGGCCAGGAGGGGCCCTGGCACATGGGACTTGCCAGCAGCCAAACTTGGCAGGGTTATTATTTTTTTTAACCTATCGTGGACCATGCACCCTTTTGGAGCCTATGAGCTCCTTCTCAGAACCATGTCTTTAAATGCATAATATAGCATTACCGAGGAAACCAATTCTATTGAAACGCAGTTCTCCAAATATTTAAAAACGACTCTGTGAGGGAGTCATAGATGTGCTTCTTTCTCAATGTATTCGACAACAAGATTTAGTGGCCGATCTAATAACTATTTTCATTTCACCCTAGCGAGGAGGGTAAGCGATCTTTAGAGATAGTCTGCGACAGTTCTGATGTGCTGTAAAGATAGCTGTGGTTTCTACTGGTGACAGTCACAGGGACTGCTGATGCTTCTATGGTTTGTTGTCTGTGTTCATGATGGAAGGAAGTACTCGATTTCAGTTAAAGGTTAGTAGAACTGAAGATGTAATTTTTTTCCCCCCATCCGAGTTTGCAGATCCTTGAATGTTATGCACAGAACCCCTTTGGCTGGTAGGGAATGGCTGCTAGGGACAAGAATGGGCTGGGGACATAAGGACTGTGGAGCAGTTCTTTTCTCCTCTGTCAGCAGGACAAGTAGGACTTGATCTGGGTTGGCTAATCGGTACAAAGTGCTCCCTCCCAGGCCCTATCCCCCCTACCCTGCCCCCGTGGTAAGCATCGCTAATTGATCCTGGCTTGGCTCCCCACAGAGCCCAGAGATGGGCAGACTGCTTCTCAGCCCAGCGCTTCAGGCAGCCATTGCTAAACGATCGGAGCTGGCATCAAAATGAAACCGATTTGCCATTCCAGGGCTGGAAGCTCTCTAAGGCCCATTTCTGCCCTGACATGATATGATTACCCGTGATTAAAATATGGTCCCTGCCCTCAAGGAACTTCTGAACCCACGAGCATCTTAAAGATTGGTGCGGAGTGAGGTGGGGGTGGGGGCAGCCCTACACAGTTCCTCACCAGGCATTCAGTCATTTCACAGTCAGGGCATCGATTTTACTTTTCGACTTGTAATTTCCACCTCCTGGATTCCATTATCACTCGCTCAATATCCGACGACTCGCCATTTCTCTGGCCACCGCTCTGAGATGCGTGCATTGCTGAGCATAAACAGAAGACTTTGCCTGAAATGCATTACTACCTGGAAGTAATGATTGGGTTTTACACAGCCAAGACCTTGCTGCTTCTGTACATAAGCAATTATTCCACCTTCCTCTTCCCCAGTCACGTGGACTTGCCAGAAGGAACCCAGAATTAACCCCCCATGCTCAAGCCCCAAGCCCAGAATACCCCTGTCTCTCTCATCTAAGCTCCTTCCCTTCATGTGTGAAATACCCTGCAGCTGGAGGCTGAAGCTCCTACCTTATGTTTTAGATATGCTGCCATTAACATATATATATATATATTTGTAAACACTCAAATCTGTCCATCCCTAGCTGTTGGAAGCATTTCTTTATCAATCCCAATGGGCAGGTATAACGTCGTGGCAAAAGTTCTAAGCCAGTGGTTCTCCAAGTGTGGACCCTCAGCATGGTCTGGAAACTTGTTAGAAAAGTGAACTCTCTTTGGGATCCTGATTTCATTTCCCTTGGATGATTGTGGTGATTATTTCACAATGTATATGTTTAATAGGGCTTCCCTGGTGGCTGAGCTATAAAGAATCTGCCTGTAAGGCAGGAGCTGCAGGAGCCACAGGTTTGATCCCTGGGTCAGGAAGATCCCCTGCAGAAGGAAATGGCAACCCACTCTAGTATTCTTGCCTGGAGAATCCCATGGACAGAGGAGCCTGTCGGGCTATAGTTCACAGGGTTGCAAAGACTTGGACATGACTGAGCAACTGCACAGGCAACACACAATACATTTAATAATGCCATTTTCAGCAACGTGGATGGACCTAGAGATTGTCATACTGAGTGAAGTAAGTCAGACAGAGAAAGACAAATATCAAATGATAACATATGTGCAATCTAAAAATTAATATAAATGAACTTACTTACAAAACAGAAACAGACTCACAACTTAGAGAATGAACTTATGGTTACCAGAGGGGAAGAGTAGGGGGAGGGGATAGTTAAGGACTTTGAGATGGACATGAACACACTGCCATATATAAAATAGGTAACCAACAGAGATCTATTGTATAGCCCAGGGAACTCCGGTCAATATTAGGCAACAACCTAAAACAGGAAAAGAATTTGAAAAAGATGCATGTGTATAACTGAATCACTTTGCTGTACACCTGAAACTATCACAACATTGTTAACCAACTATACTCCAATGTAAAATAAAAAGTTAAAAAAAGAAAAAGAAAAAACGCTTTGCTAAAGTCGTTCAGGGAGTTTAGGGTTTGGGGGGATAAGAGCCACCCATTCTCCTTGTATGGCCCTTTGATAAACCTTTTTGTATTCCATAAAAGAAAAAAAAATCAAGTGTGACCCCTGAAATATGTACACTTTTTTTTTATTTGTTAATTATACCTGGATAAAGATGAGGAGAGGAGAAAAAAGAAACAAAGCTAATTCTTTGTAAGAGATTCCAATTTCTCAGCCCCAGGATGGACCCAGTGCATCAGAAGCTGTGGGGGTGGAGCCAGCTCCTGAGGCCTCTAGGAAGTTCTGATGCACTAAAGACGGAGAACCCTTGGATTGAGACCCAACGCTGCCACACCCAGACCTGCATGTTCACCTTTTGGGGCCTCAGTTGATTCCTTTGTAAAATGGGAGCAACAATGTTCACCTCCCTTGCCTTGGGAGAAGAATGACTCAAACAGTGATGCAAGAACCATTTGTAAGGCCAGCTGTTACTTTTGTTAGGCACTTTGTTGCAGGATTTTGAGGGGTGGTGGGGGAGAGTTAGGGGAGAGTTCATTTTAAGCTGAGGGACTTGTGCTCCACTCCGGCTGGAGGAACATGGAGATCATTATTATCCACAGCTGGGATACTTGGAGACTCAGCCCCAGGGCTTGCCTGGCTGAGGCCGTGTCACCACTCTCCATTGAATGCCTGTCTGGGGACTTGACTTTCCCACCTAAAAGTCATAGACATTTGAATCCTCCTCAGATCTTCCTCCAGTGACTCTGGTTCATGGAGTTTCTAATTCAGGTCAATTAAAATTCCCGGGTCTGAGCTGCCTTGTGGGGAGGGAGATGACAGGGCAGCAGCTTTGGCAGTGGAGACCAAGTGACCAAACAAGCTGGGCTGTTTGCATCCCCAGCCACCTCCTCAGGGTGTAAAACACAGCCAAATGAGAGGCTCAGGGCAGGTAAGCTGGCAGATGGGATGAGTTTACAGTCTCAGTTTAGTGGGCCAGGTGGTCTGTCAACCTCAGATCAAACCAAACAGAAGGCAGGAGAAAGAAAAGCTGGAAGAGACCCTGTGAGCCCAGAGGGTTGTCCTCCCTGGATCCTCGCTGAACCAGGCTGGGACCTGTTGGTGGCTCTCTCTTTGGGCAAGACCAAAAGGAACACCCATCTCATTCTTCTACTTTACTTGCCACGGTGATCCGAGGCTCTGGACATCCAAAACTTTACTTAGATAAGCTTAGATATACTTCAGGATGATGCCCTGGAGGAGGAAATAGCAACCCACTTCAGTATTCTTGCCTGGAGAATCCCATGGACAGAGGAGCCTGGTGGGCTACAGTTCATGTGGTTGCAAAGAGTGGGACATGACTGCACGACCAACACTTTCACTTTCAGATCTACTTAGGGTACCATTTAGTTTTCTCAACAACCCTATGAAGGGGGTACCAATTATTATTCCCATTTTGTAGATGAGGAAGTTGAGGCATGGAGATGTAAGTAACTGGACCCCTTGACAGAGCTGAGATTCAAACTCAGAGCAGTCTGGCTTCAGAGCTCAAGCTCTTAACTGTGAAGCTCAACAATCCCCCCCTCCCTGGAAGGACCTTGGGGACAGGAAGAAACCAATGTTTTCTAAGCTGTCAGAGGGATTTTGCAATTTCTTAGGTGCTAGAACATTTTCCTCTGAAGAATCTCATCTTGAAACCATGTTCTGCCCCCGGGGAAGGACTTTTTAAGTTTGGTTGTGATGGAAGGAGTCAGAAAATAGAAAGTAAAAGTTAACTGCACAGATAATCAAAGATGCTTAACAGAAAGACAAAAAACTCAAACCACATTCCAACCAGCTTATGGAGAGAAAGCAGACTGAGGACAACAAATATGGTTGATACAGCTATTTTAGGAAAGAGCTCATCCAACTTGGTGAGAAAATATTAAAAAATGAGCAAAATACACACATAACTTAAAAAAGGAAAATATAATCTGTAATTCTTGTCTATATTATATTAATCTAAGATAAACATATAAAGCAATTTTATACGCAATTACTAGAAATATTTAAAATACCATAATGATAACCAATACTTGAGAGGTCAGAAGGATAAACCTGCATACATATGTAGCTTGTAGTGGCTTAAAAAGGGGCAGCAATAAGAACTTTTATCCTCATTGTCTGGGTGATCTGAATACTGAGAATTTATTCAAAATAAGGAAAAAAGTAGATAAATTAGCTGGTATATGCCCCTCCTCTTCTGTCTGTGGGCTGCCAATGGAAGCCACTGCTCCTAGACACCATGCTGGCCCACATTCTAGGCCCTGGAAGGCATCTAGTGATGTCTGACCAAGGGATGGAGACCCAGGGCTTCAGAAAGTCCACAGTTCAGTGGCCTCAGCCCACTCTTAGGTATTGGTCTAATTCCAAGGTAATTATTACTGGGAATGCTTGACGTCTTTAAAAAAAATATATGGGCCAATGAGCATGTGAAAGATACTCAACATCATTAATCATTAGAGAAATGCAAACCAAAGCCATGAGGAGACACCACTTCATATCCACAGAGTGGCTATTATTTTTTTTAAATGGAAAATAACAAGTGTTGGCAAGGATGTGGAGAAATTGGAACCTTCTTACATTGCTTGTGGGAATGTAAAATGTATAGCCACCGTGGAAAAGAGTTTGTCAGTTCTTCAAAAAGTTAAACACAGAGTTACCCTATGACTAGCAATGTCATTCTTAGATATACACCCAAGGGACTTCAAAATGTATGTCCACACAAAAAAGTGTACATGAATGTTCATAGCAACACTATTCATAATAGCCCCAAAGTGGAAACAATCCAAATGTCCATCAACTGATGAATGGAGAAACAATATGTGGTCTTTCCACACCAGGGAAATAGCTTTCCACCATAAAAAGGAGTGAAGGACTGACACATGCTACCACATGGATGAACTTTTGGGACATTGTGCTAAGTGAAAGAAGCCAGACACAAAAAGCCACAGAGTGTATGATTTCATTATATGAAATGTCTATAATAGGCCCATCTACAGGGTAGATTAGTGGTTGCCAGGGGTGGGGGTGGGGAGAATGAGGAGGGACTGCTGAATGGCTACAGAATTTCTTTTGGGGTGATAACATATTCTAGAATTAAATAATGGTGATGGTCACACAACATCGTAAATATATTTAAAGCCACTGAAATACTTAAAGCCACTGAATCGCATTCTTTACAATGACAAATTTTTTTTTTGATGTAGACCATTTTTAAAGTCTTTATTGAATTCATTACAGTATTGCTTCTGTTTTATATTTTAGTTTTTGGCTGCGAGGCTGGTGGGATCTTAGTTCCCCAGCCAGGGATTGAACCCACATCCCCTGCATTGGAAGGTGGATTCTTAACCACTGGACTGCCAGGGAAGTCCCACAATGGTGAATTTTTATGGTATGTGAATTTTAACTCAATAAGAAAAAATATGATCCACTACCCCTTTTGTGGACCAAGTACTGTGGTAGGCAGACCACCCTGTTACTTCTAACTCTTAGACCAAGCCATTGGGGATTGAGACAGGTTTTCATACCCTCATTTTATAGGCACTGAGGCATCTGGCAACCTGTCCCAGGCCCAAGGTCACAGGGTGGTAAATTTGAGAACTGGATCCATTTTGGGCATCTACTCCCAAGGTGTTGGATCTTTCTGAGAGGGTCCCCATCTACTTGGTGTGTGCAGCATCAGGGATTTTCAGGGGTGCCTCCATTCTGAAGTTGGCACAGAAGCCCAAACCACATTCTAGTGGTACACACTGATTCATGTGTGTGCATGTGGGGTGGCTGTTTCTACGCCCACCTCCCCCCATCCCCCCATCCCCACTTCCAGCTGGTTGGCTTCCTAACAGACCAGCTGGAGGGCACTGAAGAGTCTAATCTTAGGTGCCAGGACAGACAGACAGTGCAGGGAACCCAGTAAGACCGTGGATTCACAAAGAACTGTGGTGAATTTCTGCAACAGATGGTCCTGGTGCCTGGCCCAAATTCCCTTGGTATTCATCAGTCTAGAACATTCTCGAAGGACATAAGACCCCCACCTGAGACTTTTGAGGCAATGCCTCTGGGAGCATCTCCCAGGCACTGATGAATGGGAACAAGAAAATGAAGACTCCAGCTTTCCCATTCCCCAAGTGAATGGGGTGATGCTGAGGTGTCTTATCCAGAGTCTCTCAGAGAAATCTAGTGGGTTGACCCTCAGCGTCTCATTCCAGAGACTGGCTTGACAATACCTCCCTTACCACCTACTTCCCTTCTCTCTGCCACTCCCCTACTCCCAAATCAGTCACTTGGTGCCAAATCCTTTTCTCAGGTCTGGAAGAACCCAGCCTAAGACTTGTTCCCTTGGTCACTCTTGCTCTGTGTCCTTGGGTAAGTCCCTCAATCTCTTAGAGCTCCTCAGGGGTGAGGAGGCCAACCCAGGGGACGAGCTCAATTACGTCTGGATTATTCATCTGACCAAGGAAGAGACCTAGAAGGAGGATAAACTATGACCAATTCTACTCCTGTACCTCTGAGGGGTTCAGTATAAAGCAGACCACAGCAGCTATGTCTCCTTTCTACCCCTCACCCAGCCCCCAAGACAGTTTCTTGGTCAGCCCAGGGGGTTGGTGAGGGGTATGAGTGAGAGGGGGTATTAAGAATATCTGGCGGGACAGAGCCCCTCTTTTGGGGCCCCAGGTGTCCCCATGGCCAAAACCACCCAAACAACAGTGACTTTGGTCTGGCCTTGCTTGGACTCCTCCTGGGCTGCCCAGAATGTTCCAGAACAAGGCTGACAGGTCTGGGAGCTAGAGCTGGACTTCCAGTGCGGCAGATGGCCTCACTTGACTGGGCTGGGATTAAGCTGGCCTTGGAGACAGGATGCCTCTCACCCTCCCTCTTTCTTTATCTCTAGGCCCAGGGCAGGCTTGGCTGTAAGCGTGTTCGCTTTCTGTCCTATGTGCTTGTTCCTTGTCTGCACAGCTGACTGACCTCCTTCTCAGATGGTGTGTGTGTGTGTGGGGGGAGGGTGCGTGGGGGGTGGGGGTGGGGGCTTGTCTGTAAAGGAGAAAGAAGCAAATAAAATACCTCAGGAGGGTGGGTCCGTGTTCTGTGCACTTAGGCCGCCAGCCTGGCACCTGCCCTAAGGACAGCAGGCAAAGCCCAGGCCCTGGGAAGAGCAGGGCTGCCTGGGTAGGGCAGAGGGCAGAGGATGTCTCTGAGTCTGTGACCTTGGCCTCTAGGCCTTTGGGTGACTCTCCTGAGTGGCTGCTTTGGGCCAGCTCTGTAGCTGCCGAGGCTGCCTGGGCTGCTCGGGGCACCTCCCGCCTCTCTGCCACATTCTTTTTTTTTTGCAGACAAACAGATTCCTTTGCTCACTGGAACAGCCGAGCTGGAGGAGCAGCTGTGAAAATAAACACACGGCAGCCGATTGGAGGGCTGCAGGCTGTTTTCTGGGGTCTGCCCGGGTCCAGAACTCCCCAGCCTCAGTGGGTGCCCTGGCTTGAACCCAGGAAGGGTAGGGCGGGCCTGTCCCTTTGCTGCCTGGGAGTCGGCCAGCCCAGCTCTCGGGGTTTTCTTCACAGTCATCAGGAGGCTCTTGGCAGGCCTGGTCTGCTCTTCAAGCCCCCTGACTGGCCATGACTGTCTCCAGCCAAACCCAGAGAGAAAATATTTAGAGAAGGGCCTTTCCTAAGTAGAGTCAGCTCTTGGGTCATTGGGAGTAGTCCTAGGCCTCTGTCCTGAGACACCCTGTGGTGCCTTGAGTGGGTGAAGCAGGCCACGTGGATACTCCCTGAGTCTGTGGGTTGGGAGGACAGCTTGTTATACCTCTAATTCTCTTCCACAGTGGGTGACGAGCCATATGCATGTTGGAAATGACAAACCTTTCTGCAGAGGTAAGGAAACAGATGCAGACGGTGGCAGTGGCCCAGAGCCACTCAGAACATTCTCTCTTCTTCCATTCTTGGTTTGGAGTCACCAGCCACACCATCAGGGTCCCAGCCAACAGCTCTTGGCCTTGCTATCAGTGTACACCTTCCCTTCCTGTGCAGCCTTCCCAGAGCCTGGCTGTAGGGTGAGCGGGAGGCTGGCCTGGCCTGGAGCCCACGCTCAGCAGCCACAGATGCTCAGCCAGGAGCCCCTCAGCAGTGCCTGGGCCTCCGCATATGGAACGAAGCCTTTTGGGGCTTAGGTTTGGAATTGTCTATACATTTAATCGACCAGGGTTATTAGTCTGTTCAGGCTGCCATAACAAGGACCACAGACTGGGTGGCTTCAACCACAGAAATGTACTGCCTTCCAGTTCTGGAGTCTGGAAGCCCAAGATCAAAGTCCCAGAAGGGCTGAGTTCTTCTGAGGCCTCTCTCCGTGGCTTGGAGACGGCCACCTCCTCCCTGTATCTTCACGTGTGGGTCTGTGTCAATAAGGACCCAGTCAGATTGGATTGGGACCCATCCTTGTGACCTCATTTTACCTGAGTCACCTCAGTAGAGGCCTTATCTCAAATTTAATCACATTCTGAAGTCCTGAGGGGGCAGGACACCAGTGTATTTTTTTTTTTTTCAGGAGGCACAATTCAGTCCTTAACAACCAGACCGCCCTTGACTGATCTGGAATTCTCCAGTCAAAAATACTGGAGTGGGTTGCCATTTCTCCCTCCAGGAGATCTTTCCCACCCAGGGATCAAACCCCCATCTCTTAGGTCTTCTGTATTGGCAGGCAGGTTCTTTACCACTAGCGCCACCTGGACTTCATCATCATCATCCCTGTAGGGGGCGCTCTGACACCCCCACCCCCTCAGCCCTCAGACAGGAAGAAAACCCAGAGAGCTGGGCTGTCTGACTTCCAGGCAGCAAAGGGTCAGGCCCACCCTACCCTTCCTGAGGGCTCCCAACCCCTTCTAGACAGGGTCTGCCTCAGCTACTGAGAGCAACTGTGCCAAGGTGGCACCCTCTGGGGCAGTGCACCCCCACTGACTGATGGCTACAGGGTATCACCTGGGGACCACTCTGATGGGCCATCGAGCCCCACAGCTCCCTATGGGCTTGGCTGAAGTTGCTGTTGGTCCAGATCTTAGCTTAGCTCCTTCTGCCCTCTCCCACTCCTGCTTCTTTCCTCTCCTTTCCTCAGGGGTGGATTACCAGGGCCCTCCTTAGTAAACCACCGTCAGCTAAACTCCATCTCAGGCTCTGTTTCTCAGAGAAGCCAACTCTCATCACCCTCAAGGCCTCCGAAATGAGAAGACGGGATGGGAGAGCAAGCCATAGTTCTTCTGGGGTTGTGCTGAGAAAGAATGGGGCCACAAGGCTGGGCCTGGGATCAACCCTGCCCCTTCTGAAACTGACCAGGATCCTGTGGGGCTCCTGGACACACAAGCATTTCCATGTCCCCCATTTTTTGTTTGTAGGGAACAGACTCCAGCCTCCATGACCTTCCTTGAGTTCCAAAGGGTGTATTTGAATAATATCTAATCAGGGAAGGGATCGAACCTGTATCTTTTATGATTCCTGCCTTGGCAGATGGGTTCTTTACCACTAGCGCTACCTGGGAAGCCCATGCTAAAGAAAACTCAGAGAGTGGCACGTGTGGAGAGCTGATCTGCTCCTGGTTCCTGGGGGCCGGAAGTGGTACCCGCTGGTTCTTTCAGTGGAAGGTAGTTGTGTTGAGGGCCAGTGGGCCTAGGCCAGGGTCCAGACGGGGGACATCACGGAGTCTCCTCCATGGTACCAATGAGAGCCAAGGGGAGGTAGAGATGGCTGGAGCACTGGGGCTGTGACTTTGCCCAGAGAGTTGGACCTGGGGTTCTCCAGGCTCAGACTTCAGTCAGGGAGGTAGGGCCGTCCACACCTGAGCAATCATCATTCCAGGAGCAGCCAAGAACAGCCACTCCATTGCAGAGATCTGGAATCTTCCGGGAGTGGGGCTGGGGGAGGTGGGAGGGCGTGTCCTAGGACCTGATTCGCCCCTTCATAAGCTGTTCGAAGTGCCATCTCAGGACCAGCAGCCTCAACATCATCTGGGAGATTGGTAGGACTGCCTAGTCTCGGGTCTCAGCCCAGACCCTCTCATTCAACATCTGCCTTTTAATAATCTCCCCAGGGTATTCATGTGAGAGGTGCAGAATAGAAATCTGCAAGAGCCCGGGCGTTTGCCTGAAAGGACCATTTACACAGTCACACTGCACTCTGTCTCCTGGATCCAACTGAAATTTCATCACCCCATCCTGTCCAGTGATGCTGAGAAGGAAGGGAGAAGCTATGGGCCAATTAAAAAACTGGCATCTTTCTTTACTCATCTGACTGTAGTGTGAGTTGATTTGTGTGTCTGCTATGTGTCAGTGAAGGTGGTGGCTCCAAAGGGGAAGCCACACAGACAGTTAATGTTGGAGATGGCAGGAGAACCCACATGCTTTGACCTTGACTTTTTGCCTCCGACCCTCAAAGTTTTGGGCCAGTGTCCATTCACAAACTGGCGCCCGTCCACTGTGAGCTAAGTACAGAAACTTGGGGTGAGTGTTTAGAAACTTTGATAGCAGCTTGATGGAGTATGTTTATGTCTGCTAAATCGAATGATAAAAGCTGGGGCTTGTATTTTATAGCTTGTAGTTCCTTTTCATTTCATTTTTTCTAGCAAATCATTTTTATTGTACTTTCCAAAAGTACCCATCCATGACGGATTGAAATTAATTAACAAGGAAACAAACCCAAACCAGACGGGTCCTACGTTTGTAGATAGTTTGAGAAACCCTGCTTCATTGCCGTGCCATTTTAAGTCGAAGGGAGAGATTCTGGAAAACAGAAAGTCATCATAGCTTGCCCCTGCCTGGTCAAAGCTCGTCAGCATTGAAGGCTGAGGGGCAGGCTGACTGGGAGGGTGAGGGTTGTGGCAGCTCTATGTCTCCAAGACATACCATAGGGAAGCAGGGGTGGTGGTGGGAGACAGGTATTAATAGGGGCTTCAGAGGCTTCCCAGGTGCAGCTAGTGGTAAAGAACCCTCCTGTCAATGCAGAAGATGTAAGAGACGCAGGTTTGATCCCTGAATGGGGAAGATCCCCTGGAGGAGGGCATGGTAACCCACTCCAGTACTCTTGCCTGGAGAATCCCATGGACCGAGGAGGCTGGCAGGCTACAGTCCACAGGGTCACAGAGAGTCAGACACCACTGAAGCGACTGAGCAGGTACAAGGCCAAGTCATTCTATCTCCCGTCACCCCAGTTTCCTCACCTGCAAAAAGATCGGCAGCTCAGTCCTCCCGCAATGTTGCTGCTGCCACCTGTCCTGAAGAAGCACACGTGTTCGCCGGCCTCTCCATCTGAGTGAGAGCTGACTGGTGCCACTGCCTTGGGCGGAAATGTCCCAGCACCAGCGGTGCCCTCCTTTCCCCGCCCAACCTGGTGCGTTGTCTGGCAGAGGGACAAGTGCTTTCTTTTTGTGAGCCTGCAAACCTCCAGCCTCCCAGCTGGTCGGGTGCCAGGGACCAGGCGGGACATGCAGGCCAACAACACCACCCAGCCCCACGATGCTGCTCCCAATTCTGGAACATCTGAGTCAGCCCGCCTGGGCCGTGTCCGTGAAAGACTGAGCAAGAATAAAGGCACGGGCTCTCCCAGGGGCCTACCGATGACGACCTCTCACCACGTGGACGCTTGGGCCTCCTTTTCCTGTGGGCTGTGAATGCCTTGAATCCAGCAAAGAGTGTGGTGGGTGTCAAATTGTGAACTGCTAAAGCGGGGAAGGAGGCCCAGCAAATGTGGGATGTGTGAGCCTCCCTCGTCCTTCCTGACAGCGCTGTTTCTGCGTCTGATAAAGGAGGGTGGCAGGCTCCGGCACGTTTGTCCAGAGTCAGCAGACCACCCAGCATCCTGAGCGTTCAGGGCTCAGGCACACCGTCCACCCCGAGGCCTGATCTTTCATTCTTCTGGAACCTGCCCTAGCTTGGATCAAAAGCATCTTGACCAAGGCTGGCTGACGCTCAGAGAGCCTTATTTCCCAAGGGGCTAAGACTGGCCAAGGGGGTGATAGGCAGTGTGGGATGCTCAGGGTTGCAGGCAAGGAAGCAGTAGTGGTTGCAGACAGTCTCTCTTTCCCCAGATAGGCCTCCCAAAGCAGAGTACTGGCTGCATTGCTCTGGCCTCCATGGGCTTCCACTTTGATTGCTTTTCAGTGTTGGTAGTGAAGGAAAATTGCAGTAACTGTTTGAAGGGGAATGGCTGGGCCCCTTGCTAGTTGACCCCTGGGGGACTGGTGGCTCTCCTGAGGTCCTGATTTCTGAATCAAGCCTGAAAGCCGTGGTCCTTGTCTCCTCCTGCTGCTCCTGTCCCCAATGTTTATTGTCTACACAGCAGCCAGAGTGAACTTTAAAACCTTTATTTTATAAACTTGAGTTTGAAATAGTTTCAGTTGTGGAAAGCTGCAAAAATAGTGCCAAAATTTTCTGCATCCTCTTCGCCTAGATCCCCTGAATAATAGCATTTTACCAATTTTCGAGCTCTCTCTCTCTCCACACACATAACACACACATACACACTTTTTTCCCCCTGAAACTTTTAAGATTAATTTACAGACATAAAGCTCCTTTGCCCCTGCAAATTTCAGGGTGTATTCCCTAAAAAAGTAAAAACAACAAGGACATTCTCTTAAAATAACCACAGTATCGTTTATCAAAATCAGGAGATGAACACTGATATAATACTGTTTCTTGATTGACAGATCTTATTCAGATCTCATTAGTGGTCCCACTCCTGTTCTTTATAACAAAAGAGAGAAAATTTTTTTCTTGCCCAAGAGCCAATCTAGAATCGTGCATTGTATTCAGTTGTCACGTCTCTTTAATCTCCTTTAATTTGATGTGGTCCCTTAGCCTGTCTTTGTGTTTTGAGACAGGAACACTTCTGAAGAGCACAGGCTGGTAACTTTGTCGACAGTCCCTTAGTTTGGCTCTGCTATTTCCTGAGTAGATTCAGGTTCTTCGTGTTTGGCAGGAACCCCCACTGAGGTGATATGTGTCCTTCACATGATGTCCATTTGATCCCTGACTGGCGATGTTCACTTTGATCATTTAGTTAATGTACTGTCTGCTGGGTTTCTCCACTTTGTTACTAGTCTTCCCTTTATAATTTATATGTATCTTCTGGGCAGTGCAACTTTTTAAGAACTAGAAATCTGATTAGGTCACCTCCTTCTTCTAACCTGGGGCTTCCCTGATAGCTCAGTTCGTGAAGAATCTGCCTGCAATGCGGGAGACCTGGGTTCCATCCCTGGGTTGGGAAGATCCCCTGGAGAAGGGAAAAGCTACCCACTTCAGTATTCTGACCTAGCGAATTCCATGGACTGTATAGTCCATGGGGTCGCAAAGAGTCGAACATGACTTGAGCGACTTGTACTTTCACTTTCACTTTTCCTCTAACCTCAGTTGAAATCCCAACTCCTTACCTTGGTGTGCCCAGCCCAAGGTCTTGGCCCTTATTGAGGCCTGTGCTGCCATCTCCTATCACCTTTCTGGGAATTGCAGACACACTAGGCTTCCTGTTCTTCCTAGAACATATCAAGCTTGTTTTCACCTCAGGGCCTTCATATTAGCTGTTCCCCCTTCCTGGAATGCTCTTCCATCCAATCACTGCATGTCTTTTTCGTCTTCTTTTTTTAGAAGATTAAAAAATACATATATATTCTTCATGCCTGGCTTCTTTGTGTCTTTCAGCTTACAGGGAGGGAGGCCTTAACCTACCCATCCAGCTAAAGGAGCTCCCAGTGGCTCCCCCGCAGCACCTGGTTTGGGCTCTTAGCATAGGACTTACTACCATCTGCCCTTCGCTCATTTGTTTGCTCTCTGTCTCCCCCAGAAGAAAACAGGGACCCCATGTAACTTGCTGGGGGCACCTAGCACAAGGCCTGGCCCACGGCTGTGGGGTGAATATTGATTGAGAGTTTGCTGAATGAACTCCTGATGAAGGATTGCTTAGTAACGTGTTGCAAGCTGGGGTCCTAACCCGGAAGTCTTGGAGTTCTGCCAGATGGTCTATGCTGGCCGCAGTACAGCTCTGCTGGGCTTGTGCGCCAATAGGGCAGATGGCAGCCTGGTGGCTTAGGGGTCCCTGCATGGTGCCCTTAAAGGGGAGCTAGAGGAAACAATGACAAGGCATGATGAGATGGGGTCGGGGGATGGAGGGCTCTTTCAGACCTGCAATACAGATCCAACCTCCCTCCCTCCCTCCCTTTCCTCAAAAGTCTTGAGAGTGGCGGGTAAAGGCTGGGGAATCAGTCATAAATACACTTACATTTAAAGCACAGAGGAGCCTAGAGGGAAGACTTACAGAGGTAGGCAGCTGTAGAGTCGCAGAATTGCCAGGCCAGCCGGGCCGTTAGAACAGAGGTGGGTGGGCTCCTTCTGAGCAGAGAAGAGGCTGCCAGGCTATCAGCTTCAGGGAAAGATGCAGGGGAACTCAGGCAGCTGTCTTCAGATGTTATCTCCCCTGTGTTCTGGCCAGAGGGTTCACCCAGCTGCCTCTAGCTCCTGCCGCCTGGCAGATAAACACTCACATGGGGAGGGCGTGACACCCCTCTGGGAGAGTTTGCGTCTGACCATAGAACTGTGAAGACAGAGGAATACTTAACACCAGGGGCAATTTTAGGGGAGAGATGTAAGGATTAGGCTTTCCCAGTGAACGTCCCTCCAGTCATGCTGGCTGCCGGGGATCCCTGTGTGGGACTGTGCTGCTGAGCATATGCCAGGACAAAGCCCTTCCCTGGGCCACCAGCAGCCAAGCTACAAGGGCCTAGGGTGGTGTCTCTCTCATACTCCTTTCCTCTTTGTTTCTCTGAGGGAGTGTCATAGTCAGCTCGGGCAGCCATAACAAAACACCACAGACTGGGCGACTCCACCAACAGATATTTATTTTCTCACAGTTCTGGAGACTGGAAATCCCAGATCAAGTAGGGTCTGTTTCTTTTGAGACCTCACTCCTTGACTTGTAGATGGCCACCTTTTTGCTGTGTCCTCATATGGCCTTTCTCCTGTGCACATGCAGAAAGAGCAAGCTCTCTGCTGTCTCTTATAAGGACACTAATTCTATTGGATTAAGGCCTCACCCTCATGACCTCATTTAACCTTAATTACCTCCCAGAAGGCCCTATTTCCAAATATAGTCATATGGGGGTTAGAGCTTCAGTATATGAATTTGGGGGAGACACAATTCCCTCAAATTCTCCAAATTGTCCCCTAGTGGGGACAATTCAGTCCTTTGACTCTTAGCAGAGTTGTATAGATTCTCCCAACAGATAGATGTCTCAGGAGGCAGCTCATCCCTCTCTTAATGCTGCTGGGGCTCAGGGATTCATTTTGAGAAATCCTCCCAGAAATGTCAGGGTCCACCTAGGTAATGCTGCTGACCTTAATGAATTGAAACCCAGGCCCTGTCAGGGGGCCTTTGAAGAAAAAGCTTCAGGTGGGCAAGATGGAAGGTGAGGAGTGCTGCATGTGAGCCCTGGGACTGGGATTCTGGCCTGAGGTTTATTTTCTTCCATGTCTCTCTGTGTGTGTAAGTGTACATGTTTGTGCACACAAGCATGCACAAGCTCTCAGATTAGTGCTGTCAGGCAGGGAGTGGCTACTGACTCCCTCTACCCAGTTCTCCTTCACTATGGACACTCGACACTATCAACCTGTGCTCCCTTTAGCCCTCTAGTGTAGGCGTGGCTCAAGACCCCTGCTTCTTTTCTCAGGAGTCCACTAAAATGAAATTGGAACTTTCTAGAAATCTTGTGGTTTCAGGGGACTCATATATGTTGGCATATAGGCTTGTGGGGCAGAGCAGGTGGCTGTTACAATGATCGTTGGCTATATAACAAAGCCTCCCAAAATTTAGTGGCTTGAAATAATGACAGTTTTGCTCATGAACACACAGTGTGGGCAGGGCTCAGCAGGGACAGCTCGTCTCTGCTTCATTTGGTGTCAGCTGGGGCGGCTTGAAGCTAGCAGCTGGATTATCTGAAGGCTCGCTCACTCATGTGTGATTACAGGCTGAGACATCAGTTAGATGGTCGATCAGAATGCCAATACGTGACCTCTCCAAGTGGCTCTTGGCTTCCTCACAACATGGCAGCTGGGTTCCAAGGGCCAGTGTCCCGAGAGAGAGAGCCATGTGGAAGCCATTACAGCTTTTACAATCCAGCTTTAGTAGTCACCTTGTGTCACATCCAGCAGATTCTATTTATTAGAAGCCATCACTAAGGCTGGCCCACATTCAAGGAGAAGGGATTGGATTCTACCTCTTGATGGGAGGAAGGTCAATGAATTTGCAGCCATGCTGGAAAACTACAACAGTGGTTTACAGCTTCCTTCCCATTCACATAGGACTTGGGATCTTGTCCTTCTCAATGTCCTGTCTCTATCTTCACAGGGCCACCCTCAGATCACCTACCACCCAGCAGTGCCCTCATGGAAGCCAGTCCAAGAGAAAGCACACTTTCTGATCAAGGCCACACCAAGACAACAGCACTCTGCCTGGTGAAAGAATTTTGTTCCCTTTCATACTGGGAAAAAAATGGATTTCCTAGCAGAACAGCATGGGCTTCCAGTCACAGAGAGTAGTAAATTGAGGCAAGGTGTATTCCTCTCTCACTAGTGGTCCGTACCTGGCATGAAGTTCTGCTTTACGAAGCCATTAGGAACCCATGCTTGCCTATTTTGCTGCTCTGCCATGCATGGCCTCCCATGGTCAGGGCACCTCGCAGTCCAAGATGACCGTTGCAGCTGCACTGGGATCTGAAAGGATCAAGAAAAAACAGCAGAGGGGTCTCAGAATAGTCACATGATATTTTTGATTGTATCTCATTGGCCAGAACTTATCTACATGGTTACTTCTCGCTGTTGAGTTGGAAAGTGGAGTCTATTCCGGGTGGCTGTGTGCCCAGCTGGTATTCTTAGCACAGAGAAAGGATACTGTGGGCTGAGAAGCAGACTCTGCCAAACTTATTAATTAAAACATTTTCTGCAGACAGATTTACTCACTAATTTACCTCCCCTGGCTGTAGAAAAAAAATTAATGGTCTAAAAATATGGTAAAAATCTCTGACACTTTTTGTAGTTCTTTAACTCACATCAGTTTCCTTTGGCAATTTCTCAAGGCAGATAATTTGGTGGCGGAAGCATATTGAAGGGTGTACAAATTATCTGATAAAATGAATTATTGTTTGCGGTAAGTAAGAAAGTTACGCTTTATTTGGTTTCAGGATTTCAATGATCACAGCTATATGGGTGTATTACAAAAATACCCAAAGAGAGGGGTCAGCGCCAGCTAGGGGTGTTTTTGAAATTTCCATATAAGGCTGCTGTTTACTTTGGTAGGAACTTGTGGAAACTTGCGTCAACCCGCCTAGGTATTTCTATTTATTCCAGCGGTATTTTGGACCCTCTAATAGACTGGGGTTGTGGACAGCCGCCCAGCTGGCCTGCCAAGCTAGCTTGGTGTCTGAGGATGCTAGGAGGCACTTAGCAATTTACAGAAGACCTAGGCCATATCTGAAATGTATGGCCTTGGCCTCATGGTCTTTAATAGGTGACCTCTGCCTCTGGATATGACACAAACCCTGATATTCATCCAAGAGACTGGATAAAATTCCTCAGGCTGGAGTAACAAATCACGACACAGTGGGTGGCTTGAACTACAGAAATGTATCGTCTCACAGTATTCTCTGGAGGCTAGAAGTCCAAGATCGAGGTCAGCAGGGCTGTGTTCTCTCTGAAGGGGTTGGGAAGAGTCTGTTCTGGGCTGCTCAGCTTCTGATAGTTCCTTGGAGTGTGTCAGCATAACTCCAGTCTTCACAAGTTGTTGTGTGTCCAGATTTCCCGTTTTTATAAGGACACCAGTCATATTGGATTTTTGTTGTTGTTGTTCAGTCGCTGAGTCATGTCCAACTCTTTGCGACCCCATGGACTGCAGCACGCCAGGCCTCCCTGTCCTTCACCATCTCCTGGAGTTTGCTCCAACTCATAACCATTGAGTTGATGATGCCATCCAACCATCTCATTTGGATTAGGGTCTACCCTATTCCAGTATGATCTTACCTTAATTGATTAGATTTACAATGAATATTTCCAAATATAGTCTTGTTATGAGGTACTGGAGATTAGAAACTTCAATATATGAATTTTGAGGGGGACACAGTCAGTCCATAGCAAAGACATCCACATATGAGATGATTGTGTGTGTGTGTTGTCTCTGCAAACCCTGACCTAAAGGGTCCTGAATTTGGGGTGGGGAGAGTGGTTTCCACCAGTGATAAAAGATGGCGGTTGGGAAATCTGTTCACAGGGAGGCCTTTGGTTCTTTCCCTACAAAGCTAAGGTGACTGGGGTCTAGGGAGAGTCTGAAGTTGGACAATCACATACAGTATGTAGAGCAGGGCCATTCCCATCTATTGGAATGGGCATCTCTCTGGAGGAAGTTTGAGTTTGAGCTGGGTATAATACAGTGGGGCAGGATGTTTGTAGCTATAGCCAATGCTTTCAGTCCTAATAACAAAAAACTCACTCAAAATGGCCTGGGCAAGAGGAAGATGATCATCTCCCGAGAACCAGAAATCTAGAGGCAGGATCATTCCTGGGGTGGTTAATTGGCTGCTCATTGGTGGCATCAAAGACCCAGGTCCCTCCACTTTTCTGCTCTGTCTTCCTCAGCATGCCACTGGTGTCCTCTGTCTTGCCTCCTGGTGGTCACAAAAGAACATCACTGGTTCCAGGTGTCACCTTCTAACACAAGTCCAAAGGCTGGATGAGAGAATGTTCCTTCTTCCTAAAGAGCCCTAGCAGACTTCCAGTCACACCCACTGGTGGGAACAGCATCACTGGGACAGGAAATGGAGTTGCCTCGACTAGCTTTAACATAACAAGCTTCATCCTCTAGAGTTGGGAGGGGGCCAGTTGCTCTTGTCACCTACTGACAGCCCTTTCCCTGAACAAAATGTGGGGTAAGCTGGCAGGGAAGAAAGGGGGTAGTTCCAAGGGGAAGGCAACTGTCAGGATCCACCACACAGGCCCTGAATCAAGCGGAGGGGCGAGAGGCTTTCTCTGACCAAGGTGGGGGTGGGATGTGATGGCAAAGATGAGGAGAGTGAGGGAACGCCACGTAGAGTGGCCAGTCAATACCTTCTTAGAATAACAGTTCTCATCAGGCACTGGGTCTGACTTTCAGCTGACAAATGATTTTCCTTCACAATAAAAGTACAAACAGAATCCTAATTAATGAATTTGCCAATAGCTGTTGCCTATTTTATGGGCCTCAGCCCAGATTCAGTCTGTGGACAGGATGAGTGAGTGTGTGTATGTGGATGTGGCCATAAATCACCCAGGGCCTGAGACAAGGGCAGTCTGGTTGGGATCTTCCTAAGCAGCCCTTCCTGAGGGAGCTGAGACCATCATGACAACCATGAAAGCCACAACTGCCATGTCAGAGCTAGGACACCCATGGGAAGCCTATGACAGGGCAGCCTGGCCCCAGTTCACTGCTGCTGTTGCTTCTTGTGACTGAGATGACTATCGTTTTCCTTAAGAGGTCATTGGCCCCATGTCCCGCCACCCCTGAGGGCGTATTTCACCTTTGACTCTTTCCACTTAAGGAGAGGCCATGACTTCAGTAATTTACCTGCTTTTGAGGAAATTTCTGGAAGCAGTCATTCCCATTGGGTTGGGGGCATGCCTGTGTCATTCACTCAATGATCTAGTGTCTGACTATGTGTTGGGCACTGTGCAGGGGCCAGTAGGGCAAGGGTGCATGGAGGCCATCTTGGTCTTGTTCTGGGGCCTCCATGTTCTTGCCTTGTTAGAGGGGCCACGGGAGAGGAAGAACTTTCTGGCAGCCCTTTGTTTTTCATGAGAGCCAGCAGAAGGGGGAGATGTGATGAGGCCCACTCTCAGGACGTGGAAACAGCTGTTTTGACAAGACTGTAGGACAACAGATGTCAGATAGCAAAGTGAGCGTGAGCTAGACATCCTGAGAGATTTGCTACAGTTAGAGACAGCATGGGTCACCTGTGTTTTGATTCTGATAGAATCTCCTTGCCCTCCTTACCCAGCCCCGCCACCCATACTACCTCAGGGATCATCACCAAATTACCAGGAAAGAACTCATCACCTCTCACATGCTTAAAGATGGTACAATGTCTCCCCCTTTCCGGAGGCTTCTCCATCCCATTCCCTTTTGTCTGCCTGCACGAGCCTTTTTTCCAACTATTGTTAATGATTAATCATTTGTTTAGTATTAACTGAGTTTTCCAGGGTTTCTGGTTCATATTTTCCCAGCCATTTGTTCCAATTCTTCTAAACCAATTCTTTGCCTTTGCACAACATCAATAAATTCATTCCCTTTATTTTTGTCCTTGATGTGGCCTAGAAAGCCCAGTGTTCTGTTGGCAATACCTGGTCCGTCAACATTTCCCTTGTCTTCCCAGGAGTGAGATAAACTCTGCAGGTTGGCAGATTCATATATTGAAGTTTCTAATCTCTGGGACAGCCCCTAGATGAACCTCCCCTCTCTAAGTAAACATACTAGGGTGGCACTTTTCTCATCCTCATGAACAGGCACTGTTGAATAAGTTTCTCATCTCTGTCTACATCACTGCCATATAAATGCCTCATTTCCTTCAGAATCTTAGAATGATAATCACTCAGTCCTACGGACTTAACAAGAGTAGGGTTTCCACTGTCTTTCCTAACTTTGTCTTTTGTGACACGTTAATACCCAGGAAGTTAAACATGGCTGCTGTTACTATGGCTCTCGAAAGAGTTCTTTCTCTCTGTCTTCATTTCCTCTGGCTGCCGGGTGCTCTTGGGGCTGGAAGGTTCTGAGTTCCACCAATGCCTGACAGACACCATGGTCCCATGTCTTCATGCTGGATACCTCTGGCAAAGTGAGTCTCAGTGACTCAGCACTGATGGCTGTTAGTTACTAGTCTGGGACTCTGTTTCCTCATCTTTAAAAAGGTTCTTGTGAGGTCCTGTGAGCACTGCTGCAATGAATATTGGGGATGAATGTATTCTTTTGGATGCTGTTTTTCTCCAAGACATGGAAGCAACCTAAATGTCCATTGACAGACTAATGGATAAAGAAGATGTGGTACATTTATACAATGAAATACTACTCAGCCATTATAAAGAATGAAATAATCCCATTTGTAGCAAGCAACATGGATGGACCTAGAGATTATCATACTGAGAGAAGTACGTGAGAGAAGGAGAAATGCCATATGACTACCTTTATATGTGGACTCTAAAAAGAAAAGATACAAATTAACTTACAAAACAGAAAGACACTCACAGACTTAGAGAACCAACCTAAGGTTGCCTGTAAACACTACTATACTTAAAATAGATAACCAACAAGGACTTCCTGTATAGCTCATGCAATTCTGCTCAATGTTATGTGGCAGCCTGATTGGGAGGGGAGTTTGGGGGAGAATGGATACGTGTATATGTATGGCTGAGTCCCTTCGCTGTTCACCTGAAATAATCACCTCATTGTTAATTGACTGTACCCCAATACAAAATATAAAGTTAAAAAATGGTTCTTGTGAGGATGGAACTGATAATACGTCTAAGTATCTAGGGTGTGCATCTGGGACTCAAAACACCCCATCTCCATTCCATTTCCATGTAGGGTTACCTACTTCCAATGATCAAAACCTGTATCTCCTCACTTGAGGGCTTTCTTCAGACACCAGAGTGCTCTCTGTCTGCGTGAACAGCACCCGAAAGTGCGAAAGAATAAGTGTTCCCCAGAACAGACCACAAGCACGGACCGATAGGAGTGCGTGTATAAGGAACCGCCTGTCTGCCCTCAGATGGGAACGCTCTGAGGTGCGTGCTCGATACTGCCCCCAGAGGTCTCCTGCAGGATTGCGCTTCAGTTGCCTGCAGCGCTCATGTGCTTGAGAACTCACCCTTGCTTGGTTCCTTCCTTCCCCATCTCACGTCCCTGCTCCCCTCTCGGTGTTCCCTGAGACCGTCTCCCCATAAAACACCAGCACACAAATCCTTATCTCAGAGTCTGTTTCTGGGACAACTAAGGCATTTTCCTCTAGCTGTTCCCCTCCACTTCTGGTGGTACTCATTCTCAAACTACCTCTGGACCACCTGTGACTGCATCAAACTTGACTTCTATAAATGATACTTACTCTCTTCTCCATCAAACTAGCCCGTTCTCCCATTTTTCTCTGCGTCTCACAGTAATCACATCATTTCCCCCAGTCATTCAAGGCAGATAGGTGGGCTTATCCCACCATATCCAGTTGTTAGCGTCAACAAATATCTATTGAGGTCTTTTAGTGGGAGAACTACTCTGTGCTACTCCTCCCAACCATGACTGTCTTTGCTTAGCGATCCCCCTTCTCTCCTCCTTCATGCCCTCCTCACCTCACACCAGTCTACCGGCCATGCTGTTGACATCATCCAGAAGAGACTTCTATTGACTCTTTATCACTCCTCGCCTTTGCTCAATGTCCATCCACCACTCCCCACTGGCTGTTGGACAAAGTTGAAGCTCTACTCTTGGGTAGAGGAGGGCCCTGAACCTCCTTGTCCCGGTATGAACCCCCTGACCTAGCCCAATTGCCCGACCCTTCATTGCACTCTAGAGTCATTGGAGCTTCCTGTGGCCATGTCTTTGCTTATATTAAATCCAACCTGTACCTTAGAGTTTGGATTAAATCTCACTTACTTTGTTGCAGCCCATCTCCACTGAGAAGGTGGCCCCTCTCTGGTTCCTATGGAATCAGCAGGATTGGAAACACTCAGCCATGTTTATTCAATAAAGCACTATGAGCCAGGCACCTTGCTCATTACCCTTGGGGAAATACTGATGAACAAAAGAAGCATGGGCCCTGACCTCCTGAAGTTCACAGGACAGAGGGGGAGGGAACAGAAATAAAATAATCCCAGCAATGTAAAATGATAAATCTGGTTAAGGACTATAAGGAATTGACAAGGTGTGTCAGAAAACCAAATAAGGTGGAAGCTGATTTGAATGGGAGGTACTGGATGCTCAGATGAGATCCCCTTAACACGAAGTATGACTAGGAATTAGCTAGGAGAGTAGAAAATAGTCTAGGTAAAATGAGTATTTCATAAGAAGACTCGAAACCTTTGAGGCACTAAAAAAGATCAGTGAGGCTAGAATTGGGTGAAGAAAAGGTCAATATAAAGGGAGATGGGGCTGGAAGGATTGTCAAGGGCCAGATCATCCAGGGTCTTATGGACTGTACTAGTCAGGTTTCTGCTGCATAAATGCTTCATAACAAACAGCCTCCCAAATCCCCATGGCTTACAGTATCAAGTATTTATTTCTTGCTCATAGGTCTTATGATTGCCTGTAGTTCAGTGGGGCTCTGCTGTGGCTCTGCAGGTCCTGGTTTTGGGTTCGGCTCAGAACTGGGGGCTCAGACAGTAAAGAATCTGCCTGCAATGCAGGATGCCTGGGTTTGATCCCTGAATTGGGAAGATCCCCTTGAGAAGAAATGGCAACCCACTCCAGTATTCTTGCCTGGAGAATTCCATGGACAGAGGAGCCTGGCAGGCTACAGTCCATGGGTTTGCAAAGAGTCAGACATGGCTGAGCAACTAAACACTTAACAGGACAGCTCCATGTTTCTCTTTCTGGGACCAAGGATAAGGGAGAAACAGGTACATGGAGTCAGCTCTTTACATGACTGAGGTTAGTAAATGCAAGAAGGTAATTGGAAAAATGCTTTTTTAAAAAATTTGTTTAAAAAAATTTTTAAATTTATTTTTTATTAAAGGATAATTGTTTTATAGAATTTTGTTGTTTTCTGTCAAACCTCAACATGAATTAGCCATAGGTGCTAAAGCTGAAACTCCAATACTTTGGCCACCTCATGCGACGAGTTGAGTCACTGGAAAAGACTCTGATGCTGGGAAAGGTTGGGGGCGGGAGGAGAAGGGGACGACCGAGAATGAGATGGCTGGATGGCATCACCGACTCGGTGGACATGAGTTTGGGTGGACTCCGGGAGTTGGTGATGGACAGGGAGGCCTGGCGTGCTGCGGTTCACGGGGTCGCGGAGAGTCAGACACGACTGAGCGACTGAACTGAACTGATACATATGTCTCCTCCCTCTTGAACTCCCCTCCAACCTCCCACCCTTTCCCACCCCTCTCGGTTGTTACAGAGCCTTGGTTTGAGTTCTCTGATTCATAGAGCAAATTTCCATTGGATATCTATTTTACATATGGTAGTGTAAATGCTTCCATGCTCCTCTCTCCATTCTTCTCACCCTCCCCTTCCTTCCGGCCAGGAAACAATGCTTTTTAAGGACAAGGTTTAGAACTGATGGACTGTGACTCTGTCCACACTCCACTGGTCAAAGCCAGTCATAAGGCCTAAGTCAGTGGACAAGGAGACCTCCTGGATCTCATCCACCAGAAGACATGCAGTCAGATGGCAAAGGGCATGGGTAGGTAATTCTACCTCAGGCAGAGGGGAAAATTGGGCATAAGAATCAGGTTAAGAATTGGGCTTTTATTCTAACACCAACTGGAAACCTTTGAATCTTACTTTCTTCCTTCTCTCCCACTTTTCCTCTCTTTCTCACTTTTTTCTTTCCATTTTAAATTACCCAACTAACAGAAGAGTCAATTTCCATTGTAAATTCAAGCTGTGTGGATAGAGCCAGAGTCCCCTTGTTATTCCTGGTGGCCCCCAATCCAAGCCCGTTTCCCAGAGATGACCACTGTTATCTTGGATGCTTTTTATCATGTACTTCAGTTCAGTTCAGTTCAGTCACTCAGTCGTGTCCGACTCTTTGCGACCCCGTGAATCGCAGCACGCCAGGCCTCCCTGTCCATCACCAACTCCTGGAGTTCACTCAAACTCATGTCCATCGAGTCGGTGATGCCATCCAGCCATCTCATTCTCTGTCATCCCCTTCTCCCGCCCCCAATCCCTCCCAGCATCAGAGTCTTAGAATTTTTTGTAAATGGGTTTTAATAGGAACAATATCATATTGAATGTACTGTTTTTAACAAATGACTTTTGAGCTCCAAACCAGCATCTGGGGAGGTTGTTTCATAACATTTTCAATGCTCAGGGTCTCCAAAGGTCTTACTTTGACCTTGGTTAGAAGGTGTGAGCATGGTCCCAAACAACAAGTCCTGGGTAGCCACATTAGTATTTCCAGTCTTGCATGCTCTTTCAGAACCTTGACATACATGCCCCTATCAAGAGATACGTCTATGTCCCTTCCCCTGCGTGGGTCTTTGTGGCTGTCTTGACTAAAAGGGAAGTGACTCCTGAGTCTGGGACAGAAGAGGGTGATTATCTTTCACCTGGCTCTCTCTCAGAATACTTATCCTTGGGACCTGGCCACCATGCTGTGAGGAAGTCCAGGCTACCTGCAGAGGTTCAAGTGCAGCAGAACCATGGCCCCCAGTCCTCAGCTTCGCCTGAGCTCTACGCTCACTACCAGTCCTAGTTTGTCAGCTGGGAGTCAGTCACATGGAAGGTGACTCCTCCAGTCCTCAGGTCAACTGCCCCAGATGATACCATGAGGTTCAGAGATGAGTCCTCCCCACTGAGACCTGCCTAAAGTGCAGATCCAGGAACAAAAAGAATGATTGTCATGTTTTAAGCCTCTAAGTAGAGGGGTGGCTTATCACATAGCAAGACACTCAGACTTATTAGAACTGGGTTGCCAGGTGGAAGGTAAAGCTGTGGCAAGGCTGAGTCTCCATGCTACAAATTCAGGAGTCCTTGGTTTCCCCTGAGGAGGAGGTTCATGTTTCCCATAGACTAGGGCTGGGCTGAGCCTCAGGGTGGGGCTGCAGGGACCCCAGCTGTGAACACTGGAGGCCTCAGTATAGTAAGTTTGGCTTAGTAGGGCACAAGGAGTGTGAAAGGCAGTCCCTGGGAAGACTGATGGGTTTGGTTGTAAATATGTAGAGTGTGAGAAGGTTGGGGCTGGGGTCGCCACACCCAATGGAAGAGGAATGAAATGAGGAGTCCAGGGTCTTGGGCCCAGATCCTTGACTTTGACAAATCACCACTGTGACTTCAAGTTCCTATACTTCCTTGGGCCCAGCAGTAGGGGTACTAGATAAAATAGAGGCTATTCAGTAAAAATTGAATTTCAAATAAATAAGTAAATAATTTGACTAAATATGTTTCAAATATTATATAGGGCATCCTTATTCTCCAGGGGCTTCCCTGGTGGCTCAGATGATAAAGAATCTGTCTGCAATGCAGGAGATCCAAGTTTGATCCCTGGGTCAGCAAGGTGCCCTGGAGGAGGAAATGGCAACCCACTCCAGTTTTCTTGTCTGGAAAATCCCATGCACAGAGGAGTGTGGTGGGCTACAGTCCATGGGGTTGCAAAGAGTCGGACACCACTGAGCAACTAACACTTTCACTTTATTCTCCAAAGTATATTTGGAGGATATTTATTATTTATAGGAAATTCAGCTTTACCTGGACAGCCCGTATTTTCATTTGCTAAATCTGGACTCCATCCTCAGGGGCCACATTTGTAAAATGGGGGCTTAGATAGCATGGGCTCCAAGGCAATGAAGTCTGGAGGCAAAACAGCCCCTGGATCCAGACCCTACCTGGGTGTGACCCCTGACAAGCTCCAAACCTCATCTATAAAATGGGAATAATAGTGGCCCTTCCCTCACAGGGTGGTCATGAGGATTCAACGAAATTGTGCGTACAGAGAGCTTAAATGTGCCAGGCACAAAATCAAAGTGAGATATTATTACTCTCCAATGCTCTAGTGCTGTGGGCCGCATGCAACCATTATTAAGCAAATGATGTCTTTGCACCCTTGTGGATAAGGCTGTGTGTGTGTGTGCGTGAACACACACACAGCACAGGCACCTGATGACTGGCCAGCATTTGTGCCTGCCCACAGTCTCAGAAGTCCCACACCCACTGTGTTCAACTCCCACAGTTAATAACATTACAAAATGAGGGCTGTAGAGGCATTCTCCCTTCCTCGGCATCTTTGCAGGCAGCTTTTTAATTTTAAGCAGGAGAAACCCATCAGGTATTTGAGGCTCCTGGGGGGCAGCTAATGCTTCCTGTCAAATGCTCACCCTGGGGTGCTTTTTTTCCCTGACACGTCCCGGAACTCCGAGTCAGCGGCAAATTGCAGGACAAAATTCTTAGGCTGCAAGTTTATTGCATATTCATAGAATTTAGGCCATTAGGCAACATTAGCTTTTTTTTTAAAATTTTTTATTGAAGTATAACCTACATTCAGAGAAGTGCACATATGCTAAGCGTACTCTTGGAAATTCTTACGAGCTGAAAGTTCGCATGCAGGAGTACACGGGTCGGGACAGAGAACATCAGCAGCCCCCAAGGAAGCGGCTCTCCAGTCCTCTCCAGGCTTCTGCCTCCTCCAAGGGAGGTCTCCTGGCTTTACACGGAGAGCAGTTTGCTTATCTTTGTTGTTGTTTCAGTCGCTCAGACTATTTCGCAACCACATACACTGTAGCCTGCCCGGCTCCTCTGTCCATGGGATTTCCCAGGCAAGAACATGTCTATCTTTGAGCCTAACATAAACGGAATCAAACAGTGTGTCATCTTTTGGGTCTGATGTCTTTTACTCAACATCGTGATGCTGGGACGTCTCCACTTTATTGCGTGTAGTTTGTTCGTTTCTGTTGCCGGCTAGTGTTCTGCTGTGTGACCATGTATCCATCCGGCTGTGGACATTCTATGACACGCCTCTTGGTGGGAACTTCTAATTCCCACTGTGAGCAGATAACCGAGGGAGAACTAAGGATGTATGTTTGTCCAGATTCAGTTGAAGAGGCCAAACTCTCTTATAGAATATCGACTTTTCATTCCTAGGGCTGAACATAGTAAAGACAGGAAAAAATTCAGCTAAAAATTTTTTTTGGATACCTTTTATATTCTAATAAATTGTGGAAGAAATTAGCAAAGTAAACAGGGCAATGAGAAAGGGAAATTCTGGTTTTCACCTGTGCGGTGACAAAAGCTTCTGTGGTGCTTTTTAAAAGTAATCTGTTCCACCTGCTCCAGGGGCTTTATCTGCCAGAAGCTTCCCCTGGTTTCTTCCCCAAGGAAACAGGTGCCTAAAAAGCACAGACTTACCCATGCACACGAATCCCCTGGCATCTTGTTCAGCTGGAATTTCTGATTCAGCAGGTGCCCGGGGAACCTGAGATTTGGTACAAGCTCCCACGTGATGCAGCTCTTGCTGGTCTCGGGACCACACTTTGAAGAGCAGGAGCCACCCAGTCTGGGGGTCACTGTCAGACTGTCCTTCCCCTTGCCTGCTCTATCTGCTTCCCAGGAATGGGTGGTATCTTCTTTGCTCAATCTGGAATCTCTGGCAGGCACTGGAAATCAAGAACCTGGGATACAGCTTCTGGCACCAGCCCAGTATGGAGAGAAAGGGGTAAAAACGATGGGTTCTGGAATCTAAGAGTGACAATCGTATCTTGGCTTAGCCTTACTAGCGGTGTGACCTTGGGAAGGATTCCTAACCTTCCGGAGCCACAGTTTTCTCATTTGTGAAATGGAGTCATAGCTCCGCCCACCCTGTACTCACCGCAGGGGTGTTGTGGGAAATACCCGTGGGGGGCCTGGCACACACTGGGTCACTGATACGTGCTGGTTATCATTCTTCCTGATGCCATCACAACCAAATTTTTAGGCAGGCAAGATGGAAATAAGGCAATTATGCAAGTATCTGTGCATACAAAAAGTTGGAGTCCATATCAAGAAGCATACAGTCCAGTCATGCAGGCCAAAGACACATTCTCCCAGCAAATATAAATTGCCACAAGTGATATCTGTGTGTGTAGGTGTGTGTAAGATATTGTGGGGAGACAGAGGCAAGAACCTCTCTATGGAAGGAATCAGAGGCCTCATGGAGGAATGGAAAATGCGTTTATGAAGGGTGAGCAGGGGCTTGCCAGGCAGATAAAACTGAGTGTAGGCAGGAGGCAGAGGGGGGAGATGGAGACTTGCCTGTGCAAAGGCACAGGGGCATGAGAATGGCCTGACTGATGATAAGATGCCAAGCACAGGGGGAAAGAGTAGATGGGGGCCTCACTTGGAGGATCTTGACTGCTACACCAAGGAGAGCTGATCTGTACCACAGCAAAACTGTAAAAAGGGTACAGGCACCTGGCCATCCTTTCTGGGCCTCCTTTATCCTCCTTCAAGGAAATCCCGACCCCCTCTAGCTTTGGTGTGCTTAACAAGCCAGTGTTCTTCCTTGCCCCTGACAAAGCATGGTTGTCAGGAAGCAATCTGAGATGTACCGTGATTCAACCAGGGGTACCTGTTTGTTGATCAAGGACCCCAAGATCGAATTCAGAATTGGGGGCTCAGAGTCTGGGTGGGGGCCTGGTGACCCACACCACTTCTTGGAGGTCCCAGGGTAGGCTCTGACAGGCCCCACACCTTAGCCGCACTGTCTCTCCCAACTTCCCCAGCAGGATGGATTGCCTATTGAGACACCCCAGGCCTGAGCTCAGAAAGGGGACCCAAGACACTTTTCTGGTGTGTCCAGTCCAAACAGCGCTCCTTCTGCCCGTTTGTTGGTCACATCCTCTGCCAAGGAGTGTGCTGGCACAAGCCAGGACGCCAAGGAGACTGTTGGGCTTGGCTCCTGCAAGCGGGCCTTGGGCCAAGGCATTGTGTCCAGCCAGCCCTTGCTGGAGGATAAACTGTGGCACGCAAGGCCTGGTGGCCGCTTGGGAAGGAGGATCAGCAAGGCCTTGGAACCTTGAGCCAAGCCAGCTTCCCCTGCTTGTCCTTGGTGCCTCCAAGGCCAGGGGACACTTGGTTGGGGGAGGGGTGGCGGGGGACCCTCTACTCTGGGGCTTTCTACATTCTTGAGTTCAAAATAGCAGAATCCCTTTGCTAAACAAAATCATATTTGTATGTAACCCCAGGCCTCAGTTGGTCCCTGGTAGGACCCCTCTGGGAGAAGCAGGGTGGGGGGCCTCTACACACCCTTGGGCTCTCTGACACAACTTTCAAAACCAGACCTCAGCCCAACCCCTCAGTCTTCAGTTGGGGAAATGGATGCCCAGAAAGGGCAGGAGAGGTCAGAGAGTGGCAGAGACAGCACGAACCCAGATCAGCGGTCTCCTGGGGCCAGCCTCAGGGATTGCCAAGCCCCTGGTCCAGGGTTCTGTGAAGAAAGTTCCTTCAGCCTGAGGAGGCCCCCTGTCCTGAAGGAGGGGGCATCAAAACCGGATGATGGGCAGTGGTCCCTGGGGTGGGGGTGGGGCTTTCTTCTCCCCAAACCCAAGCTGCTCTGTGCCTCTCCTGGTTGGATGCAGAAACCCCTCATCCTCTGGGGACTCCTGACTGACAGGCCCCTTCCTTCTAGCGTCCCCTCCTTTGGCGGCCCTCCCCTTCCCCTCCCCCTTCCTTAGCCATTAGACCGGAAGCTGCTATATTAATGTCCCTTCTTCATTCTGAGCAGGCCAGTGGTATCACTGCCAGGTTTTTTTTCCCCTCCTAATGATTTGTCCTGGCAGCAGAAATATTACAGCGATGATTTCATGTAGAATTTCATTTGCTGTTTTTTTTTTTTAAATCCCTTGAAGAAGGGGCTGAGCGATTAATAGGTCTTTGCAAGATCAAAGCTCTCTGTGGCAAAGAGCGAATAATAATCATAGCTAGCATTGATTGGGGACTTTGCACGTGCCAGGCACTGTCTCACAGTTGCAACAACTCTTTGAGGTAGGCACCGGTAGCACTCCCGTTACTGCAATAGAGAGAGGCTAGGCCGGGGCCTGAGGTCACAGGGCCCCAAGTGGTGGCATGTCTCCGGTGTTCTCCATCACTTGCTGTGGTGCCTCATAAAGGTGTGGGGAGAGCACTGGGTTGGGAGTCCAGAAGACTGGACAAAATTAGCTCTCAGGCCCCGCCCACCCGCCGGTCAGAGGTCAGGCCGAATTCTAATCAGGGAAGCCTGAAGGGCTGCTGGGTGGGGATCATGCACAGTGGAACGATGTCCCCAGTGGTGCTTTGGGTGGCTCATAGGCCATGCGGAGGCCTGGACCCCATCGCTCTTTCACTGACCAAGTAGGTCATTTTGTGCCTCAGTTTCCCCACCTCCTTTCACAAGAGGTACTAACAGCTACCATTTGTTAAGTACCTACTGTGTGTTGGGAGCTTTACAGAAAATATGTCTACTGTTCATGGCAACTCTGAAAGGTATGTATCAAAACCCCTTTCTGTAGATGAGGTTCAAGGCCACACCCATCAGTGGTCGAGCAGATTCTAGCCCAGACCTGTTTAGATGACAAAGCCCAGGCTATTTTCTACCACCTCTCACTCACTCCCCTGAAAAAAAAAGTCTACCACATGCCAGGTACTTCTTGGGAATGATCTGTTTCTCATAACATCCCTCGGAAGTCATGATTACGACTCCCTATTTTAGAGATGATAAAATAGGTTCAGAGAGGTTTTGTAAGTTGCCCAAGGTCACACAGCTCAGGGGTATTGGGTCTAGTTTCAAGCCTGGTTCTGTCTGCCTCCACACCCTCCTTCTTTCCCTGATGTCATATGTGTGGAATGGCAGTTAACCATGAGTGAGTTTCTAACAGGAGATCAGGGCTCTGTGTTGTCTCTCAGGGAGCAGAGAAAAGGGAGTGCTTTAAAGCTGCAGTTGGCAGAAAGTAGGCGAGACATTTGCAAAAACCTCCTGATTGTAACAGGAGTGAGGCTGGGGGCAGGGGAACTCTGCTCACCCAACTGTCTATCCATCCATCTATCATCCATCCATCAATTCATCCATCCATCCAGCCCTGATCTCTCAGGAGCAATCAAGAATTCTGGGGTGTTCTGCCAGCCTATCTGCTTGGTAAGCCTGTGTCACCTGTCCTGGGAGTGACCTCAGCAAAGGGAGGTGCCTCTGAGGCAATAAGGTAAATATGCAGGGGAGCCTCTGACTCCTCAAGTGGTGCCCTCCCCACTGTGGGGCAGAAGGCAGGTCTTACAGAACACTCTAGGGCTTGAGATGTCTAGTCACTTTCATCTCAGGTCTATCAGGGAGAGACCTGAGGCTGGAGAGCATGGAGTGGGGAGGGGGAGCAGTTGGCAATTTTCTGGGGTGACCCTGAGGTCTCCTCATCCTTCAGAGCCTAGGATTTACATGGGAGAGAGCCTCAACTTCATCTCTCCTTCCCACACAGATATCTGTGCAGCAGAGAGGAATTCAGGGTGTGGTGGGGGCAAGGGAGAGGAGCGGAAAGACGGCTCATTCAGGAACCCTAGTTGGCATTTGTGGCTGCCAGTTTCACTTCATTGAGCAGATTTTCACCAAATCTTGAGCCTTAGAAGATTGACCTGAAAGATAGCTGAAGGCGTTTTGGGGACTGACCGTGCAGAATCCACCCAAGAACCTCTGTCCCCTTGTGATTCTGGTCCCGACCTACATGGCACTCCAGTTCCCGCGCTGAGAGCGTTTACACTGGGTTCCGCTCCTTTCCTCCCCTCGCTCCATGCCACAGGCCCACATTTCCCTTTGAAAATCTTCTGCAGCCCTCACAGCTTTATCTGCTACCTTCTCCAACACAAATATTTACTGGGCCTGACCGGTGCCAGACATCACACGGGGCCCGGGAGGCAAGAGTGACTTGGGCCTGAAGCCAGACTCTCCTGTTACCAGTGGAGCAACTCTGGACCGGGGAACTTCTGCTCCTCTGGGCAGGCTGACCTTGTATCCCTTTTGGGTGTGCTAGCTCAGTGAGACCTTACGAGACCTCATTTAGGTCCAGTTAATGCCCATTTCACTGATGACAAAACTGAGGCCTCGAGATTTTACCCTTAACCCTAGTTCACCCAGTTAGTGTGGCAGAGTTGAGATTTGCACTCACACGTGGTTTTGAGTTCAAAATCTCTTTCTTTAACATTGCTTTGATTCCCTGAGGCTAGTCGATTTCCCAGGGCCTCAGTTTTCCCAGATGTGAAATGGGGGCAATTTTATTAGCAAGCGTAAACCAACATTGTGGAGATGGCAATGGCACCCCACTCCAGTACTCTTGCCTGGAAAACCCCACGGACAGAGGAGCCTGGAAGGCTGCAGTCCATGGGGTCACTGCGGGTCGGACACGACTGAGCAACTTCACTTTCACTTTTCACTTTCATGCATTGGAGAAGGAAATGGCAACCCACTCCAGTGTTCTTGCCTGGAAAATATCAGGGACAGGGAGCCTGGTGGGCTGCCATCTATGGGGTCGCACAGAGTCGGACACGACTGAAGTGACTGAGCAGCAGCAGCAGACCAACATTGTGAGAATCAGATGGGGGCTTTGGAAAATGCTACCCAGTGTTGCTTTCTGATTATATTAAGAAGTGGGGTCTCTAGGGGTCCTGGGAAGCTGCTCTGCTCTGTGGAATGATAACTGATCATATGACCTCACTGCCACCTCAGGAAAGCCTTTGCTGAATAGGCATTTGTATCTTTGCAATGAGCAGTGCTGGCTGGTCCCTACTCCCCCTACCAGCATTCTATCATGAGCCTGGGACCCCATAACTAGACGTAGCTTCTGCATTTTGATTCCCTAGAGTTCCATGCAGGTGTCCTGGGGAGGAAGAGAGTCATCTATATCAAAGAATATTCTAGGAGGTCCTTCAAGATGATCTGGTGAACATTCAAGCCCATCAGGATACACAAGCAGAAGCTGAAGCCCAGAAAAGGGCAGCAACTTGCCCAAGGTCACACAGTTGGTTAGCAGTAGGGCTGGGGTAACCAGGCAGCTGTTAAGAGTCTTCCTACGGGGCTCAGGATTTGCTGATCAAATTCATGTTTCATGTTGCAGCATGAAAGATTGAGGATCCGGGGAAGGATCTGGGGAAGGCCCCTGAGGAAGGTGCCTGCAGCAGGGGGAGGGGAGGAGCAGAGTTGGGAGGACTTGGCCAGCCCTGCCTTCTGAAAACCACTGAATCCTGGAGCTGATCTAATCCGGCAGATCCCCAAACTGGCTGGGCACCCCAGGACGCCCACCTGTAGCGATCCAGGAGACTGGCACTGGAATCTGTTTATAAATGAACTCCCCGGGTTCCGGAAGCACTTGTGGTGGCCCAATCCCTCCCTTTGACAGAGGAGCACCTCCAGGAGGATTGGGACCCCCAGTTCCTAGCAATAGGGCCAGTCCCAGCCCCTTCCCCTGCCTCCAAGTCCCCAGTTGACCAGAGCCCTCTTGGCCCGCCACCGCCGTGGACCCCATAACAAACACACGGGGCCCAGGCCTGGAAGATCTATTAGCGCCACTCCTGTCACCGCCCGCAGAGCGGGAGGAGAGGCAGCCAAATGCTGTGCTAATTATTCTAGCTTCCAGCAGGGTCTCGGAGGTCCCAGCCATGGTAAATCTTAACTTTCATGCTATGGTGCACCGGGATGCAATTTACTTCAAAGACAGCATAAATCCCCACTGCGGCGTGTATCAGAGGAGTGTTACATAAAAGTGGTCCATGTGCTTCCCACCCTGGCTGCCTGCGCTCTTTCCCCTCCCCTCCCTCCCTCGCTCTCTCCTTGTAAGTTAGAAAAAGCCAGCCCGCGGTTGGCTACACATCTCGCACGCAAAAACATTTACACACACGTCTGCTCCCAGCCTTATAAATCACCAGGCTTGGCGACTTGGCAGTGGGAACACAGGCGAGCTCTATTTTTACCAGCACAGTCCTCAGACAGCCCCCGGGGCCCCTCCTTTCCTTATAGTGACACCTACTGGTGTCAGCGTGGGCCAAAGGCAGTCTTTCCACTTCGGACCCATTTCTCAGGCTTTAAAGAAAGATGGTAACTGATCCTGGCCTGGACCTTCCCTCCATTCCTCCTTTCTCCACCCCCTCCACCCTTGGGGGATCCCTTCAGCAACAAATCCCCACGCCACCCCCCCTCAAAGCCCTGCCCCACTGCCGTCGCCCCCAATCAGGCCGGCAAGAGGGGCAGGCGGGCATCGCTGACATAATAATTATCTTCCGGGCCAGCTCAGCTCATTAGGATGTCAAAGGATCATGGGAACTGGGGAGGGGGCTGCCTACTAGGTCACCCCCCATCCCCTGAAGCCAGGCTCCCTCCCTCTAATGCAACCTCCTGGGGGGTTGTCCAGTTGTGTTTCAGGCAATTATTTCCCCGTGAAAGACATCTGTTATCTTCGCTGACACACACGAGACTGGCGGCCGACATGGTTTCTGCGAAGGGCTGGTGAATCCTGGCATTGTCATCTCAGCCCGGCTGGGAGCGCAGGGGGTGGGGTGAGACAGAGGCGAGTCTGTCTCCTGGCCCCTGGCCCCCCGCCCCGGCCTCCTCCTAGCGACCTCTCCGGAGGCAGCCGTGCCAGGCCTAATGCTTCTAATGTCATTTGTGATTCCTTGACGCTGTAATTACCAAGGCTTCGCTCCCCTCGCAGCCGCTGCCATTAGCCGGGCAGACCGCAGGCTGTGGAGACGGTGACGGTGACGTGGCCCTGGCAGCCTGGGGGGCCTCTGCGGGTGGCTGGGGGTGGGCAGGAGCCGCCCAGCCGGCCCAGAGTTGCCCAGAGTCTCAGAGGGGGCTGGTGGGGGTGGCTAAACGCTGGCGATTAGTGGCTTTCTCCTGAGTGTAACCCCTGGTGGTCAGTCCTCTGTGAACATCCGCCTTGCCCTGCCCCAGATGGAAGGCAGGGTGACCAAGCTTAGCCACTGATACACTGGTGACCTTGGGCTGTGAAAAGGATGTGGGTGGGGTCCCTGGGTCAGAAGGTCCCTTCCAAACCCTGATTTGGGATCCCTCTCCTGTTACCTATCTCAACACCTGGAAGGGTCTGTAGAAACATTGAGTGCTTTTCTAGAAGCCAAGGTGGGCCACCAGGTGCACCGCTGGGGCTGCAGTGGAAAGCAAACAGCCCAGACCCCTGCCTTGCCAAGAACTCTGGCTGTCATCTCAGATAGTCGATCGCTTTCTATAGTCACACTCTCCTTCTCAGGACAGAAGCCCTGGGAGGGAGTTAGGGGCTAACCTGGTCTGCAGTCAGGCTTTGAGGGTCAGAAGAGAGGAAGGAGGGACTTCCCTGGTGGTCCAGTGGTTAAGACTCTGCGCTGTCCATGCAGGGGGGTGTGGATTCGATCCCTGGTCAGGGAACTAACATCCTGCATGTCATACAGTGCAGGCAAAATAAATAAATAAATAAATAAATAATAAAAGAAGAAGAGAGGAAGGCAGTGAAATGGCTTTGTACCTCCAACTTGACCAGGACCCCTCCTGTCTAGATCTCTGCTACCCCTGGCCCACCGAGAAACCTGCTTTCTCCAGGCAGGCCTCCTGCCCTTCTGTCCCCCCATACTCTGTACCACAGCAGCCACATTTTCTGCACTCAAAATGTGGCTGTCACACGGCTTATCCTTTTCCATCTACTTTGGAAGAAAACACCAAGGGGGAGGGTCTGAGGGAACTTCACATACTCTTGGAAATGAGAAGAAATAATTAGATGTTGATAAAAAGAAACCAAAGTTTTGCACTTCACCCTCCTCTCCTCCATTCTCCTGCTCGTCTTAAGTGTTGCCCTAATGGCATCACTGACTCAATGGACATGAGTTTGAGCAAACTCCGGGAGATAGTGAAGGACAGGGAAGCCATGGGGTCGCAAAGAGTCAGACACAACTCAGCGACTGAACAACAATACCACTGATCCTCATAGAAAAACGTTGCCCTAGTGTTCAAGTGCCACTGAACACCTGGTTCAAGGTGAAAGTGGGCGCCATACAGAAGTCAGCCTCCTAGTGGTTGTGATACATGGCAGCAAAGCCTTTGACATTTTTCTAATCAAGTCGTGGGTTCTATGACCCCTCCCGTTGAATCTGGGTGGGCTTGTGACTGCTCCAACCAAAAGAACACTACAAGAGTGATGTTGTGTGACTTAACTGTGTGACTGGGTTATAAGAGGCCATGCAACTTCTGCCTTCTTTGCTGGAACCCTCGGAACTCCAAGCTGCTATGTGAGAAGTGTGGCTATTGGCTGCCATGGTATGAGGAAGCCCGATCCACACGAAGAGGCTACATGTGGGTGGGCCCATCAACAGTTTCAGCTGAGCCCAGCTTTTGAGTCATTTTAGCCCAAGCTCCAGACACGTGAATGAAGGAGCCTTCAAACGATTCCAGCCCCCAGTTGTTGAGTCATCCCTCAGCCATTCAAGTTTTCCCAGCTGAGGCCCCCAGACATCACAGAGCAGAGTCAAGCCACCACAGTGGTGCCCTGTCTGAATTTCTGGCCCATTGAATAGGAGCATACTAAAATGGTTATTGTTTATACCACTAAGGTTGGGTGGTTTATTAAATAGCAAGAGATAACAGAAACAGCCCGTCAGCCCAGGGTCCTGCCTGACATCCAGCCTAATGCATAAAGACATGGACACCTGTTTTCCATAAAGGAAGGAGGAAGTTTTCTAGAAGGCTGAGAATGGCACTGGGCCAAAGATCTGCTGTGTGGGGCTGCACATTTAGCCCCCTGGACTCTGGGCAGGCCTGTGGTCGCTACCTCAGGGCTAGCCAGCATCAGTGTTTAAGTGAGATGTGACAGTCGGTGGCTTTCTTGGGGCTATTCAAGTCTCATTTCATTTCCTGTGTACCCAGATGCCTTCTAGCTGAGCCTGGGAGGAAAGATGTTCTGATCCTCTTATCCTCCCCCAGTGTGTAACGTGGCTGCAAGGGATATGGCTTTCAGGACTAGGGGGGATTGAGCAAGAACAAGTCCTCATCTTTTTGTGGTTTATCTGTCAAAGGAGGGAAGACAGATTCCCACCCGGGCACCAAGAATGTCATCTGGCACTGTGACGTTCAAGGCCTTGGCTGCCACTTTATAGTTTCATGAAGGGGTGGGGTGTAGACACACATTTGGTTGCTTATAACCAGAATCAGCCTGCTGGTCTGTGACTCCTGCAGTTTACAAGGAAATCAGATCTGCTCTCCTGATCCTGTGGAACCATCAAGAGACTGACCGTGAGTTCAATATTTAAGTGCATTGCAGACTATCCTACAATGCATTTAAACATTTACTGGAATTGATAATCATGGAATGAGCCCATTATGACTCAATTTTACATATAAAATTCAACCAATGACAAATTCCTATTCACTACATGGACTTTGATGATGCTGCATCAGAGGGCTCTGTTCTTTGATTCTGAAAGTATTTGGGAGCCTAGGTTGATTCATTGTTTCCCATAGAGTCAAAGAAAGCAACACTGACATGAAAATACAAATCTTATTAAGCTAGCTTTGACTTGCTGTCCAACGGAATTTAGGAATTCTCATCTTTGAAGGGACATATTTTGGCTAAGTGATAAACTTGACTGTTAAGGCTCAGTAAGCTACTAACGTTGGATTCATTGGGATAAAGATTTAGAAATGAGGCCTTGGAGAGGAGGAGAGCAAATGATTTGACTTCTCAAAAGATGGTACTGCAAGAGTAGGGGAAGAAGATGGACACCATCAGTAGGCAGCGGGGATGGGGTTTGGGCTGGTAATTAACTGATATCCTTCTGGTGTCCATTCTCCTCTTTCACATCCTAGGAAGCAGCCACCTGTCTTCCAGCTGTCTGGGACAGTCTGTTGGAGCAAGTGACATCACAGTGACCAGAAACCACCTCCCTTTTGTCTGGAGCAGTTATGATGTCATTCCCTATGGCAGAGAACCAGGATGTCGGCAGCTGGGATTCCTTTGGGTCCTCCTGAAGTGATAATTATCTTAGATTTTGTTATAAAGTGCAGCTGCTAATTATCTTGTTAAATCACAGCCATATACTTTTTGGATTTTTTTTTCTTTGCAATCCATTTAAACAGTCTGGGAGGTTAAATAAAACCACATACCCTAAACAAAAACAAAAACACAACCCAGACGCACACACCAAAAATTGCTGCTTCTTTCAAACACGGTAAGAATAATTTTTAAAAAAATGAAAAGGGCACAGATATGGCATAATTAGATTGCTTCCATTAAAAAGTCATCATTTCAACATCCTCATATAAATATCTGCATCCCGCTGCATATTTTAAGCAATTGCATAATAAGCCCCCGAGTGAAAAACAGAGCAAAACTCATTTCCTGACCACAAAAGGAAAAAGGCATCACTATGTGTTCTGAGTTCCAAGCAGAACTGGATTACATTCCTCCCACACAGATGGAGGGAGACCGAGTTCATTGCTCCAGGGGAGAGAATTATGACAACAGTTAACCGCCATGACCCACGCTGCTCCCCGCCTCTCCACGCCACTGAGGTCACAGGCAGGAAGTGGAGGACCTGTCCCTATCCTTTTGGGAAACCTGCCCTGGGTTCCAGCATCAACAAGTGTGGTCCAAGCATCCCTTTCTCTTGATTGGCCATTTCATTTTCAGGCTTCTGATTTTTGCCGAACGGCTGGAAGTCTGCCAAGCAGGGGTGGACGGGGGAGCCGGGTGTGAGGGGAGTGGTGGTGATTAAGGAGACCGAGTGGTACAGCCCAGACCCAGGTCTACATCCTCGCCCGGTACTCCCAGCTAAAGCTCATTGCCTCACCTGTAAAAAGGGAATCAGGCCACTCCCTACCTCATAGACCGCTTGTAAGATTTAAATAGGCTCCTATTAAAAAGCACCTGTGGAAGGTTGGCCCTTAACCAGCATCAAAGCCACGCCCCTATCACAGATGTGTTGAAAGGGGGCGTGCCGATTATGAAGGCCACTCAGGGTGGGCCTTGTTTCCAGGAGAGGCCAAGGTCAGGACTGTATTGGCCCTCTGCCCTCTCCATGGCTGCTCTGGGCCCGCGGACCCCTGTCTCTTTGCCCCTCCCCTGCACTGCTCCGCCCATCAGAACCCTGTGCAGCCAATCCCTCTTGCCCACTTCCTCAGGGGGCGGGGCCACCACCGAGACCTGCACCTGGTCTGCTGGCCTGGAAGGAAGGGTCAGGTCAGAGGCAGGCCAGGATCCCCTATATGGCGATGCACCGCCCTGTTAGGTGGCATTTCCTTGTAACTTCTCCCTCAGGGACTGGAGGCTTCCTCAGAAAGCAAATGGCTCCAAGACAGCCAGCGGGAAGCTCTGTGGAGCCCAGCCAGTTACTCTTCCTTGGTCTCCCTGCAGCACCCCCAGCCTGGCCTGGCCTTTGGGTGGGGATGGAGGTGAAATGGGAAGGGGACGAGGCGGGGCAACTGAGGCAGGTCTCTTCCGGGGTCAAACTGCCCCCCCTAAACCACAGAATAAACACCTAGAGTCACAGACCCTAGAACAGAAGGCATGCATTTGTGTACGAAGGGCATGAGGAGAGGGGCAGAGACCTGTTTACAGATTGGCTTGTATATCCATGCAGGGTCTGTGGAGAAAGGTAAGACCCCAGTACTAGCGGCTGCCACAGAAAGGTGACCTGCTGGCTAGGAGAAGGATCAGAAGGAGACTTCACTGTGTATTCGTTTGTACCTTTTGAGTTGTGAGCCATGTGACTTGATGAGCTGTGTAAAAGTAACTAAATAGAAGTAAATACATATACATGGTAGTAGATATCTGTTGTTAGTGTCTACACGTCACCCTGATTTCGTTTGTGGGTAACCTCTACCCCCATTCTCAGTTCCTTTAGTTTGGATGGTGTTGACATGAACACCTCCCCCACCCCCACCACATACACTCTGAGGGTGGGTGTATGACGCAGGCCTGCCGATCAGAGCTCAGGGAAAACCCCTGGCTGCTATGATGGGTTTGGGCTCAGGCATAGAACACAGTAAAGACCATGAAAGCCTTTCCTGCAACTTGGGTTAGTGTGATGAGTAAAGAGACACGGGCTGATGCCTGGTACTGCTGACTGAGCAGACTATCAGTCTGGTCCAGCCAGCAACTATCTCTGGTGGGAGAGAGGAGAAATCCTGCCTTGGAATAAAGCCAGCACTGAGGAAAACAGAGGGAGATGAGGGAGGGGAGAGAAAGAAAAATAGAGGAACACACACACACACAGAGGCAGAGAAAACAGGCTATCTTTTGCCATTGCTCCAAACTCTGGATCCAGCCATACCTGAAGTAGGATGTATTCTGTGAACTGGCCAGTTATATGAGCAGATAACCCCCACCTGGTGTTTTTTTGTTTTCTTCAGTCCATTAGAGTGGAATTTCTGTCCTTTACAACTGAAGAAGTCCCGATGGCATACATATTTACATGAAGCTGAGTTCAGATGAAAGGAAATGTCTGGAACAACCTAGAACAGCAAAAAGAGTGGCAAAGTAAACCTCCTAAGAGGGTGTCTGAATATGGGGATTGTATACATTCAAGCCTTGGTATTCTTGCTCCTTTGCTTAGCAGTGGCTACCAGCCACTGTGAGCCCCCGCCCAGCTGTCTGACCTGGTCAGAGCAGGTCCACCTTCACTTAACCAAGTCTAGTTGCTGACCTTCTTTCTCCCTTCATCCTTTTGGCCACCATCTTGGTTATCTGACACAATGCTTGAATTTGGGTCACTGAGAACATTCTGCTTCCTTGCATTATAAGAAAGAGGCAGAGAGAAGAGCCTGCACCAGAAAAGAGAAGACCTAGGACCAAGACTCTTCATCTGTGACCTTGGATGAGTGCTTCAATGCCTTCATTTTGACTTTCATTATTCTCCTCTTTGAAAGGATATATATATATATATACACACATATATATATACACACACCCCTATTATACAGAGTGAAGTAAGTCAGAAAGAGAAATACAAATACTGAATATGAATGCATCCATATGGAATCTAGAAAGATGGTAACAACGACCCTACATGCAGGGCAGCGAAGGAGACACAGACCTAAAGAACAGACTTTTGGACTCAGTGGGAAAAGGAGAGGGTGGGATGATTTGAGAGAATAGCATTAAAACATATACATTACCACTATAAAATAGATAACCAGTGGGAGATTAATGTACCATGCAGGGCACCCAAAGCTGGTGCTCTGGGACAACCTGGAGCTGTGGGGTGGGGAGGGAGGCGGGAGGGGGGTTCAGTATGAGGGGACATGTGTAATCCTATGGCTGATTCATGTTGATGTATAGTAAAAACCATCACAATATTGTAAAGTAATTATCCTCCAATTAAAATAGATATATTTAAACAAAAAAATTGACAACAGAATTCAGACATAAAATAAATAAATCACAACATAAAAGAGGCTCTACCATACCTGCTCTGTACTTCTTGAGGACAATGACCCTGTTGGTCGGCTGTCCACTCTCCTTCTTTCCTTTCCTTCTTCTCTTTCTTCTCGTCCTTCTGTCCTTTGGCCTTTACATGCAGAATGTTGAATTAATCAAACAACACAGATCATGTCACACTGCGATCCTCATTGATTCAGGCACAGGCCCCTCTTGTTTTACTTATTTTCTGGTTCTCCTCTACATCCCCCATCCCTACTCCATTCTTCTCTCCCCAGCCTACTTTCAGGTCTGGCACCTACTCTAATGTATATTCTTTGAAAGATACAAGGTATGTTTTGTGTGATATATATGATGTATGACATACATGTGCTTTTAATTTATAAGAACAGTCATTTGACATAAATCCATAGATCTTGTTCCCTTTTCACTCAACACTGTGTCTTAAAGATCTGTCCATGTGTTGTATGTAAATCTGGTCCATTGCTTCTGACTGCTATGAGAAATTCCATCATCTGTGCCTACCACCGTTGTATGTACCCCCTTGTGAGTGATGCCTAGGTTGTGCCCCACTCTCTGGCACTGCAAATGCCCCTTCATGGGCTGTATGAGTTTCTCTGGGATGAAGAGGGATTGCTAGGTCATAGAGTTTGCCCTGACTTCATTTCTCCAAGCCCCACCAGATAATCCTCCAGAATGAGCATAACACTTTGCAGTCCCACCAGTAGTCCTGAGAGTTCCCATTTCCCCACAGCTTTGACAGCATTGGGTCTAACTCAGTTCTGTGAGTTTTGACAATGTCTTTGGTGTAAGATATTTAAATTTGCATTTCTCTAATCACTTATGGGGGGTGATTATCTCTTCATCTTCTTGTTAGTCATTAAGGGTTTCCTATCTAGGAATTGCTTACTTGTATCATTTGACCTTTTCCCCTCTGTTTTGCCCTGTTTTCCTTATCTACTCGGATAAGAGTGAACACAGACAAATACCTAATGAAGACCACAGACAAAGGCAACTTATGACTATCTGTGATTTGAATATTGTTTGTTATTTTCCCTTAGAAATATGGTTTGCTTCTTACTTTTTAAAATAAAAAATCAAGCAGGATGGTTCTGAAGCAAATGAGCAGCGACCCCCACCCCGCTTGCCCACCCGCAAAAGAGTGTATGTTCACTGTTTTTCAGTTCCTTGTCTAGTTCTGTCAGCTATAGGGGGAGAGGAAAAAGAGATTGAAGGATGAAAAGACAGGTTGAAAGAATGGAAAAGAAAAAAACCAAGAGAATCTAAAAGAGGAATTCAGAAAAGGAAAGAGACTATGATAGGGAATGAGCCAGACAGAGAGGAGGAGGAGGAAAGTGGGGGTGGGTGGGGGAGGAGGGGGACTCCACAGAGCTCACAGCAGTGCCCCTGCCACTTCCTCAGTTAACTTCCTTTTTTACACGAGTCCCATGTGCGTGTGTGTGTGTGCTCAGTCAGTTGCTGCAGTCGTGTCTGACTCTTTGTGACCCCATGGACTGCATGCAGACTGCCAGGTTCCTCTGTCCATGGGATTCTCCAGGCAAGAATACTGGAGTGGGTTGCCATGCCCTCCTCCAGGGGATCTTCCCCACCCAGGGATTGAACCCACATCTCCTGTGTTTCTTGCATTACAGGCAGATTCTTTAGCACTGAGCCACCCCGTCCCATAGTTTATTGCAAATATCAGATTGGCCTCATTCACGATGATGGCTGAGATACTTAACATTATGTAATACCACTTTTGGTGAGCCCTAAAATGTTGCTCTTTCCTGCTCCTTCTGAACTGAATGGAATGCAAGAGGATGTTTGGGGCTTGGTTCTCAATGTCCCATGGAGCAAAGCCAGGTTGGTAAGTCAGTGAGAGCTCAGAACGCCTGTGGTTCGCAGTGATCAGGACAGTATTCTTTACTTCTTTTTAAAAATATTTATTCATTTTGGCTCTGCTGGGTCTTCCTTGCCGTGTGGGCTTTTTCTCTAGTTGCAGGGGTTCCTCTCTAGTTTCAGTGCATGGGCTTCTCATTGTGGTGGCTTCTATTGTTGTGGAGCTCGGGCTCTGGGGTGTGAAGGCTTCAGCAGTTGCAGCAGGTGGGCTCAGTAGTTGAGGCTCAAGGACTCCAGAGTGCAGGCTCAGTAGTTGTGGCACACAGGCTTAGTGGCCCTGTGGCATGTGGGATCTTCCTGGACAAGGGATCGAACCTTTGTCCTCTGCATTTCAAGGCAGATTTGTAACCACTTCCCCTACATGGGGAAGCCCCTATTATTTACTTCTTAATCCAACTTCACTCTCTGTCCTCATTTTGAGTCTACGAGTGTTTAATAGTTCAATTCTTCACCCCCTTTGCTCTGTGATAGTAATTGGTTCAGGGACACAGGGATGGAGTAAACTGAGCCAACTGGAAGGTTTCCTGAGATTTGTTACAGGAATGTTGTTGGAGACTTTCACTTTCTTGGGAATCTCAAACTGTAAAGAGCACAAAATCCTCAGGCCGACAAGTCCAACTTCCCATGACACAGAAAATTTGGACAGAAAGATGGAGAGAGAACATTATTTAAGTCTTTGGAAACAGACAAACTGGAATTCAATAAAATCCCAGCATTCCTAGTTAGGTAGGCATTCATGTGTATGGGGCCAGTTGTGTGTCTAGATAGCTGATGAGATCCTCAAGGGTCTGGCACGGTGCCTGGCACATAGTGGGTGCTTAATCAATGACTAGTTGACTAACTTAATGTATGTCTCAGTTGCTCTTTTTGCTTGTTGATGGGGCTGGGGCTGGGGTCCCCCTCCCACACAAGGAGGGGGGACCTCCTTGCTTTACCTTCACATAAAGTCAACTTTGAAAAGAGAAGCAAAATATCCATGAGCCCATTCAACTCTGAACAAAAAATTTGGTGCCACGTCTCTATCACTTGATTCAGTGACTTGCTGCTGCTGCTGCTGCTGCTAAGTTGCTTCAGTCATGTCTGACTCTGTGTGACCCCATAGATGGCAGCCCACCAGGCTCCCCTGTCCCTGGGATTCTCCAGACAAGAACACGAGTGGGTTGCCATTTCCTTCTCCAATGCACGAAAGTGAAAAGTGAAAGTGAAGTCGCTCAGTCGTGTCTGACTCTTCGCGACCCCAGGGACTGCAGCCTACCAGGCTCCTCTGTCCATGGGATTTTCCAGGCAAGAGTACTGGAGTGGGTTGTCACTGCCTTCTCCAGATTGAGTTACTTAATCCTTCTCAAATATCAGTTCCCTTATCTATAAATTAACTGTACCTCAGAGGACTTTAAGAGAGGAGTAAATAATAATAACAATGACAATACTAGAAAACATCTTTAACTCTTACTATGTGCCAAGTACTTTATTAATATTATCTCTTTTCACCATGGAGACTGTTCTATGAAGTAAGTATCTTGCTATGATACTTACTATTATGATACTTAGTATTATCTCTTATTAGTAGTATTGTCCCCAGTTTATTGAGGAGAAAACTGAGGCACAGAGAGCCTGTAACTTGACCAAAGTCACACAGCGATCAGCAGCAGAGATGGGACTTGGACCCAGGCAGTCTGGTTCTAGTCTTTGCTCTCAAACATTTGTAAAAGTACCTCAATAGCAGTAACAGATTGATCAGAAACAAGACCCACATGCTGGCCACTAAAGGCTATTTTCAAATATCCCAATGTAATATCACAAAGGTTTAATCAAGTCATATCTGTGTGATGAAAAACACGGGTTTGAAAAATGGTGCCTGTGATGTATCCGGCTGTCGTAATGATGGAGCTGAATCTCCCGCACAGCCGATCTGATTGTCTCGAGAAATCATCACTCATTAAGGCATCGGGAGAAAAATGAATTGACCCCAGAGGCCACATGGAGAGGCAGCTCCCGGGTGAGATGCTCTAGGACAGAGCAGAACTAGGCCCCAGGCAGCCAGGGAAGCCAAAGAGAATTATATTTAACATGAAACATAAACACCGTCTAAAAAGGTGGATGGTGCAGAGAAATAGAAATGTGATCATTGTCTGGTAAGTCAGAAATCCAGTTGCCTTAGAACCCACATCCACACAGGACTATCTCTACAGCATCTCAGATGATGAAATAGACTTCATTAAAGATCGCTGCAAGAATGGTGAAATGTTCCTGGTGATATTTCTGAGATGGGGATGAGTGGAGGACAGAGGACGATAACATCATAGCAGGGAGCCCATGTGTTCATTTCTGTGAACATGGCCACACGACCAGCTCTGGATCCTCAAAACACTGTCAAACACAGAACCGGTCACTCTGCTGTGGGTGGTTGCCCATCCAAGCTACAAATGATACAGCCCCGGCTGCAGGTACTTATGATTTCCCTTCTTCCACGGGCTCCTGAGGGCTTCTCGGTTGGCTCAGTGGTAAAGAATCCGCCTGCCAATGCAGGAGATATAGATTTGATTCCTGGGTTGGGAAGATCCCCTGGAGGAGGGCATAGCAACCCACTCCAGTATTCTTGCCTGGAGAATTCCATGGGCAGAGGAGCCTGGCCGGCTGTAGTCCAAAGGGTTGCAAAAGGGTCAGACAGGACTGAGCGACTCAATGACAACAAAGGTCTCCTGAGTTTTCCAGAAACAGAAAATTTCTCTGTGGATTAGGCAGGAAGTGAGCACAGCCCTCCTCATTTTAATAGAGGCAGGAATGTCCATACTGAGAAAAGCCAAACCCTCCCCAAGGTCAAGTGGCCACAGCAGGAGCAAATGGGGTACTCGGACCTTGGCCCAAATTTCCAGGGGCAGCAGGTCCCCCCATGCCTAGCCAACCCTAGAGGGATGCTTTTAGAAAGTGCTGGTCTGCTTCAGCTTTCCAGTACCTCTGGAGCAGTACCTTGTCAGTGTTTTACAAAGGAGATGCCTTGGTCTCAGTCTCCTGAGGTTGGCCACACACACACACACACACACACATCGAGTGCCCTCCTCACTTTGCCTCCTGGACAATCCAGAGCCCGGCAGAGAAAATGACCCACCTCATCCCTCTCAGCCTCACTTGAGAGCACAAGACTGACCTGGGAGCAGGGGACTCAACAGCTCAGTGTATGCCATGTTAGTTACCATCGCACACAGTGTTCCCCAGATCTCCTGGCATACATTTTTTACCACTTGTTTTCGTATCTCCTCAGCCCTACAGTGTGCTTTTCTCCAGCCAGCACTGGAGGTTCTTTTTCAGAGCATCTCCCCCCAGGCGACTGGAGCTACCTTGCCTACCTGGCACCACCTCTGCTCCCCCAGCCCCCAGGCATACGTTAGTTAACCCATGACTGACAGTGAGGGAATATGAAAGCCCAGCTCCCTTGCCGTTGGTCAGGAAGGCTCTGAAGCCTGAGTCATACTCCAGAGTCACCAAAGGAGCAGGCTGAGAGGTACCCTCTTCCAGGACTTTACTGGAAGTCACATTTTAATGAGCATCACCCGCTACCTACCCTGTCTTGCTTCCTTACTTTCTCATCTCAGGATCTGCTCCTGGGGATCTCAGTTGGAAACTGTCACTGCTCTGGATGAGAAAGATGTGGCCAGGTCCCTGATGGCTGGGCAAATTTTCAATCTATACCATGGACTCCAAAGTGGGTGTGATATCTAGGTTGAGATGTGAGATGAACAATATGTCTATTTCAAGTTGTGTTGCTCTGGCCCTTTAATATTTGTTATTTTTCGGCCTGTTTCATCATGAAGATAATATTTGGAGAATGTTTTTGCTTACTCGCTTAAGTTGGGCCTGACTCTTTTGTGACCCCATGGACTGTAGCCCACCAAGCTCCTCTGTCCATGGGATTTCCCAGGCAAGAATACTGGAGTGGGTTGCCATTTCCTCCTCCAGGGGATCTTCCCAACACAGGGATCAAACCCAGGTCTCCTGCATTGGCAGAGGAATTCTTTACCACTGAGCCGCTGGGGAAGCCCAGGAGAATGATAGAAGTTAAAAGTAAATAATTTTAACCATATTATGTAGTGAATGCTCAATAGGTCCTTACTAGTAGGGAACTGACAGCAAGAAGTTTGAACATAAAAGGTGACCACCCTGGTGGTAGAGGGTAAGTGTGTCTCCAGTGGAGTGGGCCCCCCACGCTGCCACTTTCCAGCAAAGGGATATATTGAAGACTGTTATTAAGGCCCCATTCAAGGTCTTTTCCATTCCAAACAAGGCCCACCTCTCTAGTTTTTCTTACCAGTGTTATCTTTCTGTCCCTTCATCATTGCCGTGGCTTTTCTTTGGGCCTTCTCCAAGTTCTACAGGCCTGGCATTAATTGTACGGCCCAATATTCCTATAATTGCAGGGTAAGTATTTTTGTGCAGATCACAAGTCTGACCTCCTTTGTTATTTAGTTTGAGCTGGATTCTCCGTGGACAGAGGAAAAGGCATGAAATGAGTAAATATTTAATTCCAGAGATGCCTGCATCTTCAAAATGTATTCCCATTTGCTAGGCAGCGGCCCACATATTGAAGCTGCTTTGGTCAAGCTCTGGGTTGTGCCTAGCGATCAAGGTTCAGACCCTGCCGCAGGATCTTGAGCTGTCCCTCTCAGCAGCACCTTGAAGACAGCTCTGAGTGTGTGGGCCAATGGGAGCCCTGGAAATGACTCCATGGCAAATGGAAATCAAGGAACAGAAATAAATGCCTTGACATTTGCAGATATTTTTCACAGTCACATTAGCTATGCTGCCACCACTGGGAGGTCCTGGGCCAGGGAGGGGACTTGTCTGGCATGGGGCAGGTGCTGAAGTTAAGGACTGAGGTGGCAGAGGAGGGCAGGTGGCAGACAGGAGGATCGTCAGGCAGGTGTGGTCATTCAGAGCCTAGAGGCAGGACCGTGTGGTGTTGAGAGAAGCGTGGGTATCAGAGAGGTAAGGAATGGATCAGAAAGAGGAAATATTCAGAGGCTACTTAATATTTGGAAAAACTTACTCTGTCCCTGATCTGCGATGCTATAGGCAGTCACCTTCACCTGGATGTGCTCAATGCATGAGTTTTCCAGCTCTCATGTCATCTTCATGAATGGCAGCTCTAATCTGAGAATGAGCTGACTGAGGCTCCAGTGTACTCTGTCATCATGCAGCAGGGAAGCTGTTTTCCGAAGCCATCTGGTTCATCTGGTCCTCAGCTGTAACACGCCTATACTCATGGACACTTTAGCATTTAGACTACAAAAACTAGAAATTAATGAGACTGACAAATCATATATAACCGAAGGTATGAATACCATGGCAATTTAAAGACTGCATTAACATTCCATTACACAGTAAGGTCCTAGATGTCAGAGAACTTGCTTTAAATGAGTTCTGTTAGTAGATAGTGGAGAAAGCTCCAAAATGTTATTAAATGCTAGCAATGATGTTAAAGATATTTGAGCACTTATACAGAGTGATTTAAAGAACTTTAGATAAAGTCTTTATTTAATAGGATTATCTCCAAGCAAAAATACCTCTATTCTGTATAAGGTTACACTTCCACAAATTCCAAGAAGTGAGTATTTATCTGTCCATCCATCCATCCATCCATCCATGTAACAAAGCACAGAAGATGCACAGAAGACTAAGATATTCTTCCACTCAAGGAGTTAAGGGTCTAGTGGAACGACTTTGCTTCATGCTTTCAATTCAAACCTAAGTAAATTTTGGTTGCATACAAGAATTATGTGCTTAAACCTAACACAGTGCTGAGTGCTCTGGTGGATAAAAGAAGACCTTTGAGGAGAAACAACTCTAGGCAAAAGAGACACCTATGTTGCCTGATTTTCTCTCCCTGAATTTCTGCTTTTTCTCCCAGCAACGTTTTTATATTCATTTCCCTGACTCTGCCTGGACCCCAGGAGTTCACAATTCCTCTTTTTCTCCAGGCCTATTGTGGACACAGATTTTTTTTTCTTTTGTTCTTGGCAAAGTCAACAGGCCACTGCAAAAGCCAAGGGGGTTAAAAAGAAATCCTAAAATATAAGCATTAAAAAAGGCATGAAACTATCTGCTTATGGAGTATGAATTCCCTATTTCAAGAATTCCAGTAAGATACTCGGAGCTTCTCAGCACACAGCATCTCTGATTCTAAGATTGTGTCACTCTGTGTGTTTTCTGGATGCTTACCACCTACAGGTGAGCTGATTTGGCTTCCTTCCCTTCCAGCTCCTGGTCGTCTTGTCCTTATAGTCTCTTGGTTTGGTCCCACGTGTCATTAGTCAGCTATTGCTGTGTAAGAAGCAAGCACACAAATCTCAGTGGCACAATCATAAACATTTATTTCTCTCACATATGTGAGTTGGCTGGGGTGGCCTTGTTAATGTAGATTGGATTAGCTTGGCTTGGTTCTAAGCAGCAGTTGGGGTCCAGATTGGCTTTACATGTTTCTCATGCTCTGTGGGCCAGCGGGAGAGCTGGGGGCATGTTCTTCAAAGGGTAATGGCAGAGGCACAAGAAGGCAAGCAGAAGCAAATGAAACCTCTTAAATCTGAGCTCAGAACAGACCACTGTTACTTCCAGCAACATTTTATGGACCAAAGCAAGTCATATGGCCAAGTCCAAAGTCAAGTTAAGAAAAATACAATGGACTGCAATGTTACACGCAGGCAAAGGGGAAGAATTGGGCCCAATAATTCAAGGGGAAATGGAAAATTTCTAAAGTGAATAGGTAGCACATAGATTTTTCTAATCTCAACAGCTCCAAGTACAGGTGATTACAATGTCTTCTTTTAATTTAATTATTTTATTTTTCATCTTCATTGAACTATAATTGACAAATCACATTGTAAGATGTTTATACAATGTGATGATTTGTTATATGCATACATATTGCAAAAAGATTCTCTTCATTGAGTTAATTAACAAATACATCAGATTTTAAGAAGCAACACTTGAGTGTAAAGTAACTAAATGACTTGTCCCAAGTCCCCCAGGGGTCTGTCCAGAGTTCTCGGCATGGCCCAGGAATAAGTCTGGTCCACTGAACCTCCTTCCTGAGCAGATCCAGGCCCTGCTTTCCCATTTCACATGGCCTCACCCCTATGGGCATTTCCTTTTTTCAGCCCAGGAGTGGGCTGGCTCTGATCTCATTTGCATAGCTGAGCTGATTAAGGTCTGCTGACCCCTCAGTAAGAGCCCAGACATTCAGGTCTTGGAAGCTTTGCTCTATTCTCTCCTGTAGAATTTTGTGTGGCTCCCCCAAGAGGAAAGGTTTGCAAAGCTCCAACGTTATTATCCATAATGTATAAAGCCCTCAAACATATATTGATTGACATTAATACAACATGTAGTAAAATGGAGGGTCATTCTTGCACATGGGTGGGAATGTTCTGGGTATAAATTACCTTTATAACTATCAGGCAAATGCCTGTTAACATTATGGTGGCCTTTTATCAGCCTCCAGGCTATGTAGTTTTGAGTCCTCCCTGCTACTTGAGGCCTTTTCATTTTATCTACATGTATTTGTATAAAACATTGCCTTTCAAGTTTATTTCTACCTGTATATTAGTGAGGGAAAAACACAGTTTTTAGCACTGGCTTTGGATTGTCAATGAGAGATTTTGTTATTGCAGGAGAAGTCGTGTACTTTGCTTTCAAAACACTGGTTTCTATTTTTGTCATTCCATACGCACATATATTTTAAACAGTGAAAGAGGTCTATAAGGCTTTTTAGGAGCAAACAGAAGTCTCTGGCAAACCTGTCTCCTTTACCCTTCATCTCCTTTGACTATCTCTTTGGGTATTTACTTCTCCAACTCCAAATAATACCCTTACACAGTGATTTCATGATTTTTCCTTTAAGGTGTTACCATCTTTTAGTTACTATTGACTTCCTAGGATGGAAAATGAGTATTTAGCTCTCTCTCACCACCATCATCTAGACTCATTCTTCCTTATTGCACTTCCTCTCAAAATACTCGTATTCTAATTCAGTTTAGAGCAACAGTCAGTGTTCACATGATTATGACTATGTCAACAATATCCACAGCTGAGTCATGTAGTATACCGTGGCATTTACTCACTTCTTACGGGGCTAGATTATTTGTAAAGATGGCTGCAATTCCCTGAACGCACACCCCATTGCAGTGTGATCTTGCCACCTCTCCATCTCTTGTTTGGTCTCTCCACTTCTTGAATCTGGGCTTATCCATGTAACTTGAGGGAAGGAAGGATAGGAGGAAGGATGAGAGGGAGGGAGGAAGGGAGAAAGGAAGAAAAGAAAGAGGGAAGGAAGGAACACGGTAAGATCCTAACGTGGGAAAATTTATGCCAGATAAATAAGACAAACAGTGGTCAGTTGATGAATTAATTGGGCCTTGAGCAGTGCACTGATGCCTTACTTTGCAAATTCTGAGTGGCGAGTACATTAGGAGAGTCAGATTATCCCACCAAATCCCACTTTCACCTCTTCAATTTCTGATGGTTTGCTGGGAAGCAAATTTCTCCAAAGCCTAGCTTCCTATGGCTATATTAATGTGAAATGTAATAATACATAACTGTAAACTAGTTTATGTGATTCCCAAATGAATGAGTAGGGGGAAGGTAATTTATTATCAATTTGCATCAAATTTCAGTTAATGTAAAAATGCAAAGCTTATTTTAATATACTTATTTCTGGCAAAGGCTTTCCATTAAAGAGAGTGTCAAGTGGGGGTAACGATTTGCCTGGGGAAGAGTCTTTATAGTTTTGATGTCTGGGCTCCCTGGGAGAAACCATGGGCTTTGGAAAGGTTTCTGGTTAGGCCCCAGGTTCAGTGCACACTGGAAAGTTGTGCTTTTCCACTTCCATGCTGGCTGGCTAAAACATCATGATGGATGATGACAACAGGTCCAGTGGTCTCTTCTTGGCTGACATGAGGACCAGGGCAAGGACTAACGGAAGGGATCAGGCTTGGGAGGAAGTAGAATGTATGGCCTTGATCTACAGTGTGTGTGTGTTAAATCGCTTCAGTCGTGGCCGACTCTTTGTGACTCCATGGACTGTAGCCCCCCAGGCTCCTTTATCCATGGGATTTCCCAGGCAAGAATACTGGAGTGGGTTGCCATGCCCTCCTCCAGGGGATATTCCCCACCCAGGGATCGAACCTGCGTTTCTTAAGTCTCCTGCATTGGCAGGCGGGTTCTTCACCACCAGTACCATATGGGAAGCCCTGATCTACAGCTGGGGTCACCAAAATGATGGCCTGACAGTCAGATCCTGTTCACCACCTGTTTTAACAAATTAAGTTTTATTGGAGCCCAGTCACACCCATTCTTTTGCTTATTGCCTATGGCTGTTTTCATGCTAAAATGGAAGAGCTGAGTAGTCGCAACAGAGACCACATGTCTTGCAAAGCCCAAAAGAGTTACTATCTGGCCCTTTACGGAAAAAATTTGGCAGTCCTCTGGTCCATAGAGTATCCTCTCACCTATGTGAATGTACTTCAGCTGCCAGTGCTGGGCTTCCCAGATGGCACAGTGGTAAAGAATCTGCCTGCCAAGCAGGAGAACTGGGTTTGATCCCTGGGTTGGGAAGATCTCCTGGAGGCACGCATGGCAACCTACTCCAGTATTCTTGCTTGGGAAATCCCATGGACAGAGGAGTCTGGCGGGCTACAGTCCATGGGGTCTCAAAGAGTCAGACACGACTGAGCGACTAACACTTTCACTTTCCTGAGGGTTTTAGAATCCAACTATCTCAGCCGGTTGAAACATCCCACAAGGCTCTGAAAGCTAAGCGGTTTAGGACAGTATTTTCTAAATCCTGATCCACAGATACGTGCCAGAATCTCTGAGGAAGCTTGTTCAGAACACAGATTCTCAGACCCCACCCCCAGAGACTCTGACTCAAGAGGCCTGGGATGAAGCCACTGAGGGCAGACACAGGGGTAGCCTTGGGCTCCTTTAGCAAGTGCTCCCAAGTAATTCTGAGGCCCAAACAGGTTTGGAAACCACTGTTTTATGATTCTAGATGGGATTAAAGCCATCTGAAGATGATGAGAAACAGCTGGGGTAGAGTTTTTCGTTAACTCAGTAAATCCCTGAGAGGGAACTGTTTGCTAATTCCTGTGGCGTTTAGCTCCCGAATGGATGCAGGAGCTGGGAATCCTTTTTAGCTTTCACATTTCCTGGGGCCCAGGGTTGCCTGTCTCCCCAGAAATGGAGACACTTTGTAGTTTTTTCGGGAAATCTCTTGAAGGGATAATTGTGAGGTTACTCCATTCCCCACAGCACTCATGGAGGGGAATAGCCTGCCAACTTGGAAGCTCCCTAGGGGCCTCGGTGTGGTATATTGCTTGGTGTGTTATATTTGGTGTATTAGACTTGCTGTGTTCTACAGTAACAAGCGACCGTAAAGCTAGTAACTTAACACAAATTTATAGTTCTGAAGATGGAATTCTGAAATGGGTCCCACTGGGCTAAAATAAAGGTGTTAGTAGGGCTGTGTTCCCTCTGGAGGCTTGGGAAGAATCGATTTCCTTGCCTTTTCACTTTCTAGAGGCTACCCACAATCCTTGGCTTGTGGCCCCTTTTCTCCATTTTTAAAGCCAGCAATGGTAGCCTCCTGACCTCCTCTCCTGCTGCCCTCTTCTATTTACAAGGACCCTTGGGGTTACATTGAACCCAGGGGATAATCCAGGATAATCTCCCCATCTCAAGGTCCTTAACTTAATCCCACGGGCAAAGTCCCTTTTGCCATCTAAGGGATTAGGATGTGGACATCTTTGGGGGCCCTTATTCTGCCTACCACTGCAGATGCTGATTGCAGCCATGAAATTAAAAGACGCTTACTCCTTGGAAGGCAAGTTAAGGCCAACCTTGATAATATATTGAAAAGCAGAGACATTACTTTGCCAACAAAGGTCCGTCTAGTCAAGGCTATGGTTTTTCCCATGGTCATGTATGGATGTGAGAGTTGGACTGTGAAGAAAGCTGATCGCCGAAGAATTGATGCTTTTGAACTGTGGTGTTGGAGAAGACTCTTGAGAGTCCCTTATACCGCAAGGAGATCCAACCAGTCCATTCTAAGGGAGATCAATCCTGGGTGTTCATTGGAAGGACTGATGCTAAAGCTGAAACTGCAATACTTTGGCCACCTCATGCGACGAGTTGACTCACTGGAAAAGACTCTGATGCTGGGAAAGGTTGGGGGCGGGAGGAGAAGGGGACGACCGAGAATGAGATGGCTGGATGGCATCACCGACTCTGTGGACATGAGTTTGAGTGAACTCCGGGAGGTGGTGATGGACAGGGAGGCCTGGCATGCTGTGATTCATGGGATCGCGGAGAGTCGGACACGATTGAGCGACTGAACTGAACTGAACACCGTACAGCACTGCTAAGAGTCATAAAAGAAAGGACGTGAACTTTTATGATTCAAGAGCCATCCCCTTAGCTGAGTTGTCCTTTTTCCCTTAAGAAGGAGTTTTCTTGGAACATTCTGCAGAGCGCACCATTGCTTTTGGGAGTCAGACCAGTTTAAGGAAGGGTTCTCATTCAAGGCAATTCCTCTTTCCTGTACTGGGGCCAAGGTCGGTTTGTTGCCCCAGCACATGGTATGAGAGCAAGAAATTCCCTAATGGAAACTCATTTATTACATGCCTTTTCCTTTCTTAAACCTAGAGATAGTTCTTTTAAGCACAGGCCATTTGGTTTTGTTGCTTTCGAATAATAAAAAATTGAAAAACGTTACTCTCATGCTCTATGGAATTTTCTTCTTCTCTTTCAGGTTTTGAATATCATAGCAAGCATACTGAGAATCTTTCTTTTGATTTTTGTTATTTGTATCTATTTCTTCTGCTAGTATTGTCTACTGCCTCTGTCTTCCTTGGGGCACCCCAAGGGGTCTCAGCACCCCTGTGACACCCTACATCCTAGGAAAGGGAGTCACCCTGATCTGATTTACAATGAGAAGTCTTTTAAGGGCAGAGACAGTGCTGTCTGTCCTTGTTGTCTCGAGATTTCTGGTTACCATGGCCTCCATCTATAGTTACCCAGGCTTCTGCAGAATGTAACTTGCTGCAGCCACTGTGGAAAACAGTATGGAGGTTTCTCAAAAAACTAAAATTAGAACTAGTGTATGATTCAACAATTCCATTCCTGGCTATATATCTGAAAGAATCAAAAACACTAATTTGAAAAGATACATGCACCCCAATGTTCATAGCAGTATTAGTTACAATAGTTAAGATCTTGAAGCAACCTAAGTGTCCATCAACAGATGAATGGATAAAGAAGTGTGTGTGTGTATATATATATATATATTCAATGGAATACTACTCAGTCATAAAAACAATGAAAATTTTGCCATTAGCAGCAACGTGGATGGACTTGGAGGGCATTATGCTAAGTGAAATAAGTCAGACATTCAGACAGAGAAAGACAAATACTGTTTGCTATCACTTATATGTGGAATCTAAAACTTACAACAAACTAGTGAATATAACAAACAAGAATCAGACTCACAAATATAGAGAACAAACTAATGGCTACCAGTGGAAGGGGAGAGGTTGGGAGAATACGGTTGGGAGAATGAGAGGTACAAACTATTGTGTGTAAGACAGGCTACAAGGATGTACATATACATGTACAACATGCGGAGTGTAGCCAATATCTTATAATTGTAAATGGACCACAACCTTTACAAATCTATAATAAATAAATAAAGCTGCCTAAATTGCAGCCATGAAATTAAAAGACGCTTACTCCAGGCTGGTGAGTCTGTGTGTGTGAGGCAGTAATGGACATCTCCCCAAGGTCTCCATAAGGACCCAGTCCTAGACCCCCATGATGGTAACTCAATAATATACCTGTGAGTAGCCCCCTTCCCTTCCCTGTGTCACCTCCCTGCTTCCTTCCTGGTGCCTTCTGGAGTCCCCTCCCAAATAAATGACTTGCACTCACATCCATATCTCACAATGTCCTTTTGGAGAACACGAAGACAGTGCTACTGAGTCAGGCATAATGAGCAGGAGATGAGACAAGAAAAGCCAGGAGAGTTTACATGACCACCCCTAGCCATCATGGGAGCTCAGCAAGTGTTGGGGGCATTTGAGAGCTGTGCTTAAGAGCTCAGGCTTCTGGCGTGTGCCTTGCCCTGATGTCTGTAATTCTGAAAAGACTCTGGGCCAGTTCTGTAGTCTCTCTGGGCTTTGCTTTTCTCATCTGTCCAGTGGAGATAATAATAGTGTTCTATGGGTTGGTGAGGGTCAGAGAAGATAATATAGACAGAGTTCTTAGCATAGTATCACACCACATAAAAATTCGCTACTTTTGTTGGGTTCCTTTCCCACCTTTTGCTCAAGTGAATGTCTAGCCACTTTTGCCTACAAAAAGGCTTTTTAAAAAAAAAGAAAAAAATATCAATTGTGGACTTCTGTCAGGAAACACAGGGAGGTGAGAATGGCAAAGAAAATTCAGCTGATTACAAATCTGGACATAATGAGAGTTTCAAAGAGTTTTTGAAGTAGAAAGAACATTAGTGGTCAGCTTTGTCTTCAATAAGCCTGAGTACTTCCAGAAAAAGCCCCCACAAAAGTGGCAGAAACATCAGGCAGGGTGGGAAATGGCCTTCTGGAACCAGGAACTAGGGTCTAACGGACAGATGATCATTGTGGAAAAAGGCAATCAGTAAACTCAGACTGTGTGCTATTGACAGTGTCTTCACTTGTTTCCTTCTTTCCCGGCCCCTGGTGTTAGCTAAAGGGACATGGGGACAGCAGTGAGGAAAGACTCTGAGCCACTGATGTCTTCCCCGAGGGAAGGACTAGCACACGGAGGCTGACAGCTTATCACTTAAATAGAACCCCATGACCCAATTGAAGTCCAGTGTGACAGATGACAGAAGAAAGACAAGAGGGAACCAGGGCAGCCGGCAGACCCAAATCAAAACTGAATTGGCATGGTTTCTGCCACACACGTTGCAATCTTCCCCATTCCTTGGCACTTGGCCTTGTTTGCTTGGTCCAAAGTGAAGGAGAACTGTTCAAGGAGACATGGAATCTGACTCAGTGCCATCACTTAAAATAGATCATATAGATGCTACAGAAAATCCAACCTGAACGATCTCCTTTAGACATTTGTGCTCTACAAATTCCATCACTCATTTCTTCATTCATTCAAAGATCATTTATTGAGCACCTATTATGTGGTCCAGAAACTGAGACAAGGATTTGAACGCAAGCCTGGAAAATCCCGTGGATGGTTGAGCCTGGTAGGCTGCGATCCGTGGGGTCGCTGGGAGTTGGACACGACTGGGCGACTTCACTTTCACTTTTCACTTTCACACATTGGAGAAGGAAATGGCAACCCACTCCAGTGTTCTTGCCTGGAGAATCCCAGGGATGTGGGAGCCTGGTGGACTTCCGTCTATGGGGTCACACAGAGTCGGACACGACTGAAGTGACTTAGCAGCAGCAGCAGCAGTTTATTTGGGGTGGCGGTGGGGGGTGATTTGAGGAAACATGGTAGGAGAGTAGGCAAGTGAAACAGGGACGGACAGGCAGGCAATGAAGAGTGTGTTGTCAAGCCCATTACCTCTGTGGACAACTACGATTTAACACCACTGGTGAACTTTTGAAGTCAACGTTGAGTACAGGTCTCTGTTGTCCCAACCAGGAGGCGTAAAAGTGTGCCAACTCCCTCCAGGCATCATTTGAGGGCTGTTGGGAAGGGCATAGATATCCTGGTGCTTCTGGTCTGCCACAGGAGCAGCAAAGTGGGCTCCAGAAGCCAGAGAAAAGACATAGGCATAGATGCAGACGCTGCCCAGTGGAACCGGCAAAGTCTTCACTGAAGTGGTTAGGGCTCTGACAGCTGCTGAGTGTCACTGTTCGGTGCCGGGAATTCAAGCCCTGCCCTCAAGGAACTTAGAGTTTGCAGAGGTCGAGGTCAGCTGAGGGTTACAATGCAGTGTGACAAGTGCCTTGGCAGAAATAAGTCCAGGATTCTACGGGGACGGGGGTGTGATGGATGGGAATGCAGAAGGCTGGGAGGGGGCATGCTTCCTGGAAGAGATGAGGCTGATTTGATGAGGAGGCGGCATAAGGGAGAGAAAGTCAAGACAACATTTTCCAAGCAGGCGGACTCGTGTGTGCAAATGCATGAAGGTACAAGAGGGCATTTTGACAAACGTCCTTTCTGCCTTGTTTTTCATAGCATGCGTTCTCTTCTCTTAAGAAAAGCCTTTCTTCAGTGCCACCACACTGTCCGCCCTGCCCATTATTGGATGTCTAATGCACTCAACAAATTCTATTACTTTATGCTGGATGTATGGGGCTATCTGTTAATATCTGACAGTTATTACCCAGAAACTAAAAACCTTGGAGTGAATATTTTCTTTTCCTTAAAAAAAAAAAAGAATAAAATAGAATAAGGAGAAAAAGTGAAATGTCAGAAAAAAGAAAAAAAATTTGAAGCCATGAATCTTCACAGACACATGGCACGCTTTTAAAAAAAACATGAAAAGATGCGAATTTGAGATGGGGCTAGGATGCATTCCCAAGACCAGCATGGATGTCTCCCAGACGCCTGCAAATGGCTTATCAAAGGCTCCAGCTGCAGGCCGGACTCATTTGTCAAAGGCCTGACATCTGATGACGTCATAGCGCCAGACGCTCTCCTCAGCCTGGCTTGGAAAAGGTGTACTGGGAGAGCAGGGTGGAGTCACGCCCCAGCTGACCCCCAAGATTCACTTTTATCTCTACCTGCTTCTTTTCTCTGTGTTAGTGGTATGTTGGAATTTGCTGGGGTTGAAAGCTGGGAGAGGGGAGGAGTGGGGCGTGGGTTCTTAATTTCCTTAAGCATCCCTTAAACACTAGATTTTAAAACACACTTTAAAAAATGCTGAAAGCCTGAACTGGCCTTGGGCAAAGTTGTGAAGCAGGTAGAGTCCATGTTCCTGGGTCTGTGCTCTCCCTGTTTCTGCATTTCTTTGCAGGTGAAGGAGGTTCTACTGTCCTGGGAATCAGTGTGGAAAGGTCAACCAGATATTTTTTCTATGGGACAAGGGAATTGTGGTTACCACAAGCCAGATGGATTTGGGTTTTAAAAGAGAACCATGAAAGGGAGCACTGCTTAACATGAAGGAAAGCCTCCACAGTGGAGAACATTTAGGCACAGTGAGAAGCTGGACTTGCTGGTGGCTTAGAGGGTAAAGCGTCCGCCTGCAATGCAGGAGACCTGGGTTCAATCCCTGAGTCGGGAAGATTCCCTGGAGAAGAAAATGGCAATCCACTCCAGTACTCTTGCCTGGAAAATCCCATGGACAGAGGAGCCTGGGAGGCTGCATGCAGTCCATGGGGTCGCAAAGAGTCGGACGCGACTATCCTTCCTTCCTTCCTTTTAAATCACACCAGATAGATACCTATCTTGTTCGCCAATTGTGCAGGGGCTGGCTGCCACAAATGGGGTCTGATATTAATCTTGGGTGTTACAAGTCCGGATAATCCTGGAGGGTGGGTAAGAACTAGAAGGTGGCAGGGACTTCTGGGGAGCTGGTCATGTCTGTTTCTTGATTTGGGTGTTTGCTTTGGGAAAACTCATACAATGTAAAAATCTAATGGCATGGAACAAGTTTACTTAAAAAAAAAACTGCCTTTGGAGTCTGGGGAAAGAAGATTTGAAATCTGGGAATGTCTATTCTTCCCCTTGAAAGTGTGAGTTGCTCAGTCGTATCTGACTCTTTTGTGACCCCATGGACTGAAGCCCTCCAGGCTCTGTCCATGGGATTCTCCAGCAAGAATACTGGAATGGGTAGCCATTCCCTTCTCCAGGGGAATCTTCCCAATCCAGGGATTGAACTCAGGTCTCCTGCATTGCAGGCAGATTCTTTACTATCTGAGCCACCAGTGACTCTTCTTCCCCTTGCATTGTCCCAAATGCTTTTATGTTACCACCTTTAATCCTCACACCAGTCTTCTGTGCTGGGTCCAATAATGACATCTATTCTGTAGATACAGATGCCAAGTCACAGCGATGTCTGATCACTTGCCCAAGACCATGCAGCCAGTTAGCTGCAGAGCAGGGATTCAAACCTGGGTCTTCGAGCTGGAAAGCCCGCGTTCTTTCAAACAGGTGGTGAACAGGGGCAGAGACCAACTCCCAGCTCAAACACCTCAGGGGGCTTCAAATTAGGGAAATCCCAGTTTGGTCAGGTGCCCCAGTGGATTCCATGTTTGTCTCAGATGAGATGACTGTCATGAGGGGAAAACCTGGGCAGGGGGCAGCTGGGGCAAGCCAAGATGGCAAGAATTAGGTTGGGACATTCCAGTGTGGCGACAGTGTTCAGAGCTTGGAGAGGAACTGAGGTATATGGGCAGGGACCCAGAGGAGCCTAGTGCCCAGTGGAATGGTGAGCTGGCTCAGGGCACAATGCATGGTGGGCACAGTGGGAGCAAGCCAAGGGCCTGGCGTTGAGATGACTCAGTGCTGTGGTTTGACCTGAAATGGAAGGAGTCCTCAGAACCTTGAATCTTTAAGAACCAAAGAAGTGGAGGGGTGCTTTTGGCTTAACCAGACCCCTCACCAGCAAGCAAGGTGAGCAGACAAGGAAGGTGTATATGTTACAAAGATGGCCACAACCACAGTTGTCATTCTCACAGTGGGACCAGCCACTCATCCGTCAAGTCTATGTTTCCACCCCTTTGAATCCGATGAGACCCTGTGATTCTTTTGACCAGTTGAATATGATGGAAGTGAATCTATGCCCTTAGCTGACCTAGTGGCTTCCTCTTCCTGCCTTTTGAGACTCTTGCTCTTGAGACACACCCTCTCAGAACCCAGCCACTATGCAGTGGGAAGCCCGAGCCACACGGAGCTGCTCCAGTCGACAGTTCCAGTTTAGCTGTTGGCTCACAGCCAGCCTCAACCACCAGCCATGTGTATGTGCCATCTTGGATGTCCAACCCAGGCCAGCCTGCAGGTGACTACCACTGCATCCACTTGAGAACTCCCAAGTGAGAACGATCAGCCGAGTTCAGTCAGCTCAGAGAACCGAGAAACAATAACTGTTGCTTTAAGTTACTAAACCTTGGAGTTGTTACACAAGAACAGATAACAGAAAAAGAAAGACAAGGGTCTCCAAGAAGTCAAGCACTGTAGTGCTGACAGTGTTGACTTGGGCATGTAAGGAGGAGAAAATTAAGGGAGCCTTTACAGGCTTATGTTCATAAGACACCAGTAAGACCAGGAGCCTGGAAACTTGAGATGTAGGCTTGGTCCTGCCACTCACTAGCCCCAGAGTCTTCAGCAAGTTATCACCACTCTGGGCCTCAGTTTCCTCATCTGTAAAATGGATATGATTTAGTCCACAAATATAGAATATTGTATCTGAATCCCAACTGGGGTGGGCAATGCAAAGATCCATACAAGCCAGCCCTTGAGATCTTGTGCCCATTCTAAGATGAAACCAGGCATTGTGAGAATGTCTGCATACAAATGCATGTAAGCTCATATTAATTGCCTAGATAATTCCATGGACAGAGGAGCCTAGTGGGCTACAGTCCATGGGGTCGCAAAGAGTCGGACCGACTGAGCACATACACACACGTGTTAATTATATGCAAATCTCTTCGAACAGTACCTAGCACATTACTATTATGCTGTGCCTGCAACTTAACTCTCTGAATAGCCTTTTACCCTGACTGCAGCTTTAAAAAGCTAACCGGTACAACTACTTTGGAAAACTGTTTGGCAATAAACACATACCTACCTTATGACCTAGCAATTCCATCCCTGGGTGTATCCCCAACAGAAATGGGTCCTCATTTCCGCTCAAAGGCACATAGGAGAATGTTCACAACCACTTTATTCATGACAGACCCAAGTTGGAAACAATCCAAATGTCCATCAACAGTCACATGGATAAATAAATTGTGGTATATTCATTCAACGGAATAAAACTCAGTAATTAAAAAGAATGAACCACTGTTTCATGCAACAGCCTGGATGAATCTGGCAGACAATGAGTGAAAAAAGCCACAGACAAAAGAGCACATGCTGCATGATTTTGTTTATAAAAACAGGCAAGACGAATCTATGGTGATGAATAGTTGGGGGATGTTGACTAAGAGGAGGCCTGAGGGAATCTTCTGGGCTGCTGGAAATGTTCTATAGATTGACCTGGGTGGTGATTACGAAGGCAGAAAGGGTGAAAGGGAAAGTGTTAGTCGCTCAGTTGTGTCTGACTCTCTGCGACCCCATGGATTACAAAGGCTCCTCTGTTCATGGAATTCTCTAGGCAAGAATACTGGAGTGCGGGAGCCATTTCCTTCTCCAGGGGATCTTCCCCTACCCAGGGATCGAACCCTGGTCTCTTGCATTACAAGCAGATTCTCTACCGCTTGAGCCACCAGGGAAACCCTACCAAGGAAGGCAGATCCATATGTAAAAATGAACCAAACTTCCACTTCTACTGTATGTACCGTTGTACCTCAATAAAAACATAAATAAAAAGGAGGAAAAGCTCGCTGTGTGCGGGTTGCTCCTAAGTGGGCACAGTAGGAGAGTTGGAAAAAGGTGGCGGGGGGAGGGGGGGCGGTTCCTGGGTGTGGAGTCTTCCTAGGTGGGAAGAAAATGTCTCCTTTCTCCCTAGGAGGTGGCAGTCCCCCTTTAAGTCTCGTAGTGGAGAACTCTCCCTCGAGGGCTCTCCTCAGCTGCTTGTGGTTCCCTAAGGCTGCCATCCGGCCAGTGTAGGGTTCCCAGGGGGACTCCCGAATTCCCCAAGCCTGGGCCCTTCCTTCCACAAGCAGAGTCTCAGCCTCTAAGTCTGAGAAGCAATGTTTGAAAGGGCAGCATGAAGACTCTTGTTAACACGAAGCATCGGTGACTTCAAGAACCCACAACAGCAGCCACGAAAGGAGTGGAGATGCAGGGGGACCCACTGGAGCTTTGTGGAAGTTGAGCGTGGCGCCTGCTGCGGAATCTGATTCCTGACAACTGGGGACTGAACCACAGGAAGGAGCAGGCTTCTGCAGGCCTCGGGTTAGGTGTTGGCAGCACTGTGGGCTTCCCAGAGGAACAGGGCTGGCTGGAGAAAGGCTTTCTTTCCAAGTGCCCTGTTCCCGCGCCCTCCCCCATACCGCCCCTCAGACTTGGAGAGGGGGTTTCAGGAGCCAACAATACATGATGCCCCCTCCCCTAGCGAGGGGCCAAGGTGTCCCTTGGTTCAGACCATCCAAGCCCGCCGTAGCCCCAGCCGCCGAGCGCGGCGGATTCAGCCTAATTCATTTAGAAACGAGCTGGATTTTTATCACCATCTCTGCGGGGAGCGGGTTTCGCTGCTGCCTGCGGGCTTCCCTAGGTGAACACTCTGGCATCGGGCCCCCCCGGGCATCCCCTCCCCCAGTGCCCCTGCCCCGGGGCCGCCTGGGCCGCTGGGGTCTCCCGCAGCGCGGCGAAGCCCCGGGGAGCCCACTCCTCGGCCCTCCCGCCCGCGCGTTGAGTCCCTGGCACTTCTCCGGGGACGCAAGGGCGGCCCGAGGGGAGCCGGAGGCCTCGGCACGGCCGCAGGGTAATTGGAGCGCGCCGGGGGCCGCCTGGGGGAGGGGGACGGGAGGCCCCTCGGGACGCCGGTCCCCGCCACAGCCCGGGAGGGGGCTGCGGGGACGCGGCCGACCATCGGGGGGTCCGCACAGTCACGCGAGCCCCCCCACCCGCTCCGCACCGCGCCGCGCCCTCCCCGCGGCTCCGCCCGCTCATTAGCGGAGGCCGGGCCGGCCGGTTCGCCTCTCCTCCGGCCGCCAATTACCCGCCCTGCTGGCTCCGAGCGCGCCGCCGGGCCAGACAAAGGCGCGGGCGGCGGGCGGCGGGCGGCGGGCGGCGGGCGGGGAAGGGAGGGGAGGGAGCCCGGGGCGCCCGCGCCTGCAGAGCCGCGGCGGCGGCGAGATAAGGGCTCCCGGGACGCGCCGCGCTCCACATGGAAATGAACCCGGTGAGCTGGGGAGGCGAGCGCTGCGGCTTGCCCGGCCTGGGCGCCCGAGGCGGACGCGGCTCGCCCCCTTCGAACCCACGTTTTGAAGGCGACGACACCCTCCTACCCCCACCCCCTGCAGATGAAGCAATGGGGCCCGGGTCGTCCCCGGAACGCCAGCCGCTCGCCCCGCACGGCTTGGCGTTTGCAAACAGCTGGAGCCGGAGTGCCACGTGCCTGGTGCCTCCCTCTCCGCAGCTCCCTGAAGTGGCTGTAGGTTTGTGCTTGGCACGGTGCAGCTAACCCAGGCCTTGCGTGCTTTTCCCCCTCCACAGACCCGCTCCCCGCCCCCAGGCCCAGAGGGTCTCGCGCCTCCTAAGCAAAGCTGGGAGCCCGAGTCCGCGCGGTCTGTTAAACAGACTCAGCATCGCGCCTTGGTAGCCGATCTCCAGGCCAGCTCCTTTTGTGATCAGGCGATTTGTTTTTTTTAAAATATTTGGAAACGTGAGACACGGGGAGATGAAATGATTTATTCACAGCTCCGCGGATTAGTGGCTGCGTCTAGGGCATAGTTCGTGGTCTTCCAGCATTTTGAACATCCTGATTTTTTCAGGGAGAAAACTCCCCACTAAAACCTTGCACTCTGATATTTTCCGATTCTAAAGCTCCATTGGAGGCTCCTTGCCACCAGAGTCTCTTTACATGAAAGAGAAGAACAGGGTCTGGGGACCTCCCTGATCTGGCCACAAAGATTTGGAGGAGGTTTGGTTTTTATTACTTTGCATTATGAAAAACAATAGGTGACATTTCTTCTTCATCCAAATCTAGGTTTATTATGCTGGATGTGAGGTCTGAACTTCCAGAATCGGCTCTGGCTGAGGAGGATCTGGAGTTTGGAGGCCGAGTCTGGGCAGCACCCACCCTGCCCTAGGTCTGCTCTCCTGTGTTGGGGGGCTGGGAGCTTTCTGGGGTGCTTCCCGGGGCTCCTCTGTTAACTCTTCCCTGACATGTATCACCTTGGTCCTGAGGGGCTTTCAGAGGTCACTTCCCCTTCAATCCAGTGCAGGGACAGTGGGGTAGGGGTCAGGGAGACTCGGGCCTTGGGGGATGCCTGTGGGATGAGATGTAGGCTGCCTCAAATGAAGACAAATGTCCTTCAATAAAGTGCTGTTCCCAAGCGCCCCCCCCCCACCACATTGCTGTCTTCTGTCAGCGGTGGCTTAGGGCTCTGAGGTCAAGTTCTTCCTTCCATCACCTCCCTTTCCCCCCAGGCCACTTAGCTTTTCTCAGAGAATAGCCAGTGGGGGACTTTCTGCTCACTAACACTGGCCTCAGAGGCCGGGCGCTGGGCCAGAGGCAGAGGGAGGGAGAGCCTGGGTGGCTTGGTGCCAATTACTGTGCCCTCCCAGCAGGGGTGGGGTAGGGGATGGGGAGACATCTCTGAGCACCAGCCTTACGGGCCACAGTGTTTCCGCAGTGTGGATGGCAAAGAACGTCTGCTCTGGAAGGGACTCTTTCATGGGGGCTCCTTCCCGGTGGCCTGGGAGAAACTGCCTGATGGAGCAGTCTTCTGTCCCTGAGGCTTCCCACACCTGTCCTGGATGGCACCCGTTCAAATCCCTCTGTGCTCCTTGGTAAACAGCCCCGATACCCAAATGCCCTGCTCCCAAGACCTTTCCCAATCCAGTAATGAAAAGGTTAACAGCAGGTGCAGGGCGGGAGTGGGGTTGGAACCCTGCCCTAGCCTGCTTCCCTTCAGTGGGGATGACAGTGGGAATGGTCAGTGAGGATGACAGCTGCCCCCAGACCCGGCTTTTACTAAAAGTATTAGGTGGCCAGTTGGTGACCTATCGGTGAACTTGAAAGACTAAATTCACCCTCAAATTTCCCTTCTGCAGAGGCTCCAAATCTCTCTCCCATGATTTCATTGTTTTGCATTCAGCTTCGGCCTCCTCTGTGATCCTGTTTTCAAATGTTCTTTACATCTCCGTCTTTGCAAATCTTGTGCCTTGGGCATGGGGCAGCCAGTGGGAGGCAAGATGCAGGGGATGATGTAACTGCCTGCGCAGCTAGAAGACACAGACACTGTGGTCTGGTGGGGGGGCCTTTGGGGGCGCTGGGCCCTGAGGTTAGAGTCTCAGAGCAGGGCGGAGGGGACCTGCCTGGTTCTCAGCACCCGGGCCTTCGTGCTTCAGGAAATCCAGAGCAACTGCTAAACCCCTTTGCAGGGTTTGATCACAGCCTGCTGAGGGTGACTGTGTTGGAAGTGGCAACTGGCTCCTGTCCCCTTCCCCCACACACATGTTCCAAAAGGAAAGCAGAAAGCCCCTCAGCTCATCTCTGCTTAAGGTTTCCTAACGCGGACAATACAAAGCTGGTCCCACCGCCTTTGGAGTATTTCCCTTTGAAAAGGCTGCTCAGGATCCTTCCTAGGTTTGAACTCCAGAACCCCTGCTTCCTAGCTCTGTGCTCCTGAGCCAGTTGCGGAACTCACAGCCTCAGTTCTCTCATCTGTATAATGAAGATAATAAAGGTCCCAACCTCCTAAGGTTGTTGTGAGGATTAAATAAGGTGATGCATATATATATATATATTTCACAAGATAATCACCCACTGTCAGTTACCCCTCCCCCCTCCTTCCTTTTCCAAACTCTCAGTGCACCATGAGCTCAATGCAATACATTGGGCTGTGGGAGAAATGATAGATAATTTGAGTTAAATTAGGTGGCAGATTAAAACAATTTTTTTTTAAATTAGGTGAGTGGGTGAAGAATCCGCAAAGGAGAGGCAGGTTCGATCCCTGGGTCAGGAAGGTCTCCTGGAGGAAGAATTGGTAACCCACTCCAGTATTCTTGCTGGAAAAATCCCATGGACATAGAAGCCTGGAGGGCTACAGTTCATGGGGTCGCAAAGAATCAGACACAATTGAGCGACTAAGCACAAGCACGAGGTGGCAGAAGAGATAGAGTGGATGGCTAATGCAAAAAGCTACTAGGTCTTTCAGCTGCGAGAATCTAATATAGGGCACTGGTTACACAGGTGATGGGATTGCTGAGAAGCCCCGCAGGGGAGGCAATCAATCCAGACTCGAAGAAGCAGAGCTGCTACTACCCTTCAGTGGAAGGCTAAACGGAGGACATGCTATTATTGGAACCCAGAAATGAAGTTGGTGTTGCATGTGGGGTCATGAAGGAAGGGACCTTGGAGCCACAGAAAAGAACTAAGGCTGCTGCTGGGGAGGCCACAGGAAGCAGAGCGAGGGGAAGAAACACCTTGGCTTCTCCCTTCCTCCTGCCCTCTTATGTTCTGCCAGGGCAAGGGAGCCCATGAACTGTGATTCCCTGCGGTACAGGGCAGGTCAGAACGGGGGCAGGAAGCAAACTGGCATTTGACCAGTGCAAGGGCCAGGGCTTCTCCAGCCCTGCTGCCATGGTGACACGGGGTGACAGAGGTCTTTCCAAATCTCATCAAACTGAGTTCAGCCCCAGCAAAGGGTTACACGTTTCTGTTGATCTCGGACTCCCCAAGAGTGGCTTCCAGCCTGTAGGAGTGCTGGATGGCCATCTCCACTCCCCTACAAATGCCACCTTTGTCACCAATGTGGCTGCAGTTGTGGCCCCAGGCCACAGTGTACGGTGGCTTCACTAATTGTCCCTTTAAACCTCTGATTCTTGGGAACCTGAAGGAAAAGTGAAGTCTACACAAGGGGGAAGGGGGAGTGGGAAGGAAGACTTAAGCCTTTCTGAGGATCCACCTTGAAACATTTCAGGTGAGAGGAGTTGATTCTAAACACACGCCCAGGTGGGGCTCTGCACGGTTCTTCTATACTGGCGTCTTACGTATCTCGAGAACATAAATCAAATTATACTTCTGTGGGGCTTGTGGGAAAATTCTAGATGGACAACAGGCCTGTTTCAGATCAGGCCTTACTTACTGGAAATCTTGCTTATCAGAAAAGTCCTTGGAAAGCTGGGTTAATTTGGAAATTGGGGTTAATTTGTTTGGAGCCAAAACCAAAAGTCGAATGGTAGTTCTTTTTGTGCTTTGAGCACAGGCGTTTTCTTTAGCACACATCTGGTTTTGGCACTGTAGGTTTTCCTGGTTTATTGCTTTAGCTTGGTGGAAAGATCCAGGAGTTTCTGGAGGAAGGTTTTTTTCAGTTTTTAAGTTGTTTTTAGTTTTATTTATTTATGGTTGCGCTGGGTCTTCATTGCTGCTCCAGCTTTCTCTGGGGAAAGCGGGGGCTACTTTCTTTTTACAGCTCATGGGCTTCTCCTTGCTGCGGCTGCTCCCATTGAGGAGCACAGGCTCAATAGTTTTGGTGCACAAGCCCAGGTGCCCCGTGGCATGTGGGGTCTTCCCAGCCCAGGGATCGAACCTGTGTCCCTTGCCTTGGCAGATGGATTCTCAGCCACTGGGATGAAAGGGAAGTCCAGCATTGTAATGTGATGGTCCTCTTGGGAACCTGTAGGACGCCTGGCCAGAGCAAACTTCTCTTTCTCCTTTAAGGTGGGGACACAACAGGGCCAAGGTAGTGCGTTGATGCACTCTCTTTTGTCCCTGGTAGTCACCAATGCTTTCATCTTACCCAGACCTCACGTAGGATAGATGCTAATTGACAGAGGGACCAGAGGCATTTGGAACCAAGAACAGGTGATTTAAATTTCAGAGCCACTGTGGCAGGTCCCAGGCCCCAACCTGCAGACCATTCATTTGCTCCCAGGACCTCCAGAGGAAGAGGAAGGGCCACTGCAAGGTTTTCTCAAGTGTTCAATTGTGGGTTGAAGGAACCCACTAGGAGAGAGAAGTTCGCCAAGGAAATGACTACATAAACAACTTTCCAGGGGGCCTATTTAAAATGCTCAGGGGAATAAATTGTTTTAAAGCGTTTAAAAAACACCATTTACATACAATTAATATGTTGATTGCACAGCATTCTTATTAATTCATTATAGCAAGGATTTCCACATAGCAAAACAGCTTTCCAGTACTTAGCTTAGTTTGTGATATAGCATGAGCTGGGAAATTACATATATAATCGCTATATATAACAGCTATATATAATTACACACATGCACACATATAAATGTCTAAATATGTAAAATTTAGAGTCTTTAGTAACTCAAATCTCATTTCTCAGCATCCATACCCTACCTTACCCAAACATACCTTCTGCCACACAGGGTGGAACGAAGGAGATTTTCTTTTACATCCTTACAAGCCCACAGCCCTTGTTTGTTATTATAGTAAAGGGCCATGTGAAGCATTTGATAATCAAGATTCACTGTGTGAGAAATGTCGATGCTATGGTTTAACAGAAACCCCACTTTTACTGAGCAGGAGAGATGAGTCTACCACAGGGAGAAGGTGGCAGTTAGTGGGGAGCTGGAGTAGATCAATGGATACTAATGACAGGTATCTGGGAACCTTTCATTATAGGGGTCACCAGGAAATGTGATCTTGACCTTGAAGCCTCTAGAGAATAAAGGAATGTTTTGGGTTTTCATTGCAGGTGTAACTCACGACCCCAGAGCTTGTTGGCTGGGAACAAAAAGAATTTGATTATTTTTCATGATTCTTTGGGTTGACTAAGGCTCAGCTGGGTGGATCTTCTGCTGGTCTTGCTTGTGGTTAGAGTCAGTTGGTGGGTGAGGCTGAACTGTCTATGCTGGCTTCATGCCCACGACTTGTTCTCTGAGAGGGGATGGCCAGGAGGTTGAGGCCTTTCTCTCTATGTAGCTAACTTGGCATTCTTTGTGTGGTGGCTGGATTCCAAGATTGAGTGATCCAAGAGAACCTGCTTATACACTCTGCCTGCATCATTCTTGCTAAGGTCCCATTGGCCAAAGCAAGTCTCACAGTCAGAGTGAGAGGGGACTAGACCAGAGGGTGAAAGTACAGTTTACTGGGAGCTACCACTGCCTCTCTATCACAAGGGGACTGCTCTTTCTGTCCTCTTGTTGTCATTTAGTCACTAAGCTGTGTCTGACTCTTTGCGGCCCCATGGACTGTAGCCTGCCAGGCTCCTGTGTCCATGGGATTTCCCAGGCAAGAATACTGGAGTGGGTTGCAATTTCCTCTTCCAGGGAATCTTGCTGACCCAGGGATCAAACCCAAGTCTCCTGCTTGGCAGGCAGATTCTTTACCACTGTGCCACTTGGGAACCCTTTCCGTGCTCTTAGAAGCTGTTATTTTGTATTCCCTATTCTTTCTTCCCTTCTTGCCTCCAGCTGCCCGCTATTCCTGTCAGAGGCACATGTAGGGTGGGCAGAGGCAGCACAGTGGTCAGTGGTGATGGCAGTGGTGTGACAATCCCTCACCCCCCACCTCCCCAGTCAGCATCTCAATATCTTGGACAAGCAGTCCTTATTTCTGAACTTATCCTGCCCCAACCCCGAATATGAAGGGTTATATAATATACAGATTGAGCAGACAGGATGTTGATTTTTTTTTTTTTTTTTTAGGATTCCAAGTCAGTTGTTTTAATATTTCACTGAACCACTGCAGAAAATCCTTCATTATGGGATGGAAATGCTTGAAAAATGGCCTTCTAATTAATGTGAAATGAGAGAGTGCCCCTCAGAGCAAGGGAGACTTGGCAGCTGTGAGGGTGATGTCAGCAGGCCAGCACTTCCTGGGTGGGGTGATTGGATGCGGCCCCATCCCAGCATATATTTGCCTCATGGAGCCCATTCAGCATAAATCCTGCCAAGGGGCCAGACTGGAGACAGCAAATTGAGAACCTTCCACAGCTCACTGAGTTACCGCTTCCCAGAAATTGCTGAAGCCATTGATCTCGATCTTTTTAAATCATTAAATGATTTTAGCATTCAGGCACGCAGCAGGTCTGTGCTTGGTGACCTGCAGGAAGTGGGAGTGGCTTCAACAGCGGATCCCTGCACGCAGCTTTGGCTGGGCACAGGCTCAGTCACGTGGTGGCATGACAGTGACCTTTACACCAGCATGCAAGACTGCTTCTAAATAAGACACAAAATCACTCACTCGGCCAGCCCTCCCTCTGTCCTCTGAGAGTCTCAGTAGAGCAGTGTGTTTATGAGAAACCTTAAAAGCCGCTTGCATCCTGCCCTGCGAGCACCATCCCCCCACCCCCGTCACCCCCTGCCCCTGGAGACAGTTACTGGGATGCGTACATCTCTCTTCTGGGGTGTCTGCCTCATTGGACGAAGCCTTGGCAGAGCCATCATGGAGTAAAGGGGATTAAGAACCTTGCTTCGAGCTTGAACCATTGGGTGGAAGTAATAACAACAGTAGTATTAGCTCATACTTATTGAGCCCTAACTGTGCGCCAGCCCTGTGCCCCACCCCACCACATTTGAACCTGACAGTAAGCCTATGAAGTAGGTACTACTCTGGTTTCCCTTGTATAGACCAGCAACAAAAAGGAACATGGCCCAGAGATCCCTATTTTAAAAAGAGTTGCTGCCCTCCTGGCTTCGTGGTTTACTTCTTGGCATCTTATGATATTCGATGTCATCAGTAATGACTAAGTGCCTCAATAATGCCAGTGCTGGGGGAAGACAGGCCCTAAAGCACAGAGAAAGACTGTAAAGCTTGAGGGCTTTACAGTCCAGGTGGGGCAGGAAAGCCAAGCTGTTTTCAGGGCAGTTCCGAACAGTTAGCCACACTAACGGAGAAGGCAATGGCAAGCCACTCCAGTACTCTTGCCTGGAAAATCCCATGGATGGAGGAGCCTGGGGGGCTGCAGTCCGTGGGGTCGCTAAGGGTCGGACACGACTGAGCGACTTCACTTTCACTTTTCACTTTCACACATTGGAGAAGGAAATGGCAACCCACTCCAGTGTTCTTGCCTGGAGAATCCCAGGGACGGGGGAGCCTGGTGGGCTTCCGTCTATGGGGTCACACAGAGTCGGACACGACTGAAGTGACTTAGCAGCAGCAGCAGCCACACTAAGGCAGCATTTTCCACACGTGACTATTGGAGGTGGTAGGGTCCAGTGGAAGATCGTGGGTGCTGCTGTCCCATCAGACCTGGGTTCAAATCTCAACTCTGCTGTGTGGTTTGGGGGAACTTAACCCTTTAAGCCTCAGTTTCCTCTTCTGTAAAATAGGCGTGGCAGCACCAACTTAAAAGTAGCAGAAAGAGTGAAGAGTCTGCCGTAAAGTAGTCTCCCAGATATTTTCTTAGCAAATGTGGCCATTAGGCGAAGAGCATGAGAGGTGGTGGGCATAAAGTAGAAAAGGATCTGGAGGGGAACAAGGAGGCTGCTGCTGCTGCTACTAAGTCACTCCAGTCATGTCTGACTCTGTGCGACCCCATAGACGGCAGCCCACCAGGCTCCACCGTCCCTGGGATTCTCCAGGCAAGAACACTGGAGTGGGTTGTAATTTCCTTCTCCAATGCAGGCAAGTGAAAAGTGAAAGTGAAGTCACCCATCCATGGGATTCTCCAGGCAAGAGCACTGGAGTGGGGTGCCATTGCCAGGTCAAATGAATTGTATCCAACACACACACACACACACACACACACACACACACAGAAGATGGTTACCTCAGTCTTTGACAAGGACCCTGTGTTCTATGCCTGAGGGTTCGGGACTTGGGTTCACTTACCCCAAGCCATTGGCTTTCTGCTTAACTGGAGATGAGAGAATATTTAAGTCCAGTAGAGCTAGGGTCTCCAGTATTCTTGCCTGGAGAATCCTGTGGACAGAGGAGCCTGGTGGGCTGCTATCCATGGGGTCGCACAGAGTCGGCCATGACTGAAGTGACTTAGCATGCATGCATGCATTGGAGAAGGAAATGGCAACCCACTCCAGTATTCTTGCCTGGAGAATCCCAGGGACAGAGGAGCCTGGCAGACTACAGTCCATAAGGTTGCAAAGAGTCAGACATGACTGAAGCGACTTAGCATGTATCCTGCACAAAGCCTGGGCTGGCATTCATCACAAGGTGCCTTCTTGACACTGAATTGGCTGTGGCAGGGTTTTGGAGTTAATACTTTAGGTGGTGGATTGAAGGAATGTTAGAAAGCTGGGCGCAGGGGTGACCCTCAAGGGGTTTGGGTCAGTCGTGATTGCCCTTTATGTAGTACTTCAATATTTTAACACTTGATTTGACTTTACCATTGTGTTTGAAAATCAGTTCTGAGCTTAAAGGTTACTTTCTGTTTCGGCAGCATTGCCACAATGCTTGTGTGCAGGACATGGGAGTGGGGTAGGATGGGGTAGGGTAGGGTGCTGGTGTAGAAAGAGCTATCATTGTAAACACAGTTTCTTGCTTCAGAGTTGGGGAAGCAAATTCCAGCCCCATTAGTGGAATAAAAAATTTAACTCTCAGGCCCATGGGCTTCTCTGGTGGCTTCCCTGGTGGTAAAGAATCTGCCCTCAATGCAGGAAACTTGGGTTTGATCCATGGGTCGGGAAGATCCCCTGGAGGAGGAATTGGCAACCACTCCAGTATTCTTGCCTGGGAAATCCCATGGACAGAGGAGCCTGGCAGGCTACAGTCCATGGGGTCGCAAAAGAGTCAGGCACAACTGATTAACTAAAATAACAGCAACAACTCAAGCCCATCTGCCTAGATAATCAGAAACCAACTCTCCTAGGCCCTGTCTCCTGGTCCTATATGCCTGACTTGTTTCCCAGCCAGGAGTCTCTTTTGTGCTGGAGGGCTGATAACTTGCCCTTGAAGGTGGTTGCCTCCCAAGTGCCTCTGGGAGCAGCTGGGGCCTGGACAGTCTCAGGACATCCCTGAGTGTTGCCGCCTTCATTGAGGGCACTGGAGAATGCAGCTTTAGGTGAGAGCTTTGTGTCTGGCATTGGTGGCTGACCTGCCACCAGCAGCACAATCTGACCAGCCCACAGGGCAAGGCATGAGGGTGGTGGGTTCCTCACAGGGCTTCTTTGGGCCACACCTGGTCAGAGACCCTGGATCTAAAGATCTTCACATTTTTCTCCCATAGCCACTTGGTCAGGGCCATGCCTCCACCCAGTGGGCTCTCCTGGAGCAGAAGGGTGAGGTTGGCCTAGCTGCACCCCCAGGGACCCAAGATGACTATGCTGTGGCTTTGTCACAGGGGGTCTCCAATGCCGGCCTGAAGACTTGAAATTTATGTGAGAAGGAATTAGGAATCAGTGTCTTTGGGATGCAAATGACAGAAACCCAAATCAAACCAACTGGAGCAAAACATAGAATGGACTGGTGCAGGGAAGGGAAATTTCCAGCCCATAGCTTCAGACATAGGGACTCAAACAATAATTTTAGGTCTCTGTCATTCCATTTCTTAGTCAGCTTTAAGCCACATGGTGGGCAAGATGGCTGCTCCCTTAGTGGAAACAGAGTCTGCCCAACGAAGGCTCTGATTGGCCAAGCTAGTGTCAAATGCCCAATGACTTTGCCTGGGTATGGGAGTACACTGATTGGATGACCAGGGCAGGGTCCTAGTCTGGTGGGTCGGGGGTGAAGCTGGAGAGAGTGGAGGCAGGCTCAGACCTTTAATTGGAGCTGGTTGCCCACAAGAAAGGATTCCCAGGTGGCTCAGTGGTAAAGAATCCACCTGTCAATGCAAGAGACACAGGTTTGATCCCTGGGTTGGGAAGAGCCCCTGGAGAAGGAAATGGCAACCCATTCCAATATTCTTGCCTGGAAAATTCCATGAACAGAGGAGCCTGGTAGGCTACAACCATGAGGTTGCAAAGAGTCAGACACACTGAGCACACATGCATGCCCACAAGAAAGATTCTGTTTCTAGAAGACAAGGGTGCTGGGCAGACAAAGCCAGTTTCCCATTGAACTTTCTTAACTGTTGGCGGAAATGGTGTTATTAAGGCAGCTCCAGGAGCTTCTTCCAAAAGCAAACTTGCCTGTTTGCCTTCCAGGCTGCCCCATGGAGGTGCCTGGGGCGGTTGCCAAGAGGGCCTGACTCCCCCCTCCCCACTGCCGCCCCCACTGTGTCCAGCTGCATCCATTTAGCAAGGCTAGTTGGACCAGGAACAAGGGCTCTCCTTTCACTGTCTGTGGCATTCAGGACGGCCTCGTGCTCAGCCAAAGGGCTGCTCCTTGTCCAGATGTCCGGAGGGGCTGGTTTCATGTGTCTGACAAGGCTGCCTTTCTGGACAGGAGGATCTGAAGCAGGGACATGTCTGCAGCCTGGGCACGGGGTGATAAATGCCCCCTCTGGAATGCAGAGATGAATTCTTGGGGGAAAAAAAAAAAGGCTTTCATGGTTATTGCAAAGACCCCATACAAGGGGGTTTCTCATCTCTAACTGCAGGATGTGGGGCAGAGGAGAGGTGCTGGGGAAACAGGGAGTCGGGGGAGACAGACACTTGACTGTAAACCTCTGGGGACAGCCCACCAGCAACAACTTCTTTTCCTCTTGAGCAGCCCCTGGGACCATGGGTTCCAGCCTGATCCCTGCCTCCTGCCTGAGTGTAGTTGCTGTCTGTTAACCAGCCTGGGAGAATGGGGTTGTGTTTGCCTTGCCTCCTGCCCAACCCCCAGACCCCCTGCCCCCCGGGGCGTTAGGGGAAGCTGCCTCACACAAATGGCTTTGTACAGCAAGGGACAAAACGGCCGTTCATTCCTCATCCTTGCCTGGGGACAAAAAGATGAGTGTGGCCCGGTTTTCTCTGGTCTAGGAAAGATGGAGCTGGTGGGGACAGAGAGAGAAGGCTGGCAGCCCAGGGGCGAGGCAGGGATGAACATTGGCGGTGACCACATGGAGGGACCATGTGACCCACATCCATACAGGAAGGAGGGCATTCCTTTAGTGCCCCTTTGACCTGCTGGCACAAGAACGGGTCATCCATGGTGGTGACCAATGGCTTCATCTGTGGCAGTTTCCTTGTTAGGTCTGATCTCCTGGCTCCCCAGGGCCTCTGGCCTTTACACATCTCAGGAAGCTTTCCTTTCTCAACGGTCTTTATAAAATCAATGCACTGTGGTAGTTAGGCATGGGCTTGAGGTTTAGATAGACCTGGTTTCAAAATCATGTCACAGTCCTAGCTGTGACCTTTGGCTTGTCACTTGGCTTCTCTAAGCCTCAGTTTTCCCATATGTAAAACGGAAATAGCTATAGCATGTATCGGATTGTTTGCAGGATTGAATGACACGATCCATGTAGAGTGCTGAGCTTAGAGCCTAGTACATATGAGGTACTCAATAAACATTGGTAATTAATAAATAACATGGGTAGCTATGTCCATAGTGTTAGTGTTGGGGGTGGGGGATGAGAACTCAGGAAGTCCCACTTTATCAATAAATTGTGTCCCAAAGTTAACTTGTATGTCTGTAATTTGGACCTCAAAACATGGTTCCCATAGAAACAGTGCTAAGAAGAGTCGTTGAGGCTCCTGGGTAACCCACAAAAGCCAATTCAACTGTCAGTGCACCGAAAATAACTGAGTAGTGGCTATAAAACATGGCAGAAAATTCTTTCATACTCTTCCCATTGAGAGATGGGGTCTGTGTCCTCTCCCCTTGAGTTGCATGGGCTTGTGATTGCCTTAGTCAAGAGTATGGCAGAAGTAATATCTCATGGCTCAGAGACTGGGTTGCAAAAGGCCATGCAGCTTCTGCCTTGTTTGCTGGAAGACTCGCTGTTGGAAGCCTGAGCTACCATGTAAGGTGCCTGGCTGCCCTGAGGCCACCATGTCGGGGGGCAGAGAGAGAGAGACGAGAGATGCCTGATGAACCCCCAGTCATTTGAATCGTTCTTAACCATTCAAGTCTCGCCAGCTGATACCTGGTTATTGTGGAGAACAGACAAGCCACCCCAGGGTGCCCTGTCTGAATTCTTGATGGATGATATCTGTGAGCTTAATACAATGGCTGTTGTGTGTGGGGGGGTTGCCACTATATTTTGGGGTAATTTGTTACACAGCAATAGCTGCTCAAAGCACTATGGGCCACTACTAACAGGCTCACAGTTGTTTAGGGCTTACTGTATGCCAGGTACCATGGATTAACTCATTCATTCTTCTGCTGTAAACTAATAGAAAGTAATCTTAGTCATTAAATACAAATACAACCATCAGTAACTTGAAACGGAGAAAGTTTCTTCTAGCTCAATGCTGTGGCTTGAAGCCAAACAGGCATGAATTAGTTGGGTCTGAGGAGGCTCATGGAAACATCAGTGATGATGCATGACACTTCCAGAAATGTCAAAGGTTGGTAGAGATTGATGACATTGACTGTTTGTTTTGTCTAATTTCGCTTCAAATTGAATAGCCTTTCTTTTCCTCCATTCAATTGTGTCTGTTGCAGAATTTGGCCATCACATGGCTTTTTAACTCAGATATATGGAATGAAGGAAAAGCAAAAGAGATTTTTTTCCCTAGACAAGATTTGGAAGAGGGGAGTGGAAGAATAGGAGGAAAAGGAAGATAGAAGTAGCCTGTGACTCATTGACTGAGCAAAGCTGATGAAACAGAGATTTCAGGAGACATGAACTCTCCTCGGGTTGGTGATGGAGACGGTGGGGGAGATATGACCAGATGTAGGGAGTTGTCCCCTTGTGGTGGGTTTAGTCATTGGATCCAATTCATCCCCCCTGCCTGCATCCATGTCCTTGCTATGGCTTCATCATGGGTAGAAGTACATTTCCTCCCTTGACTTTGGGCTTGGCCATGTAACATGCTAGCCGAGGGGGTGGCATGGAAAGACAGTGTTCTGACCAGAGCCTAGGTTCCGCGAGGCCTCATGAGTCTCTGCTTGTCCTCTTGGGCTTCTGCCATTGCCATGAGAAAAGCACACCGTGGCTTGTACCCATCCCAGGAGGAGGGGAGAGACTTGCAGAGATGAGCCCCCCAGCCAACCCATGAACTAACTTGTCAGTATGAAATCAATGCTCATCGGTGGATGCTGCTATGATTTGGAGATTGTTATGCAGCAGTAGTTGGCTGATATACCAATAACCCACACAGCTTATAAACTATCTGGTGCAAACGTAGATACTACTCAGGAGGCACTGAGTAGACCAGGAAGTAATTTTGCAGTTGATGGTTTTGCAGTCACCTAATAAGACTGAATGATGTCTTCCAGAATTCACTTTCCTCTATATTTCTGGGTTAGGGTTGGGCATGGGAGAGATGAGCATGAGATTTGGAAGGTGGGAGTGAAGGAGCAGCCACTTCTGTGGCTGGTGTGGGATGTTGGCCCCTGCAGCACCTGCCAGACCTCCTCCCCACCGCTCCCCCAAGCCCTGGGGGCAGGCAGGTGCATGTGTGGCTTCCGGCTAGAGGCCACCTGCCTGGCCCGCAGGTCATTCTGTGCCTTTGAGGTTGGAGGTGGTGAGAGAGAGAGATGCGAGTCCCCGCTTGTCCTGGCAGGTTCAGCCTGCCCTTGGCCTCCCTCGCTTCACATCCATCTTACCTCCCTGACTGCTGGCTTCTGAGCCATCACCAGGCACAGGAGTGGTAGCCAAGTAGAGACTGCTTAACCAGCTCCCTCCACTGCATCTGGGGGCTGATCACTACTCCCTCTTCTCTAGTCGCTCAGAGGGATTCTGCTTCCCCATCAACTCAGGCTGATACAACCGGCTAGACAATGGTACACCGAAAATAATTGCAAGCCTGGGGTCCCTAACCGCAAAGGTGCCACATACCTGCATTTAAGGAACTTCCATTCTTCCTGAAGGGGAAGACAGCTTCACCAGTCAGTCAGAGACTGGTGGGAGGTGTTAAGTTAGGTTGAAAGGTCCCACAGTGGGCTATCTCACCCTACACCCTATGGGCCAGTCAGAGAAGGATAAGGCAGGTAAGGAAAATGACTGCTTGGAGCGGGAGAGATTGGAGATGGATTTTTGCCTATAGCATGCTTAGGAGAATTGATCTTTTCTAGACTTCCAGGCAAAGCTGTGTGTTCCAAAGATGGGAGAGGGCTGGGGATGGGAAAGCAGGAAGGAGAAAGAATGGCTGTTGCCGCCCCCTCCTTACCTGTAACCTAGACGGAAAATACCTTTTTTCTCTTTCTACCCTCTGGTGGTCCGGGAACCTGCCCCACTCACTGCCTGTGCCAGGGCTGGGCTGTGAACCAGGCAGTCAGCAAACACTGCTGATCTTGGCCTTCCCTCTTAGAGGGTTTTGCTTCTATTTTTTATGCTGTCAGTGTTCATGCTGCCTGCCTTTCAAATAGATGCACGTTCAGCTACAGCTAATTTGGAACTTGTTTCTCCAAAAGCATTTAGAATTGTTTTTGCCTAATGCATCAGATTTAAATCCTGGGGCTAATTAATACCAAGGCATGAGAAAGAAATGAGCAAAGTCGGGTAAAATGCCTGGTGGAAATGAACTGGCATAACCTTCTCTTCGGCATGGCACTCAGAGCAGCCTTGTTCTGCTGACAAGATAGGAGCTGGTGCCATGCCTGTCCCAGACATCACCTCCTGCCCAGGTAGGCAAGGGACTGGGAGAAATGAGGTGGCGGTGGTGTGTAAGTGTGTGCACTGTGCACATCTCTGGTATGTGTGTGTATGTGTTATAGCATGTGCTGCGTTTGTTATGTGGGTTGTGTATCCCCTGTTTGTGTGCATTGAGTAGGTCATGTGTAGGTGTGTATCATGTTTGTGTATTGTGTGTTGTGTACACTCCATGTTTGCATTGTACGTGTGTTGTGGTATGTGTATGTCTGTGTGCGTGCCCATGTATGAATGAGAGTTTTTATTTTTTATTTTTTTTAGCATGAACTCCCCCAAGCTCAAGGAGTTTGAAATGGGCTTTCAAATGTGACTTGTTGTCTTTTACTTGGAAATTGGCATCTTTAGCTTCAAATCCATGGGATATTCTCACCCACTTCAGGCAAAATCAAGATGAGTGGGGGTGAGGCCTGGAGTAGGGAGAAGCTTGTACCTTTTAAGGTTCTCCAAAGACAGTCTCTTCCAGCTGGAATTGTCTGAATTGGGAGGTGAGAGTTTGGAACCCCAAAGAGAAGAGGTGAGGAGTGGTTTGGAAGTGAAAGCATGGGCCAGGCAGTAAAGGAAGAGAATGGGGCTCTAGTCTTGGCATCTGAGGTGAATCACAGGCTTGGGTCCGCCACTCACTAGGGGCAAGGAGCTCTTTCCTTGATTCACACAGGGAGAGGCTTACACTTCCCAGTCTGGAACCTGGGTTCTCATAAAAGTCCTGTGTGCTGAGCGGTATGGTGATCTGTGGGCAGGAGGAACCAGGAAACATACATACATGTAGACTCTGCCTTGACATTTAACAGCAGTGTGGCCTTGGCCATGTTCCTTGTCTTCTCTGGACCTCAGTCTCTGCCTTAGCTTGGGTTTCCCCAGAAGAGACCTAGAAACAAAGATTCAAGGGCAAATAGTTTATTTGGAACTACTCACTGGCAGGGAAGTGGGGAGGTAAGGCCTGGAAGAGAAGAAAATCAGCAAAGGGAGAATTTTTAGGTCAGTCATTCCTGTGGGCAGCTCAGTCCTGTTGGAACCTCTGGGAGATGATTTAGAACATGCCTCACTGATGGCCAGACTGAGGGGGAGGGAGCTGGGGTATTTATCCACTAAGTGCTGTCAGTCATTGCTTGAGGGTTGCTGGTGGGTGGTGGTAGGCATTCCTTCCTGGTATTCCTGGTCTGCTGCAAGTATGGGCAGAGATGAGGTCCCAGGAGTGGCAACACAGGCTGGACTCTGCCTGAATAGGAAAGCCAAAGGGTGCAAGGGGGCCTGGCATTGACTACCACTACCTTTCCTTGCTGTGAAATATGGAACTTACACCATAGCATCTTTTTTTCTTTAATATTTATTTATTTGGTTGTGCCAGGTCTTAGTTGCAGCATGTGGGGTCTAGTTTCCTGACCAGGGATCGAACCTGGGCCTGCTGCATTGGGAGCACAGAGTCATAGCTACTGGAACCACCAGGGAAGTCCCCATGGCCTCTGTATAGTTCCTTTCCATCGTGACACTGAGCAACCTATAAAAGAACAAGTCTTTATTCCTTTCTTCTTTATCAATTGAGTGAATATGTGAGCATCTACTGTGGGCCAGATGCTGGTCTTCATGCTCAGGATATGTAGGAGGGCAGGCAGACAGGTAGGGGGACAAAGTCAGTTCCAGCAGATGTTAGAAGCCAGGGGAAGGCCATGGCATGTGTAAATCTGGCTAGAGGAGTCAAGAGAGAGCCAGGGACCCTTGTGGAAGGAGCAGGGATTTTTCAGGGAGACAAGGGAGAGAAAGACACTTTAGGAATAAGTTCAGGGACATGGCAGCATTGGGGAACTAAAAATAGTTTTGGGTGGCTGGAATATCTAAAGCAAGCGAGGCAAGTATCAGGAGCAAGGCTGGACTCATAGATAGAACGTGTGGGGCCTTGGGGCCAATGTCAAGGCTACCTGTTAGATCCTGGAGGCACTGCAGAGTGCTCCAAAATGTTTGCACTGGGGACTGACAGGGTCAGATTTGCCTTCCGGAAAGGTCATTTGACTTACAAAGGGAGCAAATGAGATGGGAGGTAGAGGGTTCCATTGGTAAGTGTCTTAGTCAACTGGGGCTGCCAGAACAAAATATCCCAGGCTGGGTGGCTGAAACAGCACACGTTTATTTTCTCACAGTTCTGGAGGCTGGAATTCCCAGATCAAGGTGCCAGCAGAATTGATTTCTCCTGAGGCCTCTCTTCTTAGTTTATGGATGGCCACCTCCTCACTGTGTCCTCACGGGGCCTCTCCTCTGACCTTGCGGGAGACAGAATGTGTGTGCATGTGAGCCCCAGTTATCAGCTTTAGTAGTTCTTTCTTTCTTTTTTTTAAATAAGGACATCAGTCCTGTTTAGGGCCTCACCCTATGACCTTGTTTAACCTTAACTGCCTCCTTGAAAGTCTCATCTCCAGATACATTCAACTTAGGGGTTGGGGCTTCAACATAAGAATTTGGGGGAGGGACAATTCAGTGAGTAAGTCATTATTTCTAGGTGAGAAATGATGTGGGCCTGAGTTTTGGTATTGGCTGAGAATGGGGGAAAAAAGCAGGGACCAGCAGTTAGGCATGAGTAGTGGGGTAAAAGGGCTTCCCAGGTGGCACTTGTGGTAAAGAATCCTCCTGCAGGAGACATAAGAGACCTGGGTTTGACCCCTGGGTCAGGAAGATCCCCTGGAGAAGGAAATGGCAACCCACTCCAGTATTCCTACCTGGAGAATCCCATGGACAGAGGAGTCTGGTGGGCTACAGTCCATGGGGTCGCAGAGTCAGACACTACTGAAGCGACTTAGCATGCACATATGCAATGGGGTATGAAGAGCCTGGGTGAGGAAGGGGCTGGTGGGAGCTCAAGGCTTTTCTATGGCTGCTGTAAATGTTGCGCCCCACATCCCTCTGCCCATCTCTGAGTTCGCCTGCAGCAGCAGTAGGCAGGTCCTGTCTGGCACCCACATTGTTCGAGGTCTTTCTCTGGCACTGTTTGAGCTGCTCAGCCTAGGCAGTGGGCAGCCCAGAAGTTCCAGGAATTTAGTCACCCTGAGCAATTCTCAGCCAATGAGGACCATTGGAAAAAACGTCAGCTTCCCCATGCTTTGGTTGGAAAATTCCAAAGTGTGCTCTACACACTTCCTCAGAGGGCCCCCAGGGAGGGAGCCCCAGCGTCTACACCCTTTGCTGGCTCTTTCTTCCCTGTCTCTCGTCCCCATCTCCTCACTCAGGATCACCTACGTCTTTGTCTCAGAGTCTGCTTTGGGCGGAGCAAAACTAATATAGCCTGTCACCAGATAATAAGAGCACTGGAATGCTGGGGACCACAGAGGGATGGGGTTTAGGAGGGAAGGGGGTGAGTTCAGGTGGGGCCATGTTCAGACTGATGGTGGGTCTGTGGAGCCCTCCAGTTAGCAGCTGGCATGTGGGGCAAGAACCTGGAGCCAGATCTGGGCTGTCCACTTCCCTGCCCCTTGAGGATCAAGAACATGAACCTGGTTTCCTGAAAACCACTCTTCTAGGTGACTCTGAACACAGCTGGCTTTCCTGAGGTGCCAGGCTATGCTGGGGGGGAGGGGACATGGGGGCACCATTGTGGATTCCAGGCCAGTGACCCATCCAGCCACCATTTCCTGTCTCTGCCAGCCGTCACCTCTGCTCTCTTCTCCTCCTGACTTCGTGTTCCTTCCTTATATATAGTGTTTTATTTACCTGATTTAGTAGTCTCCCGCTAAAGAGTACTCTTAGTCCCTCCTCTACCCCCATCAAGGTCTTTTCCTAAAACAAGACTCCTTCTTTTCAAAAAAGAACTCCGTTGCCAGGCGCTAAAATAATTATGTCACCCTGACACATGGAAGGGGGAGGGCTGAGGAAAAACAGCACGGGAGGAGACGAAACGGGCTAACGGATCATGTGAGGTGGAGTAACCCGGAGAAGAATCTGGCACGAAGATTGAGGCGTGTGTGATTCATGAAAGACAGGCTCCCAGGGGAGACCATGGAGGGCTGGGGGAGGCGGGTAGGGAGGGAAGGAAGCCAGGCAAGGTAGCATCTCGGGCCAAATCTTAGCTCAGCCTGATTCCACAGGGGAACTCTGGAGTATGAGTTATCCTCCGAGTTTATTCCAACTAGAGGCAAGTGATCTAGGGTTTATGCTCCTGTACTAGTCAGTCTTAGACTACATATCTCTCTGGGGGAGCAGGAACTCCCAGCATTTCTAGCTCTGCACAAGCTGTGGAATGCAACTCCAGAAGCTCTGAGCCAACCAGCTAAAGAAAATTACAGGTGTGAGCAGTTGGAACTGAGAACACAGGTTAGGCACACAGACACGGTCAAAGGCATCTGAGGGATCTAAGCCAAGCATGGCCCTGATCCCTATCCTGATGGATCCATAGTCCCCCCATGGATTAGTTTTCTATTACTCCAAACAACTCCAATGCAGGATCTTGTCGTCCTGTAGGTCTGAAATTCTCGCTTGATGTGACCAAATTTTCTCCCCTGAGCTAGCCTCAAAGTGTCGGCCAGGGCTGTGTTTCTCCTCTAAGGCTTGAGGTCCTCTTCCAGGTTCACGGAAAGTTGACAGAATTTATTTCTTTGGGGCTGTAGGGCTGAGGCTCTATCTTCTTATAAACTGCTGGAGACCATTCTTAGCTTCCAGAGGCCTCCAGTAGCTTCTGGCCATGTGACCCTTACGGGCAGTTTGAATGGACGTTTGCTTTATTCTAGGCCATCTGGAGGGTGTCACTCTGCCTTCCTGTTCTGTGACCAGCCAGAGAAAACTCTGTTTCTTAAGGACTCATCAGGCCCAGCCAGGATGATCTCACCTTTGCCATGCAAGGTAGCATAATTATGGGAGTGATATTTCATCACATTTACAGGCTCTGCCCACACTCAAAGGGGGAGGGGATCATACAAGGGCAAGAGTCACTGGTGGGTGTGTGCATGCTAAGTCGCTTCAGTTGTGTCTGATTATAAGCTGCCAGACCCAGCTCAATCCTCTGAGTTCCCTTACTCCACCGTGTGCTGAAGGACATATTTTCCTTCATAACAGAGGACGGTCCACTTGATTTCAGGATGCAACTAACAAACCAGTAGCCAGACCAATGAACCAGTCAGACCTTAAAGGTACATCAGTGTTGGTGACTGCCCCTGCCCACCCAGATCCCTAGGACTGCTGAGTCTCCTGCTTTCCTGCTGCCATATTTGGTGATGGTAATGCTGTTTCCACAGTCTCAGACATAAGCTTTTGCTCACCCTCTGCCTCCCATTCTTCTCAAGACCCTCCTGGCTCTGTCTAGAGCCACTGCATTCCAAAGCCAGTGCTAGGAAGATGCAACATTTGAATTCTCCCATGGAGGTAATGGATCTCCACTGATTCTCCCCCTCCTCTTCCTGCCCCAGTCTGGTGTCCATCACTCAGCTGGGTGGTCACTGCCCGGAGCACAGCCTGGAGATGACTGCTTCACGGAAAGGTTGACAGGATCTGTGTCTGAGAAGGATTAACCACCCAGCAATGAAAGAAAGGCCTATTTTCAATTTCTATGTGGGAAAAATATTAAAAACACATACAAATAGCAATGCCAGGAGAACAATAAGGGCCACTTCGAACATGAATCTGGAATGTAAAAGGGTTCAATTCAGGCTTAGAATTCGCAGCACATAATGTCAGATAATGGCAAGACAGTCCTTCATTATTTCATTGAACACACAGTTATTCAACATCTACTATGAACATTGAGTCATAAGGCTCCCTAGAAAGCTACAATTGATAGGTTTATAGGGCCACAGAAACGGAGTAGAAAGGAAATTATTAACAACGGCAATTTGGTTTGCTTCCAGATTACCAAGTGAGTATTCCAGAAGGTTAGTTGTAACTTTGTAGTTAGGTCAGTGAGAATGACTCTAGTTAGAGCCTTGTTCCTAGCATCAGAAAACCGAAGTTTTGATCTCAGCTATGGCACTCACTGCTTACATAAGCTTGGGTAGGTCCTCTTTCCTTGTTGGCCCTTAGGTTTCTCATCTTGAGCATTTCTATGGTCCCTTCTAGCTCTGACATTTTCTGGATCAGGTATATTCCAACTAGAAACTTATAAATTACCTCACCTTTCCTACTTACGTCATCCCAGCCAAGAACTTGCAGATAAAGCCGTGATTAATTTTATGGCTGAAACAAGGCACATTTATTGGGTACAGAGGTTTAGTAAAGGCAATTAAAGTTAAGGTGACTGCTCCCTAAATGACCAGAAGCATATAAAAAGGGAAATTTTGTTAATGTTAAGAAAAAGAAATAGTTGGTGACTAGTGAAATAAAGCAAGTCATAATTGAAGGAACACCCTTGTAGCCACTGTGGATGATGCCAAGGATGCTACTTATGTAGTTAAAAGACCTCAAAGATAGATTAAATAATAATCTAAGAACTGATTTTGTGTTGGATGCTTTATCAACATTAATTTTAACTTTATCCCTGCAAAGGAAGTATTCATCATCCCCATTTTACAGATGGCAGAAACTGAGACTCATACAGAACTATTTTTCCCGAAGGACATCCAGCTGGAAACTAACGAAGTTCATGTATATTTTTTCTCATACTCTGCACTGCCTCTCTTGTCAATGACTTGCTGCTACTGCTGCTAAGTCACTTCAGTCATGTCCGACTCTGTGCGACCCCATAGATGGCAGCCCACCAGGCTCCCCCGTCCCTGGGATTCTCCAGGCAAGAACACTGGAGTGGGTTGCCATTTCCTTCTCCAATGTGTGAAAGTGAAGTCGCTCAGTCGTGTCCGACTTGTAGCGACCCCATGGACTGCAGCCTACCAGGCTCCTCCATCCATGGGATTTTCTAGGCAAGAGTACTGGAGTGGCTTGCCATTGCCTTCTCCGGTCAATGACTTAAGTATTATTAAAACATAAAAGCAAGAATACCAGCAGGGCAAATATTCCAGGGGTTTTAACTCACTATACAGTGAAACTTAGGACAGTGGTGAGCCTGCACAATTTTAGTATTGATATGTGCAAAAGATGTACACCAGTATATTTATCTGTCAGAGAAACATAAGGAAAGAATATCAATATCACAGCCAGAAATCTCAGCAAATAGTGGATTTCATATTTGCTTATATAAATAAATTTCAGCCTCTAGTTCTGGCAGTACTAGGATAAAGATAACCTGAAAACCCATTTTATACAGCTATCTAGAAAGAAACAAATATTTATTTGAATGAATAGATGTGCACATAGGAAGTTGACAGGGGCTGTGAACGAGAAAGGTGCTGAAAACTAGGGCAGCAAGCTTGTGAATGATGATGTAACTGACTTAGGGTAGGAGTGAATGGGGAGAGACAGTCTCAGTATTTTAGGGCCATGGACAATTTAATGATCACCTGGGGGGAGGGGCAGGAACAGATACCTTGGGTCCTGTGAGGCAAGAGTTGGATCTCAGATACAGGAAATTATTGAACCAGAGAGTAATATCAGATAATTACACAGGATGTAGCACAGAATAATAAAAATATGAAAGGACAATGAAAAGATATGAAGGATAGGATGGAAAAAAGTCCTAAATGCACCTAATAGGAATTTTAGAAGGAAGAACAGAGAGAAAGTGGAAGAAGCAATATTCAATGACATAATAGCTAGGAACTTTCCAGAAGTGATAAAAGATGGATTCAGAATGCACAATAAATCCTCAGCAAAATAAAGTAAAACTGAGCCACATTATCATAAAATTCTAAAGAGAAAGAGAGCATTTTAAAAGCAATCAAGAGGAGAGACAGATTACCTACTAAGAAAGAATATCAAGACTGGCAGCAGATTTCTCACCAGCAGCAATTAAAAACCAGAAGACAATGGAATAATATTTTCAAAATGGTGAGTGAAAACAGTATCTAGAATTCCACACTCTGTTAAATTATCATTATTATTAATATTTTTTGGCTACCCCATGTGGCAGTAGCAATTTTACTGTCAGACAAACTAGAATTCAAGGCAATAGACATTAAAATACAAAAGGGGATAGTTTATACTGGGAAAAGGAATAGTAGTTCTAGCTTATGTAACAATGATGAACATACATTTTTTTATTCATGTAGCAAAATGTATGAAGAAATGCATACAATATTCCAGGCATTGTTCTAGGTTTGAGGGATACAGTAGAGACCAAGACAGACAGAAATACTTATCTTCTTTAGAATTTACATTCCATGCAATTATCAACATAACCTCAAGCATTTAAAGCAACAGTGAGCAGAACTGAAAAATAAAATAGAGAAACCAGGAAGTGTAGCTGGAGAGTTTAAATTTTTTCTCTCTGAAGACTGATAAATAATGAAGACAAAAAATACATACAGTTATTGAAGATTTGAAGCACACAATTAAAACACTTCAACTAATGCATATGAATAGAATTTAACACTCGACGAACAGATTACACACTCTTTTTGAGCACACGTAGCACATTTACAAAATGTAACATACCAAAAAGGCAACCTAAATAAATTCCAAAGCCATGACATCAGCCCAGAGACTTCTCTATGAGAACTTTCAGCTGGCAAAGCAGGATAAGACTGAGCGACTTTTTGACTCTATTGTCTGCAATAGTCTGCTTCACCTAAAACCCTGCCAAATCAAAACAGGAATAACTGTGGCCTATAACAATGAACTGGACTGTCCCTATTTTTCCAAATACGAGTATTTTCTGTTGCCAGGGTCTGCCCCAGGCTCTCTTCAGCTCTGTTGTTACGCTTGTTCTGAGTTGCTTTTCAGGAGAAACAAAATGGTGCCTAGCCAACAAAGAGAAGCTTTGGTCCTCTGAGCCCTGAGCAGAACTTCCGCCCCTTCCTGGCTCTCATATTGGCTGCTTGGGGTGACAGGAGTGGTCATGGCAGCAGTGAGGGCTCTCCTTTGCCTTGAGCTGGACCCTCCCACTTGAGAACAAGATCACTGGATTTGTGAGTTGCTTCAGTCAGAGACCACCTCTCAACTGCTGGGCCTTAGGAGGAAATTCTGCCATCAGCTACCAGAACTTCCCCAACAGAAATTCAAAGCTGTCAAGCCAGTACATCTCAACTTTTGTTAGCAGGGATGCTGCCTTCAGAAAGCCTTCCTGGGTTTGGCAACTTTTTCAAGGGTCCACATCAAAATTCATCCTTGTTGACAAATATTTTTCCAACTAGGCAGAATTCCAACTAGGCTAGTGACTATATCAGAGAAGGCAATGGCAAGCCACTCCAGTACTCTTGCCTAGAAAATCCCATGGATGGAGGAGCCTGGTGGGCTGCAGTCCGTGGGGTTGCTAAGGGTCGGACACGACTGAGCGACTTCACTTTCACTTTTCACTTTCACACATTGGAGAAGGAAATGGCAACCCACTCCAGTGTTCTTGCCTGGAGAATCCCAGGGACGGGGGACCCTGGTGGGCTTCCGTCTATGGGGTCACACAGAGTTGGACACGACTGAAGTGACACAGCAGCAGGCAGAATTTTAGATCTAAAATGTATCCCCCCCCATTTTCTTTGCTTCTTTTTTGAAAAGTGCTTTATCAAGGTATGCTTGACACACAGAAAGCTATAAATATTTAATGTACACAACTTGATGTGTTTGGAGGTAAATACACATGTGTGAGAATATCACCACCACCAATGCCATAAACATATCCATCACCTCTAAGTTTCCTTCCACCCGATTTTTTTTCCTTTTGTGGTAAGAGCACTTAAGATCTACAGCCTTAGCATATTTTGAAGTATACAACACAATTTCACTAATCATAGGCCCTAGGTTCTCTGCTTTTCTTTAAAAAAATTTTATCATAGTTGATTTACAATGTTGTGTTAGTTTCAGGTGTATAGCACAGTGATTGAGTTATGTTATACATACATCAATATATATATTTATGTATATTATCCTTTTTCAGACTCTTCCTTTATAGGTTAGTACAAAATATTGAATATAGTTCCCTGTGCTATACAGTTGGTCCTTGTTGAGTATCTGTTTTATATATAGTAGAATGCACATGTCAATCTCAAACTCCTGATTTATCCCCCTTCCTCGGACATTTCTCCTTTGGTAACCTTAATTTTTTTTTTTCTCGATATCTGTGAGTCTCAGTCTGTTTCTCTTGTAAATAAGTTCATCTCATTTTTAAAAAATTAGATTCCACCTATGAGTGATGTCATAATATTTGTCTTCCTCTGTCTGACTTACTTCATCTCAGCTTTTCTTTAATTACAATGATTCTCTCCATCCCCACTCCCCAGACCTCCCCGGGACAGATATTTTCAGAACCAGGTCTGAGCAGTTCTTTTCCATTCACTCAATTTTAATTTAAAAAATTTCACGAATATATACTCATTTAAAAAAATTCAAAAGTGTCTCCCCCACATCAGTAAACTAAACTAAACTAAACTAAAGTCTAAACTAAAGCCAAGGCAGACACACAGAACTTGCGAAATCTACAGGATGATCTCTGTACTTATTCTTGGATAGCAACCTTTCAGACATAATTCTCAACTCTCACCCACATATTTAAAAAATAAATGAGTCTTTTGATTGGCATTTGGAGTATTGGAACCTGAACCCCGGCTTTATTTTTAAAGCCCATTCCCATTTGTATTCACAGGCGAGCTTTGCTCTCTGGCTCTGTCCGTGCCTTTTGACATTTAGGTGTTACCCGAGGTAATAAGTGGCCCAGATTTTAGTCTCTGAAGTGGAGATGGGATACCTCCAATCTGCTCCCACCTTGTCCTGGGTTACCACTCAAGGGTTTTCACACGTACAGCTCTGTATTTAATGGAATGTAGTAGTTAATTTGGTTTCACGTTTGAAAACGCCTGTAAAAATGGTTGGTTGCTACAGAAGCTTTGTGCAAGATTTCTTGTAAGAATGTACTTCAGTGAATGTGTCCATTCCCACAGCTGCTGTGTTATTACCCGTGGTCAAAGCAACTGCATTTGTGACCCCCATCCTCCATTGCAGACCCTCTGGGTGGACATAGGCCAAAATTTTCAAGGCCAATTTCTATGTAATTCTCTTCCCTTCTAATTTTTATTTTGAAAAATGTCAAGCCTTCAGAAAAATAGAAAGAATAATACAATGAGCACCTGTATACCGTACTATCCTCCATCTTGACTCATTAATTATTATTTTGCTGTATTTGTTTTCCTATCAGTCTACATACCTATCTTTTACCCCCATCATTTGAAAGTAATTTAAAGGCATGATGCCACTTCATCTCTAAATATTTCAGCCCCTCTTTCCTAAGAACAAGGGCATTCTCCTAACCACAAGACAATTTTTAACACCCAAGGAATGAATACGGATACAAACATATTATCTAATATGTAGTCCGTATGCACATTTTGTCAAGAGTCCCTCTACTGTACTTTGTATCATGTTCTTTTCCTGATCCAGAATCCGATCTAGGATCAATATTGCATCTAGTTGTCATGTCTCTTTAGCTTCCTTTCATCTATTTCTCCAAGGAAGCTGGTTGCTTTTGATGGGGAAAATGGTATTTAGAAACCAAGGGCTAGATGGGCTCAGTCTGAGTGAAGCCTTTTAAACTGGGATGTGAATTGGCTGTGGAGGAGACAGTGGCAACTTCCACTCAATCAGAACTGGCTCATGCCTGGCTGTCCCACCATCTGCCAGCTCAGGAGGGCATCCTGGGAGTCCCTGATGACGGCTGTGATAGTTGAATTGGGAGTCTGACCGACAGGGATCGGAACCCCCCACTTCCACCCCAGAAGCGTAAGTAAAATCATTCTGCCCGTTTTCTCATCGTTAGAATGAAAAATCATTGGACTAATTTCACTGAGTTGGGGAAGAGATTAAACAAGGCAACATGGCAAAATCCTCTGCGTGTTCTCACTCAGCATGGATTTCCAGAGCATGTGTTCCACTGTGCTACGCTCTGGAGATAAAATGGTGAATACAACTAGTGCACGAACCTGGTTCTTACCAGGTTTACCATTTAGTCCAGGAGACCCCCACAGTGGCCGTCCTGTTCAGGTTGCAATCCTCCAGATGGAGCCATAGACCCTCTATCTTATTTATTTTGGTATCCTTAAGGCCTAGCACAGTGCCTGGGAACACAGTAGGAGCTTAACATATGCTGGTTGGACTCTTTTGGAACAGACTTTAGAAACAGCCAACTCTGGGGATTTCTTTGGACCCTTCATAGCATTCTAAAACTGAGTCCTTGGCAGGGAAAATCTGTAATAGATCTCTTTTGATGAGTGGTGGGGCTTATGGGGATTGAAAAGATATCCACCGGAGATTTTCAAAGAAACCACAAGTATAATCCCAGGTTCTGTTAATCAGTTAACTGGCAAATATTTTCCAAGGGCCTACTATGTTCAAGACACTGTTGAACTAGAAATGCAGAGAAGTGTAAGACTCAATTCCAATCCTTAAATGCTTAGTAAACACGTAAAGGACCTAGTGGCCCTCCAGAACAGAGAACTTGCCATGGGAGACGTCAGTGTGGGGCCAAGGTGACTCTCGACTTGCCAATAGGGAAAGGAATCCTTGTGATAGTGCTGGACCTTAGATAAATGGGGATGAGAAGGATGAAGTAGTGCAGGTCATGGGGACCATCTGAGCACAGGTGTGGAGCTGGAACTATAACTAGGTCTGGTTGGGTTGGAATAAAATAATCATTGGGTTGTGCTTCTTGCCATGTTCAGAAAAGGATACTGGTCACTAGGATGGAGCCTGGGCAGCAAACTCTAGAACATCAAATCCTTGACTATCACTAAGTTTGCGGAGGGATGGATCATCAAAGACAAAGAAGGCATGCAGTGCAGTGATGAAGACTGAAGACTCATCCTTTTACCTGTGTGAACTTCGGCAAGTTATTTAACCTTTGTGAAGCTCAGCGTCCTCTCTTGTTAAGTATGTGTGCTCAGTCGCTTCAGTTTTGTCTGACTTTTTGCAACCCTATGGACTGTAGCCCGCCAGGCTCCTCTGTCCTTGGGATTCTCCAGGCAAGAATACTGGAGTGGGTTACCATGCCCTCCTCCTCCAGGGGATCTTCCTGACCCAGGGATTGAACCCGAGTTTCCTGCATTGCAGGCGGATTCTTTACTGCTGAGCCACCAGGGAAGTCTCTTGTTAGGGGCTAAGTCTACCTGAGAAGCTGCAGGGTGGTTTAAGTGACATAATACCTGGGACAGTACCGGACTTAGAGAATACGGAATACATGTTGGGCAGGATTATTCCCCCTCCCAAACTTTCCAAAGGCCTCAGTCCATCTAATTAGAGATGCTGGAGTTGAGGGACCTCGCCCAGCTTCTCGTCCACACCCCTCACTTCCCTAGGAGGCTGCCGAGCTCGGCCAGGACGAGACCTCGGGCTTCGTCACCGGCGGCTCCTCTGTGCCTGAGAGCAGATGGTAAGGAGAGCAGACAAAGCCAGGCAGGAGAAGCAGCAACTTGCTCTTGAGCGGGCTGGCAGCTCCCCTCTCCCCTCCCAGCCTCACCCTGGGCTGGGAGCGCGTGCTGGGAAGAGGATTAAATCAATGCCAATTCACATCTCTCCAGAAGCTGGCTCCCTGATCCGAACTAATAAGCAAATCATTAGAGAATTAGGGCTGGGGAGGGCTCGACGCAGCGCTCCTTAACTCCAGGCTGTAAGACAAGCATAAAAGCCCCAGCCCCCTTCCTTAGCGACCTCAAACTGCTCACATCGAGATCTTCTGTGTGAAAGCACCAATCAAGCTCTCCCTCTGCTCCAACCTGGCCAAACCTGACTCTTTGGGGGACCACCGAGGACAGCCAGCACCTTCCTTTTGCTCTGAATGCGGGTTACCAGACCCTGTGCCGCAAAACCGCCCCTCTCCCACCAGGATGCAAAGCTTGTGTTCTCCGCTGTCTCTGGGTCTCCAGGTCTTCAGGGCCGGGCCTGCTAAAATGTACTCCTCCCTCCCCCGCCCTGGGCACAAACTTGGCCCCCTTGCTTATTTCCCCGCGAAAGCCCATTATCTCTCATTTACATCTAAACTAGCTTTTCATACTATTTTAAAGACTGGTCCTCCCCTTCTGTAATCTCCCTGCGAATGAATTAAAAGTTGATTCTTGAAAGGTACAAATCTTGGGGGCAGTTTCTTTTTCCTTCTTATTTAAATCATATGCTGTTTTGGACTAACCCTTTTATTTCCTCCCAATTATGATTTCTGGTGTGTTTTCCAGAGCTTTACAACATGGCATCTGATTATACACAAAGCTTCAGAATAAAGCCCTGTTTTTCCCTTCATTAACGACACAAAGGATGGCTGTGTGATCCACACAGCACTTTGTGATTTAATGCAGCTTTAGAGTCTAAATCGCACCCGGCTTGGGCAAAGCAGATTTGGGAGTGAATCAACGCATTTTCTTGCTGCCAGGAGCTCCCTTGCAGATTCCAGCAAATTCTTTCACCACACGGAATTAGCATTTGATTAAGCTCTGCAGACACGTTCAAACTTTTACCATGGAGCGCCGGCAGGGCTGCGGTAATCTCCTGAGAGGGGGAGGCACCGAGAGCCACCGCTGCTACTTCCCCGCTCCTGCCCCTGCCCCCAATGGGTGCACTCAGCAAAAAGTCGTGGGAGTGGTGGGTGATGGATGGCAGATGAGAGAGGGGGTGCCAGAAAGTGTGAGGGCTCCAAGGGAGCAGGGTTGGGGGGCTGATAGGAAGGAACATCAGATGCGTACTTGGGCCGCAACTCCCTTTCTGCCCCATACTGGCACCAGACAGGCTCCCTCAGCCAGTGGGCTCACCATGAAGGCACTTTGCCTTTATTATGATGCAGGGTATTGTGATCTTGCACTCGAACCCGGCCCGCCCCCGGTCCGAGGGAGGGAGACAGTCTTTCCGGGTACCCTCCCCAGCCCTGCGGTCTTGTCGGCGGGGTTTGGTGCCCCCTCCCCCCACCACTACCCCTCGAGCCACCTCCATCCAGACAACCTCATGATTCACTTCCAGGAGAGCTGCGAGTTATGCCTCCCAACAGCCCAGGTTTAAAATCTCGTCCGTTTCCATTATGCAAATACAACAAGCGGAAGTTTATCAAACTGGGGCTTTGTACCTAGAAAGGGGGCTTGCCAGCATGGGGGGGTGCCCATAAAGGCTTTATTGCCACAACTTTGGGGTGATTGCTTCACTCGCAAATGCCAGGAGCACGATTGAATTATGCAGGTCTTCCCAAACAGGTGGCCATAAAAACTTTACAGCCTCCCACACCATCACATATTTTGTTTATGCCTCTTAGATGTCTTATTTTGTTAGAGTTTTTTTTTTTCCCTTTTGGACCCTTCTGTTACTATGGAAACGAGAGTTGGTGGAGGTGGTTCCAGGATACCTGTTAAGGTAAGTCAGTTATCTTTGGGGTGCTTCAATTTAACTTGTTTCAAGAAATAACCATGGTTCTGGGAGGAAGGGAGCCAAATAGCTCTATAACATCACAACCATTGCAGAACCCCACAGCGTCTCTGGAGGGAAGGAAAGGAATGTGTGGAAAGAAACCCATTTTACAGATGGTGAAACAGAGGTATCAAAGGCACCTTTCTGGCAGTACAGTAGCAAGTTGGCCACATGGGAAGAGAAGGAAAAGAGCCAAAAGAGTGGGTCTTCTGGGTGCCTGTTTGTCCATGGTCCTTCCAGAGCTTCATAAACCAAAGTTAATGGCTTGTTTTTGGTAACCTGAAGTCAGACTGCAGGGACATCTACTGGCCAAAGTGTCACTGGACAAAGCAGTTTTTTTTTTTTTTTTTCTGTTGCTGGCCACCGCTGGGCCAGGAGATGGAGGTCCTTCTACTTTATAGTGCGAGGCTTGTGGATGGTGTGATTGGGGAATTGGGTTGCACAGCCCCTTCTGAGTGTGGTGTGGAAGACAGGTCCAGCCAGCAGGGACCAGAACTAAAGGCTCAGAAAGTCCAGATTCCAGGGATTCTGGATGCCCTTTCAATTTCAGGAGTGAGAGGAGACCTCTGAGGTGGATCTCGGGGTTCCTGTTGCTGATGAGACGAGGTTCTCTGATTTGGGCATCTGGTCTGCTCTCTCCTTTGGGAGGGGTTGGGACTCCCGCTCCTTGTGGAAGAGGGGCTAAAGAAGGCAGGTAAGAGAGTTAGGAAGACTCTGAGAGACTCCCACTAAAACCATTAGCAACAGCAGAAAGGAGGATCCCCTGCAGAGAAGATTTTCCTTGGGGTGCCCTTCCATGAACCATGGTGTTCCCTCATCAGAATGAGAAAGCTAGTCCAAGAGGTTATTGGAAATGCGGAGGAAGACCTGGCCTTCACAAATTCTCGTGAACTTGAATAAGTTCCATACTGAGTCTTCGTTTACCCTCTTTGCAGAAAAAAAAAAAAATGTAAGACCTGTCCTGGCTCCTTCCCTCAGGAATATGTCATGAATGAAAGTGTGATAAGCAGGGCTTCTCTGGTGGCTCAGCAGTAAAGATTCTGCCTGCAATGCAGAAGACTTGCAGGAGATGCTGGTTCAATCCCTGGATTGGGAAGATTCCCTGGAGAAGGAAATGGCAACCAGCTCCAGTATTCTCGCTTGGGAATTCCCGTGGACAGAGGAGCCTGGTGGGCTACAGTCCATGGGGTTGCAAAGAGTTAGACACGACAGAGCTACTAAACAACAGCAACACTCAACTTGGGGCCATCATGTGTTCCTGGCCTGACAAACCCTTTGCCCAGAGATCTCCTCCTCACGGATGTCTCAACCCCTGGGAGGCCCTGGCCAACCGTCCCAGAGTCCTTTGAGGCAGTGCTACTCTAAGAGTACTCCACAGATCACTGCCAACTGGGGAAAGATTTGTTAGCCTAAGTGACAGAAACTGCGAACAAGAATTTTGAAACTTAACACAATGACAAAGTCATTTTCCATTGGTTGAATCCAAATACTAAAACTTGGGGCTTTTAAAATTTCATTTTTTCCCCACATACTTCATTTTTGTTGTATTTTAGCAAAGATTTGTCCGTGACTGATTGGGAAAGCAAACAAAAAATAACTGGGGCCTCACCACAGATAGTTTGAGAAGCTCAGCTCTGTGGGGTCCACTGGCCACCCTCCTACAGCATCCTCCTGCTGGGAGATCACAAGAGGATGTGTGGAGCTGCTTTCTCAGTAAATTAAATTATGAATTATGGACAGAAAGCCCTGCTCCGCGCCAGCGGCTGTGCTGATGATGGCTTGCACAGGACATCCATCTGGCTGTTGGTGTGTATGCTTGGGCCTCCCTGCTGTCTCAGTCTGGCCTGCCACGCCTGCCTCCTGGGCGGACCCCCTGAGACCCGTCTCCCCATCAATCTTCCCACACTTTGAAAGTATGCAAAACGAGGGCTTCCTTCAGCCCCCATTTTCTTTTCGTCCTATGTGAACCTGAGCGCATCACAGAAGCTATCGAACAGGCAAATGAGATTTCATGATCTAGTTCATTAGGCTGTGAATCCCTGGGCCCCGCCATCCACAGAGACGCTGCTGTTGCTTCTGTCTCCATGGGGACCTACTCTCTGCGCTATCCATTAGTGCGGTCTGCCTCCCCCAGGTGACTCACCAGGGTCTGCCTCATTTACACCCCTGGTGCAGCCTTCCCATTTCTCTGGGCTGAAAAAACAACCTGGGGATAATTTGGTTTGGGGGGGAGTTGGGGTTTTATATGTTTTGGCAAATGACCTCAGCTTCACTTTTCTCATCTGCATGATGCATATAATAATAGCCATGTAATACAAGTGAAATTGTTAGGAATACTTCCTAGGATCATAGTAAGGGCTTACAAGTATTTGTTATTAATATCTGGTTATTATTGTTTTCTAATGTTTGTGGTCTTGGGAGATTCAAGCTATATCTTCTGTTTTCTGGTCCATAGTATGGGGATTACAAGGATCTCCTTCATACGCTTGTCATGAGGATTACATGAAATGATGCTGGGGTTAGATCACCCCTATAGGTTCCCAGCATTTCCCCTCTGCCTCTGCCTCAAGAGGGTGATGTCTTCTGGCTTTTTCTGTCCTGTCTTTCCAGACTTACCCTTCTCTGGGAGGGCACATTCCTTTCTGCTCCCCCGTTCCTGTCTCAACCCAGTGACTCACTTTAGTGGGCTGACTTGAGGACATTTTGTCCAGGCAAGAGGGGTGCATTCTCCCAGGGCAGGATGGAAAGAAAGTGCTCGTCAAGCATTTAACAAACGCAAGCCAGGTCAGGAGACACCAGCTACTAATTCCAGAGAACACACCGTCTCACCACCTATGAAATTCAGCTTTTGCTTTCTTCTATGCTTTTTTAAAAAATTGACCTCACCTCCAAGATTGCCTAGAGCCAGTTTATTTTAAACTATATGGACAGTTGCTTTTACTTGATGTTACTAATTTTATAAATCGTGTTTCTCTCTCTCTCTCTTTTTTTTCCTGGCAGAACATCCCTCACAATCTTTCACCTTAGCCAGCCTGCCTGGCTGATTCAAACATTTTAAAATAATGAAATAAATACTATGCAGAGGAAGAGTAGCAATAAATCAAGCCATTATATTAATTATTGTCATGATTGGAGTTCTCTAGAGCTGAAAGGCAATATGCTGCTGCTGCTGCTGCTGCTAAGTCAAACTTAGCGCTTTTAAATCTGCTCTGCATTTTGACTCTTTCCTCTACAAAGTTGCCCATGCCACTGATAATTCTAGAAAGTCCAATTGAGAACTATCTACCAGTTGCTAAATGCTAAGCTCACAGTGGGGTACCAGCTGGTGTGTGCTCCATGGTGTGTGAGAGGCTAGTGGTAAGTGGCTACTGCTTAGGCCCCACCTCTATGCCCCAACATTTATTGCAACTGCTGCCTTCCTTCTGTGATGTCTGGACACTTTTGACCACATTTGGGGTGTTCTAGGTACCAGGACTGCAAACCAAACTATTTTCAAACGAGTAGCCTAAAACAAACACTTATTATACTCATAGATTCTGTGAGTCAGGAATTCTGACAGAGCATAGCAGAAATACCTTGTCCTTGCTTCATAATGCCTGGAGTCTGAGCTAGACGACTGAAAGACTGGGGGCTGGAATCTTCTGGAAGCCTGTGCATTCATGTGTCTGGTGGTTGATGCTGGCTGTCAGCTGAGATTTTAGCTGGCTGTGGTTTCTCTGTGTAGCCTGGGCTTCCTTACCACAAGGACCAGTGTCCCCAAAAGAGCCAAGTAGAAGCTGTGTCTTTTCAGGACCTAACCATAGAAGTCACATAATGTCACTTCTTTAGGACACAGTTGATAAGAGTAGTCATGGGACACAGACTCCACCTCTGATGGGAAGTGCAAGGTACTGGGAGAACATATGGGACCATAATATGGGCATCTCTTGAAAATATCATCAACCACACTGGGACTGTCCTTGGTGAGGTTCTGTCCTCTCCTCTGATAGAGAGCTGTTGGTCATGCTCTTCTGGCAGAAAGGAATGGAGACTTGAGTGATTCCTTTGGTATCTGACAGTGGTAGAAATATGGATCTCAACCACACACTACCAGAATGGTATTTACAGACTCAATTTGGATTAGGGCATGTCCCTGCTGGTCCTCCAATAAGATCACATTCCTATTCAGAGAGTTTCGCTGGTAAGGAAGGTAAAGAATCTGACTGCAGTGCAGGCCTGGTTCGATCCCTGGGTGGGGAAGATCCCCTGGAGAAGGGAATGGCAACCCACTCTGGCATTCTTGCTTGGGAAATCCCACGGACAGAGGAGCCTGGTGGGCTGCAGTCCATGGGGTCACAAAGAGTCAGACACAACTGAGCGACTAACACTTTCACTGCTGGATTAGTCAATTTAGGTAGCTGTAACATGCCAAAGCCTTTGACTGTGTGGATCACAATAAACTGTGGAACATTCTGAAAGAGATGGGAATACCAGACCACCTGACCTGCCTCTTGAGAAACCTGTATGCAGGTCAGGAAGCAACTGTTAGAACTGGACATGGAACAACAGACTGGTTCCAAATAGGAAAAGGAGTACGTCAAGGCTGTATATTGTCACCCTGCTTATTTAACTTCTATGCAGAGTACATCATGAGGAACGCTGGGCTGGAAGAAGCACAAGCTGGAATCAAGATTGCCGGGAGAAATATCAATAACCTCAGATATGCAGATGACATTACCCTTATGGCAGAAAGTGAAGAGGAACTCAAAGGCCTCTTGATGAAAGTGAAAGAGGAGAGTGAAAAAGTTGGCTTCAAGCTCAACATTCAGAAAACTAAGATCATGACATCTGGTCCTATCACTTCATGGGAAATAGATGGGGAAACAGTGGAAACAGTGTCAGACTTTATTTTTTTGGGCTCCAAAATCACTGCGGATGCTGATTGCAGCCATGAAATTAAAAGACGCTTACTCTTTGGAATGAAAGTTATGACCAACCTTGATAGTATATTAAAAAGCAGAGACATTACTTTGCCAACCAAGGTCCATCTAGTCAAGGCTATGGTTTTTCCAGTGGTCACGTATGGATGTGAGAGTTGGACTGTGAAGAAAGCTGATCGCTGAAGAATTGATGCTTTTGAACTGTGGTGTTGGAGAAGACCCTTGAGAGTCCTTTGGACTGCAAGGAGATCCAACCAGTCCATTCTAAAGGAGATCAATCCTGGGTGTTCATTGGAAGGACTGATGCTAAAGCTGAAACTCCAATACTTTGGCCACCTCACGCGACGAGTTGACTCACTGGAAAAGACTCTGATGCTGGAAGGGATTGGGGGCAGGAGGAGAAGGGGACGACAGAGAATGAGATGGCTGGATGGCATCACCAACTCGATGGACATGAGTTTGAGTGAACTCCGGGAGTTGGTGATGGACAGGGAGGCCTGGCGTGCTGTGATTCATGGGGTCGCAACAAGTCGGACACGACTGAGCGACTGAACTGAACTGAACTGAACATGAACCGTGTGACTTATAAACAACAGAAATTTCTTTCTCACAGTTCTGAAGGTTGAAGTCAAAGATCAAAGTGTCAGCATGGTTGGGTTCTGGGGAGGGCTGTTTTCTGTGCTGCAGACTGCCAGTTTCTCCTTGTGTCTTCACATGGTGAGAGAGGGCAAGCTAGTTCTCTGGTCTCTTCTTGTAAGGGCTTTGAATAAATCATCACCTCTACAAGATGGCGCCTCAACTTAGAACACTTTTCCACTAAGCCCTTCCCTCGCCTACATATTCAGTTCTCAAGCACTAAAGGATCTAGCTCCTTGAACATCCTAAAGTCAGCCATTATTCCTCAAGAGTATTCTCCGTGTCAGAATACCCAGGCCAGGAGAGGCTGGCAGCCTCAGCCACAGCCCAAGTCAGAACCAGCCTATCTTCCATGACTTTCTAGAACAGTGCAGTTCAATGGAAATAAAAAATGAGCCACAAATACAAGCTATGCAAGTACTGTAAAATTTCTAATTGCAACGTTAGAGTAAAAAGAAACAGGTGAAATTAATTTTATTAATATATTGAATCTGCTATATCCAAAATATACTGTTCTTTTTTCACACTGAGTCTTCTGTGTATTTTACACTTATAACTCATCTCCAGTAGGACTAGCCTCATTTCAGATGCTCAGTAGCCACACATGGCTATTGGCCAAGGTATCGGACAGTGCAGATATAGGACATTTCCATCATCATATAAACTTTTACTGGGCAGTCCTGGTTTTCAGTATGTTTTTATATCTGAAAGATGGACGGAATATAATCCCAGATGTACTTGAGTTTCACATACCAGAGTTGTCCCTGAAAACTTGAGTTTTGCAGAATTTTGCAGAATTAAATGATACTTAAACACACTGAGAAGGCTGATTGTATATTTAAAAGGAAATCAAAGGGACTTCACTGGCGGTCCAGTAGTTAAGACTCTGCACTTTCAATGCTGGGGGTATGGGTTTGATCCCTGGTCTGGGAACTAGGATCCCACATGCTAAAATCCCACGTGACCTGTGGCATGGCCAAATAAAATAAAAGGAAATCAAAGTCAATTAAACATTTTTTAAATTGGAAAGAATTTCCACCTTAACAAAGACACTGCAAGAATGATTATAGCACAAAGAACAACCACACACCATTTATCTATATTCACCTGTTTTTAACATTTTAAATCCTACCACATATGCTTTATCGCTTGTATACCCTCTCTCTCTGTATCAATCACTCTATCTACACACATACAAATATATAATTTTTTCTGTACTCTTTGAGGGTAGGTTGCATACATCACAGCACTTTGCTCTGAAATATGTCAGTATTTCTTAAGAATAAGAATATTTTCTTATATAACCACAGGAGAATAGCATTACCAACTTCAGTAAATTTATCAATATGATCTTTTTACCTAATCTACCATTCATAGTCTCATTTTATCAAGTGACCTAATCATGTTTCTAATAGCATTTGCCTCTCTGGGATAGGGTCTAGTCCAGGATCAGATATTCCATTGAATTACTGCATCTCTCTCTACTCCTATGTGGAACATTTCCAGGCCAATTATTTTCAAGTGAAGAATTTTTTATGAAATGAGGCTCCTTTTCCTCCCACCTCCAACTTATTTATTCTGTAAATTTAAATTTTTAAAGGATTGGGTTTTCTTAAGACAGAACACCAAGGTGGTATGAGACAAGAGGCCTGCCCAGAGCCCTAAGCTGTCTTCTTTAGTTTGGGAGTCAGGCCTCAAACTCCAATTCTGAGAAGGGACCTCATCAATCCAGCCCTTCCTAATCTGGGAGACTGTTCTCAGAGTGGATCACATGCCTGAGGAATGGGGGCACAGCAGTCCCATGTGTTTCACCAGCTCCCGAGGCCATGCGGCTGGCTGCTTCACCCTTCCCTCTTCCCTTGCCTTCTTGGGGACTTTTCTGTACACGCCAGCGAGCCCACCAGGAAGGCAGGCAATGGCTGTCTGGAACACCGACTTTCCCACTCTGTGATTTAAGACTTGGCTCCTCTACAAGTTCACATAACCTTTCTTGACTGTCTAGATTGCAAAACCAGGCCAGATTTCCCTACACTCCCGGGAGACCTACACAAGTACTCTCGTTTGCTCAATTGCAGCGATAGACAGATCACAATGGAAGGAAACACTGAATTAACTATCACAGTCATTAATATGACCTGCGCGGTGGCAGCGATGGCGTTGGGGGAATCACAGATCCGATGGTTATAGCATATTGGTGATGGGGCCGCCCCCATTGGCTCCTCTGCGGGCCTTGAACTTGCTGGAAAAGACCAGGCCTGCGCACAGGGCCCCGTAGCCATGGCAACGGGTTCTCGCTCAGCAAAACACATAAAGATGATTCATTTTGTTTTCCTTTCCTTTCTTTCCACCCAAATTTTCATGCGGGTGGGAATCTATTTTTAATTTTTTTCCTTGGGGGAGAGTCTATTTTTAATTTTGTTACCTCCCTCCTGGGGGCCTGCCAGGTTTGGATGTGAATGACCAAGGGAGGTGGGCCACATCAGGCCTGAAGTCCTGGAACTTTTCTGGGTTCTGGGGAGGCAGTGGGGGAGGGGGATGGGAAGGTGTTGTCTGGGATGGAGCGGCCTTGGTGCTAAAGCTGGGACCTCACGTCTTGGAACAGCATTCAAACTCTTCCCCTCATTGGTCTGTCCAGCTCTCTGCTGGAGGAAGTGCCTTCATGTTATCGTTTGCAGTTCTCATAATGAGTTTGCCTCAGAAAATCAAACTCTTTTCTGCTTTGATAGAGTGCTTTCACATCCATTTTCTCATTTGAGCTTTGAGGTAGCTACATGGCACAGAGATCCCATGTGCCCACCTATCTCAGGGAGCCTCCTTCCTGGCACAGTGCATTTCCTTCAGTTATGAACATAGGTAACAAACCACGGTGGTATTAGTGGTCCCTGAGACCTTGTCTCCAGTAGAAATCATAAGCATTTCATATCATATTACCATTGTTACCCATATCACAAAATATAATTTTCACATATCACTTCTTAGAAATTGCACGAGTTATTAGACCTGCCACTCTATCTTTTTAATTACTGAGTTAATGAAGAGGCATATATATCATATATCACAACTGTGTTTTTTTTTAATTTTGATAACTACATTTCAATGTAATTGGTTTTCTTTATAATTTTATTTTATGCATTTTTACAAGCCTTTTTCTGAGAAGCACCCCTTAGATTTCACCAGACTGCCAAAGGAGCATCATGACCCTGATGTGAATGAGTGACAAATCATTTACTGGGCTGTGCCAGAGACATTTAGAAGGTTTTTGTTCAGGCATCTAGCATTCCCTCCTCTGACTGATCCACCAGGCAGGATGGCATAGTATCTCAATGTATGAATGGAGAACTGAAGCTCACATGTGACACTGAGATTCAAATCTTGTCTTCTTAACCTCAGTCAAGGGCCCTTTCAGACATCCCGTATGGTCCTATCTTTTCTGCAGCTTAGCCTCAGAATGCTTCTGTGTAGAGATGGTGTGGTAGACAATCTTCCTCAGCCTAAGGGTTTGTCAGCTTTTCCTGCCCATGAGTAAAGCTTGTTGAACAGAGCTCCAGAACCTTCTGTGGGGATAGGCATAGTCTATGTCTGCAGTGTCCAATATGGCAGCCATTAGCCACATGTAGCTACTGAATGCTTGAAATTGTCTTAGTGGGACTGATAATCTGAATTTTTAATTTTATTTTGTTTTAATTAATTAAAACAATTCATGACTAGTATACTGGAGAGTGTAGCCCTAGGGCAGAGTTCTTTAACCTTTAGCAGACACCAGAATCATGTGGAGGGCTGCTTAAAGCACAGAGCACTGGGTACCCCCAGAGTTTCTACTCCCATAGCTCCAAGGTGGGCCCAGCTGATGCTGACGTTGCCAGTCCATTCTCAGCCTCAACACTGTGGCCATGGGGGGCCAGGTACATTTTTTGTTGTGAGAACAGTCTTGTGCATTGTAGACTGTTTGGTAGCATCCTGGCCTCTACCTACTCCATGCCACAGCACCCACACCTCCCCTCCATCAGCCGTGATAACCGCGTGTGTCTCCAGACATGGTTTTGAGAACCACTACTCCAGACATACACAAAAAACTTTTTTTAATCAGAGGGTTTTTTTTACATTTAAAAGAAAACCATCTTGAATTTAAATCTGAACTGAATCTCTCCTTACATTTGCTCTCAAAGTGCCCAAAAAACTTACATGTTTCAACAACATACCAGCCTAGGTTGGATTTCTTTTTTTTTTCATAAAAAATAATCAGTGGGTCTATGGTCTGGGTGGGAAATGTTTGGACTGTCCCCACTTTTCCCTTCTTTCCTTCCCTCCACCTATTTTCTCCCTCCTAATCTTTCTCCTTTCCTTCCCGATCTTCCTTTCCCTCTTCCAAGCTCTTCCCTACTTCCTCGCTGGGCTTCTGGTCCCCATCTTTCTCTCTTTTGTCCATTTCTCTCCACAGCCCAAGCCACTCTGCCTCCCTCCCTGCCTTCCCCTACATCCCACCTCACCCCACCACACAGATTTCCCAGTCCCCTGTGCTGTTCATTCTCTATCGCTGTTGTCTCTGCCGCCTCTGGCTCTGTTTCCCGCTTTTCCCTCTTTTATCTGCAGTCTGTATTTGTCTTGGCCTGGCCCAGTTTGGCCTCTGGCCCCAGACAGTCTCGGCTCCGGCTCTGCACGCCGCTCCCTGCCCCCACCAGCCGCATCAGCCAGCATCAGACGACTCCTGTGGATCACTAAAATGTGACGAGGACTGGGACGATAAAGACATATTGATAAGAAAAGTGAATGGGATAGCTTTCCTCAGCCCAATGCCATAATCCCCGTTATGCCACCCGATCCGGAAAGGGCCAAGGATTTAGTCGGTGCTTCTTTTAAATTAAGCATTTCAAAAGTGTCATCATTGTGGTTACAGAGAGTAAGGAGCAATCTATGTCGGTGGGACCACCTCACGTGGCATTTGTCCTGTGGAGAAGTCAAACATGTCAGAGGCTGACATTCTCATATGGAGGTGACATTAAACAAACAAGGTGGCAGGGAACTCTTTAAGTCACCTGCAATATTGTGAGCAGTCAATCAATAATTCTGACAAGCTGGGGCCACACACTTGCCCGTGACCACCGGGCTTTGCTTCTCACACCGCACACTCGACAGGAACTGTGCCGCTAATTTGGGGCACTAAGCCTGTCTCTCTACTCTGACTTTCCCCACTGTTAGTGCATTTAAAAAAAAAAAAAGACCTTTGAAAAGACCCAGGCTGAAGACGATTTCTACCGACCACTAAGTAGTGGGATTACTTGGAAATATCAGATTGTTGACTAATCCTTTCTGTTTTCAGCCGCCTGTTTGAGCTGGTGTCAGAGGCAGTATCTTACCCAAGGCAAGTCTCACTCTATTTAAATCCTTATTTATGAACGTAAAGACAGGGGCTGGAGGGGCCCAGGTGAGGCTGGTTCCCAAAGGAAAACCACAAGGCTATTGTAAATTCCTTGAACAAGATGCAAGGTCGACCGCGCTTCATTCCACAGCAAGAGATAACACTTCAAATCCAAGTGCTCCGGGAAGGGAGGGAAGACCTGGGCTTCAATTCATGCTAAGTTGTGAATCACTAATATTAGAAAGTTATTCTCAACCAGGTTTTGATTGAGGAAGGAAGGCCAGCGTGATGGTTCTGGCTGACCAAGGGTGGGGAGTCATGATGGGAGAGAGAGCCTCACTTCTTCGGCCATGGGAGAGAGGCTGGCACAAAGCTGGGGTCCTCTCTGGGGTGAATACTGGCTCAGGAAAACCACAGGAGCCACTCCCTCATGTGGACCCAACTATGGGCAGTAGCATTCTCCTTTCATCATTGAAACTGAGAACATAAGCCTCGGATGCAGCAGCCGGGAGGGGCCGGTGAAGAAGTGAAACCGCCTAAGCAGGGGCTGGGGAGGGGTGCTGGAGAGCAGACAGGAAGCCAGGGACTAGCAGGGAGAAAGATGGCAGCATGGACAGCAGTGAGACAAAGGTTTTGTGGACCAGGTGGCAGTCTCAAAGTACTAGAAGATTGGAAGGACCCTCAGAGGTCTCTCTATTGTCAAGTGTCCTCCACGATAAACCTGCCAAGGGATTCTATTGTTTCCTACTTGAATATTTTAGCAAAGAGAAACTCGTGACTTCTGAAAACTGTCCAATCCCAGACAGTTCTGATGGAGGGATTTATCTCTGTAGTTTCTCTCAACCGATCTTAGGATTCTAAGTGTGATGAAGAGTAAATCCACCCCATTTCATGTGACAGCTTATCACATGCTTGGTGGCTATCTTCACATTCTCCACGCAACTCCTCATTTTCAGCATAAATGATATCAGTGGCATCACTGCTCTTTAGAGCCCATGTCCTTGTGACCCTTCATGGTTCCTGCTGCCCTCTTATGGATGCATTCTAGTTTGTCAAAGTCCCTCATCAAGTATGAGAACTGCACACAGTTCTTAGTTCAGTTAGCTAGTGCTGTGTAACAACCACCCCCCCAAAATCCCATCTGCATACAACAATAAGCACTTATTTAGCTCATGAGTCTCTGGAGCAGCTAGAGCCCAGTTCACTGAGGCTGGGCTTGGGGGGACAATCTTGCCGATCTTGACTGGACTCATATTTCTGGGGTCAACTGATTTAAGCTAGGCTGGGGCCATTCAGTCCATGTCATATGTTTCTCATCTCCTCCTAGGACCAGAACGTTCTCCTCATGGAGATGGCAGATACATAAGATCAAGCCCAGTTGTACAAGTGTGCCCCGCTCCTGAGTTATAGCTTTGCTGTGGCCATCTGGTTTCCAAGGTCCTGCTGGATGGGTCAGCATACCAAATTACAACATGCTAGACTTTGCCTGGAGTATAAGGATACTGTCTGCATGAGTCTTCTTCTGGAATCAACGGTCAAACATGCCCAGCATGCTAGTAATCAGAATGAGTTTTATTTCAATTGTTTATAACTGTAATTATACTTAACAAATACCTGTTTATCCCCCAGGAGTTAGCAAATGGGCCTTCACCCAAGTCTAATAGTGGATGGGGGATTAGGGAATGAAGGAATGTTAGTACAGATTTCACAATCACTGAGTTAGGTTTATAACATCTTTTATTTCTATGAGATTCAACTGAAATTGGACCGGCGCTCCATTCTACCAAATTGCAGAAAACTTGACCTACACCTCCACATAAATAGAGACAGAGATTGTAAAAATCTCAGCCAGTTCAGGGTCTTGCCCCTAATTTCCAGTGCTTCTAAGCTCTGGTGGGCTGGTGGTGGTCCAGGCCTGGGACTGAGGTCTCTTGTATGAGGCTGGTTCCTGTCTTGCCCTGCTTGTTGGCCCAGATGTGGACTTCATGCTTGTTTGGTCATTAGCACCCACCACACTGCCTGTGACTGGAAAACACCTTTATCCAGCTCACAAGGTATATGCTATTACCTGACTGCTTCCTAGTCTGGCTGTGGAACCACTCCACACCTTTGTAGTCTCCTCTCAGCCACTCTGGACCAAGCTAAGCTGTGATCACCTCTCTGAGATTCTTCTCATTTCAAGCCCCAAGACAAGCTACCAATATATGCACTTTGCCCTTTGGGCATTGTCTTGGCTTGACCAAGAGCTCCTTTGAAAGGTGCTCAGGGATTCACCCAAACTCATCTGCCCTTTCCTCTGAAATTCTTCTTGTCCTGGCCCAGGGACCAGCCAGGCTTAGTTGGGGATGGGCTAGGGGGTTCCTTTGTATGGTGGACTCACCAGCATCTAAGCATCTAAGCTTGAATCGCCTCCTCTCTAATTCTCTCCTCTGGCCAGCTGGCCTATCCTTGATCTACTTTGAGATTCTTTCTTGCTTTGTTATTTGCAGCTGCAGTGTCTGTTCCCGGCCCCTTAGCTTCTTATTCTCTTGACACTCAGAAACCTTTGCTCTCTCAAGAGCTCCGTGCTTGTCACTGAAAGCCCTGTCTTTCAAACTTCGGCCTCTGCTCTGAATTTTCTAAAAATCGGTGTGGAAACTCAAATGACTTCTTTGTTTTCAGCTGTATTCTCACCCCTCCTTCCCTCCCAACTCCATGAATGCCACTGACACCATGCACTGAAGGTTTGTAGAGGCAAGAGGAAAAATGTAGGAAAGAAAATTCCTACATTTTTGAATATTTCAAGATATTATACCATGGCAATGGGGTTCTTTTTTAGTTATCAACCAGAAGACCAAATCTCTAAAGAAAGTGGCTTGTGGGCACTGCTTCTAGGTGGCTCTGTTTATTGTACCCCTTTCTCTGTGGACATCATCAGGAAGAATCTGCTAGAAGACACCAGTGCTTTGCTGCCTTTCCTGTTTCTAATGTGTGCATCACCTATGGTTGCTAGCACAAATGAGAGCATTGCTCACTCTGGTGCTGCACTGGACAAGCTCTGAGTAATAGGCTGCATTCTTATTCTTACTTCTCACATGACATTTGAAGAATTCAAAGTATTTAGGGTGAGGTGAGATTTTGATTAATTTGAATTTCTTTTTTTTAATTGAAGTGTAGTTGATTTACAATGCTGTGTTAGTCTCAGGTATATAGGAAAGTGATTCAGTTTCATATATATATATATATATACTTTTTCAGATTCTTTTCCATTAGAGATTATTGAATTGACTATAGTTCTTTGTGCTATACAGTAGGTCCTTGCTGTTTATCTATTTTACATATAAGTTCAGTTCAGTCGCTCAGTCGTGTCCGACTCTTTGCGACCCCATGAATCACAGCACGCCAGGCCTCCCTGTCCATTACCAACTTCCGGAGTTCACTCAAACTCATGTCCATCGAGTCGGTAATGCCATCCAGCCATCTCATTCTCTGTCATCCCCTTCTCCTCCTGCCCCCAATCCTTCCTAGCATCAGAGTCTTTTACAGTGAGTCAACTCGTTGCATGAGGTGGCCAAAGTATTGGAGTTTCAGCTTTAGCATCAGTCCTTCCAATGAACACCCAGGATTGATCTCCTTTAGAATGGACTGGTTGGATCTCCTTGCAGTCCAAAGGACTCTCAAGAGTCTTCTCCAACACCACAGTTCAAAAGCATCAATTCTTCGACGATCAGCTTTCTACACAGTCCAACTCTCATACCCATACATGACCATGGGAAAAACCATAGCCTTGAACTAGACGGACCTTTGTTGGCAAAGTAATGTCTCTGCTTTTTAATATGCTATCTAGGTTGGTCATAACTTTCCTTCCAAGGAGTAAGCGTCTTTTAATTTCATGGCTGCAATCAGCATCCGCAGTGATTTTGGAGCCCCCAAAAATAAAGTCTGACACTGTTTCCACTGTTTCCCCATCTATTTCCCATGAAGTGATGGGACCAGATGCCATGATCTTTGTTTTCTGAATGTTGAGCTTGAAGCCAACTTTTTCACTCTCCTCTTTCACTTTCATCAAGAGGCCTTTGAGTTCCTCTTCACTTTCTGCCATAAGGGTGGTGTCATCTGCATATCTGAGGTTATTGATATTTCTCCCAGCAATCTTGATTCCAGCTTGTGCTTCTTCCAGCCCAGCATTCCTCATGATGTACTCTGCATATAAGTTAAATAAGCAGGGTGACAATATACAGCCTTGACGTACTCCTTTTCCTATTTGGAACCAGTCTGTTGTTCCATCTACAATTCTGACTGTTGCTTCCTGACCTCAATACAGGTTCCTTAAGAGACGGGTCAGGTGGTCTGGTATTCCCATCTCTTTCAGAATTTTCCACAGTTTATTGTGTTCCACACAGTCAAAGGCTTTGGCATAGTCAATGAAGCAGAAATAGATGTATTTCTGGTCTGATAGATAGAGTGCCTGATGAACTCTGGACGGAGGTTTGTGACATTGTACAGGAGACAGGGACCAAGACCATCCCCATGGAAAAGAAATGCAAAAAAACAAACTGGCTGTCTGAGGAGGCCTTACAAATAGCTGTGAAAAGAAGAGAAGCAAAAAGCAAAGGAGAAAAGGAAAGATATAAGCACCTGAATGCAGAGTTCCAAAGAATAGCAAGGAGAGATAAGAAAGCCTTCCTCAGTGATCAATGCAAAGAAATAGAGGAAAACAACAGAATAGGAAAAACGAGAGATCTCTTCAAGAAAATTAGAGATTCCAAGGGAACATTTCATGCAAAGATGGGCTCGATAAAGGAAAGAAATGGTATGGACCTAACAGAAGCAGAAGATATTAAGAAGAGGTGGCAAGAATACACAGAAGAACTGTACAAAAAAGATCTTCACGACCAAGATAATCATGATACCGTGATCACTGACCTAGAGCCAGACATCTTGGAATGTGAAGTCAAGTGGGCCTTAGAAAGCATCACTACGAACAAAGCTAGTGGAGGTGATGGAATTCCAGTTGAGCTATTTCAAGTCTTGAAAGATGATGCTGTGAAAGTGCTGCACTCAATATGCCAGCACATTTGGAAAACTCAGCAGTGGCCACAGGACTGGAAAAGGTCAGTCTTCATTCCAATCCCAAAGAAAGGCAATGCCAAAGAATGCTCAAACTACCGCATAATTGCACTCATCTCACATGCTAGTAATGTCATGCTCAAAATTCTCCAAGCCAGGCTTCAGCAATATGTGAACTCTGAACTCCCAGATGTTCAAGCAGGTTTTAGAAAAGGCAGAGGCACCAGAGATCAAATTGCCAACATCCGCTGGGTCATGGAGAAAGCAAGAGAGTTCCAGAAAAACATCTATTTCTATTTTACATATAGCAGTGTTGAATTTATTTCTAAATGAGGTCCCGCTTCCCCCCTTGACCCTATAATATATAAAGTAGATTCCAAAAATGGCCACAGATGCTTCCCTTTCCATTAAGACGTAGAGACATTTTTTTCACCTTGTGACTCTGACCTTGGCTGTGTGATTTGCTTTAGCCAACGGGATTGACCCAGTGCTTGTGCACTGGGGCTCACCCTCTCATGGTCTTGAGGGCCCTGCCACCACCAGCATGTGAGTAAGCCCTGGGCTACTCAGGCTGGATGATGGCAGACCTGTGGCCTAGTCACCTTTGTGACCTCGGCTGACCTGGCAGCTCACCACAGATTCATAAATAAACCTGCCTGAGACAAGCAGAACTGCTCGGTCAAGCCCAGCCCAAATTGCTAGTCCACTGATTCTTGAGCTTAGTCTCTCAGTTGTGTTCAGCTCTTTGTGACTCCCATGGACTGTAGCCCACCAGGCTCCTCTGTCCATGAAATTCTCCAGGCAAGAATGTGGGAGTGGGTTGCCATGCCCTCCTCCAGGGGATCTTCCCAACCCAGGGATTGAACCCAGGTCTCCAGCATTGCAAGCAGATTCTTTACCAGCTGAGCAAACAGGGCAATCCAAGGATTCTGGAGTAGGTAGCCTATCTTTTCTCCAGGGGAACTTCCCGACCCAGGAATCGAACCTGAGTCTTCTGCTTTACAGGTGGATTCTTTACCAGCTGAGCTACCAGTTGAAGCCCCAATTCTTGAGCTAAATAAATGGTTATTGTTTTAAGCTACTGAGTTATGGAATAATTTGTTACACAGAAAAAGCTAACTGCTACAGGATACTAAAAAGCAGAGACATTACTTTGCCAACAAAGGTCCACCTAGTCAAGGCTATGGTTTTTCCAGTGGTCATGTATGGATGTGAGAGTTGGACTGTGAAGAAAGCTGAGCGCCGAAGAATTGATGCTTTTGAACTGTGGTGCTGGAGAAGACTCTTGAGAGTCCCTTGGACTGCAAGGAGATCCAACCAGTCCATTCTAAAGGAGATCAATCCTGGGTGTTCATTGGAAGAACTGATGCTAAAGCTGAAACTCGAATACTTTGGCCATCTCATGAGAAGAGTTGACTCACTAGAGAAGACTCTGATGCTGGGAGGGATTGGGGGCAGGAGGAGAAGGGGACAACAGAGAATGAGATGGCTGGATGGCATCACTGACTTGATGGACGTGAGTTTGAGTGAACACTGGGAGTTGGTGATGGACAGGGAGGCCTGGCGTGCTGTGATTCATGGGGTCGCAAAGAGTCGGACACGACTGAGTGACTGAACTGAACTGAACAGGATACTAAACATAATGGAATATTTTGTGAATTGGCATTTTGTAATTCTAGGGGTCATAGACTGAACACTGATTCTTTAGAACTGTGGGTTTAAAAGACAGAGCTTAGATTTATACCTAGTCCAATATATATTTTATTTGTTTTTCTAAAAAAAAAAGCTACATATTATTAAGTTTAAAATGCAAATATTAGAATAGTGTGCTAAGTATGATTCTATTAGATTAAATTTATGCTGTCTGTATACACATGGAGATCGTGAAGGACAGGGAAGCCTGGCATGCTACAGTCAATGGGGTTGCAAAGAGTTGGACATAACTGGGGGACTGAACAACAACAATATACATGGAAAATTCTAAATGAACACTGAAGAAACTGTTAGTTGAAAATATCTCTGGGCCTAGGATAGGGATTGGAAGAACTTTTTTTTGTTTATATTTTGAATTTTTTAGCATGATCACCTGCTAACTTTATAATTTAAAAGATACTGAAATTAAAAAAATAGAAGTCCATCACCAAATGGTTCAAGAGTACCAGCCTAGCTCAAGAACTGTGTTGTTTGTTTCATTTGTACTTTTTTTTTTCTGAAAAGCTCACTGTCCAAAATATATTCCATTATTTCAGGATTTTCATCAGCGTAGGCGTCAGTGAATTGAGTTTTTAATCTGGTAAGCATTTGCTGCATGTCAAAATTACTGGCTTTAAATAAAGAAAATGCTTATTTATTTAGTTTTGTATTAATTTCTCACCTACTTCCAAGAAATATTTGAAACTCCTAAGGTAACATGTTAATTAAACGCTGCTAAGGCAGAATTTCTGGCTAAATAAAAGACCTTGTATTACCATAGTGCTACATTTGCAAGTTGGAAAAACAAAGCACCACAGAAATCTGGCTTCTTTGAAGGTTCTTAGCTCAGACCCACTGAGTAGAGTTTGAATTAAGACTAGGATTGAATAAGCAAAAAGATCCTACTGTATAGTACAAGGAACTATATTCAATATCCTGTGATAAACTATAATGGAAAAGAATATGTAAAAGAACATATATGTGCTGTGCTTAGTTGCTCAGTCATGTCCGACTCTTTACGACCCCATGGACTATAGCCCACTAGGCTCCTCTGTCCATGGGGATTCTCCAGGCAAGAATACTGGAGTGGGTTGCCATGCACTCCTTCAGCGGATCTTCCAACGCAGGGATCGAACCCAGGTCTCCCGCGCTGCATGCGGATTCTCTTCCATCTGAGCCACCAGGAAAGCATATGTACATGTATATGTATATGTATATATATATATATATATATAAAATCCTGGAGGAGGGCGTGGCAACTCACTCCAGTATTCTTGCTTGGAGAAGCCCATGGACAGAGGACCTTGGCGGTCCATGGAGTTGCAAGGAGTTTGACACGACTGAAGTGACTTATCACACACACACACATACACACACACACACATATATATCTGAATCACTTTGCTGTACAGCAGAAATTAACACAACACTGTAAATCAACTATACTTCAATAAAATTAATAATAATAAAGAGTAGAAAAGGGAAAAAAACCCGAAAATCAGGGTGTCTGAATGAGATGAAGACCTTTCACCAGAATGAATAAGACCCAGGCCTTAGATAGTTGGCATTCAGACACAAGGCTGGTTACTCGGTCCTGATTGCCCATAGGCTGCAGTGACACTTTTGCTTTTGTCCCAGGATCCATCAAACCAATGCAGTAAAGAGCCCGAGGGAAACTCCCTGACTCTGAGTCCCTAGGGCTCTCCCCGGTTCTTCTGGGGTATATCGAACTACAGGACCATAAGGCATCAGTCATCATAAGATCATGCCATCAGCCTGCCTGTAACACACTTGTCGCAAAGATGCAGTGGGAAACTGACCTTCAGTTCAGGCCGTGGAAAGATTCCAGGATCAGGGTTCAAGTGGATTTCTCACAAACAATACATAATGTGATGAGTATCTTCACTTAAGGTGCTTGGATACTATGATTTATAAGAAATATATATTTCATCGTTCAGATGACCAAAGTACATTTCTCATATCTATTTGGTTTCGTCCACGGTTCCTGGCCTACAGTTAGAGTTTCTTGAGTGATAAGAGCAATGGGAGCATGTTTTGTTAATATTTGGTCTCCTGTCCTCAGTTTCCGAAATCCCTTTAAAGCCATAAAGGCAAAATGGGTGCCTTGTTATTCGTAACAAACCCTTCTCCATCACAACTAAGATTATGTTAATGAGGTGACTTTTGGAAAGCACCAAAAGTTGGGGGCTGCCAGGGGAACCAACGATGTGATTGGAGGTTGATCTTGTGAAAAAGAAATCTTTAGAAGGGGAGGTGGAGCATGAGCACATGATAAAAAGATTTACACCCACATGGAAATCCATGGTCCTGAGGGTGGGGCTGTGTTGGAAACCATGTGGGTGGAGATCAAAGGCAAGGGGAACAGAAGTCATATTGTTGTAGGAGCATGTTACAGGCTGCCAGACCAGATGGGGGTAATTAATGAAAGGTTCCTGACAGACCACACAACTGGCCTGGAGTTGAGACACCTACTGATGGGGGGGAGGGTGGTGCACGAACCAGCTGGATAGCTGCTCAGAGTCACCATCAGCAGGAAGCAGAGCGTCTGAACAAACTCTTAACTTACTGACAGTTTCACCTCCTGTTAAGACTCAGCATTGACAAGGAGAATTGCTACTCGAGTTCATTCAAACCAAGAAGGAGGAACTGTTTGGTGAGGGAGCAGGACGAGACCTTGGGAGAAGGTGAGTCGGTCTTCTCAGAATAAGTGTGTGCATGCTCAGTCGTGTCCAACTCTTTGAGAGCCTTTGGACTGTAGCCTGCTAGGCTTCTCTGTCCATTGGATTTTTCCAGGCAAGAATACTGGAGTGGGTTGCCATTTCCTCCTCCAGGGGATCTTCCCGACCCGGGGATCAAACAGGCATCTCCTGCATTAAAGGTGGATTCTTAAGAGCCATGGGGAACGGGCTGCTCAGACTTCGAAAGGCTCGGAGCCATGGTTCTCAGGCTTGAGGGTCATAGACAATATCAAGGGCTGATACAGCCCCCACCTCCCACGAGGCTCTGCCTCCAAGATTCTGATTGGGTCTGTTGGGAGCAGGGATCAGGAATCTCTGTTCTCATTGTGGGGGTGGGGGGCAGAGGGCTCTTTGAGGGAAACAGAGGTTTTCCTCAACTCACAGCTTGAGATGCCACAGCAGCCACGCTGAAGGTTGGAAGGATGCAAAAATGAAATTCCATATCAACCACTACAAAGGAGCTTAAGGAAGATAAAATGATGGACTTGACTAAGAGCTGCTGCTATGCCAGGAGCCCTGGCGACCTCAGTTTTGTTGCTCATGCTGAAGAGCTGGTGGACAGCCAACGAGGAGCATAAAAACAATTGCAGGGGACAGTACGAGTGGCGTCAGGAAGGCTAAAGAGCAAACTGAGGCTAAAACCATGCCAGGAGGGCATCCACAAAGACTTTTGAAGTTAAATTCTGGGTAGGAGGGTAAAGAGAAAAAGACATCTGCTCGCAGCTTCGGGTGTCCCATGAACTGCCATTCACACACGACCAAGGAAGTGACTTGCACCCCTTTTACTCTTTGGCGAATGACAATGACCATTATTAGGCACTGCTCTGTGCAGATATTGCCTCATTTAATCCTCACAACAACCTTACAAGGTAGGCATTACAAAAAAAAAAGTTTCAGCTGTGCCACATGGCATGTGGGGTCTTACTTCCCCAACCAGGGATCGAACCTGTACCCCCTTCACTGGAAGGCAGATTTTTAACCACTGGACCACCAGGGAATCCCCAAGGTAGGCATTTTTTGTACCGATTGGCTTTCTTCTCTTTGGTCCTGGGTGCTGTAGCCTAGACGCTGCTCTGTGCTCTGTCATGGGGCCAGCCAGCAGCTTAGTCCGTTCTCTTTTCCGAGGCTGATTCTCCCCAGGAAGCTGGGGGTGAATTCTCCAACCTCCTGGGCTGCTCTGGCACGGGGAGCATTGGGCTGGACCGAACTAAGCTCAGTGAGATTTTCTTTCACCTGCAGTTTTTGGTCTTACCTTGAGCTTCCCGCAAAGCAGACTCAAGATAAGGGTTTCGGTGCGAGTTGCTTCTTCAGTGCGAGGTGAGTCCAAGAAGCACAGAAATGAGACAATTAAGGCGGGAAAGCCAGTGATGGGCATTTCAAAGGGCAGGTTTCCACTGTGGGCAGGGAGACGCAGTCCCATTGGTGGGCTTCTCAGAGACTGTCTGAAATGTGGCTCAAAATGGTCCCATTCAGAAGTGAGCATGCGTGCATGCTAAGTTGCTCAGTTGTGCCCAACTCTTTGTGACCCCATGGGCTGTAGCTTGCCAGACTCCTCTGTCCATGGAATTCTCCAGGCAAAAATACTGGAGTGGGTTCCCATGCCCTCCTCCAGGGGATCTTGCCCACCCAGGGATCGAACCTGGGTCTCTTATGTCTCCTGCATTGGCAGGCAGATTCTTTACCATGAGCACCATCTGGGAAGCCCTAAGAGTTGAGAGGGCTGGGCATTTCTCCAACTCCTCCTGGCCTGCATTGTTGGAGGGCTGCCCTGGATGATGCTAAGTCCCTGGCACCTCCACCCTTCCCAAACCTGGGCTCAGCCTGTGCTGCAGCCAGAGGTGGCCCTCAGGCAGAGGGATGGAAAAAGCAGCTGCTGTGTTGATCACCCCCTGCTCCCGCCCCACCACCCCATAAGCAGAGGGGATGCAGGCGAGGCGCTGACAGCATCCATGACATTTGCCTTAACTTCAAAGCATGCTGAGAAAGTTGACCTGGAGGAAGGCGTAGGTATTATTAGGTGCAATTTTGTAGATAAGGAAAAGATTCAGAGAGATTAAGGTGCTTCCAGAGGGTCACACTGGCCCAGTACTGCTTGTCTTAGTGAGTCTAGGGTTCTACCACCCCTCAACAAGCTCACCCTTTACCGGTGCTGAGGATGGCTCAGAACCGGGAGGGGTGGGAAGTCTTTTAGGCCCCAGGACCCCTAAATCCAGATATGCTCTTATAGATGGGCAGTGCTGGGTGTGGTCAAAGGACACTGCCCTCAGGGCAGTAAATTGGTACAGCCACTGTGGAAACAGTACAAGGTTTCCTTAAAAACTTAAGACTAGAACTACCATAAGATGCAGCAATTCCACGTCTGGATATTTATCTAAAGGAAATGAAACTGGGTCTCAAAGCAGTACTGATCTCTATTACCCATGCTCACCGCAGTATTATTTATTCACAATAGCCAAAACAGGGAAGCAACCTAAGTGTCCATTAATGGAAAGTGAAGTGAAGTCGCTCAATCGTGTCTGACTCTTTGCGACCCCATGGACTATAGCCTACCAGGCTTCTCCGTCCATGGGATTTTCCAGGCAAGAGTACTAGAGTGGATTGCCATTTCCTTCTCCAGGAGATCTACCCCACCCAGGGATCGAACCTGGGTCTCCCGCATTGTAGACAGATGCTTTACCATCAGAGCCGCCAGGAAGTCCATCAGTGAATGAATGGATAAAGATGTGGCATATATGCATACAATGGAACATTATCTAGCCAGAAGAAAAGAAGGAAATCTTGCCATTGGTGACCGCATGCACCTTGAGGGTATTATGCTAAGTGAAATAAGACAGACAGAGGAAAGACAAATACCACTGGTATCCTGTATAAGTGGAATCTGAAGGGAAAAAAAAAAGCCTAACTCTTACAAACAGGGTAGAGAAGTAGTTGCCAGGGGCTAGGAAGAAGGGTGATGGGAAGAGGCTGGTAAAAGGATCCCAACTTTGAGTTATAAGATGAATAAAGTTGGAGGGTCTGATATAAAGCATGGTGACTACGGTTGGTAACACTGATAGTGTGGTTGAGGTTTGGGGGAAGGATGGAACTCAGATGTTTTCACCAAAATAAAAGAGAGGAGGAGACAGGTAGATAAGGGAGATGATGGGCATGTTAATTCAAAGTTTGTTTGTCAGTATACTCAATAATGGGCTTCCCAGGTGGCCCTAGTGCTAAAGAACCCACCTGCCAATGTAGAAGATGTAGGAGACACAGGTTTGATTCCTGGGTGGGGAAGATTCCCTGGAGGAGGGCATGGCAATCCACTCCAGTATTCTTGCCTGGAGAATTGCATGGACAGAGGCCCTGGGGTGGGCTACAGTCCACGGGGTCACAAAGGGTCAGACACGACTGAGTACACATGCACCTGCACACGCACACAGTTAATGATAAAGCTGAAATTAAAAAAATACAAAGGACACTGCCCTGGGACGGGCTTTCCGTGACCAATTCACTATCTGAATACCCCTGGGCAAATTATTCAGCCTCTCTGATCTCCAAATCTCTTACCCTTCAAATGAGCCGAGACCAGGCCCTCTCACGTCTAAGGCCATTCCAGCTCCACAAGTCTATGATTTTATGTGATGTTCAGAGCGATACCGATACTGAACAGGACCCTGTGGGGCTCTGGGGCACAAAAGCCTTTCTGTGTCCCCCATTTCTTGATTACAGGAAATAGGCTTCATTCAACCTCCGTGACCTTCCAGGAGTTTCAACAGGCAGGTTCAAACAGATGCTAATTAGGGAAGGGAGGAGATGTGGAGATAAGGGAGGAGCAGCCAGGAAATAATAATGTAGCCTTTGGGGCAGGGTCCTGGTTCCCCCAGAAGGCATACACACAATAGCTTTTTGCAGATACTGAAGCTCCCACCAGGTGGGAGAAAAAGGTGTGCTGCTCCCAGGCACGTACACCCTAGACCAGTTGGAACCAGAGGCTGATAATGCTGATTCCCAATTACCTCACCACCAACTAATCAGAAGAATGTCCGTGAGCGGATCACGCCCTTCTCTTTGAACCATGACTATAAAACTCCTTACTACCCCCTCCAGGTGAGGACACACAGGTTTTGAGGACATTAACCTGCTGTGGCCTCCCCCTTTCCTCTCAAAGCGATAAGGCTATTCTTTTCTGCTTCACGGTGTCCTTCACAAAGGCTGGAGTGGCTTCAGGACTGCGTATCATTCAAATGGCATGTGAGGCTCAGCGGTGCAGAACCCTGACCCCGGACAGGGCTGACTAGGCCTCAGACATCTCCCGTCAGAGGGACAATTACCTTGGTGGCCTGTCCACAGCCTACTGTGGCTCTCAGCTTTGTAGGCTCAGAAACTCAGTCTCACCATGGTCCGTGCTAGTCGGCTCTGGAACCAAGTTAAAGCAAGGCTGCTAGAAGGAGCCAGAAGGTTAAAAGCCATCATTTGCAGTCAGAAACTGGTTGACTGGCTACTGCCATTCACTAGCCCGGGCCCTGCAGGTTGCTCATAGGACTGCCTCATTGACTAAGGCTGGCAGGGGGCCCCAGTCTCCAGGAAGGGTAAGGATTGCCAGGACTTGTAAGTTTACTGGGAGCAGGCTGGGATAGCCCGTCCATAAGGCTCCACGGGTCAGAGGTGACGCCATGTCCTTCACTGATAGGTAGTGTTTGAGTGGGTAACCCAACTCCAGTTTCTGCCTCAGTTCCCCTCAGGGTTCAAACAGCAGAGGGTGGGCAACACCCACATTTGAATAATCTGCCTGCTTGCCTGCTCAGTTGCTGAGTCATGTCTGACTCTTTGGGCCCTCATGGACTGGAACCTGTCAGGCTCCTCTGTCCATGGGGTTCTCCAGGTAGGAATACTGGAGCGGGTTGCCAGTTCCTCCTCCAGGTGGGATAATTTAAGAAAGGCTTATTTCAAAGGTGCTGTTTGCAGAGGAATGGGCTTGAAGCATTCCTCAGCCCAAAGCTACTGAATGGTTAGCAAAACTTAGTTGGAGAAGGACCCTCATGAGGAGCACTGGGGGATCCTTGGTGGCAGTGGGAGAGCGGGGTGTGGGGGGAGAAGTAAGTTGACCCCACTCCCCTCCCCTCAACCACCTTCTGGGGTTGCTCATTGGCTGAACTCCACCAGAGCACGTTGGAAGCCATGTAGATCAGCCTGCCAGGGCCAGCACCAGCAAGGGAGGGAGGAGAATGACTCCAGAGAGGAAAAAGCCAGGCATCCACCCGATCCCACCCCACCCCCAGCTTGATGGACACATACTAATTTCCTAACAACTTAAATCAGACTGCTGCCAAATCTCACTGGCCTGGGCATTCCAATCCTTCAAGGTGACTTTTCTCTGACACATTTAGTGTTGACGGTTCAGATTGCTTCCTAAATACCAGAGTGGGTTGCCATTTCTTTCTCCAGGGGATCTTCCTGACCCAGGGATTGAAACCGGGTCTCCCACCTTACAGGCAGATTCTTTACCATCTGAGCCACCAGGAAGACAGGCTTCCTGTGGGCAAACTTATTTCCCTTATTTTTCAATTCCGGTGCGAGGTGTCACTTTCCAGCCCAAGTAACAGGATGGAGAGAGAAAGCTTAACAAGGGGGCATTTGAAAAGGTCTGGAGAGCATCAAGGGCTGTGGGGCAGTGAGTTAGTGGTGAAAACAAGTGAAGCTGTGAGCCTTCCAAGGCTGCAGTGGCTCCAAATAGCCTTCCCCCCGTGCCACCGGCTTTTAACTTTTTGACAATGATGAACTGATGCCAATTTGGTTTCATTTATATCCATTGGACTGTTCTGAAGCAAATCCCAAACATCCTATCACTTATATGTAACTATCTGTGTGTCTGTGTGTGAGTGTTAGTTTGTATGTGCGTGTGTATGTATGTGTGTGTGTGAGTGTTAGTTGGTCAGTCCTGTCTGACTCTTTGCGACCCCATGAACTGTAGCCCACCAGGATCCCCTGTCCATGGAATTCTCCAGGCAAAAATACTGGAGTGGGTTGTCATGCCCTTCTCCAGGGGATCTCTGTATGTATCTCTAAAAGATAAAGGCTCTTTTCCTAATGTAACTATATTATTTAACAATTAACCTGTTAATATTTTCAAATATCCAGTCAGTGTTTCAAGTTTAATTGCTTCATACATCTCAAAGTTTTTTTTTTTTTTAAGTTTAGATTGGTGAGAGAAGGTTTAACAACTTCTCTTGACTGCATCACATGCTGGCTATGATCCTGTGTCCTCCTGCCTCTTGGAGTCAAGAGTTTTGAATGTGTAGTCCACACCAGCTGACTCAATTTCCTTCTTGTTTACTTACTTCTCATATCACTGACATCTAGTCCCAGCCACTGCCACATCTCTGAAACTGCTTGGGCCAAGCTCAAAGTTGACCCTCTTTGCCAAAGCCAAGCTTCCCTTTTCTCTCCTTCTCCCATGTATTTTGACCCTAGTTTAGAGTCTGGTCTTAGTTCAAGGATGGGAGAAAATGACGACTTGATCTGGTTCCAGGTTGTTTGTAGTTTGGTTTCCTTTTAAAGCAGCAACCAAACTATACAAAGGATCAAAGCAAGATGCTGATACCAGTGGGTGGGTGGTTCCCTGCACCTCCGTGAGGGCTCCCAAGCCATGGGCACCCTTGGATGGGTATGGAGTGTGAATGGAGAAGAGAACAGAACCAGTAAAGCGACTCACTGCAGTGGGCAACGGGAGCTCAGTCTCCCTCTGGGCCCTCGAAGAACCTGTGTGAGATCCAGTTCAGAACTGAGAAGGATGAGGGATTTACCCGATGGTTGCTGCTCCCCCCAAACCACCTCCCCAAACTTGGGGTTTCAGCTTCTACCTTCCAACCTGTGCCTGTACTTGGCTAAACAATCTCCTATGGGGCCAGAGAAAGCCCCACGACACGGGGAGACAAGCACTCAAGGCAGAAGCTGGCCATGTGCCCAGAGGCTCCCTGCCGCAGGTGTGCTCAGAGAAGGTATAAAGGGAGGGGCATCGACAGTGTGGGCAGCGCCTGTCTCTCTTTCCCTCCTTCAAAATCTCTCTTCCCACCGCCTCTGTGAACCACTCTCTTCTGGTTTCCCATCTAGCAGTTTCTTCCCAGCACACTTTTCAGATTCTTCTCTTCCCCCCAACTTCATGCCTAAATGTGAAACTGGTACCCAGCTGAGCCTGGGTAGACCTCTCACTCCACACTTCCTCCCTGAGGGAACTCAAACCCTAACCGTACATCTAGGGCTGCAATCCTCACTTCTTTGCTGCTGACTCTCAAATCCATGTCTGAAGCACAGAACTCTTTCAGTTACAACCCAAACCTTCACAACAAATTTCTCCACTTAGCATCTCTGTTTTGGGATACTTCACAGGCTTTTCAACTTACATGCCAGACTGAACTGATTAACTGCCACCTTCGCTTCCAGCAAACCTGTTCCTCCTCTGTATTTCTGGTCTCTGTGAATGGCACCATCATCCCTCCAGTCTCCCAAGCCTGAAATTCAAAACCTATTCATGGAGTACATGTGGATCACAGCTGGAGGGCAAGGGGCTGACAGCTGGCAGTGGCCAGGAGCACCCTTTTCCAGGTGCGGGGGTCTTATGGGTGTGGACTTGCATGCGGTGAGATGGACACCACACCCCACTCTGAGTTTTGGACTCCGATTCTGATGACTCTCTTGTCACAGATAGAAAGTTGCAGGAGGTCTTTTCCTGAGGGCTTCTGAAGCCAGGCCTCAACATGGTGCTAGAGGGGCTGAAGAAGGCCTTGAACGATGTGAATGGCCTGAAGCAGTGTTTGGCTGATACTAAAAAAAAGAACAAAACCAAAAAACCCATTCATGCCAGATACTGTTGGTTGCCTGACCCAAACTGCATTCCTGATAATGAATCACATCATAGGAACAGGGGCCATAGTTCTGGCTGATAAGCTGTAAGCAGGCATCTCTGCTGTGGGTTCCTGGAAAGGTTTTTGTCTTCCTGATACACGCATTGCCTTTTCCCCTTCTTCCTGCTGGAATGTAGATGAGAAGGCAAGAGCAGTTGCAGTTATGTTGTAACCATGAGGGAAGGGCCAAGAAAGTCACAGAGTCTAAGGTGCTGACGTTCTTGGACTGATATTTGCTTACCTCCTCTCTTCTTGTGTTGTGAGCAAAATTAATCTTATTTGTTGAAGCCTCTGTAGTCAGGGTTTTTTTGATACATGTAGCACTGCACAGATGTACCACTTGGATTCTCCCTTTAACACGGAGGCACTCATTTCTGCAGCTGTTGAGAGTATTTAGTGCCGGATGTCACCCAGTCCAAATATTTCATAATTTCCATAATTTCTTCCAAGATTCCACTGCCTGATTTAGCCTTCTTTCTTTCTGTGGTTTTACTTATCTGAGTTTCTCACTGGCCTGTAAGTTTCTGAAGGACAAGACCATGTCTTCCATGGCTTTGTCCCGTTGGTATCTCACACAGGGGCCGCCGCATAGCCCACTTCTGTGTTTCATGATCTTTCACGCTCCAGATTATTTTCTTCAGAGTGTGTCCAGTTTGCCAAATGACTTTTTCAAAGTGTGACTTTCAGAAGTGAGCTGAATGTTTCAGGAGTGGTCGTGATAGGAGTAGGGTGGTGTGGGACCATCCCTTCCCTTTTTAGAGACATTTCCATCTGTAATTGTACCCTAGGAGCTGAGTTCTTTTTAATGTTTCCAGTCACTGTATCCTACTCTTTACTCAGACTGAGCTGACTGTTCATTACGGTCTTTTTTTTTTTAAATCTGAGATGTTGCTAAACCACATTTCTCACATCCTATACCCCGACTTTTGCTTTCTGGAACAAGGATAGAACTTTAGATTTTTTCCTATTTAATGTCACCATTCGCACCAGTCCTGATGTCCAATGCTACTTTACACCAGAGCTGAACCTGACTTTTACATTGTTATTTTAATATTTTGATTTAATTTACTACAATTTCTGCAAATCACCTCGATACCTTTATGGAAGAGGAGGAGAAGGCATATATTAATAAATAAGTGAATACCATCTTGATAGACTCGCTTTATTGTTACAGTCTGTTGAAACATAATTGAAGTCCAAGTAAATTATCTGCTTGGTAGATTAACTACCCTACCAGCTTGCGGGCAACCAGGAATTTGATGGGTGTGTGTTTTCCACCGGTCCACCTGCTCCATGCATAAAATTGTTGAACAGGGCTGATGAAAGAGGCCTGGAGGGGAGTCTGAAAGTGTATCAGCTACTTTGGATTTTATGAGACTTAATTGAAGCCTCTGGCCTTCCCGCCCCCGGGCCCCATCACCTGGTTCCAGCAGGGCTGCCGATAAGTGAGGGCAAGAGATGGTCAGAGAGGGACCCAGGGAGGCTTGTAAGCATCACTTCTGGTCCTCATACCAAATCCAAATCATTTCTTTTTGGATGACCTCCTCTTGAATGCGCTCAGTACCTTCTGGAGAACAGGCTGGTTCTTGGGCTCAGACACGAGTTATTGCTAGGCTGCGAGGATGGGGTGGTCCTCATCACTTCGGCTCCACAGGCGCTCCCTGGCTGGTGCGTTCTCTTGGTTATGATGCAGCGATGCTGGGCACACTTTTTATGACTGTGTGTTTTCTCTTTCTTCCAGCATTAAAATTTTATTCACCACATGTCAACTTGCTTATTAAGAAGTTCCCGGGTGCTCTTACCTCAGCTGCGTGCCTGCCATCAGCTCTGGCCACTACTGTTTTCTCGTCTATTGCGCATTGTAAGTGCTGAACCGCCTCAGCTGGGTCTCAGAAAATGCGCAGCAGGCAGAGGAAAAGGTCTCAGCATGCAACATACCCAACTTTTCTGGGAGTGTGGGTGGCACCCACTTACCCCATCTCTCTACTTTCCACCCCTCCCCCCAGATGAATTGGGCTGCCCACCCCCCAACTCATGTTCACCCCCAGCTTCCGCCACTTTTCCGGTAACTCACTCCCTATGTTAATTTGTCTTCCACTCCAGTGGGCAAACTCCCTACTCCTTTTCACATGGGGGCTGACCTTTACCTCCCTCCCCTGCCCTTCCTCCTCTGAAAGAAGGAGCACTTAACCTTTTTCGGGCTACGCACCCCTGTGTCCTGCTTAATTGGAATTGGGAATTACTGCAGGCTCTCCTTCAAACACAGATTCAGATTCAGTAGGTCTGGGTGGGGCCGAGATTTGCCTTTCTAACGAGCTCCTGGGCGCTGCTGCTGCTCCCTGGACCACAGTTTTGAGTTGCCAGGTCTCCGGGGATTTCAAGATTGTAGGTGGTGGGGAATAGGGTAGATGGAGAGGCACTGCACTTGAAGCCTGCTCCCTCTTCGCTCCACAACCCCAAGGGCCAGGGAAAACCTGCGCCCACATTTGATGCATAAACAGAACCCGGCAGGCGCAGAGCAGCAGAGGTGCGCATCCGGGCCGCCTCCGGCCCGCCGCAATTCATCAGCTCGCAACAAATGCTTCTTTATAATCGGGAAATAGAAACCCTCTCTGGCCGAGCGGGGAACGCTGAGTGCGCTCCTCCCACCTTTCCCGGCCGCTGCGCAAGGGGCGGACTCCAGGCGGGGCGGCTTCATAAACCAGAGGAAAAGAGATGAAACAATTACCGAGCGAGTCAGGATTGCTCCAAGGAACAGGCTTTCAAAGGCAGGGGAGTCTGGCTTTTTTCCAGGTTGTGGGATCAGCCAAAGGGCGCGGGCCTCCTTCCCTCAGCGTGACAGGTGCGTCGGAGGCAGGCTCTGGGATCCAGGCTTGCCCGTGGCCCAGCGCCCCGTGAGAGTGGAAAAGGACCTGCGTCTGGTGGGGTAACCCACCCTGCGATCCCCACGTAATAGGAAACACACAGAGAAAAGCCATATTCCTTTCAGTCCAGCCATGGAGCTGTGCCTGCTCCCTGGCTCTTCAGAGTATAATTGTAGAATCACACCTTCCAGAGATGTCCTGCCCTGTTCAACCATCTTCCTTCCTTCCATCCTTTATTCCTCCCTCCATTCTGTCCTTTCTCTCTCACTTTGAGGCCCTTACCTTTAACCTAAATAGTTATTTTGCTCATTGAATCCAGAGCTAGATACCTGATGTGCTAAGTTGCTCAGTCGTGTCGGACACTTTGCAACCCCATGGGCTGTAGACCACCAAGTTCCTCTGACCATGGGATTCTCCAGGCAAGAATACTGGAGTGGGTTGCCATTCCCTTCTCCAGGGAGTCTTTCCGACCCAGGGATTGAACTCATGGCTTTTGCATCTCTTACATCTCCTGCATTGGCAGGCAGGTTCTTATATTTTTAAAGTCAGATAGATGCCATGGGGTCCCAATTTCCGCCCTAATTACAGACACTAATCACAGATTTGAGTGGTTAAAATTTTTTTTTAAAGGAAGACAGAAATTATCTTAAAGTGGTGTTCTCCAAGTGTGGCCCCAGGAGCAGCAGCATCAACATGGCCTGGGAACTTGTTAAAGACCCAGGTAGGTTCTCTGATCCTTACCCCAGACCTGCCGAATCTAGCCACCTTGTGGTGGCGCTGGGCCCTCTCTGTTTTAAGGAGTCCTCCAGGTGGACGTTTGAGAAGCACTCCTCTAAAGAAAGAAATAGGGAGCCCAGACCCAAGGTCTCCATAGTGGATGGGGCAGAGAGCTGGAGAGCAGAGGGGAATCAACATGCTGCCTCCTGGGATGGTGGGGCAGGGGGACTTGGGTCTAGAAGATGCCCTGTGCAGACTAGCCTGGGTTGCAGCAAATGGGCGGAAGCTGCAGTAAGGCCACTGCTTCACAGGAGCCGTTCCTTGTGTTCAATTTTGTCACCCATGCTCCCACACTAACTGCCAGGAAACTCGACTGTCTGCTTTGTGCTAATAAGCTACCTTGGTTCTTCTAACATGCCGAACATGATAAGAGCATGGAGGGATGAAATATCTGGAGTAGTTAAGTAATCAAGGCAGGAGTAATTAGGTAGACTAAACCCCAACAGAAATAATCCATCTTTTGGAAAGAAATGACATTTTGAAAAATTTAGAAATCTTCATCAAGCTATTATGCGGCTGAAATATATAAGCACTTTGAATTCTGTTTTCTTTCTCTGCAACACGCAACACAGGTGAGAGTAATTAAGGGATTTCACTCTGTCCTGAGCACTTCATCTCAATGATGCTGGCTCTGGACACTGGAGACTAATATAAATAACTCATCAATTATCTTTCCTAAGTGTCTATAGGTTTACAGAGAATATGATTTTGTATCCAGGTAGGGCAAAGAGTTTTGCTAAATGTTACAGGCTTTTAGGAGGTTTGCATTGTGGTATGAGGAGGGGAAGCAAAACATGTCCCATTTCAGAAGTTTCCACAAACCATGAGGGCTCCTTTTCGTCTCTTGTTCCTCCTGCTTCATCACTTGATGTTTGTGATTAACCTGCTCGGTGAAATATGGGCACTCTTGCCCTGGAATGTGGGAGAAGATTTTAGCAGATTATATCCTCCTGTGAAAAATGGCCTTTGTCATCAGTGACCGCGCGAGGACACCGCGGTGTGGGCAGATGTATAGATTAGCAAAAGGCACCCGTGGTGCTGTAAAAGATAAGAGAGTGCTGGGCTCGACTCTGAGAGTCCATCTGCGTGTCCTTGAACTCAGTGCTTGAGAATGGGGGGGCCTCGGTTTCCTCATCTGTACAGTAAGCAGGGGAGGAGGTCCACTCAAAGTCCTTTGGGTGCTTTTCAGTCTTGACTTTACCAAGATGAATTGCAGGCATTCTAAAGAAATCTCTCCAAAATTGCCCGGAAAGGAAAAAAATCACAGGAACGTAGTCTCTCGCTTCTCATGGGAGTCTGGCTGTGGGGTTGTGGGGATGGCGCACCCTCCCACCTCTTTTGGAAGCTTCCCCGTGCATTTTCTTGGCTGGACTTCTGCTGTTCCTGCCGCAAGTTTGACATCACTGCACAAAGATCCACCTGGCCTTAGGAAGCTGCTGTGGTGCGGAGCACACATTCCCAGGCATGGCTTGAAGCAGCTGAAGCATAACTTCCCCTGATGTACTACAGGAATTTGGAGCGGAACAAGCCAGGGGCTGTGGACCTGGATTCGCCACTTTGGGATGCCATCTCCGACCCTCCCCCCAGCTCTGGGGGTCACCCGAGGTCAGAGATCCTCCTCCCAAGGTGCCTCTTCGAGGCTGGACTCTCCCTGGTGATAGGGACAGAGGCATCTTGCTGAATCCCACACCCACCGTCGGCACGTCTGGTAATGTTCACAAGAGACCTAGTGTTCTCAGCCCACTTTTCAGCAAGATTTAATAGCATAAGATGATTGTGAGGCCTCAAGCTACCGGGAAGAGAAGTGTTTGCAAATCTGTGGTTTGGAGAAAGCTGCGCTCAAAACAACTATTCAGATTTTAATTTACAGCCTGCGGATTTGCAGGGAAGAAGATTTCTGGTAAGATGGCAATTAATGGGACTTTATCCCCAAGCCTAGTTCATTTCCTGCCTTTTAACTCCTCTGCGGCTGTCTCTTCGAGCCACTACCTTGGCTGGCAGGGTCATTTTACCCATGAATGAGGTCGTGCATTCATTCATTCATTCAACAAACATCTACGAAGTAGAGACCATGTGCAGGCATTGGACTGGGTTCTGGGAGTGATGGCTGAATAAGACTTCCCGTCTCTGCCCTTGAGGAATGGGGTGCCTAGTGGGGAGAGACGGGCATTATAAGCACAAGGTTCGTACTAGAAGCATGGTGGGTGCTGCAGGTGGAGAGAGGAGTCTTGGTTGCAAATCTGTAGTTCAGTGACCAAATCCTAGCCCCCAGATTGGTTTTCTTTGGACTGTGGAGCCTTAACAAAAATGTAGCCAGCATTTGGATATACTGAACGATTTCCCAAAATAGATCACGACTTTGGCTTCTCTTGAATCATCTGAAGATCGGGCAATTGGGGGTTTGTGTTTGGAGACAACAAGAGCGCAAGTGACGCTGAGTACTGGCTGCCCCCTTTTGATGGGACTTGCACTTGTCCAGCTAGTCAGAGTGACCAGGATGCCCACACCATGCATCTGTGCCCTTTCTCAGCCCATCTCCCCCTGGCAGCTGGCAGTGTTCGAGTGGAGGGGCAGAGAGGGACCAATTCGTTCACTCGGTAAGGCAGTATCTATGTGTCATTGTCCCAGGTGCCTGACTCAGACAGGTCCACAAGCTCCTCAGTGGCCTGGCCTCTTTTTTTCTGGCTGTTTCTAGTAGTCACTCCCAAGCACCTGAATCTTCTGTCTCCTGTGGCCACTGGCACTTCTGGGAATGGGCCCTGCTCTTTGGTATCCCAGAAGCTGTGCTGTCCACTTGGCTAGCCTGCAACCACGTGTGCATATTTAAGTCACAGTGCATCAAAACAAAATAAAATAAAATTTCATTCCTCAGCCTCACTAGCCACATTTCGAGTGTTCATTTGTGACTGCCTACCATTTTGGATGGCACAGATACAGAATATTTTCATCACTGAAGAAAATTCTAATGGACAGCATGGTTCTGGAGTTTTGCTTCAGTTGATACACTCTCTCCTTTGAATGAAATCTAATGCCTTGCGTGCAAGAGGACACCCTTCTTTGAAGAGACTATCTAAGTGTCCTCTCTTGTTGGAAGTCTCCCCAGGCATCTCCTTCTAGGTGGACTTGCCCCAAAGCCACCTCTCTGTTTCTGATATTTCCCCCTTCCGTATTTATCACAGTGCAAAAAAAAATACCTGATTCTGACACCTGCAAACTTCCTGTGGGTAGAGGCTGTTATTCATGGCTTGTTTGATCTGGAACTTAGCCCAGAGGTAGTTCCACGGGGCCATGGTAGATGTCCCATGAATGTTTCAGGAGTGACTGAGTGGGTGCCTGGCATTCCAGGCAGTGGGCAGTGCTGCAACCTATGGCAGAAGCAAGAGCCAGGGGACAGAGGAATGAGATGGCACAAGGTCTTTGCTGATCGGCCTGGTGGTCAAGAGCTTGGGGGCAGGGTTGCTGGGACTCAGACTCAGCCACCCGCAAAGGAACACCTGATGTCCTAGACCTGTCAGCCAGATGAGGATGCCCGAGAACTCTTTTTCACAGGCTCAGCCTTGGGTGGAACTCACATTCACAGCAATTTCCAAGTCGACCGAGCTGTTTCTGCAAACCTCTCAGAAGTCAGTGTCTTGCAACATTGAGCAATGACCAGTCAGCCTTGTGGGAATGAACTCAGAGTCCTTATTTATCAACTCGTCTTTTTTTTTTCCTTCCCTTCTCTGTTTCCTAGTCTGTCTCATGGGCTCCTTCCTGCCAACCCGTTGACCCTCACTAGCCACCAAACACAGGCAATTTATACCACCACTGCTTACACCTCAGGGTAGCTGGGCTTTTAAGGCCAAATAATTATGACAAACAGCACAAAAACAGAAACAACTATTAAAAATAGGATTTCACAATTATAAATAATGAGGAATGGTAGGATAGGCCACTGTGGCTCTGCTTCGTGTGGGCAGGGGTTGAGTTATTTTCTTCATGGGAAGGGATTCCAGTGTTGTGTTTTAGACCTCAGGTCAGGAAAGGTGCTGATGATGGTGGCTGATATGTCAAGGCAGAAAGCTTGAAAGATGAGTGTGTGTGTGTGTGTGTGTGTGTATACTTAGGCATACTTTGGGGTTTTTTAATCTCAAAACTGCCAATTTTCTCAAATTTGGCCACAGATAAAAAGAAATAGGCATTTTCTGTTAAAATGCAATATATGTGGACTTCCCTGGTGGTTCAGTGGTTAAGGTTCCACCCGCCAATGGAGGAGACACGGTTCGATACCTGGACCAGGAAGATTCTACATGCTGTGGTGCAATTGAGCCCCTTTGCTACTGAGCCTGAGCTCTAGAGACTGCAAGCTGCAACTACTGAAGCCTGTAGGCTCTAGGGTCTGAGTACCACAAATACTGAAGCCCATGAACCTAGAGCCTGTGCTCTGCAACAAGAGAAGCCACCACAATGGGAAGCTCCGTGCATTTCAACTAGAGTGTAGCCCTCACTCTCTGCAACTCGAGAAAGCCCACGCACAGCAACAAAGACCCAGTGCAACCAAAATAAAGAAATAAAATGCAGTGTCTGTTGTTTTCAACTGGGTTGCCTAGAAATGGCGTTTGAGTTAAAGATAGGTAGGCTGAAGGTTTTGTTTTTTTTAATCAAGATGGCTTTATCCAACCATGGTTTATATACTGTAAAATTCATCTGTTTGAAGCATATGTTTCAAAGATGTTTTTGGTAAATTTAACCAGTTGTGCAACCATCACCACGATCTAACTTTAAAACATTTCTAATCGCCCCAAGAAGACCCCTTATATCCCCTAGTGGTCATTGTCTATTTCCACCCCCAGCCCCAGGCAGTCATTAATCTTCTTTCTGTCTCTATACTTTGGCCTTTTCTGGATATTTCATGTGAAAACGATTACACAGTATGTGGCTTTCACATCTGGTTTCTTTTATTACGTATAATGTTTTCAAACATCATCCATGTTGTAACATGTATCCATGCTTTTTTCCTTTTTGTAGCTGAATAATATTCCATTGTGTGAATATGCCACATTTTATTTATCTGTTCATCTATTTATAGACATTTGGGCTGTTTCCATTTTTTGGCTATTATGAACAATGCTTCTATGAACACTTGTGCACAAGTCTTTGTGTGGACAGACATAAGTTTTCATTTTCTCTTGGGTATTTACCAAGGAGTGAAATTTCTGGTTTATGTGGTAAATTTATGTTTAACTCTTTAAGAAACTGCCAAATTGTTTTTTGAAGTGGCTGCACCATTTCCATTTCTACCAGCAGACTATGAGAGTCCCAGTTGCTTCATATCCTCATTAACACTTGCTAGTGTCTGTCTTTTTGATTCCAGCCAATCTAGTGGGTGTGAAGTGGTATCTCATTGTCAGTTTGATTTCCACTTCCCTAATGACTAATGCTGTTGAACATCTTTTCATATGGCTTATTAAACATTTCTATATCTTCTTCTGGCTTCCCTTGTGACTCAGCTGGTAAAGAATCCACCTGCAATGTGGGAGACCTGGGTTCGATCCCTGGGTTGGAAAGATCCCCTGGAGAAGGGGAAGGCTACCCACTCCAGTATTTTGGACTAGAGAATTCCATGGAGTGTATAGTCCACGGGGTTGCAAAGAGTTGGACATGACTGAGTGACTTTCACTTTCCCTTTTTTGATGAAACCGCTATTCAAATGTGTTGGATCATTTAAAATAAAAGTGGGCTTTTTGTTTTCCTATTACTGAGCTTTAAGAGTTGAAATAATATTTTTTGTATGCAAGATATATGATTTGAAAATATTTTCTCCCAATCTGTGGCTTGTCTTTCTATTTACTTAATGGTGTCTTTTGAATTGCAGATGTTTTAAAATCTGATGTAGTCCAATTTACAATTTTTAAAATTTTATGCTTCTCGTGTCATAGTTAAGAAAAGACTAATTGAAGTCACAAAGATTTTGTCATATGTTGTCTTCTAAAATAATTTTTATGATTTTAGGTCTAACATTTAGATCTACGATCTATTTTGAGTTAATTTTTGTGTGTGGATAGTGAGATATAAGGATCTAAATTCATCTTTTTGCATGGGTATCCAATAGTCCCAACATCATTTATTGAAAAGATTGTCCTTTCCCACTGAATAATCTTGGTACCTATGTTGAAAGTTAATTGACCATAAATATAAGGATTTTTTCTGGACTTTCACTTCTGCTCCATTGGTTCAGTTCTGCTCCATGTGTATCCTTACGCCAGTAACCCACTATTTGATTACTATAGCTTTGTAAAAGTGAAAGTGTTATTTGCTCAGTTGTGTCTGACTCTTTGCAACGCTATGGACTGTAGCCTTCCAGGCTTCTCTGTCCATGGAATTCTCCAGGCAAGAATACTGGAGTGGGTAACCATTCCCTTCTCCAGGGGATCTTCCTGACCCAGGGATTGAACCTGGGTCTCCTGCATTGCAGGTGGATTTTTATGGTCTGAGCCACCATAGCTTTGTAGTGTATTTTAAATCAGAAAGTGTAAGTCCTCCCACTTTATTCTTTTCAAAATTGTTTTGGCTGTTCTGGTTCCTTTCCATCTTCATATAGATACTGGGACGGACTTATTAGTTGCTGCATGCACTAGATTTATTGGTAGTGTCTTGGGAGAGGCACCTGCAAGGAAGTGAGGGATGCAGGATGGTGCAGCAGTTGCAACTGAGGCCTCAGCGGATATGGGGGCATTGGAGCTGGGGTGGCCCTTCAGAATTGTCCCAGATTGAGGTGAGGGGGCCAGGCCTTTGTACCCCTGTATCAGCCAGGGATGGCTGAGGGCATCTCCTGGGAGGGAGGGCATAAACTTGGGCAGGGCAGTTTCTTGTGACTGAGGGCAATGCCCAGTGGAGAACCCAGCTGTGAGTGACCAACAGCTGATATTCCCAGCCAGTGGGGGATGGATGTATTGGCTCTGACATGGAGTGTCCCGAGTCCACAGTATCCCCCTCTGCTCTTCCAATTTACTTGCTTCTTAGGTGAGTTTGCTCCATTTGGGAAGCCTTTCTCCAGGATTCTAAGCGGTCTTATTTCCTGAGAAACTTAGAAAAGAAGAGTTGATTGATCTTGTGGCCATAACTGATGCTCACCACCCTCACCTCTATCATCTGTTCAAGACTTCCCTTACACTCGGCTAGCACCTCTGCTAATTCTAGGCAGTTTCCCCACTGGAGTGAGCTAGACTCTCATTACATATGGGTCTGGGCCTCTGGTTACCATGCTCTTCTCAGGCAATGGCTGCCGTATTTGCCGATTTACCATTAAAATTGGATGTAGAAGCACCGAAAAGAGGTTTTAGCCAATGAGACTTAAGTACTAGATGGATCAACCTTAAGATTCTAGGATGTGTAATGCTGGTGCTTCAGCACACCTGGGCCCTCCACAGTTAGCACTGCTCCAGCTGGTAAGCCAGAATTTGCTGATTCTGTTCTCACTGGTTGAGAGACTTGAGACAGGAAATTCCAAAGCACAGGGAGCTGCAGCCAGTCGTCTCCAATAGCAACTCATAAGGAGCCCACACAGAATCTAGAACGATCTACATCAGACTCAGAAAGTCAGCCCTTCTGTGGTCACTGAAGATGAAATCAAATTAAGCAACAATCATAACACAAACCTTGCATTTATTTGTTTTCATTTTCAAATTAATCACCTGGGCTTTCTTTAATGTTATTGTATAATATATTGTATAAAATAATATATTGTGTAACATCAAGGCTATGGCCTTCCCAGAGGTCACGTACAGTTGCAAGAGCTGGACCCTAAAGAAGGCAGAGTGCCAAAGAATTGATGCATTCAAACTGTGGTGCTGGAGAAGAATCCTGAGAGTCCCTTGGACAGCAAGGAAATCAAAACAGTCAATCTTAAAGGAAATCAACCCTGAATACTCATTGGAAGGACTGATGCTGAAGCTGAAACTCCAGTATTTTGGTCATCTGATGCAAATAGTTGACTCATTGGAAAAGTCCCTGAGGCTGGGAAAGATTGAGGGCAGAATCAGAAGAGGGCGTCAGAGGATGAGATGGCTGGATGGTGTCACTGATGCAATGGATGTGAACTTGGGCAAACTTCAGGAGGTGAGGGACAGAGAGGCCTGGCATGCTGCAGTCCATGGGGTCAAAAAGAGTTGGACACGACTGGGTGACTAAACGACAACAACAGTTGTCTAATATGGGCTTCCCAGTGGCTCAGTGGTAAAGAATCCACCTGTCAATGCAGGAGGCTCAGGAGATGTGGGTTTGATCCCTGGGCTGGGGAGATCCCTTGGAGGAGGAACTGGCAAGCCACTCCAGTATTCTTGCCTGGGAGATGCCATGTATGAGGAGCTTGGCAGGCTACTGTCCATAGGGTCGAAAACAGTTGGACACGACAGAGCACACACACATGCACTGGCAGATTATGGTGCATCTAGAAGACAACTCTGGCCAACAGCAGCCACAGACACCAATGTGTCCCAAGGAGCTGAAAGTATTTACAATGTAGCCCTCTACAGAGAAAGTTTACCAGCTTATCGTTTAGGAGGCTAGGTGTGCGACTAGTCTGACACTGGCTACTCTGACAAATCAAAGATCTCAGTGGCTTAACAGTTACAACAGTAAAGGGTTACTTCCTGTTCACGTCAGTCTAGTGCAGGTGGGGGCTCTGCCCCAGGCAATCATTCAGGGAACTCATTGTAGTAGATGCTAATAGGTATTTTCTCAATTTCCCCTTCATCAGTCTGGTATGCCCATTTTGCACCTGTAAGATGGATGCTGATTGCTATTTGCCCTGAGTCGACAGGCAGATACTCCCCCCAGAAATGCTGGAGAGGGCAGGCAACCCTCAGAGGTAGCCCGTAGCCAGTGATTGACTGACCCAGAGGACAGATGCCGGGCTCCATGGCCTCAAGTGGACACAGCTCCTTGGAGACATTCATCTTCCTGAGTTCCCTGGGGGATCAGAGCTAAACTTCATCCCAAACTACCTGTTTGCTGAGACTCTTCCTTCAACTTATCCTGCTTCTCTCTTTGTAGGGTTCACCTGGGAGCATTCTGTCACACAGTCCCTTGCATTGGAATCCCCATCTCAAGCTCTGCCTTTAGGGAACCTGACCTAGCTTCTAACATGCTTAAGCACTGCCATCTTCAAGATGTGCCTTCAAGGTCACTCTGGCATCATCCAGCAAGCAGAGAGGAGCGAGGGAGAGAGAGAAGGCACTCTCCTTCTTCAGCGCCTCATCCCTCCTGCTCACAGTTGATTGTTGGAAGCTAGTCTCGCAGCAAGATAAAAAGGGGTTTCAAAATTAGTTTAACTGCCTTCCCAGAAGAGAAAACAGTTTGGGTGAGCATCTGGCCCATCTCTGCCCCAAGGCGTGTGTCTGAAGCCATTCCAGAGTGAAATCTCAGATCCAGACGATACTGTGAGAGCAGATCGCAAGGCGGAACACGATGACTTTCTCCATGAGTGGAACCACCACGGGGGCTCTCACACCCTTGAGTAATCTTCTCTTGTCGGCCTTCCCAGCACTTCTTTAGGGGTGGCAAGCATGATGGAATCACCTCCCCAGCACCTAGCCCAATGCGTGGCACATAGAAGGAAGTTAATAGACGATTGGTGAATAAAACTGCTGTTTATCAGGGCGGTTAGCAACCACAAAGGTTTGGCTCCCATGAAAGTTTCTCTCTTGGCTCTGTCTCTCTCCTGAGGTTGTCTCGGTGACCTCTCTCCCCAGTGCTGGGCTACACATTCCTAGTCTGTTTTGGTCTCTCTGCCAGCTCATTAGTTTCTGAGTCTGGATGTTTCTTGGCTTGATAATCAACAGCCCCCTTGGCTGGGGGCCTGCCTGGCTCTCATTAGCAGCTGTAGTCCTTGTGGAGATTACAGGGAACCCCCCTAGAAGTCGTATTTGTAAATATCTGCTGGAATGATAACAAGGCCGTGCAGACGTCAATGGGAACACAGTAATTAAAAACATCGCCTGGTCACCAGTGGTGGCTTGTCCTTAATGAATTGCATTAAGACAAATCCAGAGGACACGGAGCTTTGCTTTGAGAGCTCGCATGGGGAGGAGTCCATTCTTCTTGCAAGCCAGGGGCTTTGGGGTTAAATCTGGCATTATCTTCTCAGGATCTTGTACTTCATTTTATTAAAACCTCTGCGAATATTGTCTTATTCATCAGAGACAACTTGCCTTACGTTCCTGATGGCGGGTACCATGATTTGCATCTTGGAAATCAGCTCCCAGATGCCTAACCATTGGCCAAATGTTTGGAATGCCATTTTTTAAATTCCTGATAGAAGAGTTCCTACTGCCCTGGAGATGTCTCTTCTGCATATTCTTAGAAGCAGAACAAAAAACAAGAACACTTAAAAAAAAGGCGGGGGGGAGGGGAGTAGCTTTCCCCGATTGCCAAGTGAAATACAGCTTTGTTACTGAAGTCTCTTGCTCCGCCTTTGGAAAAGCTGGTATTACATGTTCTTTTCTCCAGTGTCTTAAAAGAAAAGTAAGACGTTGGCTTCAAATTAATCCACCAAACTTTGAACTCACATGAGGTTCCTTTCTAGAATACCACACTAGAGAATAACAGAGCAGGCTGCCGGAGGCTGGAGTGGGGAGGAGTTTTGGATGGTTGTGCTTTCCTGTTTCTCAAACTTGGGTTCCCCGGATGGCCTCTGTTGGGTCCACCAGTGGTGACTCACTCTCCAGGGTGCCTTGTTGGACCACATCGGGTGTCTCGCAGCCAACATACCACTTGGAGTTCCCAAGGAGGATTCAGATTTGTTGTTCCCACTTGGTCTCCTTCATGGGATGGCTTCTGAGTCAGGGGGCATTCGATAAAGACTTGTCCATAAGGTTGCAAAGAGTTGGACGTGACTGGCAACTAAGCACACAGCACAGACCACGCTGGCTGTAATTTTGAACAAACACATCTGCCTGAAGGGGGTTTGGAGCAGAGAAGGAGGAGAAAGAAGATTCTGTAAAGTTGCACGGTCGTGGTTCTTGTCTGAGGGCTATTTGATTCATGATTATCTTATTTGGTGGCTTACAGGTACCTCCTGCTTGCTCTAAAGAAAGCTCATCCATGGACCACCCCCCAAAAGAAAAAACTGGGTGGACAAACCTCTCTTTAGTTTGTTGAAGCAGTGGGGTGTGGGACTCTGGGGACCGGGGCATGTGGATAGGGAATGCTGGTTGAAATCCCCGTCTGGCCTCGTTTAATGCTCTATGAATTCCCTGCCAGCCTTTTTGTCCCCAGCAACGCCTGTGCCCATCACCCTCCAACAATAGAGTGACTGTGGAAGGGGCCAGAGCTCCACGAGGCTTCAGGAGGGCTGGGAGGAGGAGGACAGTGCAGACCAGCTCGTAGGGACGGCTGCTGCATATCACCCGCTCTCAGTTCCAGCCCCTCTCCTCCTACCCAGTGGCAGGGTGGCAAGGTTCTTAATGATAATTTTTAAAAGTGTCAGGCCTCTGCTCATTTGCAAATCTCTGTGTCTCATTTGCATACCAGATCCAGGAGGCCCCGACTCCACATATGGAAAATGGAACACAGTATAAATAAGATAAATGGATTAGGTCAGCTGACTGCAACTGTAGCCGCAGCCAACCCACGGGCACAGTGTGCATGAACTACAGGGGAGGTTTGTCAATCAGGCAATTTATTCCCACCCTAGAAGTGGAAAAGCAGGATGTGCACACACACTTGCAGACTCGCTGAGAATTCCCGCTGGGAAATAGGTCATCAGACAGTCCCTGCACGTTGCTGGCAGGGACTGCCAGTCCCCCATGGAGGCGAAGGGAAGCTTGGAGAGACCACCTACCCTCCAGGACCACTGTCAGGAAGAAGGTTTGTGTCTGCAGATTGCGGGCAGTCCATTGAAAGCCAGTCTGCCTGAACTTGCTGAGTTAGTGAGAGAGCAGAGTTGTTGGAAAGAGGGGGTTGGGGACCTTTCAGGTCTTTTCACATGTGCTTGTCCTTGGAGAAGATAAGAAGACAAGAAGATTGTCGGGGGCCAGACGATCCTGGGACAGTGGTCTAGGCCAGCCAGCCTGGGGACACAGGAAGTCTCAGCTCCTTCTCAGCTGGCGGAAAAAAAAAAAATTCACCCTGGCAGCTGGCCACTGGCTCCGGCCTGCCTATCTCTCAGCCCCTCCTCAGCCTGACACGCGAGCCCCTGAGGCTGACCTCCACCCTTTCCGGACACGGGCCATCCATCATGGCAGTGCCATCCAGGACAGTAGCAGGCGACTCGTCCTTTTGATCAGCACAACTCCGGAAGCGAGGTTCTGGCGGTGCACTGCTGTAGGGGGATTTATATGATGGGATGTGCGCACCTTTTGCAATTAGTTAATGGCTTGGCTGTGTGGGGTAGGCTTCTTTGGCCTTCTGTCTTGGGATTAAAGACCTCAGATGACAGATGGAAACTTAAAATCACTCAGGAAAAGAAAACAAGCTGGGGGTGGGGGGAGGAGTGGGTAAAATGGTCCAGTTTGAGAGGAGGAGGGTGGATTGGGGCAGCAACACGGGGAGGCAAAATGGCCTGGGGTCAGTGAGAAGGGAAGGAGTTTCATCATGGAAGTGTCTTAGAGAGTGTTCTGTGAGCTGGGATTTCACAATAGGCAGGTGTGTTTGTGAGCACAAGCATGTTTGGGGGTGTGTGTCTATGCACATGGGATTGTAAGTGTGTGTGTGTGTATATGGGCATGTCAGTGCATGTGTGAGTGTGTGTGTGTGTCTTTGTGTGTTCATGTCTGCATAGGAGCGAGCGTGGAGTGTGTAGCGTGTGGGGTGTGTGTGGTCTGTGTTCATGCATGGGGTGTGTTTCTGAGTGGTGTGTATATAACGTGTGTGAATGTGTCTGGGTCTTGGACTGTCAAGGCCAGACAGGTTCTGGCTCAGGGTTGAACCCACCCCATCTTCCGGGGCTCTCTCTGCTAGCCGCTCTCTTAGCCCAGGGCCCCTCGCTGTCCACACCAGGCCTGCCTCCCTCTCCCAGGCACCTGGGGCTCAGCCTGCTGCCCTCTGCCTGTGGTGGGGGACCCTTCTTTTCCCAGCCAGGCTGGGCTATGGGATGAGTCACAGTCTCTCCCCTTCTTTCTTCTCTTTCCTAGTAGGAACACTCGCAGAAACCTCTGATGTCAGGGTTTCAGAGCTGATCACCATGGAGTTGGGGGGGGGGGCGGGGGGTAGAGATAGGGGAGGAGGAGTGGGTGACTACCCTGTGGCCAGAGAGGGATATTCCTGATCGGGAGTGGTAACTCAGAAATGACATGAGTGGGCACTTCAGAAAGGCTCAGGGTTTCTCAGAATCATGAGAAAAACTGGGCGCCTTTGAGGCCCGATTGCACAGTATGCCCTTGATGGAGAGGTTTAATCTGTGGTCTCTTCTGCGTTGGGACTGAGGCTGCCAGTATCCTGAGGTGCATCGTCATTGTCCCAGGGCAAAGGTGCTGGAAGGACCTCTCTAGGCCATGTAGAATCAAGGTTCAGTGATAAGGGGGTCTCCTGGGGCTCGCTGGCTCTGCTCCTTCTGAGAAGGCCGGTGGGCACAGCTGCTCTGTGCCAGCGGCATGGGCAGGATTGCTGCCCTTGGAGATTTTCTCACTGGAAGGGGCTGTGGGGGAGGAAACATACTTTTCCTGATACCCATTGAGGTTCTTGGCTGAGACCCCCCTGTAATAGAAGGCAGGTGAACAGGAGAAAGATCAACAGAAGTTTAATAACCTCTAACTGTCTGTGTACATGGGAGAGCCCCGGGAAAAATGAGTAATCCTGGAAATGGCTCAAACCACCACCTTAAACCCCATCTCCAGCTAAAGACAAGGGAAGATGCTGGGGGTGGGCGCTACTGCTGGGCCGTTCGTGGCGGGGGGCGGTACTAGGAAAAGCGCATAAACAAAGGTAAGGTTTTTATACAGATTTAAGTCCATGCTTGTTTCCTTCACAGGAGTTTCTAGAGATTTCCACTCATCTTCTTCCTGGTACAGAGAAGGAGACACACTGGTGAAGGGAGTTTTCCTTTACACGGAGATGTCTCTTACAAAACTTCTGTTTTCAGAGCTTCCCCAGTGACTGCTGTTTCTTGAAAGTAATCAGCCTAAAATAATCTTTATGCCTAAATGGCATATTTTGGGGGTAACAGATTTGGCTCCCCTTCAGGGCCAATTGTATCTGATTCACAATAATAGAAACCAGAGGGGTTCAACCTCAGCTTCAGGATGGGGATGATGGTAGTGTGGGGGATTCTCCAAGCTGATCACCCAAGCCCTGGGGCCCCCAGGTTGGGACCTCTGCCCATGGCTGATGGTGTGGGGGTCTGACACTGGCAAGCCACACCCTACATGCCCTGCACCCTGCTTGGCAAGGGTTCATCAGTCTCCATCTCCTTGCACCCTGGAACCAAGAGAAGATGGATCGTCTTTTGCACTGTTTCCCCTTTTGTGCTGATAATTTTAGGAATCCCCAAGCAGAATATAATTTTCTCCTAAGTTTCATTTCAGTCAGGGATCTTAAAGTTGCCTGGGGGTGTTGGGGAGGAAAACATTTTCCTCTACCCTTCTGTTGGTCTAATAGTCAAATTAACACAAGACAGATTAAAAGAAGAACAAATTTAATTTTGTACATATGGGATCCTTATAACAATATAAGACCCAAGGGCAAATAGGGCAGTTGAGACTTGTATGCCCTCCTGAGCTACAAAATGAGACAGGCACTTAGGGTTTCCAAGGATGGGAGGGTCATTCACAGGATGATAATAAGAGCAGATGTTTGGCAATTAGATGTTTGCATGGCCATGCAGATGGGTCATTCAGATAAAACTTATCTTTGGTAATAGCTCTTTCTCTGAGTCAGGCACCCCCATCTATGTTCTTCTAGGTAGTTAAAAAGGGGAGTAAAAAGCTCTTCTTCAGTCTTTTAGGCCTTGATTATATTTAACTCTAAATAGTCCACGTGCCAAAGTGCCACCTTTTGGGGAGGCTCCTTCTAAATCACTTCAAGGGGAAAAATCCAATTCAAATTAGCAAATGCAAACCACGCAATTAAAAAAATATATAATCGCGATAGGTTGGAGTTCAGGCATGGCTGGATCCAGGAGCACACATATTGTTAGCTTTCTCTCTCTTTCTCTCTTTCATTGCTCTTGACTCTGCTTCTCTCTGTATTGTCTTCCTAGGTGCTGCATGACAGCTCTCCATGCAGCACAAGAAGTTGCTGCCTTCAGAGCCTTCCAGTCTTGCCACTTCATGGAAACAGAGATTCTCTTTACCATCCAGTTGTCTATTGGTAAATGTTTAACAACTGACTCTCCAAATGAAAAAGCTCTGATGTGTAGCATTTGCTGAATTCTTCATAGTACACATATTCCCACTGTGGTCCATTTCAAGGTACCCAAGGGTTGCACATCTTTGGCTCTCAAAAGCTGGTGGAAGGAGGGCTCCAGCACATTGCTGCTTTGGTGTCTGCGAAACTATTGCAGGAAATCAGTGTGACTGCCCGTGCTTGGAGCTCAGGCCCAGCCCCAAACTGAGCCCGTGTCCAGGGGAGTGGGCTGTACTGTCAGGACGAAGTCTCTTGTTGCCTGGTGGGTGGGGTTGGAGAGGGGGTGTAGGATGGTGGGACCAAGAGCCAGACTAAAACCATATGGAATGGTAGTAAGGACAACCAGCAGGGGCCCCAACAATACGTGTTCCTGGGAGGCCTTTGCGCTGTGGATACTCCCCAGGGCATCTCAGCTATTACTCTAGTAGCTGCTTAGCGAAGATGGTGGAGAGGAGATGCTGTCAGGGTGATATCCTCAAAGCAGAAAGCCAAGGAAAGGGATAAGTCAGACGAGGAGCCAGATGAGAACAAGAAGGGGGAGAGGAAGCAGCTCTCGGATGGGTCTCAGCCCATCAGGGGACAGAAGAGGGAACACGGTTGACCCAGTTTGGCAGGGGCCCAGAAATACTCTGTGTTCATTTCCCCTAAAACAAAGATGTCAGGCGAAGCCATAGACTGGCAGGGCTGCCTGCAGAGAGGCAACCTTGCGTGACCAGGAGTTGTGACCTCCCGGCCAGAGCACAGGATGTCGCAGGGCCCCGAGGAATGGTTGACTCATCTTCCCCTAAGAAACGGAGTGTGATTGTTCATGCACGTGTGTTTGTTGGTGTGTATGTATATGTGTGTGTGTGTCTGTTAACCATGGGGAACTGGGCAGGCAGAACAGGGAGCCTTAACAAGGATTATGCAGAAGACAAGGCCTGGGGGGAGCAGGGGGTGCCCCCTTGCTCTTTGTGACCCTATGGACTTCAGCCTACCAGGCTCCTCTGTCCGTGGGATTTCCCAGGCAAGAATACTGGAGTGGGTTGCCGTGTCTTCCTCCAGGTGATCTTCCCTATCCAGGGACTGAACTCACATCTTCTGCCTGCGTCTCCTGCATTGGCAGGTGGATTCTTTACCACTTGAGCCACCCTAACCCCTCTCCCTAGGAGATGCAAACAGGACAGCCATAGTTGTAACTGGAGTTGAAAGTTGTCCAGTGGTTCAATGTGAGGAATATGAGAGACATACTCTTTTCGGACACGACTGAGCGACTGAACAGAACAGAACACAACAGAACTCTTTCTAAAACAGGCACCCATCAATGACTCCTAACATTTTACCCAGAATTTTTATTTATATTAAGCCATGCCCCTTTCCTGCCATTAGCTTAAAAATTCAAACACTTCTGCGAGGCAGGCGATTCTGAGGACAACTCTTTAGAATGAATGCATTTCAAAAGTATTCTCATAAGATTATATAATTATACTTATGTAACCATTTAGGATGCATTTTCAAGTGCCTGCTACCTTGCTGGGTACAAAAGGTGCAAAGATATGATACTGCCCTCAAGGAGCTCTGGGCTAGTGAGATGGCGTTTCATGTCTTGAGCTTTACATGGGGAGGAGTGGGATATGACAAGCACTTCAAAAGAAATGATGATGATAATAATGGCCCTGTGCAAAAGTGGCCACAGATTCTTCCTCTCCTTGGATGTATGTTCTTGAAATGTGTATCGATGTATCAGGAGGAGAAGTTTTATCCACCCCTTGAATCGGAGCTGTCCTTGTGTCTCTCATGGCCACCGGGGGACATTAGCAAATGTGCCAAGAGCAGACACTTGAATAAAATTTGCACATCAAAGCTTGCCCTCGTGCTACACTTGACTCTACCATGTCACAAGCTGGGTAGGGTCTGCTGGAGGCTGAGAGATGCCTGGCCCTGTCACCACTATTGCCAACAGCCAGCCAACCTCCTGACGTGTGAGGCCGCTCTGAACTAGGCAGCCCATAGCTGACACTCCTACCACAAACACCTATGTGAGCCTAGCCACGATCGGCAGAGTCCAGCCCAGCCCAGAACTGACTGGTTCATTCACTATTATTTGAAGGCACTACATTTTGGAGTGTAAGTGAATTATACAGTAATGGATAACTGATATAATAACAACAACTTCTGTTTTCTGGTTGCTTATGAAGTCCTGAGCATATACATGTTCATTTAATATGCATTCATTTAATAATTACAAGAGTTCTATGATAAAGGTCGGATTTTATCTGTTAAGTCACTTACCCAAGGTTACACAGCTAATTAGTGGAAGGCCCCCATATCAGACCCAAGTTTCTGAGTCTCCACGCTGGTGTTTCTAACACAGTGCCAGGCCACTTGCTGCAGGGTTACAGAGAAAAGTCCCTTCTTCTTGAGGGCCAGGGTGACAGTGTGCAGAGGAGGCAGGGGTGCCCCCTCTGCTCACACCTCAAAATGTTGCTCAGGGCCAGCCCTTGCTGCTGAAAGCAGGCCCATCTAGAGGAACGGCATGGCCCCCTGTCCTGTCTCTTTCCTCCTGGTGACAAATGTCCTCATCTCCCTTCTTGCCGTGCATAATCAGCTCCTTTCTAGAATTTCAGCTGAGCATTCAGCAGTCCCTGGCTATTTCTGGGGGCCTGGTTTGGCCCACCATCTCTCATCTGCCAATCCTCTGTGACAAGCTCCCCACCTCAACCACCAACCGCTGTTAGGGTGATTTGTCAATAATAAATTCTGAAGCAAATTGAAATATTTTTCGACAGCATAAAAACAAATGGGAGAAAACGGTTCTCATCCCCAAATGCTGATTGAATCAAATATTGCAATATCGATTGTATGATACATTTTCATATTTAATTCAATGAAAACTGTGGGGTTCGAACACTTTCCATTACCCTACAGAATTTTTCAGTTTGCTGGAGAATTTATGATTGGTGTGCCGCCCAAATCGGATTACTATTGAATCAAAACCCTGCCATGTTATTCAATCAAAGACCATGATTCTAACCCCAAGAGTCGATCATGACCACTTTTCCCAACGTGTATTTCCTTTTCCCAGTTTTACACAAGACTGCCCGGCCCTCTTACCTGTCTGTACATTGTTTCCCCATCCCCCACCCCCACTCCCCCACCCCCCTACTCCCCGAGGTCACCTCCCTGCAATTCAAATCTACCACTGACAAAAATCTAGCAAAACAACAACTGGTTTTTCCATATGCATCTAAGCTTCTCCGGGACTTCATGCTCTCATCTCCCCGTTTTCCCCTCCTCATCATATCCTGGCGCGGGCTTGTCAACACACCAAAGAGGCAACTCGTCGCTTCTGGGTAGAAATGGGACTTGAGAGCTCGCAGCAAATGTCAGCACTCTGCCCGCCCTCTCGAAATCCATCTTCCATTTTCTAGCACATACTTCCCTATATGCTTTCATTCCCAACAGCCAGCACCCATTTTATCCATGTCTAAGGAGGGCTGGAAGTACCTGGCAATTGAGGTTCCTCTGGGGGCCTCCTCTAACTGCTACTCCAGCTCCCTTGTACCCCCATCAGGCACCTCTGAGGGTGACCTCCCTCCCCTGCCCCAGAATGCTGTTCAAGGTTAAGCCCCAGTTCCCCTCTAAGGGGCTATGCTTGATGTCACAGCCTCACTTGGTCGCCTTCCTTTCTTTGCATTGCTTCCTCACCTGCTGCTAGGGATTGAATTGTGCCCCTTTATAATCCATATGTTGAAGTCCCTACCCCCAGTACCTCAGAATGTGACCTCATTGGAGGGTAGGGTCTTTGCAGAGGTGATCAAGTTAAAAAGAGTTTGTTAGGATGGACCCTAATCCAATCTGACTGGCGTCTTTATAAAAGGGACATCTGGACACAGACACTCGTGCAGGGAAAACGTCAAGTGAAGACGAAGGCAGAGATGGCTGCAGCGCTTCTGCTGGGCTGGCCAAAAAGTTCATTCTGTTTCGTCACATCATGCAGAATAATCCAAATGAACTTATTGGCCAACTCAATACAAGTCAAGGGATGCCAAAGACTGCCAGCAAGCCACCAAGAGCTAAGGGAAAGGCATGGGATAGACTCTCCTTCTCACCCTCAGGAAGAGTCAGTCCAGCCGGCACCTTGATCCCTTGATCTCGGACTTCTAACTTCCATTAGCGTGTGACAATACATTCTGTTGTTTAAACCACTCAGCGTGCGCTATTTTGTTGCAGCAGCCCTAGCAAACGAGAACACTCCCATACTCCTTTTCCTGGCAGAATTTCTTAATAAAATCACTCCTATGTCTCAGGACCTGACATGGGAAACCCAGGAAAGCAGGGTTCCATCGGTGCCCCACATTCTGGATGCACGTTTGCAGGCCTGCTTGAGATGGAATCTCCCAAACCCACTTAGAAAACCTCCACTTAAATAAAAGCCCCATGCAGGCCAGCGTCTCTGCTGGCAAACGGCTCTTCAGCAGGACGGCCTGGGCAGCCCTGGGCTCGCAGTCCTCCCCTTCTCCCACGTCTTTCTCCCGTGCCCCTCGCAGCTGTGGCCCAGGCTGCTTCAGCGAAGTTGAATTGAGTGTCCCTGAAAAATATAGCGTAGCATCCTTTCCCTGCCGCGAGACACTAAACCAATAAATTATAAATCAGCCAGCAGCCCCGTGACATGCGGATGTAATGAGAAATGCAAAATAAGAAAAGACACGGAGAGGAGGACACGCAACTCTCTCTCCCTTGGCTCAGCTCCGGAGCACTGGGGCTGCTCCCTTTGGGGCTCAGAGAAAAGCCATTGTTTTCTTTTCTCCATGTGTCTCTGTTGTTACACAGGCACACCACCACCACCACCACACACACACACACACACACACACACACACACGCATGCACCATGCACAGTCACTACTAACAATGGACCAGAAGCTGTTATCAGGAACCTGGGAACAAAACCCAGGATAATAGAATTATTTAGTGCCTGGGGCTTATGAAACTCCAGGGCCAGATAGTTCCCCCAGGCCAGTTTTCTTTGGCCGAGGGGTCATCCCAGCTCTGTTTCCTTCTGCCCCATGGCTGGTGGTCGGGAGATGCTCACCTTGACCAACACCTTTCAGCAGGGTGTCCCCAGTGGTTCACCATGGCAGCTTCTGGAATGCCCAGTAGAAAATGGGTGTAAGGTTCATCTACTTCTCTTAGGGTACGGAACCCAGCCACTCTCTTCTCTGTTTGTTTATTTATTCATGGCCTTGCATCCATTTATTCAGCTATTCAGTGGCTGATAGAAGGGGTCTGGGAATGAATATTTTCCAGGCCTCTGGGGGGCAAAATGATGCTACTCAAAATGCAGGAACAATCTGTGCTCCTTTCCCACCACCCTCGGTCAGTTTCCCATTGACTTTCCTTCAGCTTCTACCCCCAAAAGGGTGCTTGTTGAGCCTCAAACAGAAGATGCCTCTGTGCAACACCACCTGCCTTTCGCACTCGTTGGCTCCTTCCTCTCACCTGCAGTCTGAATGCTGCTGCTGCTAAGTCGCTTCAGTTGTGTCTGACTCTGTGCGACCCCATAGACGGCAGCCCACCAGGCTTCCCCGTCCCTGGGATTCTCCAGGCAAGAACACTGGAGTGGGTTGCCATTTCCTTCTCCAATGCATGCAAGTGAAAAGTGCAAGTGAAGTCGCTCAGTCTTGTCCGACTCGTAGCGACCCCATGGACTGCAGCCTACCAGGCTCCTCCACCCATGGGATTTTCCAGTCAAGAGTGCTGGAATGGGGTGCCATTGCCTTCTCCGGTCTGAATGCTGGTAACCTACTAATACAACTGGGCCCCCAAAGAACTAAAACCCCTATAGCCCCAAACATGAAGTTTTGGCAAAAACTCATTTGATGGGAAAACCTGGCCTGAATTGCCATGAGATCGCTTAGAGTCTTATATAATCCCAGTGAATGTGGGGGGTTCTAGAGGTTTTAGTTCTTTGGGGGACCAGCTGTATTAGTAGGTTACCAGCATTCAGACTGCAAGAGAGAGGAAGGAGCTAGGGAGTGGGAAGGGCAGGCGGTGCTGTTCGTGGCTCGACAAGCGACAGCTTCCCCGCCCCTGTCGAGCGGGGAGGATGTAGCAGCCCTTGAGTCTGAAATTTACTAGAACTAAGTCAGGGCAGATGAATACAGGCCTGTCTACCATTTTCCCTCTCTGAGCCTTGTAAGAAAGCTGCATCAACATCATCAAGGAGTGTGATAAAGGGGACTTCCCTGGTGGTCCAGTGGTTAAGAATCTGCCTTCCAATGCACGGGATGCAGGTTTGATCCCTGGTGGGGGAACTAAAATCATATATGCCATGGGGCATACCACTGGGATTATGATCTCCAATGATGTGTCCCCCCAAAAAGATACATTGAAATCCTAACCCCAGTACCTCAGTACATGACCTTATTTGGAAATAGGGTTGTGCCTGATGTAGTTAGTTCAGTTGAGGTCTTACTGGAGTAGGATGGGCCCCAATCCAATATGATTGATGTCCCCAGGAGAGGAGAAGAGACTCAGAGACATACAGGAGAAGATGTCCATGGGTGCTCACCTTGACCAGCACCTTCCAGTGGGGTGCCACCAGTGGTTCACCATGGCATCTTCTGGAATGCCCAGAGGAAAATGCTGTCAGGCTCATCTATGTCTCTTAGGGTACCGAACCCAGCTGCTCTCCTCTCTATTTATTCATTCCTAACAGGAGGTCATGAGGAAAGTCTTCATGGAAGAGGAAAGCTTGACCAATGCCTCCAAGCAATATTTCTTTTTATTGTGCAGGCGATGCACCTGGGAATTGTGCCCACATGAAGATTCTCATCTGGGATGTCTGGGCAGGACCTGAGAGTCTGAGACTCTCTGAGACCTGAGAGTCTACAAGAGCAGCCCGCGTGCGGCGATTAGAGAAACCCGAGAGAACTGCAGCTAGAGAAAGTTCACATTTAGCAACAAAGACCCAGGGCAGCCAGCAACAACAACAAAAAAGGAGTGTGATAAAAACATAGACTATCACGTCCTGCGGCTGCCCTAGGAAACCCCAAAAAGTCCCCAAACTCTTGCGGGGCTTAGTTTGAGTTTGCTCTAAAGAAGACATCTCAAGTAGGCCTGCAAACATGCATCCAGAACTCGGGGCACCAATGAACCCCTGCTTTCCTGGGTTTCCCATGGCAGGTCCTGAGACAAGGATTCATGTAGGAGTGATTTTATTTAGAAATTCTGGTGGAGACAGAGATTAAAGTGATGCACCTACAAGCCAAGAAATGCTTGAGGCAGAAGCTGGAAGAGGCAAGGAAGGATCCTCCCCTAAGGCTTTGGAGGAGCATAGCCCTGCCAACACCTTGATTTTGGACTTCTAGCCTCCAGAACTGTGAGACAATCCATTTCTACTGTTCTAAGCCACCCAGTTTGTGGTATTTTGTTGCAGCAGCCCTAGGAAACAAACAAAAAATTATCCCCAAACTGTTGGGGGGCTTAGTTTGAGTTTCCTCTAAAGAAGACATCAAACTAAGCACAATGGGCACAGGTTGTGGGAAGCATCAATGAGGATGGGGAAAAGAGCAGTAAAGAATATATTCTAAGCAATTTGCTGCTGTGGGCAGCTGGGCTCCATCCCACTGTGACCTGTGGAGTAGAATAAGCAGAACGTACCTCAGAATTGCTCCACTGGACGGCAGGTTGGCATTTACCTGCTGACTGTTGACCCTGTGGGTGGTGGATTGCCCCCATGGTTGTTAATTTCCTTCCACTTCAGGATTGAGCCTTGCAGTCACGATCTTGCAATTGTTAACAATTTTACCTTTGAAACAAGGTTTTGTAAGTGAAGTCTGGTGGGACAATGGAGCATATACGCTCATCGTGATCCTCCCTTGTCTGCTTCCCTGCCTCCCCACCTTCTACCTCGTGGAAATGGGTTCTTGACTGCCTGCTCCATCACCCAACCCCTGGCATTCTGGCTGTTCTTTGCCTTGGCTGGAGCCTGGCGTGGACATGGGAAGGATTGTGCTGCACCAGGTTGTGAAGCAAGGCTTCGCTTTGGTCTGATCTTGTCTGGAGAGTAACACTTGTGCCAGAGGGAAGGCAACATTAAATAGCAATTAAAAATCACTACGACAGGTCGAGAGAGAGAGCGAGTGCGCTCCATCAAAATTTTGTGTCGTGCTTTTTGGTGAACAGGCCATGGGGCCACATTTTCTTTTGGTATCGCATCTTACAAATTATGTGGCTGGCTCGCCCCTGATTCTGGAGGAAGCCCTGAGACAGAGGTGGCAGGCAGTACAGGTGGGAAGCTTCTAGAATGCAGATTCACCATCACAGGTGTAGGTGAACTTGGGCATCCGGAGAGGAAATGGGCTGGGGTGTCAGCAGGAGCTGCTGTAGGGGTCTCCCCCTTCTTGAACCAGTGCCTTATGTGCCTTGATGGTGCCTTCTTTCGGTTTTATGGGTGTTGGTCTCTGATTCTGGGTTCTGCCAGCACATTTAAATAGACTTGTGATTCTCTGCAAGCTCCCAGGATTCCTAGTCCGCACCCATCGGGAGCCTCATCACCTGCTTCTGAAAGAATGAATGAACTCTGCAAAATCTACAAAAGCCTAGGAAGGTGCGTGCCTCCCCAGGTGCAGAAGAGCCGATAGATGTTAGTTCTCCTTTCATCTGAGGGCACAGGCAAAATGTTTCCCCAGGCTCGAGCCAGGGTGTGTCTGCCTGCCAGACTGTCACAGATGCTGGGCATCAGGGCAGCAGGGCCAGCCAGCTGTCACTTAGGAGGCTGTGTGGCATCTGGGACTAGGGGGACTGTTTCAGCTCAGCCTCCGGCTGGAACCCAAAGTCAGCAGAGGACACTCAAATGCAGTGGAATTGGCGTGGGGGGTGGCTGGGAGAGTGACAAGAGAGACGGGCTAGACAGGAACAAGGATGGTAAAGGTGTGAAGGGAGATGGGAGCGAGTAGGGGAGGGGGCTAGACTTGGTCTCACAGGGCAGCTGGGGCTGCTGCTGGTCGCTCCTATTGTTAGAACGCAGTGAATAGCAGTTGTGTAATGGAGCCAGACCTGTGCATGTATGTTAAGTCGCCTCAGTTGTGTCCGACTCTGCAACCCTATGTAGGCTACCAGGCTCCTCTGTCCATGGGGATTCTCCAGGCAAGAATACTGGAGTGGGTTGCTATGCCCTCCTCCAGGGGATCTTCCTGACCCAGGGATGGATCCTGCATCTCCTGTGTCTCCTGCATTGGCAGGCAAGTTCTTTACCACTAGTGTCACCTGAGAAGCCCAGAGCCAGATCTGCCAGGGCTCAAACCTCAGTCCTGCCACTGCCTAAGTGCAAATCCATGAGATAAAGAGGATGCTAAGAGTTTCTCCCTCACGGGGGTGATGTGAGGGGGAAATGTGCTTGATCACACGCTTGATGCCTAGCAGGCGTTCCTCCCAAGTTCTCATTCACACCAGGACCCTTGGGCAGAAGGGGAGCGTGGAGGCTGTTGTCCTTGGCCACACTTCTCCCACATGGCCCACGTCTTTCCTCTTTGGCCTCTTCTCTCTAAGGGCAGAAGGTGTCAGTCGATGGGTTAGGTTTCCTGGTGCCAGGTGTGTGTGGCCAGCAGGAGGCCTGGCAGGGTGAAAGCAGATGAAGCCTGGTCTGTTGGAGGCCACTCTGGAAAGCTCAAGTTTCATCCTACTGTCTTTGCTTGGCCAGAATCCCTTCTGTGAACGAGGCCTCAGTGCAGCCACCAGCCACACAGGCGGGAGACAAGGGACATGGTCGTAGCATGGACTTGGGAGTCAGATTGTCCAGACCCAAATCCTAGCTCCACTGTTTAGTAGCTGTGTGTTTTGGGCAAGTTACTGAACCCCTCTGTGCTTCAGCTTCCTCACCTGCCAAGCGAAGGTAAGAATAAGACCCACCTTACGGAGGAGCCTGGTGGGCTGCCGTCTATGGGGTCATACAGAGTTGGACACGACTGACATGACTTAGCAGCAGCAGCATGGAAATGCTATAGGGCTCCAATGACTTAACCTGCATCAGGTGTTTAGAACAGTGTGTGGGAGAGAGTCTTGCTGCTGCTGCTAAGTCGCTGCAGTCGTGTCTGACTCTGTGAGACCCAATGGACGGCAACCCAGCAGGCTCCTTTGTCCCTGGGATTCTCTAGGCAAGAACACTGGAGTGGGTTGCCATGTCCTTCTCCAGGCGGGAGAGAGTAAATCCCCATAAAAGTGTGAAGCTTTATTACTGCTCAGCATGGGAGGAGTGCTGGTGAGGGCTTTCGGCCAAGAACTTCCTGGGACGTGGCCTGGGAAAGAATTCAGCTTATTATTTTTTTGCCTGGGGCCCTGGGATTTTTCAACCTCCCACGCTGGCACTGTCCTAGGTAATCCCAAAGTCCAGGGGTCAGAGGGCAGGGGGCTGAGGAAAGAAAGAGAAGGCATGGGGAAGTCTCAGCATGAACAGGCATTAACATCTCCAAAATGTGTAGGGGAGGCAGCTGCAGGCAAATGAGGCCAAGTAAGAGGAAACCACGTTTGCACATTCTGAGTTGTGGCTGGAGGGAGGAATGGTCCGTGAAGGCCAGATCTAGAATATTGTTGTCTACCCCATGAAAAGTTTGGACTTTATCCTCAAGGCCACAGGGCAGCATTGGGGTGGTAGTGATGAAGTGAAGTGATACATGCTAGTTTTGATCATTAGCTCATTCATTTATTCATGAAGTATTCACTGTGCAGCAATTGTGAGCCATGCACAGTTCCAGACCCTGACGATAAAAGGTGGCGAACAAGACAGGCGAGTCTCGGCCTTCAAGTTGCTGATGAGCAGTCTACTTGGGGAGCCGAGGACTTGCTAAACCTTCAGGTGATGATAAGCACCAGCCCTGTGGGAACACAAACCCTAATTCCAAAATCCCCTTCTCAGAGTGGACCCTGGGGACGGAGGGGCTTTTTCTTCATCACGTTGCCAGATGTAAACCCTGCACTGGCCATCCTGGAAATTCCTTAAAGAGTGGCCCAACTTCACACTGGTTTCACCTCCAGTCATTCCAAACATCTGGCCTGGCACTGGCCCTTGGTGGGCAAACCCCCCTAGTGTTCCTGGTACCCAGCAAAGCACCTAATAATATATTTGCATAAACTAGTCGAGCTGCGGGGAGGGGTCCTAAGGCAGCATCCTAGGCCAAGCCAAGGCTTTACTCAGAAAATTGCTTTGGCCTTTCTTAGTACAGAGGGGGAAAAGGCCATCCCAGACTTGCCGGTTTATCTCTAAAAAGTCGTCAGTTTGGGTTTTCTGGGGAGATGGAGTGATCGTGAGAGCTGCTTTAATTCCTTGGTGACTTCTGGGAAGGATTGAATGTAATTGGGCATCAATGATAACACACGGAGAGCGCCCCTGAAAGGAGAAGCAAGATTAGGCAAGGGAGCTGGCAGGCCATCTAAAGAGCCTTTGCCCTCCCAGCAGGAGTTCCCAGCGAAGGGTGCCCATTAGAGCCCCAATTTGGGTGCAAACAGCCAGTCCCAAATGCCACCAGCTTGCTCAGCCATTGGAAAGGGCCACCCTAAAAAGGAGGTCACTTTACCTCCTAAGGGCTTCCCTGGTGGCACAGATGGAACGGTAAACAATCTGCCTGCAATGCAGGAGACCTGGGTTCACATCCCCTGGAGAAGGGCATGGCAACCCACTCCAGTATTCTTGCCTGGAGAATCCCATGGACAGAGGAGCCTGGTGGGCTACAGTCCGTGGGGGTGGCAAAGAGTTGGACACGACTGAACGACAAACACTTTCACTTTTTTTTTCAGTGCCTCCGCTGAGGCTGACCCTACCCAAGCTAACAGCTGGAGGCTGTCAGCTCACCCTACTCAGGGCAGCTGGGCGGAATCTTTTCCTGAAGGCTCTCTGAGTGATGCCTCGGTGTTTGTCATCAGACCCCAGTGGAAAATTAGAAGCAGTCCCGGGAAATGCATGCATCATTAAGGCAAGGTTCCTCCCTGCCTTCCAGGCTCACACCATCCAGCAGAACTGGTCAGAGTTCATAATATCTTTAGAAGGGAAATCCAGGCAAGAAAGCCCCAGATGGAGCTCCGAAGAGGCTGAGCCGATTTGGGGGGAAGCTGCCCCATTTGCCTGTTCCTCTGGGGATTTCCCCACCCAGACCAATGAAAAGAATCCTATCGGCAAATGGAGATAACCTTTTCTATTTTCCTTTTTTCCTAATTTGGGGAGAAGATGCAAATAGATATAGATTCCATCAAAATGCTCTCACCAGTGATAGATATCCCCTATTTTGTTTCACTCCCGTTTGGGTTGTTAGCGTGGCAGCAATTAAACTTGACAAAATAGTGATTAAAAAACAATGAGAAGCAAATGTACCAGCATAGCGGCGCGTATCTAGACCATTCCGAAAATGATCTCTTAAGTGTTGGAAATCTGCTTTATTTTCCTACCGCAGGAATGAGTTTTCAAAAAACAGCACTTAGGAAGGGCAATTTGCCACCAGCATTCCCCGGCCCCAACAAACAGTATTTCTTTCTAATGGACTCTCCCCCTCCAAATTTTAGCTGCAGTTCCCAAATCAGATTCATTACACAAAGGAGCGAAGGAAGGCCACAAAATGCCCAGAAACTGAGCCTTTTCCTGCCACTTTTAATAATGGAAAAAAAAAAAAAAACCCCAAACAAACAGACTAAACTTTTCAACAGTTACTCGGCTTCTGGGGTTTCCAGGGCACCACCTGCTGGGCTGCCCTGGTCTGGAAGGTCATGGCCACCACAGAGCTGAGAGGGCTAGCGTCAGCTGTTGCTGCCTCATCAACAGGATCTTTATAACATCTGCCTGCTTTTATAGGACTGAAGTGTGTGACTCACAGTGAACCTTTTAGAAGGAAGAATTAACAGCATGGGCACTTTCAGCTGTGGGGTTTTTGTTTGTTTTGTGCAATCCTGATGCAGATCTGGCTTCAGCGAAGCCACGGTCATGTCTTTCTTGCTCTTTCTGATGCGCAAGCAGCTTTCTGGGTCTAATTATAGATGGAGTCTGTGCATCCTTGATCAATAGTTCTGAGTGTCCTCTTGCTTTAAGAGCTGTTTAGTCCTTGCTGATGGGCTGGCATTTCAACCTCTAGTTCTGCGCAGGAGTTTTCAGACTCTTCAAGCCCATCAGCAAAACCCCAGGCTTCTCCCAGAGCGCCCTTTGAACTTTGCAGAGCTCAGATCAACTCTTACCTCAGGAGGTCCCATTTGGGGGAAGCCTAAGGAGGCTGCGGGCTAGGCTGATAATGGCGAGAAGACCCACCACAACAGGGAACTAGGGTTCAAAGTGTGATGACAGCCAGAAGCTGGAACAAGCATCAAAGAAAGTTTCCCCCACCCCTCACCATGGGGCCTCCTCAAAGGAGGAACACAGGAGATTTGCTGGCAGTGGGGATTCAGCCTTGGGAGTGAGGTAGTAATCCATGTGCTCATTCTCCGGGGTCTCTGGTACAGCCATGATCGTGCTGGCGTGGGAGACCCAGGGAGGTCCTCCATTTGCCGGCTTTCTGTTAAACACTGCGAGATGCACAGCACTGGGTTGCCAGTTGAACAAAGAGGCAGAACGCAGTTTGACCTGTAGGGCACAGGAAGCCGTGGAATAGAGAGGTGCTTAATAAGAGGGTTTTCCTAGATGGGAATGAGTGGCTGCCGCCACCTCCTCTGAGCCCGGCCCCGAGGACTCTCTGGATCGGCTCTCTGTTCTTGGCCAGGTTGGGAAAGCTAAGCTGGGCATGCTGTTCAGTACCCTGTGGAGGAATTCAGGGGACTGGGGGGAGCCCCGAAGCTCCCCTATATCTGGGCATGTTTCCGGGCCTGTGGTCCTTCTCAGGGCAGACCTGGGCGCAGGGAAGGGAGGTGAGGGAGGTACACGGAGGGACCACTTGAAAAGCAGCCAGAGTGGGTAACGCTCCCATGGCCGCCAATCCCGGGCCTGCCCGTTCCTATGGAAACAGGCGCCAAGAGAGGAGCCTGCGGCTGGGAGCCGAGTCCTGGGCGGCTGTCAGGCACAGCTGCCCGGCAGCCCACTGGGACCTGGAAGTGCCCTTTCTCAAAACCATCCCTGCTGGCTCTGAGCTAGGAGCCAGCATGGAAGAGGAGAGGGAGGAGAAGAAGGGGAGCGAATAAAAATATTTACACTTAACAAACACTTTGATGTTTGAAGACTGTGTGTACAAATGAGGGCTGGGAACATCTTTGGTGAGGGGTTGGCGTTTCCAAGCAAATCCTTCACACACACACACACACACACACACACACACGCACACACACACACACAATCTCATGCTCTCTTTTTCTCTTGATGGGTTTGTGTTATTATTGCAGAATGCAGAGCTGGTTTGGGAAGGCAATGGGCGGTGTTGGAGAAGCACTCAGGAAGGGGACTCCACCTGCACGCCTTGGTGGGTCTCCTTTGCAGCCCCAAGGTGGCCTGGAGTGGCTGGTTGGAGGATGCTGGAGGCAGCTGGATCCACCTGGCCAGATGAGGCCAGCTGGGAAGGCTGCAGGTGTTGTGTGGTTGGGGGCAGTGGGGCTGGGGAGGCCCGGGTGCCCCGTGACTATGAAGAGAAAGCCTTCGGGCCTGGCATTCTGTTGCTCAGGTGAGCGCCAAGCCCTCTTCAGGGAAAGCAGTGAAGACCTGGGTGGGGAGTGACTGCTCATGTGTTCAGAGAACCAGAAACAGCGTTTCTAGAAGACCCTACAGTAGAGGGAAGAGGGATGAGGAAGCAGCTAGCCAGCCGTGCTTTTTCTTCCAGATCTGGCTGTGTGGCCTTGGGATTGTCACTTAATCTTTGTGAGCCTCAATTAAGTTGCAGATAAAAATAACAACTCCCTCTTGGGCTTATTGTTTGGAGTAAATCGCTTGCCTGCTAGCCAGGATCAGAGATACTGATACTGGCAGTCAGAACTTTGCTGGAACACACCTAAACTGGAAAGTCTGGAACAATGTGAAACAGCGCCGTCAGCCTTTCCTCCACTGAAGTTAGAGGCGGGCAGGGAGTGAGATGGATTGAGGTAGGGAGGCTCAGGGGACCGGGACACACAAGAAGGCTTTGGCTATGGTCCAGGTGGGAAGCACTGGGGGTCTGAGCTGGGACAGTGGGGAGGAAGAAGAGGCGACAGATGGGGGAGAGAGAGACAGGGGACGTATCATCCACAGAATTTGGCATCTGATCTCAAATGTATGCATGTGGGAGGCAAATTACCGGAGATCGATTCTAAACAATGCTCAACCATAGCTATGTTTCAAAACTGCTGGTAAAGCAATCACATTCATCAACAGTCCTACTGGGTTTCTCTTGACTCCAGAAGCTCAGCCAGACCCTCAAAGCCTCAGAGGTAGAAGATGACGTGACATCATGGGATCCCACCAGGGGCTGAACCACCCCAGGGGCTGGCATCTCCTTAGGTGTGGCCACAGGCCTGGCTCATTCCAGATTGTTCCAAGCCATGCTGTAGCTAGGTAGGGCAGCGAGAGCCACTGTGTGACCTGGCGTAAGTCACTGGACCTCAGTTTCTTCAGCTCTATGATGGGAAAGATTGTAGGTGCCCTCCCCAGCACACAATCTTGGGAGGATCCAAGATATTTATGTGTGAGTTTGGCCTTTTTGATTGTTCAGGCCACTGGTTTTCTCTTCAACACCTTCAGACTAAGGAATTCTGAGGCTGCCATGGCCACCTGCTCAACTTCTGCCCACTCAGTGGTTTTGCTTGTGCATCTTTGCTGTTCTGCTGTTTACTGTTAATGACAGTTAAGTTTCCCAGTGTCAGTGCCCTGCTCATATTCCTTGAACCTTTCAGTGTATCTGCTTGTCTGTACCCTGAGAGCTTGTCTGTACACTGGCCCCAGAAGGCAGCTCTAGAAAGTCACCATATGGTGGGTTGAGTGAAGGCTCCCAAAGATGCCCACATCCTAAACCTGAGAATCTGTGATTACCATACCTTTTGATAAGAAGTGGGGGGCTTCCTAGATAACTCAGATGGTAAAGAATCTGTCTGCCAAGCAGGAGACTCAAGTTTGATCCCTCGGTCTGGAAGATCCCCTGGAGAAGGAAATGGCTACCCATTCTAGTGTTCTTGCCTGGGAAATCCCATGGAGAGAGGAACCTGGAGGCCTACATTCTATGGGGTTGCAAAGAGCTGGACACAACTAGGGAGTTTCCAGATGTGATTAAGTTAAGGATCTTGCAATGGGGAGGACTATCCTGGCTTATCCAAGTGGGTCCTTATGAGAGGGAGGCAGGAGGGTCAGCGTCAGAAAATGGGATGTCATGAAAGAAGCAGAGGAGATGTGACAAGAGTTGATCAGAATAATTCAGGGTCACAAGCCAAGGAATATGGTCAGTCTCTAGAAGCTGGAAAGGGCAAGGAAACGCAATCTCTCTCTAGAGTTCTAGGAGAAACAATCTAAGGCAGCTAACAGAGAGGGTTTCCTATGGACCAAGACCTGTGTTAGCTACATTTAATCCTCCCAACCCGGGGAAGTAGAATGCGTTCCCATTTCTCAGATTAGGAAGGTCCACACAGAATCTTGAGCTGAGTCCCACAGCTGGGACTTGGTTCAGTCCAGATTTGAAAGCAGGGGTACCTGCATCAAAAGCTGGTCCTCATGAGTGGGAAAGCTGGCAAATGGGCCCACAAACTCCTGACCTTCAAGGGAGCCCACCTCAGGGATTCACATCTTCTTCCATTGACCACCTTGCCTTTTGGTGGTTGTCTTGGGCCAGCTGCCCCCTTAATTTTATCGTCTCATCAAACCATCGTACTGGGTGGGTATTTGCACCTGTATTCACTTGCCAGGGCTGCTACAGCGGCATGTCACAAACGAGGGTGTTTGAAACAACAAAAATGCATTCTCTCGCAGGTCTGGGGGCTGGAAGTCTGAAATTCACATGTTGGGAGGATTAGTTTCTTCTGGAGGCTCTGAGGGAGAATCTATTCCAGGCCTCTCTTCAAGCTTCTGGTGGCTGTTGACAATCTTTTTTTTTTTTTGGCTTTAGACAAAAAGCCAAAGTTTTCCTTGGCTTTAGACACATCACTTCAGTCTCTGCCTCCTTTTTCACGTCACCTCGTCTTCCGTGTTGTCTCGTCTTCTCTTCACTCTCTTTTCCTTGAAGTATAGTTGATTTACAGTATTACAGTAGTTTTAGGGGTACGGAACTGTGATTCAGTATTTTTACAGATTACACTCCATTAAAACTTATTACAAGACTATGGCTATAATTTCCCATGCTGTACGATGTGTCCTTGTGCCCTTCTTTCCTAAGGACACATGTCATTGGATTTAGGGGCCACCCTAATCCAGAATGATCTCATCTTGTGATCCTTAACTTGATTAGGTCTGTAAAGACCTTTTTTCCCAAATAGGATCACATTCACAGGTTCTGAGTGTACACATCTTTTATGGGGTTGGGGCACCATTCAATCCACCACAGTCTTTGATTTGGCCCCTTTGAGCTGGGACTGAGGTTGATGGGAGAGAAGCTGTTCTCCTGAAAGGTTTGATTCTCCCAACGAGGGGCACCAGCAAGTGGCTCTGGTGCCCAGGGGTGAGGAGGAGGGCATGTTCCCTCCCGCTTCCCAGAGCCCGGTGTGAGATGGAGACAGGGGGGTAGGTAGCACCCTTCCGCCTCCAGAGCTGAGCTGCCCAGTTAGAACATTAAATTGTACATTTCACCTGTGGCGCCAAAGACAATAGCTAAGAAATTTCAACGTGAGACCAAAATGCAGATATCTTCAAAGGAAATATCAAAGAACCAGTTAAAGGACTTCAAACCCAGAGGAGAATGTAAAAGGGGAAGAGAGGGTACACTGGGTGTTCCATGGGCAGATTTCTTTGGTCTCTTGCTGGGAGCCCCAACCAAAAAAGGAAGGTAAAAATATCTGGACAGGGCAATGGGGGAAGAGCATTAGCCAAGAGCCTAGAGAGGATGACGTAAGTGCTCCACGTGGAGAGCCTGGTGATGCTGATACTTGACCCCAGCAGTGACCCAGGAGCTGTGGACTGAAATCCCACACATGTCAATATTCTACCTGCGTTGCAGCTGGTGGTGGTGCAGATCAGTGGTGGGTGAATCACAGGCAGCAGACATCCAACCTGAGTAGGGTCCAGATGCATCTCTAAGAGAGATTCAGTTAGGTGTGCTGCATTGGTGTTCTTGGTCTTTCCTGGTAACCCCTTAGCACTCATCCCTTATAAGCCTAGATGTTTCTATCTGAAAGCACTCTCTCCATTTAGAAATGTGCTTGGGTCCTGGCTGGGTGGTCTCAAAGTTCTACGGAGCGAATGGCCCTTGGGAGCAGGGCTCAACTTGGACCAGGTAAGAATTGATGAGCCATGCCCCCACTCCCAGTTTCCTTCCCTCGGGTGGGACACCCTGATGTGTGTTCTCTACTGCCTCCAGGGGATAAACCCAGTTGTCCACAGCAGCGACCTGTTCAGAGCACAACTTGGACTTGCTGTCTTCTCTCGGCTATGATAACTCCTGGGGTCCCCTCCCTAATAAATGACTTACATCAGAGTCCTTGTCCCTGAGTCTTCTGGAAAAACCCAAACTATGGCCAGGGCTTCTGTTAGAGGCTAAGGGGACCATTCACACATATCTATGAGGGAGGGTTATTCCTGAGGACAGCAGGAGTGTCCATCCAAAGGTGGACTTCATGCCTGCTCACAGGAGATGCTGCTGGAACCTTTGGAGGGCCCAGAAAGGCTCCCATGGAAGATGCTTCCCTTTCCAAGGAGGAACCAGTAGCTTTGAGCACTGGGCAGGCAGTCCCAGGAGCGCATCTTACATCTGTGCTGTTACATAAGAACCTTCTCCACCCCTTTCTCCTCCTCCCTACTCACCAGGGAGAAGACGTGAATTTCCAAGACAGGGCTGCCTGCCTCAGGGGCTTCTCCGACCTTGCTGTCCAATTTCAGAGTGTGACTTGCCCCCTTCTACACCGGGTGGCATTTCAAAAAATAAATAACTCCTCTCTTTCCTCCTCCCCAATCCTGGGAGACACAGAATATCCTGTCTTTAATCACTGCCTAAAATGCAGGATTTTTCTTTTCTGGATTAAAAACATGTTTCCGTCCCATAGAGTCCTGATGCTCCTTCCAGGGAGCCGTTCCCTCTTCCTTTGATCTTCTGGGAGCCTGTCTCCTGCCACCGGCTCCTGATGAATTAAACAAAAGGTGAGAAGCTGGGGATTCTACAAGAAGAAAGTCAAGTGGTCCAAATCGTGCAGGAAGGCACCCACCACGGTGCTGGGAGGAAGCCGGGAGGAGATTTTGGGTCTCCCCTTACAGCTTCTTCCTGCAGCTCACGTGAAGGGGCTCAGAAGGTAGGAGTTCCCTGGCGTCACCTGGAGCCCTTTGGAGGATGAGGCTGCAGGAGAAGGAATGGAAGAGCAAGGATGGATGGGAGAACTGGCCCTCACCTGGTGGTAGTTGCATTTAGCCCAGAGCAAGCTAATTGGAGGACTTCCCTGGTGACTCAGTGGTAAAGAATCCACATGGAATGAAGGAGGCACGGATTTGATCCCTGGGTTGGGAAGATCCCCTGGAGGAGGAAATGGCAACCCACTCCACTGTTCTTGCCTGGAGAATCCCATAGACAGAGGAACCTGACAGGCTATAGGGTCTCAAAGAGTCGGACATGAATGAGTGACTAAACAACAAATTGAGGATGTGCCTTTGGGGCCTGTGCCATGTGCTTCCATGTGGCTTCAGTGATGGCAGATCTTGGAATCTGGGTCTGCCTGGCTTGTTCCCATGAGATATTTATGGGATCAAGGAATGAGCAAACCGTTTCCAGGATTCAAAATGAGGTGTAATTAATTACCACAGCTGGATGACCTTGACTTTCTTGCTTGGCCGGTTGATGGCCCTGGAAGAAGTTTTCAGAAAATAGCTGAGTGATATGTCAGCTCTCTAGCATGGCCCCGGAGTTCATAGCACCAATACCCACTGCCAGAAGGAGCGCCATGTTTCCGAGGGAGCCACCTTTGCAGATTCCTCGATGGCTGGGACCATCATTCTGTGACTCTGGGCACCTTGCCAGGGCTTACTCTGCTCCGAATCTCCATCTCCGAGCACAGTGCATTGCACACGGCAAGTGGCCCAGTCTGTGTTCTCTCAGAACGGACCCTGAGACAAAGGGATCCCAGGGTTCACAGTGAGGGCATGTGGAAACGAGACAGGGAAGAGAGGCAAGCTAGTGCAGGTGTACTGAGGGGCTGGTGGGTGACGGGCTCAGGATGGCTGGTGCCTTTGGGAGAACTGTGAGGAACGTGCCCCAGGTTGCCCTCCATGGAGGGGCAAGGAAGCTGCAGTTCTTCTGTACCGACTTCCACCCCATCCCATTGGTTAAGTGTCGTTCCTTGGGTATGGCCTCTCAGCACTTCCGGGCTGCCTGCGTGTGGCCTGAGTACACTTCCGCCACCACAGAAAACCTGGAGGCAGAGAGATGAACGTCTAAGATAGGAAACCCTCAGAGTGTCTGGAACTATCCACCTGCAGGGGCTGATTCTGAGGTCTGTGTCATTTATTTTCCTAGAGGCTCTCCAAGGGAACTGAGCCCCAGTTGCCTACAGGAGTGTATTAGTCAGGGTTCTCCAGACAAACAGAACCAATAGGACAGCTCTCTTGATATAAAGGCAGATTTATTATAAGAAATTGGCTCATGTGATTATACAGGCTGAGAAGTTCCAAGATCTTCAGTCAGCAAGCCAGACTCAGGAGAGTTTAGAGTGTGAGTTCCAGTCTGAGAACTGGCAGGCTGGCAGCATAGTAAGAGCAGATATTTCAATCCAAACTCAAAAGTAGGAAGAAACCAATGTCCCAGCTCAAACAGGCAGGGGGAGTTTCCTCTTACTCAGCCTTTTGGGTCCATCAGCGCTTCAACTGATTGGATGAGGCCCACCCACAGGCCCACTGCTTTACTTAGTCTACAGGTTCAAATGTTAACCTCATCCAGAAACACCCTCACAGATACACCCAGACTAATATTTGATCAAATATCTGGGTACCCGATGGCTCAGCCAAGTTGGCATAGATAATGAACCATCGTAAGGAGTAATCTCTTATTGGCCTCCTCTCTTTGATCTCACTCTCCCTGCTCTCTCACTGTAATCCCTGGGACGATCTCTCAAATAAATGACCTACATCCAAATCCTGACTCAGGCTCTGCTTTTGAGGGGAGCCAAACTATGACTCAGGCAAAGTATGACAAGAGACCTTCAAATAGCTTGCCAAGGAATGATGAAAGTGGAGGAAGAAAGTCTGTGGGAAGATCTGGGAAAACTTTGAGGAGGTGTGATTCGATCTGGGTTTTGGGAGAAGTGTAGGAATTTGACAGGCATTAAGGATGGGAAGGGAAGTCCAGGGAGAGCTGAAGTCTAGGGACAGCAAAGAGAGAGATGGGGGAAATATCAAAATAGACTTAGGGAATTGGGAGAAGGGAAGTGGGGATCAGAGCACATGCATTAAGCTGGGAAGGTGAGGAGAGACTGTAGGATTAAGACTGGAAAAGAGGTCAAATACAAGTTGTGATAGGCATCGTGTGCCCACCACAAGGTAAGAAGTTTTCATTTTATTCTGCAGATGTGTTCACTTTGTCCTGCAAATATTCTGAACATAGGGTCTAGGTCACTGCAGTGGGGTATCCAGGCAGGAGTAGGATGGAACCTGCTCTCAGACTGTTGGCTGGTGCTCCTGTAAAAGAGGGAGAAAAAATGGCCTGTTTCTTTACACCTGACACATTGCTTCTGTTTGTCCTACTTCTTTTTTCTGAGGATTTTTAGCCATTTTCTCACTTCAGCACGATGGAGTCTGGATAAAATTATGACAAAAGCTAGGTGTGTCTGCAGGATACCTTTTCCTTTTCTATTCCTTCCTCAAACCTCTCTGCCTATCCTGTGTCATAACTCCCTCCCTCCGCTCAATGTCTTCATATTCTCTTTCTCCCTCCTTTCCATGCAATTTATTTTTAGGGTAGTTTCTAATAGAGATGTGAATACTAAAGTGTAAATGACTGGTAGGAAACCAACACATTAATGTACATCAGGTAAAAGCATGGTAACAACCTAAAAGGGGACAAGTCCCTTGTTTGGCTTGAGCCATAAGAATCGATCTTATAGTAGAATTTAAGTACAGACTGAGTTGAACACTTTGTTGGACTTCCCTAACTCCATGCAACTGTGCCCTTTTTGCCTCCTGGCAGGAGCAGTGGGACCTGTCTCCCTGCCAGACTGATTTTGGAGACATCTTTGCAGAACTTCCTGCCTCCTGCCTAAGTCCTCACCTGTGGAAGGAATCGCTGAAGTGAGGCAAAAAGCCAGACTCCTGTTCTGTTCTTCAGTTATTTGGGTCCTGCAGACTGCCTCCTCCTTTCTCTTATGTGAGCTTCTTCATGGGATGCTCTCCCCCTGTTCCAGGGGCTGAACATGGTATCCTGGGCCACCTGGAGCCTGGAGGAGCCCAGGCTCGAACCCACCTCCCTGGGCTTCCCCATGGCCCAGCACAATCCGGCTTCCCAGCTGAGGACTGACTGGCCATGACAACTGCCTGAGCTTAAGCAAGACTTTTGATAATGAAAAAACGGGAAAAAACTACTTTAAGAAGGTGAAAACACTGCCTCAAGTCTGAAATTACCCACAAAGTCACCTTTTTCAGTGCTCACAGACACACAACGCACTCTGCCTCCGCTCTCAGCAAACCATATGCTGCCGCTGCTGCTGGCCACGTCCTGGGGGATGGCTTTTTTCCCCTTCAGCAAGCCTCCAGAAATGTCATAGAAATTTATATGCTTATTCACAGAGCCGATAAAGCAGAAAACCGGCGTTTCAGCTATTTTTGTTTTGCTTTGCAGATGGAGAGTAAGAGGCATAAATCTCTTGCTCATTGGACTCTGTGGCCCGCCACTCTCTGCTTTGCATCAGACGCTGCTCAGCCCATGGGGGAAGTTCTCTGGGGCTTGGGACCCACCCCTCCCATGCCACCACCCCTGTAGAAGAGTTGATTGAAGGAAGGGGCAAAACCAAGCAATCTCTTCTGTCTCTTGGGGTACAGAATGCCAAAGGCCCATCACCCTGGGTGCTCAATGGGGATTAACCTGGAGGAGAAGAGCCCCCAATGGATGCTGCCCTTGTGGCCTCTACCCTTGAACACGTGTGTTGGGGATGTCATGTGACCAGTCCTAGTCTACCTACAGATCCTTGGTGGTGAGGCTCCAAAATCAAGGATGTTTCAATTATTACTGTTGGGCAACCATTCATCCTGAAACTTTGAAGCTTTTCTTTGCTCATGGTTTCCTGGGCTGGGAAATCAGGAAGAGCTTAGCTGAGCAGTTCTCACTTGGAGTCTTTTGTACTGTTACACTCAGCTGCTAGTTGGGAGTCATCCGAAGGCTGGACCATATTGGACATTCAAGATGGCACACCCCCAGGGCTGGCGTTGACTTGGCATGTCAGCCTGGAGCTCAGTTGACCCTGTGGATGGGGGCACCTCTGCGAGGACCCTCCAGCATGACAGTCTCAGGGTGGTTTGACTTCTTCATGGCAGTTAGCAATCCCCAGAGTGAGCGTTCTGACAGCCGGGTGGAAGCCACGTGGCCTTTTCTGACCTGCCTTTGGATGTCATGCAATGTCACTTCTGCTCCATTCTCTGGGCTATGGCGAGTCACTGAGGCTTGCACAGGTTCAAAAAGAGGGGCCTAGGCCCTACCTTCTGACCCAGGGGGTCACAAGAGGGCACTGAGCAGAGGAAGAACATGTCTGACTTAGATTTAAGGATTCCCTGATCTGCCTGTTTGCTCCAGAACTGGCTCTGAACCCCACAGGAACTTTGCTGTGAATAAGCAAGGAGGGGGAACCAGGGGGAACTTCTGCCACCATCCCTCACTGCTGAAAACCCCTTTGGTGGGGACATACCTTCCCCCCCGTGGCCACAGGAACTTTGCTGTGAATAAGCAAGGAGGGGGAACCAGGGGGAACTTCTGCCACCATCCCTCACTGCTGAAAACCCCTTTGGTGGGGACATACCTTCCCCCCCGTGGCTGATGCTCACGTATGTAATTTCTGACAAGGTGGGCTTCCAGGGTCAGTAAGTGCCTACCATGCCAGGCAGCTAGAAAATGACCTGCCAGCACAGTATTTCTATTGGAGGAAAAACAGGGAAAAGGGCAAAGTGGGTAAATGCACTCTAAGCCCCATTCTTGGAACGAGCACGCTTGCCTCTTGGCTCTACATCTTGCTCAAAACAGCCCAAGTCTGACCACTTCTCCCTGTCTCTGCTTCCACCTGCCTGGCCTGAGACACCATCATCTGTCACTTGAATTGTTACTGGACTGCATGCTGCTCCCCCGTGACCCTTACAGTCTGTTTCCCACCCAGTAGAAAGAAGGATCCCTCAGCCCAAGTCAGACATGTCCCTCCTCTGCTCAGAGCCCTGCTGTGACACTATATCTCTCTCAGAGTAAGAGCCAGAGTCCTTACAATGCCCTGCAAGACCCTCTGGGATGTGAGCCCCTGTGATCACCTTGGCCTCACTTCCTCCTTGCCACCCCCCACCCTTTCTGTTCCAACCATACGGGGATCCTTTAAAAAATTTTTTTTTAATTGGACTATAGTTGATTTACAATGTTGTATTAGTTTCTGCTGTACTACAAAGTGAACCAGTTATACATATATACCTATAACCACTCTTTTTTAGATTCTTTTCCCATATATGTCGTTATGGAGTATTGACTAGAGTTCCCTGTGCTATACAGCAGGTCCTTATTAGTTAACTATTTTATATATAGTCTTGTGTGTATGTCATTCCCAGTCTCCCAGTTTATCCCTCCCTCTTTTCTCCGTGGTAACTATGTTTGATTTTTACATCTGAGACTATATTTCAGTTTTGTAGATAAATTCATTTGTACCCTTTTTAAAAAGATTTTTTAGATTGTGCCATTTTTATATCTTGTGCATATAAGTGATACCATATATTTGTCTTTCTCTTTCTGACTTACTTCACTTAGTATGACAATTTCCAGGTCCATCCATGTTGCTGCAAATGACATTATTTTGTTCCTTTTTATGGCTGAGTAATATTCCATTATATATATGCACCACATCTTCTTTATCCACTCCTCTGTTGGTAGACACTTAGGGTTGCTTCCCTGTCCTGGCTATTGTACATAGTGCTGCTGTGACCACACTTGGATTCTTACGTGCTATGAACAAACCAGCTGTGCCTCTGCCTCAGGACCTTTGCACTGGCTGTTCCTTCTGCCTGGAATGCTTTTACCTTAGATAGCTACATGGCTCACTCTCATGCTTCCTTCAGGTTTTGCTCCAATGCTACCCTACCAGAGGAGTCCTCTCCAACCATTCAACTTAAGATCTCAGGCCTGTCTTATCTCTATCCTTCTCTTCCATGCCCTGCTTTAATTTTCTCCATAGCCCTTATGGCCCCTTGACATATGGCATATATTTACTAGTTTGTTTACCGTCTAGCCCCTTCACTGGAGTATAGGTCCTGAAGGAGCAGGTTTGTTCACTACTGTAGTCCCAGTATCTACAACAGGGACTTGCACCTTGTAGGTGTTCAATAAATATTGAATGAGTGGACAGATTCCAGTCCTAACTCTTGAGGCAAGACATACAACAGCACCTTAATTCAACAGACCAGGAAGCAGCCAACTTTTTCTGCAAAGAACCAGATAGTAAATTTTAGGTTTTGTGAGCCATACAATCTCCACTACAACTACTAAACTCTTCCATTATAGCCTAAAAACAGTCATCACTAATGTTGAAACAGATGGGCATGGTTATGCTCAAATAAAATTTTAATTATAAAAACAGGTGACAGGCCAGATTTGGCCCATGACCCATAATTTGCCAACCCCTGATTTAGCAACCAAAATGTCCTCCACAGTCGAAAGTGTGGTTCAAACATGTGAAGCTCAGAGAAGTTGAGTGGCTGTTCTGAGGTCACACAGCATGCTGGAGGCAAAGTGGGGTAGAGAACCCAGATCTCCTGATTTTCCCTCAGGGCTCAGGTTACCCAAGTTGCCTTCCTGTGGGCCACTTGGAGAAGGCCAGAGAAAATACTAACGTGGAGCTCAGCTGAGAAGTTTCCTTTAGCATCACGGGAATCTCCTATTAAGAGCTAATTGCGTTAGGTGTTAATTGCACCCAGTGTCAGGTGTTGGTGTCACTGGCCCTAAATTGCTATTAAGAGATGGAGTGGGAAAGAGAGGCTGAAGGACTGGGACAGAGGCCAGGGGCCAAGAAACCAGGGTTGTTGCAGCTTGGGTCTAGGAAGCAGTCTCTGAGATGGAGTTTAAAGTATAGAACAATAAAACTAGGGAGGACTCTTGAGACTGACCCTTGATTTTCCCCTCCTCTGGAAGGGAGGTGGAGAAAACAGGAGTGAGCAGGAGAAGTTGATGTGCAATGCAGACTCCCAAACAGCCTTGGCTAATGACCCAGGGAGCTCTGGAGCTAAGGGATGGTCCATCGGACGGGTCCTCAGTTGGGCTGAGATGGTGAGGCCTCCCTATTTCTGTTCTGATCAGTCACACTGGTAAGAAGCATGACCTTAGGGGAGACACTTGCCCCTAAAAGACTGATATGTGTGTGTGCTAAGTCACTTCAGTCATGTCTGACTCTTTCTGACCTTGTGAACTGTAGCCTGCCAGGCTCCTCTATTCATGGGATTCTCCAGGCAAGAATACTGGAGTGGGTTGCCATGCTCTCCTCCAGGGGATTTTCCCAACCCAAGGATCAAACCCACATTTCTTAGGTCTCCCGCATTAGCAGGCAGGATCTTTACCACTAGTGCCACCTGGGAAGCCCCAAAAGATTGACAGTCAAAGGCTATTTGCTGACGCCACTTCCAGAGGCTGGGGCAGCAAGTCCTTCCCTCCTGAAAAGGGCTCTGGACAGTATTCCCTGGAATCCACTGCAGGAGTTAAGAGAGAAAAAGCAGAAGTACTAATGGGAAATTGGAAGAGGAAAGTAAAATAACACACAAGCCATAGCCAGGGCCATAGTCATCCACAGCCTTTGCATTTGGAATAGAAGTGCTCTGGCGTGAGAGTTGGACATGACTGAGCGACTGAACTGAACTGAACTGAACCTTCACTTAACCTGTTAGGATTCAGTTTGGCAGTGAGTGATAGAAAACCCCAAATAATGGTGGCTTCAACACAGTAGAAGTAGATTTCTGTCAATGAAGGTGGAGGTACACAGCCCAAGGCTGTTGAAGTAGTCTCACAAAATTGTCAGAGACTCACGTTTCTTCCAGCTTTTTGATCTACCCTCTTTAGCGCATAAGTGCACTTTATGGTTCAAGGTGGCGGCCAAAGTGCCAGCCATTACCTCTGCAGTCCAACAAGCAACAGGAAGGAGGGAGAGATAAAGAAGGCATGGTTTTTCCATTTAAGGACATCTCCTGGAAGCCACACAGGGCAACTTAATCCCATTGACCAACAAATTTAGTCACACGGCCAGCCCGAGATGGAAAGGAGTTTGGGATATGTCAATTTTATTCTAGATGACTTTTTTTTTTTTTCAACCAAAAGTCAGGAAAAAGTGTAGGACAGTTATTGGGAGGATGTACACAGTCTCTGCTTCAACCTGAGAAACTCTTCATCTTTAAAGATCAACTCTCAGATAAACCTTCCAGACCCCTTACCCCAATGTCCCTCCCCACGCCCAGCTGGTGCTTTGCACTCTGTAATTCCTCAGGACTTTCTCTGGGATTTACCTGTCTTTGTATCTTGACTGTGAACTATCTGAGGGTGGGGACCTTGCGCTATTCATCTTCTCCCCCCAGCATGTGGCACTAAGCCAGCTGTGCATAGTAGGTGTTCCATAAATGCTCGTTGAGCAAATTCCTGGAAAAATCTAATATGAACCTTAGGAATATGTTGTATTTGACACCTTTATTCATTCCACAAAAGCTATATTTTTAAAGGGATTAATTAATAACTTTCATCAAACTTGATAACACTGCTAAGGAGTCCTAAGAACCCTTGCAGTATGAAAAAAAATATGACAGGTGATAGCTGGTTATTGATGATTGAAGATTTTCTCAATTTTCTTAAAGTTCAGCTAAATGTAGAATTGTGGCTGGTGTGCTATTCTGATCCGTGTTGTTGACGGTTCACAGAAGCACATATTTCACCTGGAGCCTTGTCACCTGCATCAAAGAGGCATTGGTGAAAGCCTCCAACAATGCCGTTAGTTCCTGTAGAAGGCAAGGGACTGAAGCAGCCTACCTGGAAACATGCCCCCTGGAGCTCCCCAGGACATGTACCTCTGTCAACTTTGCTGTCTCTCAAGGGAGAAGGAGGGTGACTTGTGACTTCAAGGGGTGAGGGGCCATGGGAAGAGGCTGTTTTTCAGAAGCCACGTTCTTCACATAGTGGACACTGTTGTTGCCTTGCGCATATCTCCTTTATGTAGTTGGTTCACCTGCCCATAGGTAGGGGCTGGTGTCGGCTATCATCAGTTCACAGTTGCCTCTTTCTTGGGGGACTGTTCTCAGTCAATAGGATCCACTTTTCCCAGCGGTATCTGGGAGGTTACTCCCTACCTGGGGGTGGGGGAGAGGCACAGCTGATGACCTCTACCAGGGATGTAAAAGTGTGGACTCTGCTTTCAGGGGAGGGGACAACTCCATGGCGACTTTCCTGGTCCCGAGCTCCCTGTGGGAAGAGGGAGAGGTACGGAGCTCAGTTTGTCTCAGTTTCATTGTGACTGTCAATTTTCATTCTGAAAGTCCACATCCCGGGAAACCTTCCTTCCTGGGCAAACTAGGACAGTTAATTGCCCCCACCTTCAACTAAACACATCTCTGTTTCGCCCGTTGCCCTCACTCCTGTACAGGTTTCTCCGGAGAGCCTGCCTTTAATAAATTGTGTGCACAAGCTCCGCCCTCACTCCAGCCCCGCCCCTTTCCCCCGGGTCCTGACCCTCTGAGTGCTGGCCAGTTTTCACAAGTGCTTTGGGCTGCGGGGCAGGGCCTCCCATACTCATGAAAGGAGTTCACAGCTGAACTGAGCCTTTTGGTTTTCTGGTGACTCATCACGTCGCTGCTCTTTCCAGACTTTCAACTGGTAGTTGCCCTCATGATCCTGCCTCTGGGTCCTCCTTTATATTCTCCACCCTTGGTGGGCACCAGGCTTCTGGCCTCCCACTATGGCCACTCCCACTATGGCCCTTTGATCTAAAACGAAGGCCCTTTCTCTCAGGACACTGTTGGTTTCTAGAAGATTGAGCCCTATTCCTTCAGAGAGACGGCCCGATGTGGAGTGAAATGCAGGCTGCCTTCTAGCTCTGGCCCAGGGCTAGTCTGAACCTCTCTGTGTCAGGTTTCACGATCCCAGAAAAATGGCTCAGTGGGTTCTGGCACAGACCCAGAACTCAACAGAGTCACTTCTGGGCTCTCGGCAGTGTCCTCATCCCTGAGACAAGGTGACTGGCCTGGATGTTCTCTAAGGGTGCATCACTACCACGCATCTACATTTCATTCTGGGTGGGCTTCAGAAGGAGACCATTGTCTTGACTTCTTTGCTTGCCCAGCCTTGCAGCTTGCCCCTGCCTCTTGGAGCTTTCTAGAATTTTCTCGTAGGTTGGATCTTCCTCTTTTTTCTTCTGGGCTAATGTGGAAACCCTCACTGGTCCTCTGGCCCCAGGCTTTTCTCTGGCACGTCTTCTTAAAATTTCACTCTGCTTATCTACTTTGCTCTTCAAAAACTTTCAGTGGTTTCCAATTGATACAAATCAAAGCCCAAATATATTGGTAAGATGCTAAAGGCTCTCTATCTGGGATCCAGTTCCAGGTGTGGCCCGCTTGCACGGCTCATGCAGTGATCTCGCCTAGCACCTCTTTGGACCTTTCTTGGTGAGAGGCCAAATGGGACTTGAAGAAGGATACTCCATTCTGTGCAGTTTGATCCTGCCCCAAGGGCAGAAAATACATGGTGACCAGCTGCTGGAGAGAAACACCCCTCTGCCCCCTTTCATCACTTTTTTGACACGCAACCCAGAGGGAGAGCCAAGACATAGGATTCATCCTATCAACAAGTGCCCAAAGGAGCTGGGTCTAGAATCGGGGAATGAAATGGGATGGAAACTTGCAAATCCTTGGAAGGTTTATTTTCCAGGTCCAGTTCCAAGGCAGGGAGGCGGGAGTGAGGGGAGGGAAGGGATGTCCCTGAGGAGCCACAGGAGGAATGGAGGGCTAAGTGGCAGCAGATGAGCTCGCACACCGCAGTCACCTTAGGGAGCAGGCGGCACTGCAATGAATAGAGACGGGCTGGCTCCGCGTGTCAGGAGCACAGACGGGTTAAACGCGGGGTTAACAGCGACTGAGTCACCATTTCACCTCCCCTAGGAGAGGAAGACTCAGTCTGCCACCTCAGCCGTAAGGAAAAAAGCCATTTTGATGGTTGGATCTGAGCCACACCGTACATCAGCAGCTGGCCCGGGAGTTACGCTGTGGCTGCGTGGGGCTGTCAGTCCTCCCGGGGTGGGGAAGTGATAATAGACGGCTGTCTGCAGGCTAGTCAGCAACTCCCCTCTCTGCCTGCAGTCAAGCTTCAGAATCTGTTGAGGCTGCAGATGGGGAGTGGGGGCCTGACTCCTCCCTGACTTCCTCCCCTGTCTGGGGAGCAGGACACATAGGCAATGACAGCTGAACAGGAGACATGGCTGTTTTATTCATCACTGGGTAGATTGGTCTTGGCCTGAGATGGCTCCTCCTGGGGCCCTGTACCCTCCCAGGTTGTGGGTCATTGGCAGCCTTTCCCATTGGACCTTGACTCAGTCACTTCTGGGCAGAGCTGCCATGTCACACAGCTTTAAGGAAAGCAGGTCTTATAAAATACAACATAAATGATGTCCCCAAGAGCAACATGGCAGCTCTGCCCATTGGTAACCTGTTCCTTCGGGCACATTTTCTGCACAGGAAGGGCATCACTTGTATCTTTAAGGAGTCAATTGGTCTTAGGGTCTTGCCCTGGTCTAGCTTGTACATAACTATGAAATAGGAGAAGTTTCCAGCTTTTTCCCCTCCTGGCTTGTCCCCACTATGGTGGAAGGTACACCTTACTGCTAGTGTAGGTTCCACCTGCTTTCCCTTATAAGGTAAAAATCCACCAAAGGGGTAGTTTACATTAGGCCCACAGAAAGAGTGCGTGCGCATGCACACACACATAAAAGTATATGTATATATAAGTATATATATACTATATATATAAAAGTATATATATATACTATTAAATTAACAGAGGAATAACTGCATACATCAAATTCATAGTAATTCACAGTCTAGTTCCAACTGCTCTTCCTAGTAATGATTTTCATTACTAAGATCCTTACCCCCCTCAATACACACAACCCAGGAAAGTCTGTTTGCTAGATAATTGTCTTCCAGTTTTCCCAGAGAGACATTGAGAAGGACTCTGAGGTCTTGTCCCATCTTGGAGGGCCTGGATTGATTAGTGATGTCTGCTAGGGGTTTGGCAGGGAGATTGGAAGCATGTATGCTGTGTAAGTGCCATTCCTATCTTGAAAGTCTCTGTGTGCCAGACTTGCTCACTTACTTCAGCTCATGCTCAAAGGCTCCTCTCAACCCAGGCATCTGCAGGTGATGTCTAGGAAAGTCTGTTCTCTCAAGGACTGGCCAGATCAGCCCCTCCTCTAACTTGAGACCTTGGTTCCCAACTGTGGTCAGTCCACTGCTGTAGAGCAGGGAGCGCTTAGTTGCTTAGTTGTGTCTGACTCTTTGTGACCCCGTGGACTGTAGCCTGCCAAGCTCATCTGTCCGTGGAATTTTCCAGGCAATAATACTGGAATAGGTTGCCATTTCGTACTCCAGTAGAGCTGGGAGAGAGAGTTCAATTTCCTTTGGGTTAGGATGAGTCCTTTTTTGATGGGGTCTGAACTAAAAATGGACATTCCATTGGAGGGATGCAAAGATATTTCCTGTGAAATACCATTAACATAGCTCCCACACCACCCACCTCCCATTACTGCAGCAACTTAGACACTATTCCAGGTCGATAATTTCATGTCTTATATTGAATATGTTACAACAACGCTGATCAATAGATGAATTTGAGCTGAGAAATTAATGGCTGACAATGACCTTCATGAGATAGCCTGGGCATAGAGCATCATGTTGAATATGCCTTAACTTTCACTATTGGAAACAAAGCGAATGTAGATTTTATTCAAATGTGAGATAATGGTGACAAGTGCACAAATCATAAGTATACATTTGATAGATTTCCACAAACTGAACACACCTGGGTAACCTCACCCAGATCAAGAAATGGACCATAGAGAGTAGAAAAGAGTTTCCTACCATTCCCACCCCCCTCCCACCCCCCCAGATTTTGATATTCTCTCATGGATGACACTGCATTTGTGGAAGTCTCAGAGTCAGCACACTGTTGGGGCAAAAGTTTCCAAGATTAGATGTTTTGAAGAGGATAAAAGGAACAGGTTCACTTTACATAAATCACCCCTCTCCCAAGGGGAGAATCATCCCTCTCCCAAGGTGGCATGTCTCAGTACCAAGAAAGATCACATCAGCCCGTGCTTTCTTCTACAGAAGAAGTGAGAGTATGTGAGTAAACACTTGGCTCCCCTGGCAGTGTAGGGTGCTGCCATAGAAAGTCACTTCTTTTTTGGTCACACCTAGAATGCAAGGTGAACAGCATAACTAAGGGGCATGGAGGAGCTGAAAGAATAGCAGTCAGAGATTGTCAGCTATCACATTCAAGGGAACGCCCTTAAGGCTCTCAACATATTTCTAAGGACAGACCTTGCAGGCCAGGATAGCATGGGCTGATATATTCAAAGTGCTAAAAAGAAAAAAAAAAAATCAACCAAGAAAACTTCACCCAGCAAAGTTCTCCTCAGAAATGAAGGAACAATAAGATTATCCTAGATCAACAAAAGCTGAGGAAGCTCATTACTGCTAGACCTGCCTTACAAGAAAGGCTGAAAGGAGTTAGTCAAGCTGAAATGAAAGGATGCTAATTAGTAACAGGAAAACATGAAAATATAAAACCTACTGGTAAAAATAAGAATATAGCCAAAATTAGAGTACTCTAAAATTGTAATCTGGTGGTATGCTAATCACTGAACTATAAAAGTTAAAGGACATAAGTATTAATAACTGTGGCTACAATAATTTGTTAATGGATATACCGTATAAAAAGATGTAAAGTGTGACATCAAAAACATAAAATGTGGGGGGAAAGTGAAAGGACAGAGTTTTTGTATGCCATCAGAGTTAAGTTATCAGCTTACAATAGATTTTTATAACTCTAAGATGTTTTATGTAATCCCCATGGTAACCACAAAGCAAAACCCTACAGTAGATACACAAAAGATGAAAAGAGGGGAATCAAAGCATACCACTATAGAAAAAGGCATCAGATTCACAAAGGGAGATGGTAAGAGGGAAAGAAAGGAACACAGGGACTATAAAACAACCAGAAAACAATCAAGAGGATGGTATTAGGAGGTTCTTATGTACCAGTAATTATTTCAAGTGTAAATGGATTAATTTCTCAAATCAAAAGACATAGAGCAACTGAATGGATAAAAAGATAACACCCAGCTATATATGCTGCCTACAAGAGACTCATTCAAGTTTAAGAACACACACATAGGCTAAAACTGAAGGGATGGAAAAAGATATTCCATGCAAATGAAAACCAAAAGAGAGCAAGGGTAGCTGTACTCACATGTGTAGCTATGCTTACACACACACACACAGAGGAAAATTATTCAGTCATGAGAAAGAAGGAAACCCTGCCATTTGCAACAACGTGGATAAACCCAGACACTCGGTTTACTGAGTAAAACAAGTCAAATACTAGATGATCTCATGTGAAATCTTTAAGAAAAAAGTTGAACTCACAGAAATAGAGAATAGAATGGCAGTTACCAGCGGTGAAAGGTGGGGAAAATGGGGAGATGCTGGTCAAAGGGTACGAGCCTTTTAGTTATGAGATGAGTAAGTTCTGGAGGTCGGATGTACAGCATGGTGACTATAGTTAACGATACTGTATTATATAGTTGAAGTTTGTTAAGAGTAGATTTTAAGCGTTCTCATCACACACACAAGACAGATAACTGTGTGAGATGACGGCTGTGTTAATTAACCTGATTGAGTAATCATTTCACAAAGTATGTGTACATCGAATCACCACAGTGTACTCTAAATATATATAATTTTATTTGTCAAGTATGCCTCATATGGGCTTCCCAGGTGGTGCTAGTGGTAAAGAACCCACCTGCCAAAGCAGGAGACTTAAGAGACATGGGTTCCATCCCTGGGTCAGGAAGATCCCCTGAGGGGAGTGCATGGCAACCCACTCCAGTGTTCTTGCTTGGGAAATTCCAAGGGCAGAGGAGCCTAGCAGGCTACAATCCATAGGTTTGCAAAGAGTCAGACACAAATGAGGCGACTTACCTTGCACATCTCAATAAAGCTGGAGAATAAAAAAATCATAATCAATGCATTGGGGTTGTTTTCCGAGTAGGCGTGGTCAAATTGTGCTGGAATGAATGTTCTTTGCACATGTCTTGGTGAGCACATGGATGCATTGCAGTGAGTATATGCTTAAGAGTAGGATTGTTAGGTCACAGGGTATGTTGATATTCAGTTTTAGGTGAACTTTTCAAAATTATTAAAACATTGAAAAATAAGAAACATTCCAAACACAGAAAATTATGGGAAGTAATATGCAACACCCGTGAACCCACCACAGAGGTTGGATGAATTTAATATTTTGCCACATGTCCTTCATTTCTCTTTCATATATTAAACAATACAAATTCCTAAATACAGCTGACCCTTGAACAACATGGATTTTAACTTCCTGGGTCCATTTATATGTGGGTTTTTTTCAATAGTGAATACTGTAGTACTGCTCCATCCGTGTTGGTTGACTCTGCAGATGAAGAACTGTGAGTATGGAGGGATCGCAGGTACGTAGGGCAGACTCTAAATTATACTCGGATTTTTGACTGTGAGGAGGGTCCGTGCCCCTACCCCTGTGTTGTTCAAGGGTCCACTGTACAGTGAAAAACCCCTCTCTCCTTCCCTCCCTGCTTTTCTCCCCTCAGGGGCTGGTGTGTGTCATCTTCATGTTTTAGACGTGTCCTACAGAGGTACGTATCCATAAACCACATACATCATTGTTTTGAATGGTTTTACATTTTACAAAAGGTGGAAGCATCTTTCCATACCCTATTGAAACTCACTTTTATTCACTCAACATTGTTTGCCATAGCAAAGCAGCAGAAATCTTAACATCCCGTAATAGAAGGCATATTCCATTGTCAGAAGTAAATCAACACATATCAACACGTATAAATATAGAACACATGATGTGTGCCTTGATATGGGATTTTTGGTACTTTGACAGGCTAGGTGTGAGAGGTGGGTGAGAGAGATTGCACGGATGTGTCTGTGATTGTGTGTGTGTGAGTGTATAAGATTGTGTGGGTGTGTATGTGATTGTGTATGTGTGTATGTGAGCCCTTGCATGTGAGTTCAGCATGTTTTGTGCTGCCCTTTGGAGGTCCACTTACTCTGGGAGCTTAAAATGCCAAGTGTCTCGGAGACTGGGATGGTTAGGCACAGACAGCCACTCAAACCAGGCCAAACTCAAAGGGAGAATTGTCACCAGGGCCCGGAAAGCCTTCACAGCAAGCTGTGAGCCCCGGGGAGAGGCACGGGGCAGCACCAGGCCCAAAGCCCTGGCAGCAGGGGTTGGTGGACCCAAAGCCTGTGCTCTGCCCCTGCCATGGCTCATCTGCACCCACATCTGTGCTGCTTTCTTGTTGGATACCTGTGACTTTGACTCTTGGCTGTCTGCATCTGTCAGGACCTGTGCTTGCCACTGACAAAGCAGGCTGATTTGTCAGGCAGCTGCCATCAGCATCAGGGCACAGGGACCAAAGTGCTGCTGGGCTCCTCAGACCCGGGGCTGGAACCCAGCCCACTAGAGTGACACATGTGCTCTCAGAGGCTGCCCTGTTGGCTTCTCTGGGACTTCTCTGCCCCCTGGCTCCTGGCTGCCACGGAGTCTCGGTTAAGCAGAAGCCAGGAGTCTCATTTCGCTTGGACGGGTGGTCTGTGTCATTGGGTGGGTGGGGAAGGCTACTGACAGTCTTGTCTAGAACATCATAGCCCACTCCCAAAGTTCTTCACCCAGCCACACAGATGGGGCAAGAGGAGGGTCTCCTGCCAGAGAATGCCAGCGTCCTGGCTATCTGGGTGCTCCTTTTTCAATGAAGTTGTCAAACGTGGTGCGCGTTGCTGGTACTCTGGCCAGATTCACTCCCATCTCTTTTGCCAGTTCTGAGGGACAAGCCCCCAGCTTCAGGGGGCTCTGCTGCCAATGGCTGAGACGTTCGGAGGGTTGCCTTTGGACACTGGTTTCCCAAAGGTAGGGAAAGCTGGAAGCTCCTAGAAGTTTTCTGTTCCCCTTTCCACCTCCCCCCCAGGATACCCATCAGCCTGTGACTGGTATGGAATAAAGAACTCCAGGTCCATTCCCTGAGCAGGACTGGCTCTGGCATGTAGGTTGTCTCCCAGAGTCCTCCCGTGGGGTCAGGCTGAGTCTGGGACTAGAGTTGACACCCTCCCCTGGCTTCCTCTGTTCTGCCCTTAATAGTTTCTCTGGCAGAGCCTGAGGCACAACACCAAACTCTATCTCCCACCTCACCCTCCCCGAGGGAAAACTAGTGCCCTGGAACCAGGCAGACCTGGCTTCTTTCTGTTTCCATCTGTGAGATTTTCCTCATGTTTTACCCTCTCGAAGCCTCAGTTGTCCTTATCTGATACATGGGGACGCTAAAAAAAATCACCTCAGAGGACTTCGTGAGGATTTAATGAGGTAACACTTTGAGAGCACTTAGCAGGCATATAGCAATCACTTCAGTGCCAAGTCCTGGGACTGCAGTGAGAGTTGAGAATATAATGTGTGTCTGATGTGCTTGGCACTTAGGAAATGGTCCATGAATTTCCACGCCTTTCCCCTCCCTCTTCCAGGGCATCCGGTATAGGTGATTATGTTTCATTTTTAATGCAATGGACAGTCAACCCTGCAGGACTGATCGGGGGTAACCATCCACACAGCAAAGAATTAAAAGACAAACGCTGAAGAAAGGCAGGATGGTGATTACCTCCACATAACTCACTTCTGGGGTTAATTTTTTTCTTTTTTCTCTGGGTATGTTTTCCCCAGTAAAAGTTTTAATTAAAAAATATCCAGACCCTGGGGACTTACAATAAATTTGAGTGCAAAACTCCTCGGAGAAAATGTCTTGGCTAAATAACACGGAACAGATTATTATTATTTATTATTATTTCCATTCCAAGAAATGGCGAACTTTCTTCTGCACTTTTCTTGGTGATTTGCGGCTTCAGCCACTCTAGGCCCAGGCTAGAGGGAGAGAAGAGTGATGCCTTTTTGCCTTTAGAGATGCCCCGGGTTTGCGCTGAGGGAGGGGAAGCCGGCGTGCTGTGCACAGCGGTCTCTCCTCTGCATTTATTACTGCGGCATTTACCTCCCTGGGGCCTCTTCCTTTTCCAAACCAAATAATTCAGACCCTGTTGTTTACCTCTGCAGAGGGATCAAGGTTACACCCACAGTAAAAAATGGAGAAAAGTGACCCAGAAGCTTGGCCCTGAGTCCTGCCCTGACTTGGGGGTGCTTGCCAAGTTATTCTCAGCCTTGGGAATTATCTTCCAGGCTTGGGAATGCCAGGTGCCTGAGCTCCTCCTTTCCCATGCCTCCTTGCCTGGAGTTCTCCCCCACTCCCCACTGTGGCTAGACCGATCCCCAAGCCACGGAAAAACAAACGGGGAAACTGAGGTGGGGAGCAAAAGACTTGACGGATGACAGAGCCTGGACCGGGATTTGAACGCAAATAGTTTATTTGGAAGGAGATTGCAGGAAAAACCAGCAGGGGAACGGGGAAATGAGGAAGGGATGGAAAGGAACTGCTAGAGGAATTGGGCACTCGGTTATGCCAACCGAGGGTGGAGGAGCTGGGCTGTCAGTCAGAGCTTGACAGCTGCTCAGGGGGAGGGGATCGCTAGATATCTAGGAATTCCTGCCTGCTGCCATCCCTGGGCACAGTGGGCTCCAGAAGCCAGAAAACCCCGTAGCAAATACGCAGCGCTGGCGATTGAAAGTCAAAGCCATGGGCACCGATTTGTTAAGTGCCGATGGCAGGCAGGCAGGTCGTGACGGCTTCTGCTACACCATCCAACTCAGAAACTTTACTGCCTATGTGCTCACGGTCTGGATTCATTTATTTTTTAAGCTTACTTATCTCCCAAAGTGTTCTCTGAGGAACACTGTCCCTGGGAAATGCTCCATGAGCAGAGTCCAGGCCTGGGATCCAAAGATTGGGGGACATACTGCAGCCTCATATGGTTCTCTTATAGGCTTCGAGGTGGCATCTTTCAGTAACTGAGACTGGTTGGCTTTGTTTTACTTAGAATTTCTCAAATGGAATAATGGATGAGCACTGATTTTTGCTGGAACACGTACTTACTTAAGCTGCGTGGAACTAGTGTTACACGGAACACCCCAGAAAGCACAGATTTAGCAAATTAATCAATATGGTATCTTGTGACGTCCCCTATACACCTTACACAAAAGGAGTGTTGCGGGAAGAAACTGGCACCTGGAGATGGATGGTGAGAACTTGTCTGAGCAACCATTTAGGGCACAAGCATGGCTCAGGGGAGATGTGACAGCTGTCTATGCATGTGCCAGGAGGGCAAACAACACAGGAAGCCGAATTTCATCTTAAAGTCAAAAAAAGATATTTTTTGTCCCCGTCACAATTAGAACTGAAAAGATCTGGCCTCCTGCATGGTCAGGCCCTATGCTTCTTGCCTCCAGGTTTATTTCAGCAGGGGAAATAAATCTATGGGGAATAGAATAAGGAGGTTTTTGATTTGGGTGGGAGTTGAGCTGGGACACCATAGACTCCTCCTGTCTCTCAGAGTTTTGTGCTAGACTTATAGGCATTGATTCCTAGGTACACTGGGAGTTATCTGAGAGACCAGTTGTGTTTTAAATTTCTTTTTATTTCCCACACTGTCTGGACTGGTTCTGGGCATGTAATTTTTATAAGTAAAAATCATTCAGCAGAAACTAACACAACATTGTAAATCAACTATACTCCAATAAAATTAATAAAAAATTATTGATTGATTGAATGAAAGAATGGATGGGTTTCTGAGGGCCCACTTGCAATGCTGCACTTTAGCAGGGCTGCCATAACATATTTAGAACAGGGTTGCCACAGCAGCAGAGGGTGCCTGCATAGACTTAATGCAAGGCTCAACCCCGGGCGTCAGAAATCTAAGATGTATGATGAGAATATCCATGAATTACAGGGTGTTATTATGGTCCCGCCATTGTCCATGTTTTCCTCAAAAAACCCTCCTTACATCATTCCTCTGAGCTAGGTATCATCATATCCAAGGTAGAGGTGGCGCTAGTGGTAAACAACCTGCCTGCCAATGCAGGAGACTTAAGAGATGCAGGTTTGACCCCTGGATCGGGAAGATCCCCTGGAGGAGGAAATGGCTACCCTCTCCAGTATTTTTGCCTGAAGAATCCCATGGATAGAGGAGCTTGGCGGGTTACAGTCCATAGGTTTGCAAAGAGTCGAACATGACTGAGTGTCATTCAACCATTTTCTTAATGAGAAGACTGAGGCTTGAGAAGTCACCAGGCTACACAGTGGCGAGGCTTGGATTTGGTTCTGGCCAGCCTGACTCCAAGGCTGGGACCAGAACCACCCTGATCACACTTGCATGGCTTCAAACCCTTACTGATGCCCTAGAAGCACTCTGCTGCCTCACATAGACCCCAGAGCTGGAGGGGGGTGGGGGATGAAGAGGATTCTACATCTGTCATTACAGGTGGTGATACTGAGGCCTGAGAGAGAGAGCAGTTTGTTTCTTTAGGCAGATAAGAGGCAGTGAGAAGGACAGCATATCCGGGGCAGGAAGAGCTCAGCCAATCCCTTGGCTCCATTTTCCAGCCCTGTATGGATGGGATGGTCCCCTTGCTAACTCAAGACAGAGAGGAAGGAAGAGCAGGCACCTGTGGCCTCAGGGAGGAGAGTTGCCGGCACAAGAGGCAGTGTGGCTTGTCTGGTTGGCATTCAGGTCGTCTGAGTTTGCTGATTCACTTTCCCTGTAAGCATCCCGGAAGTGATCAGGGCCTCGACTATGCTCTGAAGGGGTGTCTGATTCAAAGAGAAATTCAATCTTCCCTGGTGGCTCAGACAGTAATGACTCTGCCTGCAATGTGGGAGACCTGGCTTTGATCCCTAGATTGGGAAGATTCCCTGGAGAAGGGGATGGCAACCCACTCCAGTATTTTTGCCTGGAGAATCCCATAGACAGGAGGAGCCTGGCGGGCTACAGTCCATGGGGTCGCAGAGAGTCAGATGTGACTGAGAGACTAACAACAGAGAAAACCACTGCTCCGTTTGTGGTCTGGGAACACACCTGAAGAGGTCACTTGTCCCCACGTCCTCTGTTGAGTCCAGAAGTTTCCTCGCCTCCCTTGGCACTCCTGTGGAAACCTTGGGCCTGAATTCAAGATGCAGTGGGACACCTTGTCCCAGAATTTAGCATACAAAGTAACACCAGTCTCCATCCTTCCTCTTCCCTCTCTGCTCCTTCTTCATAAAATAAAAACATGCTGATGACCAGATCTTGCTGAATTTTCAAATGACCCCACAGTACATTACATAGCCATTTCCAATCTCTCCCTCCTCCCTCTCTCTGTACCACTGTCATCCTTCCCGTTCAAGGTGGGGGTCTATTTCCTACCCCATGGACTCTGGACTTGGCCGTGTAACTTGCTGTGGCCATGGATGTGTAGGTGGAAGTGATGACTTGCGCGTTCCAAGCCTAAGCCTTATGTGGTATCATGAGTTGGCACTTGTCCTCTTGCATTTCTGTCATCATTATGAGAGAACATGTCCCAGGGAGCTGGTTTCAGAAGAACCAGATCTGTGAGCCTGAGCTGAACCCAGAGGTTGGAGTTCAGTCCAGCCTTGACCAGCCAACTGGCAGCTGCACAGGTGAAGCCGAGCCACTCCAGCTGACCCTCAGACCTGTGATTATGAAAATACATGCTTATTATCTTATGTTGCTGAGAGTTCAGGTGCTTTGTTACTAGCAATAGCTGAGGATACCACTGGTATCTTCTGTAATCCACTTCCCACTTCCACCTCTCTGAGTTTGGGTCTTAGACACACATATTGTCTACACTATAAGTCATCACATTAAGAACAACAACAACAATGGAAAAACAAGGTGAAAAGTTACAGCACAGAAATGCTCGGCTCAAAGTTTGCTGAGCGAACTCATTTCTGACATATGCAGCAGTCTATCTAGGGATGTTAATTTAATTTGAGAAGATGTGTTGATAATGGCAGAGTTGGGTACTTGGAGCTATCGTCACACCACATTGCTTTAGATCCTGGTTCTACCACTTACTATCTGGGTACTTTTGGGAAAATTACTCTTCTTCTCTCAGCCTCAGTTTCCTCATCAGTAAAGCGAGTATCTTCTCAGAATATCATTTGGAGACTTAAATAAGAAAAAGTGTGGCAAGTGTTTAATGCAGTGTCTGGCTGGTGGCGAGAATGCACTAAACCAGTTAGTTCGTGTTATTTTTATGGTACTGTCATAGCAAAAGCACCGAGTGATACTTTAAAGAGATCTGACTCATCCTTTCTGAAATTTCCATCCAATTTCTGCTAGCTTTCACTCTTTTGCTTTTTGCTAAAGAATCTCCCCGCATCATTTTTGTGCATATGGGTAGAAAAAAATTAGCGCAGTAAACCATGCTTCCTGAATTGTGGCCCCAGATCTTCTGTTAGCTTGCTGAGTGACCTTGAACAAGCCAGCTTCAGTCTCTGGGCCTCAGAGAACAGTCAGGATTGATCTCATTTCTAAGGACCCTTTATGCCCATCATTTTGCACGTTCCCTTTGGAAAAAGATCTGGAAGAGTTGAAAGAGCTTTTATGAAGATATCGATTATAACTTTGGTATAGTGAGGGAAGAAGTGATTTTTTCCCCCATAGGGGATCAGGCATGGAATTGAAGAATCACAGACCATTTGACCCAGAAGGGCCTTAGGAAACTTGTAGTCCAGTGATCTTCCTCTCTAAAGAAGAGACCATGAAGCCCCAGGGCAGCTCAGTGGCTCACTCAAAGGTGTGCTCGCCCTCAGGGAATATTTGTTGAACATCTTGGTGCTCTGGTTCTGGGCTGGGCACTGGGGCTCCAAGTGCATGGGACAGTCTCTGAGGCCTGCTGTGGAGAAAAGACAGATGGTTCCACACTCCATAGAGTCAGCTGTGCTGATGCAAAGAAGTGGTGGCTGCACTAAATCCAGTCTTAGCGGTGGTCAGGAAATAACCATAATAACTAACGCATCTTCACTCTGGGTCACTTTGCAGGAATTAACTTCTACTCTGACGACCCTGTGAGACAGCTCCTATTATCATTACCTTCCCAGTTTACTGGGAGGAAACTGAGGTTCAGAGAGGTTGAGTAATTTGTCCCAGGGTACACAGCTACCAAGCAGCATAGCCAGAATTTGAATTCAGGGAGTCTGGCTCCAGAGTCTGTACTTGAAAAAAAAATTAATTTAATTTATTTGGAGGTTAATTACTTTACAATATTGTGTCTGTATTTTTTACCACCATATGATACTGACTCTCTGGGGAGGATGACATCACAGCTGTGACCTAAGGAAGAAGTGGGAGCTGTACAGGAGAGAGCAGTTGGGTAGAAGGAGGGGCACATGCAAAATGGTAAAATCCTGCAAGTGAGAAAGAATGTGGTGTGTCTATGAGTTGAGTGTGGTGTGTAGCCTAGAATGAGTGTATCTCTGTACACATATCTCTGTGTGTTTCTATGTGTGTATTTGTGAATCCATGTGTTGGCCATATGTCTTCCTATGTCTGTCTGTGTGAGTCTGTGTATATGTATATCTGTGTGTGTCTCTGTGTACATGTGTCCTCCTGGTGTGCCTGTTTATGTCTATAGATATGTCTGTGCGTGTGTTCATGTATGTGTACGTGTGTGCATATTTGTCTATGTACATCTGTGTGGGTCTGTGTATGTCTTTGGATATGTTTGTGTGTTCCATGATCGTATATTTGTGTATCTGTGTGTGTCTGTGTAGTTACATGTGTGCCTTAGTGTGTGTGTGTGTGTGTGGTGGGAATGGACAGGATCAGGAGGTGACTAGAGCTATGCAAAGATCAGATCATGGTAGGCTCTGGAAAACTTTACCCTTAGGACATAAGGAAATCATCAATGAACTGAAAGCTGAGGTTGACATTTTAGAAAAGCCATGCACTCATCTATATATTTTTATTGAGCACCTAGTATGTGTCATAGCCTATTCCAGAGTCCAAGGATGAAATGGTGGATAAGAACAAAAGCCCTGTCTTTGGGGAGCTTATATTCAAATGAGGGTTTCCCTGGTAATTCAGTCAGTAAAGAATCTGCGTGCAGTGCAGGAGACCTGGGCTTGATCCCTGGGTCGGGAAGATCCCCTGGAGGAGGAAATGGCAATCCATTCCAGTATTCTGGCCTGGAAAATCCTATGGACAGAGAAGCCTGGCGGGCTACAGTCCGTGGGGTCACAAGAGTAGTACATGACTGAACGAGTAAACCACCACCACCACCATATTCAAATGAGGAAAGGTAGACTGTAAACACACAAAAGAGGTAATATAATGTCAGAATAAGTAGTTACAGAAAGAAAAAAGCATGTTAAGGGGAAAGATGATGGAAGATGCCATTTGAGCAGAGGTCTGCACAAGTGAGAGTGAGCCTGGGACTCTTTGGGGTGGGAGAACATTCCAGGCAGAGGAAACAGCAAGTGCAAAGGCCCTGAGGCAAGCGTGGGTTTGATCTGTTCAAAGAACAGCAAAGAAGCCAGGGGGACAGAGGTGAAATGAGGTTGGGAGCAAAGTTGGGGCCACTTCCCACAGGGCTTAGTGGCTATGGTGAGGGCTTTGGATTGTGTTCCTCAGATCATGAGAACCACTGGAGAATCCTATCCCTGTGGCTGCTGTGTAGCCTATGTGGAAGGAGAGGCCTTGTTGTCACACTCTGAAGTCAGTGCTCCCTCCACACTGCCACCTTGACAGCCAAAACCAAGGTCAAATATTCTTTTTTTTTGGCCATGCTGCATGGCATGTGGGATCCTAGTTCTCTGACCAGGGATTGAACCCGTGCCACCTGCAGTGGAAGTGCAGGGTCCTAACCACTGGACCACTGGGGCAGTGCCCTAAGGTGGACTTCCTGATGTCAGGTGCAATTGATATTACACAGAAAAAAGTCTGTTTTCAAGATATGTTCCTGTCATCATTGATTGTTCACTAGATTCAAGTCCTTTTCACAGAGTTGGTGTTGATCATGAGCAAATAATTTGTGTAGTTTCTTGGAGCCCAACTAGGCTTATGGTGGCAGAAATTTATCACTGGCTCCTGGACAGAAGTAACTAAGGCTACCCACACGTGGTGTTGTTTCTAGAACATAGTGAGCACTCAGCAAACACATGTTATTATCTCCTTGAATTCACTCATGAACACTTTGAGGTGGGTGCCAGCCATATTTTACACATAAGAAGCATGAGGCTTTGAGAGTTTACATAATTAGCCTGAAGTCACACAGCTAGTTAGTGGCGTCCTGGCCCCCAAGCAAAAAGCTATTTCAAAAGGAGTTAGTGATTTTGCTTCCTAGAGCATGATCACGGCACTTTTAGCTCCTGGCATGAGTTGCTGGAAGAGCCTAGGAGAGCAGCTTTACAGTGGCGGCCCCTTACTGAGCCAGGTGTGTGTGGGGAGGGGATAAATGGGTGAGTTAGACTGCTCAACATCAGTGTCACTGCCAGGGTCACCATTAAAACGCCATCTGTCCGCGGGGCTGGGCTAGACCCTGGGCTGAGCATTGTCGCTTTGAGAGTCTTTCCAGCGTGAGTGGGCCATGCAGATGGGAACAGCCAAAAGGGAGATGGAAAACATCTGAGCGAGCCCTAGAGGGGCCTGACTTTCACAACTGAAAAACTAACAAATTCTGGAGATACTGGCTCCCCTGACCATGTGGCTTTGTTTCTGTAGATGCAGAGGGTTTTTTGAACTTGCTGAGTCACTGATGGGGCTTGAGGGACCCAGGGGGAAAAGGCAGGTGGCCTCCCTGGACAGTGTTGTCATGAGGTTATTGTCAGAACTAATCAAGAGACAAGGCAGGGCTGTAAGTCACCCCAGTTGGTCCCATCATCATCGGACAAACTGCTGTCCCCAGTTCTTACAAAGGACATTCCTGCAGAAATACCAGGCATGCTTACTTCAGACTTGTGAGTCAGGGGATGGTGTTAGTGAAGGGGGGATGGGACCCAGAACCCCCACACAGAGGTTGCCCTCTTGCTGTTGTCCCCACAGGGCTGGACCAATGTTAGAAAAACCCTGTAAAAGGCAAACCAAACTTGGGAATTAGGGAAGCTTATTTTATTTTTGTTTTACTTTAAAAATTAATTTAGTTTAATTTGATTGTTAAAATTGCATATGTTTAAGATGTACAGCATGACAATTTGCTACACACATATACAGGGAAATGGTTACTAAAATGGATTTTTCAAAGGTAGCCACAAAAATGTATGTATCCCATCTCCCACACTCGTTAACGCTGACTGTCACTCTTCCCACTAGGAGATGGGGAGCTGTTCCCTCCCCTTGAATCTGAGTGGGGCTGGTGACTGTTCTGGCCAATAGCTTTTGGGAAAGGTGAAGCCACATGACTCCCTGCTGCTGCTGCTAAGTCACTTCAGTCGTGTCCGACTCTGTGTGACCCCATAGACGGAAGCCCACCAGGCTCCCCCATCCCTGGGATTCTCCCGGCAAGAAGGATCCAGCTTCTACCTGCTTGTCACTTCCCCAGAAGCGCACTTTGGGCACCCGTAGTGAGGGAGCTCAAATCAGCTCCAGGAAGGCATTCACACAAAGTGGGGAGAAGGACTGCGGGGCCCCAGCTGTCAGCCAGCATCAGCCGTGAATTTATTTATCGATCTCTGCACATAGTTATCTTGTGTGTGCGTGATGAGAGCACCTGAGATCTACTCTTTTGGCACATTTCCAGTATATGATAGAGTATTACTAACTATAGTCATCATGCTGCATGTTGGATCTCTGGAACTTATTCCTCCTACAGAACTGTACCTTTGTGCCCTTTGACCAACATCTCCCCATACCCTCCACCTCCCCACCCCTGGTAACCACCATTCATCTCTCTGTTTCTATGTATTTGACTTTTTGACATTCCATCTATAAGTGAGATTGGGCTGTATTTGTCTTTCTGTGTCTGGTTTATTTCACTTAGCATGATATCCTCTAGGTTCATCTGTGTGGCAGGCTCTTGGAAGCTTGGTGTTTTTGTTCCTATGATTGCATGACCAATCACACCCTCCTCCTGCACAACCTAGTGGATTAAAACAATCATCGTGTTATACACGTGCAGATTCTGTGGATCAGACGTTTGGACAGGGCAGGTGTCTGGGGGTTTCAGCTGGAAGCCCTGAAGACTGGCGGCTGGGACCATCTGAAGGCTTGTGCACGCGCATGTCTGATGGTTGATGCTGGCTGGCAGCTGGGGTCCCGCAGTCCTTCTCCCCACCTTGTGTGAATGCCTTCCTGGAGCTGATTTGAGCTCCCTCACTACGGGTGCCCAAAGTGCGCTTCTGGGGAAGTGACAAGCAGGTAGAAGCTGGATCCTTTTTTGACCTGGCCTAGGGAGTCATGTGGCTTCACCTTTCCCAAAAGCTATTGGCCAGAAGAGTCACCAGCCCCACTCAGATTCAAGGGGAGGGAACATCTCCCCATCTCCTAGTGGGAAGAGTGACAGTCAGCGTTAACGAGTGTGGGAGTTGGGATACATACATTTTTGTGGCTACCTTTGAAAAATACATCTGCCACACTATGAGTCTCACGTGGTCCCCTGGAGGTCTGTATCTGGGAGAGAAGAGGTAAGGGTGCCTCCCCTCCCCCACTCAACTGTGCCAGAAGTGACAGGAGGAGGGCCAGGAAGCTGGCAATAGCCAGTTTATGTGGCATTTTCCAGTGACCTTTGTTAGAGTGAGGTGAAGTCCCAACTTCGAACAGAGTCCTGAAAAGGAATCAGAGTGTGACCTTCACAGAGGCACCCTGGCCGCCTGCAAATGCTTGGCCCTCGGGTCTGGCCGAAGTTTGGTGTGGCAGTAAGTGGGACCCTGCCAGAGGCAGAGGGACCTAGGACAGTACCATGTCTCTGGACAGCCCCCCAGCTGGGGAAAAACACACATCAAGGCCTGTGTGAATGCTGTCCAGGCCACTTCAGACCCTCCACCCCATGTGGGTACCCGGCAGTCCAGTGGTTAAGACTTCACCTTCCAATGCAGGGGATGTGGGTTCGATCCCTGATCGGGGAGCTGAGATCCCACGTACCTCGCAGCCAACCATTCCCCCCAAAAGAAAACACACCAAAGCAATATTGTAACAAATTCAATAAAGACTCTAAAAAATAGTCCACATCAAAAAAATCTTAAAAATAAAAAGATTTGAGTGGAAGTACTTTATGTGAAAGGTGACCCCAGGAAGTACTGGTCAGGCTGGAGTCATGGGCCAGGGAAGACAAGATAGGGTTTAGCGCAAACCAGTTACCATTGTGAGTGACTGAGGCTGAATCCCGGCAGGAAACTCTGGGGGTGATGGTGGAGCACGGGCCTCATAGTTGTTCCATCCTAGGGGCTAGGGAATGGGGGTATCTGTCCTGTGGTTCCCATCAGGCATTAGCTGAGGGCTGCCCCTGGAGTGGTCGTAATTCCCTGGCATTTCTGGCCAGCTGATTGGGTGGGCAGAGCAGGTTTTGGTGGCTAGAGACGCCCTCAGGCAGAGATGCAGGTGCTGGAAGCTGGGAGTTGAAAGCACACGCCAATGTCATGGTAGGATGGAAGGGACAGAGGTGGGGTACCCACAGCATCTGCTACAGACCCCTTCAGCATATTGCCAGTGCTCTGTTCATCTGCTATTCACTGAACTCTGTCTTACAGTGTTCATTATATTTTAACATTTAACAACACTTCCAGAAGCTCCTCCTCCTTCTGACATCCAAAGCCCGCTCCCCCCTCCACCCCTTTATGCCAGGGATCATGTAACAGAGGGCTGGAGATGGCATACCCCACAGTGTGGACTGTCTAGGTTTGAATCTGGGTTGGAAACTGGGTTTGAAGTGGCGCTACCACTTACTAGCTGTGTGGCTGTGGACAAGTCAATCTTGACTTGTCTTACCTCTCCAGGCTTCAGTTTCTTCATCCGAACATGAGGATACTAATAACGTGGTGATGCCAGGATGAAACGAGTTAATGGATGAAATATGTTTCAGCTAGCGCCTGGCACACAAGAGGCACAAGGTAAGGAGTAGCTGTTACTATTAAGTCTGGGTTTGCCTGTTTCTCAATAGAACCCATGGATGCTGAGGACGTCTTCCTGCAGTACGTAAAAGCTTCTATCCATCTTTCAATGCTTCAACCACTTGGATCAGACATGCCAGGCTTCTTCCTTCCCCTGAGCCCAGGTACATGCTATTACCTGCATCGGCAAGGTTCTCTCCCACCCTCTTCCACCAGACTAACTCCTTCTCAGCCTTCAGCCATTTCCTCAGGCAAACCTTCCCTGACCGTCCCTAGATAGTCAGTAACATTCCCTGTCATATTCCCCGATACTTCCCCTACTTGGAACTTCTCCCAGTTCTCCTCAGATGACTAATTAGGTAACTGGATGTTTACTATCCATTTCCTCAGCTAGAATGTGAGCTGCCTGGAAGAGGGACTGGGTCTGTCTTGTTCACCGTTTGTGGCAAATACAGAGAGGACTGGCTTGTGCAACATGCAGCTCGGGTTCCGGAGATGTTTTTGGCTTTCATCAATGAGGGAACTCAGCAAGTCTCGCGCTGACTCATGTGCATATGATGACAGGCATCCGTTCTGTGGGGTGGCTCACGCAGTCCAACAGCCAAGGCAGTGGTGTTCTGATCCTCATCACAACAGAGCCTTGGCAGCCTGCTCCCGTGGTGTGGTTTGGAGAGTTAGTTGCTCTGAAAGCTCCATCTAGAACTTGCTGCTATAGCCCCGCCAAACAGTCTGCAATAATTCTTTTTCTACTCAAATTAGCAAAAGTGGATTCTGTTCTCTGCAGCTGATCCCAGATCTCTGGATCTTAGATGGTGCCTGGTATTAGTTGATGCTCAGTAGGATTAAATGACTGGTTGAAGGAATCAAGAACTCTACCTTGCAATCTGAAGACTGTCCTCTACATGTGCTTCCATTCCGTTCCGTTCCGTTCCGTCGCTCAGTCGTGTCCGACTCTTTGCGACCCCGTGGACTGTAGCCTACCAGGCTTCTCCATCCATGGGATTCTCCAGGCAAGAATACTGGAGTGGGTTACCATTTCCTTCTCCAGGGGATCTTCCTGACCCAGGGATCGAACCCAGGTCTCACGCATTGGAGGCAGACACTTTAACCTCTGAGTGCTTCAGAAAGTTCAAATCCATTGGAAATCCCCTCACCTTTCAGCTCCTCTGTTTTCCTCTCCCCATGACAGAGGAGTCGGCATTTACCTGAATGGCATCTTGATTTGTTTCCTCAAGTTGAATCAGTCGGAACCCCTGGTCCTTGCAGCCCTAAATCAGCTGTGGAAGCATCTATCCTTAACCTCCAGAGACGCTTAAGGGCTCAGAAGTGGACACAGTGTCAGCGATTCCAGAGGGTGAGGCCGCTGACTCAGCCAGTGACATTGGGGGTGTAATTTGCATGCTTGCCAGGTATTACTGATGACGGTCCCCTCATCTCCCTCCTAACTGACCCCGTAGCTGACTTCATCAGGAAGACGATGTGGTCTGCCAGGTATCTGGTCTCTACCTGGACCTTTGTGTGGCTGAAGAACTTGCCCAACTCTACCCCAAGAGGGACTTGGCTAGACTGCACCTGGATCTCAGCCTCTGGAGCTGCAGTGGAACCAACCATCTTGCTCCAAGAACGTGCCACCCCAGCTCCAGCATCCTCCACCGAGAGTCTTTGTTCAGGAAGCCAGCTCTGGTCAGGCGAGAGTGAGAGTGGTGACTGAGGATGTGAGAATGCACTAAACTGAGAGGCTTTGCCCCTGTCTGTGAACTTGCCCTAGCTGTGACCCACCCATGGAGACCCAGATGCTGAGCTGGCCTTGAACTGAGCCACCTTCCCTGGGCACATTCCTCTCACCATCCTGCTATGTCCAAATGGCCAGAACCATCAAATAGATGCCTTCGGGCATGAAGTGCGGGAAGTACTTTAATTGACGTGAACTCAGGGGTCCTCCCATCCTAACAGAGTAGGACAAATTCTCTCGAAACCCCCAGGGAGTGAGGGCAGCAGGCAAAGCTGGGCCAAGTGATGACAACTGTCCTGGGTGGCATCACTCACTTCGGGCAAGGCACCCCAATTCTTGCAGGTGAATAAAGGGAATTGATATTTGTTCATACTTTTAGTGCCCTGCCTGTGATTTAGATCAGGGACCATGGGAAAACCTGGGCAAGCTGCACAGTGCTTGCCACTGTCTTTTGGGAATGTTGAGGTTCAAATTAGTAAATGAAATCCTGAGTCATAGATCCAAGGAGCCAGGATGGGGTGGGGAGGCTGGTGAGGTGGGGTGTGCTTGGTTCCTTTAGAAGGGCTGCGATGGAGGAGACACCATCCTGGTTATATTAGTAGCCGGGGAAGGGTTTGTCCCTTGGTGGGGAACAGTTGTTGCATGTGCCTGATATTTCCCCAGTCTTGTCCCTCCTTCTCCAGGGATCCCTGTGGCCAGTCGTTTGAACTTTCCACTGGCCATTTGAACTGTCAGGTTGATGTGTTTTGAAGCCCTGGCTTTATGATTCAAGCAGCATCCTGAATGACAGCACCGCCCCTGCTTGTGGGAAGGCACCTGGGTGGTGAACACGTTGGGGGATCTAGTGGTAACCCACATGGGGTATGTCATATCACCTGGAGAGGTGAGCCAGGTCTTGTGAATCATTGAAAACAAAACAATTCTGGGGACTCTTTCCAATACGCTGAGCTCTGAACCCCACACTCAGGTTCAACATCTTTGCAGTCTCAGTGGACAGTGTCCTGAACACCGAAGCCCAATAGAGAATGGGCTCCCCTGTTCCTACTTCCACTTTGCATTTTGCTGTTTCCAAAATCAGGATGCCATCATTTCCATTTGATGTAGTCTTGCCTGCCTGCCTTGTCTTCTTTGAAAAATTAAAGTGTTAGTTGCTCAGTTGTGTCTGACTCTTTGTGACCCCATGGGCAGTAGCCCACCAGGCTCCTCTGTCCATGGGATTCTCCAGGCAAGAATACTGGAGTGGGTTGCCATACCCTTCTCCAGGGGATCTTCCTGACCCTGGGATCGAACCCAGTCTACCTGTATTACAGGCAGATTCTTTACCATCTGAGCCACAAGGGAAGCCCATTTAGCCCCTTTCTTTTCTTAATACTTTATGATTGAAAACATCAGGACTCACAGATTGATGGATCATGGACCTCCTCTCCTGGGGACTGGCACGGTCACCGCCTGGCAGCCCATATTCCTTCCTAGGGGTGTTTGGCACACAGTAGGTACTCAGTGAATATGTGAGTGATGAATGAATGAATAATTAGGTGTTAGTGGTCCCCCTGAGAATAGGGCAAGGGTAGAATTTAGCAGACATCCTCGGGATTGCAGAAGGGGTACCTTCTTTTGCAAAAGCGGAAGGCAGGCAGCCACCAGTGGGAGGAGGGGGTGCTATTGCCCCAAAGGGCATTTGTAAGTCGGATCCACTTCACATGTACTCACTTGAGGGGTGTCAGGCTGAGGAGGCCACAGCCACTGGAGGAATTTCTTCTCAGGGGATGCAAAGACCCAAGAGGCCAAGGGGAACCTGGCCATGCTGTCGGAGCCCTGTCAGCTTTGTCTCATTCAAGGGGCCAAAGCAGATTACAGGAACGAATCCAGAGTCAAAGGGTGGGGAATGTATTGGATTGGCCCAAAAAGGTCATTTGGGTTTTTCCATATGGGCATCCAAAAACCCAAACGGATTTCTTGGGCAACCCGATATTTTTGCTCCTTTAGTGGGAGGAGCTGTGAAGAGTCACGCTGGAGGGTACGGCTACAGGCAGAGGTGAGCAATGGGGTTCAATAATGGGGTCCAGGAAGCAACATCGTGGCCAACTACTGCCTACCTCACAGTACCGGCATGTCCCCGAATGGCACGACCACAGAGGAGAGCAGGACAGAACCCACGACGGGAGCCTTGCACGGTGCCCGGGACGCTGTTACTATAGGAGCAGACTTAGCACTTGGAACCCAGGTGGCCCAGTTCCCCGTTCTGGGACTCTTCCGACACATCACACTGCCCGCTCAGTACAAGTTCATCACACGCTGAGGCAGCTTGTCAAACCCAGACAAGTCCTGTGGCTATTTTTTTCCGCTGACTTTTCACCAGGGGGACGCCAGCCAAACAGAGCGGGTGTCAGGGCCTGACGGGTGTCAAGGCTGGCGTGTGAAGAACGTCCGTCCGGGCGCGTTACCCTTCCTCCCTCATCCCCCAAACACTTATCTCATTACGGAGGGGCCAGTGGTGGGGTGGGAGGTGGTGGAGGGATCAGGGAGGGAGGGAGGCAGCCTGGAAGTGTTTATTCTCTTCAGGAGCGAGATTCTCTCCTAATTAGTAGGTGATTCTGTGAGATGAAGCCCAGGTGGGGAATGAAGATGGGGGTCTGGAGTGGTGCTCCAGGCGCCCCCTGATTACCCAAATCCCCAGGTGGGGTGAGGACCCCTCACATGGGGCGGGAAAGCAGGGGAATATTAGTTCCCGATACAACGAGAGACAAGAGAATAATTCGACGAGGCCGTGTCGAACAAGCAGAGAGAGAAAAGCTCTTTGAGTGCAACAAGGAGCGGGGTTTTAAAATTTCATTTGCACAGCGGCAGGTCTTGCCAATTGGATTCTTTCCAGAAAGCAATCTGCTAAGTCTGACAGTCGGAAGAAATGCTGGGCTGCTGAGCGAGGAGAGGCTGGGTTTTTTTTAAGGGTTTATTTTTCATCCAGGTCCTTTGTGAGCAATGGCTTTTTTTTTTTTTAATGCCATTTTAAAAGAAAAAGACACGCAGCGATCCTCTTTGTGAGGCGGGAAAGGGCTTCCCTGACCATCTGGGCCTCAGAGGGACTCAGGGAGAGGCGGCCTTTGTGTGGGGCCAGTCAATGCCCGCGCGGCCGCCGTTTATCTTTGCTGCCACTCACACCAGGCTGGCCTCGCTGCTGGCTGGCCCAGGGCACACGCAGCAGCTCGGAGCCGTCCTCCTGGTCCTTATCTCTGTCACGGGCAGGAGGCTGGGGGGTGGGGGTGGGGTCTCTGAGCCCACCCAGAGGTCCATTGTGTTGGCTGCATGGAGCGACAGATCCGCAGCGCCGAAATTTCTTTGCTCAGCCCCATTCTTCAGGGCACAGCATCCTCTCTCTAGCTCTCTCTTTCTCTGCCTCTCTTCTTCTCCTTGCATTCATCCCCCTACTGCCAGTGGGGCTGGGGGCTTTGGGGCGAGCGTCGATTCTCGGCCGAGGGCAGCTGTTCCAAGAGCATTTCGTTGCACACACACGCACACACCCTCCCAGCCCTGCCTGTCAGCCAGGCTCCGGAGCCCGAGCGATCTTTTTATAGAAACGCTGAGGTAACGCGACTGTCCTGTGGCGGGTCCTTGCCTGAGCACTGGGGCTGTTTTGTCTTCGGAAAATTGCACTTCAGCAATGCCAGCCGAGGAAACTCGGGCAGACTCTGCTCCCCCAAGGAAACAGGTTTGGCAGGGAGGGCATTTTAGCTGTGCAGGGGCTTGGGCTATTTGGCGGCTCCTTTGGGGTGTCTGTTCTTATAGCTTCTGGGGCTCACTTTCTTACACAACCTCCTTTGATCCTCACAAAAACGCTATGGTACAGGATGCAGATCCATCCCAATTCCTGGATGAGTAAACTGAGGCAAAGAGAAGTGGCCTGATGCCAGCCTCAGAGAAATTGCATAAGAGCAAAGTGAAGCAAATTGCCTACACCTCATTTGTTTTCATCCCAACCCACGAGATTTAAGGATACATCGTCTACTAGCTATCAACCAGCTCAACGTCTGTTGCTTTAAAATCAAGGTGACCTTACCTCGCAGACACATTACCAGGTCCCTGACACCAAAGCTGCTTTATACAAAAAAGGCAATGTCTTGCAGACCCAGTGTCCCCAAGTAACTGTGGCCCCTAAGACTAATATAGGTGTTTGAGATGAAGCCAGAAGTAGATAGTGACTGGGAGCATGGGGTTTTAGAGACCAGAAACGGGACTGGAGGGATCTTTCTTACTGGTTAGGGCGTGTGCTAGTCACTCAGTCCTGTCTGTGACCCCATGGACTGTAGCCCACCAGGTTCCTCTGTCCATGGGATTCTCCAGGCAAGAATACTGGAGTGGGCTGCCATTCCCTTCTCCAGGGGATCTTCCCAACCCAGGGATCAAACCTGGATCTCCTGCATCGCAGGCAGTTTCTTTACCATCTGAGCAACCATGGAAGCCCCTCTTCCTGGTTAGGATCATGTTTATTGCAATGAGAAGATGGGAAGGACAAAAATTGCAGAGTGGGGGAGTATTGGCAGGTCTCTCCCTTTGGGTAGCTGTCATAGGTGGTTGAAAGTGTCTAGAATTGCTCAGAATGTAAAATGCAGCCTTGGAGAAACATGCTGGGAACTGCCAGGTATAAGTTTCTGCTTTAGATGGGCAGGGACCTTGGAAGAGTCAGTCATGTAATCCTGTCTACAAGGGCACGACCCTGTATCTGGAAGATTTTGGTTCAGGGGGTTCACTCACGGCTGTCCTGGGCACCAAATGATGAGGTACTATGGTGCCCTCAAGCCTGGCTCAGGAAGGGGCCTTAGAACCGGGGCTCACCTATCTGCCCTACTAGTTGCCATAGAACTGAAATGCATCTGCATCCATTGTCCCAAGTGCCCCCTCCACCCTGGGGCTCCAAGGCCGGGGCCCAGGTTATCCCAGTTGTTAAATATTTTGCTATCACCCCCCGTGGAGCCCTGCAGCTCGCTCCCGCAGTCAGCATGGGTTTTCAGTCTCACCCAGACAAGGCCTCTGAGCTCAGAAATGCCAAATGCTCAGTGAATTCGGGTTAAGCTGGCCTTGCTGCGTTCTGTGAGCCGCGCCGCCCAGAGAATAATAGCAGCTCCCAGGATGTCAGGAAAACAGCCCCTGTTGATTTTCCAGCTCTTGAATAGCAGCTTCGTGGAAAATGTTTCTGATTTGTGCGGAGGCTCTCCCCTAGCCCCGGCCCCCGAGAGGCCGATGTAATACTTCTTTTCATGTGGCAGGATCGGATGTGACCAGCGTGGGTTCTTTCTGTCAGATATTACGAGTGGTTATTACCGAGGCAGCCCAGCTGCCGTGCAGGGCTCGGCCCTCGCTCGGGGTCTGGCGAGGCGCCCCTGTCGCTTCTGAATTTCTTCATCTACAAGATCTGAATCCAATCTAGTGTCTGGGAGCCTGTTTGTGTAGCAGAAGTGAGGGGGGAGGGGAGGGGGAGGGGACGGGGGAGGCCCACGTGAAGTCACCCATCCTTCCAGGAGGGAGGCTTTGCTGCTTAATGAAATCTCTGATTTGCTGGCTGGGGGAGGCCCCCTTAGGCTGATGTTGAACAGCTGATGGGGACATCGGCATGTCAGGATGCCAAATGGTGATAGTTTGGACCCGCACCAACGGAACAGGGTATTTTCCACCCTGATTGCCTCCAGTTCAAATGAGAGTGGGCTTATTTGAATCAGGTAGATCTGGAAAACAATCAGACAGAAAAGCAGAGGCAGCCTTCAGCGCCGTGTGCGCACGTGTGTATGTGGTGGCGGGCCATCATTTATAATTCCACATTTATAGAATTCGCAGGGCTGCATGTGTTTTTAAGCTTTATTTGAATCCTGATGCTCTATAGACAGGCCAATTATTTCTCCCCTGAGGAATGCAGGCCCTAGAAGGATGGGGGCCTGAGCCCCCGCCCAGGCTCTGCTGTGCAGCTCTGTGGAGGAGGAATATTGCTCTAGCTGGGAGCCCACCTTCCAGTGAGGTCTCCCGAGTCCTGTGCACGCTGAACCTAGGCTCGGAGTGTGTGGTTCTTTGATTCCCCATGGGAAGCCACTGGAGAACATTACCAAAAACAAGCTGCTGTCTGACAGGCCCTTCCAAAGGGCAGGTACGTTTGGCTGCCTCGGCTGTGGTTTTGAGAGAGAGGATTAGGTAAGATCTGGTCTTACCTCATCTCCTCAGAGATCCTCCTTGAGGATGGGCATGGGAGTGGGGCATGCTATCGTGGGGTAACGGAAGGCGCCTTCAGCAAGGTGAGCCTTTCTGCTGGGATTATTTCAAGTGAAAATCCATGGTTTTCTCCTGGGTTAACACCAGCCCCAAACACACATCAATGTGCATTGATAAGCTGATCAATTGAAATAACTCATCACTCTGTCAGCCCAAGGCAGCCGTGTGGCTGGCCCTGCAGGCGGCATTCGCTGGGTCAAGAAAGATGAGGTGGTGAGAAGGGAGGTCTAGGGTGCCCCTCCTTTGTGCTCAGGTGGGATGCGGGCAGCTGTGCTCCAGCCTTTTCCCAGGTGCTGGGTAACTCAGGGGCTTTCCCAGTGGCTCAGCAGTAAAGAATCTACCTGTGATGCAGGAGATGCGGGTTTGATCCCTGGATCCAAAGATGCCCCGGAGGAGGGCATGGCAGCCCACTCTGGTATTCTTGCCTGGGAAATCCCATGGACAGAGCAGCCTGGTGAGCTACAGTCCATGGGGTTGCAAAGAGTCGGACATGACTGAAGCAACTTAACAAGGGGAAGTCAGGTATTAATATTTTGCCTGGTTAACTGAGTGGGGTGGGGTGGGGTTGGGGTCTGGGAGGACACGTGCGGGTGGGTCTGTTTTCTTTCTGAATGCTAGGAATCTTACCGCTCCAGGAAAAGCTCTGTGGGGCAGGAACCCCTGAGACACAGTTAGGGTGCTTTCTCTGGTGGCAGAGCAAGAATTAACTGCTTCTCTCCCAGCCTTGCTTTTCATTCATCCATCCTGTTTTTGATCACTCCTTGTGTAACCAGCGCAGAGCAGATGTCCTTGAAAAGCTCAGGATGGGGGAATGGATGCTAAGAATGGTGAGTACAACTCAAAAGGCTGGGGCACAAGTGTCAGATCCCATCTGGGGGATGGGGAGGTGCGTGTGGGTGGGGGAATTGTATTCCTCAGGGGAGAAGGGAGAGTCACTCTAATAACGGACACACTGATTTAAACATTTATTCACTCCAACCACACAGATACACACGTGCGCACATGCACTCAGCACAAACAGCAGGGAGGCAGCGTGCTAGCGGGTCTACCTTTAGCTACAGCTGGAGTCTTTCTACCGAATACTCTGCCTTTTCTGACTGAGTCTTGCATCTGATGCCACACAGTATCCTCCCACACCACCCAGACCAGTGACCTATGGTGGACAGTTCTCAGGGCTTCCACGGTCTCTGACGTAGTTAAAGGTGCCCTCTGGTCTTTTAAGAAGCTGGTGACTGTTCCTGCTGGGGTGCTGTCCAGGTGGAGTTCCCCCGGGAATTGGGCTCTGCTCAGAGATTTGCACGTGCAGAACTGATGGAGGAAAACTCTCAGAACAGCATCTGTAAGGGGGATACAGGTGGCAGGATGGGTAGAGGAGAAATTGAATTGCATGCAACATGATTGCACCAGAGGCTCCACTGATCCCACAGGGAGCTCTGGAAGCAAGAGAGTCCTGCAGAGTTGTTTTGAAATCAGAGCAAGAAGGCAGCGGGGGCTTCCCTGGTGGCCCAGTGGTAAAGAAACTGCCTGCCAATGCATGAGACACAGGTTCAATCCCTGATCGGGGAAGATGCCACATGCTGCAGAGCAAATAAGCCCACTGTTGTTGTTTTTCAGTCGCCCAGTCATGTCCAACTCTTTGTGATCCCATGGACTGCAGGACACCAGGCCTCCCTGTCCCTTACCATCTCCAGAAGTTTGCCCAAGTTCATTGCATTGGTGATGCCATCCAGCCATCTCGTGTGCCACAACTATTGAGCCCGTGCTCTAGAACCCAGGAACTGCAACTACTAAAGCCTGTGTACCGTACAGCCCATGTTTCACAACAAGGAAAGCCACTTCAACGAGAAGCCCATGTACCACAACTAGAAAGTAGCCCCCAGCCACTGCAACTAGAGAAAAGCCCATGCAACAATGAAGATCCAGCACAGCCAAAAGGAACTAAATAAATGTATAAAAATTATAGGATAATTATTCTTATTCCATAGGCTAATGATTTTCCTGAGATAGATTAGATTACTATTTCCAATTCTTTACTCCCTCCCTGTTAGGAAATGAGCCATCGCCTTTGCCATGTAACTTTGTGGTACTTCCTACCACTAGAGTCAGCTATATTTCTGCACCCCATCAATGCTAGACTTGGCCATGAGACTTGTGTTGGCCAATGGAATGATAACGACTGTGATCTGAGCTGCTTTACACATGCTTGTGTGATTTCGTTTCTTAGTTCCAACTATCCTGTGGGGGAAATTTATCCTGCATAGCCATTTGTCTCAGGATAAGACAAGCACAGCAGACCTGAACCCAATTTATAATCTGATGTTGAATCCAACTGAGTCCAGCCAAAATCAGCTACATTGCAGCTGACCTGCAGATCTACGAGTGAGAAAAACAGATGTGTACTGCTGTAAGCAATTTGGCTTTGGGGGTTTGTTTGTTATGCAGGAGTATCATGGTGATAGCTAACTAATACATTAACACTGTTTGTTCTTTAGGATGATTGGGGAGTTTCAAAATTTCCCTATCCTCAGGCATTACCCTTCTCAGAGATTCTAATTGAATTGTTCTGGGATGGGGCCCAGGCATTGGTAGTTTTTCAAAGCTCCCATAGCAGGAGAGGTTTCCAAGGTGCAGCCAGGGTTGAGAACAATGTATCTAGACTAACAAAGTCATAGCAGCCCATACCTACATGTATTCATCAGGGGTGGCCTAAGCAAAATTATGAAGTTTTTAGTATACGACCTCTTGTTTTAGTGCTCCTTCTTGTCTTTTTACTATTGTCAACCCCCCAACTCCGTCCATGTAACCTCTTCTTTCCTTTAGATGCTCCTCTTTTCACTGTCCTTTACACTTTAGTTGTGAATTCAGATAAAGGAGTTGCTTCCCATGGGATTATATGCAATGAAATTTCATCTCTGTCTTGTGGAATAAAAGAATTATCTCCTGTAAAAAGATCTGTGGGTAAAACTAGGCAGAAGAACAGAAGAGTTTTAGGGTAACAGGCAAGTTATCCCAAATCCCTCCCACACCAGGAATTTGGACTTTCTCCTGGAGCAGAGATGGGTGGGCTGCAAGCAGGGGTCAGGAACCAAGACAGAGGCCTAGCAGCTATATTGAACTTGTTTCCAATGCACAGAAATGGGTGGCATCTATCTGGGTTGATGGCCTGCCTGCCTGAGTCTCCTGAATGTTAGGGAAAATATAGCCACTGTTCTAAATGGCCAGTTAACGCGGGGTCTGCTTCCCACATCCACAGGCCTCCCAATCTCCTGGACCACAAACCAACCCTGATGTTCTAGGGCAGTCTCCTCCACTAGGTTTGGAGCCCCAGAGTCCCCTCTCTGGCCATTCCCTTGCCCTCCTTTTGCTCCTCGGGGCCAGAGACCCCTCCTTTACAGCCTCTGACCCCAGTGAGCTGATCTTCCCTCTTTTTCAGGCAGTTGATCTTGATTATCTACAACTGGGTCCAAATCTTTAAGTCACAAAAAGCCCTTTATACACTGGCTTCAGGGAGGCCCACATGCGCCTGGTGGATCCCTATGTTTGATCCTTAGACATAAAAAGCCAGTTCTTATCCAGCCTGGTGGGACGTCATGCCCCAGTGCTGACTCACGCTCCCACAGGGAGCCCAAGAGTTTCCCTGGTCCTTCTCTAAACATAATAAAGGTGAAAATCCAAGTTGAATCTCCAACAGACCATTCTGCTACAGCCTCTTTCCCTAAATGTTAGGGTGTTGCTGGAGACATCGGTGGCATGGAAGATGCAGTCACAGCACTATTTCCATTACACATCTAATATCTTCCATGAAGTTTGGTGCAAATGACAGCCCTTGGGGTGGGTTCTGTGATGCAAGTCCCGGGGTCCCTTTAGTAAAGGATGGGGTGGTGTTGGTACTGAATCTTCTGCATCTTCAGGGACTGCGTCAGAGAGAGGGACCCTCAGTCACAACCCTTTCTGGGGCAGCTCATGTCCAATGACTAATCAGTAGGATACTGACCAAAGTGGGGGCAGGAGGGGGGCAACTCGGAAGGTCATTCCAGTTTCAGAGGCCTCTGTGAAGCCAAGGTCTTAGTTCTCTTTTGCTAACACTGCCCTGGACTCCTCACTTTTTATGACTTTGAGATGGACTCAAATTCTTTTTGCTTCCGTTTCTCCTTGTCTCCTAGTCTGCTACAAGGGGCTATTGGTTCAGTGACACTGCTGCCCCATCCTTGGCTTCCTGGGACTGCCTGCCGGGCACCAATGCACTGCAGTCTTACTTAGCATTTGCACTAGCTGCTCATAGAACTTGTGGCAACCAGTTTTCACTTGTCAGTGGGGAATTCCCCTTACTTCTTAATAAATATCCTTTCATCTGGATACATTCTGTTCCCCATCGTTAGAAAGAAGGTCTGTGTCATGCTGGAAATACTTAATTCGTGATAACTTACGGTCTCAGAAATGACTAGATAATACACTCAGAATCACCAGATACTGCCGATAATAATAATAATTACAACAAAACAGTCTGCACTATTTTATGGAGTTGTTTACCTTCCTTTTTATGGAACTTGGAACCAGTTTATCAGCAAGTAAGAAAATTTACTGACTTGAGCTTTGCTTCTTGTATCTTCCCCTATCAGATGACTCCTTCCAAACACTGAAATGGTTGAAAACATGCAGCTGGAGTGAGTGCCTAGAGGGAGAGCCTAGTGGAGACCCAGGTAACCATCCCCCAGACACTCGAAAGATGGTTTTGCTGAGCTCCACTATTTATTTTGTAATTCTAGTCGATGTTAGTGTTTTTGCCTCCCTTTGATCTAGTCATAGCATCTTGGCTGTCATTTGAGAAATTAACTGTGAGGGTTAATTGTAGGTGTCAACTTGGTGGGGCCACAGTATGCCCGGATGTGTGGTCAAACATTATTCTGGATGTTTCTGTGAGGGTGCTTTGGAATAAGATTAACATTTAAATTGCTGGACTTGGAATAAAGCAGATCAACCTCGCTTGTGTAAGTGGGACTCATCCTATCAGTGAAGGCCTGAGTAGAACAAAAGACTGGCTTCTCCTGAGCAAGAGGGAATTCTCCCAGCAGATGGCCTTTGGACTTGAACTGTACCATTAGCTCTTTGTGGGTCTCCAGCCTGCTAGCCAACCTTGCAGATTTGGAATTTGTCAGCCTCCATAATCATATGAGGGGTTCCTGCAGTGGCTCGGTGGTAAAAAGTTCACCTGTAATGCAGGAGACACGAGTTCGATCCTTGGGTCGGGAAGATCCCCTGGAGGAGGGCATGGCAACCCACTCCAGTATTGTTGCCTGGAGAATTCCGTGGACAGAGGAGCCTTATGGGCTACAGTCCGTGGGGGTCGCAAAGAGTCAGACACGACTGAGCAACTTAGCATGCACGCAAACCTGACAGTTAAGTGATTTAAGTGAAGTTCCCTCTCCCTCCCTGAATCAGACCCTAAGCTGAGATTTGAGCATCACTGGCAAATAAAAAGTGGTGCTTCCAGTAGGCATCAGAAGGAAGCAGAGGTGGGGAGCCAGAGTAGCCATGGGCAGGTGACTGCTGTGGGCAACTGGGACCTTGTCCTCCCAGGGAACTCTGGGAGACTATGGAACAGGCCTCAGAGCTGTTTCCCCCAAGTGCAAGGGCACCGGGGAATTCCTTCTCTAACTCCCGCCCTCATTGGCGGAAGACGGCTCCCGGAAGTCTCAACTTTTTTGGCACCTCAGTCCTGCCCTGTAGAAAGTGGCATTTGCTTCTACCACCAAAGAAAGCCCTCAGGCTTCTCACAGGTTCTTGCAGTAAGCAGCTGCCAGCTTGCCTGGGAATAGCGAGCAACGGGTGCACGCGAGCAGGCCATTGGCAGCATCTGCCACGTTATGTACTCGCCCAGGGTCACAGCCAGAGGAAGTGGGAGCGGCCACCCGAGCCCAGTGGGCCTGACTCTAAGTGTGTGCCCCTTTCCCTGACAACCCATTTTAAAGGGTGTTAAAATAATTCATTCCAATCAGGGCAAAAGCCACAGCTTCCACACCTTGCAAGAACCCCAGCGAGTCTGGAAAATAAATACATCATGACACATCCCTGAGCTGTAGCTGTTTAAGAAAAATGCTCCCAGCAGATGCAGACCTGCCATTCCAGGGAGGCCCTCAGAGGCCAGCGCGGCCTCGGGTTGGCTGCGCGCGTCCTGAGAGGGTGTGATTGGCACCCGTCCAGGGGCGGGGATTGAGATCAAAGGCCTCACTTTTGAGGGCTGGGCGAGTTGGGCCATTGTAAACGCCTTTAGAGGCTACAGCAGGCCGAAGGTGTGAACACAGCGCGGTTCGTCCATCCAGGCTGCGGAGGACATGTGGCCTCTGGTCAGCCCAGATTTCCATTGTGGGCTGGGGCCGCAGCGTGGCCTCCACAGCCCCAAGACAGGAAAAGGGGCAGGGAGGTGGGCAGTGGGGGGAAGGCAGAATCCAGTCACTGAAGGAGGGGAAGGGGGTAGGGTGGGTATGCCGGCAGGGCTCTGCTGTTTTTCTCGGGAAAACCTTGGGCCTCAGGAAAGCATGAACCCCATGGAGGCACAGATTAACCCTGCTCCTCTGGAGATAGCCTTGCAAATCCAGCCTCAGGCTATAAGTGATCCCTAAACTGCCTGGGAGCGCTGGGTCCCAGTGGGCCGGGCTTGAGATGGAGAATTGGTGTTCAGCGGTAGAGAGCTTGAGTGAGGCAGCCTCGGGGACACTCAGGGCCTGAGGAGTGGCAGGATCTGGCCAATGCTGGCATGACCCAGAAGGGCCCGTTAGCCAGCGTTGATTCTCAGAAGCATAGGCTCCACTGCCCGGCCCAGGGTTGCTTGGTGGTGGGGCTGGGAATTCAAATCTGTGGACCGAGAGGGGCAGGCTGAGCAGAAGGCAGGTGTGGTTTCTCCCTTGTCCTTCTCTATAAAATAACTCAGCTTTATTTTTTCTGTCTCTGTTTTCCCTCCTGCCTCGAAGCTGTCAGCTTCCATAGTGTATGAATTTCTGAGCAAGTAGGGAATGCCTGCCCCATCTCTCATGTTCTTTGAACCCATCTCATCAGTATGATGAAGAAACGGAGAGTAGATCTAATCTATTGGCGTGTTTTTCTAATTACCAGATTGATTTACCAGAGAAGTCTCCCCAGGAATTTGACTTCATTGCAAGGTCTTTGCAAGCTCTAAATGTGTTCTCTGAAAACAGCCCAGCCAAATCCACACAGATTTGGGGGAACTGGGTCCCTCTAATCAGGGCACAGAGCTTATTTGTTTTCTAATGGAATCTGAATAGAATTTAACGCACAGCCATTCCGTGTGGAGTGCATTCATATTTTTAATTAACAAATTAGGAGCTATTTTGTTCCCCTTTGAACAGCAGTCATGTGGGCCTGGTTCCTTTTCGGCCAATTTAGTCAACTCGGATGATTTTAATTACAACAGTCACGAGCACCAGAAATTCCTGCCTCTGACAGCTTCGCGACCTGGTCCATTGACTCTCATTTAAAAGCAAGTTCTCCCAGAACAGAGATCTCCAAGGGCGCTGTTGGGCATCGGGAGAGGGGGCCAGGGACTGTGCCCTTCGGCACAGGCAGAGGAGAACTCATTTTCCATTTTGAGACCCATTAGTCCTGATTACCAGGTTGCCAGTTCTCACTGGCCCCGCCTTCACATTTTTAAGAAGCAGCAGCCCCTCACGGGAAGCGCAGGTGAAATGCAAGGATGCGGAGAGAAAAACCCATCCCAGCCCTCAAGCTCTCGCCCTGCCATCCTCTCCTCAGGAACTTGAGCACGCACACGAAGCCCCTGGGGATCTTGTTCATGCACAGATTCTGACTCAGTTGGCTTGGGGTAGAGCCTGAGACGCTGCATTTTCAACAAATCTGCCAGTGCTGCTGGGCCCCACGGACCATATTTTGAGAGGCAAGGCTTTGGCTGGTGTATCTGTTTCTTGGAGTGGAGGTGGGTTCCAGAATCTAGAAGCAGGGGCGGGTAGTTGCCTGAAATGAAGTCCCAGAAAGTGCAGGTGTAGTGGCAGCCGTGAGAAGAGGCTTGGGAGTGTCTGCTACAGCCACAGTATCTCCTTGGGGCTGCTGCAGCACCAGACACCTCCACTCCCGCATCCTGGTTCCCCTCAATGCACTCCCCATCACGGTGGCTGCCTGAACCCTGAAGCCAACACCTATCGCCTTGGCTGACCATCACACCCATGGGCTGGTTGATCAGAGGGGTCTGAGGGAGGTTGGGAACTTTGTGGGGGTTGATGGAGCCAGCCAAACCACTTTGGAGGCAGAGACAGTCCATTCTGGAAACCAGTCTGTCCCCCAGCCCTCCCTGCGCTGGCAGAATGGATGCTGAATTAGCAAAGCAGAGAACTGGGGAACACAATGTTCCCTGAGAGGTTGCAATCAAAGGGGTCCCAGCCCCCCCACCCCCTGCTGAGAATGCTGAGAATTTATGATGTGTCGACAGTTTGAGACCCAGCACATAACAGTCTGATGGGCTACAATTAGGAGTGTGTGCTAAGCCCCTCCCGATTCCTCCATCGTGTATTCATGGAATTTCTGTGGTATCAGCAAAGTGAGCTATGTGTGCATTTGGGGCAGGAATTTTAGAACTATGATGTAATCATCCCATGAGAGGAGAAAAGACTAACAGTAAAGATGAATTAAAAGTCCCGAGCCTATTTGGATCTGGATTCAAAACAATGTGTCATGATCATTTCTATGACATTTTTGAGACAACTCAGACACTGTGTACTTGATAGCATTAAGGAATTTTTGTTGATTTGGGGGTGCGATAATGGAATGATGGCTATGTTAAGCAGAGAGTCCTTATATTTAGTGATAGGCACTGAAATATTGATGGATGAAATGGTATGAGGCCTGGGACTTGCTTTGAAATGATATAGGGACAGGAGAAGTGGCTGAGGGTGCAAAAGTAGATTGATCATGAATTAGTAATGGTTGGAGTGGTGCAATGGCTACATGGGGGTTTATTATAGGATTCTTTCTATTTTTGGATGTTTCAAGTTTTCCATATGAAAGTGAAAAAAATTCTAACTCACATCATGCATCTTGCTGATACCACATAAATGCCATGAATACTTGATGGGGGTGGGGGAGATCTCCAAGACTGTGTAAAAGACTTTGCTCTCATCTTCTCTACACTCTGGGCTGGAAAAGGGGAGAAAATTAATCAGAACGCGATGTTCACACACACCTCGGTGATGTACTGCAAAGGAAATGAATAAGACTTCACTTTTGAAGATGGTGTGGGGGCTTAGATATTTACTCTATCTCCAAAGCTCTCAATTAGTTCACCTGTCTCCCTCTGTGGACCTCTTCCTGAATGTCTAGATAAATAGAATGCAGGGAATCATCTTATTAATTTGTTTGATCCTTATCCCCACCCAAGGTTGGCAGACCATCTCCCCAAGCAGACTGAGGTGAGTCTATGAATTGGGAAGGTGGGCTGCACTGGGTCTGTCATGGCCAAAGCAATCCAAGGTAAAATTTTTAATTTAGTCTCAAACTGAGTTGTCCAGGGAACGCTGAGGAAAAGGACCATCACATGACTAGATGGGATGATCATGTGACTAGGTAGAGTTTAAGTATAACAAAAGATAAATGTCATTGCGCATTTGTGTGAATCTAGCACTGTGCTACCACTTGATAAGACGAGTACCTCTGTGGTAGGTTTTATTCTCATTTTCCAGATGGACAAACTGGCTTAGAGAACTTAAGCCACTTGTCCAAGATACGTAACTAGTAACAATCAGGATCGGGGTCTGGACTAGGTTGAGGCAAGGGAGGACTTGGGGTGTAAAATATAAGGATACCCTCACTCTCAGGGTCAAGAGAATGCTGATCCTTAAATTTTGCATGTGGTCACCTTGTTTGCCTCATCCTAACCCTGGCCCTGATCAGGGTTCAAACCCACGTCTGTATACTTTCCAAGTCTACATTCCTAAATGAAAGTCCAGGGATTTTCCTTTCTTTAGTAGGGGATTGATTGGATGGAATGAATAGGGAGTTAAGATCGAGGGAACGAGAACTCTAACCTGGAATTGGTGGGATAGAAGGAGAGGAGTGGAAAATAATCCCCTGGTACTCCATTGTGCCAGAACTTGACCTTTTAAGATCATTTTTGTTGTAGGGCTCTGTTCTCTCTCTGTGCAATTGCATCTTGCCTGTCCCATGAGTCTGGGTATTGGAAGTCTGAACTTTCCACCTGAACTTGTGTAGCCCAGGCTCTCTGCAGTAGAATCAGGCATAGACTTCTTTGAGGTCTTCACCTCAAACTTCTGGTAATCAGCATCACGTCCACTATGATCAGTCCTGGTAGATGTGGACTCTCTTACTCTTCAAGGTTATTGTAATATTAGACAATGACCTTTGCCCTGTACAGTGCTAGTGGGGATGTAAATTCCAACCCCTTTGGATGGCTGTTTAGCAACATCTGCTAAAGTTAGTCCTAAGCTGGACAGACCAGCAATTCCACTTTCAGGTATATGCCTAGAATGTTCACAGTAGCTTTATTCATAATGATCCTAGACTGGAAGCCACCCAGATGTCTGTCAATATGAGGATGGAGAAATAAACTGTACACAGCACTGAAATAGAAGGAGGAGGGATGAATTTCACAGTAAAAAATAAAAATACTGAGCAAAGAAGTCAGACCCAAGAGTCAAGTTAGAATGTATGACTTATTCCATGAAGTTCAAAACCAGGCAAAATAATTGATGGTGATAAGAATCATAGCAATGGTTACCTTTGGGGGGTTACTGATCGGGAATGGGTACAAGGATGTTTTCCGGGCTCCTGGCAATGTTGTATGTCTTAAAGCTTGCTTTTAAAAAAAGATACTAGGGACTTCCCTGGTGGTCTAGTGGTTGACTTTGCCTTCCAGTGCAGGGGGTGTGGGTTCGATCCCTGCTTGGGGAACTAAGACCACACCTGCCTCTTGACCAAAAAACAAAAACATAAAACAGAAGCAATATTGTAACAAATTCAATAAAAACTTTAAAAATGGTAAAAAAAAAAAAAGTAAACACTACTGAGAGAAAATATTCTTTTAAAAAAGACAGTAGTTTTTATCTCTTTTTAATTTGGCAGAATATTTAAATTGATCTCCAGTAGTTCAAGGTCCTCCCTTGCAAACAAAGGGTTCAATCTAAATTGTTTAAGCAGAGAGGGATTTATTACAAGATGTGCATGCTCAGTGGCTTCAGTCGTGTGCGACTCTTTGTGACCCCATGGACTGTAGCCCACCAGGCTACAGTCCATGGGATTCTCCAGGCAAGAATACTGGAGTGGGTTGCCATTTCCTCCTCCAAGGGATCTTCCCCATCCAGGGATTGAACCTCACATCTCTTGCGTCTCTTGCATTGGCAGGCGGGTTCTTCACTGCTGCGCAACCTGGGAAGCCCACTTATCCCTCAGTAAACATAGACACACATATATGATTGCTATTTTTATTGTTGCTACTAGTATTATTGTTGTTGTTATTGTTATGGCTGACCACTTGAGGGTAAATTACAGACATCATGATATTTTAGTCCTAAATACTTCTGCATGTACCTCTTAGGCACATGGACATTCTCTCATGTCACCACAGGAAGTCTGACAATGAGATGACTATTATTTACTATTCAGGCCTTATCCAGATAGTGCTATTTGTCCAATAATGTACTTTATAGCATTGGTTTTCTGATCCAGGATCCAAATCAAGATCCCGTGTCGAATTTCATCAGAGACCTTGTAAAATCACTACTGAGTTGGGGTCTGTTTTCTGTGAGCTGAGGGTGCCTGACGACTCATCTACAAATAATGAGTGTTTCTCAGGATTGACAGCTCGAGAGGGCTTTAAACTTTTCAAAAACTTCTTTCACTTATTTATCTCACTTGATCCTTACAACACTGCCTGTGAGGTAAGTAGGGCATAGGTTAGTATCTCCATTTTATGGATGAGGAAACAGAGCCTCAGAGGGTCACGCCATGGGTTCAAGCTGGGAGATCTGTGGTCTCGCCCTGGCTTTGTGCTAATCCCCGGACCTTTCCTCCACTCTCCAGCAGATTAGTGGGCAGACGAGAGTTTAATCAGGCCTCGTCCCTGTGGGAGCTGGTGCTGCTGCAGGTGACACCATCTGTCTCCCAGTTGGCCGTTGTCCCTCTGGTGCCAGGGACTAGGCAAGCAGAGGTCTAGAAGAGTGCCAAGGTAGGCAAGTGGGGAGGGCCCGTCCCTCTCCCCTAGTCCTGGCAGCAGTGTTACTCAATGGTATCTGAGTGTCGCAGTGGGGCAACGAGTGGCTCAGGGACCAGTTTTTCTATCCCCTGCAGAAGAGCCTGGTCTAGCTGTTTTATGGTCCTTTCCTGCCACAGGAATCCAGGATGCTGTGGCTGCCTCACCCAGAGCCCTTTGGTGTAATGTGCTCCCTGCCCTTCCAGCTGCCAACCCCTCTGCATCTCTTTGTCCGAGAGCTTTTACTGTGCCTACACACACAGTGAGAGAGACCTTTGCCTGGGACCAAGCCTCAATCAATGTATGGGTACATAAATACCACTGCTCTCTCACCCCTCACCTGGGTGAACTCTGAGACATGGTTTCAAAGTGTGGTTGGACTGGTGCCAGTCTGAGCACCATCTTTCAGTGGTTTGCAAAAAGTACCAAAATTGAGAGTAAGCATTTGGAAACTTCTGCAGTAATTTCATAGAGTAGTCATGGGTCTTGCAGTTTTTTTAATTGGGGCTTGTATATTGTGTGTTTTTAAATTTTTAGAGTAATTCACTTTTATTGTCTATTCAAAAGTATAATGTGGGGGGGGCACTAAGATCCTGCATGTCATGCTGCTGCTGCTAAGTCGCTTCAGTCGTGTCTGACTCTGTGTGACCCGATAGACGGCAGCCCACCAGGCTCCACCATCCCTGGGATTCTCCAGGCAAGAACACTGGAGTGGGGTGCCATTGCCTTCTCCGTGCATGCCATGTGGTGCTGCCAAAAAAAGAGAAAAGTACTGGGTGCTAAAGCTGAAGCTGCAATACTTTGGTCACCTCATGCGACGAGTTGACTCACTGGAAAAGACTCTGATGCTGGGAAAGGTTGGGGGCAGGAGGAGAAGGGGACGACCGAGAATGAGATGGCTGGATGGCATCACCGACTCTGTGGACATGAGTTTGAGTGAACTCCGGGAGTTGGTGATGGACAGGGAGGCCTGGCGTGCTGCGATTCATGGGGTCACGGAGAGTCGGACACGACTGAGTGACTGAACTGAACTGAACTGAATTGGGGGAGGGGTGGAGTACCAGTCCATTGAAGATTAAAAAAACAAACCCTGGTCCTTCAGCATAGGTAGTTTGGGAACTGTTGTCCACTGTTTCCCAGCAGTGAAATTCAGTCCTGGGTCCCATCGCTCAGTAATGCGCACTCTGTCATTTATCTCCCTTCCCTGTTTTGCTTCCTCATCACCTACAGGGCTTCCTGAGATAGTCCCCTAAATAAACTATTTACACATAAATTCTTTGTTGTTTTTTAGTCGCTAAGTCGTGTCTGACTCTTTGTGACTGCATGGACTGTGGCCTCCCAGACTCCTCTGTCCATGGGATTTCCCAGGCAAGAATACTGGAGTAGATTGCCATTTCCTCCTCCAAGGGATCCTCCCAACCCAGGGGTTAAACCTGCATTTCCTGCATTGGCAGGTGAATTCTTTACCACTGAGCCACCAGGGAAGCCCAAATTCTTTTTAAAGTATTTTTATTTATAGGTTTATTTTTGGCTGCCCTGGGTCTTTGTTGCTGTGTGTAAGCATTCTCTAGTTGTGGCCACTGGTGGCTACTCTCTAATTGTGGTGCACAAGCGTTTCATCGTGGTGGATACTCTTGTCGTGGAGCACGGGCTCTAGGTGTGAGATCTTCAGTAGTTGCGGCTCACAGACTTAGTTGTTCCATGGCATGTGGGATCTTCCCAGACCAAGGATCGAACTTGTGTCCCCTGCATTGACAGGCAAATTCTTAACCACAGGATCACCATGGAAGTCCCCCCACATAAACTCTTGCCTCAGGGTCTGCTTTGAGGGGGAACCCAACCCAAGAAAATGATTCCTATTCTGTCAAATTTATTCTAGGACCCAGTGACATTCTGTGATTTTTCAAGTGTTTATACTTTAGGAGATGAAATGCCTAATGTTTTTACATGGAAATACCCTTTCACAAAACTCAAAGACTTCAAGAGCCTTTAGAATCATTCAGGAGGCATTTTCTTTTGTTTTTAAATAATAAGAAAAATGTATCCTTTTCCATTTTAAGAAGCTGTCAGTACTCAGGTCGGGTAATTCAGCGCAATCACCATTGACCCAGGTTTCCCATCAGGAGGCATTTTCTATCTCTCCTATGTCTTCATTCATTTAAAAAAAATTATTATGAGTGAGACTTCCTGGAAGGTGATGTCCTAAGCCGATCCACACCTTTATTTCACAAAACCATCCAACTGCCTACTGCTTTCTACTCCCTTACCCTTCTTCACCCCCATGAAAGCCTTGAACATTGCCTATATTTTGCACCTACCTCCTTAGCCCCAGAGTTCTTGGGACCCTGGGAGAGACCAGCGATGTGAAGAAGGATCATTTTCATTCTGTCTTCTAAATTCAGGGGATTTCAAAAGAACTGATCACAAATCAAAGTAAAAAACTACAGTCTTGGCTTTGTTCCCTGTCTGCTGTTTGTATATTTTAATATGATACACAGGCCGGGGGCGCCTATGGTGGGCCCTGCTGGTTAAAACCACAATCAATCAATCCCAACCTATTTTCAGACCCCGCCAGCCATCAGGATGACTCCCAGAACTCTTGGAGCCTTATTTTTGTTATTTAAAGACTAGTGAAAGGATACAAAAATACTTAATGAAAAGATCAAGCTGACCAAGTGACATACTGGCTTAGGACTGGAGGCCCAGGCTGTCAGAAGGCCATTAGCATCTTGATCTCTGATTACAGGACAGGTGGACAGATTGGGCATCCAGACATGGTTTTATCCCTGCCATTAGGATAGGGTGGCTCTGAGTAAGCCTTGCTACTGTAGTCTAATACAAAAGAGGTGTCACAGGGGCTAACAAGATAGTACTGGTTTGCCACTGTCTTATTAGCCTAGAACTTTGCCCCTAGCCACACCACAGTGGCTAATACTCCAATACTCTAAGCAGTGGCCCAGGACAATACCAGAGTTTCTACAGAACACGTTAATAGCAGCAAAGGCCTACAGTGTCACCTTTGAACTAGGGGTGCCTGATAGACTACAGGCCGACCAGGTACATTTGCATTTCAGATAAACAATATTTGTCAGTATAAGTATATCCCAAATAGTGCATGCTGTCATTGTTTAGTTGCTAAGTCATGTCCAACTCTTTTGCAATCCCATGGACTGTAGCCTGCCAGGCTGCTCTATCCATGGGATTCTCCAGGCAAGAATACTGGAGTGGGTTGTGATTTCCTCCTCTAGGGGATCTTCCTGACCTAGGGATTGAACCTGCATTTCGTTTGTCTCCTGCATTGGCAGGTGAATACTTTACCATTGTGCCACCCGGAAAGCCTGAACTGGGGGTATCCTTATACTAAAAAAGAAGATTGCCTATCTGAAATGCAAAGGTAACTGGCCATCCTGTATTTTTAGTTGCTAAATCTGGCAGCCTTACCTTGGATCCCTGTGGCCATTTCTGCATGCCCATCCCCGCAGCTTCCAGTGGTTTTGCTCCCAGTGGGCTGCATCTCTGATTCTTCTTGGCAGGCCTGCTCTTGGGCTGCTGGAGCTGCTTTGCCTGCAGATGTGGAGAGTGGAAGTGCCTGGAAGTTTACACATCCCCCCACCCTGCTCCAGGGTGGTCCTTAGCCAAGCACCAAGGATTGTGGGGGACAGGATTGTGAAAGACTAGCTCTGGTGCCCTGGGTCCAGCAAGGTCAGACTGAAGCTCCCCTCTGCAGAGCTGGTGGGCCTAAGATTATGCATGCACGTGCAATTGGCTTCCTCCCCTTACCTGTCCTGCTTGCCCCACCCACTTCCCAGTGTCTTCAGGGAGCACTTCTTTCAGCAGCTGTTTGCTCTGGAATCCTCAGCTCAAGGTCTGCTTTGGGGGGAACTCTGCCTAAGACAGCTAAGCATGGGAGGGGTCTTCAGGGGGTGGGTGAGCTGATGAAGTTTTGAAGAGGGAAGGGAAAGGCGATGGGGAAAGCTTCCAGGGAGAAAAGCTATATGTGGGAGAGGGAGCCAGTGAAATTAAGCCACTCTGATTCCTGATTCCTTCCTGGGTGCACCAGAACCGAAGGGTTGACAGCCAGTTGGCCTCCTGAGAGGGGACTAGGCACCTACATCTTTCCAGGGAACCCACTGCTATCAGGGATGCTCCAAAGTGCAAGTTCATGTTGAGGGCCTTTTAGCCAGATACCAGCCGTCATTCTCTGAGTCTGCTTGGCTCAGTCTGGCTGCTGGTAAGACTCAGCAAGTGCTTAACATGCTGCCTGGCAGGTAGAAGGTACCCTGGATATGCAGGAAGAATGAATGTATAAATGGAGTGACTCCACATCCTTACAGCCCATGCGCCATGCCTCCCCAAGGCCTACCTGGTGGGATCCAGTCTCTTAAAACACTGCAAATGTGCCCAAGACATAGGACGTTTAACAAGTCTTTCGACTCTTCTTTTTATTTATTTTTTTAAAATGAAGTATAGTTGATTGACAACGTTGTGTGAATTACTGCTACATAGCAAAGTGACTCAGTTGTATACATATATACATTTAAAAAATATTCTTTTCCTTTATGGTTTATCCCAGGATGTTGGCTATAGTTCCCTGTGTCATGCAGTCAGACCTTATTGTTTATCCATTCCATATATAACAACAAACCTTTAGATTCTTAAGAGCTGGGGCATGGAGGATACATACAATGCTGGGCCAGCTCCGGTCCCTTAAAAAGGAAAGGTCATTCTCAACCTTGGCTACTCATTAAAATAACTGGGAAAGCTTGAAAAAAAATCCTGATGCTTGGGTCTCACCTCCAGAGATTCTGTTTCCATGGGTCAGGGTGTGATTTGGACAACAGAATTTTTAAAAAGCTTCCAGGAGAATCTGTTATGCACCTAGAGTTGAGAACCACTAGACTAAAAAATTCCGTGCCTGGATGGAATGCCTCAGGACACCTTAGATTACATGGGATGACAGTGTTGGAGATAGTCAAGGTGTTTGGTTAATTGGGCTCCATTATTTAAAATTCTAGAGTGTCTGCATTTAAGGAAATAAATGGTTCTTAGATTGAAAAAAGCTTTTCTATTTCAGCAGTTACTAAAGTGGTTCTTAAACTTAAGTGTAGATCAGAATCACCTGCAGGGCTTGTGAAAACACAGGCTGTTGGGCTCCACCCCTAGAATTTCTGTTTTGGTAGGTCCAGGGAAAGGCCCCTGGAGAAGGCAATGGCACCCCACTCCAGTACTCTTACCTGGAAAATCCCATGGACGGAGGAGCCTGGAAGGCTGCAGTCCATGGGATCGCTGAGGGTCGGACATGACTGAGCGACTTCACTTGCACTTTTCACTTTCATGCATTGGAGAAGGAAATGGCACCCCACTCCAGTGTTCTTGCCTGGAGAATCCCAGGGATGGGGGGACCTGGTGGGCTGCTGTCTATGGGGTCGCACAGAGTTGGATACGACTGAAGTGACTTAGCAGCAGCAGCAGGGAAAGGCCCCAGTATTTGCAATTCTGAAAAGTTCCCAGGTGATGCAGATGCTGCTGGTCTGTGGAGCTCAGCTGGAGAAACACTGAGTTACTATGAACTATATTTGGGGCTGAGCTGACACTTTTGTGGATACGTTTTGCTTTCACTCATTCATTCCTTTTTGGTTTATCCCTCAAAAGTATCCTTAAGGATTGTGTATTAGTTTTTTTATTTTGTGTTATCACACTCTGTAACAAACAGTCCCCCCAAATCTCAATGACTTACAACTACTAATGTTTATTTCACAGTTGCAGATCTGGAGGTTGCCTGGGCTAGATTTGAGTCCAGGCTTCAGTTTGGGTTCATGTTTGTCCTACACGGATTCATTTGGAGACCCAGGCTGAAGCAAGGGCTACCTGGGACATGCTCTTTTCGAAAAGGAGGACAGAAGATTCAAGAGGGCTGGTGAAAATGTAAAGCTTTAGCTTTTAATTGACCCACTGTCACTTTCACCCACGTTCTACCAGCCAAAGCGATTCACGTGGCCAAGCTCAAAGTCAGAGGATGGGGAGATATATTCTGTCCACAGTAAACAGTGTCAGAGACAAGGAGTAAAGAAAGAACAATGGACAAATATCATTCTATCTGTCGATCTAGCCCAGCCTGTTAGGTTTCAGGCTACACATGAAGTCCTGCAAAGATGCAGGAAGATAAAACAGGGTCCTAGCCTCTGAGACACACAGACTGACAAGACAGGCAAACAAAGATACAAGAGGGTGATATGGATGAGTGGAGGGCAAATGAGCAGCAGGAGCATGGAGGTGGGAATGACTCTCATTGCTGGGATGTCTACCCTCCCACATGGTGCAACCACAGCCCTTGAAACTGTGCCCAGGCTTCACTTCTGGGGGCCAGGACTGTGTGTGGGAGCAGCCGAGCTGGCCCACAGCTGCCAGGCATAGAGCAAAAGGAATTGAATCTGTGCCTGGGCTGGGGCAAGTTTGTTCCAGAAAGAAAGTACCTAGCCCAAAGCAGAGAACAATGGAGAAGGAGAACTGGCTTTTTATCAAAGGGCTGGCGCAGAAAACCAGAAACACGAGTGAGACTTTGCGGAAGAAAAACCTATGGTGATTTTTGGAAGCCTGAGGTTGGAGGGTAAAGGCTGCTTGATGGGGGTTCTATTGCACTGAGTTGGAGTCAGGGAAGGCTCTATGAAAGTCATCAAGTTGGAGGATAGGAAAAGGGACGTGAATCTGGGGAACTTTCCCAGAAAAGAGGGCATTCCGACTGGGGTGTGGCTAGTGAGTAGGAGTTTGTTAGTATGTGGAGGTTAGATGGTAGGAAGAGGGGTTAGAGGGGTTTGGGTGATAATTCCAGGGGCACACAGACCCCTCCTTTCCCTATAAAATTTCTGCAGTTGTTACCTTTGACTCGTTCATGCCCCACCACAAGCCGGCATTCTGTTTGATGCTCCAGGCTACCCTGCTGTCCACAGCTGTCTCTCTATTTTGCAGGTCACTGAGGTTTTATTGCCTCTGAGGTTCAAGGATTTTTCCTCTTTGAGTAATTACTGCTGAAATAATGTGGTTTGATCTCTGAGTGATTATAAAACTCTGAGACTCCCGAACAGTGTAACTTAGACTGACTTTTCCAGGAACTGGGGCCCAGAACCAACATCCCCAGCGGTGGGCTCAAACACATGATCAGCCAGGATGCCCTCCCTTCAACTACCCTCCCTGTGTGGGTGGAGGAGATCCCTGCCTCCTGGGAGTCCTTGCTCTCCTCCCAGAGACTGGGTCAACTTTTGGTGAGAGCTTCTATTTTTAGAGAAGCATAATAAATCCCTCAGGGTGGCATGATTAAACACTCCAAGGTCTTAAAGTCATCTTTTAAGGGATCTAAAGGTGCTCATGAAAATGCAATTTCTGGGGAGTCTGCCATGACATCCTTAAGCTTCTGAATTGGATGAACTGATGAGGCTAGCAGGACAACTCCATAAAGAAAGGCATTTTAGATGGAAGTAAAAACTTGCTCAAAGGCATGAAGTGGTACACATGGCAGAGGTGTTGGGAGAACATGCTCAGTAGATCTGGGCCAGTGGAAATGGTTGGGGCTGGAGAATGACACCGTTGCAGGGGACAGACAGTGGCTAAGAGGGTTGGGCTTTGCCTTGTAAGAGGTGGGAACCAGAAAAGCGGTTCAAAAGGAGAAGTGGCATCCTCCAAACTTCATCTAGTTTCTGCTGAAAGTCTTGAGGAAGATGGAGGAGACTGGAGAGAGATGAGAGGGAACCCTGGTTAGGGTTTCCCTGGTGACTCAGATGCTAATGGATCTGCCTGAAATGCAAGAGACATAAGAGACACGGGTTTGATCACTGCGTCAGGAAGATCCCCTGGAGAAGGGCACAGCAACACACTCCAGTATTCTTGCCTGGAGAATCCCATGGACAGAGAGCCTGGCAGGCTGCAGTACATGGAGTTGCAAAGAGTCAGACACAACTGAGCGACTAACACTTTTACTTTGACTGGTTAGGGTCACGTCGCTGGAGCTGGGGAAGAGAAAATGCAGTCCAACCTTTAGTATTTTCAGCAGAAATTTCAAAGTCAACCTCCTAGAGGGATGGAGAGGGTGATGTAACAGAGGGAGTAGGCTGGAATTTTCTTTTTCCCAAATGGCATGATAGGCTTTGTGTGTGAGATGCAGATACATTTTGCATGGTAATCATGGGAGAAGAATCTCCATTTCCACCAAGATATACGTTCCCTTCCACTTTCCTTTTAAAGACTTGTCTGTCTCTTTTCTGAACTTTTGAGAGAGACATGAGTATATAAGGAATATTTCACTCTCCTCTTAGTAACCATACCAGACCCAACAAATGAAGAGAAATGATTTATTGCAACTGATACCTGGCCTCAATGTCAAGGAGTAAAACAGGGTGCTGGAGACTGTAAAGCACCAGACAGACATGGGGCCATGGCTTCTCTGCTTTAGCTGCTGAGATCAGATTTTCTTTTTTCTTCTTTTTTGAGATCAGATTTTCTAATTTTGCAAATGAAACAGGGAAATTATTTTAACATAAAGTCTTTCAATTTTGAAAAATTGGCTCTAATTCACACTTTTTTTTACAATGCTATATATAGAGGCCAGATGGGGGTGTGGATCCCGATTTGCACCTGTGCCCCTAGATCTTCACTGGGGATAGTCCCCTTCAATGCAGGATTGTCGTCTTCCCCCAAGAGTGACATTTTCAAGACTGACATGATCCAGATGACAGGGCTGTATCAAAGGGCCAGAGGACCAGGAAGGGCATGGGGGCCCAGATGGTGATTCTCAAAGAACTATAGGGGGAGGAAGGCTTTTGCTTCTGGATCTGGTTCTTCCCTTTTCCTGGGACTACTTCCACCAGATGATGCTGCCTGCTCCCCTTTCAATGATGTTTGATACAGTGAAATCTAGATCAGTCAAAAGTGCACGGGTGGTGGTAGTCATGGCAGGGGGCAGACAGTTGCCTGCCGAGAACCCACTGAGGCTGGAGGGCAGCCAGGCTGACTGGATTCGGCTCCTAAGGCTGCTGTAACAAAGAAACCACGAGCTATATGGCTTGAGAATGAAACTCTGGGAGGAGGAGGGGGAGCAAATAGATAATCTGCCTGATGAAGCTCTGACGGTTCTGAAGTAATGCCCCAGGGGCCCTCAGGAGCCTGTGCCTCAGATGTCACCATCCAGTGCTGCATATATGTGTGGCCTCCCACATGTCCACCCTCCTTTGCTGCTGTGGGAATCTTGCATTTGAGACTTCGTGGCCTCCTCCCTGCTTTTGTGCCTCCCCCCATGCTGGCTCTAACAGGAGGGTCTCTGGTCCCCAAGGGCAGAAGGAACCATGTCCATGTAGGAAAGGGGGCAGGGAGCCCAAGGAGCATGTGCACCACCTCCTTTGGAAGTTTGCCTCCCCGAGGCAGAGATGACATTAACTGCCATCAAATCTAACGTTCCTCGGAGCTTTGAGTCTTCTCTCCACGGTCTCTTCTCAGGGTCACCCCATCCTTGAAAAAAATCGCAGAGACAGGGCACTTGCTGCCCCCAAGGCAGCCCAATTCATTTTAGACAACTCTAATCTTTATCAAATTCGTCCTGAGGCTGAGTCAGAATCTGCCTCCCTGGCACTTCACCCCTTAATCCTGGTTTATCCACTGGGGCCTGGCGCGCAAGTATAATTCATCAAATCGTCGGCTATCAGAGCAGAGGGCCACCAAAGGCCAACCCCTCATCTTAAGGTCCTTCTCCTACCTTGGCTGGAATTGTCTGCCACTTGTATGAATCTGCTTCTCCCCTGGATTTGAATAGAATGTGATTTTCATTTCCTTGCCAGGCTTGGATGCCCTTTTGGCAAAGTCACCTTGGCCTTGTCATCCCAGGAAGAAGGGAGGGTGGCAAAGGTGCTCTTTACAGCTCTTTGAAGAACCAGATCCAGAAGCATAAGCCTTCTTCCCCCTATAGTTCTTTGAAGATCACCATCTGGGCAAGTGGAGGAGTCATGGTCGCAGATACGGCAATGGCAACAGGCCTGTCTGAACACAAACCGTGAGCATCCACATGACCCATTCCTGCAAACAGCTGCCGCTCTTCCTGCTCGCACCCCTGCCCCCAGGCCCAATATAAAAGCACACCCATCATCGTATTTATAGAACTAGTAAATAAAGAATAAAATAGCAAGTTAAAGTAGGTTTTGATTGCCTACGTGTTGGTAAAACCCAGCTGGAATAATTTGATTCATGCATGGAAAAATGCCTCTGAAGCATGGCCTTTTTTTAGTGCGCCAGAACTGAGTCCCTGAAGCCGTGGATAGAAATTTCTGCTCCTCAAGTTTGGCTCCGAGACTAAGAATTAAAATCTAAAACGAGATTCCAAGAGAACTAATTATTTGCTCCCTTGAAATATACCAACTAGCCTTTCCCCAATCTTGCAGACAAAGCTGCTGAATGAAGGGGTAAAATGGTCCCCTGTGGCCTCCAGCCTCTTTCTGGGAGGTGTCTCCCTGAACCCCTATGGAAGGGACCGGAGCCCTGTGTGCTCTGTCAGGACTCTGGACATAGCCCCACGGCACAGAGAACTGTGTTTTTAGGCAAAATTAGCTACTTCGTGAATTTGATCGCTGTTCCCAGTATCAAGGGGCTGTGACTCATTTTATATTGTGCAAGTAGTTTTAGAGGAATGAAAAAATCTATCCTTCCTACCCTCAACCACCCACTCCCTCAGAAAAGGGTTTCCCCTTCCCAAGATGCCAGATTGCTTTGCAGACAATGCCATTCACTCTTTATGGGAGATTCTGCGTGAAGTTGGCATGGAGAAGGCATCATTACTCCTGTCCTAGGCTGTCCTCTGGTTCAACGGACACTAGATTTATCCAGGGTAGCTGGTAGCAGTTGCTGCTTCTGTCTACAGGGCCCTTAGTTACACCTGTGCAAGCATCTGTGTGTACACACACACACACGTGCACGCGCGCACATACACACACGCACGTGCATACATACCTGTATACATGAAACTTCAATATGGTGACCTCAAGAGTGAGTTTGAAAAATACTTTTGTTTTAGAAACTGTGGGCTGGTGGAAAGGAGCTCTAATAATTAAGAGCTGTGCTTTGGGGATCTGATCCCAGGAGACAAACTCTCAGAACATGTTCCTTCACTGCTCTTGACAGGTTTTCTTTTCCTTTGCTACCTGGCCTACTGATTTGGCATCCAATTGGATTTCTGAGATTTGTCTTAAAAAATAGGAATTCTTCTGAAAGGATGAAGGCATTCCTGCCCCACCACCCCCTGCCTCTGCCCCTGCCCCCCCACACCAAAGTCAGTCACATTTTAGTGAGAATTAGTCCAATAAAATTGCTTTCCTCTGAACACCTTTTGAATTTAGCTATAGTGAGAAAGTAAGATTGGGAGAAAGAGGGTGTGAATTTAGGAACAATGGCAACCCACTCCAGTGTTCTTGCCTGGAGAATCCCAGGGACGGCGGAGCCTGGTGGGCTTCCGTCTGTGGGGTCACACAGAGTCGGACACGACTGAAGTGACTTAGCAGTAGCAGTGCCTTAGAGAGGTGAAGAGACTTACAGGGTCTGAGGCCTTGGATGAAGGGAGGGAGATGAGATGGAAAATGAGTGAGGAAGGCAAATTCCCCCTCTTTTGTCACATTACACAGACTTTTGGCTTTGCCATTTTCTAACATTCAGCTGCATGTGACAGACTTTGGTGATTTGTCTAAGGAAACCGACCACTGTTTCCATGGGGGACATTTGTTCCCGGTTCTGAACAACCAGCTTGCAAGGGAATTTTTTCAGTCACTAATTTAGGCTGGGCAAATGATGAAACTGACATTCAGAAAGGCCAAAAGGTGTCACATGTGTCAGAGTGAAAAAAGGCATTCCTCCAGACGTAGGGTGCATGCCAGAGATCAAGGAAGTGCTTTCAGCACAAAGAAATCCACGAGGACAAGCCTGCAGTGTCATGGTCCAGTGCTTTGTCATTGCATTCTGCCCAACTCCTCCACTCCCTGCTAGCCTTTATTTTGAGTTCTACCTTGACAAGGGCTTTCTGCAGTGTTGCCCGGAAGTGTCCGAATCCCCGTCTGCTGCCAAGGGCATCTCTGTGAGAAGTTCATTCTTGCCCTGAGAAATTTCCATGGAAACCAAAGTATCCATATTGCAATGATTGCCACTGCTCCAGCAATTGAAATGATGCCCAGCTTCTTGTCATCAGGATGCCACTAGAATGGTCAGGATCCTATCCCTGCGATGTGTAGGCAGGGGTCAGTACACGGAGGAAAGAGGACCTGACCCATCCCAACACTTGGGACTGGTGAAACCCAGTAGGAGTGGTGGTGACTTAGCATCTATCATATGAGAAAAGACGTTTGCACTTTGGAGTGCAAACACCTGCAATTGTATGCAATGTGTCATGTGTAACATTTCAGAGGGACAGGAGCTCATTGTTTTTCAGTTGTCATAGGAGTCCTGATCATTCCCCCTGCCACCACCAAAGATTAAAGAATTGCATGCCAGAGACCAAGGAAGTGCTCACAGCACAAAGAAATCCAGGTGCACAGGCCTGAAGGGTCATGGTCAAGTGCTTTGTCACTACATTTTGGTACGAGCTTCACAGCTAATGATTTCATGTTAGAGGAGATAGTCAAATAAGGAAGATACCTAGTAAAACAATTGCCTCGGACAGAATAAGTAAAACTAGGCTGCAGTAACAAACTCAGTGGCTTAATATAAAAAAGCTTGTTCCTTACTCTCCATGCCTGATGTGGGTGGGCCAGGAGAGTATGCCCACCATAGTCACTCAGACACCCAGGTTGAGAAAGTTTTCACCTCCTACATAAGCTTCCCCCATCATTACAGCAACAGAGAGCAAGTTGGCCTCTAAGCTTGAGGGCTGTCAAGGCTCCACCCAGGAGGGCTCGATTGTAATTGGCCCAAACAAGCCACACACAGGGAGCTAACTCCCCAACAAGAGGGGGATGTCCCATCCAGCCATGTGCCCAAACGGAGACGCAGAATATTTGTGAACAGCCCTAATGACTCCCGCTGAGATATAAAATTTTTTGAAAGAAAACCATAAAATGTTCAGCTCATCCACTTTAAAAATTAAGAGCAAGGAACATAAAACTGTATTCAATAAATATAGCAGATAATAAAAAGAATTTCACGTCCACGTTATGGCCAATTAAGATAGAAAAAGTTAAGGAGAAAGAGATTGAAAGAGAGGGAGGGAAAGAAAGTGAGAGGGGAAAGAATTGGGAAGAAAATAGGAGGGGCTGTTATGGGGAGAAGGTAGGGCAGGACAAAGATCCACCGTGGCAAGGTGGGTCTTTTCTGCCAGCTGAGCCCCCATATCTCATACTGTTTCACCCCAACCTGTGGCCCCAGGAGGCCAGAGCCTCAGGATCCTGGCAGTCTTCCAACTTTCCCAGCACCCCATCTTCTCTGGGAGGTGCTCCCAGGAAACAGCAGCTCCCCACCCCCAGTACCCTTAATGGGGCTTTTTGCAGGAAGCACCTTCACATGTGTGTTTCATGGAGGCAGTATACAAAAGGCCATCAAAGTGAAGCTAAAAGCCAGGCATGGCCCAGGGTCCAGTTTCCCACCCCAGGCCATCCCCTATCACTTTCAGCCACGAGGGGTTCCTTCAGTGTGTGAGGACCACTGCACAAAGGCTGGGGACCCACCAAAGTGTGTCAAAACAGTGAAGCAAACCTCCTTCCCTATTGCAGGAACTCAAGTAACTGCACATGGTGAAACTATTACATAAATATGCTAAGCACATATTTTATAATAAAAAAGACTTGTTCGTTCTCTCTGTACGTCTGCATGTTTTAAAGGCATCAACTAGCCCCAAGTTCTGCGTCTTCCTCCACCCGCACCCTTCTCTCAGCTCCTGGAGCTGAGCCTGCCTTTTTCCCAAGGAAAGCGATGCGTATGAGGCCATGCCCCTGTAACCATCTGCTTTCCCCCTACCCCAAGGCCCACTGCTGAAGAACAGAGAGGTTCCCCCAGGACTTCTCTCTGTGCCCCTGAAGGAGGTACATATGTCACTGAGAGATGGGCAGAATCGGGGGTCAAGGGTGGAACCTTGGGGGACACAAGACTGGAGTGTCTTGTATTTTCCAGATCAGCCTTTGTTCCTTCTTCACTGCCATCACCCTAAACTAAGATGGTGATAACACTCAAGAGCCGCGGCCCCTGCCTCAGTGAACTGCTGCTGTTTAACCAGCTACCCCAAGATTTAGTGGTCCAAAACATGACTGTTTATTATTTTTTGCTTATCTGTGTCTTGGCCAGGTGCTTCTTCCAGTCTGGGTTGGGCGCTGTTGATCTTCCCTGGGCTCATTCATGGGTCCATCCAGCTGGTAAGTTGGCTGGGGCATCTCTCTCCCTCTGCCAGGCTAGCTCTGGGGCTGTTCATAAGGCCATCGTAGGGTTCCAAGAGCAACAAGGGAACAAGTCCCAATGCTCAAGTGCTTTTCAGACTCTGATTGGGTCACTTTCATCCTATCTCATTGGCCAAAGTATGTCACATGGCCAATACAGATTAAGGGGTAGGGAAATAGGCTTTATTTCTTGATGGGAGGAGTTATAAAGTCATATTGTAAGGATGGAGATACAGGGAGGGGAATAGTTTGGAGTCACTTGTGCACCCCACTACTCCTGAATCTTAGCCTTTCTCTTCCACTTCTTCTCTGGCCTAGGGTCCCCCAGTGTACCTCCCCTCCACCCCATGATCCAGGGCACACCATCAGTATGGGGCCAACTTGTACTACAGTATGAGAGATATTCATTGGAAGGACTAATGCTGAAGCTCCAATACTTTGGCCACCTGATGCAGAGAGCTGACTCATTGGAAAAGACCCTGATTCTGGGAAAGACTGAAGGCAGGAGAAGCAGGGGACCACAGAGGATGAGATGGTTGGATGGCATCACCGACTCAATGCACATGAGTTTGAGCAAGCTCTGAGAGTTGGTGATGGACAGGGAGGCCTGGTGTGCTGCAGTCCATGGGGTTGCCAAGAGTCAGACACGACTGAGCAACTGACCTGAACTGATTAGAAATTTCAGATGCCATTACACATAGGCAAAGGGACCATCTCTGGGAATATATGACAGCAAAAACAAATCCAAATAACTGTGGGTTTAAATAAAATAGAAAGCTCTCTCTCTGAGGTTAAACAGCTAGAGACCAAGGTTTCTTCCAGCTCACTGATTTACCACTCTCTGGATAGCTTCCCTTGTCTTCGTGGTTAAAAAGGCTGCCAGAGCTCCAGCTACCACATCTGTAGGCAGTGATATGGAAGAAAGGTAGAAGAAGGACATACTCTCTCTTAAAGGAGAGCTTCTTAAGTCTCATCCACACTTGCTTCTTCACTGGTCTGAAATTAGTGATCCTCATGGGTACAGGACACACCTACCTGCAAGGGAGGCTCAGAAAAAGCTGGGGCACACTGATACTTCTAATAAATTTCCTGTGACTAAGGAGGATGAGCAGAATGCATCTGGGGGATCTTTGCCAAACAAGGTATTTCACAAACATGTTATGTGTCTGTGAAATCAAAATCCCCTAGGCAAATGTCACTCCCCTGTGGTCCAACAGCCCCTTGGGCAATGCTCTGAGAGGGCCCAGGAGTGTCACACCAACTTCATCCCAAGGTTGTGGTTCTTTTTCATTTTCTCCCAATTTTAATTGAGATATGACAACCACACAGCAAAGATCACAAAGCTTAAGTGTACAGCTTGATGACTTCTTACAGATGTATGTATCCATGTAACCACTAACTAGATCAAGTTATAGAACATTTTCAGTACTCCCCCCAACCAGAAGGTTCCCTCCTGCCTCTATTCCATCAATGCCCGCTCTCAGAAGTAACCGTGAGTTTTATCACCATTGAGATAATAGGTTCTTTTCAGGCTGTGCAGATTCTTCCAAAGGGGACCTGTTCTGTTGGCCTCTGCTGTCTACCTGTGTTTTTTCAGGCAACCTTCCTCTCTGCCTGTCTACTGCAGCCAAGCAGGAAGAGAATTAAGAAGCAAGGTTGTAGCACCCAGGGTAAGGCAGAGGAGTGAGTAAATATAAACCCTTTCTTCTGAGGTTGACTAGAGATACAGTTTCACATTACAATACCCTGTTTACTGTGCTCGGGTAGGACCTTCAGAAACCCAGATTATAAAAGAGCACTAAAGTAGTCATGCCCAGGAATCTGCTCCTCCGCTCTCCTCTCACTAAGCTTTTATTAGTTCTCTGGTCCTTGTCTCACCATCTCTCAAGCCTTCATGTTCCCGAAGTTAAGATGGTCTTTCCTGCCTGGTCATGTTCTCCCTGCTGGCACCCTATCAAAAAAACCTCAATGGTTTATAGGATATTTGGACACACTCTTTGTGACTGCCATGAATGATGCATGCAAGCATATGGAGACCCACTTTGGTTCAGTCTCATGGACTTTATGGCATCACTTTTCAAAGCACCGTCCCCAGATCAACAGCTTGGATTTCAGATAATCGGGTCCCATCCCAGACCCTCTGCATAAGAATTTGCATTTTCACAGGATCCCCGGGGGATTCAACTGCCCATAATATTTAGGTCATAACACCAAGAGGGGCTCTAAGGTGGCATGGGTACTTTCTCAGGAAGTAGGCATCCCCAGGGGCCCCTGGGTCCAGGTGGCCGCCTTCTAACCTCTGTGCCCCAGGTAGGAGCTGGGCAGAAGTGTCCTACTACTGTATTATTCCATGAGGGCTTAGTTGCTCCACCTTCTTCTTCTTGTTTTTAAATGGCTCTTCTGTTGCTTATTTGGCTGTGCTGGGTCTTTGTTGCTGCGTGGGCTTGCTCTAGTTACAGCGAGTGGGGGCTCCTCTCTAGTTGCGGTGTACAGGCTTCTCACTGTGGTGGCTTCTCTTGTTGAGGAGCACAGGCTCTAGGGCACAGGCTTAGTAGCTGTGGCTCACGGGCTTAGTTGCTCCACAGCATGTGGGATCTTCCTGCCCAGGGATCAAACCCATGTCTCCTGCACTGGCAGGAGGATTCTATATCACTGAGCCACCAGGGAAGCCCATTCTACCTTCTTGACTCTGTCACACCGGCTCTAGTTTTGGAAACTCTTTCCTTACTACTGATCTACAAGCCCTTAGCTGCAACAGAAAGGCAAAGGTTTTATGTAAGTTTTGCACAAATGTGTTTGGCAGAAATACCTGGTTTGAGCTGATGTGAGGCTTTTTATAGTCATTATTTATCCTACTTTGTGTGAGTGTTCATATGTTTGAACACAGCAATATTAATATGTCTGATTACCCTCCAGGGGATGCTTCATAAGATATGGTTTCTACAGATCTTGCTTTTCTAATATAGAAAAACCTCTCAATTCGGAAACTTCTCTGACCCAAAAGGGTTGAATGGGTTCTAGACCTTTATCTCCTTTTCCTCCTCATAGATGATGCAGTCAATTTCTTTAATTTTCCCTCTTGTTTTAAATAATACTAAAAATAATCATTATTGATTATAAGATTAATTCTTATTTAGAAAAATTCAGATTATGAAAATAGAGGATCCTGCCTCAGCTCTTGGTCACAGAATGGCATCTGTATTTTTCTTTTCTGTGCATGCGTACAGGTGCACCCAGAAACACCCATGTGTGCATGTACATTTTAATAATAAAATGCAATCGTACCTTGCATAGCCATCTGCACCACACCCCCCACCCCACCCCATCCCCCCGCCGCCACTGCACACTCACTTAATATATCAGAAGAAGTTTATGTTTGGCAGATGCTGTTGGTATCCGACCGGCTGTATCCCTGGAGTCTTCCCACTTTCCGGCGTGCCTTCTAACTGCCACGGTCCGCATCTTTGGGTTTGAGCACTTTCCCAATGTGCTGCCAAAAGCAGAGAGGGCTGGCTGGAAGTGCCAGGGAATTAACTACCCAGGGAGCAGCCCTCAACCTAGGAATCTCAGGAGTTGCTGTTTAATTTTGCCAGCTCCTGCACTATTTCTTGGGCGTGATAACTCTGGGGCATTTCCTCAAACTCCCCTGCAGGAATAGGCCCCAGCGGCCCACAGGGATAACTAGTTTGAGAACACACCTCTTTAAACCTGCCTTCCCTTCCCTGCCTCCCTTCCCCACTCCCCTCCACCTCCCGTCCACACCTCTCCTGTGTTTCCTTCACCTCTTGAATAAATAATTTGCACTCTAATGCTTGTCTTAGGGTCTGTTTCTGCAGAAATCCAAACTATGACAATCGAGAGGGACTTTTTGCTTTGTTATTAACTGCTGAGGATGCCACAGTCTGGATACACCATTTCTTTAACCGTTCCTCCTATTATTAGATAATTACGGTGCTGCTAATTTTTCAACATGACAAATGAGGCGGGTAGACTTCTTGGTGTATTTTTGGAGGCAAGCATTTCTCTTAAGATATTTTGGATGTTGCGCCATCTTCTCTTTTAGTGTGTCTGCTCCGTCTAGGCAGGTTCTGTTCTGCTTCTCTGCTCAGAATCTGCGTTCCCCTGGGAGCTGGTGCCAGACTGGCTTGGCCAAGGTGACCACCTGTCCCACTTTTCCCGGGTTGGAGAGTTTCCTCAGGACACGAGACTCTCAGTGCTATTACTAAGACAGTCCCTGGCAAACCCAATTGGTTGGTCACCCTAATTTCTGCTCCTTCAGCCAGGCTTTCAGTTTCCAGAGCTTTAGATCCCTCAGCCTCCACACCCAGGATCTCCCATCCTAGCCACCTCTGGGTCTGCCTTCCAGCTCATGGTGGAGTGGGGTTTTGGCGGGGGGCAGCTTCTGCTCCCAGGAGCCAGCTTCATTACTAAACACAAGCACAGCTACAGTTGTACAATTGTCCCTCAGGCTGTGACATCATAGCAACCCTATGAGGTGAGGACTCGAAGTGGCTTTGATCAATGAGGTTCAGAGAGATTAAGCAACTTGCCCAAGGTCACACAGCTAGGATGGGATGCAATCCAACTTGGGTTTGGGCCTGTGTGATCTGAAGACCCGAATTTTTTGCTGCCTTTCTTGAGCCAGGCCTGCCACATCTTCACCAAAGTTCGTCAGCTATTTTAACATGTTGGTAACTTCTCCCATCAGATGCCATTTTTTCAGGTCCCACCCCCACCAAAACCAAAAAAGTCCAGGTGATTACTTGGTTTCCTTTTCCCTGGTCCTGTCTCTTCCTTTCTCAATTCCTGGATCACCGATTCTCCTGCATTTTCCTCATCCTGGCCTCGCCGTTGACACTTACAGCAAGAAAGAAGCCCCGTTAGTTTTGAACAAGGTAGGGTTTCTTATTACCACACTGAGACACAGATAGGAAAACAGAGCCACACAGGAGGTGTGAAAGGCTGAGGCCACACATGCAGAGTCTGACTTGATATCCAAGTTTGCCTCTTCAATCTTGGGTTGTCTCCATACACACACGGTGTTACCAAATGTCCTGTTGGTCCACCCTGCTGTCTAGATTACTAAGGGCAGGAAGCCACATGGGACCTCCCTTGGAGGCACAACCATGGTTTTTGTGTTTATCAACATTTAGCAAAGTGAATTCCAGTTTCCCTGGATGTATCTGTGAAGGAGACAAACAGAACAGTTCCCTGGGGAACTGGGAGCCTGAGAAAGGGCCTACTTCACCTTGCAGTTATCCTCGGGCCATCTGGCTGGAGCGACCCTTCCTGCAGGAGCCTGCGCAGTGCCTCTCCATGCTGTGGCTCCTGTGGCGTTGACACGTAAGGCCTGCAAAGCCCTTAGAGGGAAGGCTCCGCCAGGGGCCCAGGGGCCAGGAGAATGCAGGCCCTGTTCAACTGTCGCTCAGCAACGCCACACACAAACATTTGCTGACAGGAAGAGGAGAGCGGCATTAAAGCTGTCTGACAGGGAGGTGATGGGGCAGCCGGGAGAGGCGGAGGTAGACAGTGTGTAATTGCCAAGCCGGAAGGCTGGCCTATGGCCAGCACATTGAGTTTAACCGCCTGTGTCACTGCCCTCCACATCCAAGGAGGATACTGCCTGCGGCCATGTTTCCAGGCTGAGTGCCCTGTCGTGGTCTGGCCTGCGCTGACCCTAGGAGGACACATGTGGGGTCAGCTTTTGGCATGGGTCCCCTCTGCCTCCTTGAACAGCCTGGGCAGCTGCACTCAGACCCAAGTGTGGAAGGAAAGGCCTGCTGCTGCGAGCTGGAACTCTTGAAAGAGCCTCTGAGAAACCAGTGGGGCCCACAGAGGGTCATAGGGTGACCACAGGCCCTTTTCCCTGACACTGTCCCACAGGGAGACCTGGAGCTCGACCTCAGTCTGGAGGCCAGTGCCTCAGCCTGGAGCCAGTGCCGACCCTATGAGGTGCCAGAGGGGTTTGAGGGGAAAGAAATCATTTCTATCCTCACAGAATTCCTTGGAGAATCCTCCCCTCAATTCCTTGAGGACATCTTCGCCTGGAAGGCTGAAGACTCTCTCCTGGCTTCTGTGGTTCCTCCTCCTACCGCCCACATGCATCTCATGACCCTCCCGCTCAGCACTAAAATGAGTGACAAAGCCCCTTCCAACCCACCCCCAGTGGCTGTGCGCTGGGGACCCAGGAAAGAGATGGATGCGGGGAAGAACAGCCACAAAGCTGTGCCCCCCAAAGGCAGCCGGCCCCTTGGGCTGTAGAAGAAGGTCAGCCTGCCAGCAGGCTGTAAAATCTGATAGTGGTCCGGTAGCTTCCAAGAAATAATTATTCCCAGGAAAGTGTTTTCAAGTTTTAGATAAACTGCTATTTAAGAAGCAGAGAGGACAGAACCCGAACAGTGGCAACTGTCTGCGGCTTCCCCCAGCGGGCTGGTCATTAACCATTGCTCCCAGAGCTAAAGGCTGCAGCGCTATCCCCAATTAACAGCCACATTCCAGCCAGCTCCCTGTTTATCAAGGCATTAGCGCTGACATCTGGGGACAGCGCCTGCCCGGGCCTGCCAGTCGGGAGGATTGAGCATCCGTCCACCCACTGACAGCCCCAGCCCTTGCCGTCTCGACCAAGGCTGGACACAGACGGGAGTCTGTGGGCACCACCCAGCCCCGTGCCCCACCTCACTTCCTTCCCCTTCACCGCTATGTCATTCTACCGCCATCCGAGTGTGAGCCAAGCAGCCTGGTCCCTATGGGTGTGTGCATGCGTGCCCGCCTGTGAAAACCTTATGTTTCAGGAGAAGATGACTTCTGGGGAGAATTCTTCAAGGAATTCTTTGGGGACAGAAATGATTTCTCTGCTCTTTTCAAACCCCTGTGTGCGTATGTGTGTGTGTGTGCGTACGTGCGCGTGTGTGTGCGCCTGTGTGTGTGTGTGTTTAGGGGTGCCACAGTTACTTCCTTCTTCCTATTTCTCCCCTGCATTCTGTCCCTTTCTTTTTCTTCCTCTCTAGTCACTAGCATGAGAGCATTAAACACCCTTCTGCTCCCATCTCCAGGCTGAGACAATTCTGTTGAGGATGTACCCATTGGAGGGACATGAGCCCTAGTCCACCAGCCCTTGTTAGAGCAGTAAGGCCACCAGCTGCCTCATTCCAATGACCTGGGACCACTGGAGTTAGGATACTGTTCATTCATCATCAACAGCCCTTTCTACCTACATCTCTGCCCCCAGCCCTGCCAAGCATCCACCCCCTTTCTGTTCATCTTTCAGTACTTCTACTGAGCATTCATGGCTTTCCCAGGGGCTCAGCATTAAAGAATCTGCCTGCAATGCAAGAGATGTGGGTTTGATCCCTGGGTCGGGAAGATTCCCTGGAGGAGGGAATGGTAACCCACTGCACTATTCTTGTCTGGAGAATTCCGTGGACAGAGGAGCCTGGCGGGCTACAGTCCATGGGGTCGCAAAGAGTCGGACACAGCTGAGAGACTAAACAACAACTGAGCATTCACTGGCTTCTTAGTGGCCGTGTTCCTTGTCTGATCCCCTCAACGTGGACATCTCCCAAGGCCCACTTCCCATGTCCTGCTTCCCTCTCTCCTCACACTTCCCCCAGAAGTCAGGTCAAACCATCCCCAGGGCTCAGTGGTGACTTTAGGACCTTGAAATCCACAGCTCTGGCTTCAGCTCCCCTTGTCGTCACTTTCACCTAGATGCTCTTGTGGTGCCTTCAGTTCAAATGAATCAAATCACCTCCCCCACCCCGTTCTTTCCTCACAGAGTTCTGTTTCTCTAAGAGATGTCTGTCACCATTCCTTCTGCTCACACTTGAGAATAGTATTTGATTCACCCGACCCCTTCTTTGAAGCCAGCTTCCAAATCCGAGCTGGTTGTCACCCTAACCTTACACCTTCTCCCTCTCCTTATTGCTCCTGCCCCGCCACCCTGAGACCTTACTGATGGACTGGAAAGAGACAGGAATGAGCCCCTTGCCCTCCGGCTGAAATGAATACCCCACCATCTCCACTAAACCCAGCAGGGTCTAGACCCTTGGTCCCTCCTACATGCAGCTGCTAGATTAAACTTTCCTCCGGGCCTTCACATGGTCAGGCATCCCCCAGCCTAGAACTGATTCCAGCAAGCCAAGAGATTAAATGATGTAGGTGCCAGCCTTTTGAAATTTGTGGCTTTGAACAAATACTGGTTACTATTTAAACAAGAGTGAAGGGGTGGGGTGGGCTCAAGTCTCACCTCCTTAGAGAAGCCTTCCGGAAAGGGAGAGCTGTCGTTCTGCCTGACCAGTCAGTATCCATTTCCCCATCATCCTCCCAGTCTCTAGGGATCAGATGAAGTCAGCCATGTGCCCAGGACCCTGGGGTGGTTCATGACCCGAGCTGGCAGGTGTGGGGATTTTTCTGGAACTGTTGGGAAAGTGTGTCCTCCCTGTCACAGTTGCTCTACTGATGAAATGTGAGTCTGAGGCTGCTGGTGGCCATCTTGTCACTACTTGGGATACATGCCTGGAGTTAGCCATGCCAGAAGCCAAAGACCTTTAAAAATGGTGGTTTCCAGGGTTGGTCCCTTCCATGTTTTTTCCCCCACTCAGCCAGTTTGAGTGGCATTTCTCTGCCTTACAACCAGAAGAGTCCTGCCTGCCTCAGCTGTCAAAGACATCTCTCAATTTGCAGCTCTAGATTGTCACCTCCCCTACCCCTTACTGGGCTCTGACTTTGCACTGATATTTTTTTCTGGTGGAGAGAACTATCTCTAACTGGCCTGAGACCCTCCTGAGGGGGGCCTCTGTGCTGTGTGCCAGCAGCGTGCAGGTGTTCATTACTGGCAGGATTGCAGATGGTCCCCCTTTACGACCTCCTCACAGTTTCCGGCCCCTGGGCACAGTTTCTAGGTGCCAGGCACTAAGATCTTGGTCTATGCTGGCCCAGTCTTTACAAGTACCTGAGGTGGGAATTATGATGGTTCCCATTCTCCCGATCAGACAACTGAGGCATAGGAACATTATACATTCAATCTAAGTTCATTGGTTGGGGAGGCAAGCTTTGACTCCAGGCCAGTTTGCTCCTAGACACTGACCAACAGAGCTTTTTACAAGTTTGGCTGATATACCACTTATGTTTTTGGTTCAGGGTGCTTTCTGTTCCTTCTAGGGCCCCCAGTGCTTCCACCTCTTCCTGCCAGATGGGTATAGCTGCATCATGACTTCCCTCGAGATTTATGGTGGCACCTCACCTGTGCCTGCTTTGGAACAACTAGAGAGTCTGGGTTATTTATGGTCCCTCGCAGCCATGCTCTGAGGGAGCCTTGCCTGTCCCTGAGTGCTGCGTGCATTATGCAAGGACCCTGTCATCATTGTGGGAGGTTGGTGAAGCTGCTCCAAGTCCCCAGCGGACTGCTGCCTCTTAGCTGACCCTCTTCATCTGTTGTTCCAGGGCTGGGCCCACTGGAAGGCCTTTACCTGGTGGTCTGTGCGGCCAAACAGTTTGCATTTCCAGGCAGCCAAGGCTGGAGTTAGGGCTACCCTTGGGATGCTGCCAATTATCCCTGGAGCTTCACTTTGGTGGCTGCCTAACTTTGCAGAACTGTGTAGTCAGGGTGTATGGGCTGAAAACAATCCCTCAGAACCACATATTTAGATTCAACTGATGAAAACCTCTCCCACCCCATCCCCCACCACTAGGATAACATCCGCATCATGTTTTGCAGTTTTTAAACTAATAGTTCATCATCACAACAGTCCCGTGTGTTGTCATGATCCCCATTGAGGCTTGGGGAGACTGTAAGATAGAGACTCTAAGCTGTGTCTCCTGGCTTTAGGGAAACAATCTTTATCTTCTTGACATCAGGGGGATTTGTCCCCTTCAGTGACACTCATTACCTTAACAATCGCGTATCAGACATTTTCTGCCTGCCTTGCACAGAGCTGGGAGTTGGAGATACGGAGGTGATGGCAGAGCTCAAAGCCCCAGGAAAACAGCCCTGTGCAATGAGGTAAGAGTTTAATGGTGTTAAGACTGGACTACGATGGGAACACGGAGGTGGAGACTGTGAATTCTCCCATTTGGGGAAAGTGACAGTGTTAGAGAACGTTCCAGAGAAGGAAAGTCATCTATTTTTCTCCTATAATGCACCAAGAGGTCGCTTAGTTGTGACGTAGACACAGGCCCTAGAGGACACAGACAGAGTTCTTAAGTCCTTCTCTGCTGGTCTTTGTGGTTGTCCACTTGTGAGCTAGACCCTGCACACGCACTGTCTTATCCCCACTCAGAAACATACCCATTTTATAGGTGAGAAAACAAAAGCCCAGAGAAGTCCAAAGCCTTAGCTCTCTTGTTTCCATCCAGAAGAACTTAGAAGGGCCATCCTCACTCTGGAGGTTCCAGTGGGATCCACCAAGGCCACTATTGTGATCTCATTGCCATTTGACTTCTCTGCCCAATTTTCTCTCACTCCAACTCAAGTGTTGATCTTGAGACCACACTCTAGTAAACCTACTCCTTGTAAATTTCCATCTCAAAGTCTGTGTATGTCCTGGAGAGCCTGATCTAAGATGCTATGCTACATAGCTTTTTCATTTTGATTTTGGTCATCTGTGAATAACAAGCCCTCCAATATAACAATGACTGAAACATGCCAGAAATGGATTTCTCACATAAAAGCCCAGAGATCAGAAGTAAGATAAGTGACTCAGGTGCCTCTGATCATGTTGATTTACTCAGCTTGGCTTCCAGTGCCAAAATTACCTCATGGTTCAAGATGGCTGCTCGAGCTTCCTCTATCACCTCCCTGTTCTAGTGGGCAAAAAGGAGGGTGAAGAGGCATGCACTCACTTCTCTTCTAGAACACATTCCAGAAGTTGCTTCTGCTTATATCCCATTAGCCAGATTTGGTCACATGGCCACACCTGGCTGCAAAATGAGGCTGGGATATGTGTGGTCTTTATTTGGGGAGAGGGGCTCATGTTCAGTTATATACTGGGGATTTTACGTCTAAGAGAGAAGAAGATGGATATTTGCAACAACTAGTAGGCTCTGGATGTGTGCCAACCACAAAGTTCCTCCAGGCAGTGCAGACCTCTGGGGAGGGTGGAGGCTGTGTGTGGACTGCCAGGCCTTGGGGGCTCTTCTGCCTGTCTTTGGAAATCATCCCCACACCTTGGCTTGGATCCCTTGAGGTCTTCTCGAAGGCCAAACTGGCTCACTCCTCCTTCCCAGGAGCTCCCAGGAGAAGAAAGGCCTTTCCTCTTTTCCCCTCTTCCCTTTCTCTATGATCTTGTGGCTCTTTAACTGAGTGTCTTTCAGTCTCTCCTGGGGCAAAGAGGCATCACTTGTTTACCCACAAATAATTAACTGCTATAGTCATTTAACATATACACAGACGGCATCATCATAATTACAGAAAATATATTACACATCAGGCACATGGGATGGAAGCAATTCACCACCCAGCGTGGCCTGGAATCAGAGGTGAATGGACGCCTCGGGCTGGCCCCAGGTTGTTTTCCCTGCCTGGGCCCCTCTGTGCCTTTCCAGCCCTCTCTCCATGCCCTGCAGGCTGCGAAGCTGTGATGAGTGGCCCCCTCCGAGTGTACATCCATTGTCAAGTCTCCCCCTGCTTTCCCATTTTTGCTGAGCCAGTAGAAATGCTGGGTTTGGGGAGTGCTGACTGTGTAATTGACCCAAGGAGAGGAAGTGATGGGAGAGGGTAGAGAGGAGATCTCAGCCCGGAAGGGGTTGGGGAGAGGAAGTGGCGGGGTGGGGAACGTGAGAAAGATGAGGGATAACTGGGAGGGGCAGGAGAAATAGCAAAGGTAGAAGGATGGGCTCTGGAGCCCTTCCCTAGGGTGTCTCCCAGGGAGAGAGAATAATGGTGAAGATCCACAGCTTAAAGAGCAAGGTTTGTCACAAGGCTTGTCAGTGTGTACCTGAATCATTTGGAAGAAAAAAGCTGCTGTGAACCCAGGGGTTCTGATTGAATGAGTCTGGCTGGGGCCTTGGTCTGCCTTTCTAACATGCTTGCGGAGGTTGCTGCTGGTGGTCCATGAACCTCGCTTTGAGTAGTAAGGATCTCCAGGAACTTGCAAATGCATGTTCTCCGTTAATTCTCACAATGACCCTGTTTCACTGACGAGGAAATTGAGGCTCAGAGATGCCAAGTACCTTATGTGAGGTCTCACGGCTGGCCAGCCCTCAGCTCTCTGTTTAGTAGGTAGAGCTGTATCCCAAACTGAGCCGGAGAACTTTTCTGAATGTGGGGGCCAGGGCGGGGGTAGTGATGGATCAAGTTTGGAGGATCGGAGGTTGCCTGGGATGTGGGTTTTCAAGGACCGAGAAGCTGAGACACAGGAGGACAAGAAATGGCTGGTGGGTGTGGGGTGGGGGGAGAGGCAGCGTAAACCAGGATAGGATTAAATAGAGGAGTTGACTATATCATCTGTAAGCCTAAGCGAAGCTGGACTTTGTTACTAAGCCCTGTGCCTGGAATTGCTCAACTTGTGTATCAGTTGTTTCTTAGAAAATGCTCATGCTGGGTAAGATCAGATCTTGGTGTTCTGTCTGCAAATGTCTTGATTTAGATTCGCAGAGGAGGAGGGGCTGCCAAGTGAGAAAAAAGTCATCAAAGTGTGTTAGGAAGAAGGGCATCATCTGGATGGATGGGCGGTGAGGTGGGTGATAGGGGTGTGTGCCGAGAGAGTTAAAGAGCAGGTGAAGTGGTGCACGTGAACAGCTTAGCACCGGGCTCTGGATTCCTCGTGTAATAGTAAATGTGAATTATATTAATAAATCACAGAGCTGCCTTGAAATCTGACGTAAGAGCTTGGTGGCTAAGACCTCCCTCCAGTGGGTCAGCAATGCCTCTGAGAGGCAGCCAAACAAGGAGCCTTCGGGATGTTGTGACTTCTTACAGAGCTGAGAATCTGCTGGGGAGATGCCAAGTTATCAAGAGACTCCTAAGGAATGAGCCAGTTCTGGTGTCTGCAAGAAGTTCGTACTGGCTAGAGGCAGGGTGGTCTCTCCAGGAAGATTGTGTGGAGGATGGAGGAGAAGGACATGGTAGGGCTTCTGGGGTAGTCCCGGTGCTCCAAGAAGCAGATGTCAGCAGGGGATGTTCCAGGATTTTATTAGCTGAGATGGCTGTGAGAGAACTCGGGAGGGAGCTGGCCAACCTGGGAGAACACAGAGGCTGTGATGTGGTCTGACCCCAGTGAAGGCGGGAGGGCAGGGAGGTGGGCGGGAGCAACTTAGACTATCCTGCAGTCTCTGGAAGGTTCGGCGAGGCTGGCATGCTGTCCTCAAACCCAAATCCTGGAAGGCTTTTCAGCGCTGGGCAGCCGGAAACCTGCTGCAGTGACGTTCCCTGAAGTTGGAGAGCTGGGAGGTACAGTTTCCAGTACAGTCGCTTTCCAGTCATTTGCCTACCAGACGGGGAAAGCCTGGGAATTCAGTTGGGACAGGGGCCCCAAGCCAGTGGCAGTACCTTGCCTGTAGTTGTCACTCCATAAATATTTGTTCAGTGACTACAGAGTTGCAGAGTGAATCCGTACTGAAGCGCGTGCTTTCCTTTTGCTCAATCGGCCCTCCCAATGAGATTGATTCCTTTCTTTCTGAAGGTTTTTCCCTTTTGTGACATTAATCTACATGTGCAAAAATTGCTAGGGCCTGGTGCAGCCTGCTGTGAAAAGTCTCACAGGGTGAGAGGCCAAGGGCCTTTTCCGCTGTTTGTGGACAGCATGGCCCTGCTGCGTTCTCTCACTGGGCAAGGGCCTTGGTCCAGCAGAGCCACCTTGGGGTCAGATCTGCCACCAGTCAGGGATCTAAGCAGAAGCTCCCTTGTTTCTGGTGGGAAAGGCCTTGGAAGTCTTTGATCTCTGTGGCTCACTCCCACCCCTGCCCTGCAGCCTGCATGTTGTCCCCTCGGAAACTGTGTCCACAGCAGAAAGGCAGGGGCAGACACTGCAGCCAGAAAAGGGAGGAGGACTTTGGAACTGAGCAGGTGCCGGGAGACTGGGCTTGCTGTTAGAAGTGGGAGCAAACCATGGGCCCTGGCCTCCAAATCCCCTAGGACTCATGAGGTCTGGCCCCAAGGGCAGCCTCTGCCCTGCTTCTCTAGGGGCTGTGGAATCGGCTGGGATGTGTTTCCCTCTGTCGATGCGGGCAGATGCTATGCATCCATCTTCCACACACGTGCTTTTGCCTGGAGAGGAAGATAAAGCAGCTTGTTCCTCCTGCACTGATACATGGCTGTGGTGTGGCCTGTGGCAAACAGCACCAGTTATTGAATGTAGATGTGTGTGTGTGTGTGTGTGTGTGTGCACGTGTGTGTGGGCAGGCACGTTAGGGAGAGAAGTTAATGCTGAGGACGGGATAGTGTCAGGAGTGCTACATTTATCAAGAAGGAACAAGATCTCTTAGTGCTAACCCTAGAATCTGAAAGCAACAGCAATAATAATAATTGGTGGTGATTTAGCCACTAAGTTGTGTCTGACTCTTGAGACCCCATGGACTGTAGCCCACCATGCTCCTCTGTCCACGAGATTTCCCAGGCAAGGATACTGGAGTGGGTTGCCATTCCCTTCTCCAGGGGATGTTCCTGACCCAGGGATTGAACCTGAGTTTCCTGCATTGCAGGCAGATTTATTACCAATGAGCCACCAGGGAAGCCTCAATAATAATAATACGTAGCACTTAAACAGCACTTGCTATGCACAGGTCCTGTTCTGAGCTCTTTTTGTATTTAAAATCATTTAGGATACCCACTCTAGTATTCTTGGGCTTCCCTGGTGGCTCAGATGGTAAAGAACCCTCCTGCAATGAGGGAGACCTGGATTTGATCCCTAGGTTGGGAAGATCCCCTGGAGAAGGGAATGACAACCCACTCCACCATTCTTGCCTGGAGAATTCCATGGACAGAGGAGCCTGGGAGACTATAGTCCATGGGGTCACAAAGAGTTGGACATGACTGAATGATTTAAAAGACAAGCAAATAAACAAACACCCATGAGACAACACCCATGAGAAAGTCCTGCTATCATCCCAGTTTACAGATGGCCAAACCAAGGCACAGAGAATCTAAGTACCTCAGTTCAGGCAGTTCATGCAAAAGTGGCAGTATGAATACTTGGAACCATTCCACAACAGGGTCTGTCATCACCTACGGTGCTTCTGCATGGCCTTTGGCCTGAGTGCACTTCTGTAAAGCTCCCATTGCAGAGCCCCAGAGCAGTGCCCAGGCCATGGGAAAAATCCATGCTTCATGTTAAAAAAAAGAAAAGAGATCCCTCAGGTCCCCGATGACCAGTTACCCAAACCCCTCTAGTCAGTTGAGGACACAGTTCCTGGCACCAAAGAGGACATCTGGAATTGCTGGACTGAATCTGTTTGACCCATAGGCACTGCTTTTGGAAACCATTTCTGCCGTTAGGTCACTTGTTTGTTCATTACTTCTGAGGAGTTAAGAAGCCAACAGTTCTGGTCTCACTGCTTTCTGGTTTGCTGTGCATACTGTGAATAAACCTAGGTAGGATCTGGGAGTCATTGTGGCTTGGACCCTTGCATCTGAGACCTGGGCCCTGTGCTATGACAACAGATACCTTCCTGTGCTCTGCACCTCCCTGGATGCCTTTTGATGACCAGAGAAAGGTTGAATTGTTTCATCTTGGATTGGTAATTACCGTACATCTCCTGGGGCTTCCCAGGTGGCTCAGTGGATAAAGAATTGCCTGCAGTGCAGGAGACACAGGCAGACTCAGGGTCAGTCCCCAGATTAGGAAGAAAGGAAGATCCCCTGGAGAAGGAAATGGCAACCTACTCCAGCATTCTTGCCTGGAGAATCCCTTGGCCAGAGGACCCTGGCAAGCTACAGTCCATGGGGTCTCACAAAGTTGGACATGACTGAAACAACTGAGAATGCATGCACGCACGCACATACATCTTCTATTTTTATTGTATTTAGGCTCATCGACCTTTGAAAAGTGGTTATGCGACACAGAAGCTGGCTGGGCTACAAAAGATAGCCATTTTGTGATCTCTCATGATTTCTACAGGTCAGGAATTCAGGAAGGGCTCAGCCGGGTCCTTCTGCTCAGGGTCTCTGATATGGTCTCAGTTGGAAAGGGGCTGGAACCAGAATGGCAGGAGTGGGAGTGTTACACAGTCATTTCTCTCTTCGCCTGTGACCTGAGGACCTCTCCACATGGTCTTTCAGCCTGGGTTACTTCAGGCTTCCTTCCAGCATGGTGGCCCTCAGTCTATTGAGGCATGGTAGGTCAGGGTCCTGGAGAAGGCACTGGCGACCCACTCCAGTACTCTTGCCTGGAAACTCCCATGGACGGAGGAGCCTGGTGGGCTGCAGTCCATGGGATCGCTAAGAGTCAGACACGACTGAGCGACTTGACTTTTCACTTTCATGCATTGGAGAAGGAAATGGCAACCCCCTCCAGTGTTCTTGCCTGGAGAATCCCAGGGACGGAGGAGCCTGATGGGCTGCCATCTATGGGGTCACACAGAATTGGGCACGACTGACGTGACTTAGCAGCAGCAGCAGAAGCAGGTCAGGGTCCCAAGCCTGAGTATTCCATGGACCCAGGCAGAAGCTATATCATCTTCAATGACCTAGTCTTGGAAGTCACTTAGGGTCACTTCCACCAGAGTTCAGTTTAAGGCAAAGGAACACAGACCTCACCTTTCCATGGAAGGAGCGGTGGTCAAGTCACCAAGAAGAAGTCTGCCACAGATGGGGTATGGCAGGGGTTCCAGGAGAGTGTGTGAGCCCTGGGCACCTGGGTACCTGAGAGGACTGCTCAGTGAAATGTCAGCTGGAGACTTGCCTTGAGAAGGCACCTGGGGTGGTCAGGGCTGGAGGGCACTGAAGGAAGGAGTCCCAAGGGATGGGAGGAACTTAGTGACAAAGGGGATGGGCTGAGTGAGAGCCGTGCAGGGGAGATGGCAAAGCCAGTGACCCAGACGTCCCAAATCAGTGGGCCAAGAGAAGCTGAGCTCAGATTCTGCTTTGGCGAAGGGGAGTGGCTAAGAGTGGGGGTCGGACCCAGAATGGCCAGTTGGCATTGAGCATGCTTGCCACCCTTGCAAGGGGCACTGGGGAAAGGGCTTTGAGGAGGACAGGCAGGCTCTGGAATTCTGTGTTTGCCTGAATTGGCACGGTGTGTCCCCTGGCTGGTCCCCTGCCACCAGCACCCCCAGGCAGACAGAAACACACCCGTCTCAGGGTGGAGGTTGGCGGGGGAGGCAGGGGTGTGGATTGAGGGGCTGCATCCCAAATCCCTGCCTGGGAGTCCATGGCCCCCAGCCAGGCCTACATGAGAAATGGATTACCCGGCCGACTTGACCACTTAAGGCCTTGACAAGCGGAGAGCCGCTTCCATAAAGTGCCGCCCCCCACGCCGAGCACCTCGGCGGCCTCTGGTTGAAGGTAAGTCCATCCATAAGCCTGCCGTCACTCTGGGCTTAATGTACATGATTTCTGGCATTTACAGCAGCACAGCTCCGAATGCTGGAGCGGCAATTGCTCATGGCACATCTGAACAGCACTGGCCGGCTCCCGGGCCAACAAGCTCCCCGACAATGCTGGCCTCCCTGGACTCCCTCCACCGCTCACCCTGCTGCTGAAGGAGGGGATTTCTGAGATGGAGACTGTGTGCTCTGTGGGCTCTGACTCCACGTGTAGGTGCTGACGCTGGGTCTCTTTGAGCCCCTGAGCTGGGGTGGAAGCTGGAGGTGGGGGCGATGGGCTGAGGCGGGGGTTAGTCCTCAGGACCCTAAGGATTTTTTTGAGGCTGTTGGGACCCTTGCCTTTGCTTCAAGGTGAGTCACGATGGTGCAGCCTTGTCCCTAGGCTGGAGGGGTTGGGGGGCAGTCAGCATCCTCAGTTCTGGGGCTGCTTGCTTCTACCTGAGCCCCTGAGCCTGCGTCCAGCCCCTTTCTATGCCCCCTCGCTATCTCTCCTCTGTTCTGTTTCTCAGAATCTCCTTTTTCTGTTTCTCTGTCTCCTACTTTCATCATCTCTCTGGGTCTCTCTCCTTTCTGTCTCTCCGTGTCTCGACTTCAACCTGTGTCCCCAAATACCTCAGCCTCTCTGCTTCTCTGTCCCTTTCTCTGTCCTTCTGTTTCCACCTATCTCTTTCTGGCCATCTCTCTTTGCCTCTCCCGCCACCCCAATTTCTCTCCGTTTTGTCAGTTTCTCTCCTGGATCCTGCGGCAAGCAAGGGGGAGACTATGGAGCCAGTGAGCCCAGCCCAGCATGTCTTTTCTTCACCCTTCCTCTCCCTCAGCCCTGTCCGCCTTCTTGCCTGCCCAGTCCCCGCCCCCCCAGCCGAGCAGTGAGCAAGGGCTACAGTCAGATGTGGCGGCCTCGCCTCCGGGGCACACAAGCTATTTTTACCGCATTCCAGTGTTCTTGCCTGGAGAATCCCAGGGATGGCGGAGCCTGGTGGCCTGCCGTCTATGGGGTCGCACAGAGTCGGACACGACTGAAGTGACTTAGCAGCAGCAGCAGCAGCTCCAGGTCTGCTGGCTGGGTGCTTTAGCTCTCTGAGCAGGATGGACACATGTTCACACCTGAGTGATCCCAGAAGCAAGGCCTGCCCCAGGGAACTTTGTTCTTTCCTCCTGGGTTCTTTAATTACTTGACTTGAGAGCATTCATGTCTACCCATGGGAGGCAAATACGACCCTCTTGATCCAGATTTGGATGGTATGAAACTCATGCATTATGCTTATTTACTTATCAGATCCCTACAACAACCCTATGAATTCATTACTATTATTATCCCCACTTCATAGATGGGGAAAACTGAGGCACAGAGAGATTGTCTCCCCAGGAGACAAGGTGAATAAGTGGCAGAGCCGGGATTTGTACCCAGGAAGATTCACTCTGGAGTTCCATACATAACCATCATGCTATGCCCAGTCTCCTCCCACACATGGTGGGAAACACATGGAAGTGATCCCCATCCCCCAGCATCCGAAACACTGACTTTCATCCCTCCCCAAGCACTCCATTTTTAAGAAATAAACTCTGAATGTCAACTCATACTGTGATTCTTGCAGTGGTTTTGATGCTTTTAAAAACCCACATTTTACAGCTCTGGTCTTAAATTTACTACTTTTTGGGACAAATGCCAAATGGCACAGCAAAAAAAAAAAGAAAAGAGAGAGAGAAAGAGAGAACCCTAAAAGAAGAGAGGCCGTACCTTCTCTGTAAGCCCGGCCCCTGAGAAAAGCCTTTACCTTGTAGCTAATAACAGCAACAAAGGCTTCTGCCTCAATGGGCAAAGGGTAGGAATGTAGGTTGTGGTCAGTTTTCTTGGTAGCAGCAACCAGGCCATGGACAAAAATTTCACTGGAGCATTTGTAAGCCTGAGGCTGCCTAACTGGCCAAATGCCGTCCGTTCACATTCTTTCTTTGCAAAGCAGTCAGAACCATGCAAATATGGTCATAGCACTGACTTGTTTTTTGCTGTTGTTGTTTTTCTTTATATATATACATAAATATATACACACATATACATATATATATACATGTATATATATATATATTTATTGAAGTATAGTTAACTTACTGGAGAAGGCAATGGCACCCCACTCCAGGACTCTTGCCTGGAAAATCCCATGGACAGAGGAGCCTGGTGGGTTGCAGTCCATGGGGTCGCTAAGAGACACGACTGAGTGACTTCACTTTCACTTTTCACTTTCTTGCATTGGAGGAGGAACTGGCAACCCACTCCAGTGTTCTTGCCTGGAGAATCCCAGGGACAGGGGAGTCTGGTGGGCTGCCGTCTATGGGGTCACACAGAGTCGGACATGACTGAAGCGACTTAGCAGCAGCAGCAGTTAACTTACAATATGCATAGCAAGGTGATTCAGTTATACATATACACACATATTATTTTTGAGATTATTTTCCATCATAGGTATTGACTGTAGTTCCCTGTGCTATATAGTAAAACTTTGTTAGCACTGACCCCAATAGATTCGGTTAACTCGCGGGCTAAAAACTTGGGGTGGTTGTGCTGTGAAGTCTAGACCCTGTGGACATCTTCAGACTCATCTTCCGCCTCTGGCACTCCCCTGTGCCCAGCAAACTCCAGCCATGCTGGCCTCCCTGAACCTCAGACTCTCCTTCTGGAGACCCTAGGGTCTTTGAACAAGCCATTCTCTCTCTTCAGCCAGTTCAGTGGTTCTCATAGCGAGTTCCTGAGAACAGCAGCAGGAGCCTCTGCTCCAATGAAATTTTTGTTTCCAGCTTTGTTCTACCTGGAAATCTGCCAAACGACCCGTGTTTCCTGTCCAAAGTCAGACAAGTCCTACAACTCCCAAGTGCCTCCAATGGGATCTGGTGTGAAAAGCTTTCCCCGGCCCCGTGCCTAAGCAGGGATCACCACCTCTCCCTGAACAATGAAGGGATGAAATGCGCCCCCTCTCTCTCATTCAGGACATGCTGGAGAGCTGGTGGCCTGGCAGGCAGAGAGGAAGGCGAGAGGGCCAAGAGAGAGCAAGGTGAGTCGAGAGAGTGACTAAGTCACATATAAGACAGCAAGTGGAGATGCATGAACTCCTGCTGCCTCTGGGAGAGGGGATGGTCTATGTGATAATCCAGTCCCTACGGGTGTGTTGGATTCTTCCATTTCTGTAGTAATCCAGTCACTGTGAGATCTGGCCGTACGTCTCTCTCTTGCTGGACACCCTGAGTGAGCTGCCTTTACATAAGATTGCCTGAATGAGTTATACACAAAACAGAAAGTATGGCACATCTTATATCTTCATCTGAATCACTGAAAAAAAAATAATATTGCATTGTAGAAGCCAAGTGATGGAGTTTGGCTTGCCACTGGAGACCTCCCTGAAGACTGACGTCAATGGATATCCTTACTTGTGGACAGCTAGCACTCACCGACATCCTGATTGTCTTCTTTTCGCCAGTCCCATGGCTAAATCTCATCTCCCAGAGCCTTGTTGCCAGATGGTCCCATGTGACTGCACTCTGGTTGGTGGAATGTGGGTGGAGATGCTGTACACCATTTCTAGTCCTGGCTAGCAACAATCTCCCCTGCAAGATTCTCTTATCTCTCCCTTCTCTGAAAGTCTTGAAGGTCAGAAATTACAGATGGCAGCATCATAAGATGGAAGAACCCATGTGTCCCAATGACTATGTGGGGCCAAAGCCCCTCTTGCTGATTTTATTGTGCTGGCGCTAGTGGTAAAGAATCCACTTGCCAGTGCAGGTAGACATAAGAGATGCAAGTTCTATCCTTGGGTCGAGAAGATGCCCCTGGAGAAGGAAATGGCAGCCCACTCCAGTATTCTTGCTTGGAGAATCCCATGGACAGAGGAGCCTGGTGGGCTATAGTCCATAGGGTCGCAAAGAGTCAAACATGACCCAAATGACTTGGCACACATGCATGTACATGAGGCAATTTTGTTACCTGAGTTACTGAGAGTTGGGGGATGTAATCTACATTGACTGATACCAAAATGGGGACCAGAAGTGGAGTTTAAACCCACATAGGCATAAAGCTAATTAATCAGATATAATTTAGCAAAATGTAGTACCAGCCAACCCACTTTATCCATATTTTCCATAAGAACAAGCTGTGAGATTTTGTGAAATGCCTTCTTACATCAAGAAGATGTAAGAAGGTGTATTATTATGTGTATTATTTTTCCCTGCACTACTGAGTGATTTTCTTTGATTTATCTATAAAAAGGTATACCATAAGTTTGGCCTGACTTGTGTATAATGAATCTTTGTGGGTTCTCAATGATCTTTCCTCCTTCCCTCCCTTCCTTCCTCTGCCTCCTTTTCTTTCATTCTTTTGGCAGGAATTAGAAAAAAAAAAACACACCTCAAATAGTTGAAAATTTTTTTCCTAGGAATCATTCTCAATTTTATGGTTCTATAATTCCTCAGAAATCTACAGTTCTCTCTCTCTCTCTCTTTTTTTTTGAAAAGCAAGACATTTATTCTTTTTCACTAGATTTCAGCTTCCATGAATGTAGAAAAATATGTACTTTGAGCACTTCACAGAAAATGCCAGAACCTTGTAACAGTTTAACTCCATTTACTCCCTCCTGCCAGAATAACTTACACTTACTGAGTGCCTGCTATGTGTCAATGTTCTAAGTACTGCATTCGTACTGACTCATTTCATCCTCACTGAAACCCTATGAAGCTGGTGATTTATTATTCCCATTCTTCAGGTGTGAACACTGAGGCTCAGAGAGGTGAAGCAATCTCCCTGGAATGGGGGCAGTTCCCAGCTTATTGGTGGCAGAACTGGGATTCAAATCCCAGCGGTCTATCCTAAGAGGCCACATGCTCAACCATCACCCTCCACGGTGGCCTTGGCAGATCTGCAGGCTGTGTTTGGTTTGTTTTGATTGTGTTTTTCCTCCTTTTCTAAATGTATCATCCCTATTTTCCCCTCGCCAGCAGTGTCCCAGTGAATAGAAAGAAGCATCCCAACCCAGTTGGATGGACAAGAAAACCCAGACCACCTGGCAATTTAAGCCATTCCCCAATCCTGTCCCTTTTTCCACCCCGCCCCCGGCAGGGAAGAAGCAGTCATCCTTGGCCCTGACATCAGTGAAGCCCACCAAAGCCAGTGTCTCGGACACCCACTCTCACTTGCTACCTGGTAACTTCCCCTAAAGCACTTGGGGGGCAAAGGAGAAGGAACACGCCTGCAATGTAATTAACACTATAACAACTTGTTTCCCCCTTGGAGAATTACACCATTAGCTGCTTCAATTGTGCATGAAATATAAATTACATTACTCGGAGGCATCATGTCAGAGCAGACGCGATGCTAAGTGACGAGGATCTCCACCGTGCATCCCACTCCCCAGTCAGCAGGTCAAAAGGAACACGAGCCCCAAGGCCTAAAGCCAGCAGATCTGCCCTGTGATCTCCCTGGCTGTTCCAGCCTCAGAGGACCCTGGGCAGAGGAGAACCTTTCCTGGGCAGTCCAGGTAGCCAGACCCGAAAAGCATCATCCCTAGCTCCTAGACACAAGCAGAAAAAAGTGGCTGCTTTCTTTTTCACTCTGTGTGTGTGTGTGAAGGCTAGTCTGGGGTAGTAACCTGTCAGGCTGAGTGGGAAGCCAGTGAGCAAATATACTTGAGAAGGGAGGGAGGTAATCCTTCATCAGTCAGATCCAAAGTTGTCCCCGGCATCCATTCATCCTGCCGTCCATCAATTTACCTGCTGAAAAGCTCCCAGTCCCCACCTGGGCTAGGCCTGAGCAGCTCCCTATTTTGTTTCAATGCCAACTGTCTGGCACTAACCTAAGCCAGCTTGAGACCCTCACTCTGTGTATCATTAAGGCTCTAGGTTGATAAGCTGCTGAGCAAGAGGGTGCAGGGTTTTGGCCTGTCATCCTTCTTTCAGGGACACTAAAGAACTTTCTAAATCCCAGTGTCACAGGAAGGGGTCTTTGCTTTGTCAGAAAAGACATGAGATGATTTGTATCTGTTTCCATGTTGAGGGGGGAAGGGACACTGGGTACCAATAGCTATGGCCACAGTTGTGTCTTTTATATGAAGCCACCAGGCCTCTGATCCAGGGGCTCCAGTCCATCTCTTTCTTGGCTCCCTGGTGCCTGGTCCGCTGGGAAAAGTGGCGGGGGGGGCTGCCCCTGGGGTGCCATCGACAGCTGCTGGGCAGGCTGAGAGCCAGCCCCCCTCTCACCGGAGCCCCTGTTAGGGCAGGAAGTTTGGAAACCCAGTCTGAAGCTGCAGGAGAAATTTGGGAAAATATCGTGCAATTACCCTAATGACAGCTGTACAAATCACACAACCACCCCTCAAATCCCCTGTCGCCAAGCAGAGCCAAAAACAGGAAGAGCCAAAACCCACATATGGAGCCAGGGAGACCTCTGGAAGCGGTCCCTGTGGAGGGCCTGGGCTGGGGGAGGGCGAGCCAGAGCTGGAAAGGCTGCAGGGGCTCCGGCTCTGGCGGGGCAGGAGGGGACCACCTCGGGACCACCCTCTCTGGCACAAACCTGAGCCCCAGCCCGTAGAGGTCCTCCCGGCTGCATTCTCTGCAAGTCTTCTGGCCCCCTGCTCCCTCCCAGACCAGAGCTGTCCGGGAGACTCCGAACCAGGCCTCCAGGGAATGGGGTGACAGCTGTCAGCTCCTGGTATTTGTCTGGCTTGGGAAACCTCCTCCATCCTGTAAATCCAAATATTGTCTTGGACTTTGATCAAAATGCAGATCAAGTCTGTCCTCCTCCTTTTCTCACGGAGCCATCCCGGGATCCCACAGCCTGGTCAGGAAACCGAAAAACATGCCACTACGCTCTGCAGTCCCTCTCTTGATTCCTGGCTCCTTTAGAACCATCTGCTGGGAGCAATCACAGAACTGCCAGAGGGGGGCTAGGGTTTCTGTTTCAGATTTCTGTCTCTCTCCTTCTCTGGTTGCACCATAGTTCTAGGCACACAGTATGTGTTTCATCATACACCCACAGGATCCTGCCAAAGGGTTGTTCTTCAACCATCTGATTTCAGCTCAGTTCAGTCCCTCAATTGTGTCTGACTCTTTGTGACCCCATGAACCGCAGCACGCCAGGCCTCCCTGTCCATCACCAACCCCTGGAGTCCACCCAAACCCATGACCATTGAGTCGGTGATGCCATCCAACTATCTCATCTTCTGTCGTCCCCTTCTCCTCCTGCCCTCAATCTTCCCCAGCATCAGGGTCTTTTCCAATGAGTCAGCTCTTAGCATCAGGTGGCCAAAGTATTGGAGTTTCAGCTTCAATATCAGTCCTTCCAATGATCACCCAGGACTGATCTCCTTTAGGATGGACTGTTTGGATCTCCTTGCAGTCCAACAGACTCTCAAGAGTCTTCTCCAACACCACAGTTCAAAAGCATCAATTTTTCTGCACTCAGCCTTCTTCACAGTCCAACTCTCACATCCATACATGACCACTGGAAAAACCATAGCCTTGACTAGACAGACCTTTGTTGACAAAATAATGTCTCTGCTTTTTAATATGCTGTCTAGGTTGGTCATAACTTTCCTTCCAAGGAGTAGGTGTCTTTTAATTTCAAGGCTGCAATCACCATCTGCAGTGATTTTGGAGCCCAGAAAATAAAGTCAACCACTGTTTCCACTGTTTCCCCATCGATTTGCCATGAAGTGATGGGACTGGATGCCATGATCTTAGTTTTCTGAATGTTGAGCTTTAAGCCAACTTTTTCACTCTCCTCTTTCACTTTCGTCAAGAGGCTCTTTGGTTCTTCACTTTCTGCCATAAGGGTGGAGTCATCTGCATATCTGCTGCTGCTGCTGCTAAGTCACTTCCGTCGTGTCCGACTCTGTGCGACCCCATAGACGGTATCCCACCAGGCTCCCCCATCTCTGGGATTCTCCAGGCAAGAACACTGGAGTGGGTTGCCATTTCCTTCTCCAATCTGCATATCTGAGGTTATTGATATTTCTCCTGGCAATCTTGACTCCAGCTTGTGCTTCCTCCAGCTCAGCGTTTCTCATGATGTACTCTGCATATAAGTTAAATAAGCAGAGTGACAACATACAGCTTTGACGTACTCCTTTTCCTATTTGGAAATAGTCTGTTGTTCCATGTCCAGTTCTAACTGGACATCCGATTTCACGGGATGAAATTTGAGGTAGGTACTGATAGCTCCATTTTACAGATTGGGAAACTGAGACTGGAGAGGGAGCACAGAGGTAGCTCACAGTGCTTGGGTGTCTGTTGAGTACTCATGCCAGGCTCAGGTTAGGCATGGGCGTGCATGTGTGCATGCTAAGTTGCTTCAGTCGTGTCCAACTTTTTGCAACCCTGTGGACTGTAGCCTGCCAGGCTCCTCTGTCCATGGAAGTTTCTAAGCAAGAATACTGGAGTGGGTTGCCATGCCCTCCTCCAGGGGATCTTCCTGACTCAAGGATCGAACCTGCATCTTTTAAGTCTCCTGCACTGATAGGTCGGTTCTTTACCACTAGTGCCACCTGGGAAGCCCCAGGATTCGGCACAGGGGGTAATGAACATGAGACTCTGGGAGGCTGTGGGGATTATTGCTCGTTGAGAAAGTGGGAGGCTCCATCTGTTTGCTTTGTGACCTGTAGATGAGAGAGTTGCAGAGAAGTCCGTCTCTGGGGGCATCCCAGACAACTGAATGAAAAGCAAAGACCAGAGAAGGAAGACTCCTCTGAACTCATGGCTGGGAGGGCTGTCCCTCGCCTGTAGATTAGATGAGAATTGGAGGACCATTATGTGGTGTGGTGAGGGATGGAAGATGACTGATTTCTCGAGGACAATGTGGCTTCTAATGTAATTCGTGACAACTGCGGTAGTTAAGTCGCTAATTCATGACAATAGCTACCAGTTTTTGAAAGGTCACCCTGGGGCAGGCCTGGTGCTGCATCCTTTCCCACATTATCTCTGCAGTAGAAAAGGGTGCTGATAAGCACCGTGACCTGTTGCTGCCACGCTGCCCTAGGTTTCAATCCTGACTCTATCACCATATCCCAGCTGTGTAACCTTGGCTGAGTCATGGAACCTTCTCTGGCTGTCTGAAGGAAGGGGATATAATTGTTCTTCTCTCATATTTTAGAACTCCTGTACTCAGAGTGTGGGCTTCCCAGGTGGCACTAGTGTTAAAGAACCCGCATGCCAATGCAGGAGACGTAAGAGATTTGGGTTAGATCCCTCGGTAGGGAAGATCCTTTGGAGGAAGGCATGACAACCCACTCCAATATTCTTGCCTGGAGAATCCCATGGACAGAGGAGCATGGCGGGCTACAGTCCATAGGGTCACACAGAGTTGGACATGACTGAAGCGACTTAACAAGTATGTACGCATTTCAACTGCGGTCTGTGGACCCGTGACATCTGCATCCATCATTAGGTATACAGAGTCTCCAGCCCTGTCCCAGGCCTGCTGAATCCAAATCTGCATATTTCCAAGACCCCCAGGGGGTTCACATGGATGCTATAAACACTAGGTGGAAACAGCACTTGTAGTGGAGGAAGTGCTCTAAGAGTTGACTGTGATTCTGCTGCTGCTGCTGCTAGGTCACATCAGTCGTGTCCGACTCTGTGCGACCCCACAGACAGCAGCCCACCAGGCTCTGCCGTCCCTGGGATTCTCCAGGCAAGAATACTGGAGTGGGTTGCCATTTCCTTCTCTAGTGCATGAAAGTGAAAAATTAAAGTGAAGTCGCTCAGTCGTGTCTGACTCTTCGCGACCCCATAGACTGTAGCCTACCAGGCTCCTCCGGCCATGGGATTTCCTAGGCAAGAGTACTGGAGTGGGTTGACATTGCCTTCTCTGACTGTGATAGACTGTGATGAGTGTTACCATTTTTTATCTGTCTACTCTTGCAGCATATCCATAGGGCAGGAAACCAAGACTCAGACAAGGTAGATATGCTGCCCCAGCTCCCAGCCCTCTGTGACCAGAACTGTGGGGCTTTCAGTGCTAAAAGCAACATGGCCCCAGGAAAACCAGTGTGTGTTCAATTTGTATCATAGGTGCAGATAACTCCCAGTCTCTGGGGCAGAGCATCATCACAATAAGCATTTTTTTTTTTAAATTGTGGTTACAAATACATATATTAGAAAATGTATCATTTAAAGTGCATGATTCAGTGGCATTAAGTAGATTCATACTGTCCTGCAACCATCACCACTTTCTAGTTCCAGATGTTTTCCATGCCCCTGAATGGAAGCCCCATACCCATTAGCCATCATTCTCATTCTCCTCTCCTCTCTAGCCCTTGGCAACTACTAAGTTATTTTCTCTCTATAGATTTGTCTATCCTGGACATTTCAAATACTTGAACAGACAGTATGTGGTCTTTTGTATCTGGCTTGTTTCACTTCACATGGTGTTTTCAACACATTGTAGCATGTGTTGGAATTTCACTCCTTTTTATGATTGAATAATATTCCATTGTATGCAGAGACATTTTGTTTATTCATTCAATCTTTGATGGACATTTTGGCTCTTTCACCTTTGGCTATTGTGAATAATACTTCTATGAACATTGCTGTACAAGTATCTGTTCAAGTCCCTGCATTTAGTTCTTCAGGGTCTGTGCCCTGGAGCGGAATTGCTGGCTCATGTGGGAGTTCTGTGTTTAACTTGTTGAGAAAACAACATACATTAAGTCCCCCTGTGTGTTGGGCACTGAAAAGACCCCTTGGATCCAGAGATAAACATCACCTGGACTCTGCCCTTGCCAGCATGCTTCCATAGTGAGTCATTTGCCTGCCCAGGTGCCCCTCAGTCCTTTTGGTTGCTGGCCCAGGCTGGATAGCATCATTTTGCATTCTCCTCCTCTCCAACCTCCTTTGGGGAACTGGGGAAATATTTACTGTAGGATGAGGCAATTGAAGAGATTCGTGTTGCTCAGTTGTACTGAAGGAGCCAACAAGGGCTAAAGAAACTGAGTGGAGAGCTGGCGCCAGCAACAGAGAGTCAAGAGATGGAGGGAGGAAGACGTGGGGCGAGGGGAGGGAGGGAGAGTCAATTTCTGGATACATCCTTGGGAGAGGAGGAGTAGCCTTGAAGTAAAAGGGTAAAATCCCTGTTTGCTTTCAAGTGGAACTGCTGGGCTACACCTGGGCCAAGGAGGCCAGGTCTGGTGGCAGAATTGAACTGCTAGACATGGGAGGGTACTCAATGCCTAGGTGGTCAGCATTCAGGGGTTTCCTATGTATTCTGAGTTAATTAACAGCTTTTGTGATTTTCCAGATTCTTTCCCTGTGACCTCCATCCTACCCGCCCCCCGACAATGGCAGGTGAAGACTGTTGTGGGAGGTGGGAGGGTGGACCAGGAGAAACCTCCCACCCCAGGCTGCAGCAGGGAGCAAGCTGGACTGTTTCCCTCACCCAAGACCCTGGCGGCATGTGAATTGGGCTTTGTTGCTTTCCCCAGTTCAGCAGCCAAGACAGAACAAGAGAAGTGAGAGCAGAGAGAGGAAGGAGGAAAAGAATAGAAAGAGAGAGCCTCTCCTGGAGGCAATAATGACCGGAAGGGCTACAAGTCCAGATGAGGGGTGGTGGCCATGCAGATGCTGCTGCTAAGGTTGGTGGGTAATGAATGAGGGGAGAGGGAAGGGCGTGAGGCCAGCGAAGGCCAGCCTCCAAGCTGTCTCAAATTAGGTTTCCACTCCCTAACACAGCTGAATAGGCTGTTTTTTTTTCTCTCCACTGTAAACACTCCAGCCTTCACCTCCACCGCACACTGAACCCCAAAGTGGGGTCCTTATCTGCCCACCCCTCTCACCAACCTGTCCCTGTTGCCATGGAAACTATCTGGGGTAAGGTGATCTCTCTCTACTTCCAACCTCCCTGCTTTCAGCACCAATCAATCAAACCCCCCAACCCCATCTCTCAGGGGGAGGTCCTAGGGGAGAGTGAGGAAGGAGAGAAATTAAACACAGGAAAAAAGAACAACAGTAAAGAAAAATGAACAAAGAGAGGGGGTGATGTAATTCCGGCTGTTGATCAATTCCTTTTGTCCCTCGGGCAACCACACCCTCCTTGTGCTTAATTCCTAAAGGAGAAAGGGACTCTCTGTGCAGGTTTTCCAGAGCCTCCAGCCTGGACCCAGGGCAGGCAGTATTTCTGGCCATGGAGACCTTCTGAGGATTTGTCTTCCAACTGTCCACACCCCTCCTCTGAAGGAAGGTCACTGGAATGACAAATCAGCCTGGTCATGGGTAATTAGAGGTGGGCTGGAGCTTACCTGCCAGAGTGAGCAAGGTCATAATGGGGTTGACCACTGAGAATTTATTTCCTGTGGCAGATTGTATTTTGCACAAATGGCTAAAACAACATTTTCTGCCCTACACACTCTCTGGGAATGTTCTCTCACTCACATGCAAAGGTGGAATCTATGTCCCTTCCCCTAGAATTTGGGCAAGGCCTTATGGTGGCCTTTAAGAATATAGTAGGGTGGAAGTCAGGTTATGTGACTTCCGAGGCTGGTCAGAAAAGGCAGTACAGTTTCAGCCTGCTTCTCTCTTGGGACACAACTCTCAGAGCCTAGCCTCCATGTTGTAAGAAAGTGCACACTCCATGGAGAGGCCACATGGAAATTATCCTGACAACAGCCCCCAGCTAACAGCCAGCATCAATAGCTAGACAAGCAATGAGCAAGCTTTTGAGATTACTCCAGCATTGGCTACCTTGTGACAGAAACTACAATGAATCACCTGCCCAAGTCCAGGCAATCCCCAACTGACTGTTGCAGTTTTATGCTAATGGGGCGGCTTGTTTCACAGCAACAGAAAACTAGAATGAAGTCATACAATAGGATTTAGAAGTCTGGGTACTATGGCAAGATTTGCCACAACAAGCTCATTTCAGCATCTCAACTTATCTGCCTCTAAAACCTAAGAGATTTAATTGTTTTTCATGACCTGGTTGATGGTTGGTTTTGCGCTGTGTACACAAAGCTATAATCAGTTCCTGGTCTGATTAGAAAATGCTGTGAGGGAGGTAGGTGACAATTACAAACCAAATGACGATTTTGTGCTCCTAAAGAAAACCAGCATCCCATTTCTACTGGGTGCTTGTCTTAGAAGCTCACCTATGGATGTCAATCTTAACCTGCACGTTGTCTATAGTTGGTTAGTCACAAAACCAATGGACTATCTGCGAAGGTGAAAGTGTTAGTTGCTAAGTTGTGTCCAACTCTTTGTGACCCCATGGACTGTAGCCTGCCAAGCTCTTCTGTCCATGGAATTCTCCAGCAAGAATACTGGAGTGGGTTGCCATTCTCTTCTCCAGGAGATCTTCCTGACCCAGGGATCAAACTGGGTCTCCTACATGCAAGCAGATTCTTTGCGGTCTGAGCCACCAGGGAAGACCAAACTACCTGTATGTTCTCCAAATACTTTCTTTTATGTGAGAAGTATGGTCCAATTTTTACTTCTAACTGTGCACTGGCTCCCTGGTAGTTAGCTGTCACCCTGCTTTCTGCTCACAAAGTTCTTGAAAATTATATGCATCAGTGGTTTCAAACTTTAGCCTGCATCAGAGTCACATAGAGGGCTTATGAAAAACTAGATTCCTGGACTCCACCCTCAGAATTTCAGATTCAATACGTCTGACTCAGCAAGGCCCAAGATTGTGTTTCTAACAAGCTTCCAGATGTTGCTGATGCTGCTGATCCGCAGACCATGCTCTGGTAGCACTGGTATATATTGGCACCTCCACTTGTCCTTCTGTTCCTCTTTCAACCTAGTGCAGTGTGATTTCTTCCCCCACCAGGATTGCATAATAGTTGAACCCAGTGACTTCTGCTCACTCCACACCCTCCTTTGACATCTAGGTATCATTCAATGCCATTCACCACTTTCTCCTTCTTGCAAACATCCCTCTCCCTTGCTTCCTGCTACACATCTCTTATAGCTCGAAACCCATTTTATTGCTCTTCCTTCCTCTCTTTTTCTTTGCTCATGGTGGGCTGCAGTCTATGGGGTCGCTAAGAGTCGGACACGACTGAGCGACTTCACTTTCACTTTTCACTTTCATGCATTGGAGAAGGAAATGGCAACCCACTCCAGTGTTCTTGCCTGGAGAATCCCAGGGACAGGGGAGCCTGGTGGGCTGCCGTCTATGGGGTTGCACAGAGTCAGACACGACTGAAGTGACTTAGCAGCAGCAGCAGCAGCAAAGGTTGACATGCTCTACTGTTCTCTTCTTGATCTTTTCTCAAACTCTACCTTCCTGCCAGGTTCCTACTATCATTGTCTGCCTACATACCAATACCTTCCAAATTTATAGCTCCAGCTCCAGCCTCTTTCCTAGTTTCCAGCCCCATATTTCTACCAGCCTACTGGGCATCTTGAGTTGAGGATCCTGTATACATTCACCATGTCCAAAACCATCCTTCTGTAATCCTCAGTAAAACTGCTTTCCACCTTTTATCCCCTCAGAGCCAAATGATCATCAGATCCTAACTGGAAATGTTTTTGTCATCCCCATTCTCTACGCTCCTCTACTCTCCTCGCTCAGATCCCGGTAGCTCCTGCCTGCACCTTTGCCATGGCTTTCTAAGCTTTCCTGGCTGCCAGCCGATTTCCCTAGCATTCCATTTGTCTTCACCATGATCAGTTAGATTTCTGACACGGAGATCAGATCACTGAAATCCCTGATTTAAAACAGCGGAATAACTCTCCGTGACTGCAGCAGACACTACCAGCACTCTGCCCTCTAATCTCTTCGCCATTTGCACAGACATGGGCATCCAGTGTGCCTTTCCCCCTGATGGCCCGTGACTCTTTGCTGAAGGACTACACTCAGGCTGCCACAGCCACTTCTCCTCTGCCGTGGAGCAAGGACAGCCAGCTTCCCAAAGAGGCAGCCCTGAACCAGTGACTGGTGGGTGGGCAGTTGTAAGTCACCACCGCCGCCCTGCCCTGCTGCCATCTGGAGAGCTCTGTCCCCAGCGTTCCCTTGGAGGATTAGGCTAAAGTTGCCTTTGGGAGGGCTTGGCTTAGCATGGCCCCTTGTCTTGGCTTTTGCCCTTTTCCTACTTTCTTTCTAGCTCTTGCTGGTGATATCTCCTCATAAATCATTTTCCTAAGAACCCTTGTCTCTGAGTCAGCTTCTGGGGACTTTGACCTAAGGCAAATATTTGAGGAGAAAAAAACCCCTAAATTTGGAAATCAAAGCCCTTCAAAATCTGGCCTAACAATGTTTCTGGATTCATTTTCCCTGAATTGTCTGTGACATCAAGGACTAGCATTCTTGGAAAACACAGTGTGATTCCAGACTCTCTGTGACTCCACCTATGTGTTACCCCTTTGGGGCATGTCAATCCAGCCCATCCTTGAAGGCTCAGCAAACACAGGAAAACTTTTGAAATCCGTCTTCTGGTGCCACTGCTCCTTTTCCTTTCATCTTTGTCTTTTGTATGTTTCCCTGGTACAATACTTATGGAGTTAATGTGAGTGAGTTTGGTTCCCACATTCAGATATGAACTTCCTCAGGCATGACCACATTTCATGAATTTAGGTATTCTCAGCTCCTTGCAGAGTCCTTGATCCTTAGTTAGTGCTTGCTATGGGCTGAAGTCCTAACTATCAGGATCCCACGATGTGACCTTATTTGAAGATAGGGTCTTTGCAGATATGGTCAAGTTGAGGTGACGTTACTAGCGCGGGCCCTAATCCAATATGACTGGTGTCCTAATAAAAAGGGAAATGTGGACATAGGGAGAATGCCACGTGAAGATGAAGGCAGAGATTGGGGTGAATGCCTCGAGAAGCCCAGGAACACCAAAGATTGCCAGCAAACCACCAGAAGCTAGGGGAAAGGTACTGAATGAATTCTGCCTCACACCCTCAGAAGGAGCCAACCCTACCGACACCTTGATTTTGGACTTCTAGGCTCCAGAACTGTGGACAGCACATTTCTGTTGTGGTAAGTCCCTCAATTTTTGGTACTTTGTTATGGCAGCACTGGGAAACGAATACTGTGCTCAATGAATGCTTTTTGAATGAATGAATTTGAAGTCACCCTTTTTTTTTTAGTCCTTACCATATGCCAGGCACTGTTCTAATCCCTACACAAATATTAACTCGTTTAATTCTCATAATGCCACTGTGAGGCAAGTGTTATTATTATCCTCATTTTAGGGAGAAGACAATTTAAGCACAGAGAGGTTAAGTAACTTACCCAAGGTTGCAGAGCAACTGATAGTCAGAATTTGAAAGGCACTCTGGGGATTTCCTTGGTGGTCTAGTGGCTAAGAATCTTACCTTCCAAAGCAGGAGACATGGGACATGGGTTCGATCACTGATTGGGGAACTAAGATCCCACATGCCTCGGGGCAACTAAGCCTGCATGCTGCAGCAAAGATCCCCTGTGCCTCAACTAAGACCTGATGCAGCCAAAAATAAATAAATATTTAAAAAAGAAAAACAGTCTGATTCCAGAGCCTTCGTGCTTTGCCACTGTGCTCCAGTGATTTAAGATAATTCTTGTAACAGCTGTTGCAAATGAGGTTGTCAGGATAGAGGGAGAAGCTTGGACAGAAAGGGTGAATGGCTGAGTTTCACTTGGGTGGTAAGTGGCAGAGGTGGAAATTGACCTCTTTCTTCTGACTCCTAATCTAGTCCCCCCTCTACAAAGTAAAAGGGATGGGCCTTGAGAGCATCTCATGATAAATACTCACATTTGAGAGTCATTGCCACTAGCCTGGGTACCAGCCAGTAAAAACGGGGCGGGTAGTTGTTGTCAGGGAGACCTGGCTCCCTGGGAGGGGGGATGCTCCGTTGCTGGTTATGGGCTAACAGTGGTCGTGTAAATTTTCATTCTCAGTGAGTGTAACTTCCATGACTGATGGTCATAGGTAGAATTGCTTGGGCTTTAGATTTGTGGACCTGATGCCCATAAACCACATTTTCATATAGAATACATGTCTGAGGAGAAACGGGCATGTTTTAATCTCGTGAGTTACGGCGCTGCCTCCCTCTAAAACCTCTGAGGCAGACTCCGATGAGTGAAGAGGTTGCTGTGACAGGGGAAAAAACCCACCCAATGCCTCCCAGCCTCCCTTCCCTGCTCCCTCCTCAGAGACCAGCATTTATTTACTCTGTAGGAGGGGAGGATGTTCTAATCGGTTTTTAAGGGCTCTTGCTGCCTCGGAGTGGCAAGAAGAGGAGAGAGGTGCACACGCAATTTGGGCCTCTTCAGTCATGATTCCCAATAGCTGTTGACAGCTGAGTGGTTCAGCAATGAGTCTGGTTGCAAAGGATGATGTTGGTGGTGTGTGAGTGTGTGTGTGTGTGTGTGTACACTCAGGTGCACACATGAGTGCACGTAGATGCATCTGTGCTTCTTCACAATCAAGTTGGCTCTGCTTATTAGGTCTTACTAGTGCTGGGTCCTTTTGTGTTGATCACGTGGGAGGCAAGAAGTTGTTCTTGCTGGAGAATGTCCAGGAGAATGGGGCTTGCCATAGGCGGTCGGTGCATCAGCCAACAAAGAGCACAAATCACAAGCCTTGTGCTGGGAGGGGGTGCCCTGGAGGCGTCTCCATGTTATTTGAGGCTGGTGTGGGTGCAAACCCTGGCAGGTGTTGATTTGAAGGGGTGGCTGATGGGTCCAGAACCAAGGGAACCAGAGGGGACCTGGGACAGACACACACAGATAGGCTCATGGGTGCTTGGCCGAAGACAGGGCCAGGTGCCAAGAGGTATGATACAAAAGGGCAGGACAGAAGCCAAGACTAGACATGTGCAGGTGATCAAGCAGTAAGAGATTAAAATAAATGGGGACCAGGCAATGGTGCTCTTAGATGCAACCTTGTTTACAAGGGGATGCCGGGTAAGTACTGAGCCAGGCAGACAGAGTGCAAAGAGTCCCATCTCCATGGAAGGATTGTAATTGTTGTTGGGGAAACTTTTGTGGTTGCATTGACACTCATGATGCCTTAATCCTAAGGTCATGCCATCCTTTACTTGACTCCCAGGGCATCATTCTCACCTTCGTGGCACCCAGGGACTCACCCACATCCCTTCTCTTCTCTGCCTACACCCTTGCCCCACATGAGCTCATCCAGTCCGTCTTCTGTGCAGACATCCAAACTGGAACACCCAAGACCACATCAAACTCAGCCATGCTCTCTTTCCCAGGGTTGGTTTCTAGGGGTACCTGTTATGGATGGAATGTTTGTGTCCCTCCCCCCACCAATTTGTATGATGAAACCTAACCCCCAGTGTGATGGCAGTAGGAGGAGGGGCCTTTGGGAGGTGATTAGGTTATGAGGGTGGAGCTCTCATGAATGGATTTCGGGCTTTTATAGAAGAGATCTCAGAGAATTCTCTTGCCTGTTCCACTGAGGACACTGTGAGAAGATGGATGTCTTATGAACACATATCAGACATAGAATCTGTCAGTTCCTTGACCTTGGACTTCCCCAGCTTCCAGAACTGGGAACAATAAATGTCTATGGTCTGTTTTTTGTAAGTCACCGAGTATTTATTACAATATTATACTTTGATTTCAGGTAAACAGTGGATACGTTTTTAGTATGTCTTATGTGCTATCAGAGAAGGCAATGGCAAGCCACTCTAGTACTCTTGCCTAGAAAATCCCATGGATGGAGGAGCCTGGTAGGCTGCAGTCCATGGGGTCGCTAAGGGTCGGACACGACTGAGCGACTTCACTTTCACTTTTCACTTTCACACATTGGAGAAGGAAATGGCAACCCACTCCAGTGTTCTTGCCTGGAGAATCCCAGGGATGGGGGAGCCTGATGGGCTTCCGTCTATGGGGTCACACAGAGTCGGACACGACTGAAGTGACTTAGCAGCAGCAGCAGCAGCATGTGCTATCAGAGGTATAATTATACTGAAAAAATTGTGGTTTATCTGAAAATCAAATTTAACCTGGCATCCCGTATTCTATCTGGCACCCTGAACTGTGATTGGAAATAAGGGCGAACTAATTAGGCCGCTGGGAATGATTACCGAGGCCTGGATTATGTGTGTCTCTGGGCTGGAGAAGGCAGCTCTGCGAACCTTTAACCTTTAACCTATGTAATCTGGGAATGGTTTGCATCCCATCATCCCATTGGGCACCGTATATGGCTGACTGTGAGGATGGTGGGGGAGAAACATGACCCTAAGAGGTTAAGGGGATGACCACGACCCCAGGGTCTGTCCCCTGAGGTGAAAAGCCCCCTGGCCTTCGAGGCAGTCAAAGTAAGAAGTTTCCCAGGTGGCGATAACTGGAGGAGCAGCAGCAGCAGCAGCAGCAGCCACCGTTGGCGGAAAGATCTGGGGCCTGCATGTCATCACAGAGCCAACAGTCGAAAGTGGAAAGTTTTAGTCACACTCTTTTCTTTGGCTGCCATCTGTGTGACAACAGGGAAATTGTGCTGCAGAGGGGCCCAGCTGACTTGCCACTTCCCCAGAGAGCTGGGGCCCTGCTGGCCTGAGGCCCCACAGCTGCCAGTGAGCTAAGCATGGGCCCTGACCATGGTCGATCACAGATACTACCTCATTTAATACAGTAACAACTCGATGGGGGTAGGTAGAACCCCATTTGACAGATGAGGAAACTGAGGCCCACAAAGTCACACAGTTTGGAGGCAGCAGATCCAGCATCCAGGCCCAGGCAGTGTGACAGCTGAGCTGTAGCTCTCAGTCACTAACATGTGCCTTGGAACTGTTCAAACATGAAAGTGTTAGTCACTCAATCGTGTCTGACTTTTTGCGACCCCATGGACTATAGCTCACCAGTCTCCTCTATCCATGGGATTTCCCAGGCAAGAACATTGGAGTGGGTTGCCATTTCCTCCTCCAGGGGATCTTCCTGACCGAGGGATCGAACCCGAGTCTCCTGCATCGCAGGCAGATTCTTTATCATCTGAGCCAACAGGGAAGCCAGAAGTGCTCAGGGAACCATCAAATAGGGTGTATAAAGGGCCCAACAGAAGTTCAATGCCAGATGGAGTCTGGAGGCATCCATTCTTGATACCATCATCCTTTTAGCATTCCTGTTATCCTGTGGCCTGAAATTAGCCATCCCAGGAAAGCTGCTGATGGCGTGGCCAGGTTGGTCCAACTTCTCTCTGAGGACAACTGGGTGACTAAGATTACTCTGCAATCCTCTGATCCTCACCATGACTGCAGTCACCCCTGTGCCTCCAACTTGCAGACCAAGAGTTCATGGCACAACCAGAAGTAGCTGCCAGGTTCCCTGAAGACAAGTCCGCAGCAGAGAAGGCATGGAGCAAATACACTAACTCCCATCACACAAGCTCTAGTCAGGAAAAAATCCCCCCTCTTCATTTCAGGGTTTATCAGAGCTGACCTGGGGTGCTGGCATTGCTTTTTGTTTTTAATAGTGTTTGGGTAAGATCTGAGTTCAGATGCTATGCTAGGCAGCTAAAATAGGGTCCTCCAATATCGCCTCTCTATTTATAACCAGCCATAATGAAATCCTGACTTGGGGGTTCTGAGCTCCCTGTGTTCTGTGTGGAAAGGATGGGCTGGCCCCCTGTAAAAGATGCTGCTGACATCCTGTCCTGTTCCCTCAGTGGGCGGGTTCAGGCTGTCTCCCAGCTGCCAGTGTCTGCATATTTTAGCCCAATGGCTTTCTAGAAACTGCGCCACCACCCTGCTGGTGTGCCCAAAGGAATTACCCCCACCCCAAAACACCCCTTCAACCAATGACGAATGGGAGTTAGTGTACAAATAGTGCAAATCCATGGAATGGAGGCGGGGATAACTCAGAAGTCTGGGTTCCACACCAGCGCTACTCCAAGTGTGGTCCTCGGACCTGCCCGGTGACAAGCAGAGAAGTGTTTATTACTCATTCCCTTGGAGATAAGTCCACAAAGAAAGAGAGAGCAGCCCTTGTTTAAGGACTTTTAGAGTAATTTGACATTGCTGTGATATTTGTGTTGTACTTTGCAGAACTATCTATCTACAAAGGGTTGATACCACCCCCCTAAAACCTGGCCTTGACTCTTGAGAAGCACTGGTCTTCTTTGCTAGTTTCTCCAATGGGATGAAGCCCCAGTTGCCTGCAGCACCAATTGGCTTGATAACACATCCATTACTGGCTGTCTTCCCTTTGCCATCTCTCTTCTCTACCCAACTCCACCAGTGTTTCTTGCATTTCCCAAATAAATGACTCATTGGCATTCCTGTCTGTGTCTTAGGGTTGGCTTCTGGGACCACACAAACTCAGGCACACTCCCTCAGATAGGGCAGCCCACATGGATATCTGCCGCTCAGGGCATGCCCCTGGGAGCTCCTTGACATTTACCCCAAGGAGTTAAGTAGCCCATTAAGAATGACAAAGTTATCTGCCCACCTCTATACATTTCCTCCTGCTTCCATGGCCAAGGCCAAGGTCATTGCCCTCACTGCCGTTTGCTTCTTCAGAGTCATGCAGACTGACCACGGTTGATGGAAGCCTCGCTTTCAGGCACTAGGCTACCAAGAATGGCTGATATTCTAATAGTGAACGCCCTCAACTTCACCTCCAAGGCTGGCTCTTCCAGAGCCAGGGAAGCCTTGAGAGAAAGGTCTGGGGCAGTAATTTCTAGGCCAGAATGGAAAGTCAGGAAAAACCTGTTCTTTTTTCTGAAGCCATCTCTGTGTGCACATGGAATGCTTTTGTTCAGAGTGCTTGGGTGCGGTCTTTTATGCCCTGAATCATTTCCATGTGGCTCAAGGCCTCCCTGGACTCCAGCGCTCTGATTCCTCTGCCTGTTCGATGGCGTGCTCTATCTGGGCCTTGCTCCTTATAGCTGTTGGTGGATTTCTCCATCTGCCTGCTCAGGCTGAAAGAGGCCCCGCCGTTCATAAAAACCCTGCAATTCTAAATCATCTCTCTCTCAACTCAGGTTCCCAGGACTCCCAGAGCCCAGAATTTAAAGCACCTTGAAATCTCGTTTTTACTGCTCCATCTAGCAACTTCTTTCTGTATGGCTTTCTGGTGTGTCTATGCAGGCACTTTGGACATTCCTGTTGACCATCAGGCTTGGGTCAGCAGGTTGGTTGTGGGAGTGTGCACTCTGGCACCTGTGGAATGTGTTCAGTCTGGGGTTGAGGGTGGCTGGTATGAATGCACACATGTGTAGAAATCCCTCGCCAAGGACTTCCTTGGTGGCCCAGGAGATAAGAATCCGCCTGCTGATGCAGGGGACATGGGTTCGATCTCTGGTCTGGGAAGATCCCACATGCCACAGAGCAACTAAGCCCATGTGCTCCAACTATTGAGCCCGACCTCTAGAACCTGTGAGTCACAATTATTGAACCCGTGAGCCGAAACTACCGAAGCCACTGCTATGAGAAGCCTGAACACTGCAATGAAGAGTAGCCCCCGCTCACTGCAACTAGAGAAAGCCCGCAGAGAGCAATGACAACTCAGTGCAGCCAAAAATAAATAATTTTTTAAAAAGATAGAAATCCCTTGACAGGGTTGTAGGTGAGTCTAGCACCTTGTTATGGATCATGGGCTGTAGCTATTTCAGGCTGGCTGGGGAGAAGTCACTGTGATAAGGAAGAGTTACTGAGAGCCCAGCTAGGATGCTGGGAGGAGGCGAACTCTGCAGTTGAGTGTCTTGATTCAAACTCTAATTTTGCATTTTGTTACCGGTTTGGTTCTGGCAAGTAATCTCATTTTTTTGCGGCTGCATGTTGTGAAAGGGTAATAATAATAGCACCTACGTTATGGGATTGTTTGGAGGATTTGATGAGTTAGTATGAATGAAATGCTATGCCTCATACTGTCAGCTATATACTAGTACTAGTATTATGACTCCTCTACCACCCTGTGATTTCAAGTAGAATTCACAGAGAGAAAATAGGAGTTAAAGTGGGCAGCAGTGATCAGAGAAGGCTTCCTGGAAGAGAAGGCTTGGATTAAGTGTGGAACGATAGCAAAGAGGATATGAATTGTGGTCTGAGAGCAGACTGACAAAATGTGTTTTCCAAAGGTGGCAACCAACAATATCTCCTAACCCACAGGCTTTTCCACAATATGACCTTAACACTCCTCTCACTGAGATGTGAGATCTATGTACCTTCTCCTTGAATATGAGATGGGAGGCTTGTGATGCTGCAATCAATGCAGTACAGTGGAAGTGATACTGGGTGACTTCTGAGGTTGCATCATAAAAGGCAATGCAGGAACTTCCCTAGTGGTCAGGTGGCTAAGACTCTGCACTCCCAAAGCAGGGGGCCCAAGTTCAATACCTGATCAGGGAACTAGATCCCACATGCTACAACTAAGAGTTCACATGCCACAACTAAAAACTCCACATGCTGCAACAAAAATCAAAGATCCCACATGCCACAATTAAGACTCAGCACAGCCAAATAAACAGATAAAAATAAATATTTAAAAAATTCTTTAAAAATGGCAATACAGCTTCTACCTTGTCACCAGATCACTTGTACTTGAAGCCCTGAGCTGGCATATAAAAAGTCTGACTACACTGAGGCTACCATGCTGTAAAGAAGCCAAATTAACTTGGTGTCTGGTAGGCATCTGGTTGGAAGTCTTTGAGTCTTCCCAGCCCAAGTGCCAGCCAGGTGAGTGAAGGAAATTTAAGGTGATTCCCAATTCCAACCTCTAGCTGCAAGTCACCCCAAGCCTTTGAACCTTCCCAGCCGAGGCTTTTACAACCTGGAGCAGAAACAAATCAGTCCTCACCACGCCCTGACTGAATTCCTGACCCACAGAGTCCATGAACATAATAAAACAGCTGTTGTTTTAAGCTACTCAATTTGGAGTAGTATGCCATGCAGCAGTACTGCCTGGAGCAAGAGGCGGAAGGGCAACTCTAGTGGCAAAGGTCACAGTGACTTGCAGCTATACTTGCCACAGTCCAAGCGAATGCAATTCTTTTTAAAACTTAGTGGGTTTCCTGTGTATCAAGTTATAATGTACTCCATTAGACAAAAACTATATCCACAAATTTCTTTGAGATGGGCATATCTGTGTTTTAGTCTAGAAGTCAGGACTATAGGACAGCATTCTCAAGACTCTTAGAAAACATTTGACTACATGTGATAGTCTGTAATGCACTGGATCAAGCCTTTTGAGATCTCAACAAAGGGTCTTGAGATTGTACCCTTGGTCTAATCTTACCCTGATCCCCCCTCCTACTGGCAATCTGGATGCCGAGTATGACTTTGAGACCCTTGCTAGAAAAGACCATGGAAGAAAAACTGTTTTATATTTGAACCCAGCAGGTCCTGGCGTCTGTACATTTTTGTCTAAATTTCACTTGAAAACGGAATAGCTCTTTCTTTAGCACTTCTTTATTCTTCTGTGTTTTATTGCTATTCATCTGCTGTTTACATTGTTAGCGACTATGATAGAGATTTTGGAGAAAGAGAAACTAGAATGACATTGCAGCAGAAGGGGGTAACCATGTTTAGTTAGGACCTATTAAATCCATATTGAATTGTGATACACAGGTCACATGCTTCAACATCATTTTTGATGCTTGTTAAAAATCCACATTTCCAGGTCACTGGTCAGACCACAGAGTCAGAAAGGGCATCAATCTGCATTTTATGGGCATTCTTATGCCCACTACATGTGGAAAAAAATTGTCTACATCAGGCTCTGCAGGCATAGATTCCCCCCCGCCCCCCATTCATGTCCAGTTGTGGTCTAGATCTGATCTCTCTGTTTCTCCTTTTGCCTCTTGTATGGATCTCTGTTTGGGTGGTAAACAGATGGCACGCTCAAAGAAGGTATGGATTTAATCATGAAACTGGTTACAATGGTATTGGTAGGGTATGAAGACGCCAAGTATGGGACAGTATCTTTGGTTAAACAACGGTTGGGAGCTGTCATCACTTCTAGGAAGGGCAGCTAGTAGTTATCTGAACTTGGAGAACCTCAATGTCACTTGGCCTTTTCCCTAAAGAGTTCCTTTAAGGTCCCTGGGTCATTCAGTGAGCAAAGCCTGTGATGAGGCTCCCGGGCTATGGAGTGAGACCCTTTCTCAGTGGGGCCAGGTGGGGTTGAGGGGACCCCAGGGGACTCCGAGGAGAAAGGCTGGCCCCAACTCTCCTCATCTCCTTTGCCACTGTCTTTTCTGGATTCTCCTGTCTTTGGCAGCCTTGGAGGCCCTCCTATCTAAGCAGGAAGAGGAGCCAATAAATAAATTCACACGAAGGTGCTAGAGAGTGATAACAGCTAATCCCTTCCAAGGGCAATTGCTCTTGGAAAAAAAGGGCAATTTTGTTCAAAAGAAAGAGTGTCTCTTGTAAGAATCCCACTCTTTGGTGCTGGCATGGGAGAAATTTACCGGCAGGGCTGCCTGAAACCCTTCAACTCAGCCCCTTCTCCTGATTTCCTGAGTCTGATTTTAAGCTCGTTCCCCACAAGGCTTTCATAATGCTTCTGCTTATGGAAGCTTCATGAGGGAAGGGCTATTTCTGTGACTTTTGTTCGTTGTATTTCAGAGCCTGACACGGAGCAGTGCTTGCTATGTGTTTGATGAACAAATGAATGAACGAAATCTCTCTTCAGGAACCTGGCTCTTGTCCAAAGGGAGACCTGCTCAGTGTCTTGCCCCTCCACTCCAGTCTTCCCTGTGGTATGCCTGGGCTTGAGCTGAAAAATGGTTTTTCATACATGTCACCCTCATTATAACATCATCCCTCAGAGTGAAGCTCTCTGACCACCCCAAAGACCTGTATTTAATGTGATGAAAGGTGATTTAATGGAGTTGAGGAGAGCGAAGCAGAAAGAAGGCAGCCATTTCAGACAAGCGGAGCAGGCTGTCCCTCCAAAGGGAAGAAAAAGAAATGAAAAAGGGGGAAAAAAATCCACAACGTCTCCCCAGAAGACACTGGACTAAGAAGACAGTTTGGTCAGCTCCATAAGAAGGCAAAAATGAAAGCCAGATAAACCCTGAACATCCCACCCTCCCCAGCAGCAGATAACTAACTTACCATTTATTTACCTTGGAGCTGATTATGTAGTGGGTTGAGGCAGGCAGGGAGATTTTATTGACATTTGGTCTCCCTTCACACATTTTTGCGACAGGCAGACTTCAGGGACTGAGCAGCAGGATATTAAAGGATTTGGAAAAGTTATCAAGGAATGGGACATATTTATCAAAGCCACAGTGATATTACAAAGCTGGGCTGCTGCTACACCTGGGTCTGTTACTTGATTAAAAAAATAATAATGGTTCATCCCCTAGCTGCCTTTTGCACCTGGGTGAATGCTGAGCAGTTCTACGGGACCACCTTGGGCCAGGCATTTGCTCATACAGACCATCTTTGGGTCTGGCAGAGAATGGTGGGCGGTCGGTCACACTGGTTGCTGGGAGTGTGCGCCTGTGCTCACGCACGTGTAGGTGTGATCACATCGTGCCTTCAGCAGGAAGCTCCTATGGGTGCACCACCTGACCTCCCCAGGGCTGGACCAATGTTCTCTGAGCATCTTTTCTTTCCAAAAGAGGACTATTCAGAGTTGGGAGAGTGACTGAAGGGTAGGAGAGAAAGGAATCACGTGAAGTGTCCCTGGATGCTTCAACCACTACATTTCTGGTGAATAGCAATTATGTAATACAGAAACTCTCCAATTTCCAACAACCAGCAAGTAAGAATATACCACGAGTCACCTCTATTTAGCTCTCCCCCAAATTTTTCCACATGAATTATTCAGTGTATGACTGTTTCAATATGTCTGTCTTTTTCTTAAAAAAAAATGTGCTGGGTGAACTTAAAGCAGCAAGAGGAAGAGCCTGCATTGCAAAAATGATACCCACCTGCATATTTATCTTAAAAGGAAAGTCTTGAATGCGTTCACTCAGGTGAAAATATCATGAATCGCAAAGACTGACCAACGGGCACCAGGATGCAGGGGGTTAATCTGGGTTTTGCCATCTGATTCCAATCCATTCAGGCCTGGCTATAAATCGCTTATATGTCTGGGTGATAAAAAGCAAATATAAATTTTCAAAAAATTTAACCTTGCGTGGTATATAAAGAGAATACATAATATTCTTGGGCATAAATATGTCTCAAGACAAACTCATTGCGTATACCCAGAATACATAATGGATTTTACTGAGACATATTTTTCCCCTAGCAAGAAAAAGCCAGAAATTCTGCAGTGAACTGATTGTATATATGGTTTCCACAACTCTGAGACAAGAGCTGTGTCTCCCACTCGGGGCTGTCCACACAAGGGGCTGGGGATCTCTGAGTCCTCTGAGTGCCCTTCTAGAATGACGCAAAGTCCAGCTGAACCAGAGGAAATCTGGCTATAGCTGGGTGATGAGAGACCTGGGGTTTTGGCACGATTCTGGGGCCCTTCTTGGCCAAATCATTTCATGTGATTGGCTTCCAATTTCTGCACCAGGAAACAGAGGAGGCTGATCCAGAAACTACTGATATCTAAGGCCGACATTTCCCAAACATCAGGGGGAATGCAAATCCCCTGGGGTCTTGTTAAAAATGCAGATTCTGATTGGGTAGGTCTAGGATGGGGCCTGGGAGTCTGCATTTCTAAAACACACCATAGTACAGATCCCATCCAAGACTGATTAAATCTGAATCTTTGAGGGTGCTATTTGTTAAAGCTGCCCAGGTGATTCCAAGGTGCAGTCAAGATTGAGGGGAACTTGCTACAGGCTCCACGTGGCTTCTGCACATGGAATCAGCTAGTTTGAGGTTTGTCACCCTCATAGGCTCCCTTGTGACAAGCCATTAAATAGAGCAGATGCATTTCACTGCCACGTGAGTCTACACTGGGTAGCTGTGTCATGGCCGCAACCCCCCCACTCACCCCCACACACAGGTCAGGAGCCTGTTTGTCCAGAAGCCCAAGGCTGATGGGGTTTGGTGACTTTAACAGGCTGACACTGGTGGAATTCTTTCTTTTTAATGCTTCTTTACTAAAGACCAGATTAGTTGTTGCAAATGCACATGCCTACCTAGGCCTGGGCGGGTTGCACACATCATAAATAAGAGTTAGATGTTTGCATATGTAAATACACAAATGCATTTTCTCTCTTCCTCAAAGAATTATGTTCTTTCACATTTTTCTTAAAACTCACGGCCACCTTTTCTTTTCTTTCCCTTTTTGGTACAAACATGGGTACAGCAGAAATATTTATTTCCTCTATGAAATTCAATAGGGCAAGTGAAAAAGTGGAGTTGGGCTCATACAGAGCCCGAGGTTTGTCCAAATACACCACACTTTTACTTTTGCAAATGGACAAAAGTGGGCCTGGATGAGTGAGGGGTCCTGAAGTTTAAGCTTCATTGGCTTCAGGAGATAAAAGATAACAGAGGTGGAATCTCCTTCACACACCTCAGACCAAAACTGTCCTCCCCAAATAAAAACAAACATGATGAAATGACTGGTGAAGTTTAATCCAAATAATTCCATGGAAAAAAAATGAGACTCTCTTCTTTTGTGACCTTGAACTCTTGACATCAGCCAGGAGTAAGACCCAGCTGGCCTAGACCCTCATTATCAAAGTGTGGTCCCCAGACCAGTTGCACTGATAACACCTGGGAGCTGAGTAGAGGGGCACAGTCTCCAGTGCCACCCCAGACCCTGACTCAAAATCCTTATCGTATTTCATGAGTATGACCCCATCGCGTGCTGAGGAAATATGGTTGACTTAGGAACATAGTAGAAGAAAAGAAGGAGGGTAGTTATTGGTCACTTTGTTCATTCCTTCCTTCCTTTCTTCATTCCTTCCTTCCCTCCTTTTCCCTTCCTTCCTCTATGCATCCATTCAACAAGTATTCTTTGAGTGCCCCCTCTAGGCTTCGAGCTGTGACCTGCTAGTTAAATGGGATTAGTAAAGGGACCCAGGGTGATGATTAACCACCTGGCTTTTCCTGTCCCCCCTCCTCCAGCAATTTTCTGTCCTTACTTCCCCCACCGCCAGCAGACATATCGCACACACTGTGGGATTGCTGGTACATGACATTGGTTGGGACAGGAACCTACTTGTTTGACTGCAAACAGCCTGATGGGTGTGTGTGCACCGGATTCCTGTGGGGTTGGGGTGGTGGGAAAGGGACATCCGTCGAAGTTCATTACCACTAGGGGACACCAGCTCGCCCCTTTTGAGAGGACGAGTCTTTAAGAGGCACAAGGAACGCCTGCCCTGAAGGTCAACCCCGGGTCTCTCAGCCTCTAGGGAATGCTTTTAATACTCAGTGCTGTGACTTGAAATGCAGACGATGAGTGAGGGTTAAGAGTTTGGTCTCCTAGATCCAATTGCTTGGAGCTGGGACTGTGGGCAAGTTAAGATCACCTCCCATCCCCTTTTCTGTTACATGGGCATGGTAATGAGATCCTTAGGGTTGTTGTGAGAACACAGTGAGAAGCATGTGGAGAAAGGGAGCCTCCTTGTAAACACGAGCCTCTGGGGCAGCTGAGGCCATATCAGTCACTCACAAGTTAGTATGAGTTAGAGCTTACAGTGAGGCTTTGATGTGGTGAGGGGGGAGGGGGGAAGTTATGGTGAGGGGTAAGGGTTTTGAAGGGGGCTGGTCTAGAGAAAAGGGTGTTAGATGCCCTTTTCAAATGCGAGGAAAATACAGCAATGCACAGAACTCTGTGCCGGTTACCTCTTGGCAAAGGCCAGCCCCGGGTGCCTTTACTCCTAGTTGACTGTGTGTTTATCCATTGAAACATCAAACTCATGTCCTCTCATTAACCCTTTGTTTCTTCTTTGTTCCTGATTTAGAACCCCCACACTCTGATTATTTTTAGAGCCCTGAGAAGTCAGAAGTCACTTGTGTTTACAGAGAGGCCCAGCAGCCTTCAAAGATGAGAGGGGAACGCTCACAGCACCCTGCCCTCTCCCCGGGCCCCAGGCCCCTCCCTTTGCAATACCTTCTGGGGCGCTTGGCTCCACAGAAGAAAAAACACAAAGGAGAGAAATCTCTTCTTTCTCTTAGATGTTTACTTTCTCAGTTTCCCCTGTGACCTGCGTGAGTTACACACACATGCACACACACACACACCCCACACTTCTATGTTTTGTTCCCCCTGCAAAATGGTGAGAAGCAGGCAGCTCCCTATGCAGTCAATGTTGTGAAATCTGGGCATTCCTTCCATACCTCCCTCCCCACTTTCTTCTTTCCCTTCTGATGTCTCCTCAGTACATCCACCTGCAGCCTCTGAACCAGGCCAGGGGTGAGGCCTTGAGCTGCGCTCAGAATTCTGGGTGCCCTTCAGTTGATGATCCCAACCAGACCTCCGTCTTTCCCATCTGAAGAGCCATGATCCTACTATGTTTTCATCTCTGTGACCAAAAGTTTCTGCTTTGGTGCTGTGGAGCAAAGGAGCTGGAAAATTCCATATCCTTCCCCCCTTTCCCAAACAAGGGTGCCGAGGACCAGAAAGTGGAGAGGCTTTTCTGAGGTCACCCAGCATAAGGGTCACCAGGGGTCCTGGTGACCGCCCACAGGGTCCTTCCCGCAGAACTGAGCTCAGTGTCTCCCCCCAACCTCGCCCCATGGCCCTTAGAAGTGTTACTAAATGAAGCCACTCTGAGAATGAAGGGCGCACAGGAAAGCAACCAGACAGACCGGGGGTGTGAATTCACGCCACTTAGGGTGGAAGGCAGGGTCATATTTCTGTTCTGGTTTTTGTTGAGCTCCCCTAGGCAACAGTGCCCGGACTCTTCTGCCATTTTTTGTTCAGAGCTAGTAAGCAGGGTCTGCTTAAATTATGGCCGTGTTAGGAACACATCGTCATGGTTGGATGTGACCAGAAGATTCTATCTCTCCCCTTCATTGTGATGTGTCTACATTGCACCAGGGCAGGACCACAGAAATAACAGTCCTCTGGCTCTGAGACTGTGTGAAAGCGCGCGCGCATACACACACACACACACAGACAATCCTCACATACCCACGCGTAGCTCACGTGGACTGTCACAACTGCCACACTGCTGTGTGTTCCCTTGCCTCCCACCCACTCATGTGTAATTTGTGCGGGGGAGGCTGTCTTCTTCAGAGTTGAGGGTCTTGGTTACAAAATAGTCTCTGAAATGGAGTCTAATAAATACCTAATGGGCTTCCCTTGTGGCTCAGGGAATCTGCCTGCCAATGCAGGAGATGTGGGTTCGATCCCTGGGTCAGGAAGATGCCCTGGAGAAAGAACTGGCAACCCACTCCAGCATTCTTGCCTGGAGAATCCCATGGACAGAGGAGCCTGGTGGGCTACAGTCCATGGGGTTGCAGAAGTGTCGGACATGACTTAGTAGCTCAACAACAACAACAAAAAGCTACCTGGTACGTATAACTTTCATTATCTGAAGAATCTTCCAAGAGCTCCCTACGTCTTGGGCACCCTTAAGTGTTTTCCATGTTGGAGAAGCTGAGCTGCATTTTCTGCCACACAGTAGCCTCACGATCTTGGGAATGTAGCTTAAATTTTGATGCCTCAGTTTCTCCATTTGCAAAACAAGAGTAATAATACCCAGCTCTTGGTATGGTAAGTCTATGCAGGGGTATTCACATATAATAATATGGTGTGTGTGTGTGTGTATGTGTGTGTGTGTGTGCACGCACACGTGTGCTCAGTTGCTCAGTCATGTCCAACTCTTTGTGACCCCATGGATTGTAGCCTGTCAGGCTCCTCTGTCCATGGTATTCCCCAGGCAAGAACATTGAGGTGGGTGGTCATTTCCTCCTCTAAGGGATCTTCGCCACCCAGGGATCAAACCCATGTCTCCTGCATCACCTGCATTGTAGGTGGATTCTTTATCACTGGGCCACTGGGGACCCCCATAATAATATGATGTTGGCTATAAACATACCCAAACTCTTCTTGCTCTAGGGAAGTAGCACAGCAAATGTTACTTATTTTCCCTTTTTCTGATGAATTAACAGTATTTATAAGTCTGTTGCTGGGGTACTATGCTGGGTTTCCCATCTTATTATCTCAATAACTAGCTATGTGACTTTGGGCAGATGATGCTCTTCTGTTTCACTTTCATCATTCACTCAGGCAGGCAGGCAGGCAGGTAGTATTTGTGGAATGCCTACCGGGGGCCAGTCATCGCTTTAGATGTTGAAGATACTGCAATAAATAAAACAGACCAAATTTTTTGCCCTCATGGAATTTCTAAAGTGATCTAATTAGTTATAACACAAGCAAGATGGTATAACTCTTAACAGAAAGGAAGACTCTGAAGATTCTTCATAGAGTTTAAAAGAAAACATTATAAAAATATGTCAGTCTTAATACATCTAGAAAGGTGTTAAAGTCTGTTCAATTCTCTATGCTATGATTCTTATTTCTAAGGTATGTCTATTAGGAATCTTTAGGTTTTAAGTGACAAAAAATTTAACTCGAATTCAAACGGAATTTATTGGTTCACATAAGTGGGAAAAAAAAGTTAAGCAGAAATGTGGACTTTAGGCAAAGTTTGATCTAGCAGCACAAATCATTCTACTAAGGACCTGGTTTCTATTCATCTGTCTTCTCTGAATTATGCTATGTTGGCTCCAACTCCTACTTGTTCCAAGACTTCCCTATGATAACAGAATTCTACCTAACAACAAATCTTAAGTATCTTTACATCAGATGTCTCATAAGAATCCTAGGCATATGCCCAGGGCGCCAACAAAGCAAGAGGGAAAATGTGATTGTTAAAAGAAGAAATTTGATTTTTAATATACATTTTTAAAGCATTGAAGTTGTCATAATGGGAAACTAGGAATATTATTTTCATTACAATCTCATTGTTTTATAGTTGAGCATAACTTTTATTTTGAATAACACATGGAATGGTACAGGGTACCATACTATTTTCAGTGATTGGAGGTTCCTAAAATCTTTATTTAGCCCCTGTGGGCAATCAAAGCTCACCTCTTTCAGGTGAAGCCTTAATTTCCAGTGTAGTGTTGTGGGTTCTTTGATGGAAAGATCACTGGAAATGGGTAAGAATTAGTAAAGTGGTTTTCAGTTTTATCCATTAAGTCTTTGTGAATCTGTTTAGTGTAGGTCAGTACTTCAGAGGCTGATTATCCTTGCAAGAACTAAAAGCATTGATTTCTGGGCCTGACATGATGAGGCCCAGACCTCCACCAAGGTCATCGTAGGTGGAGACAGATCTTGAGAGAGCTGTCTCCTTTTCTCTCAGTAATGATAGGACTCCTACTTAATTCAGTCAAAACGAGGCTCAATAGAAGAAAGTCTGGAAGGGAATACAGCCAGTCCTTAGCAGTGTTATCTTTAGGTGGTGAGATATGGATGATTTTCATTCATTGCTTCTTTCATTCTCTTATTCCCATATTTATTAATACCTTATATTGTGCCAGGTACCATTCTAGACACCGAAGGTTGACCAGGTTGACAAAGCAGGAAAATAAACAAACAACACCCATCTTCATAGAGTTTACATTCAGGTGGATGGAGATAGATAATTAACCAAATAAGTAAGTAAAATTGAGTGTGGCAGAAACTGATAAGGCAGGGAAGAAAAACAGACCAGGGAAAATGGATGGGCAATTGAGGGAGCAGTGACTTTACGAATCTAAATAGGTGTCCAAGGAAGACCTCACCGAAAAGGTGGCACTTGAATAAAGGTGTAAAGAAAGTTTGGCAGTGGGCCATGTGAGTGTCTGGGACAAGTGCTCTGAGTAGGAGATACAGCTGGTGCAAAGGCCTTGAGGCAGGCTATGCCATCCATCCTTCTTCCCCTTTGCCTGTCGGTACTGGAAAGCTGTCCAGTGGCCACCCACACCCAGATAAGTCTGCCATCCCCTGACAAGGTTGACCTGGTATTCTTACCTCTCTGCAGTGTACAACCAGCTAAAGCTGTGCTGTCCTATATAGACACTAGCTGTGTGTGGCTTTTTAAATTGAAATATAAATTAAGAGTAAATAGAATGAAAAATTCAGTTCCTTAGTCTCACTAGCCACATTTCAAGTGCTCAGTAGGGACAGGTGCCTGGGGGCTACCACAATGGACAGCACAGCTCTAGAACATTTCCACGACTATAGAAAATTCTATTGGACAGAGCTGAGTTAGAGGGTGGGACCAGCTATTGGACATTCCCTGGCTGTCATTCACAGCAAACCAGCCTGCCATCAGAAAGGCTTGGAGGCTGGGGCCGTGCTGTCAGGGAATTCACCCAATGTCTCATGGCCTGCTTCTGGGGAACTCTAAGACACTGAAAAGGACTCTTGGTGGCAAATAACATCCTGACATTCTTCACAATCTCTAGATTCGGGGAGGGAAACCTGTTCTCATATTCTCCAAAGATAGGTAGGTCAGAGAAGGAAGATCAGCTTAGAGAACCCTATGCTGTGCACTCAGTCACTCAGTCATGTCCAACTCTTTGTGACCCAATGAACTATAGCCTGTCAGGCTCCTCTGTCCATGGGATTCTCCAGGCAAGAATACTGGAGTAGGTTGCCATTCCCTTCTCCACGGGATCTTCCTGACCCACGGATCAAACCTGTGTCTCTTATGTCTCCTGCATTGGCAGGCTGGTTCTTTACCACTAGAGTCACCTGGGAAGCCCGTCATAAGGGCTAGTACCCAATAAACCCAACTTAATTGCAAATAGAGCCACAATACCTCTGGAAACCCAGGATGGAGGTCCAGGCAACCCCGGGAAGGGTTTGGAGCTAGAATTCCCTCCCTAGGCATGGCAGGTTGTCTCCATGAGGTACTCTTCTCAGTGTACCTGGCCATGGCAATGAAAATAATCCATCCCTGCTTGTAGTTAATGGCTGGTGACAATTTTTTTTTAAAGCAAACTTTTATTATTATATTGTAATTTCCTTTTTATTTTGTTTGGCCATACCTCGGGGCATGTGGAACTTCCCCAACCAGGGTTCGAACCTATGCCCCCTGCAGTGGAAGTGCAGTCGTAAACTGGACCACCAGGGCAGTCCTAATGGCAGGTGACAGTGTGAAGGTGGCAGCCTGGCTTTGGCGGCATCAGGGGGATTTTCAAATACACGATGGATGTCGGTCTCCACAGAAATACAAATCAGAGTTGCACATCACACGTGTGAGAGCAGATACAAAGTCATAGAAGCTAGATTTGGGGGTGCCCAGAGGCCCCCCCAAGTGACTGTGAATGGCAGTGACCAAAGGAGCACCTCTATTCTGGCTGCTTGGACTCGTGGAAAGGGTGGGCCAATTCTCCATGGATGGGAGCATTTCGTGGGAACTTGGGGATTACAATTCCACACGCCTGGAATCAATATTCTATGCTCATGTTATAATTCACTTTGTGAGGGAGACAACGCAGCTCTCCGAATTCCTGGATGAAGTCAACCACGTAGCCCAGAGATTAAGGGGATTTCCGTGCTTATAAATCGCACCCAGCGGTGGGTGGGGTGAGAGTGTGGAGGAGGAGGAGGAGGGCAGAGGGGGTGGAGGGGGGCAGGGGGGGCTGGGAAGGAGGCTCAGAGTCCCACAGTGAGGATGGCAAGGCTTCATGGGAGCCTAACGCGCCACATGGAGCCTCAGCCCAGTGTGATGTCGCTGATGGAAACGACACAAAAGGTGGCCTGGAGTGCCTGGGTTGACTAAAACAGCCCTTATCAGGACTGACTAAAGTCAGCCAGGCTGTTTATGCAAGCACCATAAACAGCCGGGACCCCTCCTGACACCAACATCATCTCCTGCATCTGTAAAGAAGAAAATGAAGGTATTTGCAGAATATTTTTCCCCTCAGACTTGCTACTGAGTGCAGTCTCTGCTTGGTTTTGATCTGCTGCAAGGAGAGTGAGGCAGATGAAAGATCTGGAATGTACCAGGCCCTTTTTCATGGGGCAGAGGTAGTGCCCCCACCTTCCCCCATTCTTCACGGGTCCCCCCCAGACACCACTTTCACTTGGGGAGAGAAACCACACAGAAGCTTCAGAGGCAGTGGGAGGTCTTGTCCCCAGCAAGATGGGGTGAGTTTCCCCTGGGAGGGATCTCCCTCCAGCCAAATTGGGCCTCTCACCTCCAGGGCCTCGACTCTGGTGCTGGCCCCAATTGTCAGCGAAAATGCCTTTCTCGGTGTCAGCCGGTTCCCTAATGGGTAACAGTTGATGTCATCGAATCAGCCTGGTGACTGGGCATGATTAAAAGGCGCCGCTTCTTAGGCGGGCTTGGGGATCATGGCTCAGCGTAGAATTAGTTTTCAGTCCCCCTCCCCCCAGGGAGGGGGCTCAACCCTGCAGGAGAGAAGCCCCCACTCGTGCTAAGGAAGCAGAGGTAATAACTAATAACCTCCCCTCCGCCCCGCCTTCCCCTAACCTTGTCGTGAACCGTGCTTGTTTTGTTCAAAGAAGTGCTCGTGCAACCAGTCTCACTTTAATGAAAAGCAGACCCCCGGCTCACCGTGGCCCCTCCTTTGGGCAGCAGAGATAAAAACCTAATGGCATGTCAGATCCTTGATGGCAAACCCGCCAGGAAAACAAAATTATCAGGATAGAGCGGAGGCAGCGGACCATATCTGCTTTTGGACCATAAAATAACATAACCTGATGACCCCCTCATTTGCTGAAGGGGCGCCCGGCTGGAAACACCAAGGTCTCCTCTCGCAAAAGTTCCTGCTGCCTGCCTGCTGAGGCCACAGCTTGCCTCTCCAGCAACCTCCAGCTCTCCGGCTTCTTTTTCCCTCCCCTCGGGCACTTCAGCCCTCATTTCAATATCTAAGGCACAAGCCCCGAGAGACAACGAGTTTATCATCACACAAATTGTAAGACTCTGACAAGAAAAAGTCCTAAGAAGGTCTGCTGTGTGTAGGCCTGTGTGCACGTGCGCGTGCGTGCACGCACACACACACACACACACCCTACTCTATACTGAAAAACAAAATGCCCGAAATATCTCCATCAGATAAGAGAAGTCAAAATACCCCTCACCTATCAGGCCACTAAAGGAGTCTCTTGACAATTCACACAGTGTAATTGCCTCTAAGAGATATTTGGAAACAACTTCAGAAACTGAAGAACTGCAAAAGCTTTTTAAAAAACAACCCTCTTTTCAGATGAACATTATGATCCCAGAGAACTTTCTCAAGTCATGAGGCTATCTACCAGGGCTATTTTTCTCTTCCTTCCTCTCTTCCTTCGCCCTCTCTCCTTCCACCAATCCTGAACATTTATTGAACACATACTGTGAGCCAAGGCCCAAGAAACATTCTGCAGGAACCTCTCTGAGCAACACAGAAATAGTCCCTGTCCAATTTCTGGCCACCTGTCTTGGCAGATGCTGCTTCTTACCCCCAACTATCCAATACCCCTTCTTCCTCAATAATAAAACTCCTGGTGTCTAGCTTGGTGCTTTTATTTTGGATCTCCAGAATAAAAGTTACACATCTCAACTTCTTTTGCAGCAGGGTTTGGCCATGTGCCTAAGTTCTAGCTAATGGAATGTAAGCAAAATTATTGTGAGAAGCTTCCAGGAAGTGTTATTAAGAGAAGCATAGGATTACCTTCACCTTCGTTCCTGTGGGCTGGAATGTAGATGTGATGGCTGGAGTTCAAGCAGCCATTTAATACACAAGGTGGAAGTCATGTACACCCCATGGTAGAGGAACAAGATAGAATAATCCTAAGATGTTAGAACCACTTCGAAAAATTGACAGTTCCTCATACAATTAAACATATACATATGCTACACTCAGCAATCTCACTCCTACGTATTTACCCAAGAGAGATTAAAAACCTACGTCCACACAAAGATTTGCAGACTAATGTTTATAACTGTTTTTTTCATAATAGCCCCAAACTGGAGACAATCTAAATATCAATGGGTGATTAAACAAATTGTGGAATATTCATACAATAGAATACTACTCAGCAATACGAATAAACTATTGGTATATATGACAACATTTTGTTGTTGTTTAGTCACTAAGTCGTGTCTGACTCTTTTGTTACCCCATGGATTGAAGCCCTCCAGGCTCCTCTGTCCGTGGGATTTCCCAGGCAAGAATACAGGAGTGGGTTGCCATTTCCTCCTTCAGGGGATCTTCCCGACCCAGGGATTAAATCCGAGTCTCCTGCATTAGCAGGCAGATTGTTTACCATTGAGTCACCAGTGTGAATCCACAAAGTACTATATTGAGTGAAAGAAACTGGACACAAAAGACTATACACTTTATGACTCCATGTATATAGAATTCGAGAATGGGTAAAGCCATTCCCTCTTTGGTGAAAGATGTCTGGATAGTGGTTGCCTATGAGTGGTGGAGGTCAGTTGGAAAGGGGCATGAAGAAACTTTCTAAGATGATGGAACTGTCTTAAATCTCAGTTGCATTGTTGATTACATGGTGTATACATTTGTCAAAACTCATCAATCTATACCTTCGTGTATTTCACCAGATACAAATTATATAATAGTGCAATACAAATTATACAATGATGATGATAATAATAATGATAGCCTTGATCCTGTGGACTTTGTGAAGCCACTCTTTTATCCCTGAACTATCCACTTCTGAATCTTATTTAAGTGAGAGAGCAAGTAACTTCCACCAGTCTTTGTTGGTATTTTCCATCACTTAGAGCTAATCTACCCTGACAGTACTGCATCTTCTCCATGTTATATGTGTGGCTGACTTGTCCCCCTGCTCTGGGCAGTGAAGTCAATGGGGGAGAGCTGACCTAGGAGCCAGGGTACAGGTGGGATTTGACAGTGGTGTTAATCTGATTGCAGCAATGTAGAGAAGTCTCTCCCCCATCCTTGTTCCAGGGCTTTCTAGCCTGAACTCACAGCCTGAACTCATAGCTCCTCTTGGACTCAGCTTTGCAGCAAATTCCTCCCCTCACACCTGGCAGCCTATTCAGCAAGCAGGATCCTACCTTGTGGGGTTCACTTGGGTCAGCCGATTGCTCTTGAATGCTGGTGCTAGGACTATTCTTAGCACACTGCAATCCCCAGGAGGCTCTGAAGATGCACGAGGCTGAGTAACAGCTGCATCGCGGCTATTACCAACGCTATTATCATCATCATTATCGCGGGGATGCGGCTTTTGTGGTCTGCCAATCAGAGGATGTTTGGGGGCCTTTTCCATAATTGGAAGAACTGGTCCAGGACATGCGTGGGTTTCCATTTGGAATGGGAGTGACCTAAAGGGAAGTCTGTTTCCTCATACACAGTAGGGGCTGGCAGTTCTAGTAGGTCTGGTAGGCAGCTCCCTGTTTGAAGGAATTTCATACTGATCCTCTGTCCTCCCCTCATATCCTTCTCAGCCCTGCCACCTCTGTCTCACCAAGCCGTCTCCTCACTGGCAACCACAAATTTTACAATTAGAGATTCATTCCTTTAACTTTATTTTTTCTCAGCCATTAAAATGCAAGATAGCTGGGCACATTTGATAGAGGAGGAAATTGAGGCACAGAGACATGAAATACCTTTCTCAAAGTCACATGATGGATAAGTAGCGGAGGTGGGATCCCAATTCCAGCCAGTCACCCTTCTGCAGAGGCTGTGTTCATAAGCACTTTAATGTAACCCCCCAAATAACAAGTTATTGCTTCCTGAGCATTGGGTGATCCTACCTGCCCAGATATCTTGCTTTCTAATTCAAACAATATTTTCTTCAAATCGATATTTTGAGGTTGCTCTTACTATTATAATTCTCTTTCCACAATATGTTTCCATTTTTAGGATGTATCTGCATATTTTGCAGGTTTCATTTCCCCTGCCAAGCTCTTTCCCCAAAGGAAGAAGATGTGATATCTGTTTTCTTTAAAAAACATCAAAATCAAAACACAACAACTGCCCCCCCCCCCACCCAACGAGTTGCTGTTGTGCCATCTTGGTGGCTCAGAGACACTGGGATCCAGGGTACCACCCTGCAGGCCTCTGAGACATGTTACCTGGGATTTTAGGGTGAAGATCCTTGAATTACAAGGGGAGAAACCCAAACAAATATCATTCAACTGTTGCTCATCATGGCCACAGGCAAAGAAAGGATGAGGCCCAACCCTGAGAGATGCCAAGCATGAATATCTGAGTGTTTTGATGAAAGAAAAGCCAGTGTGCATAACAGTCTTTCATATTTGTTTGCTGCAACTGTGGAAGATGCTGGGAGCCGTCAGCCCCAGACTGGCACTTCTACAGACTAGGGCAGCTGGGAGCCTGCCAAGGCGGGGGTGGGGGTGAGATTTTGGAGAACAGCACCTGGAGTCTTTTTTTTTTTTTCCCAGAGAAATGAAAACCACATGTGTAACTAAGGAGAAGCCTGCCACTCCATAGAGAATTTCCTACTCATGCCTAAAAGGAATGGAAGTCTTCTATGAACTTTGTTCCCACCTTCATGGCCTTAATGCTCATGACAGTGGTATTTCATTGTTTGTGGAAGTCACAGGAAGAGACAGTCTTGCTTTGGAACAAGGCTTTGATGAAGGCAAAGAGGACCTGGCCTCCCAGTTGGTTTGGGTGAGGATGAGCCCGAATCAAAAGGACACAGATTTTAGAGGGTGCAGGGAAAGGCAGGGTTCTGACTGAAACCAGACTGTGCTCCAAGCCTGGGGGTCTAATGACATCCATGGCTTCTTGCCACTAGAGCTCTCTGCCCTGTGACTGGGGCTTCTGATTTCTGACCTGAAGGCTTAGCTTTTCCACAGGGTCAGAGTTAGAGGTCAATCCAGGCCAGCAGTCCACTGGAGCCTTCCCTGAAATACCACGGCCCATCGCTAGTCACACCAGTTTGGCTTAGAGTCTCTCAAAACTTGTTAGTCCAGAACCGTGCCCCCCACCCTGGCATCCCACAACCTGACAACTTCTTAAGACTCCTCCATCTGTGAGGCCCCTGCTGTATGTCACAACTGTCAGTGTTCAGGAGACCCTTCTCTCTCTTTTTATAGCTGGTTCCACCATCCAGTGCCTGTCCAATTCAGTGCGTGAATCTCTAGTGTGCCAGTTTCAAGCAGAGGCCTTAATGGCATTCCATGTTTCTGTGAAAATTTGTCTTCTATGCTTTTGTTTGATGTTCCATGAGAAGAACATTCCCTGGTGCACTGCTGCCCCTCCATCCTGGATACTACAACAAGACACATGGAGCAGAGCTGCTCCAGCCAACCTGCAATACACGAGTTATTAACAAATGCTTAGCATTGTGTGTCACTGAGTTTGGGGGTTGCTTGTTACACAACATCATTTCAGTGGCAATAGCTACCTGATGCACTATTCCTATTTAATATGTCATAGAATTCTAGCACTCCATGGAACTTTTTTGGGAAATGCTGAGTCACAGTTAGCCAATGGCTATGCCAGGAGCATATTTAAGTCTTCTAATTTCAAAGCCTACTTGTCCCACTGCATCAGGCTGAACAACTGCATCCAGGGTTGGAAGCCTACCCTGAAATAGTGTGCCTTTAGGGTTTCTTACTACAAGGAGACATACAGGGGTGGGGACAGATGAGGATTGTAGAGTTTCCAGGCTGGCACATGTCTGGAGCATTCAGGCAGGGGCACCAGAGCCAGGAAACCCATGTGTGCTGCTACAGTTGATCCAGGGCTGAGTTGTTGGAGGCTCTGGATGGCAGAGGTTATGATCTCAGACTTTGTTAGGCCCACTTTCAAATTCTTTCATTTCTTAAACCTGCAGAAACCACATTATTTCCAAGGTCCTTGACAGTAGCCTAAATTCAGACCAATTTGCTGAGTCGGTACAAAGTGCAGAATTGATGGTTCAGAAAGACATTAAACTACCTACAACCCTTTAGACCATGTCAACAGATCATCCGTAGCCTCAACAGAAGAAACATTTCATTAAATCTTTGCCGTTTCTCCCCAAAGAGTAGGAATGCCCTTCTATCATTTCAAAGCAGATGGAGGCCTAGCATGATTTTCACTCCAGCTGGGACAGTGGATTCACCTGAGCTAAGCTCTAGAGAAGGCCAGTTAATCTTCGTCCAAGAAATATATCTTGAGCACCCTTGGGTGAGGAAGCTGCAGTATGCCACTGGGTCTGCGAGGACTCAGCTGGAAGGGAAGAGAGGTAGGCCAATGACAATTACAATGCAGTGTGCTGCGACTGTCGGTGAGGTCTGAGGATCCTTTCTAGGCAGAAAAGAAACCATCAAGGGCTGTCCATACATGGAGGCCACTGTGAAGCTCCCTCTACACCACCAGATAGTAGCTATAGGGCTACCCTCACAGTTAAACTGGGCCAACATGCACAGAATGGGTGTGATTTGTTAGTTATGGTGTGAAGCCCCACCCAGGGGCTGTGATAGGCTGGCTGAAGGGCAAATGAGCTCCCAAATGCCAACCTGAGGTGAATAAGGGCATGCTCTGGGAGGCAGCCCTGGAACATGATTGGAAGCTTCAGTTCAGTTCAGTTGCTCAGTCGTGTCCGACTCTTTGCGACCCCATGAATCACAGCACGCCAGGCCTCCCTGTCCATCACCAACTCCCGGAGTTCACTCAAACTCATGTCCATCGAGTCGGTGATGCCATCCAGCCATCTCATTCTCTGTCGTCCCCGTCTCCTCCCGCCCCCAATCCCTCCCAGCATCAGAGTCTTTTCCAGTGAGTTAACTCATCACATGAGGTGGCCAAAGTATTAGAGTTTCAGCTTTAGCATCAGTCCTTCCAATGAACACCCAGGATTGATCTCCTGTAGAATGGACTGGTTGGGTCTCCCTGCAGTCCAAGGGACTCTCAAGAGTCTTCTCCAGCACCGCAGTTCAAAAGCATCAATTCTTTGGTGATCAGCTTTCTTCACAGTCCAACTCTCACATCCATACATGACCACGGGAAAAACCATAGCCTTGACTAGACGGACCTTTGTTGGCAAAGTAATGTCTCTGCTTTTTAATATGCTATCTAGGTTGATCATGACTTTCCTTCCAAGGAGTAAGCGTCTTTTAATTTCATGGCTGCAATCAGCATCTGCAGTGATTTTGGAGCCCCCAGAAAATAAAGTCTGACACTGTTTCCACTGTTTCCCCATCTATTGCTGCTGCTGCTAAGTCGCTTCAGTTGTGTCCGACTCTGTGCGACCCCATAGACGGCAGCCGACCAGGCTCCGCCATCCCTGGGATTCTCCAGGCAAGAACACTGGAGTGGATTGCCATTTCCTTCTCCATCCCCATCTATCTATTAGGCAATGCTAAATTAATTAATCCAATCCTTGATCTTAAGCTCTGTTTTGAAAAAAGACAAAAATAAATAAAAGGCTGATTAGCCATGGAAACTTCCTGAAAAATGAAACCCGGAAGCAGAGGTTGGTCGAACCCATTGAGCAACTCCAGAGCAGCAGTAGGCTCAGGGTCCTTGAGCAGTGGCTTTCCTCTGCTCAGGAGCCAAGAGCAGGGCTTCTGGCACTTGAGTGAGGTGAGCAAGGCACCCAGGGCACGGATTTAAGGAGGCGCTCACTGTCAGGGTCACGGAAGTGCAGCATGGGCACTTGACCATGATGCGCTGTTGGTGTTTCACTTGCTCCACCCAAGTCTCAGCCCTGGCACAGAGGCACCTGACCCAGAATTGGGAGGGCTGTTTTGGATCTTTGCTTAGGCACTCTTTAGTTTTGTGATTTCAAACAGTTCCTAAAGATCTAACTCCAGTATTCCCATCTGTAAAATGGGGATGGAGTTCCAATCTCAGAGAGGGAGAAAGAAGGATGTTTCTTGCCGAGTACTAAGCATGGAGCCTTCAGTAAATTGTGAAGACTAGCTCGACAAGGAGTCCTCTCCATGAGGAGGGAATCAGACTTATCTGAGAGATGTTTTTTGGCTTTTGGCTAAGATCAAGTGTGGTATGGGGGCTTCTCAGGTGGCACAGCGGTAAAGAATCCACCTGCCAATGCAGGAGATGCAAGAGACGCAGGTTCGATCCCTGGGTCAGGAAGATCGCCTGGAAAAGGGAATGACAACCCACTCCAGTATTCTTGGCTGGAGAACCCCGTGGACAAAGGAACCTGGTGGGTCACAGTCCATGGGACCACAAAGAGTCGGACATGGCTGAGCATGTTGGACACTTGAAGGCCACCTAGATGCCTTCTTTTACTCAGGTCTGTGAATTTAGAGCTTCTGAATTTGGCATCTTAAGTTCCAGACCTCAGATGGTTTTTTAAAAAAAGAAAAATCAACTCCTTTCTAGTTTGGAAAATTCCAGGAAAGAATTCTAATTTGTCTTGTCTTAAGTCAGGCACTACTCTGGACCAATTAACAGCATCCAGTGACCATGGTAAGAAGTGGTCACTCCTATGGGAACTATCAGGTTTCTGGGGGAGGGGCAGGGCAGAGGAGGAAGGAGAGTTTGCCGATAAAGCAAAAGGCATCCACATGTAGAGAATGTTGTCATAGTTTTGGTTGCCCGGCATTGGAGTGCCTTTCTCAGAATCTAGGTAGGAGGCAGAGCCCCCAGAGGCACTTGAGCAGCTAAAACTGCATGGCACTCGCTGTAGCAGATGCTGTTGTGCCTACGCAGAAACACTCAGAATGCATGGCCCCTGTATGTGCCAATGTAAGCACGCTGGAATGGTGGGGAAGGTGACCTCCCCTAAGGGGGTGGGGCTAAGGTCACCTTCAACCAATGACAGATGGGAATTAATGGATTTGAACTCTAGTTTCTTGGGACATCTCTGGTGGTCCAGTGGTTAAGAAGCCACCTTGAAATGCAGGGAGATGGGTTCTATCCCTGGTCCAGGAACTGAGATCCCACATGCTGCAGGGCAACAAAGCTCTCAAGCCACAACTAGAGAAGCCCGTGTGCCACAAAGAACGATCCTGCAGCCAAATAAATATTCTACAAACAACTTCCCCTTAAATAACTCCTCCAGTTTCCTCACCTCTCAGGAGCTGTGTGCTGTGCTCAGTTGCTCAGTCATGTTCAACTCTTTGTGACCCACTAGGCTCCTCTGTCCATGGGATTTCCCAAGCAAGAATATTGGAGTGGGTTGCCATTCTCTTCTCCAGGAAATCTTCCCGACCCAGGGATCGAACCCACCTCTCCCGCATTGGCAGGCAAATTCTTTATAGCTGAGCTACCTGGGGAGCCCTTCTCACCCCTCAGGTGGGACAACTCCAGGTTGCCGCCTAGAGGTTCCCAAGAAGGATGAGTTCCCATTGCCCACAGCAGGCTCCTCCCTTTTCCCTACTGGTGCTCCCTGGGATCCCTCTCAAGGAAACTACTTGCAGGATTCTCATCTGGGGAAACCCAGACTAGGACACTGCCTTTCCAACATTCCTCGAGGTAAGCCATGCACACTTAGGCTCAGCCAGTCCAATCCACCTGCCACAGGTTTGAATCTGGAGCTGGGGACAATGAGAATTCTTTCTGGCAGCTGCCATGATGGCGGCCACATCCAGTTTCCGGCAGACATCAGTGAGCAAAGGAGTCAAGCGTGTGTCATCTGTTGCCAGAATAAGCCGGCTTTCTCTCTGGCCTGGATCTGGCTCCCCAGCTGCCCTCTGGTCCTACCTGCTTTCCAAGACTAGCTCAGCGATTTTCCCAGCAGCGTGGCGAGTGAACCATCTAATATCACTTCAACAATTCCTTTAATGCTCCAATTAAGCCAGACTTTGTGCTAAACACCAAGACACAGTCTACTAATGTGGCTGTCTGTATCATTTGATCATGAGCAGAGAATGCGGTCGTTGGGCTGGCTGGAACGTCTGGCATCCCTCTGCATCAGTCTGACTAGTCATCCTGGTTTGTGGATCTCAGTCTCTGCTGAGCTGGACCAGTGAGCCGATCTGTTGTCAGGGGTGGGGGTGGGGTGGCGAGGGGAGAGCATCTGGTTTCTGAAGCTGTCCGGCTGAGGATCTGACTGCTGCTGCCAGCGGATTCATCCTCAGAGGAGGATGACAGCCAGACATGGCTCCTCCGTAGCCCGCAAATCAACACTCTTCCTGTTTGAAAGAGCAGCCCGAAGCTTTCCACCTGTCACCAAATCAGACTCCCAGGTGAGCTTCCCTTTTCAGAACAAGATGGCAAATGCCGTGAGCTGGGGAAGAAGCCAGTAGGAACATCTTTCTGAGGAGACTCTGCGCAGAGGAGGGTAATGACAGAAAGCTCAATGTGCAGCTTGGAGCTACCACAGAATCCTCAGTGCAGAGAAGAGGAAAAAAAGGAAAGCATTTTCTTACCCTTTCGCCTTCTTCCTGGTCTTGATAAAACTAATGTTGCTAAGTGCCAGCCTCTTCTGAATATATGCAGAAGAAACAGAATAGAATAGAATAGGAGTTGGGTAGAGTAGAATAGGAGAGCCGGCTCTTTGGAAAAAGACTGAAGGTCAAAGGAGAGGCGGGCAGCAGAGGATGAGATGGTTTGATAGCATCACCGACCCAATGGACATGAATTTGAGCAAACTCCAGGAAATGGTGAAGGATAGGGAAGCCTGGTGTGCTGCAGTCCATGGGGTGGCAAAGAGTCATACACTACTGAGAGACTGAACAACGACAATAGGAGTAGAATAGAGTAGATTAGCAGTCTCGTAGTGTAAAATCTGATTGCTGTTTAGTTTCGAAGTCGTGTCTGACTCTTTTGTGATCCCATGGACTGTAGTCCGCTAGGCTCCTCTGTCCATGGGATTTTCCAGGCAAGAATATTTGAGTGGGTTGCTATTTACTTTTTCAGGGGATCTTCCCGACCCAGGGATCGAACCCATGTCTCCTGCGTTGGCAGGAGGATTCTTTACTACTGAGCCACCTGGGAAGCTGTAAAGTAGGATAGGATAGGATAAAATAGGGTAGGATCGGACAGGATAGGGTAGGGACAGATAGGATAGGATAGGATAGTAGAATGTGTGCATGCATGCTTAGTCGCTAACTCTGGCTTAGACGACTAGGCTCTTCTGTCCATGGGATTTTTCAGACAAGAATCCTGGATGGGTTTCCATTTTCCTCCTCCAGGGGATCTTCCCTACTCAGGGATTGAACCCACGTCTCCCATGTCTCCTGCACTGCAGGCAGATTCTTTACCTGCTGAGCCATCAGGGAAGCCCCAGTAGTAGACTAGGAGAAAATAAACCGACCTCACTACAGGCAAGCACAAACATCTTGCCCAGTGCTTCCTGAATCAGCCTTCCCTTTCTGAAACAAATGCCCTGCAGCTTTACCTCCAGCAGAGAGGGTGAAAATGAACCAAAAAGAAGTTCCCTTGTTGCTTTAGAGTGGCTTTAGGGAGAGAGTCAGAAAGGCTGTGGTCGGTTGAAGCTCCATTTCCACACTGACATACTCCTCTCTTGTTAATATTTGCACTGAACAAGCCATTTTTTGCGCTGACATTTTGCATATAGTTAAATGCCAACAAATCCAGAGAGATGTGGCTTTGACCTGTGGTTCTGCCCTTTGGACAGGTGTCAGCTGCTGTGATCCTTTCATTCTAATTTCTGATATTCCCCATTTTGGATTCTTTCACCTCCGACGTTTTTTTTCTTTTCCAATTGGATGAAATGCTTCCGATTATCTCTGCTTACAATGATCTCTGCTGAATATTTAATTGACAAATGTTGTTAAAAAGGCATTTGGCTTAAATTATCTAAGTGTATGCGTAGATGTTTCTTTTCTGACAGTAAAGTGGCTTTGAATGATTTGGGGTATTATGAGGGAATTACAGAAAAATTTGTTCTAAAATGTTAAATGTAGTTTTTTTTTTTTTTTGAGCTCATGGCTTTGCTGAATGTGAGGGAGAGTGCTGCTGAGTATTAATTTAAAGTTCAGGGGGAGGGTGTGTCTTAGCGATGAACTTATTGGCTCTGGAGGAGACCAAGTTTTAAACCTGGGACCCTCCGCCTCCTTATCCTTGAGATGAGGAAAATGCGGCATCCTTTCTGTCCCTCAAGGCTGCTCCATGCTGCAAGGTAGGGATGAGGGGTGGCTATGTTTCCTGTCAGCCCACCCCTTCTCCCAGTGTTCTCCCAGGAGCCCTGCTCATGGATCTGAGACCACACTCTGGGACCATAGCTGACAGCCAGCAGGCTCCTTCTCAGTACCTTGGGATCAGGACCCATGGAGTTTAGTTGGTCTCCTCAGTTGAATGCTTACCTGAGAATTGATGAACAGCTGGCTTTATGCAGAAGGGGTTCCTGTCGGGCAGAAGTATACAGCTTTCTGGGCTAGAAGACCCTGACCCTGGCTCCTAACTTCCCAGGTCTTGGCTGCCATTTCTCCCAAGACCTGCTTGAGATGTGTGCTCTGGGGCCTCTGAACTACCCCAGCTTCCTTACTTAAAGGCCCTTTATTTAGCTAGCTCTGAGGGCTTCCGTTTTCTGAAATCAAGCAATCTTCGCTTAACCTGGTAGTCCTCTGAATTCTAAGAGAACTGGGGAGCAAATTGCTGTAAAGCAATTCCTATGTTCTCAGCAACTTTCATCCTCAAGTAAGAGATGTGTCTTCATGAAAAGACAAAAAGGACTGGCAATAATTGACTAAGCGACATGTATTTGGGGTCATGAAACTTTAGGATTAGGGTCAGGCCCTAGAAGTCAGGCTTTTGAAATTCATGAACAGTATGGAAATGACCCTTTACTTATTTTTTTTCTTTGTTCTAAAGAATGCCTCCCGTGCTTGTATTCTCCAAGCTCCATATTCACAGGCTCTCTAGCTGGTCTTCCTCTGTTATTTCTTCAGTCATTCAACAAATTTTAAGTGCCTAGTATGTGCCTAGTTCTCTCTTGGAGGAACTCAGCCATTGGGTGAGACAGGCAGGAAATGGATGAGTACAGCAGAAGAGGAGGTCTCTGGCTGAGGTGGTCACAAGGTGATCTGAGAGCCCAGAGAAGGTATGGAGCATCGGGAGAAGGTTGGTCCCCCGTACCTGCAAGAGATAAAGCTTGAGCTGAGCCCTGATGGGAATAGACCCTGTGAAGGGTCAAAGAGGAGGGAGCAGAAGTAGGTGGGAGAGCCTTCAGGCCAAGATTCAGGTCTGATCCCTGAGAAAGGAGGGGAAAGGAAGGAAGATGGGGGTGGGAAGAGCCTCAGATACAGCACAGCTAAGAAAGTCTCAGCCAGGCCCATGGGGAACCCTGGAGCAAAGACTGCCCATTAGAAACCTTCCATGTCTGGCAGATCAGTGGGCTGCCCACACCAGTGCCCTGGAATTCCTGCAAGACCCTGATTCTGCCCCAGGAGGAGGGTGCTTTGAGAGTAGGATCAGCACCTGTTTCCTGTCTGGAGACTCCAGAAGGAGAAGGGATGGCTGAAATCACCACCCGTGATGGCAGGTGCAGGAAAGAGGGCAGGGTAGGGCAGCAAGTCTACACTCCCAGGACTTGGCATGGCAAGGGTGAGTGAGCTTCCTGGGGACCACGTGAGTTCCATGGAAGGCAAGCTGCCTGCTGGGGAGAGGGGCGCCACAGTGAGAGGTGATGTGGTGAGCCACAGCAGGCAGGGACTGAGGGGGTGCCATGTAAGCACAGCCAGAAAGTGTGCCACCCACGCTTGTCAGGGCTCTGTGTGGAGCCTCCCAACCGCCCATAAACATGCCCCCTGGGAAGACAGCATCTGGGTCCCTCCTTGTGGGGAGCCCAATGATAGGATAATGGGCAGGCTAGTCCAGTATGAAACGTGCGCTTTTCTTTCTTCCCTCCTTCCGGACTCCAGTGCACCAGGGAAAGCAAGGACGACTCAGAAACAGCCAAAGAGAGGAGTAGAGGAGCGGAATGGCCCTGCAGAGAAAACACAGCCTCTCCTCCCCATTCTCTGTGCGGGCCCCCAAACTTCAGGTCGAGCCTCAGGAGAGCAGAGTGTGCAATTTCATTGCCAAAGTTTACTCGAATATCTGGGAGCTGGTGAAACTCTCAAGGGATCTAGAGTGGGGGTGGGATGCCCAGATGGTTACAGGTGTAAAGGCAGGTGTTGGAGGAAATTCTCTGTTTCCTATTAGGACCCCATCCACATCAGTTCATGCACTAGACTATCTTTATACACACCTTCCAGCCAGCTACATACACACTGAATTCTTGGCAGGAGATACGATTATCTTCATTTCACAAAGGAGGACACTGACTCGCAGAGAATTTAGGGTCCTTGCCCCAAATCTTCAAATTAAAATAATTTCCTTCTTGGTCAAGGATTCTTTATGTCATGAAATGTCATAAATGCTCTGGGTGGGGGGTGGAGGGGCACCATGGGCCAACATCTGGCAATGGGATCCCCCTGTGGCATAGGTTGGGGGACAGTCTGACATGCCTCCCTGATGACTCAGCCTCTGCCAGCAATGGGCGTGTGAACACGTGAAATGACTTCACCTCTCTTTTCATGGTGCTGGATCCTGGAGGTATTCGGTTATGGGAGGAGCCTGCTAGAGACAGCCCTGCGCCAAGGTCACAGCCTCCCTGTAAACCCATCTTTCAGCAGCCTGTACCTTCCCTCTCTTCCTTGGAGTGTCTCTGTGATCTACTGTGATGCACGAGCGCACATGTACACATACACACATGGCTGACATGTTGCGCACACACACACAGTCACTCATATACATAAGCATGCCCACTTACAAATGCAGACCCGCATGCACGCAAGCTGCTTTTCGCAGGAGTGGAGAAATCAGTTTCATTACTGCGCAGGCATATCTCCCCTATGAGTCAAAGTAGCGTACTGAGCACAGAAGGAGGAATATTTTCCTTTCTGAGATAGCTGAGAGGTTTCCCCTGAGGAAATAACTCAGAAAAATGTTGCCTTCGAAAAGCAGATCATTCTCGAAGGGAAATTTCCTGCCCAAACATTTGTTTTCTTGACGTGGAGACAAGTGAAGCAACCCCTTCCCCCCATCTTGGCTTGGCTCCTCTGCCTGAGACCCATGGGGCTCCACTGTGAGCCAGAGCAGGTGGCTGTCCCACAAAGACCTGGGTCATTGAGTGTCCTCCAGCGGGGTCTACGTGGCCATTAATCCCCTCTCCTAGCTCATCCCCTCCCTTGTTCTCCTTAGGACTACTTAGGACCTGAACATTCTGAGGCTCCTGCTCAAAGGAACCTCTCCTCCTCAGATAAATCTAGGAGAGATGCTTTGAAGACTGTTGTCTATGGTAAAGGCATAAAGGTATTTAGAAATGCAGGAGATGAACCGGAACCAAATGCCAGGGACAACAGGGAACAAGGGGCAAACAGGGTTGGCCTCAAGCTTCCAGGGAATAGAGAGGGGGACAGAGAAAGAGAGAGAGGAAAACAGACTCTGGAATCAATCAAAAGAGAGCTGGAAAATGTGGATGGAACAGAAAAGTCTAAAGCTATGTATGGGGAGGTGGCAGACCTCTCTCAGACCACAAGGGTTGGACTCTGTGGCCAAGTACTGAATGCCAAATGTGGACACGAGGGTCATCAGTCAGGGGAAGCGACTTGTCTGTTGTCTTGTAGTTGGCTGCACTTTGAACAGTCAGAGGGGTTGTTCTGGGGAAGTTACCTTTCTGGCCTGGAACATAAACACAGTCAAAAAGGCCCAGGGTTGAGCTGGCAAGAGGCCTCTCCCTGGGGAGAGCAGACCACCCACATCATTTGGGAGACCACTTTAGGCTTGTCCGGGAGGCCTTTTGATGTGTCTGTTATACCAAAGATAGTGTTTTGAGGTTCCCAAGTGTTTATTCGTTTGGCTGTCATGTAAAAGACAAACAGCGGGAGAGAGAAAAACTGTTTTAACTCAATTAATAGGCAAAGACTAAAAATGAAATCAATTCAATGTAATTAACAAGAATCGATCACCTCTCCTCATTCTCCTGCTAACTATTGAAAGAAAGAGAAAGAGACCGAGAGGAGATGGGGAGGGGGAAGGGGGAGAGGATGAAGGAAGGAAAGAAAAGACAGCGAGAAAGAGAAAGCGAGGAAAGACAGGAGGGGAGAGGGAGGGCCATGAAAACAATCAATATAATCCTTCTGGAGAAGGAAATGGCAACCCACTCCAGTATTCTTGCCTGGAGAATCCCATGGACAGAGGAGCCTGGTGGGTTGGAGTCCGTGGGGTCACAAAGAGTCGGCCACGACTGAGTGACTAAACTGTCAGGATGTTTTCTTATGTCCATTAAAAACGCTGTTTCCATTGGTCTTGGATGTGTACCCCTTCTGGTCTAGTGTTGTGTTCTCACTTTGGATAAAGACATGGTACCACAATAAAGTTTTTTCTAACTAAAGTGAAAACAAGAGCAACAAGAAGAAAATAGCGCAGCCATGTAAACGGGTAGCTATTGATATTCACTCTTAGTATTGAACCAGTAGGAATGGGCGGGCACTGTGGCGTTCCTGCACATCAGCCCTGTCTAAGGGGAGCAGCCATCATTTAGCTCAGATTTGATTTTGTAAGAGATGCTGAAAATTCAGAATTTTAAGGAAAAAAACTCCAACCTTTAAAATACTGGATAAAAATTTTTAAATCCATTTCAGACTATGGGCATATCAGAGACTTCTGATTTGTCACCTGCACCTGAAAAGAACCACTGCAAGATAAGAAATTAAATGTGCCATTCATTTTTCCCTTCAAATCCTCCACCCTTCCCTCTGGATGCAAAGAGCTAGGCTGGCGTTGAAGACCTCAGTATCATCAGGACCTTTTGGTTGAAGAAAATGACTAGAACTGTTGATTTGAATGCTGTAGCACTTTTAAAATATGCCCCCCGAATTCTTTGGCACTTCTTCCATTGAGGTGGAGTCTATGTCCCCCCTCCTTGAAGCTGGGTGGCCTGTGGGACCGCCTTGACCAATGGCTCACTGAGAACATCCTACTATATGACTTCTAGGCTGAGTTATCAAAGGCCATGCAGCTTCCGCTCAATTCCTATGGAGTGCTTCTCCTGGAATGCTTGTCTTTGTTCCGCTGCTCGAGCTCCTGCTCAGGACAGTCTTGGAGCTCAGTGACAATGCTGAGTAAACCCCAAGCCACATGGAGAGATCCCCTGTAGGTCCACCCAAGCACCAGCCCCATGAACGCACCATCTTGGATGTTCAGTGCAGCTGAGCTTCTGGAACAGTTCAGCCTCAGCCCCAGTAAGGGTGTGAGAGACCCCAGGTGAGAACGACACAGCTGAGTCCAGTCAACTGAGAAGCCAGGAGACAGTTATAATTGTTTTAAGCCACCAAGTCATACTGTGATTTGTTACCTAGAGACAGGTAGTAGTAGAACAAGCTTTCAGGGCTAACACAAGATCTGACCAGCACTGCAGACCCACTTACTGTTCAGCTCCTTGGTATTTGTGGTTGTCGTGGCCCCAGTTCTCCTGGAGCTGGAGGAAGGAGGGAGGTGCTTGGCGGGAGACCTCAGCCTTGGGGAGCTGGGAGGGCTGCCAAGCAGATGGGGGGTGGGGAGCCCCGGCTCAGAGTGGCCTTCGTGTGAGGCAATTAAAATGTGAAATGTAACCTTTAAGAACCGAGCCTGACTTTACCTTTGCATCTTGGAGATTTGGGCTGCAGAAGGCCTGTCAAATCCCTCCCTCTACTGGGCCCTGATCACATTTCTGTCTTCTGTTTGGACACAGGACTCAGACTGTGTACACACGGAGAGCAGGGTCTGGCGCCAAGAACACAGAGCAGTTCGGCACTGGTGTTTCTTCTCTTAGGAAAAAAAAATGACAGAGAAAACCAAGAAAGAAAAATAGGAAAGAAGAAAGGAGGAAGCAGGGAGAGAGGAGAGGCAGGGAAGGAAGGAAGGGAACGAGGGAAGGAGGGAGGTAGGGAGGGAGGAGAGATGGAAACCAACTGTCAAGGTAGGACCGCGTTTTTATTTGCTGCTTTGCTGAGTGAGGTATTCCCTTCATCAGAAGCAGATGTACAGCATCACGTCAAAGTCTACCTAGGCAGGAAGCATCGGTTGAATTTACCCAGGTCACGGCCAATCTGTTGTCATTCAGCACGTGGAACTGTTTGAACTTACAAGGAGTAACCCAGCAACAGCCGTCGCCCCACGTGCCCGCTGTGCTCTGATAGCGGTGCAACAGGAATGGAGGCTCATAATTTCACAAGGCGACAAAAAACTGGATTCTGCTGTTTCACCTCCGCCTGCACTTCAGCAGGGAGGCCAGCTGCATACACAAGTTCTCGGGGCCTGTGGGCACTGCCCGGAGGCCTTGCTCCGCCGTGGCCCTGCCCCAGCCCTTCGTTCCACCCGGGCCAGCCGCCGACACTGGGCTCTGCTGCCAGCCCCATTACTGCGACAAGGGTCAGGGGAAAGGAAAAGGCCTGTAAGAGCTCATCCATTCAGACCTCACTTTTCAGAAATTTGGATTTATTTTTTTTTGTCACAGAGAACCAGAACTGATGCTAATCTCGGTGCTATATCTGAAAAAAATATTCATAATAGTACAATGATAATATATAACATTTACTGAGTTCTGATTCTGTAGAGGGGCTGGAGTGCTTTATATGGATATTTCATTTAATCTTCAAAGCAACCCTGTAACCTCTCTGTAAGACCTGCCCAAGGTCACACAGCCTGAATTGGAAACACAGCAGTCTGGTGCCAGAGCCACGTTTCTTCCACGTTTGGAAAGGCAACTCCCAGCTCAGTCAAGAATGCCAATTGCTTCTAAGGATGCAAACATCATTTCCCTTGTACCAATTTGTATTCTTAAAAAGAAAGTGACTCCGTTGATGATTCTTATCCATTCATGAAGTCAGAGCTGCTCCTTGACCATCCTGTTAGCCCTTATTTCATGTGTGTGGAATGAATAAAAGTTCACTTCACTCAAAGAGACCCTCGGATTCAGATTTCCCACCCTTTTAGACTGACTTTCCCATTATTATTCAGTCACTGGGGTTATTCTCGAAGGCCTTGGAGACTAGACTAATCACAGCTGCGTTTGAGGGTATCACCAGGGATGGCACATTTGAAAGCGCCATCTAGATCGGCAATCAGGGGCCAGCCTGTGTCATCAGTTGCCGACTCCCAGGGCACAGCAGCGACGGGATGAGAGCCCTTGACTTCCACTTCTGTTGATGGGCACAGTTGGTGGCCTCTGGGGGTTGGCTGGAACCCAGCAGCCGAAAAGAGATGCTTTGAGCTAGAGACAGCTGATTCATCTCGTACTCCAGGAGATGAAGGAGGATGTAGCAAAGAATGGAGGTATTTGGGGTCCTACACTTGGCTCAGGTCAGAACCATTCTTGGGTTATAAAATGTCCCTAGGCCTGAGTTTGGGGGCAGGTGTGCAGGGAGGAAGATGGCTCCCTTGCCATCTCTGGGAACAGATGGCGGGGCCTTCCCAGGGAGCAGCCCGCCTACCAGCTGATGCTCAAACATCCTGGCTCTCAACCCTGGCAGGGCGGGCTGAAGCTACCTGGGGTTTGAAGCCAATTCCCCACCTCGAAACTCTGTAAAAAGATAAGAGTTGCAATTGCCTTTACAAACAAAACAAACAAAAAACACTTTAAAAAAGGGGGCTAGGAGGGACTTCCCTGGTGGTCCAGTGGTTAAGACTGCGTTTCCAATGCAGTGGGCATGGGTTTGATCCCTGATCAAGAACTAAGATCCCACTTGCTGTGCAGCACAGCAAAAAAAAAAAAAAAAAAAAAAGGAAGAAAAAATTAACAAAAAAAGGGGATAGGAGAGACTTTGCCAGCAAGCTGCAAAAGTTTTTCCTTAAACAATTTGACTATGGGTAGAAAAAAGTCTACATTCCCAGACCCATATGGTAATGGGGGTCATTGAGTTTGAGGTCTAATGTTGCCAAATAGATTTTTCTGGAGAGAAAAAAAATGTTTTCATGAGAAACCTCCTCATTTTAAGTTGATTCAGCTATCAAAATAATTAAAAATTGTAATAAAAATTTTTTATCAATAAAAGCCATCTGGGTCAAACAAAACACACCCAAGAAACTCATTTGGCTCAAAGGCCTCCAGTTTGCAACCTTTGGAGAGTCCTTGCCTCTTGCAGAGATGGGGAAGCTGAGGTGGGGGGTGGAGAGACTGTTACCTGGAGGAGCAGCAGGTATTTTATGGCTGACCCACCACCTCCCTGCTCACCAGTGCCTTGGGCTCTCCTCACCCCCAAGAGCCAGTGTCTGCAGTTCTGTGCCTAATTTTTGTTTTGCTTTGTTGTGGTCACACTGTATGACTTGTGAGATCTTAGTTCCCCAATCAGGGATCGAACCCAGGCCCTCAGCAGTGAGAGCGAGAAGCCCTAACCACTGGACCACCAGGGAAGTCTCTTTAAGTTTAAATTAAAAAATGCAAAAGGACATGTTGTCCATACAAACTGGAAGAACTGAGAAGTGACACCCTCTGTGAGCAGCCCTCAACCAATGACTCTGGGAATTGGTATATAAATGCCCCAGCTCCCTTGCCCCACTGGGCGGGAGAACGCTGACATGCATGTTCTACACCTTTCCCAGAGTGTCTCCAGGATATTAAGATTCAGTTGCCCACTGTCGTGGTTGGATTAATGATGTCCTCATTACTGGTTACCTTCCCTTTCCTGTCTTGCTGCCCCGTGTCTCCACCAGGGTTTCTTGGGTTTCCCAAATAAGCTAGCTGTGCTTCAATTCTGTAGGTAGGGTCTGCCTTGGAGAGAAACTCCACTTAACCCAGATCCGAATAGCTGTGATATGTACAAAGAAGAGAGTGCCTCTCTCTGGGGTGCTTTCTGATACAAATATCACAATTAAGGGTGTGGGTTATTTCTCCATGCAGAGAGACGTCGTACCCTATGACGACTTCAAGAACTCTGGGCCGTATTAAGGACACGCGTTGGTCTCAGTCAGGCAAGACAAAGAAGCCAGCAGTGACTGTCTACACCTCTCTGTAATCCGGGGAAAAGCTATGCCTGGAATGGGAGATGCTGGTTCAAGTACATTTGAAAAAATAGACCGTGTCAGCCTTCCCCAGTGCAAGTAATTACTGGGACTGTGTCTCTGAAAATCACCTAAATGCAAAATAATGAGCACGTCATTTCTACTTAATAATAATTTTATTAAAAGTAAAGTTCAATTCAGTGATGAGAAGGAGCCGGGGAAATTATCTTCCAATTGCTTTCTTTTTCCTTCCTTTCTCCCTTCCCCCCTTTGCTGTGTCCTTCCCTGTCCCTGCAGGCCTGAGAGGCAGCAACCAGCTGGGTGACACCACACGGCTGGGGCCACAATTTAACTCATTCTTGTCTGGAGAGGATAGGGTATCGGAAAGTCCTAAATGAATTTTCTCAAGAATCTTCCAACTTAAGGAAGCAGTAATAAAGCCTATTGACAGGGTCTTACCCTTTACCATGCCAAGGGTCCCTCTGACGTCTGGGGAAGCCCTTTTCTCAGAAAGCAGCTTTAAGTACATAAAATAAAGCCAACAGATCAAAAAGGAAGCTAATTATGTTGAAATACAGTTATGAAAATATTAAAAACACAGATATGTGATAAATGCACATTTATTAATGCATTAAGTATGATCTAGTGGCAGGTCTAATAACGACCATAATTTCCAAGTCATGCTGAGCATATTTCGAGATACCTGCAACAGCTATATAACATGTTATAAAAATATCTATGATTTCTCTTGGTGATAAATTCATAGATACTCCTAATATAATTGTGCACTTGCTAAATTGCTCCCAGAGGCAAGTGAAAATAAAAAAGTGATTTTATTTTTCCTATTCAAATTGACAGACCCCTTTGGGGGTCCAGTGACCCAATATTACTCCCTCCCCCCAGGATATGAACCATGGTGTAAGGAAAGCCATTCCTTTTTTGCCTTCTAGTTTCTAGAGGAGATGTTAGGCTTTTGTCTTTCTGGAAAATCACTCAGTTGTCCTCGCAGCCACATTCTTAGGGACCATTTGTTGAACACCTACTGTGTTCCAGGCATTTTATTTACTTAATAAAATCTATTTAGACCTTCAGGTCCAAGGATATGGTTAACCATAGTCCTTGGCTCCTAGCGTATAAGAAACCCTGGACCAGGTAAAACCCGGCTTGTATCTTATCCTTTCTTTCTCTTCCCTCCATCTTCTCCAATCCTCACTTTCATTCCCCTCTCCCTACAAGCATCATCTCTCTGGTACGTGCTTGGTATGCATCATGACCAGTATCATGTTATAAATCTCGCTCATTTCCTTATCTTTCTTCACTCACTCCACACGTTATGGAGAGCTCCTGCCTTGCCATATATGGATTTTGTGTGTTGCTTCTTCCTGCCACGTAATATTTCATAATGTCCATCCACCTTTGTTTTCTTATCCATTCTCCTAAGGATGGGCATACAGGTTGTGTTCAACTCTCCTCCAAGCTGTACCCAACAAAAGCTCAACGGTAAACCTCCTTAAATAACCATGTCCTTTGGGACCTGGGCATGGGACCATTGCTCTGAGCTCTGTATCTGGGGAGGTGGGGATGGGGTGCAGGGAGGGAGTGGTCCTAGCACATATGCCAATTAAATTACATTAAACTGAATTGGATTCCTTTTCAGAAAAACTGCTGCACTTTACATACCCACCAGCCACGCCTGGGAGCATCCCTCTCTGTGCATCTTTATCAGCCCTTGCTAGAGTCACCTTTCTAACATTGACCATTTGGATGTTTAATAAAGGATCAGGCTCTTCATACACCATGGCAGATGTTTTCGGTACCCCAAGTGCCATCTCCTCAGAATACCTTTGATACTGGCTCCAGCAGTGATGGATTAGTGGCTGGTGTGAGTTCAGACTCATTCTGCAATCATGTTTCATCTCAAATGTGCTGCAGCATACATCTATTTTTATTTTTTTTCCTGCCTCAAAGTCTTTGTAAAGGCTTGGGAATCTACTCAGCTTGGAAGCAAAGCCCAGAAATATAGGGGAGATAGCTCTACTGCAGGCAAACGCTGAACTCAACTGATAGAGAATAAAACTCCAGCCTTCTGTGTTCTCAGCCGATGATTCTAGGAGGCATCCCATGTCTCTTAGTGGTCTCGATGGAATTGAGCCCCCAATTTCCTACATTACAGACCTCAATAATTCATTCTTCTGGTGGCATTTCCTCCTTTCCCTGTTTTTTACCCCTGCTTTCTGAGCTCACCTCCCAAATAAATCCCCACCGCTGATCTAAGACAAATACGTTGTTTCTGTCTGGAAGGTACAATACAAAGCAATCTCAGCTGGCTTAAGTGACATCTACCAACATGAATTACTCAGTTATCAAGATCAAGTATCACCGGTCCTCCAACACTACGAGAGGCAAGGATGAAAAGGAAGGTTTTTAAAAAAAACTCAAGGTTTTTTTTTATCACACCTGATAAGCCCACATACTAGATTTTATACTACCTAAAGAGAGTTGCCTTTCAAAGTAGGAACCCTAGAAATGCTGAGAGCAATGGCAGTTCCATCACAATAAGTATAGCGCTTCCATTGATGACATCTCTGAAAGGGAAATAGTCACTTGCATACTTTATTTATTTACTTTTTTTTTTTTTTTGGCTGTGCCATGAGGCTTGTGGGATCTTAGTTCCCTGACCAGGGATTGAACTCAAGGATTCAGCAGTGAAAGCTCAGAGTCCTAACTAATGGACTACCAGGGAATTCCCTACTTTTATTTTTCTTTAAATCATTCATTCACTTACTTATCTTGCTTAAAATGCAGGACCATTGGTTTTGCATCCGTTGATAAAAGAAAATAGATTAACTTTGCTGGATTAACAACATGAACCCAGGGACACTTTGGAAAACAGCAGTTATGAGAAACCCTACCCCAAGCTCACCTAAAGACAGCCCCATTGGGTGCAAACAGATCAGACATTCTGCTGTTCCATAGTCGGCCCAGCTTATCCAGTGATGCCACTTGGAACTTGAACTCTTTCTCTAGATTTTGCAACTAACAGATTCTCAGAGCAGTGGGAGTTAGTATCTGTCCCCCCCTTTTTTTCCTGTCAGGTCTATATCAGGCCACTTGCCTTGATGCTCATGCAAGAACTATAAAGTGGTTGGGACCTTGGCATATCACTCCTGTTTTCCTTTTAGAAAGAAGGAAGGAATAGGGCTGTCCCTAAAAATAAGGCCACAGACAGAATGACTAGAGAAATAAGGAGAAAATTCAGATAAGGACCTGGTCAGAGTGTATAAGATTGGAGACAGACAGTATGATGTCAGGGCTGTACTAGAAGCAAGCATGAACCTATATTAGTCAAAAGTTATGATTTCGTGAGTGACTTAAAAACCATATCAAAATGGCTTACAAATAAGGAATGCATAGGTTTATGAAATTGGGAAGTCCAGGGCTAGATCATCAGGAATAGCTGGATCCAGACACTTAAATATCACCACATTTCTGTGCCTTGCCCTTCAGCTATTTCCCTCTGATTTTCAGGCATCCTTTTTCTTCCTGGTGGTAGCTGCAGCCTTCTTAGAAACTCTGTTGGAAACATTTTTTTTATTATTATCCCAAGAGAAGGTTCTAGGATTATATCTCCTTGACTTATCCTGGGTCATGTACTGAGCCTGACCCAGTCCCTCTGGCCAGAGGGATGGAATGCTCTGATTGGTCATCCCTGGAGCTGGATGTGGCGTCATCCTCACCAGAGTCATGGCCATGGAGATTGGGAGAGGAGCGATCTCCGAAACAGAATCCATGGACTTTTATTAGAGGAAAGGAAAATGGATGCAGCATCAGTTAGCTGTTGCCACAATAATGCTATGTAACAAACCACCCTAAAATTCAGAGGCTTAGAATAATTCTTTAGACTTAAGCTCATGGAAGAGATCCACCATAACTGGGCACTTCTTGGTCCAAATATTGGCAGAAGGAACAATGTATGCAAAGGTTTTGAGGCAGAAGAGATCTTGATGTGTTTGAGGAGCCAAAAGATCAATGTTGGGAGAGGTCGGGGATAGAATGGAGGGGTTTGCATTGACAGGTTCACTGCAGGCCTTTAAGTAAGAAGTGACTTTTCCAGATATAGGTCTTAGAAATCTCCCTCTGCCTGCTGGGTAGAGAATTGGGTAATAGATTGGAAGGGGCAATAGAAGAAGTGGGGGTCCGGTTTTATAGTCAAGGCAACCAACCAGCCGGGAAGCAGAGGTGGTGTGAAGTAGCTGGTTTCTTAATGTCTTTTTGAGGAAACAGGGTTGAGAGTTGCTGGCTGGGGGTGGTGAGGGGAGGGAGGGGGCGAAACAGGGACCCCTCTGATACCAGACACCAGCCTAAGTCAAGCAATGCCAGGGAAGCTGGTGGGTCATAGGACGATTGCACCCTCCCAGGGGGATAGTGGAATCATTAATTAGTTCATATTTGTCTGCATATTCTCACATAAAAGAGCCTTTATAATCCTCAAACGAAGCATGAAATTTTGAGCTGAAAGAGGCCATGTAGTGCAAATGAAGACGGGAATGGTTGGGATGGGGGGACCGGGGTCATTAGTCAATTACCAAGGAGCCGGAGTGTCAGCATCTCTCAGAGAGTGGGCACATCTGGTGGTCACAGGCTTTCAATGACCAACCTCCCACTCCAGCTGAGATGGGTTCTTTAATTTCAACCTTAAAAGCCCTTTCCGTGAAGACAGTATGGTATCTACCATCAGGTTAATTTCTTCAAAAAGCAAGGATGAACCAAAGGCCAGATGGAAGGGGTCTTAGGCAGACTCTCAGAAGCATTCAAAGTTCATTTAAACCTGAGGCAGCTTCAACAGTCTTCTGAGATGCTCTCCCAGCTGTGTGTACACTGGGAGGAGGTGTAAGATTGGGGAGCACTAAGGGGCCAGGGGCCGGGTGGAAGTAACAGAACATTCTTCCCAGGAAATGAGGCCAGTAGATGATTAGATGCAAGAGTCACCTCCCGGATAGTTGATATTCACCCCACTCTTTTATCTGAGCATTCTTTTCCAGTTTCTCAAAGCTTCAAAAATGGTATTAAAATGCTAGTTAGGAAACATCACCCCTAACAAACCCTGTTCATCAAAATGTTAGTGCTCTCTCTGGGGGCTGCACGTTCAGTTTGTCAACAAGCTGAAGCCGTTGAGCTGGGCCTCCGTGAGGCCCAGGAGCATGATTTAATTAATATCCTACCCATAATACCTTGCTGGGTTTATGCAAACAAAGCCCTGTCACTCCTCACCTTAGGATTTCCCCTCTCCTTGATGCAAGCATTTATTTACACACAGTTCGACCTCATGGTGGTGTTCAGCAGATGTGGGTCCTACTTATTTGCATTGTTTTGTGACAGTTGCAAAATTCATTAGTGGCTCATGGAGAAATCCTCCGTGGACCGCCCCCAAGAGAGGTGAAGGAAGAGGGTTCACACTCATTAATCCGCCTTCTTCGGCAATGCTGATATTAATGATAACACAGTGCCCCTTTCAGAAACTGCCAGGATCTGTTCAAAATCTTGTGGTTGTAAGTGACAGAAAGGGAGTCTTGGCTACCTTGTGCAGTGCTTGCATGCTAAGTTGCTTCAGTCGTATCTGACTGCGACCCTATGGACTGTAGCCGACCAGGCTTCTCTGTCCATGGGGATTCTCCAGGCAAGAATATTGGAGTGGGTTGCCATGTCTTCCTCGAAGGAATCTTCCCCACCCAGGAATCAAACCCACGTCTCCTGTGGTTTCTGCATTGGTAGGTGGGTTCTTTACCACTAGCGCCACCTGGGAACCCTGGGGGACATACTTACATTACAATAACCACGAGAATGCAGTATGTGTATGTGAATTTTTGTTTTTATTGGGTTATAGGAAATGGGATGAGAAATATCACCGTGGGCTATGTCCCCCAGGGAATGTCCACCCGTCAGGAGCCCTGGGTTATGGGGGCTACTTTGGTCCATTGGGCAGACCTCTTAGCCATCATCACTTGAGTGTGACACCAACCAATGAGCATGGTGATGCTGTTACCCCCATTTTGCAGACAAGGAAACTGAGGCATGGAAAGATTTGATGACTTACCAAAGAACACCATATCAATAAGGGGCAGAGATAAGAGTAGACTCTTAACCTAGTGCTTTCCTACTATACCACACTGCCTCCCAGACTGTCAGGAAAATTATGTCATCTGACCCAAGAATTCTCTTCTGGAAGCTCCCACCAGCCTGTCTATTTGAAGATAAAAACAACCACAAATTCAGTTTACATCTTCTTTTACTCCCTAGCCTATTTGAGCCAAGGCTGAATGGTGCCAATTTGCCTATGGTGGTTTTTATGATGTGGGCTGGGTTCACTGGGGACTGTTCTGAAACCATCAAATTCATTTCAGTTAGAAGTGTAACTTAATGTCCAATTTTCCAACCAGATTCCCTAGGTAAAAGAAGGCCATTTTGTTTGCTGAGCTCCCTCGACCTGATGTACAGTATTTCTGGGTACCAATTATGCCCAGTTGTGTGCCTTGTATCAAGCATTTTCTCCAAGTTAAAAGGAGGTGCAACTAAAATAAAAGAGGGGTGGGAGAATCAGCATGGAAAATGGGGGGCTGTGTGAAATTTGAACCAGGGTAGATCAATTCCAGAACGTTGCCCAGGGATTCCTAAAAAGAACCCAGGGAAAAGTAAATACATCTCATCCTTATTAACACTCCAAGCCTTTAAATGAGTCCTGATGTTAATCCCTAAGAGATGCCTAAATGCCTATTTCAAATTGCTGCCCCACTTGTCTTATAAAACAACTTGTACTTCTTTTTATTCTCTCCATGTTCAAAAATCAAGGAAATTCCTTTTGCAGTCGAGGGCCATAGAACAACCCAGGCCTGGCTTTGATTACTGAAAGCTGGAGAATTTTGAGTGAAAGCTGCAGCCGGCTGCCAGCCTTGTTATTAGCAATAAGCATCAAGCCATTCTCAGGAGATCAGGGGCCTTTTGAGGATGTCAGACAGCGGCCTGTACCTCCCCTCGACAGCACCTGCAGTCACCGCTGGAGGTATGGGCCTGCCCAGAACTCCATTTTCCCTTGGCTGAATCAGCAGCCGTAATCAACAGAGAAATAACCCCTTATATTTATATAATATCCACCTACAAGTGACTCCAATTGCCAGGCTCCTGTTTAAGATTCTACAATGGCTCCCCATTGTCCCTCAAAGTAAGTCCAAGTGCCTGGGCTTATTTTTCTAGGTCTTGTGACAACAGACTTCACCTTAGTTATGCAGGAGCTTTTTTCTTTGCTTTTGTTTTTTAAAACGCCGCTTTCCAGGCCAGACATTCTTCTGTAGCCTAAGGGTTATTATAAAGGGAGTAGAAAGATCTACAGAGCCAAAAGGACCAGGGCAGGGAAGTTACCCTCTTTACCCAGGACTTGGTTCTTTTTTTGTGTATAAAATAATTCATTCCGAGTAGATGGTCTTATCTAGCATGTCCTTCAAGAATCTGCAATCTTACAATTTTCCTTTCCATCAATAGTCTTCTTCCCTTCTCACCTCTATCTTAGAGGCTGGATGAGCTAAGATGTTCGTCTCCCAGGCTCTCTTTCAGCTGGCAGTGGCCAGGTGATGCAGTTCTGGCTGATAAGACACAGGGAAGTCTGCTGGGGTGGCAGATGGCTGTGGCGCCCCGTATTGCATGCCCTTAGCCCACCTCGGATTTCAGCTGCAGCTGCAGTGGACAGTTTTGTGTCATTTGTACCCACTTCATGCAGACAGCATCCAACTTCAAGTGTACACTGCGCACCTTCCTGCTGTCTGCTCCGGGGCTTCTCTGGTGCTATGTAAACTCAGTGGACCTGCACACAAGTACAGTCCTTTCTTTCAGGGGTACACTTCCGAGAGGCACTGAATACACTTCTCTGGAGGTCCAGGTGGAACTGAGCCCCCATTACCCAAGGCAGCAAACTCCTCAGCACATCTTCCTGTCTTTTTACCCACCCCCCATTCTTCCTCTTCTGCTTCTGGGAATCAGTTGCCAAATAAAGTATGGGGACCCAAGTCTTTGTTTTGGGCTCTGATTTGGGGGCAACTGAAACTAAAATAGTTGGCATCATCTTCCCTCTTTCTTCTATCTCAAGTGTATATAGATATAGATGTAATGGCTGGAACCAAGCAGCTTTTTTGGGACCAGTATGAGGGAAAGGCTAAGAAAGTGACAGAAATGTCACCGCTGATGTATTTGAGTGACTGAATCAACCAACACCAGCAGCTGCCAATTTGTAGATTTCTTGTTATATGAAGCTCACCTCTATTCATTTAAGTTAATACCACTTAACTTGGATATTTTCTTACTTACAACTGAATATAATCCTAATTGATATTAATATGTTAGTTGTGTTCTAATACACAATAATCATTTTTAATCTCTGTCTTTGATCATGTTGTTCTCTTTACCTGAAGCACCCCCTCAGCTCCTCTCTGTTGTTCTAAATTGTCTATTTATTTCATGAACCAGATTGATACTCACCTCCTCCTAACTCCTTCCTTGAAAAGAACCATGGTCTTTTGCCTTGTATAAAACTCCTCAATACCTTTGTATATGTAGAGCCAAATGCAATCTTGTTTTCTTCACTAGGTTACCCTACTTCTACTCTAGTATTCATTAGACACTCTCTTGCACTGTATTCATTGATGGATGTGGACTCTCTCCTCTGTTATGGTGTTATCAGTTTTGTATATCCCACTGGAGGAAGCATTGACCTTCATACATATAATATTGCAATAATAATTGTTGTTAACAATGACTGTGCATTCACTATGAACCAGGTACTCTGCCAAGCTCATTTGCAGCACTGAATTTTCACCACAGCCCTTCAAGGCAGTATGATATTCCCAACTTCTAGATGAGGAAACTGAGACCCAGGGAAGTAGAGGCACTAGCCCAAGTCCCCACAGCTTAGGTAGTCACAGAGCTATGGTTCCAACCTTCGTCCTTTTCCCTTCAAGGCCCAACTACAAGCACTCCCCTCTTCTGTGAGTCATGGATTTTAAACTACATGATGAATGGATGTAAGGAAAGTTTGCAGAGGGGGCATTTTACTGGGAGTCAGACTATCTGGGACCTTGTACCACATTGGCTGGTTACTTTGCCATGTGAACTCAAGCAAGTGGCTTCATAACTCTGAGCTTCAAAATCCACATTCATACGTTGGGGGTAAAAATAACTCCAGTTCTCACCTAAAGAGACTTTGTGGGGATGGCATGAATTCGAGTATGTAAAAGACTTTTGTGAAGTGAGCCAAGCAGCTGGAGGCAGAGGTAATGGGTGATGTGGTGGTGATAGTGTTGAGACCAATACTGGGTGGCAACACATGGACCTTGATGACACCAAGTCACAAAGGGATCCCAAACATTCTAACTCTCCATGTGGAGAAGGTTAAGGACTATGACAGACTAACCAATAAGCAGTCAGATGTAGTAGATACAGTGGCTGCATGGCATATCTACCCCTTCCTCCGTCTTCCTCTCTCCTGGAAGATATGGCTAATTGATCTTCGAGCTTTCTCCTACTATGCCCAGAATCCTTCTCATCACATTGGTGACAACAGCCCCTGGAATCAATTATGGAACTGATATCAGTACTTTGGAAAGGAGCACCAGGGATATAGGAGACTTGGCCGTGGCTTCAAGTTCTGCCTCCTACAGCCATGTGGCCACAGACAAATAATTTAATCTTTCTGAGCCTCAGTTTTTTCATCTGCCAGAGGAGGGCATTGGACTGATGCCATTTAACTTCTTTGCTAGTCTCATATTCTCAAATTATGGAAAACACATAGCAGTGGCATTGGAAATGAAGGCAAATAGTCCATGCCACATGGGTTTATTATAGAAATGACACCAACGCTTTGAAGGTTTACTACATGCTCAGTGCGGTTGCTAAATATTCTATAAGGAGACAGACAAATGCAAACCTGAACACTGGAGTCTGCCGTCAGGTTTGGGAGATGAAAGGATGAGACAAATGAGAAACTGCTACAAGAAGAGCCAATGGGAATTCACAGAGGGAGAGTTCAGCTTGGGATGGATGGAATGCTGTCAGTCAGCTATTGCCACAATAACTCTGCATAGCTGCCCCGTGCCCCCCTTACAAAATCTCAGTGGCGTGTAACAATAATCATTTATTTCATTACTAGGTCTGCAAGTTTCGGCTACTCTGGGCTGGGCTCAGCTGCTCTCAGCTGGGTTTGCTATGGATCAGCTGGATGGCTCTGCTGACCTTGGCTGGGCTCCCTCGTATGTCTGAGGGTCTGCCTGTTAGCTGCTGATCTAGAAGGGCTTCCTTGGGTGTGACTGAGGTGACTGGGCTCTGCTCCTCACATCTTTCTTCTTCTCACAGGCTGGCCCCGGGCACATTCTCCTGACAATAGTTTTGGTCCAAGAGCACACAGGGAAGCTCTGTATCACTCTGCTAACTTCCCAGAAGATGAAGAAGGCCATCTGCAGAATGAGCCTCGATAGCTTAGAAGATGCATTGCCTCTGAGCTGAGGGGCTGTCTTCTTCTAACCCAGTCTTGTCATTACGTGATCCAGTGAAGGATCGCTGAATCGCTTCCCTAGCAGTCCGTGCCAGCGCTAACCTCCAGAATTTTCCAGCCTCATCAGACAGTTTCAGGGTCAACGCAAGAGGGGAGGTGACATTTCAGGCTTTGACTCTGCATGAGGATGCAGTGCAATAACCCTTCATGGTGATTCTGGTCTGATTTTCTGAACTGATGCTCAAGAACTATTTCAGGTCAAGTTGAGGCACCACCCCAGTTCGGCTGGACCCCAACTCTCTCTCCCTCCAGCTCTCAGGCACCTGTGTTTTTCAGGCAGAGAAGCCTCAATGACTACTCCTGTCTCTGCATTTGTGAAGTACCCCCACCTCGCTTCACTGGGTTTCCGCCTGGTGCTGGAGACAGGTCTGAACCACGGAGGTTTTGGTATCCCTGGAAGCTCCTGGAGAGGCTGAGGAACACAGCCTGGAGGTGTGGGGGAGTTAACACCTTCTGGGGTGAGCTGTGACAAGGAAGGGGCAGGTGACAGGAAAAGGCTGGCATCATGCCTCTCCTTCCCCATCAAAAAGTCCCAGATGCAGTGGTTCCATAGAGCTTATTTGGAGGCCATTATTCAGCCCCTCATGAGGCCTGTTCTTCCCTCTCTAATGGAGCTGTTTCAGGTATCAGCCCTAGAATGTTTCCCAGCACCCCCCTGCCCATGTCCTAACCATACTACTGTGGTACTTAACATTTTTGTGAATGTGGACCATTTCCAACCGCTGCCACCTGCTTCTCTGCCTAACAGCTTTTGGCCACTGGAGCCTGCTCTGCCTGTGTATGTGGCCAGGGGGAGGAGCCAAGGACTTGACGTCCTTCACGCCCCTTCCCTCTCCCCATGCCTGACAAAATCTGGTGGATCAATGCCCCAGCTCTCTTGTTCCATGGTTGGGATAACGGAGGTGTGTCCTATACTGCACCCCAGAGGTTCACAGAGGGATTGCTCTCTAGTTGCTCACAGTGATAAGTAGCGTGATAACACTCCCTTTGCTGACTATCTTCCCTGCCGTGTCTGTCTAACCCCACTCTCCTACTGGCATATTCTAGAATCATGTCTCAAATAAACTACTTGCACTTGAATCCTTACCTCTAAACTAAGACACACATCTTGCAAATATTTCTTCCAAGCTTTATTCATGTAGTTCTCCTGCCTAGAATATTCCCGTTCTTCTCATGCCCATCTGCTCATCTTTCAAAACCCTCTTCTGCCCTGCCAATCTCTCCTCTTCCTGCCCATCCCAAGGGATTGTGCATGTGTGCTAAGTCGATTCAGTTGTGTCCGACTCTTTGCAACCCCATGAACTGTAGCCCGCCAGGCTCCTCTGTCCATGAGATTCTCCAGGCAAGAATGCTGGAGTGGGTTGCCATGCCTTCCTCCAGGGAATCTTCCTGACCCAGGGATCGAACTTGCATCTCCTATGTCTCCTGCATTGCAGGCAGATTCTTTACCGTCTGAGCCACCAGCTGAGCAGTGGGGAAGTGTAAAGGGCCAGCCATTTAACATGAGACTTCTTATGGGCAATCCTTGTCCAGAGCACTCCGCTGGGTTGGCTGAGTCTTAGGCACACATACCAGCTAGCTCCTCCCTTTCTGCACCACAACCCCCCCATGGCTGCTTCCTTCCCCCTTTCCACAGGTGTCTATCTCAAACAAACTTCTTGCCCCACAAACTCCACCTTGGCTTTCTGAAAGCACAACCTGTGATGGAAACAAAGATTCAACTTCCCTCCAAGTTCAAATTAATGCTTGAGTCTCTCTATGGAAGTTCAGGGACCCAGAACCACCTTCTTGCTTTCCTCTCTGGCAGTTTAACTCCTCAGTGATGTTAAGTGTCCTGTCTTAAGCCTGGGAATGTTCTGAGCTCACTGTCCTTTGGCTCAGACAAAGAGAGCTGTTTATCTTTCAACTTCACTTAGAACAGTAAATAAAAAACCTCATTAATTCAGACTGTTCTTATTTGGAATTTGTGATGATCCAGAGAGGGGCCCTGCAGATGTTTGTTTACTTTTGCATTATCAGGGAAAAAAAGAGCCTGCCAAGCCAACAGAGAATGTGAGCATGATTGTAAAGGAACCATTTCAACAACTCTAAGGAGGCAAAACACCCTTCTCTCATTTTAAAAGCATCAGTTTACAGGCTAAAATTCATGTGACATTCTCATCAGTTTATTAAAGCTGATCTCAAAATACTTTTTAAAGCAACACACTGGTGGTCTAGTTGGCATCGCTCTATGAACTTCAATTCAGTTCAACATTTACTGAGCTCCTTGTCCCTGTAGAGTTTGAGATAGGTCCTGTGGGATATACTGAGACAAAAACAGTGCAGTCTCTATGCATGAGGAGTTTACAATCACAGTGGATGCTATCACAGCATTAAGATGTTTTGTTTTGTATTTCTTCTCAGATGTTTAAAAGTGTTTCTAGCCCCAGCCTGTATATGCTAGTTATACAGTAAGCACTTGTTGAACCAGAGGACACTGAGTTGGACTGCCCTCCCCCAGTCACTGGTCACCCAGCACCTGCAGAATTTGGTCCCTAGAGCCCCCACAGATTATAAGTTCCCTCCGGTAGCACCATGAGATGCCTCCTATAGCTCGCTCACTCTCCTAAGTCTGTATGCATCACAGAAGAAATCCTTGCCCACAACAATCAGCTGTGATCTCAACCTTTTTGAAAAAGGCCCTTGTTGAAAATGGCAGTGGTGACCTTGGCTCTGTGTGCTTTGTGGGGACAGAGCTGGCTGGGTTTCTGGCCCGAGGCTCAGCCTGCAGGCATCCAGAACTTCCAGACAATTACCATTCCCCTGGAATTGCCCTCGCTCCTGATTGCTATTGGTTAATTAAAGAAATGTAGGCTCCAGACTATATTACCCACCCATATGTCACATCTGATGTAACTAACGAGTTCTCAGCAGAACAGGGTTTTGTGTGTGCCTGTGTGTGTGCATGTGGCAACGTTGTTAAATTCAATGCATGATGCTTCTCTCCATAGAGAGAGTTTCCCTTTCTCCCTTGTGACTTTTTAGCCGCTGTGCAAATGCTTGAGTTCTGCCAGCAGTAATTCTCCAAATTTTCTAGTGTCACCCACGAGGTTTTAACCTTAATCATACCACTTTGACTTGTTTTTTTTTTTTTTTGCACTTAGTAACTCCTCCCAAAGAGCCTTACACACATCCTAAACTCTCGATTACTGGTCTAGAGATAATCCTCTTCCTTTCTGGCACAGCAGACAACTAAAATGGCTGGTTTAATTCTATTTAGAATTAAGTCTGTTCTATTTAATTCAATTCAACAAGAGTCCAGCCCCAACCTAGATGCTTTGGGGATGGCAGAGATAGAGTCCCTCAAGGTATGAACTTGTTGGAGAAATAATAGAAGATTTTCATAACATTTGCAGAACAACATACCTTGGACCCTTGAACAACATGGGTCTGAACTGCGTGGGTTGGCTTACAGGTGCATTTTTCTCTGTAAATGGGTCCTACAGTGTGATCTGAGTTTGGTTGAATCTGTGGATGGGGAAACACAGATACAGAGGGTTGACTGTAGATTTCTATGCAGATTTTTGACTTTGTGGGGATCAGAGCCCCTACTTCCTTGCCTGCCGCCCCCACATTGCTCACCAGGCAACTGTATTTTATTCATTCATGCAAAAAATATTTATTCAGCATTGTATTAATTAAGGTAAGGGCTCAGGAGTTGTAAGAAAAAGGACCTTAAGTGCATGGCTTACAAAACAGAGGGATTTGTCTGTTGATCATGTTACAGCTCTAAGGTCAGTGGTCCAGGTTTGCAAGGCAGCTCAATTCTATGCAGTTCTTCAGGAATTGGAGATCCTTTGCTCTTGTGCCCTTCCACCCACTAGGGTGTTGCTCTCATCTGTGAGGGCAAAACCTGGACAGGGGCATATTTGTGTCCTAGCTTGTGGGAAGGTGAAATGGGAATTTCAGGACAAGAAATTTTTAAAACATGCTAGGCAAAATTCCACACACATCTGCCACTTTTATTCTGCTGCAGACAACTTAATTGCATAGGCCAGCTAGCTGCAAGGGAGGCAGGAAATGATAATTCTACCTGGCTACCTATGTGTCAAGGAGGAAAGGAAGAATGGACTTTGAAGAGCAACCAATAGTATCCCATAAGCATCTCCTATACACCAGATGCCACAGTCACAGTTACAATCAAGAAGACATGGTGAACTTGGACCTCACTTGACCTCAGTGAACTTGGATTCCAAGGGGAAAGAGAGCAATGAATCAGTTACATAAATAGTTGTGAAGTAGAATGGTACCCAGCTCCAATACCAGGGCCTTTGTTCTTAAGGATTTTGCTCTAGGAGTCCTGGACTTTATGTCTTTTCAAACACTCTTTTGCTTAACATTTGCCAAGGATTTCCCACAAGCTCAGGATAAAATCCAGATTTTTTTAGCAGCACCCTGGGGGAGCTGGCCCTGCCTGCCTCACTTAGTTTCCCAGGCAGATTGCCCTCATACCCTTGGCTTCAGTCGTGTTGAGCTACTTGTAGCTTCACCACCCACTGGCTATGTAACCTCATGAAGGTATCACATTTCTTTTTACCTGGAGATAACACTGTGAAGGGGGATGGGTTTGGTTCAAACTGGGTTTCTTTATGCAGTGTCTGGAACCAGGCAGATGCTCAGCAAAGGGAAGTTTTTGTACAGCTTTCATATGTCTGTCTCTGATGAGCCTCTCAACGCAAGGACTCCACTTTTGGGGTCCTGGGGTCTGGAGCAAAGGAGATGCTGGATTCACATCTGTGAGATTAATTATGTTAATTCATACTAAGATGTGAATTAATTATTTTCTCTCTTCCAGAAGCATTTCTATTTTTCAAAGGACCATGGGAAGTTAGAAATGTTTCATCCAAAGAAATGACTTTCCAGTGGCATTTTAGACAAGCAATTTTGGAGCAAAAGAACCTGGGTTCTTGTAAATTACAGCAATTTCCTAGTTATCTTTTTCAGTTATTGCTGAGCCCCTTTTAACCAGGTGACCAACATCCATCTTTCTCATACCATCCCATCCTCCTCCCTGCCAGGGAAGTGCCTAACTGCTCAGTGCCCTGCTCCCAGTCAGAGGGTGAAAATGCAGCAGGATAATTAATTTACAGGGAGCTTTAAAACACAGGAGCCTGGGGAAAGGACACCTTAGGGAAGGAGTTAGAGACCTAGGTGTCCTGTCCCTTGCCAGCTGTGTGACTTTGACCAAGGCCCCTCTAGTCTCTGAGCTCGGTTCACCCATATGCAGGACAGGTGGTATATATGGTCTGATGGGACATCCTGGGCCCTCCAATGAGACTGTGTATCTTTTTTTTTAATTTATTTTTTAATTGGAGGAAAAATGCTTTACAATGTTGTGTTGGTTTCTGCTGTACAACAATGTCAAACAGCCATAAGTATACATATATCCCCTCCCTCTTGAGCCTTCCTGCCACCCCACCCCCATCCCACCCCTCTAGGTCATCACAGAGCGCCGGGATGAGCTCCCTGTGTTACACTACAGCTTCCCACTAGCTAGCTATTTTAGACATGGTAGAGTATATATGTCAATGCTACTCTCTCCATATGTCCGATCCTATCCTTCCCCCACTGTGTCCAAAAGTCCATTCTCTATGTCTGTGTCTCCATTCCTTCCCTGCAAATAGATTCATCAGTACCATTTTTCTAGATTCCATGTATATGCATTAATATATGATATTTGTACATCTTGATACAGGGAGGCATCGTCAACTTGGCTCATGTCTCAAAAGGCAACAATTGGTACATTCAGAAGTCAAGTGGCTTCAGACAGAATCCTTGTTTGCTCAGTGATACTAGGGATGCTCCAGAGACTGCATCCCCTGTGGCCCAGGTCCACAGAATACCAGCTCTCCCTACCCTGCTCCATGGACTTCCTCTCCTCCAACCTTCCCTGATGACTGCAACCAAGGCCAAGACCTCCAGTTATGACTTTTGCTTTTCTTTCCTGTCCAGCTCCAGGCCTGCCTCCAGAACCATCCCCTGCCAGTAGACTCTGTCCTCCTCTCCTACAATGCTGCGTTCAGGCACATGTCAGCCTTGCTAATTATCATTCAGCCCAAACACTTCCGTCATGCTGGCATTTTCATGGATTCAAATTAAGAGTCAGACTAATAATTAATGCGAACTGTCCCCCCATCCTCACCCCTTGACTGATGGATTCTTAGTGTCACAATATTAACCTTTAGGTTTGGGACCTTGTTGCTTTCAAACCCCATAAGCACCTGATAAGCAAGCAAACCTAAATCAGCTCTTTCTATCTCAACTGCCCTTATTTGTCTATGTAAATAGATATTTATCTTGGGAAAGAAAACAAACTTATGTTCTAAAGGACATATACACGCTGAACCAACTTACCCATCACTGCAAAGGTGGAATTTGAAAGCCATTTAGCAGTTCCTTTGCCTCACCTGAATAGGATTGAAGGCACTCGAATATCTGGAAGAAACCCTGTGAGGCAGTATGGAGACCCCAATAAGAATTCTGTCAGACCCAAGGAATGGGACCAGACTGTTCTGAGAATGAATGAGGTCTGTCAGCTGTCTGTTGCTGGGTAACCAACCACCCTCATCATTAGTGGCTTAAGACAACAGCAATCATTCCTTTGCTCACAATTCTGCCATCCGAACAGAGATGGGTGGGGAAGATTCATCTCCACTTCATGCAGTGTCAGCTGGGGGTGGGGACTCCACTATGGCTGAAAGAGGGCTTGCTCATGTGGTTGGCAAGTTGGTGCTGGCTTCCAGCTGGGAGCTCAGCTGGGGCTGTGGTCCAGAGCCTCCATTCTCCTCCATGTGGCCTCTCCAGATGGTCTGGGCTTCTACCCGCATGGCAGCTAGGTTCCAAGATGGAATATAGAATAAGGGAAGGCAAGCCCCAGTGTGCAAGCAATCATTAAGCTTTTGCTTGTTTCACGCTTCCTGGCGTCCCATTGGCCAATGCTAGTCACATTGCCAGTCCCACGTCAGTGTGGGATGGGAGTCCACAAGGAAGGCAACACATCAAGGGATAGAAAGACAAACACATAGTCTACCATGGATGGTAACTAAGCAGGAAATGCTAACATTAACTTTTAAAATTTTAAATTATTTATTTATTTATTTTATTTGTCCACGCAGCACGCAGGATCTTAGTTCCCGGATGAGGGACTAAACCTATTCCCTCTGTAGTGGAAATGTGAAGTCTTAACCACTGGACCACCAGGGAAGTCCCCAAAATTAACTTAAACACACACACACACACACACTACATATCTTATGATTCCATATTTGTAACATTTTTTTTTTTTTTGGCTACACTGGGTCTTCATTGCTTTTTGAGGGCTTTCTTTAATTGTGGTGAGGTGGGGCTATTCCTTGCAGAGCTTGGGCTTCTCATTGCAATGACTTCTCTTGTTGTAGAGCATGGGCTCCAGTACTTGCAGGCTTCAGTAGTTGTGGCTCACAGGCTCTAGAGCATGGGCTCAATAGTTGGGATGTACATTGCTCTGTGGCATGTGGGATCTTCCTGGACCAGGGATCGAACCTGTGTCTCCTGCTTTGGCAGGTAGATTTTTATACACTGCACCACCAAGAAAAAAGTGAAGTGAAACTTGCTCAGTTGTGTCCGACTCTGCGACCCCATGGACTATACAGTCCATGGAATTCTCCAGGCCAGAATACTGGAGTGGGTAGCCTTTCTCTTCTCCAGGGGATCTCCCCAACCCAGGAATCGAACCCAGGTCCCCTGCATTGCAGGTGGATTCTTTACCAGCTGAGCCACCAGGGAAGCACCACCAGGGGATTCCCTCAAATTTTTTTTTTTTTTAATTTAGCAACTGATGTCCAAGCATCTCTTTTAAATCAGAAAAAAAAGGCAGGTCAGTTGAGTTCTTCCTGGTTTTCTAATTTACAACACTAAGGAGTCTGACGGCACTAGGATCCCTAAGGTCCATTTGGTTCCAACTTGCCATGACTCCTTAATCAGTGGCTCTGTCCCATCTCTCCAATTTCCCATCCGCTCCTAAGTGGGAACATCTTTCTCATGCTGTGGCATCAAGATATGGAAGAGATTAAACTTGCTAGATATTTGCATTAAAAACAGAAACCTCTGAGTATATGGAATGAGAGCTGGCAGGGAGCTAAGCCATCCCCTGGTCACGCCCTCATCCGGGAGAGGGTGAGAAGCCGAGGACCCCTCTGTCAGTCACTGTCTCTCTTCTGGGTCTCTGTCTTGGCTCCCTCCGTGTTTCTCTGTTTGCTCTCTCTGCACCTCTCTTCCCTGGTTTTTGGTCTTGTTCTCCGTGTCCTCTGGCGTCTGTCTCTCTCTGATCCTTTCTGAATTTGTGCAGTCTCTGTGGGACTCTGTCTCTCCCCACGTTTCTCTCCTTGTCTCACTGTGTATGTATGTGTGTCTTTCTTCAGCCTTCTGTCTGTCTTCTCAGCGTTTCACATGCCTGAGTCGCTCACTGGCAAGATGTCTTCTCACATCCCTGTGTCTACACTTGGCTGCCCTGCACGGTTGGCTCTCAGACTCAGACGCGAATCCTTGCCCCGCCAGCTGCCAATGGGTGGCTCTGAGCCTCCGTCTGGCAGCTCCTCTGTGGACAGGCTTGCTGTTCACAGCTGCTCTGCCATCCAGACCCTGCGCAGACTGGCACCAAAAGTGAAGCTGTGGGGGCCAATGGCTCTTGAGGCAATTCAGTGCTGGAACCCAAATTCAACAGAGAGGACAGAGAACACACACATACACAAAAACATGCTCAACACTCAGACACACTCTCACACATAAACAGTCTGGTGGATGCACTGACAAGCCACCCAGCTCCCCCATTGTGGAAGGACTTGTTGCCCAGAGCTGGGAATGCCAACAGTGAAGTGGACACATTCCAGCCACGGACTCCCTCAAGTCATTCACAGATGGCCTCAGTGGCAGACAGCACCTAGGGCACACCCCTTGCTGGTGGCCTGGTGACAGATTGATACGGAATTAGAAATCTTGGGGACTTCCCTGGTGCTCCTAATGCAGGGATGCAGGAGGCACGAGTTCGATCCCCGGTCAGGGAGCTAAGATCCCACATGCTGTGAGGTGCGGCAAAAAAAAGAAATAGAAATTTTGGTGTTCTCAACCCATCTCTGAAGAACCATTCCAGTTCCCCAGCTCCCAGTGAAATAACCCTTCATGGCAACTGTGGTAAGATTTTCTGAATTGATGCTCAAGAACTATTTCAGACCAAGTTTAGGCACCACCCTGGTTCAGCTGGGCCCCACCTCTCCCTCCCTTTAGCCCTTGGGCACCTCTGTTTCTCAGGCAGACCAGCCTTGGTGACTTCTCTGGTCAATACATTTGTGAAGTGTCCCCATCTCACCTCACTGGGCTTCAGTCTGGCCTACCACTGCCATGTCTCCAGCACTACGTCTGAACCATGGAGGCTTTGGTTTGCCTAGAAGCATCACATCCACTAACATCACATTGGCCAAAGCAAGTCACAGCTTCAAGCCCAAAGCCAAGGGGTGAGGATGTACACACTAACTCTCATGAGTTCATGGCAAGGGTATACGGATGCGAGTATACAATACTACTACAAAGGAGTCAAGGTTTGGAACTGATAATTCAATTGACCATAGTGTGTACATATCATGTTAGTACAGTTATATGTATTTATACAACTTAGAAGCACATAGATGTAATTTGTAAGTGTTATACAACTAATGGAGCAACTTGCAGTGTTTTATGGATGTGATGTGCAATCAATAAGGTTTGGAAATAACACCTTATTGTCACAGTATCACAGGTAGGGCACTGGTCCCCAGAAGTCATGGACTGCAACTCTAAGGAATTGTGACTATGCCTTTGTTGACAGTGAAAAATCTCCAACCATCTCCCTTTGTTGCCCACAGCATGTCAGTGTCCCAAGGAACCCCAGAGCCATGTGAAGTAGGCATCTCAGACTCTGAGATTTGAGAGAACCAGGCTTTATCTCTGAATGCTTTGGGAGCTCAGTTTCCCCAACTGTTAAAGGGGGTTGGTTATATTACCTGTCTATCTACAGAGTCTGAGATAGGATTGAAGTGTGAGTCATTTCTATGGGAGGTGATCCAGGAAGCACAGAAAGGGGTAGCAAAGGGTGGCAAGGAGGGGAAGGCAGTCAGTCAAAGGTATATTCATGAGTGGTTGCTGCTGTGGGTGCTTAGTCCCTCTGGCTCCTCAGGGAGAGGATGGGGGGCACATCTTAGAGCATTTATGCACCAACTTCCCATCTGACATTGGTGGAGAGCTGTTTCCTCTGCCCACCTAAACAGTCCCGGAGTTTGTGGACTGAGTCAATAATATCTCCCAAGCAACAGCATCTCCCTTTGACTTCATTTGTAAGAATGCATGTGTATGACACTTTTGACTATGTAAAGCACTTACATTTCACACAAGGCAGTATAGTGTGGTAGCTTTGAGCACGGACCCTGGTGCCAGATTGCCAGGATTTCAATCCCACCTCTGCTACTTATAGCTGTGTGTCCTTGGGTAAGCTATTTAACCTCTCGGTGCTTCCATTTCTTATGTGAAACTAGGGGCTAATAATGGTCCCTATTTCATAGGATAGCAGTGAGTAATGAATGAATTCTAAAATTAAAGCCTTTGGAACAGTGTCAGGCACTTAGCAGGTGACAGTTTATGAGGTTCTTACAAAACACATGTAAGGCCGTTGGGGAGTGGGGGGCCCTCTCTGAGAGCTGGGGAAGCTGAGGCCCCAGGAAGCTTGTAAACACTGACTCCTTGGCTATTGGCTGCATCCTTCAACTCTACCCTCATCTTCTTCACAGCCCTTGGTCTCACCCTGGTCGGTGCCAGCACAGGCTGGCTTCAGGGAGCTCTGTGTTACAGGCTCCAGCAGAGCTGAAAACACCAATGTGTGCGTGTGTGTTTGTGTGTGTGTGTGTGTGTCTTCTACATCCCAATGGTTTCGAATGGCAGGTGCTCAAGGAGAAAAAGTCGATGCTTCAGCCTGAGTGCACAGCCAGGAGCTGTGGACCCACCAGGTGGCCTGGGGGCAGAAGCTTTGGGGTGGGGATGGTACACCCTGAGCCTTCCCCTCCTTTCATCGCAGCTAGAATGGTGCCCAGTTCACGCAGTCTGTGCCTCTCTCACCATACAGACAATGCAAAGCTGGCTCTCTCCTGCCCTGGGGACACACAGGCGGCTTAATCCTGATCCTATCGGGGAGCACCTCTCTGTCCTTAGTTCCTTGCCCCTCAGAACCTGTGATAAGGGATAAGGCAGTTGCAGTCTGAGAAAGATAGAGAGACAGGAAGAAATGTCCCATAGAAGAATAAGGAAACAAAAGGACATCGACCTGTGGATTGGAAGACAGGCTCAAATTCCCTGGATCTATTCCATTGTATCACTATGCCACATTTTATTCATCCATTCACCTTTTGACAGGTACTTGGTTGTTTCACGTTTAGATTATTGTGAACAACACTGCCAAGAACATTGGTATATATCTGTTTGAATTCTGTATTTTATTCTTTGAGGTATAACATATCCTAGGAGTAGAATTACTGCATCATGTAGTTAAAATGGCAAATTTTTATTTTACATTCATTTTTAACACAATAAAATGATAGTTTAAAAAGAAAGCAAAAAAAAAAAAAAAAAAAACAATAAGAGGCCAGAGAGCCTAGCTCACTCTCTTTCTCCCATTCAAGGGTATAATAAATCAGAAGTCTGAAACTCAGAAGACCCTCCCCAGAACCTGACCATACTGGCACCCAGATCTCAGACTTCCAGGCTCCTGAACTGTGAGAAATAAGTTTCTGTTGTTTATAAGCCACTCATTCTCTGACACTTTGAGCAGCTGATTAACTCTGTGTTTGACTGATTACTTGTCCTTTATTTCTGGGACTCATTCCACTCACTTTCCAGTTCCCACCACCAAGTTAACTGAAAGAAATGCCCAAATATCCAATAAAACACTTACCTTTTCTAAAAAAAAAAAAATAATAAAGTCAAGGTTGGGAAAGGGAGGAGATAATTATCATCTCTGCCTTTTTGGTTAAAAAAAAGAAAAGACCCACACTGAGAGTCGGTTCCTAGAGCCGTGGGTACACGTGACAGAAAGCGTGAGAGACTGGGGGCTTGTGTGTGGCTGTCATAGGACATTCATGTCGCTAGTACTGCGGGAAGAAGGAAGCACAAAGTGGAACTCTCCAAGCGTGTTCTACTGAGAGAGGGAAATCAAACACAGACAATGGCCCTGGCCACGGGGCCATGGTAGCTAGGAAGGCAGTAGTGGGATTCAGAGTGTGTGCAGGAGGACGCACTCTGATTCTGGACCACAGGACATCGCACTGGGTTTGTGGCCAGAAAGTGGAGGCTCTCACTGTCTCCCTTTCTTTTTCAATCCTGCCTTTAGATCCAGAGAAAGCTGCATCCCCCCTCTTGGTCTACATGTTCATTCGTCATTAATGCAACAGCTATTACGGCCACTCTGAGAGGCAGGCATGAGGGAAACACAGACAAGTAAGATGACAGCCCCGGACTCCAGGAGCCCCTGGTCTGGAGGGGAAAGCAGAGAGACCTTCAGAGAAAGTGTGTCCATGGCAGAGAGAGATGCCAGAATGACATGGGTGTGCACACGTGCCGTCCAGTCTCGGGGACTCCACGCCAAAGAACCAGAAGCTCAGTGACAGCACTCAGAGTCACCAAAGATGTGTGATTTTAGAATGCAAAGCCTGTGACATACTTGCACCCATTAATAGCCCTCTGTGAAAGAGGGCTGTAGCCCACCAGGCGCCTCTGTCCCTGGGATTTTTCAGGCAAGCCCTCTGTGTTCCCTTTGAGAGGCCTGGGGATGAGATGGACATAGTCAAGTATGCAGCTTGAGGCTTGGGTGCATTCACCCAGGGCTGTACATGGGTCTGTAATGAGCTGGTGGCCTACTGAGTTTTGGAGTAGACGGGGCTGCCTGGGAGACTGAGGCTGGGCCAGAGGCCATATGAGGCAAGAGGTTTTTTGTTTGGACATGAGAACCAGTGCCCTCTGATGGGGTGATTTTAGGGCTACAGGACAGCCCCTTGATAGCTCCTTTCCCTGCACGCACCTCTGTCTTATAATATCCAAAGTGTCAATGAGATAGAAATACTTCCCCTGAGCTTTTAAAAGAGAATGTCCTGACTCTGCAGGGGACTTCATGCCTTGAGCCCCAAGAGCATTTACTCTGGCTGCCCCTGGCATTGGCTCCCTTGATGCCCAGGGGCTCTTTGGGCACCCAGTTTGTAATGAAGGAACTCCTGGGGGTAAGATGCAGTGGGGAACCCCACAGAGGAGTTAGCAGTTTCTTAGACTTCCTTTTGGAAGCCTTAAAGGGATTGGAAGAGAACAGAGTGGCAGCTAAAGTGGAAGGTTCTAGAAGCAAAGAGAAGGAGCTGCCCTATTGCCTTGAGCAACAGTGTCTCTGAGGTGATGTGTGTTTAAAAGAGGGGCTTACAGATGCTCATCTGATGGATCACTGTGGCCTTGTGTGTGTGAGTGCATGCTCAGTCATGTCTGACTTTTTGGACTGTAGCCCACCAGGATCCTCTGTCCCTGGGATTTTTCAGGCAAGAATACTGGAGTGGGTTGCCATTTCCTCCTCCAGTGGATCTTCCTGACCTAGGGATTGAACCCGTCTGGATTGCAGGTGGGCTCTTTACTGATGAGCCACCAGGGAAGGCACTGTGGGCTTAGGACATGTTGCTGCTGCTGCTGCTAAGTCACTTCAGTCGTGTCCGACTCTGTGTGACCCCATAGACGGAAGCCCACCAGGCTCCCCCGACCCTGGGATTCTCCAGGCAAGAACACTGGAGTGGGTTGCCATTTCCTTCTCCAATGTGTGAAAGTGAAGTCGCTCAGTTGTGTCCGACTCTTAGCGACCCCACGGATGGCAGCCTACCAGGCTCCTCCATCCATGGGATTTTCTAGGCAAGAGTACTGGAGTGGCTTGCCATTGCCTTCTCCGTAGGACATGTTAGGCTTTTACAAAGTTAGTTATGACATCAAAATGTTGAAAGGAAGTGGAGCATAAGTTCACAGTGGTTTCTTCCAGTGGAAACCCTTTTAGTTTTTATGTATTAGTGGTTGAGTGAGTAGGTGTGGCAGACCCTGATGGTTGTTCAGACAAAGTCTGTCCTCTTTTCTCCCTTGCTAATAGAACCTTGGTTTGTTTGGTGGCAATGTGCTCAGCCTCAGGGAATAAATCATGATTAGACCCAGACACAGAGAAGGCAATGGCAAGCCACTCCAGTACTCTTGCCTAGAAAATCCCATGAACAGAGGAGCCTGGTAGGCTGCAGTCCATGGGGTTGCTACTAGTCGGACATGACTGAGCGACTTCACCTTCACTTTTCACTTTCACGCGTTGGAGAAGGAAATGGCAACCCACTCCAGTGTTCTTGCCTGGAGAATCCCAGGGATGGCGGAGCCTCGTGGGCTGCCATCTATGGGGTCGCACAGAGTCGGACACGACTGAAGCGACTTAGCAGCAGCAGCAGCAGCAGCAACAGACCCAGACAACTAGAGCAATTCTGTTTTCTTTCACAATTGACTGGTACTTTATGACTTGGTTCTGGCCAATGAGATGTAAGAAGATCTGTGACAGAGGGATATTGGGAAATACCATTCCCTAGGTAAAACAGTTAGCCACAGGAGAGTAAGGCCTTTTGCCTCTTCCTTGCTTCCTAAGTTACATGCTGACGTATGAGGATGATGTATGAGGCTGCAGCAGCCATTTTGAGATCATGAGGCAGAAAATCCCAAGGATAAAAGTATTGGGCTGAGGACAGAGCCATGGAGGGACTTTGGTGGCCTTGTTAAGTTGCTGAACCAATATTACAACTGCCCACAGCCAGACTACTTAAAGTAAGCTATCAGTGTACTCATGGCAAAGGCTACTGTTAGGCAGATTTTTTTTTTCTGTTGTACTGAAATATATCCTAACTGTTACTTCATGCTGATGATGGAAATTGGGCACCAGAGTGGTCAATAAGTTGAAAACATGTACTGTGAGTTCTGTCAGATGGTAAAGTACAAATTGTTCTCTGCTTAGGTGGAGTGCTGAGCTTTACTGACACCAAATCTATTTGTAGATCAATTAATATCTATTGCCTTCCACTGTGAAAAAGCCCAGGACAGTAGAGAGTTCAATGGAGTGGTGTGCAGAGAGCTCAGTTTAGGGCCCAGCTCTGTGATCTAGGACCCCAGGTCCATCTCTTCACAGAAGAAACAAAAAGGGTTGAATAGATTCAGGGTCCCTTGACATTCAACCTGGCAGTGGGCCAGGACAAATTTTCCAGACTGCAAATTTATCACTGAAAACCTTTACTTCTTCAAATCTATAAAATTCATCTTTAAATAAAATGTCTTTAATGTGAATTAATGTTTTATTTCAGTGATAAAAGAAATGAATGGGAAATAGTTTAAATAGATTTCCACTGTTTATTGAAGAATTTAATAAATATATATTACATCTATATAATTTTAATTGATCCATGGTGGAAAATTTAGAGAGCTTGCCCCTCCTTGGTATAGTTTGTGTTGGGAAACATGGAACTAGATGGATCTTTAAGATTCTTTCCAGCACTAACATTCTAAGTAGAAAACATGCTGGAGTTCTTTGCTAATATAGAGAGCCAAAATGGCGACCTCCATTGGTGGGTTCTAGTCTCAGGGGCCAGGGCAAAAGCACTCAGAATAGGCACTGGCATGGCATCCCAGCTTCCTGCCGCTTGTTCAAGCCCACACTGCCATTCTAGGTCAGGGAACTTTTTGCCAATATCATGATTTACTCATGACCCTGAATGAAAATCTGAACACATTGTTCTGTGGCAGTAAGGCAGAAAGCTCCAATTTCAGAATCCTGTCAGATCCTGGTCTGTGGAAAGTCATTTCTCAGGCCTTTCTCATTGTCGTTTTAATAGAACAGGATCAATGGTGAGGGTCAGATTGTCAAATAACAGAGCACTGTCTACTGAGCTCTACTATAGGCTATGTGAAGACATGAGCTTTCTTCTCTAGGCTGTCTGCATATGCATCCTTTAAAGAAGTAAGCACTATGAGAAGCCCAATCCCATTTTTTTCTGGACAAGGGGAAAGCAGTTGATGGCTCCATAAGTGGACAGATATTATTATTTTGCTCTGAAGCGGGCTGCTCTCTGATTTGCTTAAAACAGACATGTTGAGCATACCTCAGTAACTGTTGAGGCTTTTCTCTTTCAGGGTGGACCCAGAGAGGCTCTTGTACTTAGTTGTCTTGACTCAAAACTACTGCTTAGTTTTGGAAACAGAACCCAATATTCTCAATGTCATCCCATGACAGCCCACGGGTATTTTTTCTCACTGAGTCAAGGATTCAGCACAACTTGATTTTTTATCACAGGATCATGAGAAATCAGCCAATCTGGAGTCCCAGTGAGTTCACTGCCTTCTTTATCCCAGGGCCAGCTTGGTAGAGGATATTCTATCAGTTTTGCTGCTTGTTGGTCTGACCCTCATTCATAAGATGAAGCAAGAAGACAATGCTGGTTGAATACATGTGCTTCCGTTTTGGGGTGAGAGAGCGGCTTAAGAGAAAAGGGAACTGGATCAGAAATTGAGCTAGACTCAAAGAATGTTGCAGGTAGAGAAGGTCAGCACCATCTTTCTATGTGGGAAAAGATTGACTGAGAGTGAAACTAGTGCCAAGGAAAGCAATGTGATGGAGAAAAGGAGATAGATTCTGAATTGGAACTCCCAGATCCAGACAAAGCCTTTTATTTCTCAGGTCTATAAACCAATAAACTCCCTTTTCCATTAACAAACAAGACAAAGTCAAGTGAAACCAAGATGTGGTCCCAAAAGTTTAGCTTCTTTAGCAGGAAGACAGGTAACAAGGAACGTCTCAGAATTTTCAAGAAGGTCAGTTACATCAAGGCCTCAGATGCAGGCTCAGAGACTGAGAAAAAAATAATGATGATAATAAAAGTGCTTTGGTGGTACGGAGTGCTTCATAGTTTGTAAAACATCGTCGGCTCTCAAGGACACACAATATGTACTCCAAATGCAGTCTCAGTGCTGCAGAGCACCGTGGAACTATTAGGTCTTTAGTCTGAGTATTGTAGGTTTATGAATGCAATCTAGGGTGGTGCTCCTTTGGGCATCTCACTCACTTGCCACAATATTCCTATGTGGTTGGTAGGTCAAGTATTGTTATTTATCATTATTCCTATTTCTATTACAAAGAAATAAAGTCACAAAGCTAGTAAGTGATAGAATTGGGGACGAAACACAAAACATATGACTCCAAGTTCAGTGTTCTTTCCACTACAGTATCATCCAATTATTGCTCCAATCATTCATCCATTCAGTCATCCATCTCTCTAGCCATCCTTCTATTATATTCATTCATCCATCTATCCTTTCAGCTTTTCAATGAATACTCAGTGGGCTCTTATGTGACATTGTTCTGAGTTCTGAAGATAAAAAAAAAGCATGTAATCTTAGTACCTAGCCTTCTCCAGGCTTTGAGGGCAAATGAGGTCATACTAGAATGTATATTTGTGTTAGTCAGGGTTCTCCAGAGAAACAGAATCAATAGAAGATACACACACACACACACACACACACACACACACACACACAAAGAGAAAGACATACACAGAGAGAGACAGACAGGCAGAGAAATGGAGACAGAGAAAAGCACGCAGAAAGAAAGATGAGAGAAATTGATTTGCTTTAAGAAACTGGCTCACATGATTATGGGGGCTGCTGAGTTCCAAATCTGCAGGGTGGGCTGGCAGGCTGGAGACCCAGGGAGGAGCTGCTGCTGCAGTTCAAGTTCCAAGGCCATCAAGATGAGGACTCAGAGGAAAAACAGTGTTGTAGTGCGGATCTAAAGACTATCTGTAGGCCGAATTTTCTATTACTGGGGTAGACCAGTCTTTTGTTCAATTCAGGTCTTTGACTGATTGGATAAGACCCATCCACATATCACGGAGAGCAATTCTGCATTATTCAAAGTCCACTGATTTAAATAATAATCTCATTCAAAAACACCCTCACAGAAACATCCAGATTAACCTTTGACCAAATACCTGGGCACTGTCCTAGTTCACATGTTAGATTATCCATCTCACTATCTAAGGGGCAGCAATGCATTATTTTGATCTAAAAGGCTACAGGATCACAAAATTTTTCCCCAAATATTTCTGGGAATGCCCAGAAAGAGCCTTAACTGTGTATGGGAACAAGTCCCTTCCTTGGGGACTTTGCTCCAGGGCTTCCCAGAGGACACAACCCTTCTGAGGGCCATGCTCATAGCCTAGGCTTCAGCACCCAGCAGTTCTTTCCTGATGGTGCCAACCTTGAACTTGTAGGATGTCAAAGTTCCACTGAAATCTGGGGTGAAGAGAGATGGGGGAAGAATGACCTCCTTTCCTAACTTGGTTGGCTCTTTATCCCTTGAGTTCTGGACAGCTTGGTCCTTATCTGGCTTGTTGACCTTTACTCAAAATGGACTGATTGGTTTCACTTAAAATGTATGACCACAAACCTCAAAAAGGCACTCTAACCACATGGCAAGCCTCCCTAGGCAGTTTGCTCTTTGCCTTCTGATAAAACTATTTTACACTCTGTTCTTTTTCTTCAAACCCTCTATATTTTCCTCACTTACCTCAAGCTTATGAGCTTAGCAATAATTATGCAGGACCTCTCTTTTTTTCAACACCAAACCAACTAATTTACCTGCTCTGATCTCCAGGTTACCAAGTTACCAAATCCAGTGGACATGCCTCTAACGTCATCTTGTCTGCTGTCTCAGGAGCATGTGGCACAGTTGGCTCCTCCTTGATTGTTTATCTATTTTATAAAATAAATAAAAATATATTATTTTATTAATTTATATTTTTAAGCTGCACTGTGTGGCATGCAGGATCTTATTTCCTCAACCAGGGATCAAACCTGTGTCCCCTGCATTGGGAGCATGGAGTCTTAACCACTGGACTACCAGGGAAGCCCCTCCTCCTGGCTTCTTTAAATATTCCCATCTCTAAGCTTCCACGTCACTTTTGCCTTTTGTCCTGCACACAACCTCTATGAAGAGAACTCCAAGGTTTAGTCTGAGGTATTCCCTTCCCTGTTGGCTCAGATAGTAGCAAATCCATTTGCAATGCAGGAGACCTGGGTTCGATCCCTGAGTCAGAAAGATCCCCTGGAGAAGGGGATGGTCACCCACTCCAATATTCTTGCCTGGAGAATTCCATGGACGAGGAGCCTGACAGGCTATAGTCCATGGGATCACAGAATCAGACACAACTGAGTGACTAACACTTCCACTTCCATTCTTCTCTTAATCTACACTCATACTCCTTAGGTCATCTCATCCAGTAACATGATTTTATGTACTCAACCATCTATATTCAAGATTTCCATTTCCAGCCTAGACCTCTCCCCTGTACTCCAGGCTCATCTTTCTACCTGCCCAGCTGTGTTCATTTAGATCCTCCAAGAAGCAGAGTGGATTGGACATGGGGTGGGGAGCAGCTATGAAGTAAAGCAGGTAGGAAGCTGGAGAAGGCAGGAAGAGGCTCCAGACAGTGATGCTCTTCTGACACTGGTGGAGGAGGTGGTGGTGGGGCTAGGAGGAAGGACACTTGGATAGGAAGAGTCTTGGACTGCAGCACAGTTCCAGAAAATGTTCAGTCAGGTCGATACGGAGTCCTTGAGCCAAAGTCACCTGTGAGAGATGGCCCCGCATCTTGCAAGAGTGGCCATGCCTTCGTCACCCACTGTATTCTGTCATTGCCTGAGAGCGGCCTATGGGACACATGGCCTCAGAGTGCAGTGGAACAGCTGAGACCAGCAGTCAATTTCGTTTCCAGCAACAGGAGATTTAAGAGATCTTAAGTTCCCTGGTGGTCCAGTGGTTAAGAATACACCTTGCAATGCAGGGGACATGGGTTCAATCCCTGGTAGGGGAACTAAGATTCCACATGCCATGGGGCAACTAAATGCATGCACCGCAACTACTGAGCCCACGTGCCACAACTAGAGAGTCCTTGTGCCACAATGAAAGACCCACATGGGGTAATGAAGCTCTTGAGTGCTGCAACAAAGACCTGACTCAGCCAAATAAATAAATCTTTTAAAAAGAGAGAGATCCATGGTGCATATTCATGGCCCCAGTATTAGCTGAAGTTTCCTATTGAATCTCTAATAAACATCTCAAACTTCACACAGAATAAAATGTTACTCTTCTTTTCCCCACATATGTGTTCCCCTTAGGTGTTCATCATCTTGATAAGTGACCTTACTTTCCTCCAGATGCTAAATCCAAATACCTAGGACTCATCCTTGCTTTTTTTTTTTTAAATCCCTCATTCTCTACATTCAATCCACAAGTGAGTCTTGTTGGATTTACCCCCCAAAATCCTGAATCCATTACTTTTCTCCATCTCCACAGATATCATCTTATTCCAGGCCTCCTTTCTTACCTAGTCTCCTAAATCACCTCTCCACTGTCACCCTTGCCACCTTACAGCTGATTCTGCACAACAACCAACATGATCCTTCACAAAGTAGCTCAGAACATGTCACAGGCCTTTGCTTCTGTGGTCTCCCATTTGAAATAATTACTCTAAAGTCCAAGGACATTTCCTTGGTCTACAATGCCCTGTGTTATCTGGCCCCCACTACTTCCCCAGGCTTGTTAGGATCCGGGTGCACACATCTCCTCTCTAGTCCTTGGACACATTCCCACCTTCCCCAGAGCCTTTGCATATGCTTTCCCTAGATCTTCCTATCACTTACTTCTTCTCATTCTTTGTTGTTGTTTTGTCACTTCAGTCGTGTCTGACTCTTTTATGATCCCACGGACTGTAGCCCGCCAGGCTCCTCTGTCCATGGGGATTCTCCAGGCAGGAATACTGGAGTGGATTGCGACTTCCTCCTCCAGGGGATCTTCCCGACCCAGGGGTTGAACTCCTGTCTCCTCCTTGGCAGGCAGATTCTTTACCACTGCACCACCTGGGAAGCCATCTCATTCTTTAGAGATGGTGTTATGGCCTTCTTGGCCTTTCTCTGACCACCTTTTTAAAAGTAGACCCCCTGCAAGTTATGCATTAGCAGAGAAGAATGTTTATTACTTTCATAGCCTGTGTCACACTCTGCAATTATCTTGTCTCTTTATCTCGTTTATCTGTCTCCCCCTCCAAGTAAATCTAAGCCCTATAAGAACAGGAACCTTGTCTATCTTATTTAATGCTGTTTCCCCAATGCTTAGCACAAATCTAGAAATAATAGTGGAAGCATGGTGGTTCTTTGTTGACTGCTAAGTGAATGAGCCTTCAGGAATTATCAATGGTTGTTTAAGTCAGAAATAGATTTTGCTGCATTCAACAGTGGCTTACCCAAATTGTAATTTGTTTTTCTTTTTCACAGAACAAGAAATTTCAGAGGTAGTCAGTCAGTTTGGGATTGTACCATGGTTCCACAATACCACCAGCAATGGAGGCGCTTTTAGGCTTTCATTTTATTTATTTATTTATTTGAGTGTGTGGCTTTACTCCCATGTCTCTTGTCTCATGGTCACAAGATGGCTGCTGTGCCATCTGTGTAATATCTGTGTGTCAGGCAGGAAACGGGGGAAGGTCAAATACCAAAAGGTGTAAGTTCAAAGAGTCTTCCTCTTTAAGGAGCTATCATAGGTTGAGTTGCCCAGGATTCAGACTCTTAGATGAAGACTAGCATGTAGGAGATTTATTAGGGTGAATTTTTAGGATCAGGCTTCCCAGGTGGCACAGTAGTAAAGAATCTGTCTGCAATGCAGGAGACACAAGTTCGATCCCTGGGTCAGGAAGATCCCCTGGAGGAGGAAATGGCAACCCACTCCAGTATTCTTGCCTGGAGAATTCCATGGACTGAGAAGCAGGGCAGGTTACAGTCCATGGGGTCACAAAAGAGCTGGACATGACTGAGCAACTAAACACAAAAAAACAACTCTTAACATCAACAGATGGAGAAGGTGGGGAAGGAGAAAAGAGTGGGCCATGATTCAGTCACAATGATGGCCTCAACCAATCCCAATGGGAGCTACAGAGCTTGATGGCCCTCTGGAGTTGACTCCAACTGGGGTGAAGGGAACAGATATTAATCCTTCACGTTGATAAGTCATTGGTGGCTAGCATCCTGGGAAGATGATTTCTTCAGCTGAGGCAATCCATGCACCTGCTAACAGCCAACAGATGTCTGCCAACAGTTTTTCCAATAGCTAAAACAACAAGTTCTTTATTCCTGAAGGGAGGTCTGGGGGTGAACCACAGAGGCTCCCATATAAGGTTTCCTGGAAGCCCCAGATAATGACTTCCACTTATATCTCAATGACCAGAACTATGGCATGTAGCTACCATTAGCTGCATGGTAGCTGGGAAAGGTAGACTTTTAGGTGGGCATATTTCCACCATGAACAAAATGAAGGTTCTGTTAATAAGAAATAGGGCAGCATATTTAAGATATTCAGGTAGACCACCAGCAGCCTCTGCCATGGTAGAACATATGGCATATCCTCTTTTCCATTTCCCTGTCTTCCTTCTCTCTATGCTCCTAGTGCTCTGGCATTAAACATAAATAAATAAGCAAACCAAACAACCAAAACAAACAATTGTGAATGAATCTCCTTTCTCTTTGATTAGCTAAAACACAAAAGCTCCCATGCATATGAAAGGCCATGTATACAGATCTTGCAAGGAAGATGGTTGCCACTATGTTAAAGAGATCTTCATTTTCACTGGGATTCGTTGAGCCAAGATAAAGAGATCTGGACTCTGCCCCCAGGAAACTCACAATATAATAAGGAAAGAGACTAATACAAGACAATCTGATAAAGACGATGACCTAAGTGGAGGAGAGGAAAGGTTCTAAAGACAAAGGGAACTGAAAGGAGGAACACCTTGCTCTGTGTCAAAGAGTTAACTCGGGATCCAGAAGCCAAGAGATCCTGGAGACATCACCTTAAGGAGAGAAGACAGATATTCTCCAGACACCAGAGTGGCAGGCAGCTGGTTGGGTGGCAACATACAATCCAAGCTGGAGAGACTGAGCACAGGGCATCCACAATCTAAGCCTGTGGCAGACAGAATATGGAATAGGGTCGGAGAACTGCAGTAAGGTCCCCTACATATGAACCTTCAAGTTGGGAACTTTCAAAGATCTGTGTTCCCATGTGTAATCATGTAAGTTAGTTCATGTGTCTGGCATACATTGTCATATGTGTGCATCTTCTACAAGTGGTTGAGCTCTTGTGCATTTTACTGTAGAATACTATATAGAGTACATTATCTTTACTTCAAGCCCAGGATGTCCTGAAGCAAGTGTGAAAGCAGCAGTTATGAAGCTGGTACTACTGCCAGCTCCTATATACCAGCTGTTGTACTGTACTACTGTACTTTTCAAGGGACTGTACTGTAAGATTAAAAGTGTTTTCTTTATTTTCCATGTTTGCTTTTTAGGTATTATCTGTGTGAAAAGTATTATAAACCTATTACAATACAGTACTATATAGCTGATGGTGATAGCTGAGTACCTAAGCTAACTTGTTGGACGTACAAATGCACTCTCAAAACAGAACTCGCTTGTATGTAGGGGATTTAATGCACAGCAAAAACAGTGCTAGCTGAGGAACCAGAGTCCCTTCTCTGGCTCCTCACTCTTCTTCTGCCCAGGCCCAGAGATGCTCTTCTGGGCAGGTCTCCAAGCTAAGGCAAGTAGAGCCTCTGGCAGGATTGCTGGAGAGGGAGGGGGAAAGGAGGCTTGTAGCCAATGGTGGCTGGGTAATGACTATGAATTAATTAAATTTACACAAACAGCCCTTTCACAATTGTCTAGACAGCAAATAGAGAAGGGAGCTCAGTGGAAAACATCAATTGTGCCCACGCACCTAACTGCTCCAGTAACATGAAAGCAGCAGCAGTTGGAGGTACTTAAGGCAGCATGGTATGACAGAAAAGGCTCTGGGTCTGAATTACAGCTATTGCATTTCCTAAATGCACAGTCACAACTTCTTTGAGCCTTGCTTTCCCCATCTTTCAAATGAGATGCAACGGACCCTGTTGGTTGCCTACCCCTTGACTATTTACCTACTTTATCCCTTCTTACCAAACCTCAATATCATTCAAGAATCCCCCTTGTTCAAGGAGGTCACATGTTGCAAAGAAATAAGCCCTCAACCCTGTCCTCAGAAGGCAGAGAACTCATGATTCGACTAACTTAAATATGGTGGTCCAGCCTCTTTGGTACTGATTGGTTAGGCATGAGCATGTGACTTAATTCTAGCCAGTGATCTATGAGAGAAAGTCTGTTGAAGCCTTCCGGGCAATATTTAGATAAGAAAGAGAGATGTATGAAGATAAAAATCTCTCTGTGTCTATTAGACTTTGTGGTATCAGCAAATGATTCCCAGAGGCAATTTCATGAGGCATTTTCACCAAGGACACCATGCCAAGAATGCAGAGGGAAAGATGCAAGAAACATGAGACCAACCGCAGAACATTACCACTCTGGATTTCCTTATTACATGAGGTGAAATAGATTTAAGGGTCTAGATCTGATAGAGTGCCTGATGAACTCTGGACGGAGGTTCATGGCATTGTACAGGAGACAGGGACCAAGACCATCCCCATGGAAAAGAAATGCAAAAAAAGCAAAATGGCTGTCTGAGGAGGCCTTGCAAATAGCTGTGAAAAGAAGAGAAGCGAAAAGCAAGGGAGAAAAGGAAAGATATAAGCATCTGAATGCAGAGTTCCAAAGAATAGCAAGGAGAGATAAGAAAGCCTTCCTCAGCGATCAATGCAAAGAAATAGAGGAAAACAACAGAATAGGAAAAACAAGAGATCTCTTCAAGAAAATTAGAGATACCAAGGGAACATTTCATGCAAAGATGGGCTCAATAAAGGACACAAATGGTATGGACCTAACAGAAGCAGAAGATATTAAGAAGAGGTGGCAAGAATACACAGAAGAACTGTACAAAAAAGATCTTCACGACGAAGATAATCACGATGGCGCGATTACTCACCTGGAGCCAGATATCTTGGAATGTGAAGTCAAGTGGGCCTTAGAAAGCATCACTACGAACAAAGATAGTGGAGGTGATGGAATTCCAATTGAGCTATTTCAAATCCTGAAAGATGATGCTGTGAAAGTGCTGCACTCAATATGCCAACAAATTTGGAAAACTCAGCAGTGGCCACAGGACTGGAAAAGGTCAGTCTTCATTCCAATCCCAAAGAAAGGCAATGCCAAAGAATGCTCAAACTACCACACAATTGCACTCATCTCACACGCTAGTAAAGTCATGCTCAAAATTCTCCAAGCCAGGCTTCAGCAATATGTGAACCATAAACTTCCAGATATTCAAGCAGGTTTTAGAAAAGGCAGAGGAACCAGAGATCAAATTGCCAACATCTGCTGGATCATGGAGAAAGCAAGAGAGTTCCAGAAAAACATCTATTTCTGCTTCATTGACTATGCCAAAGCCTTTGACTGTGTGGATCACAATAAACTGTGGAACATTCTGAAAGAGATGGGAATACCTGACCTGCCTCTTGAGAAACCTGTATGCAGGTCAGGAAGCAACAGTTAGAACTGGACATGGAACAACAGACTGGTTCCAAATAGGAAAAGGAGTACGTCAAGGTTGTATATTGTCACCCTGCTTATTTAACTTCTATGCAGAGTACATCATGAGGAATGCTGGGCTGGAAGAAGCACAAGCTGGAATCAAGATTGCCGGGAGAAATATCAATAGCCTCAGATATGCAGATGACACCTCCCTTATGGCAGAAAGTGGAGAGGAACTCTAAAGCCTCTTGATGAAAGTGAAAGAGGAGAGTGAAAAATTTGGCTTGAAGCTCAACATTCAGAAAACGAAGATCATGGCATCTGGTCCCATCACTTCATGGGAAATAGATGGGGAAACAGTGGAAACAGTGTCAGACTTTATTTTTGGGGGCACCAAAATCATTACAGATGCTGATTGCAGCCAGGAAATTAAAAGACGCTTACTCCTTGTAAGGAAAGTTATGACCAACCTAGATAGCATATTAAAAAGCAGAGACATTACTTTGCCAACCAAGGTCCGTCTAGTCAAGGCTATGGTTTTTCCTGTGGTCATGTATGGATGTGAGATTTGGACTGTGAAGAAAGCTGATCGCCGAAGAATTGATGCTTTTGAACTGTGGTGCTGGAGAAGACTCTTGAGAGTCCCTTGGACTGCAAGGTGATCCAATCAGTCCATTCTAAAGGAGATCTATCCTGGGTGTTCATTGAAAGGACTGATGCTAAAGCTGAAACTCCAATACTTTGGCCACCTCATGTAACGAGTTGACTCACTGGAAAAGAGTCTGATGCTAGGAAGGATTGGGGGTGGGAGGAGAAGGGGACGACAGAGAATGAGATGGTTGGATGGCATCACCGACTCGATGGACATGAGTTTGAGTGAACTCCGGGAGTTGTTGATGGACAGGGAGGCCTGGCGTGCTGTGATTCATGGGGTCGCAAAGAGTCGGACACGACTGAGCAACTGAACTGAACTGAACTGAATACATCCTCTGTTGCTTAAATCTGATGCAATAAGTCTTTCTGTTATTTGCAGCTAAAGGCCATCCAATTGACACCAAGGCTATCTGCCACAATAAGGGTTAAACACAGTGACATATGAAAACAAATACCAACCCAAAGTCAATACACTAGGCCCATAATATATAATATATACTAGGTCCATTATATATATATATATATATACACACACACACACACATTGAATTCCATTGTGCCATACTCTCTCTCAAAATCCTCATTATTCATGTGAAAATGCTCTTTATTTTAATTTGAAAAATTTCTTGTCTTTGGTGCTATCTGGTTCTCACCATTGTCCAGTCAATTCAGTATTTGATCTGCTCCCTAACCGCTTCCAAATGCTGCTCCAGAAATGGTCCCCTGAGTATGTCTCTCAGTCAAAACCCATTGTGGGGGACTCTGGGCAGAATGACAGAGCCTCTGATTTAGGGCTTAAGGATAATTCTTCCTGGAAAGAATCAAGACATCTTAAAAGGCAGTGTACATTTTTAGAAAACATGAGTTAGGAAAATTGGAATTAACTTTATTTGGAAATTGGTCTCACAGAAGTTAGGGACCTCCAAAAGGATCTTAGAATTTACCATTTCAGGATTCTTGTGTTACATGTCCAATTGGGGAATTAGTGCACAGACTCCAGATGAAACCATTCGACAGCATAAAAGCAATGTACAGTATAAATATTCTTATTTCCTAACTACTTGTCAGCTATTTCCAGTGAGTAAATATTTACACATTTTCCTCTCCCCCTGTGGAAAGCAGTACTCACATATATGAACATAAATATTTTGGTGTATGTAAATATTTACTCACACGAGCAATATATTTCTTTTTCTAGTCTCCCTTGTAAGTTCTTTAATAACAGAACATTCCCTGATTACAAATAAGTTCTGATCTTGAAACTGTCCTGAAATATTCTTCAAATGAGAGGCATTTTATGGTGGTATGGTTAATTGCTGGTCAGCCAGAACAACTGGAGTCGAACCTGAATTCAGCATCCTGCTAGCTGTGTGATCTTTGGTAAGTTGTTTAGCCTTTCTGAGCCCTGTGTTTCCTGATCTAGAATAAGATGAGGGTGATAACAGAATCCACCTTATAGGATTGTTGAGAGTCTTAAATGATTGAATGCATATAAAATGCTTCAAAGAGTATCTAGCACATTGAAATCCTTAATAAATAAATATTAGATTTTATTATTGCCAGTCACTAAAAATAAATATTTCATCATTTTTAAATGTATTACTATGGATATAAATGGGTTTCTCTGGTGGCTCAGTGGTAAAGAATTCGCCTTCCAACGCAGGAGCCTCAGGAGACGTGTGGTCGATCCCTGGGTCAGGAAGATCCGCTGGAGAAGGGCATGGCAGCCCAATCCAGTATTCTTGCCTGGAGAATCCCATGAACAGAGGAGCCTGGCGGGCTGCAGTCTGGGGTCGCAAAGAGTCAGGCACGTCAGAAGCAACTCAGCATGCACGTACCTTGCCGTAAGGGCTCAGGGGTCTTGTTGTTGTTAAGGAAATGGATTAAATTGCATTCTACTTTCTGACCTCTGGGAAAATAAACATCTTCAACAAACCATCATTGCCCCCACTTAGAGCTCCATCAATGCCATGTTGTAAAATGTGGCTGATTATATAGGGCCAGAAGCTTATCCAACAATGCCCTACTCTTTGAGTTTTAGCCTGGATTCTTCTCGGTCCTTCTTGACCAGGTTCAGAGTCTGCCTGTCCCAGTCTTGAGCTCCTGTTGCCCACTTCTCTGGATGGTGTGTGGAGACCTTGACTTTGGGGCCCATGTTCCCTATTCTCATGAAGCCCCAAGAGGCATCCTCTGATTGGACCTCCCTGTTACGTGAGGGAATCATGCCACTCAATCAGATCTCCCCTAGTTTAGAAGCTTTTCCTACCCTTAGCCTCCAGGGCTCTCAGCATTCAGTAGGCCAGAGCCAATGACGTTTTCCCCCATGTCAGGCCCTTCTGCTGCCTAGCGCTTAGCCAGCCAAGCCTCTCAACTTCTCCCCAGAGTTGTCCCACCTCTTCCTCTACAGGACATTTCTCTCCTTCTTTCCACTAACTGTTCCCAGTCAGCATGCTTGCCTTGGGAGTCAGTGCAGAAAACAGAAAGCAATGGGGATATCTCAAGTGGAAAGGGATTTAATACAGGGAATCAGGTACTTTCAAAATCACTGGAAGGAAGGAGTAAAAAAAAAAAAGGTATTTAAGGTATTTTAGTTTTTGTGTCATTGGACAGACACCACTATAACTCTAACCCAGAGGTCCGGAAATGTTTGCTCACTTCCTTCCAGGCCACCCACATCCATAAAAAGCTGTTGACCGACAGTGGACCACAGAGTCCAGTCCAGCTGCGGCCAACACATGTGAGAAGAGCCACTGGGCCACTGGAACTGCCTCAGAGGGGCGGCCTCCTCCTTCCTTCTGCCTTCCAAATCTCTCAGGGCTGTTATCAGATGGATAGAACCCGAGTTTGAAGGAGTCTGTAAAATGCAGCTTCCCAATATCTCCAAATACAAGGAGGTTCAATCAAAGTTGGGGGAGAGTGAGTCCAATTATCCAGCACCTTTCTCTCCCACCAGCCAGCTCTGAATTCCCTTTATGAATTTTTGGGTGAAAGACCTCATTCCTTTGGGCTCTCTCCCTTAGATTCAGCCAATATTCCAGTTCACAAGCAAATTCAAAAACAATACTTGATATTTTTAAAGATTCATTTTTGAGTGCCTACTATGTGCCACACACTGCAGTAGGCAGAGGAAACTCAGAAAGGCATAAGATTGGTCTAAGCTGTGGAAAAGTGCACAGCCCTTAAAGGTAAAAGGACAAGAATGGAAATGATAAGGCACAGAGTGGGAAATGAATGAAAGGAACAAGATATCATATACACATAAAGATAATTTCTATTTGATTCTCTGCTTTAATTTGATTCCCACAGTTCAGTTCAGTTCAGTCGCTCAGTCGTGTCCGACTCTCTGCGACCCTAGGCACGCCAGGCCTCCCTGTCCATCACCAACTCCCGGAGTTCACTCAAACTCATGTCCATCGAATCGGTGATGCCATCCAGCCATCTCATTCTCTGTCGTCCCCTTCTCCTCCCGCCCCCAATCCTTCCCAGCATCAGAGTCTTTTCCAGTGAGTCAACTTGTCGCATGAGGTGGCCAAAGTATTGCAGTTTCAGCTTTAGCATCAGTCCTTCCAATGAACACCCAGGATCGATCTCCCTTAGAATGGACTGGTTGGATCTCCTTGCGGTACAAGGGACTCTCAACAGTCTTCTCCAACACCACAGTTCAGAAGCATCAATTCTTCGGCGATCAGCTTTCTTCACAGTCCAACTCTCACATCCATACATGACCACGGGAAAAACCATAGCCTTGACTAGACGGACCTTGGTTGGCAAAGTAATGTCTCTGCTTTTTAATATATTATCAAGGTTGGTCATAACTTTCCTTCCAAGGAGTAAGCGTCTTTTAATTTCATGGCTGCAATCAGCATCTGCAGTGATTTTGGAGTCCCAAAAATTAAAGTTTGACACTGTTTCCACTGTTTTTCCATCTATTTCCCATGAAATGATGGGACCACAACAGACCTTCAAAGTTTGATGGACAAAATCTATTATTTCTTTTTCTGGATGGGGAAATTGAGGCTGAGGCAAGTTGACTATGATCTCATAGTTAAATGGAAGAGGGATTCATGTCTTCTGGCTCCAGGCCAGTTGTAAGCAAATTGAAGACTTCAGGGATGTCCCACTGGTACCCTCTAGACCTCCCTGAGTTCACTGTAGCTGAGGGGGACAGTTCTGGGGCACACACTAGCTCCCCCACCCCCAGACCTCCATCCCTCAGCTGTTCTGTCTGTGGGCTTGTTCCAGCGTCATGGGAGGTTGCTTCGCTTATTGAAAATTGCTCAGTCATATCTGACTCTTTGAGACCTCATGGAGTGTAGCCCACCATGAGGACTATAGCCCACCAGGCTCCTCTGTCCATGGGATTCTCCAGGCAACGATACTGGAGTGGGTAGCCATTCCCTTCTCCAGGTGATCTTCCTGACCCAGGGATCGAACCTGGGTCTCCTGCATTGCAGGTGGATACTTTAACATCTGAGCCACCAGGGAAGCCCTTGCTTCACTTAGCACAGGGGCAACTGGGAAATGTGAGGGAGGCAAGGGCCCAGGGGGCAGCCTTCAAGCACTAGGGGGCCAGAGGTAGAGGATAAATGCCCGGCTTCCCCATTGACTGAGGTCTACTTCCCAGGGTTTCTCAGCGGATCCCCACCAGAAGCCCGCAGCTCCTCAGCACATGATAAACTGGATTTCTGTTCCTTCTCTGTCCCTCCCTGCTCCCTCTCTCCCCTTCTGTGGAATCACATCTCAAATCAACCACCTGCACCCATGCCTTGTCTTAGCGTCGGCCTTTGGGTGAACCAGCCTAAGGCAGCACGCGTGCATCAGAGGAAGTTGGAAGTGCTCATAAACATTTGTTTTCATTCTCTCTGAACTGGACTCAGATAACCTCTCCTGGCAGTAAGCAAGAATAAAGGCCATGTGATCTCCTTATCAGACACCTCCTGTCAGACTCTCATTCCTCTTATAGGTGGTTGGTGGCACCTGCCAGTCTGGACTCTCTTTTGTATTGACAACTTTGTTCTGCTGCCCAGCTGGCACGAGGCACTAGATAAGCAGCATTGGGTCCAGAAAGCGGCACATACTGCCAGCTCACCAGTTCCTGCCAGGGAGTCCAGGGTAAGGACCAAGCAGGAGTAAGAGATCAAGGCTGCCCTAGGGGGAGAGGAAAGCTCTATCACTTGCCGTGGCTGCCACGGTTCCCAGTCTCTTTCCTGTATCCTCCAGTCACAATGGAACCCTGGGTGATGGAGATGTCACCTCGGCCGTAACTGATCTGTTGAGACAACCTGAGCATGGCATGGCGCCATGGAGAAGGACCACAGCCAGATGCCGAAGGACCCACTGGCCCAGGCTCGACACGCTGAACTGTGTCCAGTTGGGTGTGCAAAGATGTCCTCTGTGGGTTATCTCCAGGAACAGCTGTGTGTGTTCATTCACTCCTCCCTTCCTATAATACTTATTGAAGATGCTTATGCGCCTGGCATCGTGGAGGAACCAGGTCTACAACAGGGAACAACATAGATGTGATCTTGCACTTTTCTGAACTGATCATATAGAATGGGAGGCAGGTATTGATCAAGTATCAACTACACATAATTATATGGGAGCCTGGGGTTTCCCCCCCCTCCTCATTTCTCATACACACCCTGTATCTGGAGCCCAAGCCCATATTAAGACAGGGCATGTCAAGGGTGGAGAAAATAAGAGTTCTTTGGCATTCTAAGAGCTCCTCTGGAGCGATCCCATGAGAAAGGTAGCCATAGCAGTCATTGGGAAGGAAAGAAAATACATGGAAATTCTGTTATCTCTCAGCATTCTGGGCTTCCCTGGTGGCTCAGTAAAGAATCTGCCAGCAATGTGGGAGACCCGGGTTTGAACCCTGGGTCAGAAAGATACCCTGGAGAAGACAATGGCAACTCACTCCAATATTCTCGCCTGGGAAATCCCACGGACAGTGTAGCCTAACAGGCTACAGTCCATGGGGTCACAAAGAATCAGACGTGACTGAGCGAAAAACATTAACACTCGGCATTCTAAGGATTCCTGGCAGTTTTTCTCTGCAGGCCAAGGCAAAACAGGTCAGTGAGTGGCAAGTCCCAGAAAGGGTGGCAGGAGCCTTTATTTACAGGGAGGTGTCAATGGGTGATATAAGCTTCTAATGTGACATGTCTCCTTCTCCATGTCCACCTCCATCAATTTCCTGCATTTCAGGGGTCATTGGCATAAAGGGGCAGCTTCTAAACCTGAGATTTTTATATTTGGGGAAAGAGCTGGGGTATGGGGTGGTTTATCTTTTTAGATCTTCCTTGTGATTCTCACAGAGGCTGGCCTGGGTCTCAGGGCACTGAAGTAGGGGCTTGGACTTCCTGCTTGTCCAGAAAAGGGCCAAATCCCAGCTCCAGTCACTGATGGCTTCCAGCGCTAGTCAAGCCCTGGCTCTTGCAAATGCTGTCTGGAGCAGCTCCCAAGCCATTAAACTCTCGGTCCTGGGGAACTCCACAGCTGTCAGAGAGGAGGAGGAGAGGGGTGGAACAGCCAGTTCAGATTCACTTCAAACCAGAAGTGGAACAATCCCCGTTACATTATTAATCCCTGGAGCCATGTAAAGTTTCGTCTGTTTTCTCTCAACGATTTTTTACAAGCTACATTTTCCAAAAGCTGCAAGACCTACAACTAAGCAGTATCTTTCCCAGCGCATGAAAATCCCAGGGTAGCTGCTGCAAACCTGAGGACTGGGGACATGAGTGAGGACTGGGGACATGAGTTCTAGACTTGCCTTTGACACAAGCCAGCTGTGCAACAATGAGCCAGCGTCTCTACTGGTTAACAATCACCATGGGAAAAACCCCACAGTCTCAGTAGCATGCAAGGACAAACAACTAGTACCATGGCCCTGTGGGGCAGCTGGGTTTGTTTAGCTGATCTAGGCTGGCCTTAGTTTGGCAGCAGTCCTGTAGGCTATGGGGCTTCCCAGGTGGTGCTAGTGGTAAAGAGTCTACTTGTCAATGAAGCAAAAGGGACACGGGTTCAATCCCTGGGTTGGGAAGATCCACTGGAGGAGGGTATGGCAACCCACTCCAGTATTTCTGCCTGGGAAATCCCATGGACGGAGGAGCTTGGAGGGTTACAGTCCATGGGGTTGCAACGAGTCAGACAACCGAGTGACTAAGCACCACACACTGTAGGCTGCAGTGGCTCTGCTTCGTGTCACAGGACTGAGCGTTGGCTGAGCCAACTCCATTACTCCATGTGTCTTTTCTCCTCCTGGCCCAGTGGGCTAGGTGCGCATCTTCTTTTCATACAACAGCAGAGGCACCAGGAGGATGTGGGAGGATGTGGGGCCTCTTGAGGTCTAGGCTCAGAACTATCTTAAGGCCCATTTCATTAGTCAAACCAAGTTGCTTGGCTCAGCCTCAAATCAAGGGACAGGGAAGTACCCTCCACCTCTGGCCATGACGTGGCAATGCCATGAAATAGGGCAGGGTGAAGCACTGGCACCACTCATGCAATCTATCACCTGTAATGCAAGTAGGTCACCAGGTCATCGGGTCATATGGTCCCCTGGGTCCTTTATAGCCTAACCATTCTGTAAGTCTAAATAATGATGTGAAAACAGTGTTAAAGGATATTAACCAGTGAAAGTGAGCAAGAAATAAATCCGGTCTGTCTTAGGAAAATTTCTCTGAACATGTGAGTCAATTACAACCAGGTATAAAGACTTGCTTCTCAGAAGCTGCCCACTTCAACCAAATCAGGCAACGGATTTACACGAGCTCGGCATATGTGAAGGTCTGTATAAAAATGCAGGATGGACCCCCGCTCTGAATTCCCACACCTGTCCTCACCTCCCTAATGCCAATAAGGTGAGCTACCCTGCAGCAGAGGTCAGAGTCAAGCTCCTCCAAATGTGTACATGTTTTCTGCTTTCGAGGCAAAAGAAGCAGCTTCCTGCCAGAGAATATGCAATTAAAAAAACAAATTATATCAGCAGGACTTTCTTTGCTGGAAGTGTGAACTTGATAGAAATCAGAAATGCAAATGGTATTGAAGTGCGGTTAAAACTTCCGCTTTCCAAAAGGGGGAAAAATTAATTGCTTTTATACTTACTGTAGTGATAAGCCGGAGGCACACGCTATATACACAAGGAGCAGCATCCAGAAACCTTCCAAAAGAGGGAGGGAAAGGCGGCAATAAATCTCCCCTAGAAAGCTTCACGTTCCTGGCTGCAGATGTGTACAGCATATAATTTTTTGGCTGTGCAGTTCAGGGACCTGCCAAAAGTCTCAGCTTCAACCAACTTCTATGGAGGCTGAAGAAGGAGATGTTGGGAGAATGCTCACAAATGATAAAAGAAGGGCTGAGCCAGAGGATATGTGTCCAGAACCCATTATTTGCTGAGGGGAAGGTGTTAGTTTATAGATTTTTATCACAAGGACATCTGCAGCTTCTCAGTTTTATGGAACACACACAGTTGCAGGAATGCCCCCTCCAGCCTCTAACCACATCCGTCTTTTTCAGAAGCATGCCCTGCCGACTATCCGCATTGTGTGTGGATTGGGAGATGACTGATCCAGTCTGCCAGGGACAGTTCCAGTTTATTCCTGAGGTTCTGTCACTTCAACCAGTTAGCAACCCATTAACTCTCAAAAGTGTCTCCATGGTCTAGTGGTTTGGGGAAACTGTTTGCCAGTATCTAAAGCTGAAGAAACACACACCCCTTGTCCAGCAATTCCACTCTTATGTGTCTACCTAACAGAAATGCATGCTTATGTTCACTGAAGAGCCACTACAAGAATATTCATAATAGGGGATACCCTGGTGGCTCAGTGGTAAAGAATCTGCCTGCCAGTGAAAGAGACATGGGTTCGATCCCTGGTCCAGAAAGATCCCACATACTGCAGAGCAACTAAGCCCGTGTGCCACAACTATTGAGCCTGTACTCTAGATCCTGGGAGCTGCAACTACTGAGCGAGCCCATGTGCTGCAACTATTGAAGCCCATGCACTCTAGGGCCCATGTTCCTTATAGGAGAAGCCACCGCAGTCAGAAGCCTGCACACCACGATGAGAGAGTAGCTCCTACATGCCACAACTAGAGAAAAGCCAGCACAGCAATGAAGACCCAGCACAGCCAAAAATAAATACATAGATAAAATTTTAAAAAGAATATTTGTATGGTCAAGGACTAGAAATGATTCAAATGTCTATCAACAGAAGAGATATTAATAAATGAAGCATGGTATATTCACACAACAGAACACTATAAAGCAGAGAGAATGAACAAATGGCAACTAAGTGCAATAGTATGGATCAATCTCACAAGTACAATCTTGAATGAAAGAAGTCAGACACAAAAGGTACATGTTCACATGATTCCATTTATACAGAGTTCAGAAACAAGCAAAGTTAATCTATGCTACTGGAAGTCAGGATGACCTTGATTGGTATAGGTAGTGAAAAGAATGGAATACAAGGGGGCTTCTAGAATGCTGGTCTTATTGTTTCTTGATCTGGGAACTGGTTGGACAGATGTGTTGAATTTGTAAAAAAAAAGCAAACAAACAAACAAAAAAACCCATTAAGCTTTCCATGTGATTTGTGTGCTTTTCTGTATGTCTATCTCAGTTGGGCAAGAAGAGAAAATAATATAGCCTCCTACCCATGACTCACACACCATCCCTTGCCTTCACCCATTTTCCACCTGCATTATTGGTTCTGCTCAAGTTTGAGACCTGTAGCCCCACTTGGGCAGTTTCCTTCTCTAGTGTACATCTTTCTTCCTGTCTTAATAATAGCCTCATTAGCATCTTCCAGTGATGCTGCCCCCACCTCACTTGGTCTGAGCTTCATTGGTATGCTGCATTCAAGCATTTATGTGTGTTCATTTCTTTCCTTTGTTGTTGTTTAGTCACTAAGTTGTGTCTGACTCTGTTTGGGACCCGATGAACTGTAGCCTGCCAGGTTCCTCTGTCCAGGGGATTTCCCAGGCAAGAATACTAGAGTGGGTTGCCATTTCACTCTCCAGGGGATCTTCCTGACTCAGAGATCAAATCCATGTCTCCTGTACTGGCAGGAGGATTCTTTACCACTGAGCCACAGGGAAGCCTTCTCTTTCCTTAACTGGCTGCTATAGACTGAATGTTTATGTTGCCCCAAATTCATATTTTGAAGTCCCAAACCCCAATGTGATGGCATTTGGAAGTGGAGCTTTTGGGAGGTGATTAGGTGTAGATGAGGTCATGAGGGTGGGGCCCCATCATGATGGGATTAGTGCCCTTATAAGGAGATGAATGGGCCAGAGTTCTCTGTTTATGAGGAAAAGAGTGCTTCCCAAGAACCAGACAATGCTGCTATACTGATCTCACACTTCCAGCCTCCAGAACCATGAGAAATTAATGTTTGTTGTTTAAGTCACCCAGTCTGTGGTAACTTATAGCACCCAGAACTGACTAAGATACTTGCCAAATTAAAGATGCCCCACATTTCAAGTTCTTCCTTATGGAACATCCAAGACAGTCTTTTCTGGATCAGTCCTGGTTCATTAACCTTCTTTGAGGTGCAAAAACCTAAGGGCAACAAATGTGTTCCAGTCAGCACATGACTTTGGCTTAGTCCTTGGATGGAAAAGGCTTTCTGAATGTCTTCAATTCCAAAGCACAGATATCTTGCCAATTTGAGTCTCCCAGAACCTAAAGAGTGGTTTATTCAACCACCTCAGCAAGCCAGCATTGGCAGAGAGGTGTTCTGGCCCCTCCTCTAGCCCTTGGCTCACACACTCTCTTCTCTGGTTCACACCAGTCATGGCCTGAGAGACCAGGCTGTGTGTTAGACCCAGCCATCTGTCCAATTAGTGTTTGACTACAAGGAGCTGGGAATACACACCTAGCTCTCTTCCTAGAGCCTGTGAACCTCTGGCAGCAGGGGCTGTGTGTCACCTATTTTTGAAATTATGGCCTTTTACTTCTGTCTCTCTCCTTACAGTTGTTTCTTTTGTCCCTGGGCTCCATTCTGCCTTGCACAGTCTTGCCTCTAACATCAAATTCTAGGGGACTCTTTTCTCCCCACTCCCTACCACACCCATCTCAAGCAGTCATTGGTTCTGTGGCTCCACCCCTGGCTCAGTTCAAAGGTGAATGAACATTGTACCATTTACCATCTCCCAGTCAGACTATCTCAGGAGAGGGTTGTGCCATTAATTCCCTTGGGAACTTCTTAAACTCTTAACTCTTAGGTTCCATATCCAAGCAAACAAAAATAACTGACATGTTTTCTCTAAGCTAACAATCATGTTTCAGAGATAGCAATATGGGTGGGGAGAAACCAGCTGAATGATCTTTAACCCACTTGCTTTGTTCTTGGGCACTCAGCTGGACTACGTGTCCCAGCAGTTCTTGCGGGTGAAATGTGGCCATGTGACTTACTTCTGATCTGTGAGACGTACACAGAAGTAATGCATCTTACTTCCAGCCCCGGTGCATAAATACTTCCCACATAGTCTTTTGATCTATTTCTTCCATTTCCCATATTTGGTGGTTGGATGTTGGTTCTCAGGATGGGGTTGGGAGACAGGAGCTTCTCAGCCCTGGATGCCCCTTAGAGTCACCAGGGGAACATAAAAAAAGTCATTAAAAAATAGGTGCCTACATCCCACCTTGAACCAATGGAATTAGGATTTCTACTGTCAGAGAGGCGGAGTTCTCCATTGGTTTAAGTGCTTCGATGACTGTGTGAAGGAGAGTCCAGGCCTCTGCCACCAACAGACATTTCCTTGAAAAAGAAATAAACTTCCATTGCGCTAAGCTCTTGCTGGTGTTGTCCTAACTGATACACGAGACAACCGTATTTCCATAAATGTATTCTCTAGTCAGGTCCTGACCAATTCCTGGCTGACAGATGACTATTGGTAGGATATGAATAAAGAGGTTCACATCAGGGATGGGGAACAAGCTTCCCAACTGAGTATCTAGGAAATGCTTGAGAAACCAGGGCAGTTAAAGGAGGAGGATTGTGTGGTGGGGGATGGAAAGGAGAAGGGGTACAAAGGCCTGCAGGTCATCAAGGCTCTATCTTCGTATGGTCTGAGAGAGCAAGTTGGAGTGTGTGTAGTGGAGGAATATGTCTTTGTGGGTTGACACACACCAGTTTTAGACTAAATCTGGAGAATTCCTCACTTGGGAAATGCTTCACCTGGATTGTGAAACCTTTCAACTGCATGACAAAATCTTGGAGTTACTAGCCAGGCTCTTCCATGTGGAGACATGCCTCCTCCCTGGGTAATAGAATTTGGCTTGCTGCAAGGGCTTTGCATTCTTGCTGGTTCAATTGGAGTCTTTGGCTTAAGGCTAATCACCAGGGAAGTTTGCAAGCCGGATGTGCTCTGTGTAGCTAATGACCTTTCTCAACTCTTCACAACAGCCCCCTTCTCTTTCTCCTTTCCCTATTCTCCTCCTCTTGTCTTCCTTTCCCTTGCCTCCTGCCCTTCCCCCAACCCTTCCTGCCTCCTTTCTTCCCTTTTCCTCTCCTCCTTCCCCCCTCCCCTCTAACTTCCCTCCCCTTCCCTCCTTTACCCCACCCTCCTTTCTTCCTGTCCTCCCCCCTCCTCTCCTCCTTGCCTTCACCTGTCTCCTCCTATCTATGTTCTTTAATAAAAAGGTACAATAAACAGGTGGCTTTCCACTCCAGCCACACTCCTTGAAACCTTGAGCAGCCAGCTTATGGGGACAATCATGGATCTACCCATCATCCCCTTACTCATTCAACTGACATTGTTAAGGTGGGGTCACCATGGGCAGGTGCTGACAAGTGAGACAATCTTGGCTGTAGAAATCTTTATAGCCGTACAAAGGGCAGAGATGGGAAGTTACACAGTCAGGAAACCAAGGAAGCAGAGAGATTAATCCTGAAGAGTTATCAGCTTCATTTCTAGTAGAGGAGACCGAAAATCCTCAGGGAGCAGATCTTTTTGTTCATGAGGGACCCATCACTCATGTCAGTTTTGTGTCTGTAAGGCAAGTAGATGCCACTATTATGGAGAAGGGTTGAAAGGCTGTCCCATCCAACCAAAGAGATCACTTCAAAGAAAGGGGGTTGAAACCTTGACCCCATTTCATTGGGGGCCCACGGTGGCTTTAGACCATCCCTGATGGACTGAGGGGTGTGGCTAATGTCAATTGCCAATCAAGGAGTCTGGTGATTAGAAGGAGTCTGTGGGTAAGGAGAAAAGAAGAGGCCACACTGCTGAACTGCACTTCACATATTCAAAACCACAGGCGTGCCCTTGGAAAACTGGGCATCTCCATGAGATGAATGATGTATAAAAGTGAGCCAAGAAGACCAGGTCTACTGTGATCTGGAAGTACCAGAGCCAAGCACAACTCTTAGAATCATGTGCCTCGGTCCCCGTAGCATGAGACAGCAAAGTAGGTCCCCAGTTAGGCAACTCTGGCTATGGAAATGTTCTTTTTTCCTGGAGAATATCATTATGAGCTCCAAATTTTTTTGTCATAAAATAAAACACACATACAAAAAAGCAGGCAGCCTATGAGTATCCAGCCTAGTGAATGACCATAGAGCAGACGTTCCCTAACTGTGAGTGAGGTCAAAACATAGAACTTTCCCAGAGCCCGAGAAGTCTCCTTCATTCCTCATCCAGCCCCATCCTTTCCCTCCACTCTACTCATCCTAATTCCTACCATCACACTTTCCTTTGGTCTGTCTTTGAAATGTCTTCACAAATGGACTTATACAGTCTGGAATCTTCGATGTGGCTTCTTTTGCTTAATACTGTGCTTGTGAGCTTCATCTGTGTTGCTGCTTATTTTCCTTCATGCATGAATATATCCTGATTTATCTGTCTACTCCCCTACTGATGGACATAGGGCTGCTGCTTTTAGCTTGGCTGAGAATAGTCTGTAATGTGATGCATATGAAGACCATTTGGGGACTTCCCAACATCCGCTGGATCATCAAAAAAGCAAGAGAGTTCCAGAAAAACATATATTTCTTCTTTATTGACTATGCCAAAGCCTTTGACTGTGTGGATCACAATAAACTGTGGAACATTCTGAAAGAGATGGGAATACGAGACCACCTGACCTGCCTCTTGAGAAACCTGTATGCAGGTCAGGAAGCAACAGTTAGAACTGGACGTGAAACAACAGACTGGTTCCAAATAGGGAAAGAAATACATCAAGGCTGTATATAGTCACCCTGCTTATTTAACTTATATGCAGAGTACATCATGAGAAACGCTGGGCTGGAGGAAGCACAAGCTGGAATCAAGATTGCCCAGAGAAATATCAGTAACCTCAGATATGCAGATGACACCACTCTTACGGCAGAAAGTGAAGAAGAACTAAAGAGCCTCTTGATGAAAGTGAAAGAGGAGAGTGAAAAAGTTGGCTTAAAGCTCAACATTCAGAAAACTAAGATCAAGGCATCCAGTCCCATCACTTCACAGCAAATAGATGGAAAAACAGTGGCAACAGTGGCTGACTTTATTTTTCTGGGCTCCAAAATCACTGCAGATGGTGATTGCAGCCTTGAAATTAAAAGACGCTTAGTCCTTGGAAGGAAAGTTATGACCAACCTAGATAGCATATTAAAAAGCAGAGACATTGTCAACAAAGGTCCGTCTAGTCAAGGCTATGGTTTTTCCTGTGGTCATGTATGGATGTGAGAGTTGGACTATAAAGAAAGCTGAGCTCCAAAGAATTGATGTTTTGAATTGTGGTGTTGAAGAAGACTCTTGAGAGTCCCTTGTACCGCAAGGAGATCCAACCAGTTCATCCTAAAGGAGATCGATCCTGGGTGTTCATTGGAGGGACTGATGTTGAAGCTGAAATTCCAATACTTTGGCCAACTGATGTGAAGAGCTGACTCATTGGAAGAGACCCTGATGCTGGGAAGGATTGAGGGCAGGAGGAGAAAGGGACAACACAAGATGAGATGGTTGGATGGCATTAACAACTCAATGGACATGGGTTTGGGTGGACTCCAGGAGTTGGTGATGGACAGGGCGGCCTGGCATGCTGCGGTTCATGGGGTCGCAAAGAGTCAGACATGACTGAGTGACTGAACTGAACTGAACTGGTGGTCTAGTGGCTAAGACTCTGTGTTGTCAATGCAGGGGGCCTGGGTTCCATCCCTGGGAACTAGATCCCACATGCTGCAATTAAGAGTTTGTATGCCACAAATAAAGATCCCGAGTGCCTCACCTAAGACACAGCACAGCCAAATACATAGATAAATAAATATTTAATAAAAGAAACATTAAAAAAATAGACCATTTGGTGACTGATTGTAATGGAACTGTGGTTGAAAAAGATATCCTAATTTTTTTCATGACTCCTTGGACAATTGAGGTGAGATGGTGGCTGAACATATTATGGGATGCAGAGAGATAATTGAGGGCAGCTGCGGGTGCTAGAGAAGAGACATGGCAATAGGAAGGTCTGCCATCAGAGGGAGTTGAACATGAAAAAAGACATACCTCAGACTGAGGAAGCTGGATCTGGTTTGTCAAATCATTGATCTTTTTCTTCATGGTGCCAAAGTGTGAATGAGAAAGGACCCCAAGAACAGGCCCAAGAACTGTCAGTGGGATCTGGACCCCTCAGTGAAATTTCTAGAATTCTGGCTTGAATTCTAGGGTTCTGGAAATTTGTAGAATTCCCTCTGGCTACTCCACGATGGCCTAGGGTGAGTCTGCCCCAGCTCCACCCCCATAGTTTCTGTCCAGAGGCTTTCATCCACTTTCATCCACTCACCCAGCTAGGCATGGCTGCCCCCTCTCAGCTCAGTCTCCATTCCTCCAAAGTTGGAGCCCTGTGTCTCTCATGGGTGCTTCCTCCTAAGATCAGTTACCAGCTGTTATAGGGCAACACACTCGCTCAGCTGTGCTCCTAGCTGCCCTCTACTCTCATTCAGTATCCATCCATCTATTCATTCATTTAACAAATATTTTTTGGTTCCTTAGGCACAGGATGGGCTTCCCTGGTGGCTCAGATGGTAAAGAATTTGCCTTCCAGATTCAGTAGCTCCTGAAGAAGGAAGAGGGACCTTCTCCCCTTCTCATCCCTCTACCACCCACAGGTTCCAGCTTTGACACAGAGGCTCAAATGTGGGCAAAAAGAGGCAGGTTTTCACTGGTTCAAGTGTGGTTCTCTGAAGGAAAGTCAGAGATCCAGTTTCCCAGCATTTCCAGCTTCTAGAGCCCACCTACATTCCTTGGCTTATGGCCCCTTCCTACACCTTCAAAGGCAGCAGTATAGTGTCTTATTTCCTCTCTAACCTCTGTTTCCATCTTCATCTTCTTTCTGACTCTGAGCTTCCTGCCTCTAACAAGGCTCCTCCAGATGTATACTGAGCCCCTCCAGATGTATACTGAGCCCCTCCAGATAATCCAGGCTAAACTCCCAATCTCAGGAGAGTTAAAGTTAACCATCCCCACAAAGTCCCTTTTGTCAGATACAATAAAGTTTACAGGTTCTGGGGATTAGGAAGCAGACATCTCTGGGAGCCATGATCCTGCCTACCAGACTCACATGGATCAAGCGAGAAAAGGTCTGTAAAGCATCTCACACAGAGCCTGGCATGTGACAGGGGCTCAGCTCACGCCACCCATGATTATTTTTTATGACACCCTTCCAAGAACAGAAAAGGCTGGCAGAAAGCATTGTACAGAGCAGACCCTCGAGCTTAAAGTTTCACTGACAGATTACAGTGGAGGCAGGAGCAAAAGACAGCAGTTCTAACATGTGGTGAGTCACAAGAAGGAACAACATGCAATCTGACTTGGACCACAACCCAGCCTTGCCCATGTGATGACTGAACCCCTGAACTCAGCCTTGCCCTCCTTGACAGGCTGGGTTGGATGTTGACTGGGGCTCCCCTCAGCACAGGCACCCCTCCAGTGGGCTCCTGATGGGGGAGGGGGTGGGGTAATGGCATGTGGCCTCAGCCCATTCAGTCAGACATCAGGTTTGGGTCACAGTTGGGTCAGTCTCACTCCATCACTGCCTCCCCACCTTCTACCACTGAGTCACTCAACTTTCCAGAAAAGAGTAGCATGCGCTGAGAATTTCCAGCCACCAAGTAGATAAGGGTATCCCCAGGGCTACTGTACTTGGCCTCTAGCACAGCGGTCCCCAATCTTTTTGGCACCATGGGCCTGTTTCGTGGAAGACAATGTTTCCATGGACTGGGGTGGCAGGGAGGCTTTCAGGATGATTCAAGCACATAACATTTTTTGTGCACTTTATTTCTATTATTATTACATCAGCTCCACCTTAGATTATCAGGCGTGAGATCCTGGAGGTTGGGGATCCCTGCTCCAGGAGACAGGGTCTGTTCCTGGATACCAATATGGTGGGACACAGAATGGTTCTGGGCTTACCAGGAGAGCAGATTTCAAATCTAATTCCTGCTTCCCTCATACACACCTGAGGAATGAAATATGTGAAGTCCCAGAAACATGCATTTGAAGCCATTTTCTGGATCATTCTGAGGCAGAATGATTTGCCTCAGATCATACCGAAGGCCATACCGAACTTGCCCTGACTCTGCCACTAACTACTTGAGTGGCCTTAGATGATGAACCTCACCTACTGGAGCCTAGTTTCTCCAGGAACAAAAAGAGGGGTTAGAGGGGACTTCTGGGGCACTTCTAGGCTGGGAACTTCTGTCTGCCCCCTCAGTTCTCTTTGAAAACTCAACTTCTTGTTATTGCCCTAGAAATTCTAGTTTTTGGTCTTCTATCTAAAATGCTTCCGGAATTTTCTGACAGTTTCTTTTGGGAAAGAAAGATGGGGTGGGAGGACTAGCTGAGATCTAGTATCTCTATACATTGGGAGAGACACGGTGAAAGTTACACTCTAGAGCAGGAGTGTGTGCATGTGCAAGTATGTTTTGAGTGCCTATGTACTCATGTATTCAGGTGTCTTACCTGCTGCTAGGTCACAGAGTTGCAGAGTATTAGGACTGACTGGATTTATAAATTACAAAGTCCAACTCCGTCGTTTTGCTGTTGGATAAACTGAGGCCCACACAGGGAATGTGAGTTGCTACTTGGATCACTTCAGTGTTTAGAGTAGTCATTTCCCAACCTTGGCTGTTATAAGCACCTGGAAGAGCATTTAAGAAATACAGAGGGACTTCCCTGGTGATCCAGCAGTTAAGACTTCATGCTTCCAATGCAGGGGATCCAGGTTCGACCTCTGATCAGGGAACTAGACTGTAAATGCTACAACTACTAAGACCTGGCACAGCCAAATAACTAAAATAATAATAATTTTAAAAAGAAATACAGATACTTGGGCTTATGAGATGCTAATTCTAATTGGCATTAGATGCTAATTCTAATTCTAATCGGTTCAGGGTGGGAACCGGGTACAGGAATTTTTCTTTTAGCTTCCCTGGTGACTCTAATGGGCAATCAGAGCTGAGAATCACTAATGAGGAGGCCAGAGAGAATGGAGAGGAAAGGCTGCGCCACGTGTTTCCTCCTGGGCGTGGTGGATGCATCCAGCACTCAGGAGCTGCAAGTAGAGGCTTCCAATCACCCCTACCCCACCCAGAAGGGCCTGGCTCAAAGGAGTCCAGTGGGGATGCCAGGCTGCTCCAAGAAAGGTTATTCAAATGCCTCACTTGCCAGCTTCTGTTCAACTGGAAGGGGGTTTCAAAGGCCAATACCCATCTGCGAATGTGAACATCAAGAGGCTCTGACTTAAGCAGAAATGATCTCTCCAGGGCCCAGGGGCTGTACATATGTGGGAACAGGGGGCCCATGGGCAGAGATGGGACAGCATTTGAAGGAAATTTTCTCCCATGCTGGTACACCCAGGAGATGTGCCGGGTTTGGGGGAGGGGAGAATAACCCATTTCTTAAGTCCCTTTCTCAGGGACATTAAAGGGATACTAATTCATCTTCTCTTCTTCTTTCTTTTGGGATAAGCACATGGCCTGTGTCCAGTGCTTTTTCATTTATGTTAAACTTTTCAGTGGAAGAAACAACTCCATTTTCTTGGGCTGTGCACGAAATCAAACCCAGAATAGCCAGTCCCTGTGTCCCTCTCCACTGCCCTGCCCATTGCTTTTCTCTTCTCTAATTTGTTCCATTTCTTCTCACATCCCCACTCCCGGGCTTGTCTGGACAGCAGTACATGTTGTGCACTGCACAATTCCATCCTCACAACCACAACACTACTAGTTTCTCTCTGCCATCCTTTTCCGGTCCCTCTCCCCTGGAGATCACTTCTTCTAACTTCATTTCCTGCAAATTCCTCTTTTCTAACTGCCTCGGGAGGGAAGCCTGGCCTTTCTAGGGCCTGACCCATATCCATCACACTTGGCAGAGCAGGGCAGGGCCAAGGCCAGGTGCCTACTGCTTAAAAAAGACAGGGGCCTCCTTTCTCAGGGGGCTGCCCTCAACAGCTCACAGAAACCATACTCTCTTGCTCATCCAGTTTTGCTTTGCCAGATGTAAATTGTTCTTGAGGGTCACCAAAAGGCCATCAAAGCTATTTCATAGATAAGTATCTCATCTACCTTTGTGTTTTCCCTTTCACCTGGCAGCCTACCCGCTTTCTCAGCACGATTTTCCCGGAACTACATAAATACACCCTTCCGGCACCCTGCACACTTCATTGCCTCTAGCACTTTTTAAAAAGTCAACCCGTTTCATCTCCATAACAACCTCATGGTATAGGTATTGATCAATGTCAGGAACAAAACCAAACCAAACTAACCCTGAGGTTTGGGTCACATGCCTGTGGCAGAGCTGGCACCAGAACCAAGGGCTGCTGGTCCCAAAGCCTGTGTCCTTAGTCACTACACCCTAAGGTCTTTGCTCCCCCTGAGCGGCTGCACCCCTGCCTCCCGCCATCCTTGCACTCCTTAATGCCACATGGCTTATTTTCCTGGCTTCATCCCTCAGACCTGAGTGGCCACCTGGCATGCCTTCCTGCCTTCCTCCCCCCATCTCACATTTGCCCTCCTGGACAGAAATGTTGCTTCAAGTCACTCTCAACAGAATACTGCTGCCCCACCCAGCCCAGCATGGGGGATCTGGGACTCAAGATGGTCATGGCGCTCACATTCCTGCTGGGTATGGCCCACATCTCACAGACAGGAGCCAAACACACTGCTTTCTCCCAGCCTCTGACAGTCACCTTCATTTCAGTTCTACAGCACAAACTGGCCAGAGGCCCACAAGGTCCCCTCTGGCTTGAGCCCTGCCCTAATAAAACAGACAACAAAGACATCATCATCAACAACCATCATGCAAGGCCCCAGGGGCTACCTGCCTCCTCAACCGTCTCCGGCCTCCTCCCTCCTCCTGCTCTTCTGCTAGCCCTTGGGGACCAAGATGGGGAAATTGTCCCATAATCGCATTTTACATGCACGTGCGCCCGATCATGAGGCATTTCTCTCATCTGGTTATCTTTGGAAACACTGGGAGGGAAGGGGATATTAAAGAAATCCTCCTCTGCTTCCATCTTGAAAAAAAAAAAAAGGCAGAGCATTTTGATTCACTACCTTATCTTTAAAAGAAACCCGACATGGAAAAGGCAAGGGAGATAAGATCTATGACTTCATCAGCTTGTTCTCTGAAGTTGTTTCAAGCATTACCATCCCCCGACTGGCCCCTTCATTTCCTGTTTTCAATATCTAATGGCAAGGAATGCGCAGCAGCCCAGCGCTCTGTGAGCCTGGGGGTCGGTGCAGGAAGCTGATCAGGGAGGAAGCTTTTAAGCTCCAACCTGGAATCTGGCTGTGACTCAGAATATCTTCTTAATTCCGATTTGATTTTTACCTTAACTTTGTGGTCAGCAGCTCTGGATGGCTTGCGGTCTCAGAACAGCTGCTGGTTTGAAAGAGCATAAATGCAATTTGAAAACTCATAAGGTTTCACATGAAAATGAAAAAAAAAAAAAAAAAACCTTGAGCATTTCATAAGATGAATTCTTGACAACCTCTTTCTTTCAAGATGCTCCAAATGCCTCCCAGACGTTCTTGCATCAGCTCTTACCGCCTCCCACGGTGGAGACCAAGGAACTGGTACCATCTGAATCATTTGATGGAGGGGAAAACAGAAACACCCACTCATTTCTGCTTACACAGCTAGTCGGCACAACATTGTGACAGGTGTTTTCCTGGGCTCCAACCAGCTTAGGGCAGAGTGTATGTATGTATGTGTAACATGGGTCAAAATTACCTCAAGAGCAAGGAAAACCAACTATCTTTGGCCACCTGCCATAGAGGTACACTCCCTGGAATCCTGGTCTCCATGTTCCTCTCTTCTATTGCTAAAGCATCCTCCGGTGGGCTTATGTTGGTTGCCATAGTAATACTTCCAGCCACTCTCTTGCAAGTCAGGGCATAGCGTCCCCCATAGGGAGCAGCACACAGAGACGCCTCCACCTGACAGGCTCTGCCGCTGTCTGAGAGACTGAGCTCATGGTGTTTCCAAGGCGTCCTCAACTTCCTGGAAAACTAAGCTCAGTCTCTCAGCCAGGCTTTTCCTTCCTGAATCCTATACGTGCTACTTTTCAAAGGCTAGAGGCCAGACCACATGTGCTAGGGAGCAGACCCTGCCACCTGCTGCTGAGGGGTCATCCTCTATGGTGTGAGTCTGAAGATCCAGCTCAGGGTACCCTGCCTGCAGGCTGATATGGGGAAATTCTGCCTGTTTTGGGAGTTGTGAAAGTCCTGCTGTCAGAGGCTCACCCATATTGACTTTGGTGAACGCCACCCAACCTTCGAGTACCAGCCCCTTCCTTCATCTCAGGGCTTTCTGAAGCCTAGAAATGTACTTTGCCAGCTGCTGCTGGAGGTCAGATGTGCCAGACAATTAACTCCCCTCCTAATGCCTCAGAACAACCCTCAACCACTGACTGACAGAACTGGGTGTATAAATGGCCCAGCTTCCTGCCCTCAGGTGGGGTGACTCTGGGGCACAAGATCTACGTGGGCTCACAGTGTCCCTACGTTGGCCACTGGCTGAATGAGGTGCTGTCTCATGTCCCCACTCTGACTACTAGTGTGTCTGGGGCTCATCTCTCAAATTAACTGCTCGCACTTGAATCCTTACCTCAGTTCTGCTTCTGGGGACCCAAACAGAGTCAGGGGAAGAACTTCAGTCCTACTCTTACCACTGATAAGGCTGTCACTTCTAAACTGAAGACAGAGCTTTCTGAAAACTCTCCATGTCCAGGGATTAAGGCTTGGGGATCCTCTGATGTTTTTCTAGGCCTTTTCCCTCTCCCTTTCCATGATTCTAAGATTTTCAAAGGCTTACTCCCCTGTCTGCATCCTTAGCTACATGATACCACAGGCCTAATACAATGGACTTGCTTTATATTTTACAGATGACAAAACTATTGCTCAGGAGGGTGAGAGATTTACCCAAATTCATTTGACTTGCAAATGGCAAAGCAGGAACCCCAAACCAAGCATTTGGATTTACAGTCCAAGGCACTTTTCAAGTATATCTGTGCACGAAAACTTGGCTCATGGGCTTTTGTTCTGAATTTTCCTTCTTTCTCATTACAACAAAGAGTTGAGTCCTAAAAGTAGTGCCTTCAAAGGGGATTGGCAGGATGTGTCATTGAGTCAGTGCATGGCGGCTACCCTCCCTCACAGAGCCAGAAACATTTGTAAATCAGCATCTCTGGGGAGTGGACCCCCAGGAGGGTGATCACAAAGGTCTAAGAACTCACTTTTCTCAAGGTGGAGAGAAGTGGTTACAAGGATAGGGCTTAGCTGGTAGCATGACAGAGGATCTAGGGTACAGTGGGGTGCTCCTTTTTTGTCCTAAAATGCTGTTCCTCCAAACATCCGCATCGCTCAGCCCCTCAAAGATTCCCAGATTGCTTCAGGAATTTGTTCAAAAAGCACCCTCAGAGAGAGCGTCCCTGACCACTGTCTGAAATAGACCCTCCTGCCCATCATGCCTTTGCTGCTGCTAAGTCACTTCAGTCGTGTCCAACTCTGTGTGACCCCATAGACGGCAGCCCACCAGGCTCCCCCGTCCCTGGGATTCTCCAGGCAAGAACACTGGAGTGGGTTGCCATTTCCTTCTCCCATCATGCCTTTACTTTGCTTTATTTTTCGCTCAGCATTTATCAGTACCTTATGTCGTGTAATATGTTTGTTTCTTGCCGCCCCCTTCACCCCCCACCACTGGAAAGTGAGTTCCCTGAGGACAGATTTTCTTTTCCTGTTTTGTCCACCCTTCTATTCCTGATACCTAGAATAGTGCCAGTACATTCTAGAAGCTCAGTAAGTCCTTGTTGAAATGAATTAATGAGTCACTGAAGGGAGACAGGACAGGTTAGTTACCTTGGCCCAGGGAACACATTAAAGCCAAGTAGGGCAGAGGCAAGATGGGCCCCGAACCAGTGCACCTCCATGGCCTCTGGCCCATTTCTCTACCCTGTGCTGGGCTCATTCCATCTCCAAGTATCATGGGACTCATAAAGCAGAAAACAAGGAGAAGAGAGATGGCTTCTCGGTGGAGATAGGACATGTGGTCCTCGCTCCCTCCCTGCCTGCTTTCTCCCTCTGTCTTATCCCAGGGAGCTCCTTAGGAAGAAAGCCCTCCCCAGTCTGTCCCCAGAAACTGCACTCTGAACACTTGGATGCACAATCAACCAATTGTTAAGTCCTTGACAATACCTCATCAGTGAGCACAGCACTATAATTAAAAGTAAATCCAGCTCAAGCTCTTTAAAATAGGATCTAATTTAATTGGTGCATTTAATCTATCACTGTCACTCCACGCCAACCAGGGGAGAATGTCATCACAGCGGTAGGTGGTGAGAGACTCAAGCAGGCCCCTTGGCAGGGTCTCCCTGCTGCCCTAGGCCTCATGAACAACTAGGAAGGGACAGGCAGAGGCAAGTCTGAGAAAGGGAAAGTCACAAAAGCTAAGGGCCACATGGCTCCAACTGGAGTTTGGGCATGGCTGGCATGGGTCTCAGTCCAGTCCTGAGGTCTAGCCACACTCCCCTATAGGCCTTGGTAGAGGGTCCAGGCTAGGCAGTGAGGGGTGGGGAGGGGAGGCTCTCCCTGCAGCATCTCTTCTCAGAAACAAATCTTAAGCAGTTTTGTGAAGAAACTCAGGAGAATTAAGCTCACATTCAAAAGCCTGGCTATTGAGGTGTGAGCAGTCTGCCCGCGGTCACTCTGTCTCTGATTTGTAACAGCTTTAAGTACTCGGCCTAATTCAGAAAATAAAAAGTCTCATCTTTTTGGAATAATGTGATACAAAACACATATTAGTCTAACAGTCATAAAGTTCTGTGGTTAAGAATAGCTTGAAAGTCATAAAGAAATGAATTTGTATCCCGGATAAACCACTTACTAGTGAATTTTGGAATGTTTTAGAATCCCCTGAGCCTTAGTTTCCTCATTTGCAAAGTGGGGGTAATAGTGTCTCCTTCCTATGTCTGCACTGAGGCTAAGGGGCCAGCAGAAGCTCCACCCACATGCCTGGGGCCCACCCCAGAGGCGAACTGCCCTCAGCTCCTATCAGCTTGTGTCTTCCTGCATCTTTCTGCCTGAGCAGGATCTTTGGCACTGAAGACCCTCTACCAGTGAGATATGGGAGTTGATGGATAAAACCCCAGCTTCCACAGCCAGGTACACGCTACACAGTCTCTCAGATGCCTCCAGAGGCACTGAGCCCAGCTGCCTGCCCACAGTAACACACTCATTCACCCACCCCGCTCCCACTGGCTTTCCTCCCCTGCCTCTCTCACTGCTCTACCCCTCACCGTGCCTCCTAGATCACCTTGCAAATGAACGATTGTTCCAAAATACTTGTCTAAGGGTCTGCTTGGGGGAAATCCAAGCCCAGATGTTGGCATAACTCAAACACTTCATAAATGGTACTATGTTCTGCTTGTAGTTTCTGGATATTAGGAATTCAACTGTGGGTGCCTCGGCCTACATTTTGTGTGTATAATTTTTTTAAAAATTCCCCTGAGGCCCTCCAGGAAGGACTTCTCTTCCTTCAGGCTCATGTCAACCCTACACTCTGTGGTCCTGGGCAGGATTACTGAGTTAACGGTCTCAGCATTCCCAAGACTACTTGCACCATATACAAAGACTGACTTGAGGAGGTGTGAGCCACCCCAACTCCATGTGAACATATGGAGGGGTGTTATGAATTGAACTGTGTCACCTCCAAAAGATATGTCCTAATGACTTTTCCCGTGGTCATGTATGGATGTGAGAGTTGGACTGTGAAGAAAGCTGATCGCCGAAGAATTGATGCTTTTGAACTGTGGTGCTGGAGAAGACTCTTGAAAGTCCCTTGGACTGCAAGGAGATCCAACCAGTCCATTCTAAAGGAGATCAATCCTGGGTGTTCATTGGAAGGACTCATGCTAAAGCTGAAACTCCAATACTTTGGCCACCTCATGCGAAGAGTTGACTCACTGGAAAAGAGTCTGATGCTAGGAGGGATTGGGGATGGGAGGAGACGGGGACGACAGAGAATGAGATGGCTGGATGGCATCACCGACTTGATGGACATGAGTTTGAGTGAACTCCAGGAGTTGTTGATGGACAGGGAGGCCTGGCGTGCTGTGGTTCATGGGGTTGCAAAGAGTCAGATTCGACTAAGCGACTGAACTGAACTGAACTGAACCCCCATTACTTCGGAATGTGACTTTATTTGGAAACAGGGTCATTGCAGACAATGAAGTTGAGATCACTGATGTGGGCCCCAATCTACGTGACTGATTTCCTGATAAAAATGAAGACTTTGGACCCAACAGACATACCCAGGGAAAACACCACATGAAGAATGGAATTCTGCTGCCACCACCAAGGAACCAGCAGGAACTAGGAGAGAGGCCTGGGGCAGATCTTTCCTTTGTACCTTTAGAAGGATCAAGGCCCTGCCACACCTTGACTTTGGACTTGTCACCCCCAGAACTGTGAGACAATACCCTCGTGGTGTTGAAGTCACTCGGTCTGTGGTGTTTTGTTGCAGAAGACTACTAGGGAGGGATGAACTTTGTGTACTGCCTGTATGTGTGGCAGCAGGCACTGTGTGTGTACAGTGGGTAGGTTTCCTAGAAGCGGACCTCCTTCTGTGTGATCCTGAAAGTGTAACTGTTAGTTGCTCAGTCATGTCCAACTCTTTTTGACCCCATGGACTGTAGCCCACCAGGCAACTCTGTTCATGGAATTCTCCAAGCCAGATCACTGGAGTGGGTTGTCATTTCCTCCTCCAGGGGATCTTCCCAACCTAGGGATTGAACCTCAATTGCCTTCAATTTCATTGCAGGAAAATTTTTTACTCTCTGAGCCACCAGTGAAGTCCATGTGCTCCTACGGACTCCTAGATAAGATCAGGCCTTGGTTCTTGTGGCCCAGGCAAAGCTTTTCTCCAGGTTCTCCCTCACTCCTAGCCCTTTGTCCCCAGAGTCCTACCATATTTGTTCCCCTCCTGTTAGCCTGTGGCTACCAGTGTGCCCTGGCTCAGATCGTAAAGAATCTGCCTGCAATGCAGGAGACCCAGGTTCGATCCCTGGAGGAAGATCCCCTGGAGGAGGAAATGGCAACCCACTCCAGTATTCTTGCCTGGAGAATCCCATGGACAGAGGAGCCTTGTGGGCTACAGTCCATGGGCTCACAAACAGTCGGACACAGCTGAAGTGACTTACCACACATGCATCCTGCTCTGAGCCCCAAAAGGCTGACCTCTGTGGGCTGCATTCACCAGGCAGCCCTGCCATCTGGCTTCTGGTTGGATGAGACCACTGGGCATCTCCGGCAGGAGTTAAGAGGGTGGGCGGGCAGAGAAGTTGGAGGATGTGTTTCCCCGGCTCCCTCACCTTTTCTGCTGAGGTCAGGCTGACTGAGATGGCTTCTGCGGCCAGGGGACTCTCCAGGGGCTGGGAGTCATCCCTTCCTTTTGACAATGCCATCTGTTTCCTGCCCAGGGCCTGACCGCCACACCTCCTAATCATGATCCTTGGGCTCTGATTTCATCTGTCACCATCCAGCTCACCCTCCAAGCTGCTCTCCAAGGGAACTTTCTAAAACTCCGAACCGGTTACTAGTTAAACACTGATGTGCCCCCATTGCCTCCCAGGGGCTTTCATGCAAACACCTTCTGGTGTATTCATGCTCCTGCACTATCTGGCCCCAGCCTACATTCTGGCCACTTTGCCCCCTGCTCCCTGTAGAGCAGCCAAAGCTTTGACCACACCAGGCAGCCTGCATGTCACTGCACACCACCTTGCACACTCGGGGCTTGCTGCCTGCACTTCCTGAAGTTCACTGCTCCTCCTCCTGTGCCTGAAGCAAATGCATCCTTCAAGTCTCAGCCCAAATGTCATGTGCTCCTGGAAGAGGTCACTCATCCTCCAGGTGTGAATCAATGTGCCCCCATGCAGTCTGTATGGAGCTCTGAGCCAGTGAATGGTTGGCTTGTTGGCCTATTTGTCTTTCTCATAAGGTGGTGAGTTCTTTGAAGGCAGAGGTGCCACGCCTAATTCATCTCTCCCTCTGTAGCAGCTGCTGTTGATGCCCTGATCTACGTTTCGCCTTGACACACCTGAGTTAACTGCAGCCATGGTGGGCAGCTTCCACTGACAATTTCCTATCTCAAGAGCCTGCCGCTCTTGGCTTCTGGACCACAGGGATTTCCCAGCACCTTAGAAGCTTACTCTACTGCAAGTAGGCACAAGTCGGAAGTGCAGGGGTGTTAATACTCCTGTGGCCAAAGGAGTTAACGGCCCTGGGGATGAAAGCTGGTGGAATGAGGCTCCAGGCTTCCTGGCCTCCAGAGCAAAGAGTTCCAGCAGATTCTACACAGAGCCCCAGAGGGTCCTCAGGGAGGTTGCACCCTAGCTGCCCACCGCAGTCCCTTGTTCATGAAAACAGCCCTCATTGGCTTGTCTTTCTTTTCCTTCTCACTTTTCTTCTTCCCTCACTTATGCCTCCTGAGTATTCTCCTGATTAAACTGTGTCTCAGACTCTGTCTCAGGGTCTGCTCTGGGGGGAAGCGCAACTAAGACAGGGACCTCACCAGCCATGCAGTGCCCCACATACAACAAGTGCCCAGTAAATGTCACAAGAATGCATGATCAAGGATGCAGAATGCACTGGTCCAACGTGGCTGCCTGGGGATCATGCTGGGCTTCAGGAACTGTGTTGTTGGGAGCTGTCAGGTGCCCTCCTATCTGGAAAGATGCCACCCACATCTTTGGGGGCAGCCCGAGCCTTCTCCCAAGTGAGCTGCCTGCTGGGGAGACTAGTGCAGACAGGCAGCTCTGATTATGTATGCAAATGCAGGTCTGGCCCCACAGCTTATGTGAGAGCCACACAGCTCAGCTAAGCCACCCTGGAGAAAGAATCTTACAAAGAATACTAAAGAGCATCCAAGTGTGAAGAATGAAACACACATGAGTTTTCTTTTTTAAAAAATGGAAATCAAACTGTACTTTCATCTTGGCTTTCTCACCAGTCGGCAGCCCCTGAATAAGCCCTAAAAAAGCAAAAGAAGACTTTAGCCAAGATTTGTGACCTGGATTCAGACCAACCATCACCTTCATTAGAGCAAGCCTCACAGAATATTATGAGCCCCAAGAGAGTGAGATGGGGGCAGGCTGGTGGGGTCTGGGCCTCATCTTTACCCTCACAGGGTTCACGGGTAATGAGACAACCAAGGTTTGGAAATGAGTACCACAGGGATGTGAGACGGCATGATAGGCAGCAAAAATAGCAGGTGCAAATACATGGTGCTATGGGTGGCGTAAGTGATGGAGGGGGGAGTCCATAGGGGCTGATCATAAAAGGCCCCACATGTCTTACCAGGGAAGGCCCCCAAGGAATCCTTGAAGGTGGAAAAACGAGGCCAGTTTGACGATTTCTGCAACAGTCCATATGAGTGCTGAGACCAAGGAGGCCGCACAGGGATAAAATGGGAAGAGAAGGATTTAAGAGATCTGAAGAAGGTGAGATGGAAAGGACTGGATAGGAACAGTTTGAAAAGTCAGGGGGCTCTCACTCCAAGCTGTGTACTTTGTGTGACTAGGTAGAAAATGAAGCCTACCCGTGAGTCAGTATATCCAAGGGACAGAAATATAAGAGGCTATTTCGGTGCTGGTGGGAAGATGGGCTGGTGGACTCACTTGGGATTTAGTGGACTCAAAATACAGGTGGGGACCTCCAGATGGATATATCCTGCAGGCGGTTGGATGGATGATCTCAAGGAAGACATGGATATTGCACATGAATTCATCCAAGGCAAGTGAGCTGAGGAAGAAACAAAGGAAGTTGAAGACAAATTCCAGGGGAAAAAAAGCATCAGAGGAGTGAGCCATGTAAGAGGAGCCTACAGAGGGGATGGTGGAATAGTCAGAGGCCAGAGGAAACCAGGAGATGATAGAAGGGAAGTCAAGGTTGCTTCCATAAGTTGACCAATAGGATCACATTCTACCAAGAAGTTCAGGGAAGTGAAGACTGAACACTAGTGCCTGTACCCTCCTACCATCCTGGCAAGTTCTTGACTTGATGCTTGCAGCTCCCTGTGTATCTGTCAATCGTTGAGGTGAGGAGGGTTTAGTGATCCATTTATGGGCTCCCCAGGCCCTTTGTCTGCTCTTTTTTGACTCATTTCACAGCTTATCAGCCCTTCAACCAAAGGATGGACAAGGGAAATAAACTTTCCCCAGTCAATTTTATGACATAATCTATCAGATCTTGGGAAAGTTTTAGCAGACAAATAATCTAAGATGAATCGTTGGTTTCTGTTTGTTGTTGTTTTTGGGTGGTCTCTGAATTTCATCATTCAAGCTGGGCTGCTGGTCTTTGTTCGAGTTAGCCGTCCCCTTCCACTAAATACACCAAAAAATATCACATGGGAAAAAAAGAGAGATCTTTTTTCAATCTAGTAGAAAAAGCAGAAGGAAATAGAAGTGTATACTTAGCAAGCCTCTAGAGGAAGCAGAACTTTCTGTGTGTTGAAATGATAGAATGAACCAGAAAGGAAGACGATCAACCAGCCTAACTTCATAGTTAAAAATATTTGTTTGTATATAAATCACCTATCTGCAAACAATATTTATAAAATACTTGGAGCAAAGTTCTTTCTTGTAGAGAGATCAGAAAATGTGTGAACAAGAAAAATGCCCCATTGCTAACATTTCAGTGGGCAAAGAGCATGAGCAAATAATTCACTGAAGAGAAAACACGACTAGTTCACCAACATTTAGAAGAATGTCATGCCTCATTAGGAAGGAAATAATTGCAAATTAAAATAATGAGGTGCCATTTTTCTGCAATGAAATTACCTAAAATCTTATGTAGTGCTGTGGAAGGTGTGGGGCAATTGTCACTGATGAGAGCATCGATGAATGCAATTGTGTCGGGAAGGTATTTGGTAAATATGAATTAAGAGCCATAAAAGTGTTCATATGCCTAAACCCAGCTATGCCACTCCTACCCACAGGAATCTAGTCTAAGGAAATGATCATAAACATGATACATAAGGGAAAAACACTAAATGGCCAGGAATCCATAGTAGCAGACTGGCAAATACCAACATCTCAACTTTCAGCCACAAGGGACTGATAGAATAAACCGTGGTGCATTTGTCAGATGAAACATTATGAATCCATTAAAAAGGATAGCTGGGAAGATTCGCTAGCACCATGGGAAAAGAAAGTGGCATAGTGTTAACTGGAAAGAAGAGGAAATTTTGCTTAAAGCAGTCTATGATAATTACATAGGTTCCTACTTACAAACACACACATAAATTAAAACACGTCGAAAGGCAAGATGAAAACCCACCGAAACACTGTCACAGTATTGCTTTGTGGATAATTTTTTCTCCAAATTGTCCATATACCGTAATGAGTATAAGCCTGTATTTGGAGGAATCAAATAATCTTGGGTTCAAATCCTAGTTTTTTTTTAAGTTTTAAGTCTCCTCCTCTGCAAATTGAGAATGTTAACATTTGTCTCAGAGGAGTATTATGAGAATTAAGCAGAATATAAGGAAAATGCTTGTTATTGTGCCCAGCACATAGGAAGCCATCAATAACTGTCAGATTTGTATGATTGTCATTATTGTAATTTCATAAAATGCAAAGGACTCTATCCTTTTAGAAACCTGATGAATGCCCTAGACTGGGAAGTAGAATGCAAACAACACTTTTTTTTTTCTTTCTTTCCTGCCCTCCTTTCCTCACAGACAATCATCAAGAGAGAGTGTCAAGAAGTTAATTTTAGAAGGGAAAAAAATGTTTGCTTTGTTTAATGAATGTGAACTTCCTCATTTTTCTGGTTTGTTTTTCTTGCAAGTTGTTTTTATATCAACACCACCCGGGCAGGATGTGCCAGGTGACAAGACTGTGGGAAATTTCACATGGAACTAACTCTCTGCATTTTACACAGTGAGATCTCAGGGGTGCCGAGGGGCTGGCTCAACCCCCGCACCCAGGATTTCTGGGTACCCTAGCCCTGCAGGACTCCTTTACTTCCCACTCTTGAAGACAGGGGGAGAAATTTTTGGAGGATGCTCTACAGAAACCCCTTTAACACAGGGCTCAGAGAATCTGAGTGAAACTTGAGTGTGTTTGTGTGTTTTGAGTGGTGGAGAATTCATGAGAAAGGCCAACTAGGAAGTAGGTGAAGGCAGAACCCTAGAGGGTCATCAAGGGCTGCAGCAAATATGCAGTGGACATCTTTTCTCTGACCACAATCTGAGGACGTGGAAAGCTGGAGCTCAGGAATTGCCTTCCCTGACCACTCATTCCCTTTATCTAACTCTCCTGTGTTCACTAGGCCTCCAGGCTGCCCCTCCCTGCCCCCCTCCACATCGCATTCCTCAGTAAACTCCCTCCCCTCCTCCCTTTCACACTGGCTTGGGCTCCACCTGCAGCAGTCATTAGTTTGGGGACCCTCCCTGCCGGCTTTCCCACAGGAGCAGAGCACCTGAGTCAACCCAAACCCCCACTTCTCTCTCTCTGATACCAGTTGGGGAGAATCTCACAAGTACATCCAAGAAGGATACCACACACTGATCTTATTCCACCTCAGCGAACTATTGACAAGGCTCACTCAGCCTACGACTCCCCATGTCCCACATCCCACGGTCCTCCCCCAACTCCACTGCTATCCTTTCAGTCATCTGCTTCCTTTTCCACCCTCCTCAAGCTCACGTTCCCACCGTCTGCTCCCCAGTCTGGTTAGGTGCTCTGATATCCTAATCAAAGAAAAAACAGAGGCAAATTGAGGCATAAATTCTCTAGATACTATCCTCCTTGTCTTCAAATTTTTCCTTTCCCTGTTTTCCATCTATCTCTGAAGAAAAGCATCCTCTTTCCCTGCCAAGAATAACTCCTTTTTCCTTGTGCAGGATAGCACCTCCCGTCCTGATTCTTAGCTTTCTGGAGCTAATGAGTACTGAGCAATTCAGTCTGTGCCAGCCACAGTAGTAATATTTTATCTTCTATTAATATTTATAAAAGCTCTGAAATGTTTGCTCTATTATTACCTTTCTTTTAAAGGTGGGGAGGGCTTCCCACTTTTATCCCATCTTATCTACTGGTTTGATGGTGCTCTGGCTGATAGCCCCTCTAAAGTCCCAGGCAAAAACCAGCATCAACCACCAGACAGGTAAATGGAGATGCATCCAAAAGCTGGCAGTCTTCAGTCTTAGAGTCTTCCTTTTGAGGCCCTGACATTGTGGAGCAGAGACAAGCCAAACAATGAGGGATAATGAAATAATGGTTGTTTTAAGGGACTGTTTTAGGCTAATTTGTTACACAGCAATAGTAGCTGCTTCCCTCGTTGCTTCCCTCATGGCTCAGTGGTAAAGAATCCGTCTGCAATGCAGGAGCCTCAAGAGATGCGGGTTGGATCCCTGGGTTGGGAAGATCCTCTGGAGAAGGAAACGGCATCCCATTCCAGTATCCACGCCTGGAGAATCACATGGACAGAAGAGCCTGGTGGGATACTGTCCATGGGGTTGCAAAGAGTTAGACATGACTAAAGCGACTTAGCACACAATAGTAGCTGGGATAGAGCCCCAGCCACTACCAAGCCGAATGGTACCTGCATGGTAGTCATCCCTCCAGATCTGTCTTTCACACTTGACCTGGGCTTCACTTTTCTGCTCTAATTCTTCTCTTCAATGACAGGAAGAGACTAAGAAGACACAACTAGATACAGAGTGGGATCATAGACTAGATTCCGGGACAGAAAAAAATGATACGAGTGGAAAAACTGGTGAGCTTTGAATGAAGTCCATTATTTAGTTAATAGCATTGTGCCAACGTTACTGTTCTGAGTTTGCTAAGTGTGCTATAGTTAGGTAAGTCGTCATAATTATGGAAAACTAAGTGAAGGGAATATAAGTATGCTGCAACTTTTTTTGCAACTTCTCAGTAAGTCTAAAATTATTTCAAAATAGAAAGTTAAATACTAAGATTAACACACAACATAATGACCATGTTTATGAAAAAATGATCTTGCTTGGCACCTGGGACTCCAGTTTCCTTATTTTCCCCTTTCTCTGATTACTCTTTTTCAGTCTCCATAGGTGAGTGTTCACTGGTGCCCACGGTAGGAGCCAAAGCTACCCACATTCTGTTTTGTCCTCTCCTCTTTCTAAGCAGCCCTAATGCTCATAGTCACACCCATGACCCGAAGGGCATCTCTCCTCTGCTCTGAACTGAGTACTCACTGCCTCAGTATTCCAGTTCCTCCTGGGTACCACGCAGGCAAGACCCAGTCAATTACTTCTCTCCTCCTCTGGCTTCACCATCTGCTTCCTCCTGCTTAGGTCCCCATCTTAACAGGTGACCTCACCATCAACTCTGTGGCTCCTGGTAGAAACCTCAGTTCCACTAATGCAAATGACCCAACCACCTAAATTGTTTTCAAATTTTGTCATCTCCTCTGTACTCCCACAGCCTGATCCCTGTCATCTCTTATCTAGAAGAATGCAATCATCTTCTAACTGGTTTTTCTGCCTCTTGTCTTTTCCCACTGTCTCAGCTTAATTACTGTCACTGGAGATTATTCTGAAGCACAAATCATGGTGCTGGCACTTTGATGGCTCTGGCTTTGGGGAATGAAGTCTGACCTCCCTAACATGGGATGCAAAGTCTTTCTCAACATGGGTCCCAGGTCGTCTGTCCAACCTCATCTCCTACCAGCCTTTTCCCCATCCCCACCACCTGAAGTCCCAGACCCTTCCAAGCAATCCCCAAGCTTGAGAGTGTCCTTCACTCCCTGCAAGCCTCTGATCAGATTGTTTCCTCTATGTGGAATGACTGGTGAAACCCAAGATGTCTTCTAGACCCAATTCAAATGCTCTCTTTTCTGAGAATCCTTCCCTGATGCTGCTGAGTAGCTTTAATCATGAATAATTCCTGCTCTTTTTCTCTAGTAAAGTGTTTATCAAAAGCTATTATTTTCATGTCCTAAAGTATGAAGGTCCAGAGGACATAACCTAGAACTTGCATATGTTTTGATCCCTAGAGCACACCCTCATAACCTTAATGCAGGCTATTCTCCATCTCACTGTCGGCTTCCTTGAAAACTGAACCTTCAACACCCCACTTTTACAAATCAAGAAACTGGGGCTCAGAGAAGTTATGCAACTGTCTGAAGGCCACACCATTAGCAGGTGATAAAACTGGGACCAGAGCCCAGGTAGTCTGGCTCCAGAATGCATACTTTTAACCACACAATCCTGTCTGCTGGATCGCTGAGCGCCAGTCCTTTATAGGATGGAATGTGACCTGGAGAAGGTTGCAATCTGGACTCTCCCCTCCTGCCTCCCTGCAAGGCTACTAGAGGGTGAACAAAGTGGATTTCCTCAGGGGTCCACCAGGGCTCTGTATTCCTAAAAGGCAGCCTGTGGGACCACCTATGGAGGCTTCCCCAACATCTGTAGCCCAAGTGGCTTTTTCCAGGCCAGGAGTTATGAAGACAGCATCCCTTCCTCTCAACTGGCCCTCCCAGATGCTGCTCAGCTCATGGAGAAACACGGTGTAATTGCTCGCCTTCTAGAAGCGACCTGAATCAGCACCCCTCGGCTGACAGTGTTAGTGACAAGTGATCACATCAGGACACTGGAACAGCAGCCAGGACCTGGGCGCCTGTGTTATTTACTGGTCCATCATGTATAATTTCCGAGTTTAATTTTATCTTCACAAACTTACAGGTGCAAAATGCAGGATAAAGTTCTTTAAGGGGCCCCCACAGAAAGCAGGCTGCGCTGGTCCTCCCTCCCTCCCTCCCGTCCGAGAGCTCTCAGGGTGGCTCACTCAAATTAAATCATTATTGAGGAGGAATAATCCTGGTAGGTTCAGAAAATCAGTTTTAAATTCAGCCTGCTAGCAAAATTCTGAATGTATTTACTTTCTAGATTTCATTTCTCCATCCATATTAAAGCTCCGTGGCATTATCAATTATGGGTTTATTGCAAAGCACAATAGGGTTCAATCTGGAGGAATGCCTCAGGGTATGTCTTAGGAGGACGATAAAGCTAATAGTAATGGGCCTACAACTTCTAAGGCTAATTTTCACAGTTACAAATTTCATAAATAAATAGAAGCCATGTCAGTTTCCAGTCACCCAGCTTGAGGTCTCTCATGCTGATAAAGAGGACCTTCCCTTGCTTCTATCGGGGGGCTCCCATTTAAGTCTTGGTGGGCTGGCCTGAAGGTTCCCTGATCCCCGGAGGAAGGGAAATGATGGAGACCTTCCGGACCTCCCTCTGCTGCTCCTCTAAACAGGTTAGAAGCTGGTCTAGATGAAAATAGACACAAAAGGACAGCTAACCCTAGAATCTGGAAGACTGACCATACGGCTCCCACCCAGAATCCAACCAAACTCCATGACTGGGTGGGAAGGGCTGTCATGCATTAGTGCTGTGATGCTTAAGCCAGGCTTCAGAGCTCCAGGCAGGATGGAACTGTATCTGATATAATCTGGAGTCTCTGATGTCCTCCCAGAAAGAGCAGGCAGCAGGGAGAAGGAGGCAGTTGGTATAATGGTCTATGAGTATACTCCTAGCTATTCCTACCCGGTGCCTCTGATACAGGGAGGGCAGACCCTACCCGCTGCCTTTGTGATGCCTACACTTACACACTTCCTACCTGGCCTGCCCTGTGGTCCCCAGAGTCACATCCTCCGGCTAGCCCCAGCTACTGGCAGGCAGTTTCCTGTAAGCTCAGACTGATTTCCAGCTGGTAGCATCCTGCCTCAGGTTTGGACCTCTGATCTTTCCATTTTTTGACCTAGGGTCCCTCCGACACTGCAGCAGCCTTCTTGCCCAATGTACAGAAGTGCAAGGTTAGCACTCAACATCTCCAACCAACCAGGGGGACAAGTGCCAGGGCTCAAGGCTCCTGCTGTCCTTCTTTCAGGTGGACAAGTTCAGAAGCATTCCACATACTTCTCAGGGTGTCCCAGGAGGGCCAAACCCTGGTCACCAGTGATAGCAAGCCAAACACACACTTAAACTGGCTTTTCTCCCTTCCCATCTCCCTATTTTTGCTTTCTCTTTCCTGATTCTTGGGATCACCTCTCAAACTGAGTGCTCTGCACCCAAGTCTTAGTCTCAGATTCTGCTTCCAGAAGAACCAAACTAAGACAGACGTGCATCATTGAGTAGGATAAAGGCAGGGCAGCCTCCAATAGCTCTTGTGAAAATGCACACATATAACTTAGTGAGGGAGAAAAAGCCCTTCCCCTCTCTCCTGTTCACGTGCAAGTTTCATCAGGGGAGTTATTTATCACCTGGGAAGGCAGGGAGAGAGGCAAACCAAGAGATGGAAGATTATTGATAGGGGGAGGGGGTGGCGGGAACAGGGCAAAAGAGGCCCTGGGGAAGCAGGATTCAACAGGAGTGACACCAGCAAGGGCAGGCGGCTGCGAGTGTGCCCCAGATATGTGTGCGTATGTGCGCGCACGTGAGCGCAGATGTTTGTGTGCTGGTAGAGGGGACTGCACAGTTCCAGGCAGAATGCAAGGGAACCTTTAGGTGAGGAAGGGCCCGAGTCCTAGACCAGTGCTGAGACTCAGTGATAAGCACTTTGCCTGGGACCAGTTCTTAGTTATTTATTTTTAATTGGAGGATAACTGCTTTACAATGTTGTGATGGTTTCTGCTGTATACCACACGAATCCATCATAACTATACATAAATCTGCTCCATCTTGAGCCTCCCTCCCACCCAGGACTCAGCTCTGACTGGACACAGCTTTGGACCACAAGAGTGACCCCCAGATGTCAGGAGGGCCCACGAGGTGGTGCAGGTATGGCTTCCCCATGTGTGGGAAATCAATGGCAAAGCCAACAGGGAGATCAGTCGATAGATCTCAGGAGCCTTTAAAAATCCAACCCAGTAGGAAAACAACATGGATTAATAAGTGGCTGGCATTTATTATGAGCTTGCTATGCACCAGGAACTGCTCTAAATTATTTGCCGTGTGCTGGCTATTCAATCCTCATGACAACCTTAAGAGGGAGGCACTGTTATTACCTCCATCTACAGATGAGGAAACTGAGATAGAGAGTGCAAATTTGTCCAAAGCCATACAACTAGTAAAGGGATTGCTCGGGGCTGGGGTATGAGCAAGGCAAGGTGTTTGGTGCTTTGGAGACATAGATCTCATATGAGACACATTTCCGGCCCTCAAGGGCTCTAAAATGTATTAGGGGAGACAGACATTTACACAAATAACAGAATACAAAGCAAAATGAAGTCATTCCCATAATAGCTTCTAGGGTACCATCCTCTGTTAAACAGTCTCTGATTCTGTGGCTTATGTCTCATTGCAACTTTTACCAGAGCAGGTACTCAGAAGTTTGGGGGTGGATGTGCTTCCTAGGAGTGACTGAGGTTAGGCTGGTTTTGCTCATTTGGATGAAGTCATGCCTCCTTGATGCCGCTAGGAACAGAGCTGTGATCTGCTTTCAAGGCACCCTGCTGAATGACCCCCATGGTTTCAGGTTTCTCTCATATGTGCATTCTTTCATTCAATCATTCTGTAAACCGCTGTCAAGTCCCACCAGCTCCTATGTGCATCCCCCACATCTTGTTTCAAGCAGCATACATACTCTGGCCAAGCCTCCCTGTGTCTGTACCCTGCTGAGTAGCTGCTGAAAATGCAAGAGGATGTGGATTCGGGGTTGGGGTGACTCTGACAGGCTATGCTCCAAGTGAGTAATTGAAGGAAGCCCTTTGAAGGGAGAGGGAGCCTGGGTGAGGCTCACAAAGAGAGTCCAGGATGAAAGAGATCACGTGACCCCTGAGAGAGTGAGACCTTCAGTTCCTGAATTTCCATTCCTGGTCTCAGTTTATAGCACATTTTCTGTTCTCCATTTCCTGCTCTTGGGATTTTGTAAGATCTGTATATTCACAAGTAAACCTCCTTCTTCTGGGAGGTAGCGTGAAAGGATTTCTTTTTCTTACAGGCAGAAGAATCTTTTTTATTATTTATTTTTTTAGAACTGTCACATTAGAGAAGGAAACGGTAACCCACTCCAGTATTCTTGCCTGGAGAATCCCATGGACAGAGAAGCCTGGTAGGCTACAGTCCACGGGGTCGCATAGAGTCGGACACGACTGAGCGATGGAACGGAACGGAACAATTAATAAGAAAATATATTAAAGGAGAAGGCAGTGGCATGTGCATAATAAATATGTGCATGAAATGTTCTAAACATAGAAAGAATGGATGTTAACATATAAAGTCAACACCCAGACTTCATGATACAATGCGTCAAAGGGGATTAGTGAAAAATGTTCACACAAGGATATACTAACTGTAAATCAATGCCTAGGAAAATATTGACTTCACAATTACAAAAAAAAAAACTTAATGCATTCAGACATTACAATATTATTCATAGAACACCCACAGGGCTTCCCAAGTGGCACTAGTGGTAAAGAACCCGCCTGTCAGTGCAGGAGGTGTAGGAGATGTGGGCTCGATCCCTGGGTTGGGAAGATCCCCTGGTGAAGGGAATGGCAACCCACTCCAATATTATTGTCTGGAGAGTCCCATGAACAGAGGAGCCTGGCGGGCTACAGTCCATAGGGTCACAAATAGTTGGACACGACTGGAGTGACTTAGCAGGCAGGGAGTTGAATCTGTTATAGATGATGCCCTCAACGTTCTTACAGTCTAGTTGTAGTGAGAATAAATTAGGAAGACAATAGCACCTAGATATTTGGAATAATGTAGTAACAAACTATTACAAAATAAGTCCCAGCTGGAAATGAAACTTCCAAAGTGCCAGGATCAAATAAAAAATTAAGCCAGCACAACAAATGCATAAATTGATCCTGTGGCATCCAGGGAATCTATTAGGAAGAATATAGACTTTAGGAGGTAGGAGTCAGAGTTTGAACATGGATGTAGAGTCAGAAAATATGGTTGTGGGCCCTCAGAAAATGGGGGAACTGAAGGTGAGGTGTTTGCATAAAGTTGATATCTTATGCGTATGAAAAAGGAATTAGACAACTTTGCCATGAGTCCAGGAGGGTGGCAAATATTCTCTTCTCTTTCCCCAGAGCTCTACGTAGTAAATTAAAAGCCTTCAATGAGAATTCAAAGCCCCATGGAGTCTGAAGTTAACCTACATACGTGATATAGGAATTTCTCAAACCATAAAATTGCATAAAAACTGAACCCAGAAAGCAAATGCAAAAATCCTCTGTGGCAATGCTGCCACAATCCAGAGTGAAATCCAAGCTCCTGAAAAAGCACGTTGAAGATGACTTCACAGTAAAACACATTACAAACCATGTGAGAACATAATTTACCGTGAGGGAGAGGCAGCAGAATAAACAAATAAGCAAATGAAAATTCCTATAAGGATCCCAAGAACTTGAGGTAATAGAACAACTGAGTGAGACTGTAAATACTTTAAAATAATTAAATCAGTAAAAGATGTAAACGTTATAATGAAAAGATGTGACACTATGCTAACATAAAAAGGAAGCATACTCAAAAAAGAAGCAAATAAAATTTATGGAAATATAAAAGATGAAAATAAAAGTTCAACAGATAAGTTAAACAGAATTAGAGACACAGCTGAAAGAATTTATGAACTTCAAGATGGAGTGGAAGAAAACACCTATAATGTATAGTGGGATAAAGTGACAGGAACCATACAAAAGGGTTAGAGAACATGGAGGATATAATGAGAAGGTTCAACATGTATCTAATAAAGTTTCTAGAAATAGAAACAAGAGGGATATGGCTAAATTAGAAACACTCATGACAAAGAACTTTTCAGAATTAATGAAATCCATGAAACCTCAGATTCAAAAATACAGGGAGTTGTGAGAGCGAGTGAAAAGTGATCCACAATTAGGTGCACCATAAAAAATAAAAAAGAGAAAATCTCAAAATAGTCCATGAGAAAAAGAAGATGATTTAGAAGGAGAAATAATTGAATGACAGCAGCAGATTTTGCAACAGCATCAATAAAGGAGAATAAAGGAGGAAAAAAATGGCAAAAAAACAAGGAGAAATAACCATCAATTCAAAAATTGTATACCCATCTCAATTATCATTCAACAGTGAGGATGACAGTGATCAAACAGCATTACTAACAGTGGGTCCACATGTGCCTCCCGATATGATACAATATGAAATAGACAACACTGGCTATGAACTGTTCCAGTCAGAAATGTTTAACCTGAAAAGAAAGGGATGGGGAAATCTTTGGACTTAAAGAGATTTAAGAGACACAACAACTAAATACAGTATGTGGTGCTCAGATTGAGTTCTAAGTGAAACAAAACAGCTATAAAAGACAACATTTGGAACAATTAGAGGAATCTAAATATGGACTAGATATCACGTGATATTAGGGGAGTAGTGTTAATTTTGTTTAGTTTGCATTGTTAGTGGTATTATGTTTATGTTTTAAAAGTCCCTTTTTTAGACATGCATGTTGAAGGACTTAGAAGTGTGCACAGTCAGAATCAAGAGGGATAATAGAAGAGAGTTTATTAAAGAAACTATTCATGAAGGTATGGCCAGAATATAGGGAAGCCAACAAAGCATAGCACCCTGCAGCTATAGAAGTTCTCAATCATGGCTCTAAAGGGATAGAGGAGGGAGCAGTTACTCAGACCTTGAGAAAGAACTGTGGTTGTAGTAAAAGAACCCAACAGAAGCTGTGGGCTTCAGTGGAGAAACACAACCACTGCCAACTCTTGGCCCATCTTCTAATCTTCTCCTGGACCCTCCTATTAATCAAGCCTAACCAAGAACCAGAGGGCAAGAGACTCTGGAGATCCAGTCCCTAGAAGTAATTTTCTTTTCTCTAGAATAGAGCAGGATAGAAAAACGAACAGGGAAAAGAAAAATATTCTTCACTGAGTAAAAGTGAGGATGCCCATTTTCTAATTAAAAGTACTTTAGGGGAAAATAGATTAAAAAGATATGGCATGTGCTATGCAAAGAGTCGGACATGACTAAACAAATGAACTGAACTGAACCGAACAATTGTTAAATCAGATGAAGAATATATGTTTAATTTTTTGTACTTTTCTGTATGTTTGAAATTTTCCATAACAAAAAGTAAAAAGAAGAATGAGGGTGAAATAGATATAGAAATTTAAAAACAGACTTATGATTTTAACTAGAAGAATTACTAAAGGATTTGCTTCAGAAAAAAACTCTGTACCTAGGACATGGAGGCACCCTAAATGTCCATCAGCAGAAGAATGAATAAAGAAGATATGGCGTATACACACAATAGAATCAGTTCAGTTCAGTTCAGTTCATTTCAGTCACTCAGTCGTGTCCAACTCTTTGTGACCCCATGAATCACAGCACACCAGGCCTCCTTGTCCATCACCAAATCCCGGAGTTCACTCAAACTCGTGTCCATCAAGTCGGTGATGCCATCCAGCCATCTCATTCTCTGTCGTCCCCTTCTCCTCCTGCCCCCAATCCTTCCCAGCATCAGACTCTTTTCCAGTGAGTCAGCTCGTCGCATGAGGTGGCCAAAGTATTGCAGTTTCAGCTTTAGCATGAGTCCTTCCAATGAACACCCAGGATTGATCTCCTTTAGAATGGACTGGTTGGATCTCCTTGCAGTCCAAGGGACTCTCAAGAGTCTTCTCCAGTACCACAGTTCAAAAGCATCAATTCTTCGGCACCCCAGATGTTTAAGCAGGTTTTAGAAAAGGCAGAGGCACCAGAGATCAAATTGCCAACATCCGCTGGATCATGGAGAAAGCAAGAGAGTTCCAGAAAAACATATATTTCTGCTTCATTGACTACAATGGAATATTACTCAGTAATTTGAATGCCATTTGCAGCAACATGGATGCAAGTAGAGATCATCATACTAAATGAAATAAGTCAGACAAAGACAAATATCAAATGATATTGCTTGTATATGGAATCTAAAAAAAATGGTACAAGTGAACTTATTTACAAAACAGAAATAGAGTCACAGATGTAAAAAACAAACTTATGGTTACCAGGGGTAAAGAGAGGGAGAGATAAATTGGGAGACTGGGATTGACATATACATATTACTATATATATATTCATAAAATAGACAACTATTAGTTATGACCAACCTAGATAGCATATTAAAAAGCAGAGACATTACTTTGCCAACCAATGTCCGTCTAGTCAAGGCTATGGTTTTTCCCGTGGTCATGTATGGATGTGAGAGATGGACTGTGAAGAAAGCTGATCACCGAAGAATTGATGCTTCTGAACTGTGGTGCTGGAGAAGACTCTTGAGAGTCCCTTGGACTGCAAGGAGATCCAACCAGTCCATTCTAAAGGAGATCAATCCTGGGTGTTCATTGGAAGGACTCATGCTAAAACTGAAACTCCAATACTTTGGCCACCTCATGCGACGAGTTGACTCACTTGAATAGACTCTGATGCTGGGAGGGATTGGGGGCGGGAGGAGACGGGGATGACAATGAGATGGATGGATGGCATCACCAACTCGATGGACATGAGTTTGAGTGAACTCCGGGAGTTGGTGATGGACAGGGAGGCCTGGCGTGCTGTGATTCATGGGGTCGCAAAGAGTCGGACACAACTGAGCGACTGAACTGAACTGAACTGAATGATAAGGACCCACTGTATAGCACAGGGAACTCTACTCAATACTCTGTCATGACCTATATGGGAAGAGAATCTAAAAAGAGTGGATATATGTATATGTATAACAGATTCTCTTTGCTGTACACTTGAAACTAACACAACATTGTAAATCAACTATACTCCAATAAAATTTTTTTTAAAAAAGAAGGAAAAAGAACTCAGAAATTAAACTCCAAAGGCAGTGATAGGATGTGAAAAGCAATGAGAAGCAGTGACCTTGGTAAATAGGCAAGTCAATCTACACAAGCATTAACTAGAAAAAATAGCCAGAAATTACAGATCAATATGAAGTAGACAGAAGAGGAGGAGAGTTGAGGAAAACTTCCTGAGAAAGGGAAGAGTGACAAATTGACCTGAGTTAAAGATCTAGTGACCAAAGAGGATCAGAGAGAAGGACAAATCCAGGCAGAGAGATCATCGTGAGAAAGAGCAGAGACAGTTCCCAGGGTACACGGCATTTGATAAAGTTGGATGGAAGGGTACCTCTGGAGATGGTAGGAGAAGTAAGTAGGTAGGAACCACAGCCCAAAGGGTCTGGTAAAAGGCAGATCCTCAAGGTGCGAAGCTAAAGCTAGGAATAATGGAAGAATTTTATGCAGAGAAAAGACCTGATCAGATTTGTATTTTAGAAGTGAAACTAAAATTCACTTTTGGAGGTCTGATTGGAGAGTTCAGAGGGAAGTTCAGTTCAGTTCAGTCGTTCAGTCGAGTCTGACTCTTTGCAACCCCATGAATCACAGCACACCAGGCCTCCCTGTCCATCAACAACTCCTGGAGTTCACTCAAACTCATGTCCATCGAGTCGGTGATGCCATCCAGCCATCTCATTCTCTGTCGTCCCCATCTCCTCCCACCCCCAATCCTTCCTAGCATCAGACTCTTTTCCAGTGAGTCAACTCATCGCATGAGGTGGCCAAAGCGTTGAAGTTTCAGCTTTAGCATCAGTCCTTCCAATGAACACCCAGGATTGATCTCCTTTAGAATGCACTGGTTGGATCTCCTTGCAGTCCAAGGGACTCTCAAGAGTCTTCTCCAGCACCACAGTTCAAAAGCATCAATTCTTTAGCAATCAGCTTTCTTCACAGTCCAACTCTCACATCCATATATGACCATGGGAAAGACCATAGCCTTGACTAGATGGACCTTGGTTGACAAAGTAATGTCTCTGCTTTTTAATATGCTATCTAGGTTGGTCATAACTTTCCTTCCAAGGAGTAAGCGTCTTTTAATTTCTTGGCTGCAATCACCATCTGCAGTGATTTTGGAGCCCAAAAAATATAGTCTGACACTGTTTCCACTGTTTCCCCGTCTATTTCCCATGAAGTGATGGGACCAGATGCCATGATCTTCGTTTTCTGAATGTTGAGCTTCAAGCCAAACTTTACACTCTCCTCTTTCACTTTCATCAAGAGGGAAGGAAGAGAGCAATTAGGAGACCAGTGCAGCAATCAAGGTGAGGTGGGATGAAGGTCTGAACCAAGGCAGTGGCCCTGGTGATGGAGAGGAAACTGATTCAAGAGACAGTCAGGAGGTCAAATGAATGAGAGTTGGTAACTGATAGTTGGGGGTTGGCAGGGAGTGGTAGCAGTGGTGAATCAGGAAGCAAGCTGAAATCAGGGACTGTGAACCTTCAGAAGGGGCAGGCTGGAAGCAAATTGATGGCTCAGTTTTGTTCAAGTCTAAATACCTAGGTCAGAAGCTATGAACTAGTGGGGTCAGGGGGGGACCACAGACATCAAATCTAAGTTGAAGACAAGGAGAAGTTGGGGGAGGGCTATGTAAAATTTGTCTATTCTTTTTATCCGGAAGAATACATATCCCCTCAACCCCTGCATGCACACACACTCACACACAGAGAATTTTATTGACCAGATGAATTGGGTCACGTGATATCCCTAGCTTCCCGGGAGTCTGGGAAAATAGAGAAGAAAATTGTCATAACTAGCTTAGACAAATCATGATCCCATGAATTTCTGTGAGCAAGGAAGAAAGGGGGAATGGGTGGCAAGCAGACGGTTAAAGAATGTTGGCCCCACACAATCATACTGACTGGGCTTGGGTTTGGGAACTTAGAAAGATGGACTGCAGGGAGACCAAGGCGAGCTTCCACCAAATGCCCAACTCTGAAACCTAGAGATGGAGACCAGGAGAGCCCCTACTTCCTGGTCAGCCTGTTGAGTAGGGGAGATGGGCTTCAGATCAAGGACTGATAGAAGCCAAGGGTGACTGAAAACGTACTGCCTCAATAGACAGTTCTAGGAACCAAGACAGTGCTGCATACGCAGTTGGGAAATTTGAGGAGCCCGGTTGTAGGGATTTGGGGAGGCCAGCCAGCTAGCACATGTTCAGTCGTGTCTGACTCTTTTGCGACCCATGGACTGTAGGCCGCCAGGCTTCTCTGTCCATGGAATTTTCAAGGCAAGAATACTAGAGTGGCTTGTCATACCCTCCTCCAGGGGATCTTCCCGATCCAGGGATTGAATCTGCATCTCCTACATTGGCAGGCTCTCTTGACTTCTCTGTTTTGTCACTGCTGCCACAGCCCCTCTCAGCCCTCAGCTACACCCTTCATCTGCTTCTGGTTTTTTCTTTCTCCACCCCCAGCCACTATTGTGGGGGTCACTTGCCCCTAATGGAGGCCCATCATAGTGCTCCTGCCCTCTATCCTGCTACACTCTGGGACTACACTGGATGAGTTGGGAACATTTGAATCCCTGCCACACCACCCAGGAGCTGAGATGGCTCCAAAGCCATCTTTCTGCCTACTCACGTAAAGTCACCTTTATCTCCTGCTGTGACCACACCCCCATGATGGTGCAGGGCTCGCAGTGAGGGGGCCTCCTCCCAGAAGCCGAACAGGAAGTGAAGCAAAAATCCTCTATTGCTGGCTTCCTTATATTTCCTTATATTTGGGGTCCCACTCTCCCCCTGCTCAATATGAAGCCAGCCCTGGCACCTGACTGCTTTGTTCAGCTCTTCCTGACTCGCTTCTCTCTACCTTGTCACCTGCCCTCAGAAGAGGACATGGATCTATTTGTTCTGGGTGGAGCTCATCCTCCCCTAAAGCCATAAACCTAATATCTTGGCAACAGCAATGAAGAGGGTGCAGTCATAAAGAAGTGAGGGCTGCAAGGAAGTATTACTAAAACAGTATCCCTGTGATGTGTGATACATCTGTCACCATCTGGAAGCTCTTTCTGAAGGGCTTTGCCACTGTGCAATGCCAACCAGGTACAAGATATGCCTAAACTAAAGATGCCACAGTTAACTGAACATCAGGTCAACTCCCTTCTCTCTAAATTGCATAGTGAGCAGTCTTCCAGGCTTGTCAAACTGGGGTCCAAACCAGCAAAAGGAGATTTACATGTATAGTCGGCCTATCAACTGCCCTTCTGTTCTTGGATCCATTCCTCCCCCTCCCCCTGGCTGTGTCTTGTATCCCAGGGAAATACACTTCTCAGACTCCCTTGCCCTCCTGCTTCCAGTTCAGTTTTGCCACGGAGAGTCACCAGGGGCAGGAGGAAGGGAGAAGCCAGGGTGTTTTGCCCCTTCAGTCTCCGCTTCCTGTGGCGTCTCCGGCAGCAGAGATAACCCAGCTCCTCTGTCTGTCGTGACAGCTCCCTGGGATGATTCCGCCATGGTTCAAGCTTCCCTGGATAGCCTCAGCTCCTGGTCCTCATAAACCCCCTTCTTCCTTGTGTCCACTGAGCTCTTGAAGTGGTAGCAGCTTACTTTGCTGTTGCTAACCTCTGGGTTGCTTGATATTCTGTTTGGCTTTTTCACTCTTCCATTTCCTATCCAGTGGTCCCCAGCCTTTTGGGCACCAGGGATGGGCTTTGTGGAAAATAAATTTTTCCACGGACCAGCGGTAGGGGGTGGTTTTGGGATGATTCAAGTGCATTACATTTACTGTGCGCTTTATTTCTACTATTACTACATCAGCTCCACCTCCGATCATCAGGTGTTAGATCTCAGAGGTTGGGGACCCCTGGTATAACCAGGTTCCTGAATTAATTTGAAAGACCTGCTAAACTTTCTGTTTTCTTATCCCAGCTGTGACTGATATACACATACCCACCAAACACACACACACACACACACACATATATATATATATATATATACTTCAAATAAAAAATTATGAACAGGACATGGCTGCATATCTTTTTTAAAACTCAGAAAGTTACATGTGAAGCTTGTTTGTGGCTTTTGGCGTTTGTTTCTTTCTGTGGCTTCGCAGAAAAGAACCACCACCTCCGGTGTTGCAGCTTGCCACTGGAGGTGACGCTTAGGTCACCCTCTGGTCCCACAAGTGAGAACAGTGCCCTGTATAAAAGGCCACAATTAATTTTTATTGCACATACATGTGGGGAGATACCTGCTTGGCCTCTGTGTGAGAGCCATAACTCTCTTAAATTGATGTGTCAGCGAACTAAAACTCAATATTTTTTTTCACACAGTATATTTTACAGTCAGAGGCCCTTCCCTAATCGGAATAAAGCAATTTGGCTCTCTGTCATCGCTCACTGAAAACATATGAGCTGGTTGGCATTTCTAGCAGCCCAGATTTATCAGGGTCTCTGATCGAGTGCACAGGAGGTTCAGGGCTGTGGCATGGACAAAAGTGGATTTTTTATGACAGCACCGTGCTGCATCCCTGCGTAGCTAGATTTATCCCTTCATTTCAGAAATATTTGTACTGTCTTGAGTCCCAAATCTACCTCAGACTGAAAAGATTCCACACAGTTTGCATGAGGGCTTGGGGTCATTCTTTCTGTACCTTATAAACTCTAATTTCCAGTCTATAAAAAAAAAAAGTTCCCAGGTTGCCCTCTTCAGCATCATGGGATTCTGGAAGTTCCAGCTCTGAAATGCTGTCTCCTGCATGACAGCTGTCTGCAGCATGAGAGGAGGCCTCGGAAAGGACTTTAGGAGACCTGGGGCCAAGGCTTTTGCTCACCAGGACTTGTAAATCCGTAGCAGAACAGAGCAAACTCCCACACCAGTGTGACTGCCATCCTCACAGTAGCTGTAGCAGATGGTGACAGTGTCCTCTTGAACTCCTTGTACTGTTGTTGCTGAGCACCCCTCTGCCTTCATTGTGTCTTTGGTCCTGGCTGCCTACACCTGCTCTCCTTAGAAGGCTGTGCTCAGGCAACTGGAACCACTCTGCCCAAACTCATGGAGAGCCAGATATGCTTAGGACTTTACATCCTCCTGGGATGGCTCTTAGCTAATGACTGATGGGTGAGGGAATATGAAAACCCAGTTCCCTGGCTTGAAGTCCCACAGGATGTGACGTATGGCACACACTCCAGCACTCCCTGCTAGGGTCAGGCTGAGGCTGGGACTTTTCCCAACATGGAACCCTTACTTGGCTTCCTTCCCCTCTCATCCTGCTTCTCCCACTCCCTTCCTGCCCTCTGTAGGGTGTATTTCCTTAATCTCTCACACCTGACTCCTCATTGCACGGTCTGTTTCCCAGGATCTCAACCTTAAGCAGAAAGTGTGTTAAAAGTTCCTTATTCCAATCATAGATCTGATGCTAGAACATACTTTCCAAGTGCTTATCATGTATCTGCTTGGTTACTTCCAGAAATGGGCAACTCCCCGTCACCTAGGGTAGAAAACCCATGGTGCAGGTAACTCTATACATTAGAGAATCATTGAACATAATAGCAGGGAGGAGCCTTGGAGGTCATCTAGACTAACTTGTCTATCTTGATATGAGCATGTTGTTGATGGCTTGGCCCATGTTCCTGAAGTCTTGGACAATCTTAGGCATGCTAACAGCTTCCTACCTTGAGTACAGAACAAACTCACATCTTGGGTACAACCCAGAAAGGCAGGTAAGTTGATGCCCAAGAGGGGAACCCTTGAAAGTGGGAAATGGGAGCTGGTGCAACAGTGTCATAGCCTTCCCATTCTCCAGGGAGGAGATTCCTGGAGGAGTTATGAACCACATGTTGTCTCGCATGGTCCATCACGGGATCAAGCCCTAGTTGCCATGAGTAGTAATCTGCTCATGAACTCACATCTAGTAACTCCTCATCCTTCCCTCTACCACTCTCCCCACTCCCTCACTGGTGCTTCTTAATACCACCTCACAAATAAATGACCGGCACCCAAGTCCTCCACTCAGCATCTGTTTTGAGGGAATCCAAACTGAGACAGGGACCCAGAGAAGCTAAAGAACTTTTGCTTCTTGTCCCTGGAAGGTCCTTCTTCCCACTAAGTGACCTTCCTATCCCTGAAGATTCACTGATTTGGCAGAGCCCATTCAGTAAATGCTTATGGGTCTCAGTGCTTTGAGTTCCAGGCCATGGACTGGATTCCATGACACATGCATTCATTTTGGTTAAAATGTATACATTCTGGTTAAATATATGCATTCACTTTGGTTAAGATACATATATATAGAGAGAGCAAATATATATGTGTGTGTGTGTGTATATATATATATATATATAGAGAGAGAGAGAGAGAGAGAAAGTTGTATTACTTGCAACTTTACTCAATATATACTTTCTATAACTCATTTGCACAAACACACAGTACCGTATTTCTGTTTATATCATGTATTTTCTCTCAGGAAGGATTTTATACACTATGTGTTGGATCATTGTGTTGGTTCAGGTTACTTGTATCACTAATGAAGGGGTAAGTCAGACCTCCTGGTTGTCAAATCCGCAAACATTAGCCACTGTGGCCACAGAGAGCCTTACTGGGCTCCCCTGAGAGGTCAACAGAGAGCCTTCCAGGCAAAGTCTCTCTGCTTGATGCCATATGGCTTTGACACTAATCCCCATGTACCCTTGTGTCAAACCCCTGAATCTGGGGAGCAGGGCTGGGCTGTGGCAAGTCATAGGGTTATAGCCCACACTAACACATGCCCATGTGTCATCCTTTCCTCTGCCCTGTCCGTTTCCTGTCATGGTTCCCTGGGTGTGGAAAGGGCCCCCTTTATGACACCAGCCCATGGGAGAATTCTGAAAAGGCTGCATCCCAAGGTAAGGTCAAAAGCCCCTCATTATGCACATCCAAAGCCCTCTAACCTCCCGGCCAAGCACAGTCAAAAGCTACCTGTCTACACTTGGGTCCAATAATGTCCTGGCCTTTCACCCATCCTCATCTTCCCCAGAGGATAGAGGGAGGAGAGGGAAGACTTGAGCTCCCCCTAGAGGCCACATGTTTTGACTTACAGTTTCCTCATCAAGTGTTGGGCGATCCTGAAGAATAAAGATACTTAACTATTAGAGAACAGAGTTATACAGGGGTTACTTATTGGTAATATATACAATATATACCTCAGAATTACGTATCTGAAATTAGCATGATCAAAAACAAAGTATGAACTCTATTATCTGTGTGATGCTTAGAATTAGTTTCTCAGTAAATACTACCACAGTTTCATTCTTGAATAGCAAAAACACATATGATGATAAATTGGAAATAAAATAATCTGAATGGCTACTTAATAAAGAACTAAAGAACAACACTGCATACCTTATCTCCTACTGCTTGAGACACATGTAAATGGGATATGACCATCTTTACTTAGAAACAAGATTGAGATAGAGACAGAGGACTTTACTATTCCCTGTGATCAGCACAAGGCCAACAAGTGCTTCTATGCAGGTAACACAGCTAGAGAAACAAACCTGAAAATCACTGCGGATGGTGACTGCAGCCATGAAATTAAAAGACGCCTGCTCCTTGGAAGAAAAGCTCTGACCAACCTAGACAGCGTGTTAAAAAGCAGAGACATTAGGTCAGTCTAGTCAAAGCTATGGTTTTCCCAGTAGTCATGTATGAATGTGAGTTAGACCATAAAGAAGGCTGAGTGATGAAGAATTGATGGTTTTGAACTGTAGTGCTGGAGAAGATTCTTGAGAGTCCCTTGGGCTGAAAGGAGATCAAACCAGTCAATCCTAGAGGAAATCAGTGCTGAATATTCATTGGAAGGACTGATGCTGAAGCTGAAACTCCAATACTTTGGCCACCTGGTGAGAAGGACTGACTCACTGGAAAAGACCCTGATGCTGGGAAAGATTGAAGAAGGCAGGAAGAGAAGGGGATGACAGTGGATGAGATGGTTGGATGGCATCACCAACTTGATGGACGTGAGTTTGAGTAAACTCATGGAGTTGGTGATGGACAGGGAAGTCTGGTGTGCTGCAGTACATGGGGTCACAAAGTCGGACACAACTGAGCAACTGAACTGAACTGAACCTACTGCTGGGAATCAGCAACTGACAAGGGACAGCTGATTAACAAATATTTATTAAACCAGTTGCTTTGCTATTTCTTATGTACTTATCTCTCTACATCTCTTGCCTGGGAAGACTCCCTCCCCCAACCTCCACCAACCACCCAAGGAGAGCTCTCATGTTTTCTAAAACAGAAGTGAAGATGGTCCATATGAAAACAGGAACCAGGTCTGAGTAGAACAGATGAGCACCTTCAGCCACGGGGTGCTGTGTAGTCCTGGGACTATAACAGAGAGGGACCCTCAGAGGGACCCATTTTTCTTTACTGCTGGAGCGAAGGGTGGGGCATGAAAACTGTGAGCACAGAAATGTCCAGGCCAAGATAGGGACTCTGAATGTCTTCTCCAGGGGAGTCTAAATGGTGTTCCATCATGGTCAACCCAGCCCCAGACCAAGCAGGTACTAGAGTCTGGGGGGATTCCCTTCCCAGGAGGAGTCTCCTGGGGTAGAGATGATCTTCTCAGAGAAGAACATTAGAGGCAGGAAAGTAGGCTGACACTGAAACATTTGCTGCAGATCAAACAGTGGGGCTGGAAAAATGGTCCTCATTTCCTTGACACCAGACTAGAGGGGGTTCAAGAGTCATGGGAGGAGAGGAAGTGAAGGTAGCAAGCAAAGACAACTTTGTGAAGGAGTTTTACTATAAAGGGGAAGGGAGAAATGGGAGAGAGTTGGAGAGGTGTGCATCAGGGAGGTTTTATTTATTTTTGATAGCAGGTATTACAACATGTTTTTATGCTGATGGAAATGATTCAGAATGGAGAGAAATATGGGAGAAGCAGGAGCGAGAGAGAGGACCTGATGGCAGGAGCAAAGCCTTGAGTGAGGAACAGGGGATGGGATACAGTTCACATGTGGAGGAGTTGGTCTTGGGTAGAAGAACTCACAGTTCGTTCATTTTATCAGGGGAAAAAAAAGGCAGAATCGTGAGTACAAATGCAGGAAGGTAGACAGATACAGTAGTGGGCAGTAGGAAAGCGCTCCCCTGATTGCTTCTCTCTCAGAGTACTAAGAAACAAGGTCATCAGCTGAGAAGGAGGACAAGAGAGGAATTTCTAGGGTTTTGAGGCCAGATGAAAAAGTATGAAATAGTCGTTGTAGGGAAAGAGGAGAACGAATTGATTGGGGAAAACTGGGTATGACTGTCTGGCTGTACTGAAGCCCCACTTGCGGTCTGCTGTTGTAAATTTCAAGTGAGACCAGTCAGCAATGGTTGAAAGTTTTTCACCAGCCACCTTTGGCTGTTTAGGAGCTGGGATGGAAGAGGTGGCAGGCTGGAATTAAACAAGGCTGAGCTAGCTGGCTTAGCAAAGTTGAGCAAAATGAAGGAGCTGAGGGAATGTAGAAGGAGTTGACAGTGTGTACAAGGAGTGGTACGTACAATGAAGTCTGGACTCTAATAAAAATGGTGGAGATGGAGGTGAGTAGCAGTGAAAAGTTGGCACAGTCACAGGACTGGGGGGACCTAAGGGGGCCTAAGGCTGGTTGGAGTTAGAACACTAGAGAGGGTAAGTTGGGATGATAGGAGATGGGAATGTGGGAAGCTGGAAACAACCATTAGGGAATGGAGCCATCCTTGGTAATTAGACCTTGGCAATGGCCGAGACAAAGGTGGTAAAACCACAGGAAGTGAGGCTGTCAAGGAAACAAGAGACCAGAAGGTTGGAAGGACTCTCCTTGCATATGTTGAAATGACCAAGAATTAATTCATGTCAGTGTATGGCAAAACCAACCAATATAATATTGTAAAATAATTTGCCTCCAATAAAATATAAATTAATTACTTAAAAAAAAAAAAAGAAAGTCATAGTGGTGGAGTGTAACACAGTGATCCTGGTGGTAAAGTCTTCAGTGAAAGTATAGGGTGAAGGTGGTGGGTATCTGGTCAAATGATAGAAGGTTACTACAACCATAAGAATGGCCCTCTCAGACCTCTGACTGTGGCCCATGCCACTGACCTATGGCCCCCACTACTGTGCTTTGAAATCCATCACTTTGCTGAAGCCCCGCCTCACATGGGTGTTCCGAGTCGGCGGCCAGAGCAACACAGGGATATGAAAGCAAAAACACTCCTGGGAGATAGTGCTTTGGCTCCAAAGCTCCCCATCAGCTTAGCCAAAACTTTTTCCAGGCACGCAGTTAAGTCTAAGACTTTTCCTCCTCCACCTTCCTTTTTTTTCTGCAGGGTTAGCCCCGCATCCTTTGCCTCCTCCAGCTCCCTCTCTGTTTTTTCCCTCAAAGTTGGTTTCTCCGATCAGTCTCTCACACACATAGTCTTGTCTTGGTGTTAGCTTCTCAGAAGACCTGAGCTAGCACGGAGAAGAAATGGGGTGTGTGGTTTACAATTTCTTCCAAGAGTCTGGGTTCTTTCAGAGAGGAAGGGACAAATAATCCAGAAGTAACAATAAGGAGTAGGAAAATACTTATCACTCCCCCAGCCCCAGAGATTCATGAGGTTTAGGTATGGCAGGATGGTGAGAAAATGCCACCCCTCTCCTGGGTTCAGGATTCAGACAGAATTCAGGTAAGCATAAAGGGAGAGGAACCTTCTGATAATCCCTGACCTGGCCACCTAGCCTGATGACACTGATGCTGTCCTGTCCCCTGGGATTCTAACCTGGTGCCCAGATTAGCTCAGCACCCTGTGAAGCCTCTGGGTCATCATGTTGACTCTTCCTTCCTCTTCCAGGCACTTGAATCAGCCAGCAGGATTAGAGTCCTACCCAGGACCCTGCTCTTATTTTTGGTTAGCTCTTTTCTTGTTTCTTCTCCCTTCACCCAGAACAAAACTCTATGCTAAAGTCAAGGGCATGGATCTGGGACCTGACCAGCTTGTTTGCCTTTTGCTACTTCCTGTTCTTCTCTGGGAAGAAGTCTGTCTCTGGGCTTTCAAATGGTGGGGGTTTTCACCAATGACAGGTGTTCAGGAAACATCTTCCCAGCCCCTAAGCATTTAAACAACTTTGGAAGTCCTTGCTATGAAAGTGAAAGTATTTGTTGCTCAGTTGTGTCTGACTCTTCAAGGCCCCATGGACTGTAGCCCACCAGGCTCCTCTATCCATGGGGATTCTCCAGGCAAGAATACTGGAGAGGGCTGTCATGCCCTCCTCCAGGGCATCTTCCCAACTCAGGGATCGAACCTCGGTCTCCCGCATTGCAGGCAGATTCTGATTTAACCAACTTCAGAAGTCCTTGCTGAGACCCGCCAAGAAAGTTCTTAAAGTAAGACAAGGCTGCAGTGCCCAAAGGACACCGCCTGGGCCTTTAGATGGCTTTTGCAGGGTAGCTGGGCAGTTCCTCAAGTAACTATTCCAGCACCTCCTGGGGGCCGAGTGCTGCCAACGGATCCAGAGGCTGGCCGGCTTGAGTCTGCATGAGTCCTGCTCCTGTGCTAGTATCTTAGTCTCTTTCTACTCTCACCAGCCCTGCCAGCCTTCCCACATTGTCCTCATCCATTCCTATCCACTGGCCTGGCAGTCACCTCATCCAGTGTCTTTGTTTTCTTTGCCTTTTTTAAAGAAAAAAATATTTATTTAGGCTGTGTTGGGTCTTCACTGCTTTTCTTGGGTTGTCTCTAGTTGTGGCAAGTAGCGGCTACTCTTTAGTTGTGGTTCTCGGACTTCTCATTGTGGTGGCTTCTCTTGTGGCAGAGCACAGGCTCAGGAGTTGTGGCACATGAACTTAGTTGCCAACCCCCACCCCCGCAGCATGTGGAATCTTCCCAGATCAGGGATGGAACTCATGTCCCCTGTATTGGTAGGCAGATTCTTATCCACTGCACCACCAGGGAAGCCCTTGTTTGGCTTTAAGGCAGTCATTGCTGATGCCTCACACCACCCTGGTTCACTCCTAAGGTCCCCTGCAACTGGGCTTGTCAGTTCCTGTTCATTCTCACTACATTCCACCTCAAGCATCTGCCTCTCTCTTCTTCTCTCTCTTGAGAATTTCACTAGCATCAAAGGAGCTCGCTCAGCCTTAAATAAGGACAGCCCAGAAGGGCAGGAGATTTAATGCCCTCATAGGGGCAATCTTTAATAAGTTGGAGATCAGAGTTGGTGGATAACATATTCCAGCTTCCTCAGTGGGACAATTCTAAGGGATCCTGTCAGAAAACTAAGATCATGGCATCCAGTCCCATCACTTCATGGCAAGTAGATGGGGAAACAGTGGAAACAGTGGTTGACTTTATTTTTCTGGGCTCCAAAATCACTGCAGATGGTGACTGTAGCCATGAAATTAAAAGACGCTTACTCCTTGGAAGGAAAGTTATGACCAACCTAGACAACATATTAAAAAGCAGAGACATTACTTTGTCAACAAAGGTCTGTCTAGTCAAGGCTATGGTTTCTCCAGTGGCCCTATATGGATGTGAGAGTTGGACTATAAAGAAAGCTGAGTGCAGAAGAATTGATGCTTTTGAACTGTGATGTTGGAGAAGACTCTGGAGAGTCCCTTGGACTGCAAGGAGATCCAACCAGTTCATCCTAAAGGAAATCAGTCCTGGGTGTTCATTGGAAGGACTGATGTTGAAGCTGAAACTCCAATACTTTGGCCACCTGATGCCAAGAGCTGACTCATTGGAAAAGACCCTGATGCTGGGAAGGATTGAGGGCAGGAGGAGAAGGGGACGACAGAAGATGAGATGGCTGGATGGCATCACTGACTCAATGGACATGGGTTTGGGTGGACTCCGGGAGTTGGTGATAGACAGGGAGGCCTGGCATGTTGCAGTTCATGGGGTCGCAAAGAGTCGGACACGACTGAGCAACTAAACTGAACTGAACTGAGTAAGTTGAATGATCCCCTCCCCCCTCAAGAGATATTCAAGTGGAACCTGTGAGTGTGTCCTTGTTTGGAAAAAAAGGTCTTTGCAGACATGGTTAAGGATCTTGAGGTTAAATCATCCTGGATTAGGGTGGATCTTAAATCTAATGACAAGAGATGTCAGATGGAGAAGGTGACGTGAAGACAGAGGCAGAGATTGGTATGATGTACCTATAAGCCAAGGAGTCCTGGCAAACCACCAGGGGCTGGTAGGGACTCATGGAACATATTCTTCCTCAGAGACTTCAGAAGGAACCATTCCTATTGACACCTCGATTTCAGACTTGTGGCTCCCAGAATTATGAGAGAATAAATCTCTGTTGTTTTAACCTAATAAATTTGTTATTTATTATAGCAGCCTCAGGAAACTAATATAGGTTTTTACACAGTTTCTCAGAGAGTTCCCAGGGATTTGCGTTCCAGTTACCCACAAGGACTCCTTAATATATCCTTCACTGGCCTCTTTTTCCTGTCTCCCTTTTCCTGCTCCCTCATTTGAGCTATGTGAGATCTGCATTCAAGTCCTCGCCTAAGGTCTGCTTTTGGGAGAACCAAAAATAAGACATGAATATTGAAGAAACTGCTTCTGCCAGTAACTCCAGATATGACCAGTAATATTATGACTAAAGTTTGCTGCCCTCTTTGAAAACCCATTAATGCTGGATTAGCTGTGCCTCTGGTGTAGTGGGATCATGCAGAATTCCCATAAATGCTATATCACTAGGTTAACTCACCCTGCCCCTCTTCTTCTGTCTATGCCACCTCTCCTCTTCTTCCTCCTTCTTTCATGCTGCTTGGTTTCTTTCAGTCGGTAGTGTTTGATTCATTCACTCCTTCTATACAACTAGAGGGAGGATTCATCTATCCCTTAGAAACCAAAACGTTGAGACAGGAAAGGTTTGGCTTCTACTTATGTTCTGAGAAACACCATTTCCTCAGGAAACAAACAACCTTACCTCTTTTCCATGGTACCTCTAGTTCTTTTACCGCTAAAGCATCTCAAAGCTATGATGGTTCAAAAGCAATCCATGATCTCAGGCTTTTAAGCCTGAACTGTTTATTCCATCTATTCCATCAAGGTCACACTGAGACCTCCCCAAATTGAGTGCCCTCCCCTCTGGGTCTATTTGACCTTTGAATTGCAGCCATGTCCACCACTGGAACAGGCTGCTACTGACAGGGTCATGGGTGGGACAAATGTGCGTGTTCCTCTTCATGCATTTGAGGCTGACTTTGAGCACATTTGAAAGCAGTGGGATTTGGGCATCAGTCGCTGACCTTCATTATTTGAGCCGCCTGCTCTTCTCTGTCAGAACTCATTGTAGATATTTAAAGTGAACTGTTAGTTTCACATAAAAGTGTAGGAAAGTTTACAGTCAGAGAGTAGTCCAAAGTCTATTCATTTATCACCTGCCATCTATTTTCTAGTTCGGGTGAGAAAGATGTATTTTTTCCTGCTTTTATTTTGATTTGTTTCCATTCTAGTTCAAAGTTTTAACTCATTCATCTAGTCTGATGCCATTTTGTTTTCCCACATGTTGAATTTTTGACTCGGAGAGAGAGAGAGAGAGAAAAAAAAAAAACCTGGGTACAAAAGTAGAGAAAGAATCTTGGATATTTAAAAATAAAAACTGGAAGGGATCTAAAAGATAACCCAAGCACTTTCCTTTATAGGTGAAGAAACTGATGCTCAGAGAGGAAAAATGACTTCCCCAAGGTCAAATGACTAACCATAAAGGGAGTTGCAAAACTTGGAGGAGAAATGCAACCCTACAGGTCATGGTACTTCCATGACTAAGTGAGCTGGAAGTTGAAAACTGATGCTTTCCCAGTATCTCCAACTGCCCAGGCCAAGGCTGCTGTCTCTTGTCCAAGTCAGGTTTATTACTTCCTTCTTTCAACTGTGCTGAAAACATCTCTTCTTGTGTTCTCATCTCTTAACAGAGTCATTATTCAATTCAATAAGGAGCTCAGTTTTTGTCGTCTGCAAGTTCCCCTTGTAAAACATGAAGTAGTCAATATTTTTTTTTTAAATCCTGTATTAGATAAACCTACCAATAACTGAACATTTTTCCTTAGAATTTCCCCAGAATGATTTAACTCTTTTTGCCCAGTGTGGGGACAATGACTCACAGTGGATATTCCCTCACCAATGCCCCTGTTCACACTGAGGCCAGAACAAAGGTTTTCTTCTAGCCTAAAACAGGGAGGTGCCATCCATTTGTTAAAATGAAATAAATGTTCTTTGCAGCTTGGGCTCCCTGGCAGTAGACAAGCTAAATAAATGCGGAATTGCTCTTTTTTCTCCAATTCTATGGTTTCAGACAGAATACAATATCTATCCATTGTCTAACACAGCCCATTAGCCACCTGGCTGACAGACAATAATCTTAAATGGACACTTTGAAGATGGGTCAGCCCATGGCTTTTTTCTCATAGGTTTCAATCTTAATAGAAAACTATACTTAGCATTTATGGAACCTTGTCAATCAAAAGTCAAGGGCTGTACTGAGTCACAAGACTCTTTTGCTAAGAGGAAAAGTTGCATTTGGATGTTGTTATTTTTATTATCATTATCAATATTATTTTCGGGAATGCAGTATGATGAGCAACCCAATTTTTTTTTAGCATTGACTCATGTTTTAATTAAAAGCCTATGAAAATTACCAGCTATGCAAGCTTTGAGCCTCACTTCTCTCCTCTATAAAAAGTGAACAATAATATCCACCTGGAAGAGTTATGAGGTTTAAACAAGAGAGCATTTGTAAAATGATTACCTGATACAGAAGCAGTGTTTCTCAAAGATAAGATCTTTTTTTATGAAGCATATAATTATTCTGATAGTCAGTTTTGCCTTCTTCCCACAAAATCCAAGGATGGTCCCTAGACAACCACAGCAAACAACGCAAGGTTTTTCTCATAACAGGAGGACAATGAATTTTGTTGAATAAACTGAAATGAAGCTTGATGTAACATCTTTCCCTAGATTGGGGTATAGAACTGTCTCACTATTGAAGGTCACTGACCCACAAAAATCAATCAAGGGCTCTGAACTGCAATATAAATTAGCATTCTTTTAGAGAAAGACACAGGAAGGACTGAATTCATATCATTTCACAAATCAAGAAAAGGTGGCTGTGCTCCCAGTCCAGCTGAGTAAGCTCCTACTGGACTAAACTTCCCATAGCTGACAGCTATAAACTCTGGGAAAAAAAACACACACAAAAACCCCCAGCTATCTGAAGGCTCTGGAAAGTGAGCAAAAATAAGAAAATGCTGCTGGGAAGTCAAACTTGGGAATCAGGGGAAAATACGGAATGAACTTCTGCTCTTTACAGCTGTTAGTCTGAGATGAGGCTGTAGTCAATATTGCAAGGGGCTACTAAAACTCTTATAGAAAATTCAGTTTTGGGAATTCCCTGGCTGTCCAGTGGTTAGGACTCAGCACTTTCATTGATATGGTCCAATTTCAATCCCTGGTAAGGGAACTAAGATCCTGCAAGCCATGTGGCATGGTATGGCAAAAAAAAAAAAAGAAGAAAATTGAGTTTTTCTAGCTTGAAATATTCAGGGCAATTCATACCCATAGCCACTAGAGTGTGAGAGAAAAATCCTATAAAGAAGTTATAGGGAGAAGAGAAAGTCTATATTCTATTCATCCAAACCTCCAGCTGATCCCTGAACCACATACACAGGGAAGACCCAAAGTACTCCAGCTAAGGACAAAATAATTATATTGAGATCTGAAATACCACTTATGAGATAGAGTTTGCAGTTTAAGTCCAGCCAATTTAATTGCTTGCTTAAAAAGAGAAGTACTCTTTGGAGGAATATAACAGAATCCAGAGTCCTAATAACATTCAGAATGTCCAGGATATAACATAGAATTATTTGATCTGTGAAGAACCAAAAATGTCACCCATTCTCAAGAAGAAAGACAATCAGTGAAGACTAACCTCAAGGCAACCCAGATATTAGAATTAGCAAACAGGGATTTTAAACTTGCCATTATAATTATGCTCAGTGACTTAAAGGAAAATACACTTACAATAAACAAATAGAAAATCTTAGCATAGAATCTATGAAAAACAAAAATTATAGAACTAAAATACACACTATCTAAAATAAAAGTTAAGGAAAAGAAATAAAACTTTATTTAAAAACTATTTCTAACACATATGCTTCATATTATGTTATTTAAGGCAAAGTTAGAATGAACAGAAGAAAGAAAAAGAGAAGGGAAGAAAAGATAGAAGGATAGAGAAGAAAGTAAGAAAAGAGTTATGACTAGAATAGCCTCCAGAAGAAAGAAAATATTCATAAAGCATGGAGAGAGGGGACAGACTGAAGCTGAGTGAAGGAACTATAGGAAGAGAGACTAGAGAAGAATAATAAAATCTTAAGTCTTATAAACTATGTGTTTAAGTTGCTCTTCATTCGGAATGAGATGAAGAGGTTTATAAAAGACCTGAATATATAATTTTTAATTACCTTTAAAATGTCAATTACTGTTTAATAAATTGTTGCACAAACTTACAGAGATGCCACTCTTAATCATTTCCTTGGCTTCAATAGTTAAACCTTAAGACACAGTCACCCAAGTGGAGGTTAGATTCTTTATCTTCACCTTATACAAACCACAGAGCACTCAGGTCACATCTATCACCTGTGACAACTGTCTAACTAAGGAAACTCCAGCAAGATGGGTCCTTAGAAATAACTCCTTCTCGCTATTATGAGTGGAACTGGAAAGGGACTGCATATCTAAGGGATTGTCAGGGTTGCTTGGGAGTCTGAGAGGAAGCCCTGTCTAATGTAAAATCAACTTAGATCTTGTGTATTTTCTGAGCTCCAATTCTCTTGGCACAGACTGCCAACGAAGCCCATCATGGTGCAACTTTTAGTTTAATAGGGGACTCTACTAAATAGAAAAACCCTTAAAGACTTAAAGATACTAATTTTTAATGGTAGAAATCCAGGAGAGATAATTTTGATTGAGAAAGAAAAGACTTCTTAGAGAAGACAGTCCCTGTTTCCTGAAGCTGGAGGTCAAGTTGGAAGATGACCAAGTGACCCAAAGCCATTGATAAACCACTGTCCAGCTGTGGGCTATAGTTTGATTTTATAAGACTACTAAGGCCACACGTAATGAAAGCCAACATGGCAATTTCTAACTCTTCTATCATAATATCATTTTTCATAAACAGACATTAGATTGACATTGCTAAATCTTTTCTTTTCCATTCTATTAAGCACCCCCACCCCTACCAAATATGAGTGTTTTCATGATTTCATCCATCTATGACAATATCGCTCTTTTTTTCTGCATTGGTTGTGCTGTTTCTGTAAAATGTTTTTGATCACAGGCCATCCCTTATTTGCTTTAGAGAAATGATAGGAATTAGTCTGTAATATAACTAATGAGATAAACAGTTAATAGGAATTTCAGTATCATACAACAGCAGTCCCCAACCTTTTTGGCACCAGGGACCAGTTTCTTGAAAGACAATTTTTCCACGGACTGCGGTGGGGATGGTTTCAGGATGATTCTCATAAAGAGCGCACAACCTAGGTCCCTCGCATGCACAGTTCACAGTAGGGTTTGAGCTCCTGTGAGAATCTAATGCTGCTGCTGATCTGACCGGAAGCAGAGCTCAGGTGCTAATTCAAGCAATGAGGAGTGGCTGTAAATACAGATGAGGCTTCACTCACTCACCTCCTGCTGTGTGGCCTGGTACCAGTTTATGGCCTGGGGACTGGGGACTCCTGTCATTCAAGATCAATAAAAATAAAGGGAGCTGATGGTCTACATTTATTTACTAAACTGTGCTTGTTCAGAACCATGAATTCAGGAAAGGTTCCATGATAAAGAAAGAAAACAATAACAGTTGGCCTTGGTATAAAAGCTCTTTGTGTACAAAGCAGATGCAGATCTGTAAACAACGCAAGCCTCTTTCCATGGATGTCTTGGATGAATTTAGATCATGCTTTGCTTTGTTTTTCAACAAAACAATTTTAGCATTTTGAGAGAATTCATCATTTTCATCAATAAGAGGAGACTGAGTTATGGGGTACATGAAGTTGTGTTGGATACTCAAGATATTGAATATTTCTGATGGAAAAAAGAAAATTAGGAGTTTCTCTTAGCAGATCAATAAATCAAAAAATATTTTCATTAGAATTCACTGTGTTCCAAGCTGTGTGGGGATATAAATAAATCCAGTGTAACTTTTACTGTTAGATAAGTCATACCAGTGCTATACACTCTTGTCAAAGATAGCACTGTAGATACAGTAGCATGTTCTGATGTGAAGCCAACTCTTTTCTGGGACCAATATGAGCATTTCTGCCCTATGCTTTTTTAACAGTTTCACTGAGATATGATTTACATGCCATCACATATTTACATATATCATCATATATTTATCTTTGTGTAACTACCATCATTATCTAATTTTAGAATGTTTTTATCACTCCAGAAGAAGCCCCATATCACTAGTGGTCGCTGCCTATTACCCCCGTTCTTCAGCATCTGGCAATCACTAATCTTTCTATCTCTGTACACCTGACTATTTTGGACATTTCATATCAACAGAATCATACAATATGTAACATTTTGTGACAGGTTTCTATCACTTAGCATAATATTTTTGCAGTTCATCCACGTTGTAGCATTCCTTTTTGTGGCTAAATAATATTCCACTGTATGGATATACCACAGTTTGTTTATCCATTCATCATTTGATGAATAGTTGGGTTGTTCCTACTTTGGAGATTTTATGAATAATTGTGGTATGAGTGTATGTGTGCAGGTTTTTGTGAACATGTGTTTTCATGTCTCTTGAGTATATACCTACGAGTAGAATGACTAGTTCACATGGTAACTCTGTTTAAATTTTTGAGGAATTTTTAAACTGCTCTCCAAAATGACTACATATCAGTGATATATGAGGGTTCCAATTTCTTCACACCCTTTCCAACCTTTGCTATTACCTGTGGGCTTTTTAAAAAATTATTCAAGCTATCCTAGTGGATGTGACATGGCATCTCATGTGGTTTCCCTATACTTTTAAGTATAGTTACTATGAAGATTCTTGGGCCATCAGCCCCCTAAAGGTTTTTGCTTTTACTGTGCCCCTGAGTTCACCCTTCTCTTGTAGCAAATCTAAGGAAGAAACCATTTATCTATTCATTCATCTAATGTTTACTGAACATCAACTGTGCCAGCCACTGGAGACAAAATGAGAAAAACACAGCTCTGATCCTCATAAAGGTCAGAGTCAACAGGGCATATGGCAGTCTGCACAAGGGGTACATGACAGTGTGGAGAGTGCAGTGAAGGAAAAATGCAGAGTCCCTTTTGTGGGCTAGTAGAGGATGGTGGGAGTGAAGATAGAGGAATAGAGTGAGTAGGAAGGTCATAAAAGGCCCTGTGAGCCAGGTTAAGAAGTTTGGACTTTAAGAATATTTATAAAGCTTCTTCTAAAAGGAGGAGTGGCTTGATCATATTTCAGTTTTAGATAATCATCCTAATTGAAGCAGAAAACTAAAGGAGAAAGAATACCATGATGGTAAGGGTGACTAGCTCCTATGATAACCCAATTTCTAGAGTATAAGGGAGGACATCTGGGTCCTGTGCTCTTGACCTCATGGCTGAGACTCTTAATTCTGACATGAATTTCTTCTATAACCTCTTCTACTTTCCTTGAAGTAGTGACTCTCAAAGTATGGTCCTTGGACTAGAATCATCTGTGAGCTTGTTAGAAATTCAAATTTATTCAGTGAAAAATTCTGGGAGTGGGCCCAGCAATCTGTGTTTCACCAAACCCTCCAAGAGATTCAAATAAACATTTAAGTTTGAGAACCAGAGGTAACTTAAGTGGGTTTCCATTCCTTGCAATTAATCCACTAATAAAAGGCAAAGTATTTCAACATAAAGAGACACGACATACATTTCATTGCTTAGGGCTTAGACTAGGAGTCAGCAAACTATGGCCCATGGGCCAAATCCTATCAGCTCCCGTTTTTGTAAATGAAGTTTTATTGGAATACAACTGTGCTATTTGTTTTAGTATTGTCTAGAGTCCCTTGGACTGCAAGGAGATCCAGCCAGTCCATTCTAGAGGAGATCAGTCCTGGGTGTTCATTGGAGGGACTGATACTAAAGCTGAAACTGCAATACTTTGGCCACCTCATGCGACGAGTTGACTCACTGGAAAAGAGTCTGATGCTGGGAGGGATTGGGGGCGGGAGGAGAAGGGGACGACAGAGAATGAGATGGCTGGATGGCATCACCGACTCGATGGACATGAGTTTGAGTGAACTCCGGGAGTTGGTGATGGACAGGGAGGCCTGGCGTGCTGTGATTCATGGGGTCGCGGAGAGTCGGACACGACTGAGCGACTGAACTGAACTGAACTGAACTGAATGGCTGCTTTTGCACTGCAGTAGAAGAGCTGAGTGGTTGTGACAGAGACTACATAGCCCACAGTGTGGAAAATATTTACAATATGACCTTTTACAGAAAAAGTCTGTCAACCCCTGCTCTAAACTAATTGCACAATGCAGGGACATTCTGAAGAAGGAGATGTTACAAGGGAATGCCAGAGTCCAGATGATCAAACACAAATTTAGGGGATAATAAAAGCTAACATCTCCAAGTATATGATATTGGAAGACATGTCTCAGTGAGCAGGAGTAGTTGGGACCGTATTAAATCAAAGCTTAAATCTTCATGAAAGACCTCAGGGACCATGAGACCTGGGGTCTATAACATAATTACTGAAATTTCCATGCAAGGGAAGTTGACTGTGGTATGAGGGTCATCTGCCTATGAGGTCATGACATCTGGACAGTTTCATCAGAGGACTGACGGGATTATAGCCCAGTCAGTCATACCACAGGAGGACCAGACAACTTAGCATGGCCTCCTTTGTCATTATATTCATTAGAAGGACTGATGCTGAAGCTCTAATATTTTGGCTACCCGATGTGAAGAGCTGACTCATTGGAAAAAATCCTGATGCTGAGAAGATTGAAGACAGGAGTAGAAGGGGGTGGCAGAGGATGAGATGGCTGGATGGCATCATCGATTCAATGGGCATGAATTTGAGCAAACTCTGAGAGATGGTGATGGACAGGGAAGCCTGGCATGCTGCAGTCCATGGGGTCACAGAGAGTTGGACATGACTTAGTGACTAAACAATAGCAACAACCTTTGTCATTGATATGTCCAAGCTCCTCAGATCTGGTGTTATCATTCTCTTTCAGTTCAGTTCAGTTCAGTTCAGTCCCTCAGTCATGTCCGACTCTTTGCGACCCCATGAATCACAGTTTGAATTCACTCAGACTCATGTCCATCGAGTCGGTGATGCCATTAAGCCAATTTATTCTTTGTCATCCCCTTCTCCTCCTGCCCGCAATCCCTCCCAGCATCAGAGTCTTTTCCAGTGAGTCAACTCGTCGCATGAGGTGGCCGAAATATTGGAGTTTCAGCTTTAGCATCAGTCCTTCCATAGAACACCCAGGATTGATCTCCTTTAGAATGGACTGGTTGGATCTCCTTGCAGTCCGAGGGACTCTCAACAGTCTTCTCCAACACCACAGTTCAAAAGCATCAATTCTTCGGCTATCTTCATAGTCCAACTCTCACATCCATACATGACCACGGGAAAAACCATAGCCTTGACTAGACAGACCTTTGTTGGGAAAGTAATGTCTCTGCTTTTTAATATGCTATCTAGGTTGGTCATAACTTTCCTTCCAAGGAGTTCAGTTCAGTTCAGTCGCTCCGTCTTGTCCGACTGTTTGCGACCCCATGAATCACAGCACACCAGGCCTCCCTGTCCATCACCAACTCCCGGAGTTCCAAGGAGTAAGCATCTTTTAATTTCATGGCTGCAATCAGCATCTGCAGTGATTTTGGAGCCCAAAAAAATAAAGTCTGACACTGTTTCCACATTTCCCCATCTATTTCCCATGAAGTGATGGGACCAGATGCCATGATCTTTGTTTTCTGAATGTTGAGCTTCAAGCCAACCTTTTTACTCTCCTCTTTCACTTTCATCAAGAGGCTTTTGAGTTCCTCTTCACTTTCTGCCATAAGGGTGGTGTCATCTGCACATCTGAGGTTATTGATATTTCTCCCAGCAATCTTGATTCCAGCTTGTTCTTCTTCCAGCCCAGCGTTCCTCATGATGTACTCTGCATAGAAGTTAAATAAGCAGGGTGACAATATACAACCTTGACGTACACCTTTTCCTATTTGGAACCAGTCTGTTGTTCCATGTCCAGTTCTAACTGTTGCTTCCTGACCTGCATACAGGTTCCTCAAGAGGCAGGTCAGGTGGTCTGTTATTCCCATCTCTTTCAGAATTTTCCACAGTTTATTGCGATCCACACAGTCAAAGGCTTTGGCATAGTCAATGAAGCAGAAATAGATGTTTTTCTGGAACTCTCTTGCTTTCTCCATGATCCAGCGGATGTTGGCCATTTGATCTCTGGTGCCTCTGCCTTTTCTAAAACCAGCTTGAACATCTGGAAGTTCACGGTTCACATATTGCTGAAGCCTGGCTTGGAGAAGTTTGAGCATGACTTTACTAGCATGTGAGATGAGTGCAATTGTGCAGTAGTTTGAGCATTCTTTGGCATTGCCTTTCTTTGGGATTAGAATGAAGACTGACCTTTTCCAGTCCTGTGGCCACTGCTGCGTTTTCCAAATCTGCTAGCATATTGAGTGCAGCACTTTCACAGCATCATCTTTCAGGATTTGAAATAGCTCAACTGGAATTCCATCACCTCCACTAGCTTTGTTCGTAGTGATGCTTTCTAAGGCCCACTTGACTTCACATTCCAAGATGTCTGGCTCTAGGTCAGTGATCACGTTATCGTGATTATCTTGGTCATGAAGATCTTTTTTGTACAGTTCTTCTGTGTATTCCTTCCACCTCTTCTTAATATCTTCTGCTTCTGTTAGGTCCATACCATTTCTGTCCTTTATTGAGCCCATCTTTGCATGAAATGGTCCTCTGGTATCTCTAATTTTCTTGAAGAGATCTCTTGTTTTTCCTATTCTGTTGTTTTTCTCTATTTCTTTGCATTGGTCACTGAGGAAGGCTTTCTTATCTCTCTTTGCTATTCTTTGGAACTCTGCATTCAGATGCTTATATCTTTCCTTTTCTCCCTTGCTTTTCGCTTCTCTTCTTTTCACAGCTATTTGTAAGGCCTCCTCAGACAGCCATTTTGCTTTTTTGCATTTCTTTTCCATGGGGATGGTCTTGATCCCTGTCTCCTGTACAATGTCACGAACCTCCGTCCAGAGTTCATCAGGCACTCTATCTATCAGGTCTAGTCCCTTAAATCTATTTCTCACTTCGACTGTATAATCATAAGGGATTTGATTTAGGTCATATCTGAATGGTCTAGTGGTTTTCCCTACTTTCTTCAATTTCAGTCTGAATTTGGCAATAAGGAGTTCATGATCTGAGCCACAGTCAGATCCTGGTCTTGTTTTTGCTAACTGTATAGAGCTTCTCCATCTTTGGCTGCAAAGAATATAATCAATCTGATTTCGGTGTTGACCATCTGGTGATGTCCATTCTCTTTACTTGTCTGTATTTCTCCCTAGACAGTAAGCTTCTAATATGCCACCGTGTCTCATTCACCCTCATATCCCCAGCCTTAAACTTATAGGAATGTTTCAACAAACGTTTGATGAATGAACAAATGACTATATAGATGGTTCATTGAGTCATGCTGACCTGCTAAACCCAGTAGTGAATATGATAGTGTCTGTATTTTCCTATCCAAAAATGCCATGTGTTAGCAGCAGCAGTCTAGTTGTATGAACAAATTCGTCAATGTGATTACTATATCAGGATTTTCTTAGTTTCTTTTCTAGTAACAAGTTTTGGAAAAACCATAAGTTGTGTAGACTTTTATATCTAAATGCAAGCCCAGCCTACTGAAAGGAACTATCTGAAGTTCTAAATTTGGATGACCCCAAAATGATATTCTAATACCTTTAAGCAAAGATAAATAAAGGGTGAAATATTTCAATGGACAGCTTACCTACATTCTAGTTGGCCTCTCCTGCTTGGAATTCAGTTCATTTGTCAAGTTTTCTCATTTGAAGTTTACTGTATTAATTCCCCTTTTCTGAATGAATCTTAGTTGGCAACCAAGACACATCACTGTCAATCCTGGTTTGAAGTTAGTGACTTTGAAATCATTGGCACATAGACCACCCATGAATTCTAACAGAAACAAATGCTATTAAAAGGAGCTAGTTTTAAATACCTTTCCCTTAAGCACCATTCTGCCACTGGTATAGGTCCTATATTAGATGCCTAAGCAGGAGGTGGGGAGAAGGAAGGAGGCAGAGAAAAGAAGACCATCTGTCTGTCAATTGCAAGCATGATAGATGATTAAAAAGATACCCATACAAGAGAACGGGGCTTCCCTGGTGGATCACATGGTAAAGAGTCTGCCTGTAATGCGGGAGACCTGGGTTCGATCCCTGGGTTGGAGGAGGGCATGGCAACTCATTCCATTGTCCTTGCCTGGAGAATCCCCGTGGACAGAGGCTACATGGGGTCACGAAGAGTCAGACATGACTGAGTGACTAAGTGCACACACATACAAGAGAATGTTTCTCCTACCACACACACTTCCATAGGAGATAACACAGTTTAGTGTGAAAATTGCCTCTGTGGACTGTAGGAGAACTGGGGTCTCTTCTTATCACCATCACTCCGTGGTTATATGTGTGATCTTAGGTAAATCTCATCAGTTTATTTGGGTACCAATTTTCCCGTATGATGAACTAGAGTCCAGTGTTCTCTTTCAGGTGAGTACTATATACTCCAGTTACAGTGGTTGCCTGTGCCTTTGGCTGATTCAAAGACAGAAAGGATCCATTTTCAAAGGGAGCTAAAGCTGAAGGATTGGGACTTGCCAGTGTTTAAGAGTCTGCTTTTGAACACAGGGGGTGTGGGTCTGATTCCGGGTTTGATTCCTGTAGGATCCTAGCATACTGCATGACACAGTCAAAATTGTTTAAAAATTAAAAAAGAAATTTAGAGCTGAAGGATCATTTTTCCGAGAGAAGTCAAAGAGGACAAGGATCCCTTTCAAGTCAACATGATAAAGGAGAAGGGAACGTCAGCAAGCAGAAGCTGCAAAATAAAGATTAGTGGATGACAAAAAGTCCAGGAAAAAAGGGAAATGGAAGTGAGATGGGAGTTTGTTGGGTCCACAAATCCCTGTTATTAGGGTCGTATTCTCACTGGCTCTGGAGCCTTCCATCAACTCTGTACTTCTCTGGGCCTGGCCTTACAGCATCTCCTGCTCACAGAGGTAATCCCGCTCAGGTAATCTTGAGGGAACCTTACTCAATTACTCTTCTTGAAACACAAAAGAGCCTGACTAGAAAAGGAGCTTGAAATCTATAATTTTATGAAGTTTTGCAAGGTGATATGGAGGAGACATAAGAGACGTGGGTTTGATCCTTGGGTCAGGAAGATCCCCTGGAGGAGGGCATGGCAACCCACTCCAGTATTTTTGCCTGGAAAATCCCATGGACAGAGGAGCCTGGCGGGCCACAGTCCACGGGGTCGTAAAAGAGTTGGACACAACTGAGGTGACTTAGCACGCACACATGGGTACAATAGTGTGCTAGGTACAAAAAGAATAAGATATATTCATTTCAAACGTGAGTTTCCAAACACCAAATCCAACAGGTGGTTAAAACCCAAACCAGAACAGATGCTGACTCTGAGGATGTTTCCTCCTGTGAACATGGAAGAGATCCCAGTGCCCTGGGCCTCTTGAATCAGATAGGGTGTGGTTGCTCCACACCCTAAAGAACGGAACAGGCAGATCTGAATCAGCCAGCAGAGGGAGCATAAACAAATGTACAAAGAGGCAGGGGAAGCCTCCCTTCTCACATTGCATCTGGGTGGTAGAATTTCCAAGGGTATCCTTTCATCTGGTGTTCATTCCAAACACACTGCAGCTAGCTGGAAATCAAACAGGGAAGCACTTGTTCAGATCTTGAAGCATCCAATGTCAACTGTATCATGCTTCCGCAATTTCACACCATGCACTGTTCAGGGAGGTGCTGGTCTGCTTCTGAACAACACAGGCAGAATACATCTAAAGAAGTCTCTGTTCTAAAGATTGTTTCCAAGTTGTTTAGGACATAGAAGGTCTCGTCCCACAAAAGTGACATAAGGAGTCCTTGGGTTTGCTGGCCAGGCCTCTGATGTTAATGATCCCTTGATCAAACTGAACCACAGAGCTACTGCTATGCTTCTGGAAGATTTGAACAATCATTTAAAATGTTGCTGACATAATGGTTTTCAGCTCAAAGACCAAGCACCATGTTCTCCAGGTTCTTGATACCCCACACCCTGGATGAAGTTGACTGCTTCCTCACCTGGGTCCTCTTCCATCCTCACCAACCCCCAGTCTTACACATCCTCCTTTCACAGAATCTGGGCTTCCCCGTGGCTCAACTGGTAAAGAATCTGCCTACAATGTGGGAGACCTGGGTTCGACCCCTGGGTTGGGAAGATCCCCTGGAGAAGGGAAATACCCACTCCAGTATTCTGGTCTGGAGAATTCCATGGACTGTATAGTCCATGGTAATGCAAGGAGTCAGACATGACTGAGCAAATTTCACTTCACAGAATCTACAATACTTCATGAAAACCAGGTCCCATAGGTCTCACCGTACTGTTCCCTGAACCCATGATCTCATTGCAAGGTGAATGAGCATCCGTTCTTTATCACCTGGGTGTGGGGCATAGAATACACACTTGTGATGTGTTTGGTCAAAGGACATGGCGGTGGGATCCTGCCACATCCGCTGTCATCCCTGCTTTCAAGTCTCTTCTAACCATCACACTGCTCATCCTTCCTTCTACAGAGAGAGTCTGGGCTGTGAGGTTCAGCTTGAGGCAGGGAGTAAGAAGACTATGGAGATTTCTCCCTTAAAAGACAGAAGAGTCTCTTCTAGTTCGTAGGAATAGCACAAGGTGGGAGGGGAAGGACAGGATAGTAAGAGGATCCAGGGGCTTTCCTGGTAATACCCCCCACTGGGCACTATCGGGGGTGGAGCAGTGGACAGTGGTCTTGACTCCCACAGCCACACAACTCTGGGTCCTCACCTTGGCTCCATCGGAAGAGAAAGCCAAGATTCTGAAAATATATATATATTTAGCCTTTTCAGGTTCACGCAAAGCTGAATCTTTGACTGTCTATGCTCACTACGGAGAATCTTAATTTGAGGAATAGAAGAATCTTGCATGTTTGGCCACAGAATTCATGAAATAACCACTAGAGTCTTGGGTGCTAGGCTTGGATCTGCCATTCACCAGAAATAGACCTTTTGGACTATGGACTTCAATGTAATATCTCTGCAGCAAACTTACCTTCCCATTTCTTTCAAATACTTTGCTACCTCTTGGAATTTTAGAGCAAGAAAGGATCTTAAAAAGCATAAAGCCAAGCTTTCTCATTTTACAGTTGAAAAACCTAGGAGGTCTCAGGAGGTAAAGACAAGCGCTCAAGGTCATGCAGTTAATCAGGAGTTGTGTCAAGAGCAGAAGCAGGGTCGGCAGACACTCAGCTTGGCGCAGTTCCACCTCATCTCCCCGCACCCCCAAGCCCACACCCACAGAGGGGGCCAAGGGTGCGCTGAAAGTTCGAAGCAAGTAATTTTGAGTTTTCAAATTAGCTGTGGATAAGTCACACATGGATAATCAGCAGCTGACTGCAGCCTGGGCTCTAACTGAGCTTTAAGTCAATATTATAAGCTTGAATATTTATGGGTATTTTGGTTTGTTTCCAAAAGTGGAGGAAAGTGCCATCCTTCCTCCTGTCACATAAATGGAAAACACCAGAAAGGCAGGATTTACAATGCTTTCCCAGCATTTGTGCATTTTGATGTTGGTGTGGGTGGACTGAAATCAGAAGGGAAACACAGCAGGAAGAGGCCACCACTAGCTTCTCGGTTTTAGGGGAGTGAGGGGCAATGAGGGAATACTGGGGTCACAGCAAAAGGTGCTGTTTGATTGAGTGATTAGCTCTCAAATTTGAAAAGCATGATGGGACATTTTCCATTACTACCTCTGGAGGAGAAGGGTAACTTCCGGCCCTACCCGCACATGGCAGTCATCTTCCTGCCCTGGCTCTGACATTCTCTGGCTATTGGAAATCTGACCTCCCTCTTTTCTCCTCACTTCGAGGGCACTTTTCAAATTAATTAAATTCTGATTAAATTGAATTTTTCCTTTGATAACTTGCAATGCCCTTGAGATTATCAGAGAAGATAAAAGCCAGGGCTTTAAGGAGGAACTCTGGGATGGTGACCTTGCTCTGCAATTTACTAGCTATGTGACCTTGAAGAAGTCACATCTTGATAAGCCTCATCTGTGAAATGGAAGTCCTGGGTGCCCCACAGACTTGTCTGGAGGATGGAATAAAGGATGAGGATGGAAGGGCTTTGTAAACTGTAAAGTGCTATTCCCTAATGCACAGTGTCTGTAGTCCTTGTTAATGCTAACAGGCTCTGGGCTGTTATACAGTCTGGTATGGGAATTGTGTGATTAATGTTTTCACTAAGATAAGCCTTAAAAAGGGTGTCATAGGTGAAGCTAGTCCTGAGCAATCGCCTCCTTGGGTCTCAGTTAAAGGTGACATTTCTGAGCACTTGCCATGTGTCAGGCATTCTGTTGACACCATGCACGGCTCACGTTGTTGAATTCTGACAATAACCCTGTGATGACAGGATGATTATCCCAATTTCACTCACATGGAAGCTGAGGCACAGAGTGGTTAAGATACTTGCCTAAAGTCACACAGCTAATACGTGTCAGAGCCAGGAAATGAAATCAGGTTGTTCTTACTCCAAAGTCCTAGCTACTAACTATACTAGAAGATGGTATTTTCCAAAGCAGGCTGCAACAAAAGCTCCCATCCCCACAACGTTCTACAGTCAGACCTGCCACTCTCCCATCAGGAGGTGGAATCGTATTCCCCTCGCTTTGAATGTGCGACACATCCCCTCCCCACCCTTAGTGAGTCGCAGGTAACCAGTCGAATGCTGCGGAAATGGTGCCATGTGACTTCTGAGCTAGGTCAGAAAGAGAGAAAGAGCCTTGCAGCTTCTGCCCAGGCTTTTGGGACACTTGCTCTCTAGCCATTCTCTTTGGAAATGTTCTTTCTCAAAACTCAGCCTCTGTGCTCTGAAAAACCCAGGCCACATGGGGAGGCTGCATGGAGACCACCTGTCTACAGTCACAGCAACCTCGTCCAGGTGCCAGACATGCTGTGAAGAAGCTTCCAGATGATCCAGCCTTCCACCCATCAAGTCTTCCCAGGTGAGGCAGAGGCAAGCGCCCCTTCTGTGCCCTGTGTGCGTTTCTGCTCCACAGCCTCACTGAACGTATAAAATGGTTCTTGTTTCACTTCACTAAGTTTGGAGAGGTTGGGAACGATGCCGCGATAGATAACTGGAACAGCTATTCTCCAACAGTTCTTTCCAGGTAATGCCCGCCTCCCTCCTCAATTGATCAGAACTCCCCACTGTAGTGTCCTGGATGGTCCTGGCAAAGGCTGTCTTCAATGTTTCCCATTCTCTTAAGACCCTGAACTCTCTTGCCGATGCTGCTGCTAAGCTGCTTCAGTCATATCCCATTCTGTGTGACCCTATGGCTCCTCTGTCCATGGGATTATCTAGGCAAGAATACTGGAGTGGGTTGCCATTTCTTTCTCCAGAACTCTCTTGCTGAGAGGGGGAAATTCTGAGAGGGTTAACTACATTCGTCCCTGCGAAGCTAATTCCTGGTTAATCGTCAGCCTTCCAAGATTTCAAGGGGCCTTCTTTTGGTAACATGCCTGTCTTCCTAAGGGGTCCCTGGAGTAAGGCTGGCCAAGGGTGAGAAATCCTGGCCTTTCACTGAATGCATTCCTGGATGGGGGCTTGCTCGGACACACAGAAAGGCTGCCCTGTTCTGCCTGATCCAGCTCTGGTGGAAAGCAGCCAAGAATGCCTTCCTTCCCTTTGAAAAAGTCAAAGCAGTCTTAAGGGGAGCCACACAGACACCAGACGCTGGACCATTATCGTAACGATCCAGACATTTCCCAATCATGCCTGATCTTGTCACATCTCCCGACCCTGCTCCCTGAGCTTCGTCTGGCCTCAGACTAGCACCCAGATGGGAAACCTGAGGGTGGGATTCAGAGTCAGGAAGCTGATTACCTATCAGTGGATAGTAGTGACTGGGAGGGGAACACGGCAGGAGGGGGGCTTCGGAGGGCCGGTCATGTTCCATTTCTCTCCATCTGGGTGCTGCTCGCACAGCGTGTTCACTCTCTGATGACTCACGGAGCAGTGCACTTACGACCTGTGCATTTCTTCTGCTACACATCAATAACAACAAGAAAAAAAGAAAGCAGACCAGCCATTCAGCTGCTAGGTGGAAACCTAAAACAAATGCCTGAGGAGCACTAACAGAGGAGACGTGCTGTACTCTAGCAGTGGGAGCAGAGCCTCTCAGCTGTGAAGTCCCTCAGAGGACAGGCCATAGTTTTCATGTTTGTGTCACCAGTGCCAACATGGAGCCTGGCATCCAGAAGGCCTCCAGGGAGTGTTCACTGACCACCCCCAACCCTTAGTCTCCCCTTCCTCCTTCCTCCTCCTTACCCCGACCTATAGAAAAGCCTATCCAGATGGCTCTTGGCTAATACAGATCTCGTAGCAAGATCTATATTTTCTCCTACATGCTCCCTGTCATCGTCGATACCTGAGATGATGCAGAACAGGTGAGCTGAAAACAAATGATGACCCTAAAACTCCCCAGGGGAACTTTAATCAAGATCTTTGCCTGCTTCCCCCAGCAAATCCTCCACAGAACTGTGAGGAAACAGCCCTCTATAGCGGATTGATGCGGTGCTGGGTGATTTAATACATGTGTGAATGCTTTTCATCTTCATGACAACCCTGTGAGGTGCGGACCGCTATGCATCCCATTTATAGGCAGCCAAACCGAGGCACAGAGAAGTTAAGCAACTTGCCCAAAGTCACACAGCTAGTATGTGACAGAGCCTGGATTAAACCCAGCAATCTGACTCCAGAGTCTGTACTCTCAAGCCCCACGGAATCCTGCCTTTGTGGAGATGACAGTAACGTATATGTGGGAGACATTTCCAAAATATTTGTTTGATAAATGCTGAATAACTGAATAGAGAATAGTTTATCCTACAACATAAAAAGTAAAACCCAGTGTTGGAGCTGGTGGTATTTTCAGCAATTGTGGATGAAGGTGGGAAGAGGCTGGAGGTCGGGGGGTGGGTTGGCTGGATCTCCAGGCCTAGAAAACAAGTGCTTTTTGGATCAGAGAAAACAAAATCTTGCTCATAGAAGAAAGATCTCTTGCTCTTCTTCCACCACCCCCTCTCAGGATCTGAACAGATAATCAGAGCGTGCAGACATTCAGCAGTAATCAATTAGTACCTACTTTAGATTAAATTGAGAATATGTAAATTGGGTGCCTCATCAAGGCTGCACAGAGCCAGTGATTTGAGATGCAAGCACCCCAACGACGTGCTGCAAACATATCAAGTCTGCGATACAGAAGGGCATGCAAATCTCATCCCTCAGCCGAAAAACTTCTTAGACTGGGAGACCTGCTGTTCATCTGTACACACACACACACACACATTTATGCATGTGTGCTTTCCTTATCCACTCTATCCACTCCTCTCCATCTTCCCAGAGGCACATAATGTCTTACATCACCAGAAAGAACCCTCAGTGTAAAAACTCAGTGTTAGCATCACAAACAGTACAGCATCCTGGAGCTGGATCCATCATTCCATGTCACCCCAGGGGCTGAGAAGTTGAGCCTTGTTTTGCTGTTTGGTGACTGTTTTTATTTTTGATGGTGATATAAATAAAATCAGTGGCTAAACATGACTAGGGCTCCCTGGATTCCTTTCCAAATTCCCAGAAAGGGAAATGAGAGAAGGGACACCGATCAGATTTCAGAAGGTATTTCTGAGAGTTAGCCTGCTATGCAACCCAAGAGACAAACAACATAGGCTAGAATCAAACTAATTGGGAAAACAGGGCCCTGGATCAGCAAGCATGGGAGCCTTGAAAGATCTGACTGGAGCAGAGGCCTTCATAAGACAGATTCTATGCCAACCTGTCTGTGAAGGGTCCCTGGGAACACAAAATAATAAAGCCCTAACTGTCTGAGCAGGAGCCCAGGGAAAATTATAGTCTGCAGGTAAAAGGCATTTTCAGATTGTGGTCCCCAAACTGTCCTTGTTGAGGCCTGGAAGACTGGTAATTTTCATGGGATTCTTTTAATAGGCAAGTCAAGAGTGAGAAAGCTGTTGATGGCCAACCATTGAGTGTGGCATTGAGCCTACAGGGTGATAGCTAAGGGCCTTCAAGGGTGGTCGTGTGGCTGAGGATGTTGAAGAAAATTGGTTGAGGACATACACAAGATTTCACTGAGACCAAGTTTAGGTGATGCATTCCGATTGGAGTTGTGAGTCTCACCTAGTCAGAAAGCTGAAAACATTACACAATCTGAGCTTTCCCTGTCACCTTCTTTAGACTGCTAGGGGCATAAATTTACTTTTCCTTACTGAAATGAATTTAAGAGAAAAATGGCTTTGAGGAGAATTCTGAGCTATTCCTTGATAGCAATTAACTAACAAGTGATATTTGGCCCTGCCTAGACACTGGAAAGAAGACTCCTGAAAGTCCCTTGGACAGCAAGATCAAACCAGTGAATCTTAAGGGAAATCAACCCTGAATATTCACTGGAAGGACTGATGCTGAAGCTGAAGCTCCAGTATTTTGGCCATCTGATGTGAACAGACGACTCATTGGAAAAGTCCCTGATGCTGGGAAAGATTGAGAACAGAAGGAGAAGAGGGCATCAGAGGATGAGATGGCTGGATGGCATCACCAATGCAATGGACATAAACTTGGGCAAAATCTGGGAGATGGTGAGAGACAGGAAGGCCTGGCATGCTGCAGTCCATGGGGTCACAAAGAGTCAGATGTGACTGGACGACTGAACAGCAACAAGAAGACACTGGACCCTGTACTAGATATGAAAGTAAAGATACACAGGAATTTCCTCATGGTCCAGTGGCTGAGACTCCAATCTCCCAATGTAGGGGGCCCGGATTCAATCCCTAGTCAGGGAACTAGATCCCACATGCTGCAACCAAGAGTTCACATGCCACAACTAAAAATCCCACATGCCGCAAATAAGACTGGGTGCATCCAAATAAATAAATATTATTTTTAGAAAAGAAAAGAAAGTAAAAATATATGAAAAAGAAAACTATAAATATATATTTCATAAATAATGATACAAAAATTTATAATGTATCATAAAGTGAAGTTGCTCAGTCGTGTCCGACTCTTTGAGACCCCATGGACTGTCGCCTACCAGGCTCCTCTGTCCATGGGATTTTCCCAGCAAGAGTACTGCAGTGGGGTGCCATTTCCTTCTCCAGGGGATCTTCCCGACCCAGGGATCGAACCCGGGTCTCCCGCATTACAGGCAGACACTTTACCGTCTGAGCCACCAAGGAAGCCCATCGTATCATAAGGATACCTTAATTTGTATTGCAATTCAGAAAACAGACATGAATTCAAGAAATGATCAGAAAATGACCAAAGAGTAATGGAGTGGGGCAGAGACCAGAAATGCTGGAGAGCTGGAGGGGTTATTGGGGATCCTTCGAGCAGAGTTCAGAGAGGAGGTAGGTTGTCCCTAACCTTTGGGAAGAAGATTTGAATTAAAGGAAAAGAGTAGAGAGGGCGGATATTCCCATGACAAGATAGACAAGATGAGAATACTAATGAGACCCACTCCCAGTTCATGCTGAGTGTGGTAGATTAGAAAAATGCTTACAAATTATTCGCCTCTCTGCATTCACTTCCCTGCAATGTGACACAGCAGCTCCTTCCATCAAAAGACGGGGCCTATTTCCCTTCTCCTTGAATCTGGGTTGTGTATGATTGGCTTTAGCCAATGTGACATTAGCAAATGAGACATAGACAGTGGTTTCAAAAGGACTTACACCTTGGGGCTTGTCTTCTTGCTCCACTTGGGACCATTGGTCAACATGTGAACGAGCTTGAACCAAACTATTGGAGAGGTCACATGGAGGAAAAACTAAGGCACTCTAGCCAACAGTCTGCCACCTCCAGATATATGAGGGTCATCATTGTTGATCATCCAACTTCCAGTCTATCTACCAGCAAACCCAGGAGAGACCAGCCAAGCCATTTTAGACTAGAAGCCATATCTAGCCAACCTACAGAATTAAGAGCTAAATAAAATAGGTACCATTTTTAATCACTAAAATTTGGAATGGCTCATAATACAACTAAAGCCGAAACATTGGGGAAGAGCCAAGCTGTATGTAGGATATATTAATTTGAAAGGGACTAAAATAAATTGGTGGTCAAGATAAATGAAGATCCTGATGAGCATCTCCATAAAACAGGAGAGAATAATGGATGGGGGTGTGGGCAGGCCAAATCAGAAGTGAAAATAGGAACTCCAAGTGCAGATGTCCTGGTGGAAGTTTGAAACACAGGGCTAAATAGTTAGACTTAGGTTTCAGATTTGAATGACACCAGCCTATAAGTAATGGTGGACACCAGCAAATGATGAGCAATTCATCTTCAAAAAGAATAGTAAGAGAAAACCTTAGGACAGAGGCTAGGAGTCACGATCAATGACTATAGATATGAAAGGAGAAAGGAAACCCACTGAAAGAGGAAGGGCAGAGTGAAAGAACCTCAGAGAAAGTGATATGGGGATTAGGGCAGGGGAGTTGGGCCAACTCTGTCTAATGAAATGGGGTTAAAAGAGATGGAGGACCATGAAAAACCTATATGTTTAGGTGACCATTGGTGACTTTCAGGAGAAGAAAATACAGGATAATGGTTTACCCCTTTCCCTCAACGGAAAGCAAGAAGTAGACCCATAGGAGGAGTCTACAATGAAATTCACACCAGTTGCTTTGGCACTATACGAAAAGCTAAGGGGCCAATTTTCTTTGACAGGGTGAGATGGAGAGAGGTAGAAATGGAGGCATCTTCAAATGTCCAGAAATCAATCTTAGGAATCTTCTTTGGAGGAAAATCACAGCCAAATTCAAAGACTATACAAAGAGACTTCAGTTTTCGGTATATTACCCATGGGGTTGTCATCCTACAGTTCTGGAACCATCGCCAGAAAGACTGGCTGAGACCTGTGTGATTTGTAGAGTCTAAGTTTCTGTAAAACATTTAGTCAAGCAGTTTGGTAACAGTTGAGTCAGTGGACGTGCCCTTATTGCTCACGGGGATGCCCCTGGGGCTTTCTTCACTGCAGTTAATTTCCAGGACATGGCGCCACTAAATATTAGCATGTCCCTTCGTGTTAATGGCAAATGGCAAGAGGCTCTCATAATTTAGATATTTTTATGGCTGTTCTGTGGAAGCTAATTTTGTCTAACAAAACCCCATTAAGTTTTAGCTCTATCCTTTTCCCTTCCTCCAACTCCCAGAACTGGGACTTATATGTTAATTGCAGCCAGTCTATGCTAATTAGGTTTCATTTCTGTTTCTTAAAGAGACAGATGCCATGGGGCCCTGCCCCAGTCATCACTCCTTCCCACCTCCACAGCCAGCTTTTCAGAGGTTAAACTCCAGACTGGGTGAAGGATTCAGGTAAGGCTCACACTTGAAGTTGGAAGGCAGAGAGGTGGGTATTTCCGTATTTCCCACAACTTCCTTTGAAGAAAAAATGCTTCCTTTCCATGAAATTCTATGTGCAGCATTTCTAATTGAGAAACAAATCAAAACACTATTAGATTCCTTAACTACACACAAAACTCAGCAAAATACCCCCAAGGCCTACTATAACCACTGCTTTGAACAGAACACCCTCAATCCTGAAGCTTTCATCTGCTCTGACAAGCTGGGGCTCATCACTAAAGGCTGAGTGAGGATTTGCAGGGCAAGAGCTGCCCAAGCAAAAGGGCAACTTTCTATATTAATGGTTGCATCTATTCATAGAATGAGTGCTTTCTAGGAGCCCAATAGGCATTTGGGAGGATAAAAAGATGGATAAGACAAAGATCCTACTGTAACAAAGTCTCCAGTTTAGTGGGAAGACATTATAATACTATTAAGTTACCTAGTATTTACCAGGCACTACTGTGAATATACAATAATGTTTACATACATTATTACATTGTAATCATAATAACAATAATATGAGGCAGATATTTATCTGTCCATTATACAGATGGGAAAATTGAGGTTTAAAGAGGCATAGCATATATATATATATATATATATATATATATATATATATATGCATGTGTGCTAAGTTGCTTCAGTTGTGTCCGACTCTTTGTGACCATCTGGACTATAGCCCACCAGGCTCCTCTGTCCACGGGACTTTCCAGGCAAGAATACTGGAGTGGGTTGCCATGCCCTCCTCCAGGTTGTCTTCCCCACCCAGGAATCGAACCCATGTCTCCTGAAGCTCCTGAATTGCAAACAGATTCTTTACCACTGAGCCACTGGGGGAAGCCTATATATAGGCTATACGTACATATATATATATATATATATTTATTTATCAGTTACCTAGTGCCACAAATAATGCTATGCAACCAATGACCACAAAACTCAGTGGCATACAATAGTAAACCTTATTTTTCTTGAGCATGGGTTTGTGAGTCCACTTGGGGAGTTCTGCTTCAAGATGTGGGTCATCTTGACTTGGCCACAGGTTGAGTTCAAGTCTGTTCCTGTGTATCTCATCCTCTTTGGACCCAAAAGCTAACTTGGGGTAGACTCTGCTCATGACGATGTAGAATCACAGGGAGACAACTGGAAACACACGATAGGCCCAGAACTCACACCCTGTCACTTTCACTCATATTCTATTAACCAGTACAAGTCACATGGCAAGACTAACATCAATGGACAAGGAAGTACTTTATGCCCAACCAGGTGGGAGAAATTGCAAAGTCACACAGTAAAGGCTGTGGGTGTATAATTCTAATGGAGGGTGCAAAAAAATGAAAACTAGTGATCTAATCTGCATACACAAACTAAAACAGGTAGAGCTGGGACTCAGAGTGATCAGATTCTAAAGCCCATCCTTCTAACCTTCATGCTACATGCAAACATCTAAGAATAGGAAAGTCAAGCAGTGAAGCAGTGGCAAATGAATAGTAATGACACCTTATGACTGGGGGATTGGATCAGGCTGCACAAAGGCGATACCTGGCCCTGAAGATGATTTCTGATAGGCAGAGACAAAGATGAGGACATTGTTGCTGGAGGAAACAGCGTGAGGATGGATGGAAGGATGTGATGTGATCACAAGATTGGAGTAGAGGGCTCCAAGGGATAAGGAGTGGGGAGAACTGAGGATGGGAAGTTAGGATGAGATCATAATGGAGTTGTGAGCATGGCTGTGACATGATCAGATTTAGAATCTCTTGGGCTAGCTCTTCTCAAACTTTTTGTGCATAAGAATCCCCTGGGGATCTTGTTAAAATTCAGATTCTGATTCAGTAAGTCTTGGATGGCGGTGACTGAGATTCTGCATTTCTAAAAAGCTCTCTGGTGATGGTGATGCTGCTATTTCCCACTTTGAGTTGCAAGACTCTGAGCAAACAGCCTGCTGTCCATTCAAGGTCAGGGATTATGTTTTCCTTCTCTTGGTTTCCACACATTAGCTGAGATATAACAGACCCACCATTGGGGTTGGAAGTTGCTGCGGCTGCTCCCGCCATCCCTTCCTTCTAATCGGCCTCCTCACCATCACCAATGCTTTCCAACTCTGCAGTAAAAAGCCAAGGTTCTCCATCTGCTTGCTGCATTAGCTACCTGCATCCCTATGCTCTGGCCCATTGCCTTGTTAGAGAAGGAGAAAAAAAAGGGCAGCAAAAAGCAATCTTGTATTACTGGAGGTCTATGCAGATTCATTAGAGCTTTGGGGAAGCCATCAGAAGTTGATTGTGCTTGAAGGAGTTGCTCGTCTCCTCCCATTTCCTAATTTGATTTCACGGCTCTGCAATGAAGTCAGAATTAGAGCCACATTACAGTTGGGAAGAGACAGAAAAAATTCCATCACCAATCAAGTTGTGAAACTTGCAAGGTGCTTTCTCCCAATCTCCCTCAAGGAATCACCCATTTTACTAGCATGAGGGTGGCCTCAAGAGGGATCATGGGCTGAAGAATCCCATTGGATGGATTCCAGAGACATCTCACATTTGTGGGTAAGGGGCTCTGGAAAAAGGAGGGAGTGAAATGCTGGAAGATCTACTTCGGTCAGGATACACTTTAGAAATAAGTGGCTTTGGGGGGTACCAGGCGAATGGCATTGGGTCTCAAGCCTCAGGATGTCCTGACCCGACTGCCTGTCCTTGAGCTTAGAGAAGTTCTTGAGTTTAATGAACAGAATCATTCCTTTAAGTTCAGATGATGTTCAGGTGCCTGTGGCAGATGTGGTGATATGCTGGCCTCAGGCCCTTGGCACTCCCTCCTATAGTCTGAAGACATTCACAATGAATACCTGCCAAGGATTCTGGTCATGGGAGCACATTTAGGAGGCTGAGAAGGCAAACTGGAGTTTATACTCTGGGACGCCATCATCCACCAATGAGTTGGTGGATATATACACCGACTTCTTCACTTGCTTGGGATAACACTGGGGCAATAGTAGAATATTACGATTTCTGTAGCTCAAAAATAGGCAATATCATGTGATTCTAATTAATGTTCTTTCTCCATTTTATAAAGGCACGATCTCAGAGATGTTAAGTAAGTGGCATAAGGTCAGCCAGTGAGGAACAGGTAAAACTGAGGTTTAGACCCAGGCCTGCAGAGCCTGAGGGTTCTTCTCTATCCAAAGCTCTTTGTAGCTTAGTTCAGTGTCCATTATTACAATCTCCATCATCTTACATCCAAGGACATCACTGAGAAACAAGATGACTAGAATACACACCCGGGAAGAGGCAAGGCAAAACTCACACACTGTGTCTTAAGGGAACCCATTCATCTTTCCCATGTCACAATGAAAACCCCCAAATAGGATAAGCTTCAAGCAGAACTGCAATGAAAGATGAGCCGGAACCTTTCTACTTGGTAATCAACAAGTGGAATCACACCTCCTGTACCTAGTCCCCTCAGCCCCTCAACGCACCTGCTACTCCCATCCTTGCCCGGAGGATTAATCTTGAGTTTCTGTCCCACATTTCATTCACAACTTGTTCAGTCAGAAAGCCCCACTTCTTCCTGAACCCCCAAATCTTTGCCACCTTGGAATGGTGGCATTTTAGTGGAGGAAGTTTGGGGCACTGTCTTAGCTTGGGTTCCCCCAGAAGCAGATCCTAAGACACAGATTTAAGTATGAGGAGTTCATTTCAAAGTTAATCCTAGGAAGTTCTGATCGAGGAATGAAGAAGTGAGGTGGGGAAGGAAAGAACACTGATACAAGCAAGTGACCAATGGGGAGCCCACAGAGAAGAACCCTCAGGCTCTGCAGGCCTGGGTCTAAACCTCAGTTTCGCCTGTTCCTCACTGGCTGACTTTGTGCCACTTACCTAACATCTCTGAGATCATGTCTTTATAAAATGGAGAAATAACGTTAATTCAAATCACATGACATCACCTGTATTGAGCTACAGAAATGACAATTTCATGTGGTTCAACCTAAGACCTATCTTGCAGGGTTGATATGACGGTTTAAATTAATAACTGAAAAGCATGTAGTGTACTGACATGACCACCTTAGGCACCCGATGTACCATTGCAGCTGCTGTGACTAACATCTTATGGAGATCACACTGTAAAAAGTATAAAACTCTACTCAGATCTTGAGTAAGTACTGATACTAGCATCCCACCACCCAAGGACCCTGTTTACTTATCTTAACACCAACCAAAATCAAAACAAAGCAACAATCAGTGGACATCCAGATGTGGGGAGAACATACCAGGCTTTCCGTGTTTCCTAGCTCCCTGCAGAACACATTTCTTTTTGTTTGTTTGTATTTCCAAATGTCATAGCAAACCATTGTGAATCAAAGAATAAGAGGTGATTTCAGCTTCCACCTTTTGTGAGGTTCAGGTTTAAAAAATAAAGAAGGGCCCCGCAAAATTAACTTTATCATTTTAAGAAACAACCATTGAAACAGCCGTTGTGAATATATTCATTATTATACAATGCTGAGCGCTGTGCACCAGTGCGCGCAGCATCTGTCTGCTCACTAATTCTCCCGTTATTATTACCCACTGAAAGGGCAGGCGGGAGAGGATTCCAGGCAATCTCCCTCAGCAGAGGTTTGCAGGTTTCATGGAGCAGTCAGAACTCCCCCAAATGTGCTCCTTGAGCATTTGGCTTGCTAATCTTGTTGACAGGACAGAAAAAAAAAACAAACCCATAGAAAATAGCTAATGGCCTTAATTTTCCTATACCTGACAGCTAACCAATTCCTCCCAACCCAAACAGTTACTCATCTGATTCACCTCTTCTCCCCTTCCCCAAACACACACACACACATCCCACACTCCAAACCTGTCAGTCACAGCCGTGTCTGTGCATGCATGTGCATGCATGAGTGTTTGTGTGTGCGTGTGAGAGAGAGAGAGATGGGGCTTCATTGTATTTTTTTGCCTCTCAGGAAGGTCACAAATCACAGATGCAAAGAGACTACCCCAGTGGCAAGCTGGGAGGGACAGAGTGGTCTCACACAAGTCCTACAGCAACTAGGCACCATCAGGACAACATGTGGTGTCAATCACTCATGGTGACCATTGGGAATAAGACAGAGAAACAGTAGAGTCGGGCCTGCGGGAGAGATCTGGTGAGTGTCTTGGGCTGTGAGGCCTGGTGGTGACAGCTGCCCTGGCAAATCATTTCCAGGAAAGCGAGAAGCTCAGGCAAGGCAGGAGGTTCTAGAAAGGGCACCAGGTACTGCTGCATCAGGATCCAGGCCAGAATTGGGTGAATAGCTATTTAGAATTTGTGGCTTCTCTTTTGTTCTCCATTCCTGGTTCCTGTTGCTGGTTTAAACTCTTGCAACTGGACCCTGGACTGTGTCTGCAAACCTGAAAAGTACAAGAGCAGTGGCTGCTGTAGCTGCACCAAATAAAATGGAACTACCCTTTGTGTGTGCACTTGTGTGTGTGTGTGTGTGTGTGTGTGTGTTAGGGGTGGGCTGGTTCTGCATTTTAAAGGGATGGATTAATGGCTAAATGGCTGTTCTATGCTTTAAAGGGCCAGCTGTTCCACGGTTAGTATTACAAGATTTATCTCTTGGAATGGTTTTTTTAAATCACCACCCCCCCTCTTCCCCAGCTGTAGGCTTGTTGTTATGGGAGAAGAAAAACATTGTCTGGGTGGAGGAAAAGCACCCGAGTGTGTAACTTAGACGCTTCCTGTACAGCAGACGCCTGGACAATGCTTCCCTCCAAGGGGTTCCTCTAAATTTCTTCAATTTCCTGGATAACATGGATTCTCTTCAAAAACATTATAGACTTACTGGCAAGCTCCTGGAAAACAGGGAGTCTACCTTCATTTCTATCTGTGGTCTCTTCACCTTCTGCGGTGGGTTTGAAGCTGTCCTTATCTATCTCCTGTCCTCAGTTCTGTCCTCTGCTTCCCACTTCCTTCTCCCAGAACCTTCTACCTCTACCTCTCCACAGGCTGTTCCTTCAGCTCAAATGCTTTTTGCCTTCCTCTCGTGCCCTTTGAAGAGTCAGGAAGTCCCCTTGCTCCAAAAAGCTTTCCCTCCATCCATCCCTCCCTCTCTCCACTGAGCTGCAATGGCTCTAAACACATGGGGTCCCCAGAGATGCCGTGGCACCATGCAGGTCTCTGTTCTTCCCTTTTGCCCTCCTTTCTGGGGTCCTCATCCTTGTTTTATTTCTTGCCTTCTTCTGCCTTCAGCCAGACTCCAGCTGGGGAGTTGGGTGCCCAGGAACTCCCCGCGATCGATGACAACAGACTGAGGGGCAGCTGCAGAATGACTGGAACAAATGAAACCAAGGCCAAACGGTAACTGCCTCCGGCAACGTCTCCTCTTGGGCCTCTCGCGCAGGCCCCGGAAAGGCTAAAGGTTCAGGTCATAAAATCCCAACTCTCAGACCCACAAATCATTGTTTCTAGCCTGAAGGAGACACCCAACACAGCCAAGGTCTTCCTGGACACAGATTAGTCATGGAGCGGTCCTCCCCGCCTCAGGGCCCAGTCATTTCTACTCTCCTCAGATCATCCCAGGACTGGTGGGTGGTCAAAGAAACGGTTCTTAAGGAGAACTGAGTCTCTCCTGGAATTGTGGGTTCCTGGCAGCTAATTCCAGGAACCTAGCACCTGACCCAAAGGAGCGTAGGATGGCTTTTAGCTCCTGAGGCGGAGGCCAGAGGAGCTCACACACCCACAGGCCAGAGTTCCCTGCTGTGAACAGATGCAGCCCGAGCTGTGACATGCCCTCCTGTGTCCTCCCCCAAGAAACCAGCTAGAGACTGCCCTTTCAAAAGGCATGTCTTTCCCTCATATTCAACCATGGGGCATGCTGTCACAGACACATTATGAAAGGTTCTTGTAGGTTATGAAATACCCATCTCTAGCGGTGAGAGGGCAATAGAAGGTAGAAGTGAGATCACTGACAGGAGAGACTGTCATTGAGGCTCATCCCGAACACTGCCACTAACTAGCTGTGTGACCACTTGTAATTACCTCTCCATTCTGTGCCTCAATTTCTGCATCTGTTAAATGAGGGCAATAATCATAACAACCTCATAAGTTTGATTTGAGGACCAAGTGAGATAATCCAGGCAGGGCAGTGGGCACAGTACTTGGCACAGAATAAGCCCTCAAAATAGGTGAGTTGTTACTTGAATTTTGATGTTTTTAAAATCGAAGATCCACCTACACTCCTCTTGGGGAAGGAACAAAGGTCAAAGATAAGCTGAGAACTTCCCATTCTTGGAAAAAACTGATTTAGCCTGGAAAGACACTGAGCAGATGGTTCATTTCAACATTTTATCATGTTGAACATCTTCTATCTCTAAACTTCCTTTTGACTTTGATTATTAAAAACAACCAGAATAGCAAGCAAAGTACTGTGTGTGTGTGTGCTCAGTTGCTCAGTTGTGTCCGACTCTTTCTGACCCCATGGACCATAGCCTGCTGGGCTCCTCTGTCCATGGGATTCTCCAGGCAAGAATAATGGAGTGGGGTGCCATGGCCACCTCCAGGGAATCTTCCTGACCCAGGGATCGAATCCATCTCCTACGTCTCCAGCATTGGCAGGCAGATTCTTTACCACCGAGCCACCTGGAATCCTAAGCAGAGTAATAGTCCTTTAAATATTGTCCATTTGTGGGGGGAAAAAATTAAGGAATTAGATTGGAAATCCACTGGTTTTTTTCTGTTTGTTTGTCTAGTTTCTATTTCCTGATTTCTCCCGGAACATCACCCCTACCCCACTCTTAGTCCTGCAACTTGGGCAGGGTTTTGTAGTGGTGTGCTGGCCATCACTTCCACTAGCTCTGTTTGTGATCCTGCAATCCCTTCAAACTCCATGTTCAATGGCATCATGGCAGCCACATACAATCAGCCATGGTGAGAATATTTATACCAGTGACCCTGGCATACACTACACATAAGCATCTCCCTCTTCTCACTCTGGAGCTGGTTGTTAAATGTTTAACAGCACACCCTTGAGCTTCTACTCCATTCCATAGCCATATCATCTAAGAATGGCCAATCAGCGTATTTCACCTTCTTGGCTTCAGTGACAGGTTCAGAGATGGATGCACATCCAGAGCCAGACCCCTGACAAGCAATCTTGAGATGTTTGTTGAAAAAATTTGAAGAAAAAGTCCTTTTTAGTGGGAAGGTAAGGAGGAAGCTGATAATGTCAAAGTCACCACTGTATGGATGTTGTCTCACCTGAAAGAAGGAAAGAACAAGATACCAAGTGCTGGTGACTAAGCTGGACTAACCCTTGGATTTAAAAGGAAAATGACCCTATAAATTCCCCCTTCCTTTTCCTTGATAAGCCAGTTGGAGTCGGAGTTCTGTCATGTGACATCCAGGGGTCCCACTAACAGAGCTGTGTTACATGTTACCTAGCATCGAGTTTTATCGTCTGCTTGTGGTAGAGAGTTTAATGGCTACAAATTCCTCCTCTCCCAGTAGGCACACTCCTTTGCAATATGATTTGCAGTTTCTTCCTACAAGAAGTGGAGTCTATGTCCCCCTCCCTGGAATCTGAATTGGCCTTGTGATTTGTTTTGCTGATGGAATGTAACAGGAGCAAGGCTATACAACTTGTGAGGCCAGGAGATCTTGCGGCTTCCACCTCCCGCTCTTTTGGAACCCTGAGGCCACTATGCTCTGACATCATCATCCATGTCGGATGAAGGACCACATAGACAAAGATGCTCAGCAGGCCCAGCCATCCCTACTGAATCCAGTGCCCAGCCAACCCTTAAGCTGAATGCAGCCCATGGAGTGAGCCCAGGCAAGATCAACAAAGAACCTGAAGCCAACACCCAGAATCAAGAAAAATAATAAATCACTGTTTTAAGCCACTCAGCCTTGGGGTAGTTGTTACACAGCAAAAGGGACTTAATGGATTTTGGCATCCAAATTTTATTTATCCATTAATGAGGGGATAAAAGTCTCATGTTTGAGAAGAGAGATGGGGCTCTGGAGCCAGAAAGTTGGACTTGAGCCCAGGTTCCACTGCTTAGCAGCTGTGTGCCCTTGGGACACTTATTTAATTTCTCTGGGCTTCAGTTTTCCCATCTGTCAAGTGGGGATAATAATAGCAGCTATCTTGCAGGATTGTCACAAGGATTAAATAAGCTAAAAGCTTATTATATGCCCAGTCTTTGGCATAAGCAAGCACTCCGTAAGAGTTAGCTACTGTAATTATTAGGTGTAGCACTTATGCTATGTGAAATAAATCTAAACTCTTTGTTGAATGCAAGAACAGTGATTCTGACTACAGTAATTGTTGCAGCTTGAGCTTAGGGTATTGTCATAGTAAAATTCCAACTTACCCAGTCATGTCTGTAAGGAGTGGTGGGAGTGAGAGGGCACCACCAATCTATTAGCATTTGTGATCAAAGAGACCCCTGGGAAAGAACTCACCCTAAGTGTGAAGGATGGTAGTAAATACTAATAGTCTACATTTATTGAGTACTTATTATATGCCAGACACTCTAAGTGGATGACATGGGTTATCTCATTGAGCTTCACAACATTCTTAGAAAAGTAAGTGCTACTAAAATCTTTATTTACAGATAAGAAACTGAGGCTCAGAGAGGTTAAGTTACAAACCAAAGGTCACACAGCTAGTGAGAGTGGAACTAAGCATTTCAGCCCCAGACAGCTGATTCTAGAGTCTGTGCTCCTAACCTCTTACCACACTGCCTTGGTGCTTGGACCAATGGGCCAGAGCTGGTCAGCACCATCAACCTTCACGAAAATGATCCTGCCTCCAAGCCCTGAGGCAAGGAGGAGGACTATATAATAAAAGGGCCTGGGAATTCTCCACCTTCAGTGGGCACTGAACATGTACCTGGCTGTTCCGATGCCAGTTCCTTGATGGCCTACAGGAGGTGGTTTCTCTGCCCAGACACCCGCCATCTGGCATAGGGTTTGGGCACTCCAGTCAGATATTGCTGGTTGCCAGAGGCTGTTGGTGCATCTCTGGCAGGGTTGGGTAGCAGCAACAGTGCCTTTGGAAGGCTTTGAGGGTGAAAGGGACATTTTGACTTAGGCAGACTCTGCCACAGCAGTGGTAGGAAGGCTCAGAACCAGTGGGAAGGAATCTGAGGGGCTTCTGGTCTCTGCAGAGTGAGTGGGAATAGAGCCAGAGGCACTGGGCTGTTAATGGCTCTGACCATGAGGCTATTCTTACTCCAGGGGACTCCAGATTGCAGGACCTATCAAAGGCCACCATAAATCCAGGTGTTGGCCAAGGCAGCATCCACAAAAAATTCTCTATCCCCAGAAACATCTCCTGGTCTAACATAAGGAGCTCCAGTTTTTCATGAGCAGCCCTGAAGACCCATCACATTGCATCACCCTTTTGCTAAAGTCCATGCTTAAATTACAGCCACTTTGAGACTAGGGTGAGGGAGTCACTTGGCTTCCACGGGAATATAATTTTGGAAAGTCCATATAAACATTTCTCTCTTCAGAGACTTGAGGATTCACAAACGATTCTTGCATATCAAATAATCAGGCTTGTATAGTTCCCCAACTGTCCTCATCTCTGTGCCATTCATCAAGATGTCCAGGAAGCAAAATGGTTCCAAAAGGACTCATTCATTTATTCATAAAACAAATATTGATCAAATACCTCCTCACTGCCAGGTATGTGCTTGGGTGCTGGGTGTGTGCATGGTAAGTCACTTCAGTTGTGTCCAACTCTTTGCGATCCTATGTACTGTAGCCCATCAGGCTCCTCTCTCCATGGGATTCTCCAGGCAAGAATATTGGAGTGGGTTGCTATGCCCTCCTCCAGGGGATCTTCCCTACCCAGGGATCAAACTCGCATCTCCTGTGGTTCCTGCATTGGTAGGCGAATTCTTTACCCCTGAGCCACCAGGAAAGTGCCTCCATGGGTGCTGGATAAGGGGAAAAAAAAAAAGGAAAATTGTTATAGATCCTGAACTCATGGAGTTCTAGAAAGAGAGGTAGACATAGATCCAATAGTCAAACCAGTGTGATATTATAACCCGTAAAGCTGCAATGAAGGAGAATGGGCCAGTTACAAGGGACCAGAGCCAGCCTTGGGAGTCAGGGTTGGCTTTGCTGATGAAGAATTCCTTAAACTGATATCTGAAGGATGGATAGGGTAGAGGTGGAAGCCAGAGAAAGGCCACTGCCAGAGGTACACTTAAGATTCTTGCCAGCTCTAAATCCCAGAAAACTAAGACCATGGCATCTGGTCCCATCACTTCATGGCAAATAGATGGGGAAACAGTGGAAACAGTGGCTGACTTTATTTTTCTGGGCTCCAAAATCACTGCAGATGGTGATTACAGCCATGAAATTAAAAGACACTTACTCCTTGGAAGGAAAGTTATGACCAACCTAGACAGCATATTAAAAAGCAGAGACATTACTTTGTCAACAAAGGTCCATCTAGTCAAGGCTATGGTTTTTCCAGTGGTCAAGTATGGATGTGAGAGTTGGACTATAAAGAAAGCTAAGTGCCAAAGAACTGATGATTTTGAACTGTGTTATTGGAGAAGACTCTTGAGAGTCCCTTGGACTACAAGGAGATCCAACCAGTTCATCCTAAAGGAAATCAGTCCTGGGTGTTCATTGGAAGGACTGATGTTGAAGCTGAAACTCCAATACTTTGGCTACCTGATGCCAAGAGCTGACTCACTGGAAAAGACCCTGATGCTGGGAAGGATTGAGGGCAGGTGGAGAAGGGGATGGCAGAGGATGAGATGGCTGGATGGCATCACCGAGTCAATGGACATGGGTTTGGGTGGACTCCAGAAGTTGGTGATGGACAGGGAGGCCTGGTGTGCTACGGTTCATGGGGTCACAAATAGTTGGACACGACTGAGAGACTGAACTGGACTGACCGAAACTGATATCTGAAGGAGGGATAGGGTAGGGGTGGAATCCAGAAAAAGGCCACTGCCAGAGGTACACTTAAGATTCTTGCCAGCTCTAAATCCCATCTTCCTGTAGTTAACAATCCCACATTATCCACACTGGGGCTCTAGTCAGGCTACCTTCCAGTCTTCACAAAAGTAAGGCATTGGGAGTCATGCTAGGCTGTTCCTCAAGCCTGTGTTCTACTGTCCAGCTGCCCTGTAAGGATAACCACAGGCCAGTGGGATACCTGGATTTCTTTCAGAGTGATTGCTGTGGGAGGAACTGTGTTCCCTCCATCTTCTCCTCCTACAAAAACATATGCTGAGGCCCTAACACTCAGTACTCACAAATGTAACCTTGTTCAGAAATAGGGTCTTTGCAGAGGGTCAAATTAAGACAAGGTCATTAGGTGAAAACTCCAGTTTGAAAAGATGCATGCACCCCAATGTTCATAGAAGCACTATTCACAATAACCAAGACATGGAAGCAACCTAAGTGTCCATCAACAGATGAATGGATAAAGATGTGGTACTACATAACATGGAATATTACTCAGCCATAAAGAAGAATGAAATACTGCCATTTGCAGCCAACATGGATGGACCTAGGGATTATCACACTAAGTGAAGTAAGTCAAAAAGACAAATACTCATGATATCACTTATATGAGGAATCTAAAAGATGATACAGTTGAATTCATTTACAAAACAGAAACAGATTCATAGACATAGAAGGCAAATTTATGGTTACCAAAGGGGAAAGGAGTGGGGAGGGATAAGTTAGGAGTACAGGATTAACAGACACACACTACTATAAATAAAATAAACATCAAAGATTTACTGTATAGCACAGGAGACTATATTTAATATCTTATAATAACCTATAATGGAAAAGAATGTGAAAAATAATATAAACATATATATATATATATATATATGTGTGTGTGTGTGTGTATGTGTGCATAACTGAAACACTTTGCTGCACACCTGAAACAACTCTACTGTAATTAAAAAAAAAGAGGTCATTAGAGTGGACTTTAACCTAATATGAATAGTATATACATAGAAAGGGGAAATTTGGACAGACCCTTAGGGATAATGTTGTGGGAAGATACAGAGAGACACAGAAGGAAGATAGCCATGTGAAGATTGAGGCAGAGAATGGAGTGATGCAGCCAAAAGCCAAGGAATGCCTGAAACCACCAGAAACTCAACAAGGCAATGAAGGATCCTTCCCAGGAGGCTTTGGAGAGAGCATGGCTCTGCTAACACCCTGATTCCAGACATCTAGCCTCCAGAACTGTGAGATAATCCATTTTTCTTGTTTTAAGCCACACAATTTACAGAACTTGGTTACAGCAACCCTAGGAAATTAATACAGTGATGGAGCCACTCACAGAACTGTCCCTAGGGATCTGAACTGAGCAGCTCGGGAGAAGGGTCACAGCGGACCACTCTGGGTCAAGAGTGTGGTCACCCAGCTCAGACTACTGTGGGTGGAATGGAATAGAGAGGTCAAGAGTGGAAGTCAAGGGACAATTAGGAGGCCTGGGTAGCAGTCATGAACCCATGAGACACTAAGGAAGTAACATGTTAGTTGCTCAGTTGTATCCGAATCTTTGTGACCCCATGGACTGTAGCCCACCAGGCTCCTCTCCGTGGAATTCTCCAGGCAAGAAGACTGGTATGGGTAGCCATTTCCTTCTCCAGGGGATCTTCCCAACCCAGGGATTGAACCCAGGTTTCCTGCATTGCAGGCAGATTTTTTATTGTCTGAGCCACCAGGGAAGCCCATGGACAGAATTTAATTATTTACATGGCAGAAGAAGAAGCTGAAGGTTTCAAGGGCAACCCCCAGTTTTAGACTTGAGAACCTGGTGATAGCAAAGGTGAAGAGGGCCACGTGGGGTTGGTTCTGCTTAATCTCACCGAAGAAGTTAATTGTATTCTCAAAACTCTTTGGGCTTTTCTCTCATTTGATAGCTAATTTAAAAATGAAAAATGTTTTCTCATTAGAGAAAGCATTCCTCACAGAGAATGACAAGTAGAGAAAACAACTAAGGTCAGATCAGCTTCCTCCTCACTCTGCCATCCCCTCTCTCAGTTTGTATTTCTCAAAGGAGGCCAGTCAGCGTGGGTGTGAGGCAGAATTTTAAGATTCTCAATGACTTATGCCCTGTGTAACCCCCTCCCTCAGAGTGTGGGTGGACCAGACTTAATTAGATGAGCCCTTGAAACAGGGTCTAGAAGTCTGAGATGGGAGAAGTCAGAGAGATTCTGCTGCTGGCCTTGGAGAAGCAAGGCATCACTGGTCCTATAGGTGCAAGGAACTCAATTCACCCAGTGACCACATGAGCTGGGGAGAAACTGGGAGCCTCAGATAAGAATCCAAGCCCCAGTTAACACCTTGACTGTGGCCTTGTGAGACCCTGAGCAGAGGAACCAGTCAAAGCCATACCAGACTCCTGACACGTGGCAAATGTGAGATAACAAGTGGGTGTTGTCTGGAGCCTCTAAAGGTGTGGGAATTGGTACCATAGTGGTGGTGTTTAGTCACTAAGTCGTGTTCAACTCTTTTGCAACCCCGTGGACTGTATCCCACCAAGCTCCTCCATCCGTGGGATTTCCCAGGGAAGAATACTGGAGTGGGTTGCCATTTCCTTCTCCAGGGGATCTTTCCGACCAAGGGATCAAACCCAGGTCTCCTGCATTGCAGGAGGATTCTTTACCGTCTGAGCCACCAGGTAAGCTCTGGTTACATAGTAGCAGATTCCTAACACAGTGGGGATCCTTACTTTCCCCCAGTCAGATTTCAAAACTGATTCAGCCCTTCCTTATCTTCTTCCTGTCACATTATTTCTATCCATGAAATGTGCTAGATCTGTTTAAGGAGTTCCAGTGATCACAACAGCAGGTGCTGGAATGCTCATTGAAGACATGACCAGCAGACACTAAAAGCCTAATAAGTCCCCAGTAGAATTCCTTACCTCAAGGAGGAAGGTGAACTTTTCTATTACTCAGGCTTCCACTGGTGAGCATGGGTTTGGGTGTTGGGGAGCTTTGTTGGGAGACAAAGAAAAGAAGTGAGAGAAGGAGCTGGCCAGGCTGTGTCCTAGAAGGTAAAGAGAGAAAAATGGTTCCGGTTTCCGATGGGAATAGCCTTCAGCTGTGGACCTTGTGGTCTCCAAGGTCAAACAGGGAAGCTTTCTTAAAGCACTAGTGGGCCTGAAGGTCTGGCACAACTGCATGGGTCATGTGATGCTCCACACACCAAACCTGGTGTCTTCAGCTGTTTGTCCAGAAAGCAGAGTCTGAAACAGAGGGCAGATAGTTTATTTTAGAGTTCATCCCAGGAATCAGGCATGAAGGAGCAGGAAGAGTGAGACATGGAAAGAAAGAGAGCCAATACCTAAGAGTGTGTTATCAGGGTGGTGCCATCATCAGGAAGAAGAGCAGGCAGAGACCAGCTAGTACCAGAAGGACTCTGGATGCAAGCTAAGAATTTCTAATGGCTTTGTTATCCATAAAAAGAAGCAATATACACTTCTAAGCAGGAGTGTTGCATGATTTGGTGTTCATTTTATCAGGCTGAGGCGGGGAGACCAGGTTCAAGGCTAGTGTAGAAGTCTTGGTTGGTTGGTTTCAAAGCATATTCTTTGAACCCAAGCTTGACAACAGGTTTAGCATATGAGGCTGTGTGGGACACTACCACCATTATCCGGAACAACAGCTTCCAGCAGTTTATCTTGTGGTAAAATTTCCTTGGATGGGAGTGTTTTGCTCTAAGACTGATTAGATCACTCTGTTATAGGAGAGATGGGATGCGGTTCTTGGCAAAAGTGACTAGCAAGGTTGACAAGCAAGCAGAGGCCAGATCTGAGTCCCTCTTCTGAGGTCGGCTGGTGGCAGATGGGACATGGGGACAGAAAGTGAGATGGTGAGCCTGACTGGAGTCTCTGGCTCTGTTTAGTTTGGTCTGGCTTGGGGGCCAGGGGTTTGTTTAATCTGGTACCAGGACCAGCCTGTGAATTTGGCTCCTTGAAGGCCACCTCTGGGAAATGCTTGGGTGTTATGGAAATTAGATCATTTGTTCCTTCATTCATTCGATAAGCATACTTTGCGAAATGCTAGGGACTGACTCAAAAAATAGGTCAGACAGAGTTCCTGCTCTAAAGGGATTCACAGCCTGGGGTATTATGGTCTGCTTCAAGGAGGCAGGCAGGGAGGGGGAAGCTGTGAGTGCCTCTGAGAGGAACTGTAGCCACAGAGAGCCTGGTTGCTAGGGGCGAGGCTACCCATTTTGCATTGCCTGGTGAGGACCCCACCCTCCCTTCTCCTCCCAGGGCAACGGTGGCAGTGGCAGGGCTCGGCCTCCAGTCACAATGAGTAGTGCTGGGAAGAAGCCAGGCTCTGTCTTCGCCCCAGGCCGGAATGTGCTCGCTCAGCTGGGACTCAAACCCAAGACAATCGTGGGCTTGTGGGGAGCTTGGCCAGGAGGCTCAAGAAGGGTTTCTTTTCTTTCCTTTTAGCCTTTGAGAGCCACTCTAAAAAATGTTGTTTTCTGCTTAATGTGAGTTCTCTAACTAGTCTGTATTTGAGAAAATAGAAAAGAGGGAGAATCAAACATGTAGATTTTTGTTATGGTCCCAGATGATGCATGAGTATGGCCTCAAATTTTAAAGTAACGCAATCTAAATTGCTGATGTTCAATCAGATGGAAGATCCCGGGCGGAGTGAGAAGGGCTATTTAGCAAACCAAGCAAAGGTTTTGTAAGTTGCAGGCCAACAGTCTTACAAAGAACCCACAAAAATGGCACAATTAAGCCCTCCTTCCCTTTTTTCACCACATTGCTCTTCCCACCATGAATGATTTGAAGGTTGCATGCTTTTGGATTGCCCTGGTGAAGATTTAGTTTCCGGCTCAAGAAAATCCACGTCAGAAAATTGTCTTTCAGTTTTCACAGAAGATCCAGTTAAAAGACTGCTACCAAAAGAGTCCAGTTTTAGTTTTTCAAAATAAATGCGCAAATGGACATAAACAATGGAATGATAATATCAATGGATTCAGAGATTATAAGCATTTCCATTTCCTTCTTTGAGTTTTTTAACTTTCTTGCCAATTAACTTTTTTTTGTGGTTATAAAACATAGTGTGTGTGTTTTTTTTTAAAGAATCCCTATGAAGATCAGTTTCCTTATCTGTAAAAAGGGAATAATTTTGCCTCACGTACAATTCATGAGAATTTGATGATATAATGTATATACTGATCTGGTCATAGACCCTAAAACATATCCCATAGATTTGCATCTATGCTGTGGGCATCAGTAGGCATCCATCTATGTTATGTATTTTTTAATTGCCTAGTTTTATTAAGATATTCATCTGCAATATGAACTTGCTGCTTTACATATTTTTCCTTCTCCAGGGTCCCCTACAGAAAGGTGAGATGGGGGCTCCTTTGCTTAAGGGGCTCCATGTAGAATGACTGAGAAGTAGAGTATGCTGGTCCCAGGACATGGGATGGGAAATGTCATTCCAGTCTGTTGCTTTACAGAAACATTGAGCCACTGAAAAGAATGGCCCTGACAAAATGTGCCTCTGCAGTTACCTGACCAGGGAACAACCTGGACCCTCTTCATTGAGAGCATGGAGTCATAATCACTGGACTGTCAGAGATCAAGCCCTGAGCCTTTGGAGTGGAAGCACTGACTCCAAGACCCTAGACTACCAGAGAACAAACCCTAGGGAGTATCAAATAGTGAGAATTCACACAAAGGAAGCCACTTGAATACAAGATCTGGCATCACCCAACCACCAGTAGCACCCTGCACAGGACACTTCATCTAAATGATAAACAAAACAAAAATACAAACCCAACCATCAGCAGACAGGATTACCACCTCACTCAGCCTTGCCCAAAAGAGGAAAAACAAACAAACAAAATCTCAGCACAAATCTCACCCTATACAAAGTATACACAAACCACTGGAACAACCTTCAGTTCAGTTCAGTTCCGTCGCTCAGTCGTGTCTGACTCTTTGTGACCCCATGAATCACAGCACGCCAGGCCTCCCTGTCCATCACCAACTCCCAGAGTTCACTCAAACTCATGTCCATCGAGTTGGTGATGCCATCCAGCCATCTCATTCTCTGTTGTCCCTGTCTCCTCCTGCCCCCAATCCCTCCTAGCATCAGAGTCTTTTCCAGTGAGTCAACTCATCACATGAGGTGGCCAAAGTATTGTAGCTTCAGATTTAGCATCAGTCCTTCCAATGAACACCCAGGATTGATCTCCTTTAGAATGGACTGGTTGGATCTCCTTGCAGTCCAAGGGACTCTCAAGAGTCTTCTCCAGTACCACAGTTCAAAAGCATCAATTCTTCGGCGATCAGCTTTCTTCACAGTCCAACTCTCACATCCATACATGACCACGGGAAAAACCATAGCCTTGACTAGACAGACCTTGGTTGGCAAAGTAATGTCTCTGCTTTTTAATATGCTATCTAGGTTGGTCATAACTTTCCTTCCAAGGAGTAAGCGTCTTTTAATTTCATGGCTGCAATCAGCATCTGCAGTGATTTTGGAGCCCCAAAAAATAAAGTCTGACACTGTTTCCACTGTTTCCCCATCTATTTCCCATGAAGTGATGGAACCAGATGCCATGATCTTTGTTTTCTGAATGTTGAGCTTCAAGCCAACCTTTTCATTCTCCTCTTTCACTTTCATCAAGAGGCTATTTAGTTCCTCTTTACTTTCTGCCATAAGGGTGGTATCATCTGGAACAACCTTGCTGCTGCTGCTAAGTCACTTCAGTCGTGTCCGACTCTGTGTGACCCCATAGACGGAAGCCCACCAGGCTCCCCCGTCCCTGGGATTCTCCAGGCAAGAACACTGGAGTGGGTTGCCATTTCCTTCTCCAATGTGTGAAAGTGAAAAGTGAAAGTGAAGTCGCTCAGTCGTGTCCGACCCTTAGCGACCCCACGGACTGCAGCCCACCAGGCTCCTCCATCCATGGGATTTTCTAAGCAACCTTAGGAGGGCTGAAACCAAAAGGAAGGAAGAATTCAACCTTGAAGCCTGGGAAAAGGAGACCTCAAACACAATAAATTAAAAAAAAAAGACAGAGAAATACTACACAAATGAAGGAACCAATTAAAAACACAGACGTCCAAATAAATGAAGAGGAAATGGGCGAACTACCTGAAAAAGAATTCAGAATAATGATAGTAAAGATAATCAAAACCCTTGAAAACAAAGTGGAAAAAACCAAGAATCAATTAACAAAGACCTAGAAGAAGTAAAGAATAAACATACAGAGACAAATAACACAATTATTGAAATTAAAAATACTCTAGAAGGGATCAATAGCAGAATAGCTGAAACAGAAGAATGATTCAGTGAGCTGGAAGATGAAATGGTGGAAATAACTTATGAAGAGTAGAATAAAGTAAAAAGAATGAAAAGAACTCAGGATAGTCTCAGAGATCTCTGGGACAATATCAAATGCACCAACATTCAAATTATAGGGGTTCCAGAAAAAGAAGAGAAAAAGAAAGGGTATGAGAAAATTTTTGAAGAGATTATAGTTGAAAATTTCCCCAACGTGGAAAAGGAAATTGTCAATCAAGTCCAAGAGGCACAAAGAGTCCCATACAGGATAAACCCAAGGAGAAACACACCAAGACACATACTAATCAAACTAACAAAGACTAAACACAAAGAAAGAATATTAAAAGCAGCAAGAGAGAAGCAACAAGTAACATACAAGGGAAACCCCATAGGCTTAACAGCTGATCTTTCAGCAGAAACTCTGCTGGCCAGAAGGGAATGGCAGGATATATTTAAAGTACTGAAAGGGAAAAAAATCTACAACCAAGATTACTGTACTCAGCAAGGATCTCATTCAAAATTGATGGAAAAATCAAAAGCTTTTCAGACAAGCAAAAGTTAAGAGAATTCAGTACCACCAAACCAGCTTTACAACAAATGTTAAAGGGACTTCTATAGTCAAGAAATACAAGAGAAGGAAAAAGAGCTACAAAATCAACCCCAATTAAGAAAATGGAAATAGGAACATATATATCAATAATTACTTTAAATGTAAATGGATTAAATGCTCCAACCAAAAGACACATACTGGCTAAATGGATACAAAAACAAGACCCATAAATATGCTCTCTACAAGAAACCCACTTCAGACCTAAAGACACATATAGACTGAAAGTGAGAGGATAGAAAAATATATTCCATGCAAACGGGAAGCAAAAGAAAGCTGGAGGAGCAATCCTCATATCAGACAAAATAAACCTTAAAATAAAGAATATTATAAGAGATAAGGAAGGACACTACATAATGATCAAGGGATCAATCAAAGAGGAAGACATAACAATTATAAGTATCTATGCACCCAACATAGGTGCACCTCAATACACAAGAGAAACACTAACAAACATAAAAGGAGAAATTGACAGTAACATAATAAGAGTAGGAGACTTTAATACCCCATTCACACCAACAGACAGATCATCAAAACAGAAAATTAATAAGGAAACACAAGTCTTAAGTGATACATTAGATGAGATGGTTCTCATTGATATCTTCAGGACATTACACCCAAATGCAGAAGAATACACCTTCTTCTCAAGTGCACATGGAACATTCTCCAAGATAGCACGTCTTGGGTCACAAATCAAGCCTCAGTAAATTTAAGAAAATTGAAATCATATCAAGCATCTTCTCTGAACACAATGCTATGAGACTAGATATCAATTATAAGAATAAAACTATAAGAAATACAAACACATGGATATTAAACAACACATTTATATATAACCAACAGGTTACTGATGAAATCAAAAGGGAAATAAAAAAATTTCTAGAAACAAATGACAATCAGAACATGACAGCTCAAAACCTATGGGATGCAGCAAAAGCAGTTCTAAGAGGGAAGTTTATAGCAATACAATCCTACCTCAAGGAACAAGAAAAACAACCTAAATTTACACCTAAAACAACTGGAAAAGGAAGGAAAAAAACACCCAAAATTAGTAGAAGGAAAGAAATCATAAAGATCTGAGCAGAAATAAATGAAAAAGAAACAATAGTAAAGATTAATAAAAGTAAAAGCTGGTTCTTTGAGAAGATAAACAAAATTGACAAACCCTTAGCCAGACTCATGAAGAAAAAGAGAGAGAAGAATCAAATCAACAAAATTAGAAAGGAAAAAGGAGAGATTACAACAGACAACGCAGAAATACAAAGGATCATGAAACTATTATGAACAACTATATGGCAATAAAATGGATAACCTGGAAGAAATCAACAGATTCTTAGAAAAGTTCAATCTTCCAAGACTGAACCAGGAAGAAATAGAAATTATGAACAACCCAATTACAAGCACTGAAATTGAAGCTGTGATAAAAAATCTCCCCAAAAAACAAATGACTTCACAGGAGAATTCTATCAAACATAGAGAACAGCTAATGCCTATCCTTCTAAAACTCTTTCCAAAAATTGCAGAGGAAGGAACACTACCAAACTCATTCTACAAGGCCACCATCACCCTGCTTCCAAAACCAGACAAAGACAGCACACAAAAAGAAAACTACAGGCCAATATCATTGATGAACATAGATGCAAAAATCCTCAACAAAATTTTAGCAAACAGAATTCAGCAACATATCAAAAAGCTCACACACATGATCAAGTTGAGTTTATTCCAGGGATGCAAGGATTCTTCAATATATGCAAATCAAACAAATTGATACACCATATTAACAAGTTGAAAGATAAAAACTATATGATCATCTCAATAGATGCATAAAAAACCTTTGACAAAATTTAGCACCCATTTATGATTAAAACTCTTCAAAAAATGGGCATAGAAGGAATCTATCTCAGAATAGTATAGGCCATATATGATAAGCCTATAGCAAACATTATACTCAATGGTGAAAAACTGAAAGCATTCCCCCTAATATCAGAAACAAGACAAGGGTGTCCACTTTCACCACTATTATTCAACATAGTTCTGGAAGTCCTAGCTACAGCAATCGGAGAAGAAAAAGAAATAAAAGGAATCCAGATCAGAAAAGAAGAAGTAAAGCTCTCACTGTTTGCAGATGACATGATATTGTACACAGAAAATCCTAAAGATGGTATCAGAAAATTACTAGAGCTAATCAGTGAGTTTAGTGAAGTTGCAGGATACAAAATCAATACACAGAAATCACTTGCATTTCTGTATATATACTAACAATGAAAAATCAGAAAGTGAAATTAAGGAATCAATCCCATTCACTATTGCAACAAAAAGAATTAAATATCTAGGAATAAACTTACCTAAGGAGACAAAAGAACTGTACACAGAAAATTATAAGACACTAATGAAAGAAATCAAAGACGACATAAACAGATGGAGAGATATTCCACATTCCTGGGTAGGAAGAATCAATATTGTGAAAATGACTATACTACCAAATGCAATCTACTGATTCAATGTGATCCCTATCAAATTACCAATGGCATTTTTCACAGAACTAGAACAAAAATTTTCACAATTCATATGGAAACTCAAAAGACACTAATAGCCAAAACAGTCTTGAGAAAGAAGAATGGAACTGGAGGAATCAACCTTCCTGACTTCAGATTATACTACAAAGATACTGTCGTTAAGACAGTATGGTACTGGCACAAAACCAGAAATATAGACCAATGGAGCAAGACAGAAAGCTCAGAAATAAACCCATGCACCTATGGATATCTTATTTTTGACAAAGGAAGCAAGAATATACAGTGGGGCAAAGACAGCCACTTCAATAAATGGTGCTGGGAAAACTGGTCAGCTACATGTAAAAGAATGAAATTAGAACTTCCTAACACCATACACAAAGATAAACTCAAAATGGATTAAAGACCTAAATGTAAGACCAGAAACTACAAAACTCTTAGAGGAAAACATAGGCAGAACACGCGATGACATAAATCAAAGCAAGATCCTCATGATCCACCTCCTAGAGTAATGGAAACAAAAACAAAAGTAAACAAGTGGGACCTGATTAAACTTAAAAGCTTTTGCACAGCAAAGGAAACTATCAGTTCAGTTCAGTTCAGTTCAGTCTCTCAGTGGTGTCCGACTCTCCGCAACCCCATGAATCACAGCACGCCAGGCCTCCCTGTTCATCACCAACTCCCGGAGTTCACTCAAACTCATGTCCACAGAGTCGGTGATACCATCCAGCCATCTCATTCTCTGTTGTCCCCTTCTCCTCCCACCCCCAACCTTTCCCAGCATCAGAGTCTTTTCCATTGAGTCAACCCATCACATGAGGTGGCCAAAGTATTGTAGCTTCAGATTTAGCATCAGTCCTTCCAATGAACACCCAGGATTGATCTCCTTTAGAATGGACTGGTTGGATCTCCTTGAAGTCCAAGGGACTCTCAAGAGTCTTCTCCAGTACCACAGTTCAAAATCATCAATTCTTCGGCGATCAGCTTTCTTCACAGTCCAACTCTCACATCCATACATGACCACGGGAAAAACCATTGCCTTGACTAGATGGACCTTTGTTGGCAAAGTAATGTCTCTGCTTTTTAATATGCTATCTAGGTTGGTCATAACTTTCCTTCCAAGGAGCAAGCGTCTTTTAATTTCATGGCTGCAATCAGCATCTGCAGTGATTTTGGAGCCCAAAAACATAAAGTCTGACACTGTTTCCACTGTTTCCCCATCTATTTCCCATGAAGTGATGGGACCAGATGCCATGATCTTTGTTTTCTGAATGTTGAGCTTCAAGCCAACCTTTTCACTCTCCTCTTTCACTTTCATCAAGAGGCTTTTGAGTTCCTCTTCACTTTCTGCCATAAGGGTAGTGTCATCTGCATATCTGAGGTTATTGATATTTCTCCCAGCAATCTTGATTCCAGCTTGTGCTTCTTCCAGCCCAGCGTTCCTCATGATGTACTCTGCATATAAGTTAAATAAGCAAGGTGACAATATACAGCCTTGACGCACTCCTTTTCCTATTTGGAACCAGTCTGTTGTTCCATGTACAGTTCTGACTGTTGCTTCCTGACCTGGATACAGGTTTCTCAAGAGGCAGGTCAGGTGGTCTGGGATTCCCATCTCTTTCAGAATGTTCCACAGTTTACTGTGATCCACACAGTCAAAGGCCTTGGCATAGTCAATGAAGCATAAATAGATGTTTTTCTGGAACTCTCTTGCTTTCTCCATGATCCAGCGGATGTTGGCAATTTGATCTCTGGTGCCTCTGCCTTTTCTAAAACCTGCTTGAACATCTGGGAGTTCACGGTTTACATACTGCTGAAGCCTGGCTTGGAGAATTTTGAGCATGACTTTACTAGCCTGTGAGATGAGTGCAATTGTGCGGTAGTTTGAGCATTCTTTGGCATTGCCTTTCTTTGGGATTGGAATGAAGACTGACCTCTTCCAGTCCTGTGGCCACTGCTGAGTTTTCCAAATCTGCTGGCATATTGAGTGCAGCACTTTCACAGCATCATCTTTCAAGACTTGAAATAGCTCAACTGGAATTCCATCACCTCCACTAGGAATCAGTGAATTAAAATGGACTGGAATGGGTGAATTTAACTCAGATGACCATTATATCTACTACTGTGGGCAGGAATCCCTTAGAAGAAATGGAGTAGCCATCATGGTCAACAAAAGAGTCCGAAATGCAGTACTTGGATGCAATCCAAAAAATGACAGAATGATTTCTATTTGTTTCCAAGGCAAAACATTCAATATTACAGTAAGCCAGGCCTATGCCCCAACCAGTAATGCTGAAGAAGCCGAAGTTGAACAGTTCTATGAAGACCTACAAGACCTTTTAGAACTAACACCCAAAAAAGATGTCCTTTTCATTATAGGGGACTGGAATGCAAAAGTAGGAAGTCAAGAAACACCTGGAGTAACAGGCAAATTTGGCCTTGGAGCACGGAATGAAGCAGGGCAAAGGCTAATAGAGTTTTGTCGAGAGAACGCACTGGTCATAGCAAACACCCTCTTCCAACAACACAAGAGAAGACTCTACACATGGACATCACCAGATGGTCAACACTGAAATCAGATTGATTATATTCTTTGCAACCAAAGATGGAAAAGCTGTATATAGTTAGCAAAAACAAGACCAGGAGCTGATTGTGGCTCGGATCATGAACCCCTTATTGCCAAATTCAGACTTAAATTGAAGAAAGTAGGGAAAACCACTAGACCATTCAGGTATGACCTCAATCAAATCCCTTATGATTATACAGTGGAAGTAAGAAATAGATTTAAGGGACTAGATCTGATAGATAGAGTGCCTGATGAACTCTGGACGGAGGTTCATGACATTGTACAGGAGACAGGGACCAAGACCATCCCCATGGAAAAGAAATGCAAAAAAGCGAAATGGCTGTCTGAGGAGTCCTTACAAATAGCTGTGAAAAGAAGAGAAGCGAAAAGCAAAGGAGAAAAGGAAAGATAAAAGCATCTGAATGCAGAGTTCCAAAGAATAGCAAGGAGAGATAAGAAAGCCTTCCTCAGCAATCAATGCAAAGAAATAGAGGAAAACAACAGAATAGGACAAACAAGAGATCTCTTCAAGAAAATTAGAGACATCAAGGGAACATTTCATGTAACTATGGGCTCGATAAAGAACAGAAATGGTATGGAGCTAACAGAAGCAGAAGATATTAAGAAGAGGTGGCAAGAATACACAGAAGAACTGTACAAAAAAGATCTTCACGACCAAGATAGTCACAATAACATGATCACTGACCTAGAGCCAGACATCTTGGAATGTGAAGTCAAGTGAGCCTTAGAAAGCATCACTACGAACAAAGCTAGTGGAGGTGATGTAATTCCAGTTGAGCTATTTCAAGTCTTGAAAGGAAACTATAAGCAAGGTGAAAAGACAACCCTCAAGATAGGAGAAAATAATAGCAAATGAAACAACTAAAAAAGGATTAATTTCCAAAATATACATGCAGCTCATACAACTCAATACCAGAAAAACAAACAACCCAATGAAAAAGTGGGAAAAAGACCTAAACAGACATTTCTCCAAAGAAGACATACAGATGTCTAACAAGCACATGAAAAGATGTTCAACATTGCTTGTTATCAGAGAAATGCAAATCAAAACTACAGTGAGATATCACCTCACACTGGTTAGAATGGCCATCATCAAAATTCTGCAAACAATAAATGCTGGAGAGGGTGTGGAGAAAAGGGAATTCTCTTGCACTGTTGGTGGGAATGTAAATTGATGCAGCCACTATGGAAGATGGTATGGAGATTCCTTGAAAAACTAGGAATAAAACCAACATATGACCCAGCAATCTCATTCCTAGACATATACTCTAAGGAAACCAAAACTGAAAAAGACACATGTATCCCATTGTTCATTGAAGCACTATTTACAATAGCTAGAACATGGAAGCAACCTAGATATCCATTGACGGAAGAATGGATAAAGAAGTTGTGATACATATACACAATGGAATATTACTCAGTCATAAAAAGGAATACATTTGAGTCAGTTCTATTGAGGTGGATGAACCTAGAACCTATTATACAGAGTGAAGTAAGTCAAAAGAGAAAGATAAATATCATATTCTAACACATATACACTGAATCTAGAAAAATGTTACTGAAGAATTTACTTACAGGGCAGCAATGGAGAAACAGACATAGAGAATAGAATTATGGACAAAGGGAGAGGGGAGGAGAGGGTGAAATGTATGGAAAGAGTAACATGGAAACTTACATCACCATATTTAAAACAGATAGCCAACAGGAATTTGCTGTATGGCTCAGGAAACTCAAACAGGGGCTCTGTATCAACCTAGAGGGGTGGGGTTGGGGGGGATATAGGAGAGGACATATATACATATGTATACATACATAAATATATACCTATGGCTGATTCATGTTGAGGTTTGACAGAAAACAAAATTCTGTAAAGCAATTATCCTTCAATAAAAAATAAATTTAGAAAAATGTACATCTGTGTGTGTGTGCTGGGGGAAGGAGGGGAAGTGGGCAGGAGGAAATGGAGGAGAATGTTGGAGTTCAAAGATTTAAAGAAGGTGAAATCTCCCTTAAGAGGGAAGAGAATTAGAGACTGTCTGGGACTCTTTGATGAAAGGGTATGGTTTCTTGCAGGTCCAGCTAGCATTGGGCACCCAAACCCTGTTCCTGCACACGGTGACCGAGTAGGGTCAAATTCTCTGACTAAAGGGCTCTGGGATGGCAAGTATAATGATGTCTTTCATTCACTCTAAGTGATTCAGCATAGACCATGTGATTGGATGTATGTGAGAGTTTAAGCTTCAGTGCTAGGGGCCATCAGTTAACCCATGCCAGGAGTACTTAGCTGACATTCAATCAAAAAGGTCACCTTTGAAAGGTGGCTCCTTCAAGCATGCCATCCATACTGTTCCAATAAACACTCAAGGCTTTCCTACTAATTAGTACATAGTACATATCAGAAATGGGTTTTCATGGGTGGAATGAGAGACTTGTTAGCTAGCAGGAGGAATGCCAGAAACAGGTTCTCTTCTCATCTGTACCAGATGCAGTTGACGTGCCACCTGGGGCCCCCTCGCCTGTACACTTTGGGCATACAAGCCTACTGCCAAGGGCCAGTAGCTGCATTGCCTGGCCTGTAGGCTTTATTTTGTCGTTGAAGTCCACTTTGTTGTCTGTGTGTCTAGTCACAGTGGTCAGGAAATTTATTCCTCTTGTGTAGCCCTCAATCAATCATTAACCAGAGATGGTGCATAAATACCCCAGCTTCCTTTCCCCTCAAATGGGATAACTCAGGTCTGTGGTATACACTGGCTCCAAGTATTTAGCCTACAGATTTAACTTATAGTCACCTACAGTGATAATGGGCTTGGCAATGCACCTTTTATTGAATGGCCTTAGCCATTCTCCTATCGGTGGTTCCTTCACCTCTTAAATGGACTATCTAGCTTATGGGAAAACCCAAATGGAAGCATGAACAGGCCATAAGAAGCTAGCAAGGCCTGTAGCCCATATTCACTTGCAGTTCTAAACTGAAATTTGAAATGATCTTGTACCCAACCTTGAACAGGAGAGATTCAATCACACCATTCAAAATTCCTGCCTCTGGAGCTTTGAGATTTACCTCTAGTAAACCTTTTAAGCAAGGTGGTTATTGGAGCACCAGAAAGGACAGAGACCCAGGGCTTCTAAGCCTCCAGGTTGTAAGAATTGTTCCTGTGCTTTCCTTTTTAAAAAAAGTCAATAAATGTCCGTGCAAGTGGCAGAATTTGTTTACAAACTTGCATTCTTTGGGCAAGGTTATAGGAAGGGTAGTTACTGTTTCCTCGTCTCAAAGTTTCTCTTGGCTACAATGGCCTACCCAAAAGAACCAAAGAGCTATGCATGCTGGCACAGACTGCTTCAAAATTACAGGGAAACAGGCTACTGAACACCAAGATGTATATATATAAGCAGTGACTACTGAGCACTAAACACACCCCAGGGTCCTTCCTCAAATGTCATCTGTATAAAGTACTCAAACCTTTCACACAGCCTTGGAAGCAGGCACATAGAATTAGGAGTAACTGAGATTGACTTCCCCACCAACTCAGAGCAGATCAAGTTGAATTTAATAAAATATACACTTCAGTTCTTACACCCAGCTTTATAAACTAAAACTCATACTTACACACATTAAAATTTTACATTGTCTATGTTTTTCCACAATTAACCAAACCTAGACTGTGTCCTCAGTCACTGAATTTTCCGACAGGTCCTTTGATTTCAGTTATTCTTGAGTTCTTTCTACCTCCATCAGCTCTCGACCAGGCAGTCCAGCGTTTCTGTCTGGACCCTGCCACACCTTCTAACTGGAATGGTTTGTTTTTGCCCTACAATGTTCCTGTTCCATAATGTGCCACAGGTAAGAAGACTTAAAAGGCTGGGTGAATCCATGGCTGGGGTCTGGAATGATCTGAAGGCTTCTTCACTTATATGCAAGGTGTCAGAGCTAAGATGATTCAAAGATGGTTGACCAAAGCATCTAACATACGGTCTCTCCTTGAAGCCTGGATTCTCTCAGCATGAGAACTGGTTTGTAAAGGGAGCATCCAGAGGGAGAGAGTATTCAAAGAATAAGCATTTCAAGAGCCATAGAGGAAGCTGCAGGGTGTCTTATACCAAATCTCAGAACTCACATACATAACATACTTTTGCCATACTCTACTGGACAAAGCAATCACGAGCCTGCCTAGATTCAAAGGGAGGGGACCTAACTCCCATCTCTAAATAAGAGGAGTGTCAGAGAATTTAAAGCTTTTTTAAAAAACAAAAAAACAAAAACCCCACAATGGCCAGGAAGGGGTAAGAGGTGTCAGAGGTAAATCATCCATGTATTTGAAATCTTATAGGATCCTCCCTTGAATGAGCTGATCCTTCATCGAATGCAGATGAAGCACCGGATGTTTGATATCGACTCAGTTCAGGAATGATTCATGTGATTGTTGCTGCCACATCCAGAGGATGAAATGGAAGGGAAGACAGCTGAAATATTAATCTATGGAGGCCTGTCTTTTCATGAGGTCTTATAAATTATACAAAGCGAGTCACTGGTTCTAAGTGGATTAGCTGCCCATCATGTAGGCAAGGTCATGGCCCATGGTCTAGTTAAGGAAGATTGTTTCCCTCTAGTTTAAATGATAATATATCTAGAGAAACTTTGAACTTGAATGCAAGTAGGCAAGCTAAGTTGAAATTTCTTATCATGAAACCAAATAAATTACCTCTCTTTGAGGCAGAGCAGTAGTTTCTTCAATTCCAAAGAAAGGAAGTAGGAAGTGAAAAATAAACAAAAGTTTTAATGGGTTGCCATCCAGAGAATTTATATAGCTTTCCAAATCCTTCTAGGAGCCTGGATTCCATGACTTCACAGTGGTCCATTGAGGTCTTTGAAAGTTATTAGGTGATTAGCATAATGATTATTTCCATAATTACGAGATCATCTACTGTATTTGGAGAATTGCTTCAAATTTTTTGAGGGATCTTAACAGCGATTATCTCATTTTATTTTCATAATCAGACCATAAGACAGGATGGACTAGTAAGTCCATCTTACAGATAAAGAGAAATGAGGCACTCAGGAGGGTTCATACATTGTCCAACTTAGCCAACAATGTTTTGGCAGGCCAGCCCCTGGAATCGACTCTCCCACTCTAATTCCTAGTTAACCAAATAATATTAATCCTGCAATGGTTTCTACGGTGTTCGAATGAACATCTGTGATGCTCCACCGGTGCTCACGGTTCCTCCCCAGACACAAAATCACAGACCAAGGGCTGAGAAGAAGACGGCTTGAATTTCTTCCTAGTCAGCCTGTCTCTCAGTATCCTCTAGCATACCCTAAATCTTTCAAGGCCTGTGGTGCTTCCGAACTGCTTTGAACTATAATAAAAGGCACCATAGAAATATTCCTTCCAGCTGCTGAGCTTATAAGACTAAGGGTGATCTCAGATGCCTCTGGGCACACTGCCCTGTGCAATGAACAATTAACCTGGAGCCAGTTTCCTCTCCTTAGAGTTACAGGATTTACTGGCTGACACCACACAGTCACTGTGGGTCACATTAGTCCATCTCTCTCTCTACTCCATATGTCTCGCCAAATCCTCTCTAATGCTCATAAACACGCCCCTTGGCCGTGGGTATACCTGTGAATGCTTAACAACGGACTCTACCAAAAAAGAAAAAAAAAAAGCAAAGCAAAACAAAAACAGCCACCTACGATTTGTATGTGGGCCAATTTCTTTGGTGTAAATACCTTCACCATTGCTGATTTCAAACAAACAATCTGACCATGCTTCCCTGCTGCATGAGACCCAAGCCTGGTTCCTTTGCCCAGTATAAATCCTGACATCTACAGCAATATACACAAGTTCCTTCAGGGTCTGGAACAGTGGTTCTCAATGCTGGCTGCCCATGAGAAACACCTGAAGATTCTACCTTTATTTAAAATGTTTATTTTGTTCATGGAGCTTTTGCATTCATTTTTATTTTTTTAAACTACTGCATTCACCTATCGCTTATTTTGATGACTGGGTTTGTTGCTGTCCCCATAAATTTCATGGGCAAGGCAAGTGCTTGATTTGCTTCACTCTAGTCCCTCTTCTGCTACCTGGAGAATTTTTTTAAATCCCTGTGTCAACACCACGACCCACACTTATTACAACAGAATCTCTGGAGGTGGGAACCAGGCATCAATATTTTGGAAGCTTCCTGATTAATTCTAAGTCCACTTTGAGAACCTCAGTCTAGCTTTCCTGACTTTCTGGCTTCATCTCTTGCCTTGAGTGTACTCTACATTTGCAGTCTAGCAGTACTAAATGCCTGTAGGTCCTAGAATGTCCCGTGTAGCTTCATACCTCCAAGCACTTGTATTGGCTGTTCTCTCTACTTGCAATATTCTTGCTCCCTGTGCTATCTACTGAAGCATTATTCTTTATCCCAGACATTCACTAAGATGCTTTCCTGGGCTTCCCCCACCCCATGATGCTAATCCCTGACTGTATTAGACATCCACTGCTTCAAAACAAATTGCCACAAAGCTAGCAGCTTAAAGCAACGTGCATTTCTTATCTCCGAATGTCTGGAGGTTGACAGTCTGAGCCCACGTGGTTTAACTGAGTCCTCTATTTTGGAGTCTTTCATGAGGCTGCAATCAAGATGTCATCTAGGTCTGGTGTTTCATCTGAAAGCCCATCCCCCTCCCTTCCCACTTTGGTCCTTCCTGAGGTGGACGTTTATTGCCAGTTGTTTGCCTCTTTTCCTCTCAGCTTCATTTCTGCCCTTCTGTGTTCCACTCTGCGTCATTCAGGGTTGGAATCCTACAAAACCAATTTCCCAGACTCATTGGCCAGTTGGCTCTCAGGCAGGTTCTTCTAATGGTAAGAAGTGGCAGGTGACTGGGAAGGTGAGAAGGAGATAGAAGATCTTTTCCTGTTTTTCTCTTCAGAGTGGCATCTTTATGAGCAGGGGGCATCTCTAGGCTCTAGGGACTTTGGTGATTCTAGAGGGCCTTCTGGAGTTTCAACAGTGGCTCCATTCTGGCAAATTCTCTAGCTGTATTGGTGGAGAGCAGGCCTCTGGGCTCCTGCTGTCTGTCACTCAGTCTAAGAGTGTCTGTGATTTTCCACCAGGAGTTGCTAATCTGTAGCTTACCTCATATCATCGGTTGGGTTGTCTGAAAGCCGATACTGATGTGGAATTTGGGGGCAGGATATTTACCAAGAAGAGGAAGAAGGAGGCAGCAAGATGGGGTACAGGCAGAAGTTAAACTGTGATTCTGATTTGACCGAGCTTTGGCCAACCCCATAGATGTTGGATATAGAACCTTTCAGAGGTATCCAACCAGTGCATCAAAATGGTGTCTTGGAGGGTGTGGCCTGACCAAGTGCTCTCTGCAGCTGAGGCCCACCCTGACAAGAGCTGACAGCTGAAAGCTTTTCTCCCGCAGCATCCCCGACACTCTCAGCATCTGGGACAAAAGTCTTTCCTTCCGGGAATTGTGGGTAGATCATTATGGTGTCTACCACACAACTCGTCTCCCTGCCCATCCAATACTTTGGTACCCAATTCTGTGTATCCAGTTTTGAAATACCTAGAGTGTATTATGCTGTCTTGACTGAACATTCACTGATAACAAAAGGCACAGTGTCATCTATGAAATGAAAAGGTCATCATTCAAGGGCAGTTACTAACAGACAAGAGGAGCAAGTGAAAGCTCACATGGTGATGGAAGTTGGAACCTCAGACAGAGAGAAAAGGGCCAGAGGGCAGCTGTCAGTATGCTCATTCCCCACGTACACCTACTGTGGTCAAATCATGAGGGTGGCAATGGAAGGAACTAGAAACACCGAGAGAGATGTGGAGGGTTCTAAGCATGGGCAGGTGTGCTGCTCCTTGCCTCCTATGGGAAGTTACAAGCCCCTCAGAGTAAGCCCCATATTCAACCTGATGCTTATACACATGGCCTCACAGAGGTGTTGATTTTAAATCAGAAGAAGGAACCAGAAATGAAGGGGGAAAAAATGCATGCTGACCAGTCAGCCCCCTTTAAGAGCTTTCGCAGACACCCCACCCAGTGACCAATTTAGGCTGGAAAATGTGGTTTTGATTTGGCCATATTGCCGCCCCAAATAAAATAGTATTCTGTTTATCAGGCAGAAGAGGGAAATGGATACTCAGTAGGCAATTAGCAGTCCTCACCACAGATGGTGATAGTAAATTGGCAAATTCTGAGTATATTCTTCCTTGCCAAAATTAAAAGTTGACATCATTATGGCAGTCCCCTTGATTTTTAAAACATTATATTGGTCTGTGAAATACAAAACCCAGGCCCAGCGCTCTTAATCACTTTGCTGTACAAGCTTGGACTAGGATACACGATTCTTTGATAAAAAATAGCAAATGTGAAAAACTCATCTAGGCTGAATGGCAGATGAAAAAAAGACTTGGAGAAACTTGCCCACCACACATGCGGCCTTTCTTTCTGCTTCTCTTGAGTAACCAGGTGCTCACTGTGACCTTTTGAGATACTTCTGCTGTCCCATAAATAGGTCCTTAACGCAGGGTGTAGTGGGCCATGTTAGAGCAGAGAGTGGCGCAGCTTCCTGGGCTCCTCCAGCCTTCTACCCCATCTCCTGGCCTCGCTAGCTCTGTCCCATACTCTAGTCATCCTGAGTGGCCTGTCCTTCCTGGCCTTCACCCAACATCTTGCCTCCATGGCCTTCCTTGAATTGCTACCAGTTGTATTCTTGCCGATTTCCTACAACTATGTGGGAAAATTCCCTTCATCTCTCCAGGCTCAACTCAAATGCTGCCTCCTCTATGGAGTCTCCGAGCTCCTTTCAACTTGAAGCAGCCCTTCTTGTCTGAACTCCCAGAGAACTTCATTGGTGCCTCTATTATAATACTTTATCCATATTATGGTTATACATGTAAGTTTGATTCCTTTAAGTTAGCATGCTTATCTTTTTTATCTTTTTAAAATCTTTTTTAAAAATTGACATGTAGTTAATTTTTGGGGCTTCCCTGGTAGCTCAGTGGTAAAGAATTCACCTGCAAATGCAGGAGACTTGGGTTCGATCCCTGGGTCGGGAAGATCCCCTGGAGAAGGAAATGACAACCCACTCAAGTATTCTTGCCTGGAAAATCCCATGGACAGAGGAGCCTGGTAGGCTATAGTCCATGGGGTCGCAAAAGACACAGACATGACTTAGCAACTAAATAACATTGGTTGAGTTATAATATTGTGTTTGTTTCATATCAATGTAAGCCCAGAACTTAGAATAGTAACTGGCACACAGAAGGTACTCAGTGCATGTTTGCTGAAAGAATAGATACATTAAAAATGCAGAATGAATAAATATTATAATTAATGAATGCAGAGTCAATAGATGCACATATAAAAAATCAGAATGAATGAATGAAGAAGAAAAAGAGAGAAAGAGAAAAGGGTGAACGAAGGAATGAATGAATAAAAAATAAATGATCATGCAGCTCCTTCTGGGTGAGCATTGGCCAGCCTCAGCCTTGACAGCCTCCAGGGTGGATAACTCACAGACTCAGCAGCATGCACACCTTCTCTTTGTCAGATTTTCCCTGACAGGAATCCTCTCTTGTCATTGCTCGTTATCTTCGCTATCCCTGAGCCACCCTGTGTCCTCTCCCCCACAGATCAAGAAGGGAATCCAACTTAGCAGGCTCAGCATGACCAATGGGGAAGAGCAAGCCTCAGCTGCTGGCAACCAGAGGGCAGCTGGAGTGACAGCCAAGCACACGTCTTTCCGAGATGGACAAAGACAGGCACAGAGTCCAAGGGCGTCCAGGCACACTGGAGTTGGTGTGAATATAAGGGAAGGCCTGCATTTTTCACAGCTGGGGCGGGTAATCAGGCCACCTTGCAGGCCAGAAGAAAGAGCCCCCTTTGCAAAATGTGAACGCATCCCATTTTGTCAGATGTTAAACTGAAACAAAAAAATGCAGCCAACTAAGCCACCTACGAAACAAATAAGTAAACAGATAAAGCAAAGCCAAGTAAAACCATCCCCAACACCTTAACCTAGAAAAGCAGCTTTTCTTTTTCAGGGTAAATCTTATCTCTTCCAAGACAACATTTGTTTTCATCAGGTTTCAGAGAAATAGAAGGGTAGGCTCTAACTCTCTGATCCTGCTAATAATTGGAATTCTCCCTTCACCCCCCCCACTCCTCACTTCACCCCCTTCCTTCCTTTTCTCTGGGTCTTGCCTCTGCGTCTGTCCCTCTCTCTCTGCCCCCTCCCTCCCATCCCTCACCACTGGGCAAAGTCCTAATGCCATTTCCCTTTTCCCACGTGTCTTTCCCAGATTAGCAAGGAAGCAGGCATCACAGAGCCCGCAAAGAAAAAGCTTTGCTGATAGCTGTGATGTCAGCCAGCAACGACATTTCCCCGCCCGTGATATCAGAGCTAGGGGTACAATCAGATTGAGTATTGGGGTACAAGAGATATTTCATTTCAAAGCATTTAACAGACATTAACTAATCCATCTTTGCTGGTGAGGGAGGTGGCACCCCACTCTCACAGAGGGGCTGAGTTCGCAGCTGCTTAGCAGACACTGAGCTTTACTGTGTGAAAGTGGAAAACAGGAAAGGAAAAACGCATCTGCCACAGTAAATTGATATTCCTTGTGCAAGCCCTGTTTCCTAGAAAGGCACCTCCTTATCAGATTCCAGACCTGAGTCACAGTTTCTATTTGAGGCTTGAACTGCACATAGGTAATTATTTCCACCCATTTCTCCTTCCAGCTAATGGCAACGTGAAGGGTAGGAGGGCGTTTCTACCCTGAGAATAATAAAAACAAAACCCCAAATCTCCACCAACAGTGGAATGACATGCAAATGACCCAAGGCAGGGAGTGGGCTGAAGGGGGCTGCTCTCTGGATGTGATGGTGTCAGCGGCACGCTGAACTCTGAGTAGTTGGGAGAAAGCATGGTGGGGAATGATTGAGATCAAGACTCAGGAGAATGAGCACGTGCACAAGCATGCATGTGTGTGTGTGTATGAAGAATGGAAAAGTGGGAGAGTGGGTACACCTTAGCCCATGATTTGAAAAGTCACTCTGGTCATCCCAAGGACCTCTTGTAAGAAGACAGTACAACCTCACAGGTAAAATTAGTTTTCTATTTTAAAAATGTTCTGCTTTGTCAATTCTCCAGGTAGCTTTTGACTATACAAGGTATTAATACAAGGCCACTGAGTTGCTTGCAAAGCTCAGTGTATCTGTGTGTTTGCCCCCAAACACAGCTTTTGTTCTAAAAGCTGGGACATTGCAGTTTGATTGTTCTTCAGGCCAATTTCTGTGTCTTGCCCTTTCCCTGCACTGATCATGTTCAGCTCATGCCAGAGACCTAGACCACGTGGTTATACAATGCTGGGCATCACAATTCCATGAGGATGTCTGGAGATCCCACCTCTGCTTTCTATTTCTCTTAGACACACAGAACTTCAAAGCTGTCAGGGCCATTAGAGATCATCTGGGGTCAACTTGCTCATCTTATAGATGACCAAAGTTCAGGGAAGAGTGCTGTCTATTGAGAAGCCAGCCAGCTAGACATTGGAAGATAGTACTCTTACTAGACTCCTAGTCTGCTCAAAACCATTGCAAGCTTCTTGAGGGCAGTTCAAGTCATTTGTTGGTTACTTTGCCTGCATTTCTCATACCTTCTTTCCAAAGTCCCTTCTGGGTGGGCAGTCACCCCCACAACCCCATCTACTAGCCTCTGTTGGTGGGGGGGGTGGACACCAAGAATGGATGGCTGGTCTAAGTTGTACTGTTTGATAAATCTTTTCCAGGAATTAGGAATTTAAGTATCTGTTGTGCCTAAATGGAGAGCACATGTCAAGCCCTCAAGGTAGGTCCATTTTTCCCCCATGAACAATAAGAAGAAAGAGAAAATGCCAGTTGCTGAGATAGGATTCAAGGGCCTCATAGAGAGCATCAGTGGGAAATGGCTCACTACCTGCTTCCCAGTGGATTTTAAGTTCTTGTTACATTCCTCATGAGTCCTGCTGCCATTCCTGCACTAGATTTCTGGGAGACAACCACAAACCCTTCCAGTATGTGCTCCTTTTTGCTTAAGATAGTTTGAATAGATTTCCGTCACTTCCTCCTAAGTCCACATACTACTCATACTTTCATTGCCAACTTCTACTGCAATGCCTTCTGTATCAGTTATCTCTTGCTGTGCAACAGATTACTCCAGAACATAGTAACACAGACAGAAAAAAAAGTAAAACCAATTATCTCATGGTTTCTGATGGTCAGGAATCTGGATGTGGCTTAGCTGGGTTTTCTGGCTCAGCGTCCCTTGCAAGGCTGCAATGGATGTATCGCTGGGGTTGTAGTCCCATCTCAAGGCTTGACTAGGGGAGGATGTACTCCCAAGCCCACTCGCCTGGCTGCTGGCGGGCTTCAGAAGATCTGCTTCCAAGATCTGGGCCTCTTTACAGGCTTCCTTTAAGACATAACAGGCTTCCTTTAAGATGTGGCAGCTGGCTACTCCTAGAGCAAGCAACGCAAGAGAGAGTGAGAGAAAGCACCCAGAACAGGAGCCAGTCTTTTCACAGCTGAATCTTGGAAATGACATCTTAACACTTCTGCCATATTCTCTTAGAAGAGAGCCACTGGGTCTGGGCCACCCTTAAGGGGGCGAGGAATTCACAAACGCATGCGTGTGTGCTAAGTCACTTCAGTTGTGTCTGACTCTGTGACCCCATGGACTGCAGCCCACCAGGCTCCTCTGTCCATGGAATTTTGCAGGCAAGAATACTGAAGTGGGTTGCCATTTCCTCCTCCAGGGGATCTTCTCCACCCAGGGATAAAACGCACGTCTCTTTCACCTCCTTCATTGGCAAGTGGATTCTTTACCACTAGCACCACCTGGGAGTTCAGTTCAGTTCAGTTCAGTCACTCAGTCGTGTCCGACTCTCCACGACCCCATGAATCACAGCACGCCAGGCCTCCCTGTCCATCAACAACTCCCGGAGTTCACTCAAACTCATGTCCACAGAGTCAGTGATGCCATCCAGCCATCTCATTCTCGGTCATCCCCTTCTCCTCCTACCCCCAACCTTTCCCAGCATCAGAGTCTTTTCCAGTGAGTCAACTCGTCCCATGAGGTGGCCAAAGTATTGTAGTTTCAGCTTTAGCATCAGTCCTTCCAATGAACACCCAGGATCGATCTCCCTCAGAGTGGACTGGTTGGATCTCCTTGCAGTCCAAGGGACTCTCAACAGTCTTCTCCAACACCACAGTTCAAAAGCATCAATTCTTCGGCGATCAGCTTTCTTCACAGTCCAACTCTCACATCCATACATGACCATAGCCTTGACTAGACGGACCTTTGTTGGCAAAGTAATGTCTCTGCTTTTTAATATATTATCAAGGTTGGTCATAACTTTCCTTCCAAGGAGTAAGCGTCTTTTAATTTCATGGCTGCAATCAGCATCTGCAGTGATTTTGGAGCCCGAAAAAATAAAGTCTGACACTGTTTCCACTGTTTTTCCACCTATTTCCCATGAAATGATGGGACCAGATGCCATGATCTTTGTTTTCTGAATGTTGAGCTTCAAGCCAAACTTTTCACTCTCTTCTTTCACTTTCATCAAGAGGCCCTTCACAAAGGCATGAATACTCAAAAGTGAGGATCATGGTGCTGAGGTGGTTTCTTGAAGTTCTACACCTGAGCTTGGATTAATACTCAAAGTTTGCTGGATGTATTCATAGATTTACCATAGGTACTCTGTATTTTCTGGGCCCCTTTTGTCTCTTCCTTATGTTTCTGTAGCACTGTCCAATTGAATAGGGTATAAAAGCAAGTCTCCTTTCTAATAAGTACACATGATGATGAAGAACCAAACTTCTCTCAGCAACTGGGTTGCAAATTCCTTGAAAGCAGGAATTCTGTCTTATACTTTGTAATCCTGTGAAAACCATCTGCAGTCATCGGTTATAACCATCAGTTGAATGGATCTGTGATACACCAGAAAGAGCTCTACATGGGTCTCTGGCATCCAAGTTCTACTTTTGGATCAGCTTTCAACTATTTTGATATTGGGGAGGTCACAACATCTTAGGGCCTTGGTTTTCCCACCTTTAAAATAAGGAGATTAGCTCTTTAAGGCTACTGTAAACTCACTCCAGTTTTCTTGCCTGGAAAATCCCAGGGACAGAGGAGCCTGGCAGGCTACAGTTCATGGGTTGCGAAGAGTTGGACATGACTTAGCCACTAAACAAGAACAATGAGTAATATGTCCTAAAAACTTCTTCCTCATTTAAATCTCCTTTGAGGCAATGTATCAGACACCTTTAGTGTCCCTCATCATCCTCTTGGCCGCAGTCTAATTTCATCTGCATCTACCATGGGTATACTCATCTCAAGCTGAGGGTGTTCATCTTTTCTCTCCCTGGGGCTTCTCAATCCATGTGAGAGTTCGCCTAGTCTACGTGCCTATGTGCAGTTCACAAGTCAGATGGAGTTAGCACCCCCAATGATAATCCTCAACCAGGGCCAGATGGCAGCTAGTGGCTAAACACCTCTACCTCCTCTCCTTCCAGTGGAGAATTCTGCAAGGCATTCTCTATATTCTCTGTGAAATCATTCACTGTTGACTTCTGTAATATTCATGTTTCTTCCCTTGCTAAATCACTTTCTCCTTTTCTTCACTCTTAATTGCTGAGATGACCTCTTAAATAAACTACCTTCATGCAGGACCTTGTGTCATGTTCTCCTTTCCAGAGAACCAGACTAAGAAGGAGGCCATTTCTTTCTCTGTCCATCCTTTGCCATTAAGGCTAAACTACGTGAAAGTTTGGGTCAGGAAGACAAAAATGAGATGCGAGTGGAGTCCCAACCAGACCTGAAAAGCCTGCCCCTTCTGGCTCTCTCTGGATCAAATTTCAAAATGGAGAGTTATCTGATGGGAGTGAAGGCAAAAGCCAAGAGCAGAATTGAAGTCATCCACTTTGCCTGGGAGGGGCTTCCCTGGTGGCTCAGACAGTAAAAAATCTGCCTACAGTGCCGGAGACCTTTGTTCAATCCCTGGGTTGGGAAGATCCTCTGGAGAAGGGAATGGCTACCCACTCCAGTATTCTTGCCTGGAGAATCCCAGGGACAGGAGTCTGGTGGGCTATAGTCCATAGGGTTGCAAAGAGTCAGACATGACTGAAGTGACCTAGCACGCACCCACTCTGCCTGGGACTCTGGAAGGAGCTGGTCAGCATGGTCCACCTGCAATCACCTAGGAAAGGAAGTGGTCAGGCAGAGAGCAAACCCGAGGGAGCAGCCCTGAGATAGCCTGGCAGGCAAGGGATCCAAGACATGCAAGATGCTAGCTGCAGAACTCACCAGAGCAGGTTAGCACTGTGGACTGAAAAAGATCCTAGAGTCAAGGAAATTGGCTGGGCTATCTGAGCTGGAGACTGAATAGGGATCATGACCATGCCTCAGGGATTCTTCAATAGCAGCCAGGGCTGAGGAGGACCTAAGCACTGATTTCAGCGGTTGCCAGCATTGTGGACGTCTATTACAGTGGTGACCTGAGGGACCCAGAGAGTGGAACAGTGGCACTGAATGGATTCTGACCCCATAAATATAAGGATGTAGCATAGTCCCTCCCCATACCCAGATGCCATCTTGGAAACGATCAAGATAGGGAGAACATAGAAAGAGTAACTATTTCAAGCAAAGGAGACTGAATTTCCAAAAATGATGGTTTAACTGATTAGAGTAGACCAGGCTTACCAGGTCATAGCCAAGTTTAATACTCATTTCCAGTTCTGTGGCCCACTTCCATGTGTGTGCTTGTGCCCTCCCATGGACACACACACACATGTGTATGTGTGTGCATATGCTAAGGCATGTTGGGCTCATAAGAAAGCCCCAATCTGCTATAGAAAATCTTATGGAAGATCTGAGCAGAGCATGTAGGAATCTTCATAGTTGTGAATGGGGCAGGGAATTTGGAGGGACCCACCCACAGATACAGGGTCTCCCAGCTGGGGCAGCTTTCCAAGCTCGGACTGGGCTCATTTGGGCTGGAAAAGCCACATCAGCGTCAAACTCATCTCCACGGGTCTGGCTTTAGTTAGGAGGCAGAAGTCAGGGCTCTCAACACACACAGCAAGAACTGCGAAGGAAGGGTGGGGTGGGGGACCCCTGCGTTTGCCTCTTTCATCTCTGTGGGCAGTCTCAATTTCCCTGGCCTCCATCTCGGCTTTATCAAGGCTATCTGAGTCCCCCTGTCTTTTCTGGCCTCCTCTGGGATGCCTCCTCTGCCATGACAGTTGCTGAGGGTTCCCCAGGGCAGGTGGAAGCATGATTTGCTTTTCAAGCTCTGCCCACTTATTGATCTCCTGTCTGAGAAATGTCAGCAGCAGCCAGGAGCTTTCCCCGCTAAGGCACTTAGCTTGGAAGCCTGTGGTATCTGCCTGGATAAACCCTCCGCCTCCTGCCTCTCTGGCTTTAGAACTCTCCCCACCCCCACCTCGGGAAAAGTCTTCTAAGATGAGATGGCAAGAATCAAACAGCGACGTGCTTTGAACACTGGGACGGGAACCAGATTTAAATTGGGCGAAAGCCCTGAGCTCAGAGCGAGCGCATTTCCCTTCCTGCCATCCCTCCCCATCTCTGCCTCTTGTCGTTGGGAGCAGGTTAGGCAATCTCCCTCGAGGAGCCTGGCCAGGGGCAAGAGGTTGGCCCATGAGTCGGAAAGAGGGACTCTAATCCAGGACCTGGGCAGATAAAGGCCACGCCATTACTTCAACTGCCATCCCCTCTCCCCACACCCCAGCTCTGATATGATTTAAATGCAGGATTGGGAGAAGGGGAGGGGAAGAGAAAAAGACTGTGTGTTTAGTGGTTAAACCTTTTAAAGTTTAAGTGCATAAACAGGGCCTTCTCCGTATCTGTCTATAGCAATTCCCATGACAGTTACAGCAAAATTACAGAAACTGGGTCGTTTATATAACCCTTTGTATTGTCAAAGCACATTAAATGTCTGCCTTCCTGCACCCCGCCGAGCTGTCTTCAGCTGTCAGATCCCCATACTGCAGCTCAGTACACTGAGGGTAAAGCACTTTGGCAATGCCCACGTGGAGAAAGCTGGACCCCTGGGTGCAGCTAGGTCTGGAAAGTGAGATTTCAATTTCCTCTAAGTCCGAGTCCCAAGGCTTCAAATATATTGAACCCTCTCCTTTCTAGCCAAACGTTTTGCCACCTGGCCAGTGGGTTTATCCCCTGAATGGGCAGACACAGCATTTGTCTTTTATTCTGGACAAGTTTGAGAGATTGCCTTCATCTATGTATTCATTTGATAAAAAAGGACTTATTGAATGTCTTCTAAAATGCTAGTACCAGGAAAAATATGCAGCCACCACTGTTTAAGGGACTTTGTATCTGTGAACTCTTAATCCTCATTTTAATCCAGTGAGAGAGACACTATTAGTATCCCCATTTTACAGGTGAGGAAACTGAGGCACAGTATAATGGATATTGTGGTGTGCTGCCCAGATGGCCCTTCACTCCTCCAGCTGCTGGGAGCATGGACAGCAGACAGTTCACATATAAAGTTTTTTTTTAATGAAGACTGTATATATCTAAGGTGTACAACATTTAATGTCCCTGTAGAAACTGCCATTAAGGTCACACCCCTTTCCTGGGGGCAACCCATATTGAAAGACAGGCTCATTCAGGGATAGAAAGTCCTGCCATCTTGCCTCAAGTCTTCAGAACAACTCCACAGGGCCACCTGAGATCGACTGCTCCCTGGGGGTCCATTGAGGTCTCCTTTGTGACTGCATCGCAGTTCAACTCTTCCCTTAGCCCAGTCAGGCCTCCTTTACACTGCCCACACCCCAACCCCAGTGCTGTGGACCCCAAGGGCCCTTCTCAGTGAACCTCTTGCGCTCACATCTTCATCTCCATCTCAGGATGTGTCCCCCAGGGATTGCACCTGAGGGAGGAAGATAAGTAACCTCCAGCTCATCAAGGTCACAAGTGCACTGTTCAGGTAGCTTCAGTCTTATTTGGTGACCACTACTTCCTGTATGAGGGGCTCCTCTCTGCTCAACCCTGAGCCTGGTAATTTATCCATAGTCGAGCCATTTAATCCTTCAACCCTTGGGATGTCACTACCCTATTCTGCACACAGGGGCCTGAGGTTCAAGATGTTTAGCCAGGGGATGGGGGCTTCAGCAGACTTTGAAAGTCACTGGACACCCCCGGCCCCAGCCCCAGCCATCCTTCTACTACAACCTATTCACACCTCATCCAAGGCTTAGGTTGGAAGCGAAGTGGGATGCTCTTCTACATGATACTGCTCCTGCCCAGGAAGTGATACCATCTGCAGTTTCTTTCCACCACTCTGCCTGAATCCCAAAGCTCTAGATTTCTGAGCGTTTGGACAGCTGTATGGGTTCCATCAATGCCATCATAACCCTTGCCCTTGGCAAAGCCCTTGCACATGTGTCCCCTCTGTCCGGGTTAGGGATCCCTGTCATTCTGTGAGTCAGGCAGCTTGTGCCTTATGATCCCTATTACACAGATAGGAACGCTGAGACACAGGGCAGAGGTCAAATCACGACCTGGTCCATGGCAGAACTGGGACTTGAACTTAGGTCTTTCCTTTATAAGTCCCATCCTCTTTCCATGCTTCCCTGCCCCATTCAATCTCTATCCAACCACTTCCTTTCCTTGACTCCCTTCTTGCTGCACAATATGCATCAGGAAGTTCATTCCCAGAGGAGTCCCAAACAGCAACTGGTGTGATGTATGGGCTTCTGAGAAATTCCCTAAACTCTAAATGCTCCCTTCCACCACTGAAACCTGAAATTCCACCATGGCTACAGTCAGCCCTGAGAACTAATCGTTGCCTTCCCCTTGAAATCTTCTTTTGACATGCAAAGAGCAACTGGAACTCTTCTACAATGCTAACAGGAATGTAAAATGGTTAAAAAGAAAAAAACCTTCAGAAAATTTGGAAAAGTTGAAGTTTCTTGAAGAGTTAAACATGTGTTTTTCATTCTATCCCTGGGTATTTACCCAAGAGAAAAAAAAAAAAAAACATTATACATTCAAAGACTTGTCCATGAACGCTCAGAGCAGCTTCATTTGTAATACCCCAGACCTGGTAATAACCCAAACGTTCATCAACCAGTGAATAGATAAACCATTTGTGGTATATCTATATTTTTCAGCAATAAAAAGGAACAAACTATAGATGCATGCAATAACATGGATGAATCTCAAAAACACAGTGATTGAAAGGAGTCAGGTACAAAAGAACACAAACTGTGTGATTCCATTATTCACATAAAGTTCTACAACAGGTAAAACTCATCTATGGTGATGGAGGTTGGAATAGTGATTACCTTCGTTTGGAGGATGTTTTGACTGGAGAAGGGCACAGGGAATTTTCTAGGGAGATGGAAATTTTCTTTATCTTAGTGGGGTAGTGTTTACATAGGTGAAAGCATTTGTCAAAACTCATCAAACTGTGCACTTCAAATGGGTGCATTTTGTATGTTCATTATACATCTGTAAAGGCAATTTAAGAACATAAGTTGCTGATACAGTAGACGTGGTATTCTTGACCTGTGCTCTCTGGAGTCTCTGAGATCCATAAAACAATATATACGATTGTGTATATCACAGGAAACAGACTCTCATTTTCTTCAGGTTCTGCAACTTGATTTTAACATAGATACACAAGAACAAAGCACCTCAAATAACCATTCTATGCGACAAACCCAGCAGACGATTTCCTTCACAGAACTCAGGAGCTTTGGGGAGCAGGATTTCTGCAGGCGCAGGGCCATGGTGGAAAAGGAGAGGTTCCAAAGGTAGATACAAGGCCAGCTTTGCACTGTGGAAGGGAAGGAAGGTTTGACAGTCAGGTCCAGACCTGAAGAATCACCAAGCTGTTTCACCTTGCCAACCAGTAAGATGGAGAAGCCACAATCGCCTAGGTATCTACAACTCACACAGGTTTGAAATCACAATCTTGTCATGCCTGTTTAAACCACCATGATGCAGTGAAATCCTATTATCTGCCATATATTACTGTGCCGACAGATGTGGGTGGAAACCGTGGATGCCATCAGACACAGCTCATTCCCTGGGGAACTGGGGGAGCCTGGGAAATTCCATCCTGGCAGAAGCCTCTTTGAACAGTCATCTGAGCACTCCAGAATTCAGCTGGGATGGGGAATGGAATGGGTTATGTCGGAGCAGCACCTGGGGTAGGGTGGCACGTGCGTGCCTGTGTGAGCACGTGCACACACCCGCAAGCACTGTGCTGGCGCTTCGTGAGATATTTCAGAAACTAGCAGCAGCAGCAGCACTTGGGAAGTTGAAAAGCTGAAACCTGTGAATCAATCCAAGCACAAAGCTCTCAGTTTCTAATTCAGTACCTGTTTCCAACACCTTGCAAAGAGTCAATCTGTGCAGAACCTCACACTCTTGGCATTTCTGGTCCTCAGTTCTAAGGAGGATGCAGTAACAGCAGGTGTCTAAAACCATTGATTGCTTTTAGAGGATCCTACACCGTCAACGACATTTCATCTGCTCTTGTAAATACTCAGGAACTTTTCGATGCCCATACTCAAAACACTCAATAAGAAATTAAAACTTCTGTCTTCTACAGGCTATGGTTGAAGCAGAACCTGGGGATATTTTAACTCATTCTCTCAAGGTAAATTTATCAAACATCTATGTGTCAGGCCATGAACTTACAGGAGGAAACAGGACACAAAAAAGCCCTGCCCTCATGGAGTTCACATTCTAAAGGAATAATGAATAAATAAATTATATATTATGTTAGATAAAATAGTAGGAGAAAAAGCAGAAAATGGCAAATGTGGGGCTATAATTTTGGATAGGCTGGCCATAAGAGATCTCATTAAAAATAGGAGAGTTAAGCAAAGACTTTTAGGGACGATGGAGTCAGCTGGATGAATATCTGGATAGACAATCACAGGGAGCAAGACCAACCAAGGCAAAGGCTAGGAAGCAGAAACATGCTGAAGTATTAGAGGGACAGCAAAGAGGCCCATGTGGCCAGAATCAAATGAGCAAAGGAGGCTAGAACTATGAGATGAACCTAGCAAAGTAGTCAGGGCCAGATTGTGTCTTTCTCTCTTTAGTTGCTAAGTCGTGTCCAACTCTTGCAAGCCTATGGATTGTAGCCTGCCAGGCTCCTCTGCCCATGGGATTCTCCAGGCAAGAATACTGGAGTGGGTTGCTGTTTCGTTCTCCAGGGGATCTTTCCAACACAGGAATCAAACTCAGGTCTCCTGCATTGAAGGCAGATTCTTTACCAACTGAGCTATGAGGGCAGGTCCTTGTAAGTCATTGTAAGACTTGAACTCTGTAAGGGCTTTGACTCTAAGGGAGATGGAAGGTTCCAAGCAGAGGAAGAAACTGCTCCGACTTCAGTTTTAAATGGATCTTTCTGGCTGCTGTGCTTAGAACAGACTATAGCAGAGGCTAGGCCAAAGGAGTCTGTGAATGTAAAGAGAGATCAATGGAAACTACCCAATCTGAATAACAGACAGAAAAAAATACTGGAAAAAATGAATAAAGCCTTGGGTAACTGTGTGCTCTAGTATTTATGTCATCAGAGACCTAGAGAAGAGAAAGAATGCAACACTGAAAAAATATTTGAAGAAATAATGGCTGAAATTTTCCCAACTTTGGCAAAAGGATATAATGTATTCAAGAAGCTGATTGAACCCAAAATAGGACAACCCCAAAGAAATCCATGACTAGACATTTTATAAACTGGTAAAAAATAAAAATGAAGAATACTCGTGAAAGCTGCTTGAGTAAAACAATGCATTACCTAGAGGGAATCAACAATTACAATGACTGCAGATAGCTCACAGAAATGACAGAGGCCAAAAGGAAGTAGGACAGCATTTTTAAAGTGCTAAAAAGAAAAAAAACCCAAACCTGTCAACACAATTCTAAATTGAGCAAATGTATACTTCAGAAATAAATGAAGGTGAAATCAAGATAGTCTCAGATGATAGAAAATTAAGAGAATTTGTAACCCACAAAACTCTCAAAGGTTGCTAAAGGAAGTTCTTCAAACCAAAAGGAAATGACAACAGAAGAAAACTGGGCTAACGAAAATAAAGGAAGAACAACAGAAATGGTCAACATCTGAGTAAATATAATAGATTATTCTTCTATTTTGAGATACTTAAAATGTGCTTGCCCATTGAAAGCAAAAATTATCACATTATTTTCTGGGGGTTTAATATCCATTGATATAATACATAAGATGGATATAGCATACAGAGGGAAGATGAAAGACTTCAAACAGAGGTGTATTGTGTACATTCCAATAAAAGTGGCAAAATGTTAATTCTAAATCGATGGTGAAAAGTTATGTATATATGTTATAATATCTAGAGCAACCACTAACATAAATATATTAGTTACAGTCAAAATCACAGTAGATAAAATTGAATACCAAAAAAGTTCAGATAATATTATGACTTGATGAAATGTGATATTTTGGATTGACTCTCAGAATAGAAAAATGGAATGAGCAGAAAAATTTGTAAGATCCGAGTAGATTCTGGACTTTAATTAACAATAATGTGACAATTTTTGGTCTCTTGATTTTGACAAATACCGTAGTAATGTAAGCTGTTAACATTAGGGGAAACTGAGTGAGGGATAGAACTCTCTGTATTATCATTGCAACTTTTCTGTAAATCTGAAAGTTTTCTAAAATAAAGATTTTACTTAGAAAATGTTCAAATTACCCCAAATTAGGCAAGAAAGTGCAAACAGAAGAACAAACCAGAGGGAACAAGTAAAACCAAATAACAAAGTGGTACAGTTAATCCAAACATATCACTAATTACATTAACATAAATGGTCTAAAATACCAATTAAAAGAAAGATAGTCAGAATTGATGAATAAAAGAAAAACATGACCCAGCCATACACTGTCTACAAGAAATTCATTCAAATATAATGATACGGGTAGGTTAAAAATAAAAGGAGAAAAAAGATGTACCGTGCAAACACTAATCAAAAGAAAGCTGGAGTGGCTCTATTAATATCGAATAAAAGAGATTTCATAGCAGAGAAAATTACCAAGGATCGAGAGGGATATTATATAACAATGAAAGGATCAATTAATCAAGAAGACATAAGAGTGCTAAATGTGCATGCACCTAGCAAAAGAGTTTCTACTACATGAAGTAAAAACTGAAAGAAACTGAAAAGAGAAATAGACAAATCCACAATTATATTTAGAAACTTTTCAACACTTGTCAGAGAAGGCAATGGCAACCCAATCCAGTACTCTTGCCTGGAAAATTCCATGGATGGAGGAGCCTGGTAGGCTGCAGTCCATGGGGTCATGAAGAGTTGGACACGACCGAACGACTTCATTTTCATTTTTCACTCTCATGCATTGGAGAAGGAAATGGCCACCCACTCCAGTGTTCTTGCCTGGAGAATCCCAGGGACGGGGGAGCCTGGGGGGTTGCCATCTATGGGGTCGCACGGGGTCGCACAGAGTCTGACACGACTGAAGCAATTTAGCAGCAGCAGCAGCAACACTTATCTCAATAGACAATCAGCAAGCATATAAACAATGATGTCAAACAACTGGATCTAATGGACATTTATAGAACATGCCATCCAACAACAGGAGAATATGCTATATTTTCAAGTGAACATGAAACATTCACCAAGATAGACAGGATGCTACATGTCTTAACAAATTTAAAAGAATTGAGATTATACAAAGTATGCTCTCATACCATAATGGAATTTAACTAAAAATCAGTAATAGAAAGGTAAAAGGAAAAGCATCAAACACTGGGAAAGCTAACATACTTCTAAATAATCTTTTATCAAACAGAAAATATCAGAGGAAATTTAAGTATATTTTGAACTGCATGAAAATAAAAAGGCAGTTTATTGAAATTTGCATGATATATCTATAGCAGTGCTTTGAGGGAAATTTATAGCATTAAATGCTTACATTAGAAAAGAAGAGTTCTCAAATAATAACCAATAGTTTCCATCTTAAGAAATTAGAAAAATAAGAGTAATCTAAATCCAAATCAAGCAGAATGAAGGAAATAATAAAGACCAGAAATCAATGAAACAGAAAACACGCAATAGACAAAACCAATCAAACCAAAAACTAGTTCTTTGAAAAGATCAAAACAATTGATAAATCTCTAGCAGACTGACAAAAAGGGAAAGAGAGAAAACACTAATTTCCAGTATCAGGGAGGAAAGAGAGAATGTCACTACAAACTCTGAAAATATTAAAAGAATAATAAGGGAATAGCATGGGTATCTATGGATATGAATTTGATAACTTAGATAAAATGGACCAACCAATTCCCTGCAAATCACAAATTAGCAAAGCTCACTCAAGATGAAGCAGATAATTTGAATAGTCCATTAAATATTTAATAAATTAAAGTTGTCATTAAAATCCTTTCAAAAAAGAAATCTCTAGGATCTGATGGTAAATTCTACCAAACATTTAAAGAAATAACATCAATTATATAAAATATCTTCCAGAGAACAGCAGAGCATGGAACAATTTCCAATTTATTCTGTGTGACTAACATTACTCTGATACCAAAGACAAAAAGAGCAGAAAAATAAAAAACTACACGCTAATGTTTCTCATAAACATAGACACAAAAATCCTCAATGAAATATTAGCAAATCAAATCCATCAATATATAAAACCACAGCACAACCAAGTGGGATTTAGCTCAGAAACACAATATTCAAAAATGGATAAACATAATTCACAATATTGACAGTCTAAAGAAAAACAATAAGATACTATCGATTGATGTAGAATAAGTACTTGATAAAATTCAATATATATTCATGATTTTTTAAAAACTCTCAGCAAACAAGAAATAGAGGGCTCTTCTTCAACTTGATAAAGAGGCATCTTTACAAAAACGCTACAGTTAACATCACAGTTGATGAAAAATGGAATGTTTTCTCCCTATGATCAGGAACAAGGCAAGGATGTCCACAGCCACCCATCCAATTCAGAACCAGTGGATTAAGCAGTGCAATAAGGCAAGAAAAAGAAATAAAGCATATGTATCAGAAAGGAAGAAGTAAAATCGTCTCTGATTGCCTACATAGAAAATTCTAAGGAAACTGCAAAACAAAACCTCTTAGAACTAATAAATTTAGTAAGGGTGCAGACATAAGGTCAATACAGAAAAATAAACTGTAATCCTATGTACTATGCGGGGATGACCCAGAGAGAGGATAAGGGGAGGAGAGAGGTGGGAGAGGGGTTCGGGAGGGGGAACTCATGTACACCCCGGGCGGATTCATGTCAATGTATGGCAAAACCAACCAATATAATATTGTAAAATAATTAGCCTCCAATAAAAATTAAAAAAAAATAAAAAGCAATGTAATTTATAGTCATATCAAAAGAATGAACTTTGTAGGCATAAATGTAACAAAATATGTACAGGATCTGTATGCTGAAAAATGCAAAGCAGTGACAAAAAGAAATCAAAGAAGATCTAAAAGAACTGGAGAAACAGAATGATAGACCATGCTTATGGATTGTTAAAGTTCAACATAATAAATATGTCAATTCTCACTGAAATGATTTATAGATTTAATGCAACACCAATCAAAACCCCAGCAGACTTTTTGTACAAACAAGCTGATTCTAACACTTATACAGAAAGACCAAGGAACTAGAAGAGCTAAAACAAATTTGAAAAAGAATAAAGATATCAAGTATGATCATTCTCCATTTTCAGACTCACTCGATAGCTATAATAATCAAGACAGTGTGGTATTGGCAAAGGATAGACACAGAGATCAATGAAACAGAATGGAGTGTCTAGAAATAGACTCATAGCAGCATGGCCAACTGATTTTTAATGAAGTTGCAAGGAGCAGGCACTGGTCCTTTTACACATTCTATGGACAGAGCAGAGGTGAGCATGGAAAGCCCTGTACTGAAGAGACTCTTAACTCTCCCTTTGGCTCCTGAGAAGAGGGCTGGAGACCCTTACCATTCTCTGCAGCCTTTTCAGAAGCAGCCAACAAAAAGGAGCAAGGGGTCCTTGGAAAAGGAAATAGGAAGGCCCTGGCATGTGTAAGGGGTGAGGGGGCCAATGTGGCTGGAGCATGGGGAGCAGAGGCAAGAAGAGGAAGTGAGGACAGAGGTGGCAGGGGACCTAGTCGGTCCCTGGGAGGACTTGGAATTTCCTCAGAGGTGTGCCATGAAAGGGTTTGGAGCCAGTCTGACTTTACCCTTTAATAGACTCCTTCTCACTGCTGAGTTGAGAAATGACTGAAGGGGGCGATAGGGACAGAGCTGGGGGTGGGGAAGGATGCAGCAGGGGGACCACTCAGGAGGCTGCTCAGATAATCCGGGTGACAGATGATGGTGGCCTGGACCAAAGCAGAAGTAGTGAAGGTGAGGAGAAGTGGTCAGTTTGGGACATAATTTGAAAGTACAGGTTGTGGAGTGTGTGTGTGTGTGTGTGTGTGTGTGTGTGTGTGTGTGTGTGTGTTGGGGGGTGGTTGTGATGAGAATTTCTTACCATTGCAGTAAAAAAAAAAAAGTGTGAGAAGACTGCTTTTGCAATGATTCTATTTCCCCTCCACTCTGCTCACTGGAAGGCTGACTCAGGTCTCACGAGTGCTTCGAGACCTTGGATGCCCAAGACTTTGGAATGTGTGCTTGGAATGTGAGCAGAGGCTCACTATTTTGGCTTCATGGGAACGTCTGACCTCTTCCCCTGAGGTCTGTGGAAGAAGAGCCACTCTCCTCAGGTGACACACTAGATGGCTGTGCTTCAGGAGCCCAGCCCGACTTGGGTAGGTTGGACCCACTCAGTGGGGTTTCAAGTCACAAATGGACAGGTCACAAAGCCTTTACTTCATTTTATTGATTTTTTTAAAAAAAATAGGTGTAGAGAACTCTGATGACGTACCTAGTCTCCCAGACAGAGTCTGTGGCAGATTTTCAGTTTCTGTCCACTGCTCTGACCATGCATGGGAGATGCATTAGAGTGCTAGCCACCTTCCGGTTCTTGCTGTCCTTAACTGACCTGATCTTTCCAGACAGCCAAACGGCCTTTGCTCATGAACCAGGCCCACAGTGCAATAGCCAGGGTGGTGGAGCAGGGAGCTGATGCCCTCAAGTCACCTGCTTTGCAAGTAGCCCCTTGGCTGTCTGCCTGCAAGCTCCGAGCCTCCACTGATCCAGGCAGGGAAGGCCGACAGACAGCAGAGGCAAAAGACCAAAGCAGGGTGATGAATAGTGGGAGGAGTCCACTGAGCAGCATGCTGGGCTAGACTACCGCTCTGAAACACAGCTGAGGGCCAGTGCCTATTGTAACATTTTTCTTTTTAGGCTTCAGAGTTGCTATGGGCTCAGTTAAATCCCTTCCAAATTTATATGTTGAAAGTCCCAACCCCCAGGACATCAGAAAGTGACTATGTTTGGAGACGGGGTCTTCATGGAAGTGATTAAGATGAAATGAGGTCATGAGGGTGGGTCCTCATCCAATACAACTGTCCTTATACGAAGAAGTGGAGATACAGATGGCGCAGAGGGAAGGCCATGAGAAGACATGGGGAGACCACAGCCATCTACAGCAGCCATGAGGTGGGGACAAGAGAGGTGCCATACAGAACACTCCCCCAGGCCTCTGCTCTCAGCATCCTTCCCCTCTATTCCCACAGCCTCAGGGGGCCAGTCATGGGCAGTCCAGGAGTGGCTGTAGCAGAACTTTCCGGGGCCCTCTGTGCTGCCTGGAGCATAACTAGAAGTTGCTCCCCTGGTTGCCTGATACACAGCTGCAAGTGGGTCGTCGGGGAGGAACTGGTCCTGAAGGCCCAGCCTTCTTCCTGGGCCTCTGAAGCCAGTTCCGTGGGGCTGGCCCAGGGACCACCCACGATCCTCATCGTGAAGCCGGAAGTTTTAGCCTGTGGGCGCACCTGCTCAGAGCCTCCAGGAGAGAAGCTAGGGGCTGTTTTTAGCACATACATCCTCTTTTCTCTTTCTGTCTTATTTTTCCCCCTAAATAAGAGAAGGCAGTTCCTTCAGTACTGGGAGCGAAAAGAGGGAGGGGGCCAAGAATGAAAGACTCGGGGAGTGTTACACATCACAGTGGGCGTATTCTATGGAAAGCAGCCGACAATCAGTGTTTGCAGACGCCTTTTATTTTATATTATTTCCTCATCTGTTCAGCTTTCTTGGGCAGGAGCCAGAAAGTTAATATTCTCAGTCAAAGTCGGCCTTTTATCTGTCAGGTTCAAAATGAAACTGAGTCGCTGGGGCTTTAAAGCATCTCTGGCAAAAGGCAAACACACCTTTTTGGCAGCTCTGGCCCAGGGGCTGTCGCAGGGGTTGCTGCACCTGCCAGCAGCTCCCGCTGAGGTCCTCTTACTGGAGACTTTGCTGATGGGCCGCTGGGGTTCCTTAACCATGATATGGGTCGCTTAAAAGGCAGTAGGGTGTCCCCAGGGAGTCTGGTTTTGCTGTGCCTTTTGGGGTCATCAATACACAAGCAGAAGGTGACAGGGTGGCCTCATGAGATAATGCTGGAGCCGAGGGCAGTTTGGCCAGTTGGGAGGCAGGTGGGAGGCAAGGTTGGGAGGGGGTAGTTAACCCCTGCCTGCATCTGCTTGCGGTCCTGAAAGCAGCCGGAAGGAGTATTGGTCTGAACAGAACTGTGGTGGTTTTAAAAGAGGCCTCCAAATTCTTCCACACTCCCTGCCATGACAGGGTGGAGCCTCAGGCCCTCCCCTTTGATGTGGGCTGGCTTTCATGACTCACGTCTAACAAAGAGTTACAGAAATAACCAGAAGTGGTGCTGGGTGATTTCCAAGGATAGATGATTAAAAGGGCCATGCACTTTCCACCTGGCTCTCTCTCACACGACAGCCACCTTAGGCGCCCTAAGCAGCCATGTGAAAGATCCACTTGTTCTAAAGCCAGCACACTGGCGGGACCACATGGAGAGACCACCCAGAGAGAACAGGAGCCCAGCTGTGCCAGCCCCCAGCTGTCAGAGTTGTCCCAGCCCAAGCAGCAGACATCTGAGAGAAGAAGCCTTCAAGATACCCCACCTCCAGCCATCTGACTGCAGCCACTGGAGACACTACCTCCCTGAGCCTAGTCACCCCAGAGCCTCGAGGGGTAATGATAAAATGCCTGCTTCTGTGTTACCCCATCAAGTTTGGGGTGGTTTGATACACAGCAATAGATAACCACTACATTGCCCCCCTGCCTTCTGATTTTGTCTCCTCTAAAGCATCATTGTGGAAAGTGGGTCCCCTTTGGCTACACAAACCCTTCCTTGACATGACAGCCTGAAGGAATGGGTTGCTGACCTCAGGACAAAAGGGCTGAGTGAATCTCAGTTCTGACTCTTCCTGACATATCTCCTCGGTCCACTCACTCAACCCTTCTTGGCCTCAGTTTTCACATCTATAAAATGGGGATGGTGGCTCAGACTGGCTTCACAGAGATGTTATAAAGGTCAAATGAGATGGTGGATGTAATGCTGAGATTTCCCAACACCCTAAGACACAAGGTCAGATATATAACACGCTTCTCCCCATCACAAGTCTATGGCCAGAAAATCTATGCAACCTGTAGCAAGTATAACCTATGTGGAACTCTAAGAGGAAAAGGGGCCTTTTGTAAAATATAAGAACTATTCAGAAGCTCCTTCTCATTTTTAGGCTCTACCATAGGTTACTTGGGGGCAACAAATGGAACCATCCAGCTGTGGAGATTCATTTCATTTGGGGAAGACTTCGACTTTGTGGCCCTCTCCCTTATACCCCAATCAAACTGAGGGTTTCTGCTGTCAGTTTGGGGCCTCCCTTCAGTCTCTTTGGAGACCACTTACAATGTACTAGGGTGTCCCTAGTGCTAGAATTCCAGAAGCCCCTCTATCAATTCAGTTCAGTTCAGTTCAGTCGCTCAGTCGTGTCCGACTCTCCGCGACCCCATGAACCACAGCACGCCAGGCCTCCCTGTCCATCACCAACTCCCGGAGTTCACTCAAACTCATGTCCACAGAGTCGGTGATGCCATCCAGCCATCTCATTCTCCGTCGTCCCCTTCTCCTCCCGCCCCCAACCTTTCCCAGCATCAGAGTCTTTTCCAGTGAGTCAACTCGTCTCATGAGGTGGCCAAAGTATTGGAGTTTCAGCTTTAGCATCAGTCCCTCCAATGAACATCCAGGATTGATCTCCTTCAGAATGGACTGGTTGGATCTCCTTGCAGTATAAGGGACTCTCAAGAGTCTTCTCCAACACCACAGTTCAAAAGCATCGATTCTTCGGCGATCAGCTTTCTTCACAGTCCAACTCTCACATCCATACATGACCACGGGAAAAACCATTGCCTTGACTAGACGGACCTTGGTCGGCAAAGTAATGTCTCTGCTTTTTAATATACTATCAAGGTTGGTCATAACTTTCCTTCCAAGGAGCAAGCGTCTTTTAATTTCATGGCTGCAATCAGCATCTGCAGTGATTTTGGAGCCCAAAAAAACAAAGTCTGACACTGTTTCCATTGTTTTTCCATCTATTTCCCATGAAGTGATGGGACCAGATGCCATGATCTTTGTTTTCTGAATGTTGAGCTTCAAGCCAACCTTTTCACTCTCCTCTTTCACTTTCATCAAGAGGCTTTTGAGTTCCTCTTCACTTTCTGCCATAAGGGTAGTGTCATCTGCATATCTGAGGTTATTGATATTTCTCCCAGCAATCTTGATTCCAGCTTGTGCTTCTTCCAGCCCAGCGTTCCTCATGATGTACTCTGCATATAAGTTAAATAAGCAAGGTGACAATATACAGCCTTGACGTACTCCTTTTCCTATTTGGAACCAGTCTGTTGTTCCATGACCGGTTCTAACTGTTGCTTCCTGACCTGCATACAGGTTTCTCAAGAGGCAGGTCAGGTGGTCTGGGATTCCCATCTCTTTCAGAATGTTCCACAGTTTATTGTGATCCACACAGTCAAAGGCTTTGGCATAGTCAATGAAGCAGAAATAGATGTTTTTCTGAAACTCTCTTGCTTTCTCCATGATCCAGCGGATGTTGGCAATTTGATCTCTGGTGCCTCTGCCTTTTCTAAAACCTGCTTGAACATCTGGGAGTTCACGGTTTACATACTGCTGAAGCCTGGCTTGGAGAATTTTGAGCATGACTTTACTAGCGTGTGAGATGAGTGCAATTGTGCGGTAGTTTGAGCATTCTTTGGCATTGCCTTTCTTTGGGATTGGAATGAAGACTGACCTCTTCCAGTCCTGTGGCCACTGCTGAGTTTTCCAAATCTGCTGGCATAATGAGTGCAGCACTTTCACAGCATCATCTTTCAAGACTTGAAATAGCTCAACTGGAATTCCATCACCTCCACTAGCTTTGTTCGTAGTGATGCTTTCTAAGGCCCACTTGACTTCACATTCCAAGATGTCTGGCTCTAGGTCAGTGATCACATTATCGTGACTATCTTGGTCGTGAAGATCTTTTTTGTACAGTTCTTCTGTGTATTCCTGCCACCTCTTCTTAATATCTTCTGCTTCTGTTAGGTCCATACCATTTCTGTCCTTTATCGAGCCCATCTTTGCATGAAAAGTTCCCTTGGAAGAGACGCCGGCCCCGGCGGCGCAGACGCGACGCGAGAGACGCCGGCCCCGGCGGCGCAGACGCGACGCGAGAGACGCCGGCCCCGGCGGCGCAGACGCGACGCGAGAGACGCCGGCCCCGGCGGCGCAGACGCGACGCGAGAGACGCCGGCCCCGGCGGCGCAGACGCGACGCGAGAGACGCCGGCCCCGGCGGCGCAGACGCGACGCGAGAGACGCCGGCCCCGGCGGCGCAGACGCGACGCGAGAGACGCCGGCCCCGGCGGCGCAGACGCGACGCGAGAGACGCCGGCCCCGGCGGCGCAGACGCGACGCGAGAGACGCCGGCCCCGGCGGCGCAGACGCGACGCGAGAGACGCCGGCCCCGGCGGCGCAGACGCGACGCGAGAGACGCCGGCCCCGGCGGCGCAGACGCGACGCGAGAGACGCCGGCCCCGGCGGCGCAGACGCGACGCGAGAGACGCCGGACCCGGCGCAACGAACCACGCAAAGAGGTGCGGCCGTGAGGAGCTACCCCACGCCTGAGGCCAGGGCCGGCGGCCGAGAGGAGCTACCCCACGTCCAACAGGCGGTGGCTGCCCGGGCGCAGGAGGGCCGAGAGGAGCTACTCCACGTTCAAGGTCAGGAGGGGTGGCCTTGAGGAGATACCCCTCGTCCAAGGTAAGGTACAGCGGCTGCACTTTGCTGGAGCGGCTGTGAAGAGATTTTCCACGACCAAGGTAAGAGAAACCCAAATAAGACGGTAGGTATTGCTAGGGGGCACCAGAGGGCAGACAAACTGAAATCATAATCACAGGAAACTAGCTGATCTAATCACATGGACCACAGCCGAATGTGGTCCCCTGGAGAAGGGAATGGCAAACCACTTCAGTATACTTGCCTTGAGAACCCCATGAACAGTAACAAAGGGCAAAATGATAGGATACTGAATGAGGAATTCCCCAGGTCGGTAGGTGCCCAGTATGCTACTGGAGCTCAGTGGAGAAATAACTATAGAAGGAATAAAGGGATGGAGCAAAAACAAAACAAATACCCAGTTGTGGATGTGACCAATGATAGAAACAAGGTCCGGTGCTGTAAAGAGCAGTATTGCATAGGAACCTGGAATGTTAGGTCCATGAATCAAGGCAAATTGGAAGTGGTCAAACAGGAGATGGCAAGAGTGAACGTCGACATTCTAGGAATCAGTGAATTAAAATGGACTGGAATGGGTGAATTTAACCTCTATCAATTACACACCACCTAATACCCGACTCAGCTGGACTCAATAGCATATTTGAGGATCAACTGAAGTTGAAAATTGGCTCTGTGGGTGGAGATGAGGAGGGACAATTTTACCTCCTGCTACACAGCCCTGCACTTAGCTTGGACCCAGAATTCTGCTTGCCTTTCTGAGTGTTCTGCCTTCCCCACCAACCCTCTGGTGAACTTTTGGGGGCCTCTCCCTTCCTTACAATATGGCTGCTGCTAATAAAGGCATAAATGCTGCAAAGCACTTATTACAGTAATATTATCTTTATATTACCCCAGCATTACCAGGCTGTGCACAGGGGCCAGGGAGGCGGGAGAACCTCTTCGGTGCTGACAGTAATCGGAGGAAGGCAGTTTAGTTTAATGATAATGACTTACACTTACATAGCTGCCCTCATCCCAGAGGACCCTGGAGCACTTCACAAACACACTCTTATTCTGAGCCTTTCTAACAAACCTGAGATGCAGCAATGCTTATAAATAATATATACTCTGAGTGGCTCTATATCCTGCAAATGTATGATATAAATATGTATAAGTGTAACAAATATGATTTTTGCATGTTACATTTATAATCTTAAAAAAAAAAAGGTGACCCAGCATGGGTGTGCAGCCACAAAACAGACTCACAGAGTGCAAAATCCAATAAATATCGATATTGCATGACCATTTACAACAGGTACCAGCCTGGGGCTTTTAAAAGCTAAGGAAATCCTTCAGGGTCTACATTCACTAGGCTCTTCTTTCACTGGAAAGGTTATTCTCAGGTCAAGTTTATTCAACCAGCCCAGCTCTGGGTGTGGCAAACACACACATATGAATAGTCCTAGATGCCAACTTGGCTGGCTCTGAAGCCTTGATGCTGATGCTGATGCTGTGTGATTATGGACAAAGCACAAGCCTTCTCTGGGTCTCAGCTGAAACCTTAACATAACTGGATTGTGGCTGTCTGATAGATCATGGTATGGCTCTGCATCCTTCGGGCTCTTGCTATTAGAAAATTATACATGTGCGTCCTTTGCCATGTGAATTTGTAGTATTTCCTATCGGAGTAGGCAGAGCTTCCTTTTCCACCCCATGGATCTGAGAGAGCTAATTCTTACATAGGTTGATAAGGAGTCCAGGGCCCTCAAGGAGGAAGGGGTCTGGGAATCTCAAGGAGGAGAAAAGGACAAACGGTTGTTGTTGTTTTCTACATTGCTTTGTCTTAGTCACAGAAGACTTTTTTTCTTAACCTCTGAGTTGTTGTGACAACAATCTTTAAGACTAACTTTCTTAAAGCCCAGAGCTAATGATTAAAGAATGCTCAAACTACCGCACAGTTGCACTCATCTCATACGCTAGTAAACTAATGCTTAAAATTCTCCAAACCAGGCGTCAGCAATACATGAACCATGAACCTCCAGATGTTCAAGCTGGTTTTAAAAAAGGCAGAGGAACCAGAGATCAAATTGCCAACATCCGATGGATCATTGAAAAAGCCAGAAGTTCCTGAAAATCATCTATTTCTGCTTTATTGACTATGCCAAAGCCTTTGACTGTGTTCAGTTCAGTTCAGTGGCTCAGTCGTGTCCAACTCTTTGCGACCCCATGAATCACAGCACACCAGGCCTCCCTGTCCATCACCAACTCCCGGAGTTCACTCAAACTCATGTCCACAGAGTCGGTGATGCCATCCAGCCATCTCATTCTCTGTCGTCCCCTTCTCCTCCTGCCCCCAATCCCTCCCAGCATCAGAGTCTTTTCCAGTGAGTCAACTCGTCGCATGAGGTGGCCAAAGTATTGGAGTTTCAGCTTTAGCATCAGTCCTTCCAATGAACACCCAGGATTGATCTCCTTTAGAATGGACTGGTTGGATCTCCTTGCAGTCCAAGGGACTCTCAAAAACCTTCTCCAGCACCACAGTTCAAAAGCATCAATTCTTCGGCGATCAGCTTTCTTCACAGTCCAACTCTCACATCCATACATGACCACGGGAAAAACCATAGCCTTGACTAGATGGACCTTGGTTGGCAAAGTAATGTCTCTGCTTTTTAATATGCTGTCTAGGCTGGTCATAACTTTCCTTCCAAGGAGTAAGCGTCTTTTAATTTCATGGCTGCAATCAGCATCCGCAATGATTTTGGAGCCCCAAACAAATAAAGTCTGACACTCTTTCCCCATCTATTTCCCATGAAGTGATGGGACCAGATGCCATGATCTTTGTTTTCTGAATGTTGAGCTTCAAGCCAACCTTTTCACTCTCCTCTTTCACTTTCATCAAGAGGCCTTTGAGTTCCTCTTCACTTTCTGCCATAAGGGTGGTGTCATCTGCATATCTGAGGTTAATGATATTTCTCCCAGCAATCTTGATTCCAGCTTGTGCTTCTTCCAGCCCAGGGTTCCTCATGATGTACTCTGCATATAAATTAAATAAGCAGGGTGACAATATACAACCTTGACGTACACCTTTTCCTATTTGGAACCAGTCTGTTGTTCCATGTCCAGTTCTAACTGTTGCTTCCTGACCTGGATACAGGTTTCTCAAGAGGCAGGTCAGGTGGTCTGGCATTCCCATCTCTTTCAGAATGTTCCACAGTTTATTGTGATCCACACAGTCAAAGGCTTTGGCATAGTCAATGAAGCAGAAATAGATGTTTTTCTGGAACTCTCTTGCTTTCTCCATGATCCAGCGGATGTTGGCCATTTGATCTCTGGTGCCTCTGCTTTTTCTAAAACCTGCTTGAACATCTGGAAGTTCACGGTTCACATATTGCTGAAGCCTGGCTTGGAGAATTTTGAGCATGACTTTACTAGCGTGTGAGATGAGTGCAATTGTGCGGTAGTTTGAGCATTCTTTGGCATTGCCTTTCTTTGGGATTGGAATGAAGACTGACCTTTTCCAGTCCTGTGGCCACTGCTGACATTAGAACGAAATATAACAACCTTATTTTGTCTCCTTCCTCTTGTAGATCGCCTGAATGTCTCTGGGTAAAAGGTGCAGTATCATGGTTTCAACTGGGCCTTTGAAGTCAGACTGACTTTAGTTTGAACCCTGGTTCAGCCCTTTTCAAGCCAAGTGACCTCGAGCAAGTTATCAAAACTCTGCGCCTTCAGGTTTCCCAGTAGTGAAGTGGGGGTTGTGGAAGAAGTATTGACAAGATATGTGAGACAGCTCAGGGAGTCCACGTGGATGCATGTTTAACAGCAGCTGCTACTGTGAGGGCCACGAAGGTACAGGGTGTTGAAGCTTAGGCTCCAGTAACCAAGTTGCCTGGTTCAAAAGCTGACAGCACCACTTGCTGGCTGTGTGACCTCAGGCAAGTTACATAAACTCTCTGGTCCTCCTTTCCTCATATGTAAAATGAGGATAATAAATTTATAGGCTTCATTGAACAGCTATCAAGGATAGTAAGATAGGATAGTGCTTAGAATAGCACATGGCTCATGGCAAGTACTCAGTGACTATTAGCTGTTGATGGCTTGCTTCATCATCTGCTTTTCCTCCTTCTCCTCTTCCTCCTCCTTGTCCTTTTCCTTCTCACTGTGTATAGTGGGCTCCTTTCAGTTAGCCATCCAAATTCTCTGCTGCTTTTATTGCAACAGCCCCTGAGTTATCTCAGACCCTCCTTCTCAACTCAATTCAACAGACATTTAGCCTCCGCTCAGCTGCTCCAGTCAGAAACCAAGGACCCGGAGCTGGCGTCTTCCTCTCCTTCACCCATCACTTTACAACCACCACCAAGTCCCATCAGCGCTCCCTCCAGGATGTTTGGAACCTGCCCACAGCTCTCCATCTCCATGACATCACACAGTCCCAGCCACCATCATCTCAGCAGAACAGAGCCATCATCCCTGAGTGTTCCTACATTGTCTTCTATGATCTGCTCTCCACTTAGCAGCCAGAGCAGTCACTGTCATTAGCACTCCCCTACTTAAACCATCCTGATAGCTTCCCACTCCACCAGGTAGAAAACCCAAACTCCTAAGCACAGTCCTCAGGGCTCTGCAGCCAGTTCCTTCTATCCTTACCCTAGCTCCTTAATAAGCCAAGCCCCTGCCTGCCTCAGGCCCTTTGCACCTGCTGCTCTTTTTGTGCCAAATGTCTTTACATCCCCCACCACCCCTAGAAAACTTCTCATCCTTCATTCTTCCATTTTATGTAGCAACTGGAGAGACACCCCCCCCCAACTCTCCATTTAAAATAGATCCCTTTGTATCTTCTTTGACAGCCTGCTCTGTTCCGAAGTGTGGTAACACCACAATTTGCAGTCAAATATTTGCGTTTGTGGACTTCTGATCACCCCCATGAGATTGTCAATTCTCTAAGGCCAGGGAGGAGGGTATTCCTAGTCTGACATATAATTGGCCCTCAATATTCATTGAGTGAATGAAAGTATTTAAAATTTCCTAGGTCCTTTCTGAACAGTTTCATCTAATACTTAGCAATTCCTACTAAGAAACATGCTCAGAGAAGCAGAGAGAAATTTGGTCAAGGTCACCCAGCTAGTGACTGGTGGAACCCAAAGAACATGCCTCTCCCAGAGCAACCCACACCCACTGATCACTTGACATGGGGTGTAAAGGTCTAGTCATCTTGCCTCAACTCATTGTATCACTGATGGGCCATTCAAGCTCCAGAGCTCCCTGTGGGACCGCCAAGGGTGTCTCCAGGTCTACATCACAACTCAAACTCTCCTCTGTCCTCTCCTGCTTCCTCCTCCTGGCCCCCACCAAAGGTACAGATCTCAAGGGTGTTCCATAGTAGACATTCCACTTGCTAAACTCCATCTCAGAGTCAACTTTCTGGGATATCCAACTTCAGTCTCCAGACCTTCCCATTACCTATTTAGCTTTTGCACATACTGGATGTTATCACCGACTCGATGGACATGAGTTTGAGTGAACTCCAGGAGTTGGTGATGGACAGGGAGGCCTGGCGTGCTGTGATTCATGGGGTTGCAAAGAGTTGGACATGACTGAGTGACTGAACTGAACTGAACTGAACTGAATGCATTTTTACCAAGGGCAGTCCACCCCCTAACTTTTTTTTCTTGAAGCAGAACAATCTGCAATTTCTGGAGCTTACTCATTCCTGAGTCTGGGTTCTCCAACTTGAGTGTGTGAAAGGACTTGCTAAAACACAGACTGTTGGGCCTCACACCAAGAATTTCTGATACACTGGGTCTGGGGTGGGGCCCCTGGGATGCGCATTTCTGATTCATTCCAGGTGATGCCGAGGCTGCTGTCTAGGGACTGTGTTGTGAGAACCACTTGTATAGGGAAGTGAGAAATAGAAATTGTGAAGGTCTCATCTTTGTCCTTCGGTTTTCCTGGTGACCCAGATGGTAAAGAATCTGCCTGCAATGCGGGAGACCCAGGTTCAATCCCTGGGTCGGGAAAATGCCCTGGAGTAGGAAATGGCAGCCCATTCCAATATTCTTGCCTGGAGAATTCCATGGACAGAGGAGCCTGGCTGGCTACTGTCCATGGGGTTGCAAAGAGTCAGACATGACTGAGTGACTAAAACTTTCACTTTTTTCACTTTCATCTTCATTCTAGTCTCTGTGGTCCCTTAGTAAGGTAGCCCCACAAAATTCCCTTCCAACTGATAGCTGACATTTAATGATGTCTGAATCTTTAAAAAGAGGTCTGGCCCGAGTAGACCCTTGGGCAGGGAGGCCAGGAGACTGAACACAAGGAAGTTGCTCTTTCCCCAAGTTTTCATCCATCTAGAACCCTGACTTCTATTTCTGTTTTGCATTCAATTCCCCTCCATCCTACTTCCAGTCCTCCTGAGCCCCACCTTCTCAGGAAACCATCTTTCCAGGCACGTGTACGCCAGACACTCCAGGCAAAGCCACTGACTGTTCTAATCTATACTCTGTGTCCCTTAAGCTGGAAGTCTCCAGAAGAGTGACAAGAAAATAGCCAAGAGGTGGGCCGAGGCTCAGGCAACTAATTGAAGAACGACTCCTCTGCGGGGTGTTAATACCTTGCAAAGAAGTGAATCTACTGGCATTTTTTTTTTAGAGTTTAATAAAAATATATATGCACTGTGAGAAAATCATAGCAATAATTCCTTGCACCTTTGTTCCAAGAAGCCCAAAGCACTCCCCATATATTATCATATTCATTATCCTATTTTCTTCACGTTTCTCATTAATTTTTTTCTGAGGTGATATATTAATATGAAATTCTAAATCACATTAAGGAGACCACGAGCCCAACTAGTTCTCCTCACCCTAACTCCAGCTTTCTCTTTTCCCCTTTCCATCCATCATCCTCACTGCCCCTTCCTCCTCCTACCCAGGGGAGGGTAAGTCTGAAGTGTGTAAGCAGCTGATGGGGTTGGTTAGAAGCCTGGAGGAGGGTGGGGATCAAAGTGCTGCTTTGCCAGTGGGCTGTACTGCCAGGCCTCCTCCCCAGGACCACTTGATTAGACCAGGACTCTGGTGCCTCTCGGGAAAGAAGCTGCCTGGCAGCCCAACTCCCCTTAACGGTGTAAAACCTACTCTCCCACCCACCCCCTCCGCCCGCCTTGCATGCAAGAGGGAAAGAATCAGGCTCATTACAGATATTATCATGCAACACTTCATATTTCAAAGAGCTTTATAATCGCTAATTAGTTATTGCCAGAGAATATGGAAATGGCACCTTGCTGGAATCCTGCAGGCTGGAGACCAGACTTCCACAGCGCTGCCTGGCCAAGCTGGGCCTGCCCCACGGTCTCAGGAAGTGGGGCCGACTCCAGGGCAGAAAGCACTAGGCTTTTAGTCCTGGTCAGTGTGGTTCTCTGGGAGTTGGTGATGGACAGGGAGGCCTGGCATGCTGTAATTCATGGGGTTGCAAAGAGTCGGACACGACTGAGCAACTGAACTGAACTGAACTGGAGTGTGGTTCTCAGCTTTCCTGGTGACTCAGATGGTAAAGAATCTGCCTGCAATGCAGAAGACCCAGGTTCGATCCCTGGGTCGGGAAGATCCCCTGGAGAAGGAAATGGAAACCCGCTCTAGTATTCTTGCCTGGAGAATCCCATGGACAGAGGAGCCTGGTGGGCTACAGTGCGTGGGGTCACAAAGAGTCAGACATGACTGAGCGACTAATACTTTCACTTTCTTTCTGTGTGGTTCTCAGTGGATGCTCCTGGGGTCAGCAGACTGCATCCTGTCTGCGTAGGAAGAACACAGAGATGCGCTACTGCTTCAGGTGGTAAAAGAAAACACGCAGCTGAAAATTAAAACAGCAGTCTCAGCCAGCGGAGGCAATGAAGCCTATGCCCTTCCCACTGTGCTGAGTTGAGTTCTCAAGCCGATGACTGGAATGGGCCTGGGGTTCACATGCAGTGATGCCTGCATGCACAGCAATGGCAAGCTCACTCCAGAAGCCTCCTGAAGATTGCGAGGGCACACAGGTGTTCTGATGAGAGGTGGAAGTGCCCTGTTCCTTTTCTTTCTGGCTCTGGAATTGCAACCACGGGGCTAGGATGGACCACAAGGGCCTCTCTCCCTCATACTCTGACCTGTATCCTCTCCATCCAGTCTAACTCCACTTTCCAAAACATTTCTTGAAGGAGGTTAACATCTACAGTCTGCAGCCCGCTCCAGAGAAAGGAGGGATGAGGAGCAGCCTCATTCACCCGGGATAACCTCAATCTCATTTGAATTTCATTACAAATCTACTCAGAAGCTGGAGTCAGCAGGGGCCTGCAGGAGGCGGGCCCTGGCCAGGCTGACTCAGCCTTCTAGGAGGGACGCTGTCTTGGGTCAGAGGGGAGAACGGAGGCACGGAGCACTTTTCTTTAAGACTTCATCCGTCGTCTTTCCTGTGAATGGGGATGGGGAGGCACTGGCTGAAAGAAAACTCTGAGTGAGGGCCGCAAAACCTTTCCTTCCAGCAAAGCTGGTCCAACCAGGTCAGATCGGGACACAGAATGGGGAACCACTCTAGTTTCCAAAAATTCTGCTGGTCTCTGTGTTTGGGAAGCTCGGGGGTCGCTCCAACTCCCAGGGAGTGATCAGTAATCTGAAACATGGATGTCCCCAGCTTTCCTCTCTTCCTGGCCATGAGACATGCAGAGGCCACTCAGTGGCCTTATCATTGTACTTCCCCTAATAACTCCAGTGTGTGTGCCAAAGCTGAGAGACCATGAAGGGATGCAGACATGCCCTGCTGGGATTAGGCCTCAGTCTGTCTTCTGGAAGCTGTGTCTACGATACCCAAGACTTTGCATCTGTTGGGTTCCCTATCAGAAGCTGTCTGTTCTTAGCATGAAACTGTGATGTGAAAGAGACTGATTTGCCCCTGGACCTAATTTCTCAGCACACCAGCAGGAGAGGAGGCACTTGCCCTTGCCTGCGTTGCAGATGACAATACTGGTAATGAGAATGCACCAAGGTCCAGACCTTTTGGCAGGGACAGGAATGTGGGGGTGGGGCATTGGACCACACAGAGAGGTTTCCCCAGGCCTTTGGGCACAAGCACTTATACAGTCTGCATCCTCTTAGGACAGGACAACTGGCCCCTCCCGCTTCTCCTTTCTGCCTTAGTTTCATGCTGAGGCAACTGGCTGGAAGTTCAGTTCAGTTCAGTTCATTTCAGTTGCTCAGTCGTGTCTGACTCTTTCCGATCCCAAGAACTGCAGCACACCAGGCTCCCCTGTCCTTTACTATCTCCTGGAGCTTGCTCAAACTCATGTCCATCGAATCGGTGATACCACCCAACCATCTCATCTTCTGTCGCCCCCTCCTCCTCCTGCCTTCAATCTTTCCCAGCATCAGGGTCTTTTGCAGTGAATTGGCTCTTCACATCAGGTGGCCAAAGTATTGGAGGGTCAGCTTCAGCATCAGCTGGGAGGTTCCAGCCAAGGTCTTCCTGCAGAGCTTAAACTACCACTGCAGTCCTCTTAGCACACCTCCCCACACCTGAAGTCCCAGAAATCAAAGGTGTCTCCCCTAGTGAGGGGTGGGGAAGTCTGATCTTCTTCAGGATTCCTTCCTCTCCCTCCCACTACCCAGAACTGCCAGGAGTTTTCCAGAACCCAGACTTCCTTTCCAGCTTTGTCCCCTTTGGACACTCCAAGCAAACAAAAATACACTTCCATTGCAAAGGCGACCCAGAGCCTTGCGTCTCAGCTCTGTGGGCAGCTGGAGATGGGTCCTGTGAAGCTGGGGTGCACACAGCCCTTAGCCTCCCAGTTCTCCGGCTCCAGCTTTCAGCCACCTGCATCACTGTGAGCACGAAATGTCGAATGAGCTGGCAGGAAAAATTCCTTCCTGATCTGTTCAAATCTACTCTGCTCCCTGTTACAGATACTGCTGGGCGTGCAGGTGCACATCTGCTCCAGGAACGCCCTCCAGTGCACACACACGCATGCATGTTCTGCTGGTGCCCTCGGCCCTGACATACCTCCAGCTTTAGATATGCATCCTGTCACACCTGGGTAACTCTAAGGAGCAGAGTGCTGATGGAGGGAAGGGAAAGGGACCATGCCCTCCACCATTCCAACTGCTCCCTCTTTGGGCAGAAGGAAGGGTCCCCTGTCCTGTCCTGCCTCCCAACCAAGGGCAGGTAGAAATTTAACTTTTAGAAAATTAGAAGAAGAAAGGAAGGAGAAGGAGCAAGAAAGGCAGGAGGAGCCTGGAGGCTGACCTCAGAGCTCTTCTCTGACATCATTAGGGAGACATGAGACACGATGTGGGGAAAGGAGAGGTTTGGGAGTTAGGAGGAGGTTTCCCAGGTGGCACAGTGGTAAAGAACCCCCCTGCCAATGCAGGAGATGAGGGAGTCTCGGGTTCAATCCCTGGGTCAGGAAGATCTCCTGGAGGAGGAAATGGCAACCCACTCTAGTATTCTTGCCTAAAAAATTCCATGGACAGAGGAGCCTGGCAGGCTACAGTCCATAGGGTCGCAAAGAGTCAGACACGACTGAATGACTGAGCACACATGGGAGTCAGGAGACTTCCTGCAGGGACCTTTGGCCAGAAGGTCACTTAACCTCTCCAAGTCTCAGTTTTCCTCCCTCTAAAGTTGTAGAGAAAAGAGGATAATGACACTTGTCTTTTGGAGGTGCTGGGAGGAAAAGCAATAATGTTTTTAAGGAGCCTGGAACAGACGGAGGCCTTGACAAATGGCTGCTATTATCACACCGCCTGAATGAGAAGGGATCTTGGAAGGTGTCAGTTCTGGGCTCCATTCACAGGGGACAACGTAGGACACATGGTGATATGCTGCCTTCCTTCCTTTACAGCAGAGCCAGGCCCCTGATGATTCATGCTAGATATTCAGTCACCTGGGCGATGGTGGGAAGAGTGGCAGGGGTTGTAGATTACACTGTCGCCCACAGGGATGAGCGTTGAGGGAGGGTGGGGTACAAGGTTAAGGCAGTAGTGTGAGTGGATCCCAGGAAGCGCTCCAAGGAGAGAAGAAATGCACAGTTTTTACCGCCCTGATGGCTTGAGGTTTGGCCAGAGCCACCAGCAGGACCAGGGACACAGGAAGTCACGGGCATGCAGCCCATCCATGCAGCGAAAGGGTAGAGAGAAACCTCAGGTTTGTGGCCACCTGCCCAAGAGAAATGGGATTGCCTCTTTGGCTGCTGTCTTGACAAAGTGTTTCCAGATCATTCTCTCATCCTTTTTCTGAACCTCTGGGTTGTCCTGATTGAGCACAGGGAGGCTGTCAGTGTGGTGGTTAAGGATCCAGATTCTGGAGGCAGACCTCCTGTGTTTGAATTCTGCCTCTACGACTTACCAGCTGTGTGATTTAATTTCAGTGTGCTTCCGGTTTCCTTCTCTGTAAAATGGGAGGACTTATCGCCATGCCAGATCCGTGGTAAGCGCTCTTGCAATACTGGCTTTAACGATTACATTCCTTGGCCAGTTGCCCAGCATTGGGAACACTTTTCAGGAAGAGGGCGGGTCAACTCGGGCTTTCCTGCTGATACAAAGGGCAGGGAGTGTGGGGCCCAGGCGCGGAGCCCCTCATCACTTAGCTTCTTGCAGCCACGTGGATCTGCAGCGCGCTCCTCCCTAGGCCATTCTCCCGGGGGGAGGCGGGCGCGGGTGCTGCCTGGCAGCAGGCTGCTCCCCGAGTCACGATCCACTGATCCCCTTCAGCTCCAGGCCTGCGCCCTCTCTCGAGCTAGACTGCCACGCCGAGGCGGATCCAGGTACCGCCTCCAAGTCTGTCCTGGCAGCTCTAAAGCCCCCGCGTGCTCAGCGAGCCAAGCAAGCCGAGCAAGCGAGCGCCGTCCTGGGACTCAGGGCAGCCCAGGGTGGCCCTTCCCATTTCCCTCCCCCAGTAGGAGTGGGGGCGTATGGGTGGGAAGCTGAGATGCTGCCTTCTCCGGTACAGTGCTGAGCACGCCTGGGCTCAGAGAGACAGACTTTGGCTCATCTAGGGGAAAGGGCTAGGGAGTGACTCCCTCTGGGAGTCAGGGAGCAGTTGAGGGTGTGAAGGTGTCTTAAGGAAGAAACCTAATAGGAAGATGATGGAGAGAAAGGGGAAGGATGGGGGTGGAAATGGGGAGAGGGGAGAAAGGAGGAGGAAATGGAGGTGGGGGAAGTGGTCCAAGAGGAGAAGGGAGGGAGCAGGAGGGGAAGGGGAAGTGGGACGGTGGGATCTAGGAGGAGAGGAGAAGGCAGGATGGAAGGGGGAAAGGATGGGAAATCTTGGGCTCTGCTTCTTGTCTGCTGTCACCCCAGCACCCCAACACTCCCCTACACACATTTCCATGAGGGATTTTGTAAAAATGAGCCACAGGGAAAGAGGACTCTTGAAAAAAGCCAGGTGTGCATGAGCTCTGATGTGGCACACCCTTGACCTTGGACATCTGAGGGGCTGGATGCAAAAGTCCTATGCCCCCTGCCCTCCTCCCCCTGGGAAAGGCAATGAGTCCAAGTTCAAATCCCCCTTCTGTCTAGGAGGTTCGCTGGGCATATGACCTTGGAAGCAGGTGGCAACTTGTCCTGAACACTAGCTATCACATTCATAAAAGGGGGATGATTTAAATGCCTGCTTTGAAGGGACGTTAAATTAGGTTGACCAAAGAAAGAAAGAAATGGAAAGGCCTTGATCTCAGTGGAGATCAAGGATCATTTCATGGAGTGCTTGGAGGAGATGCACATTGGTGCTCCACCTGAACTGGAACACCCATCCCCCAAGTGCTGTGTGCTAACTGACCCCTTCTCACATGGAAGCCCCCTTGCCCCCCAAATGTCTGGGAGATAATCACCTCTGCCCCCTGGGCCTGGGGCTACTGACAGCCAATGTCTCTCTAAGCAGGGCCTGGAAGTGGGTACAAACCCAAGTAGTTGCCTCAGGGTGAGCAATTCCAGAGCTTCCCAAGGAATCAGACTGAATGAAGACTTACCTGAACTCACGCCCTTTCAGCTTTCCCCTGCCCCATCCTCCTTCCCTTGCTTCCTCACAGACTTCTCCACTCACACCTCAATTCCTAGCTTAGGCTCTGCTTGCTTCTAGGGAACCCCACTTAAGACAACACCTTCCTGAGGATTAGTTGTCAATCTACTGGGACCAAAAATGGGCCTAAGATTGGCAACAGGGACCCCTGGAGCTAGAAGGGAGGGGTATCCCCCAAGGCTATGCTTTCCTGGGACACCAGGCAGCCTCCAGCCCTTGCAAACAGGGCTGACGCCATACCTTGAATATTCCAAAATGGCCACCAAGGAGCCTCAGGTAGGAACGCTGGTGGAAGGGGAGGCAGTTGATCTTGGGGGCTTACAGAGATGGGGGAGTTTGGGAGTAATTTAAAGGATGAGAAGGAGTCAGGGCACACTTGAATGGGGGAGGTGCCCACAAAGCTTCCATTTTGTGTGCAATTAGTCTAGGGATGCCCTCATTTGCATAAGGTTCATTAATTTGCATAAAATTGCTTGAGGCCCTAACCACCAGTACAGAAAATAAAGTAACATGAATCAATTAGCGAGACTGACTGCGATTGGAAGAAGCCTGGAGTTAGGGAATCCTTCTCCTAACTCAGGAGCACTGGGTAAGCAGGAAGGCTACTGGAAGGTGACCCCTCCAGACCACCTCAGCTGCCCCTGGGAAGGGAGCTCTGCCCTTCCCCTGCCCTGCAGAGGGATGGGGGAGTTCCTGGAGGTAGGGGCACAGGAGGGGCCTGAGTGGACATGAGCACCAGACTCCAGCTAAGTGGAGGACATGTGAGAGGACCGCAGGGATGATCAAAGGATGCAAAGAGATGGGTCCAGTGCGGGAAAGGAGGGGCGCTTATCTTCCCTGCCCCCATGTTTATCGAGGGCCTTTTCTGCCTCTGGCCTGAGCCACACATAATGTCTCATTTGGTTCTCATAACAAGCACAGGGAATCAGTACAATTATCCTACTGGAGAGATCCAAAAGCCTGAGTTTGGAGGGGTTACAGATTTGCAGTGGCAAATGGCAAACCTGGGCTTTACCAGCTCCAGAGGTCCATGACGAGCCCCCAGCGAGAATAGCGCCTGGCATCCGGCAGGACCCCAATAAATATTTGTTGAATAAGTGACTGGTGTATGTGGGGATGAGCTTTGAGGGGAGGTGAAAGTCAAACCGAGGATGCTGTGTGGCAGTTCTTAAAGGAAAACAGGTTAAAAGTGAACCACAGCATGCAATTTCCTTAAGAAAAAAAAAAAAGTAAACCCTCTCAATCACCCTGGGAGTCTGTGAAGATGCGGCTAAATCATTTCTCCCCCATCATCATTGCCATAAGCTGGCCTTTTGGTTCCTCTTTGGCATCACCCCATCTTACACTCTCTGCCCATTTTCTGAGCCATGCCTGGCGCTGCCTGACATGCCATGCCTTCAGTTCCACTCTGAAACTTTGGTCCTCACTGAGAGAGCCGAAGCCCCAGCTAACTACAGTTGAGAAGCTGAGGTCATGGTGCCCAGGCCCAGTTCCCACCACAGAAACTATGCAGGTTCTTATCTTCCCTTTCCATCCACTAGTAAGCCTTCGCTGATGAATCACCAATTTTTCTCTCCATCTTTCCCCTTCTCTCTTCCACTGACCTTACTGCTTTATAAGAACTCTCAGGGACTTTTTTTTTTTTTTTTTTGCCTCTGCTCTCTCCCTGAACCTCTTCATCTCCCAGAGCCACTGTTAATGAATCAAATTGCCCTTCGACTCAAATTACGAGGAAAGCAGCCTCACCCACTACTCGTAGTAGATGGGGTGGCTGCCCCCGGATCCACACTGGCCTCACGGCAATGGCTTAGAGTGGATGTTTATTTTTGAATCTCGCATCCTTTATCTGAGAAAATGGACTACCGATGGGAAACAATTACCTACCACTTACCCCACAGGGCTTATGGGAGCAGATGGCACGTGCGATGAAGAAGCAGCACAGTGCATTAATGTCATCAGCAAGCATCACAGCCATAATGAGCCCCCATCATGGGGACTGAAAAGCAGAGGGAGGAAAGAGCAACAGCTGGGCACTTCAGCCAGATGTGGCTGCAGTCACCCAAATGGCTTGTTCCAGTTTCACTTAATGGCAGAAAGCAACATTCAGCTATGAGAAGACCCATGGAAAAGAGCCCCTGCTTTCAACCCTGCCCATTGTCAGGAAGCCACTCTGCAGGGAACACGTGGCAATTCATTGTTTACCTGGGCCCACTGAACTGCTTTCTTCTGCTCTGACCGAACAAAGCCTGTGTGTGTGTGCGCACGCGTGTGTGTCTGTGACCACACAGTGCCTCTGTTAATTCTGCCCAGAAGGAAATGCAGGAGACAGTTCAAGTAAGGTCTATAAAGCTAGAAGTGATGTTCAAAGATAATACATAATGGATGTGAGAGAGACCTGCAGGACACTTCATGATTTGCTGAATTTGGACGCTGTGATATCAGGGACTGTAAAGACAGGACGACAGGTTGATTTCTGAGCTACAGTAACGACAAGGATGAGGACCAGTGATCTAGCCAGCATCCCTGACACTTCAGAGGGGTCTGGGCAGAAAAGGAAAAAGCGCCCCACTGCTGAGTCTCCCCGACCCCTGCCCAGCTGGCATCACAATCATGACTTCACTCCCCACGCCCTCTCCCCCACCACCTTCGCTTTGGGCTTTCTCAAAGCTCAGAGCAGGTCAGGATGCCTTCGGATTCTTTCTTCTCCTTCCCAGCTGGACCCAGAAATGGTTTCCACACCAACACCGAGAATGTAGAGGGTCTTAGCACATATTCTGGTTGCTCACATTGGGGGACAGGTTCATCTTGTATGATCCCCTCATTTGGCAGAGGAGGCAACTGAAGACCAGAGTGGAGTGAATGACTTATCCAAGGTCACACAGCTTATGACTCCCTGGCTCCATTGATAGGCTAGGTTCCCAGACTCAAACTAATACATTTTCTACTACACAATAGACTTTATCCAGTTACTATCTGTCCTTATTCCTTGTCACAACATCGAATTTGGGGGGGAGTTAACTGTTGTGTGTAAACAAGGTTGATGTTGGCACTTCCTTGGTGGTCCAGTGGTTAAGAATCTGCCTCACAATGCAGGATACTTGGGTTCAATCCTGACTAGGTAGTTAAGATCCCACATTCGAGGAGCAACTGATCCCAAGTGCCAAAACTAAGACCTGATGCAGCCAAATAAATAGATACCTTTTTAAAAGGCTGATATTTATCAATATAAAGCCTAAGCATTTCCAGTTTAGTTCATCTTCACGTCCACATTTTTCAGTTGCTGTGAATGCTGCTGGAGTCTTCTGCCTTCTCTCTCAACCACTACAGGGAAAGTGTTCTTTGCAACTATGTATTTGTTGCTACTGGCTTCCCAGGTGGCACTAGTGGTAAAGAACTTGCCTGCCAATGCAGGGGACATAAGAGCCTTGGGTTTGATCCCTGGGTTGGGAAGATCCCCTGGAGGAGGGCATGGCAACCCACTCTGGTATTCTTGCCTGGAGAATCCCATGGACAGAGGAACCTGGTGGGCTACAGTCCATAGGGTCACACAGAGTCGGACACAACTGAAGCAAGTTAGCATAACACAGTATGTTTGTTGGTACGTTCAAAGGACATTGTACCAACCCTCCTTTTACTTACCACCTTGGCATCATTTGACACTGCTGATCCCATCACCTTCCCAGAAAGCTCTAGTTCAGCACTGCTCAAAAAGCACATTTTGTGGACCCATATCAGTAGGCAAACTGCTGCCAATATGCAATGAGATAAGGACAGCAACTCAGAATAATCGAAACTTTGATATCAATTTGACAGAATGATTTTTGTCTGCTGAATCTAATAATAAAGTTTGTATTTTGAATGTCTGCTAATGTTGTGTTAATTCATTTTTATTGCATCTTATTACAAAAATATCATCCGTGACACAATGGAGGGGAAAAAGCCTAGTCCTTCTCCAAAGATAACAGGAAAAGCACTGCTGCTAGCCTTTATCTTTGCTGAATCTGGCTCTCCTGGCACCCCTCCCATTCCACTCCTCCCAAAAGACTGCATGTTGCCTGCATCTCTTCCTGCCCGCAAAGCTTTCCCCTTTCCTGACCAACTCCGGTGCATCTATCAGATCTCAGCAGAGAGGCCACTCCCCTGGAAACCTCTCCTCCATGCTGCCTTGTCCTGTCCACACAATTCACACAACAGGACACGTCAGACTCCACTGCAGCTGCAAAACAGCATGGTTTCCTCGGCCCCTAGCCCAGTTCTCAGCATGCAGTTTGACTTCTATGGTAGGAATGAGTTTCCGGGGGTGGGGTGGGTGTTGGGAGACCACCCTTCACCAAATTAACTGACATTTTCTGTCCACTCATTTCCTCCTTTTTTCTTCTTCCTCCCTGACTCTTGCTGTAGGTATCCTGATAGTCAAATTTCAGCAGTGAATTAACAAGTAGTACAATCCCGTCTGAGGTTCAAGTTAAAGTCAGAAAACTCCAGGTTGCAAACCATCTTAGAGACCATATTGGGTTGCCCAAAAAGTTTGTTCGGGTTTTTCTGCAAGATGGAAAAACCAAATGAACTTTTTGGCCAGGCCAATATGATTTCCCTTGGGCAGGGAGCAGGAAGAGACAGACTATGGAGTTTCATCCAGAGAACTCATCCCCACTATCTGAGGGCATCCTTGGACTCTGCCAGCCTCTGTGGAGGAAACTGCCTCACTTTAATTTAAGCACAGATGGGGAGCTTGTATTTAAGCCCTGGCCATTCTTGAGTTGGGAAATCCCGTGGACAGAGGAGCCTGGTGGGCAGCAGTCCATGGGGTCACAGAGAGTCAGACATGACTGAGCACACATGGACATGCATGCAGGTAGAATGTAACCCACCAAGTGGAATGTCACAGCTTTCTCTGCAGTGTGAATGAATGGCAGCCAGGGTGATCCTTGGGTCTAAGTTGAAAGGGGGATTAATTAGTCATCCTATAGCACACTGAAAACAGAAATGTCAAGTATTACTATTAATAGTCATGTTTTCTCTGCTCTGGATGGCAAAGTCCCTCATGCCTTCATTCCAGAACCTTTGGAAAGTAATGAGAAACATGATTTGGAGGGAAAAGAGTGCTATAACTGTAGTATATCTCAGTATTACTGGAAAAATAAAATACAGGTGAATATTCTGGCTTTCTAGAGTGACCCTGTTGGAGAAGGAAATGGCAACCCACTCCAGTGTTCTTGCCTGGAGAATCCCAGGGACGGGGGAGCCTGGTGGGCTTCCTTCTATGGGGTCACACAGAGTCGGACACGACTGAAGTGACTTAGCAGAGTGACCCTGAAGACTAAAATTCTAAGAAAAATATTAACTGCTTTAATACATAAAAATGTTGAAACTTTGGCATTGCAAAAAATACAAAACGCCATAAACAATCAGAGGACAAATGAAAACCTGGGCAAAATGTTTTACACAGACAGCAATTGAAAGAAGAAGATCCTTAATATGTAAAGTACTCTTAGAATCAATAAGAAAGTGGGGAATACCCAAACAGAAAAATGGGCCAAAGGCCTAAGTAGGTAATACAAAAAAGAAGAAATACAAGTCGACCATATATGTAAAGATATGCTGTTTTATATGGCATCACTTTGATTACCAATGAAGCAAAACAATAGAATACAATTATTCATTTATCAGATTGGCAAAGACAAAACATATAGATCATCTTCAGGCCAAGTGAGGGGGAATGGGTATTTACTTTTGCCACTAATGGGACTGTAAATAGGCATAGCCTTTCTGGAGAGTAATTTGGCAATGAATAACAAAAACATTGTCTTTCTACTCATGGATTCCACCTCTATGAATGAATCCTAAGGAATAATCAAACAAGTACAGCAAGATGTGTGCGAAAAGACTGGTTACCTCAGTGAGTTTTATAGTAGCAAAACTGGGAGCTATCTAAATGTGTATCAGTGGCTGATTGGTTAAGCATACAATTGAATACTATGCAGTCCTTTAAAAACATCAGTAGCTTAATATCTACAAATATGGAAAGACATCCATGACATCTAGATGTCACTAAAGGAAACAAAGAAAGCTGGAGACTGGGGGTGTAGAATTGTTTTTTTCAGGCATTTTTAAAAGTGTGTGCATGTAGAAAAACATCTCAGTGAAAGTGCTCTAAAATCATACTTCTTAAAGGGTGAGATTACTGATGATTTTTACTTTCTTCTTTTATACTTTTCCATAATTTATTGACTTTTCACAATGAAAATTTATAGTTATCTCCACTAAAAAAATATGTTTTTTTAGGAGCACTTGGTCTGGTTATTCTGGCTGTTCTACAGAGGTGGGAGAAGCAACAAATAAAGCCATAAGTATATAAATAAAAATAAGGAAGTAAAATTTGATTGTTCCTTTCTGGAATTACATCATTACTCACTTTGGAATGTACTCACTTTATTCATGGACATTTCCCTACCCCCAGCAGCCCCATTTTTTTCTTTTGAAAATATCCCAGAACATTCTATTACATTAACTGCTCCTAAAATTATTCCTGGGCATAATACTTGTATTTTTAATTTTTAAAATCTCTAATAAAAAATAATTGCCAATAAACTGTGCTAAAAAGCATCTCTCCCCAGGGACATATATTATGATCTCCATCCTCTGAGTGAAGCTGTGCAAAGAAGTCCTGCTGGGTCCAACTCCACTGGGATAACTGCCGCCAGGTGTACAGGTATACAGGGTATGCTTTGCCTTTGCAAGAAGCCAGTCCTGCTAGTGCCTCTAAGTGATCTTTCCACATATTGACTTCTCATTCCATTCTTACAGGACCAAATCAGGACCTGCCCCCACGTTTAGAAATGTAACCTGGGATGCTAAAGTGTCTTCTGTTAGTAAGTCTTATGTCATCTTAACATGAGGATAAGAATATGAAGGATGTACCAATCTTCCACTGAGAAAATATTCCCTAGAGAAATAAGAATCACAGTTCTCTCAACTGTATCTTATTATATATAAAAGGCATATATATATACACACACATAAATATATACTTACATACACACACCACATACATATATACATTTTTAGTTTGAACCATACGAGATTTCTTACATTCAACTCTTTTTGATCTATACAAATGGAAATTTCATATGGTTCAACCTTACAAATTCTTCAACTGGTCATATCTGGACAGCTTGATACTACGAGAAAAATTAAATAGAAACTAATACCTCAGTGCTGCTGTTGTTGACTTTGTAGAGCAATTAAAATCTCTTTCCAGGGAAGCAAAAAAGTGACTATTTTCAGTGAGTTTCCCTATGATGAAAGTATACCTACATGTGTATACGCGTGTGCATGTCCTTAGAAACTAAATAGAAAATATCCATTAGCCTTAAAAAAATTTTGTCTTAATATAACTCTCTCCTGTGTGCCATCGAACAACTGCTTTGTTGAAGTTGCTTTTGGAGTCTATTTCTTTTTTTTTCAAAACTTCTGTCTTAAAAATAAGGAAAAGTATCTTCCCAGGTGATATTACCACACTGCTGTTCATTTTTCACATTTCAGCTCCATTCATCTCCTTACAAGACCATTCTGTCCTCTAACTGCTTGCCAGAGATGTTTGGGGCTTCCCTTGTGGCTCAGTGGTAAAGATCTGCCTGCAATGCAGGAGACCTGGGTTTGGTCCCTGGGTTAGGAAGATCCCCTGGAGAAGGGAAATGCTACCCACTCCAGTATTCTGGCCTAGAGAATTCCATGGACTGCATAGTCCATGGAGTCCCAAAGAACTGGACACAACTGAGCAACTTTCACTTTCAGAGATGTTAAGCAACTTGCTCAAGGTCGCACAGCTAATTAGGGTGGAACTGGGACTAAACGCTGGGCTTTGGGGCTCTTCCACCCTGCAGAGGGAGTAAGGGTTGTTATTATCAGCTCCTCTCAAGAGGAAGAATCAGCTAAGTTAAAAAGCCAAGCTGGGAACCAAGAGCCTGGAAGGTTTGAGGGAAAAGATCATCAATTGACAAATTATCGTGATCATTATTAATGTTATTATTCATATGCTATGCCTGCCGCAGAAAACAAAGGTTTATTTAAAATGCACATAATAATTTGAGTTTGCTCCAACATTTATTTTCTGTCTAAATTATTTTTTAACTGATATGAATGCAAAGACTTCTGAAGACAAAAAGCAAGGCTTTTTAAAAAATCCATAACCTTAAATTAAGATCACATTTATTCATACTGCTGCTCACAGCCCAGAACTTTCTCCCTTTTAACCCTTCAGTGACATCAGCAAGCCACATTTCCACCTTATCTTGGTCCAATTTTTCTTTTTGCTGGTAGCAACTGAATTGGAAGACTAAAGTATAATGCATTTCACAGTGAGAATCCTAATGGGATTTTTAGTAAACGGGCCCTACCAGCCCACTTCCCCAGTGAAAACATGCTTCTAATTGATCTCCATGTAGAAACAGCAGCTGGTGATCAGAACCACTGTGCTCTGGTGGGTAATTATTTTATCAGGACAAGCACTTCCATCAGTGATAAGAGAGAAACAGCAGGACGCAGGGAGAGACATACAGAGAGGGCGAAACAGACAGACAGACAGAGATAAGACGCAGCAAAAACCTGCCTGCAGAACCCACAGCCTCGAAACCTGAAATTGGAAGTTTCTGATAATCCACGATGCCCTGGAGCCGGGTGGAGGCAGGGAGGGGCTGGAGGGGCCAAAGGCGCCGGCTCCCCGCGGCGCCTGCGCTGGCCCAGAGCTCGGTTAGGGGGCGCTGTGGGGCCGCAAGTGCCGATTCCCCACCCTCCAAAACCCGCAGCTTCCGCCGGCCTGCCTGCCTTGGTTGAAACCCCCGTAGCTCTTTTGGCAAAGAGTAGGTGTGTCCTGGCCAGATTCCAGTTTGGGTAATTACAGCCTGTCAACCTAAATTCCCCCCAGGATTGCAGTTAAATATGGTACCCGTCTTCACAATTAAATTTTCGCTCTAATAGGACACTCGATTGTCATGTTACGTGACAGTTAAATAGCGGCTGCATCGTACCCTAGAGGTAGCTGCACTTTTGTAGTGACTACAAAGATTTCTCTGGGTGTAATAAATGACCTGTATGGACAGAATCGGGGGATCTTCCTACTAAATGAGAGTTGGTAACTCTAGGACTTCACTCATTATTCAAATTTTTTTCTCGAACTCATTCAGGAAAAAAAAAAAAAAATGAGGAACGCTTACTACTCCAATATCATCTCCACTTCTTTCTCCTGGAAATAAAAATCAGGATGCCAGGTTGTGGCAGGACCAGGGTGGGAGGGAGCCTCTAACTACCCTTCCAGCCCCAGGTCCCCTCCATTCCTTCCTTTCAACATCACAGGATTCTTGCCTTTCTCTAAATGTGCTATGGACTTCTCTTACCTTGCCTGTGTTCCTGGCACTCCCACAGCCGGGAACATCTTTCTTTTGTTTTCTGCTTTCAGGGATCTTTTATCTAACCTCTCTGGGCCTGTGTTTGAATGTATAAGAATGACACAATGATAGTGATACTTTATGAGATGGTGAGGGCTGAAACAATGATCAGCCAAGGTCCAGCTTAAATGCCACCTCCTTCACCCTGCACCTTCTCCTCCCATTCAGTGTTTCTCCTCTTAGGGCCCCCATTCGATATTGCTATTACCCTGGCTCAGCACTTATTAAAATTTTTGTTGTATATTACAGTAAGTTGTTTACATGTCAGGCACATGCACTGAATTATGAGCTCCTTGAGGACAGGGGTCTTGATTACTTTTCCTTATACCCAAGCAGAACGCTTAACAGATATGTTTGATGGAGAGAAAAAAAAAAAGGCATCCTTTCTTTTCCAAAAGCATAAGTAAGAATAGCTGATATCAGTTTCCTATATGCTGATCATTGTTTCAGCCCTCACCGTCTCATAAAGTATCATTATCATTGTGTCATTCTTATACATTCAAACACAGGCCCAGAGAGGTTAGATAATTTGTCCAAGGTCACACAGCCAGTAATAAGTGGTGCTAAGTACGAATCCCTTGGGGTTTACACTTCCTCACCCTGGAACCTCATACCTTTATGCTGCTGGATAGTATAGGTTTTTAATTAAACATATCAGCATCCCCACTGTCTTCAAAATTTTACATCAGTCCAGGTCTTCGAAAGCACAATTCATTTTCTGAAGGGGTGAGTGTGAGGTTGGGAGAAGTTGATGAGACAGAATGCACCTGTCTCCATCTGCTTCCTGCTGCTGCTGCTAAGTCACTTCAGTCGTGTCCGAGTCTGTGTGACCCCATAGACGGAAGCCCACCAGGCTCCCCCTTCCCTGGGATTCTCCAGGCAAGAACACTGGAGTGGGTTGCCATTTCCTTCTCCAATGTGTGAAAGTGAAAAGTGAAAGTGAAGTCGCTCAGTTGTGTCCGACCCTTAGCGACCCCACGGACTGCAGCCTACCAGGCTCCTCCATCCATGGGATTTTCTAGGCAAGAGTACTGGAGTGGCTTGCCATTGAGGCTAGCCTAAATAACAAGTGGGCTGCTTTCCGAAATCTACTTTCTTGTTTGTCAGTTTCCATCCTTGGGCAATTATTTCACACTGAAAATGATAAGGTGATAATCTAAAGTATTCTCATCCAGTCTTGCTTACAGAGGTGTAAGCAAAGAGGAAGATTGCATGTTGTGATTACAGAGAAAAGAAACAAACCCCAGTGATTGCGGTGCATGAGGAAGGGGTCAGCCTCATTATTCTAAAGCATAGTTTTCTGAACCCATAGAAATATTTTATATCAACAAGTTAATTCCTTTAAGTGGTGAGCGCTGACTGTGGCAGACACGATTATCTTTCTTAGGTTCCTGGATGCTTTCTCCCCACCCGGTTGGGGGAAGGATTTCTGCAGCTCACCTCGTGCAATTAGAAACAGCCCCACAGGGCAGAGGTGCAGCCTGTGTTGTGAGATACTCTTCTGCCGCTGAAATAAAAACAGCCTTTGAGAATATTCTCCTGCCAAAATCATTTTAGCATTTCACTGTCACACAGCGGGAGGCAGCGAGAGAGAGAGAGAAAGAGAGAGAGAGGCAGACAGCATCCTTTCCACGAAAACCAAGCACGACCTCGTGAGTCTTTCCCGTGTACAAGGAAATTAATTAATTTCCTTTTTTATTTTTCAAAAAGGGGGCCATAAAAACATAGTTCAAGGTGTTACATTTTCATAAGGAAGAAGTCTCCATTGTAAATGGGGACCTCTTTTAAGACAAGGCTGTAATGAGATTGCCCGTGGTGATGATGAATGGGAAGGGAGAAGGGTCCTTGGCTTCCTTCTGGGGGAAGAAACATCCTTGAAGGCAGAGGCGAGGGCTGCCTCGGGCGGCAGCGCTGATACCAGCGCCAAATGCTGTTCTCTCCCAAGAAGCTCATGGAAGAAAGGCTGTTTCAAAACCAAGGAAGAACAGCAGGAAAGGCAATTTAGAGGGTGAGCCAAGGTGGTTGCCTAAACAGAGGCCAGCAGTGCCATCAGGGGGCGCTGTACAAGGCCCAGCAGCCTCCCCTTCACTGGCGGCTCCCTAGTGCTTCCTGCACCATCTCTTTCAACCTGGGAGGATTTTCTCTCTAGCAGTTGCTGGAAAGAATGGAGAACTTTACTTCTGCTGATGCTTCATAAATGCCTTTTTATTTTTGTTATTTCTGCATGCCTTTTATGGGCTGGATTGCATCCCCCACCCCACCCCTGCAATTAATCTTTTGAAGCTCTAACCCCCAGGACTTTAGAAATGTGACTACATTCAGAGCCCAGAGCCGCTACATAGATGACTAAGTTAATAGAAGGCCCTTCAGTTCAGTTCAGTTCAGTTCAGTCGCTCAGTCGTGTCCGACTCTTTGCGACCCCATGAACCACAGCACACCAGGCCTCCCTGTCCATCACCAACTCCCGGAGTTCACTCAAACTCATGTCCATAGAGTTGGTGATGCCATCCAGCCATCTCATTCTCTGTCGTCCCCGTCTCCTCCCGCCCACAATCCCTCCCAGCATAAGGCCCTTAAGGTGGCCTTAATCCCATCTGACTAGTGTCCATATAAGAGGAAACTGGGACACACAAAGAGACCCCAGGAGTGTGCACGGACAGAGCGAACACCATGTGAGGACACAGTGAGAAGGCAGCCATCTGCAAGCTAGAAAGAGAGAGGTCTCAGGAGAAACCAAACCTGCTGACACCGTGATCTTGGACTTCTAACCTCCAAGAACTGCGCGAAAAGAGATTTCAGTTGTTTAAGCCACCCACTCTATGGTACTTGGCTATGATGGCCCGAGGAAACTGATATCCAAGTATTTTTCACAATATGGTCCGTGGACCATTTGCATCAGAAAGTGATGAGCGGGTTAAAATGTAGATGTCCGGGCCCCCTGCAGACCTACTTAATCACATCTCTGAGGCCCAGGAATCTGTAGTCGGTCAGTCTCAAGCCCCCCAGGCCATCCCAGTGCACACCCAAAGGGGGGAAGTCCCTGTGGCTGGAATTTGCAGAGAGAAAGGATCACCTTGGTGGTGACCTGAAGGGGTTTGCCTGAAGGCCACACTGCCTGACTTCCCCCATCCCCCTTAGAAAGGCGTGCTTCTCAGGTAAACATCGCCCTCTCCCTGGTGGGGATCGCTTTTCAGTGCAAATAGCTCCTGGATGGGGGTGACAAATTAAGTCAATAACCTTTGAGTATGAATTCATTTATCAGCTGAATTCCTGTGGGATTGGAAGGATGCCAAACCTAAGAAAAACCGGAGAGCAGCAGGGAGTGGGAGGTGTTGAGAAATGTCGGCATGGTCCACACGGTGGCTGGCGGAGGAGGGGGGGCGGGGGGGAGAGAAGGCGCCACCTTGACAACTTGGCTCCAGGCTGGCCCCCACATGGGATAGGGGGGCAAGGTGGCCCCCAGGATGGATATCGGTGAGCTCACAGGGCACTGCTTTCCAATAGGAAGGGGGATAGAGCAGTGCGATGGTGGTGGGGCTTTGGGGAAGACACCTGACTCCTGGCTGCCTCTTGTTTTCTTTTTTGCTGCTTAGATGTTGAGGGCAAAGCCAGTCCCGCTTTCCTCTCTCTTTAGGAGTGAGGTGGGCAGGGGCCTTGCGGAACTGGGACCAGGAGGGCATATAACCAAAATACTGAACAACCGATCTGGCTTAGACGTGAACCCTACAGGACAGAAAGCAGTCAGTGGAGGCTGGAGGGGGATCCAGCCCTTTGTTTCAGGAGTTAACAGCTCAGGGGCCCTGGCCCTGTGCTTTGTCCGAACTCACAGCGCAGGCCTGAATAAGTGGGAGGGTCTGAGAAGGTGGCTTTGTATTCGTGGGGCTCTCATTATTATTTCTTTGCCTAGGAAGGAGGCGGCACCCCTCCCCTCTCCACTCCCCACCCCCCAAGGGCCTGGCTTCACTCTCTTCGGATCAGAGCTCAGAGTAGTCCAGGCCAACACGATTCCTGTGTGGTTGGGTCATACCTGAGTCCTCTGTTTCCTGCGTCTTCCAGCAAGTTCTAATGGGCTAGAAGCATCAGCCAGTGGGTGGGGGCCAGGCCCTGACTGCTGACAAGTGGTTGCCTAGAGAGGGCTGCCCAGAGCCCCAGGCACTCGAGGCCATCTCCGAAGCCACGGCGCTGCTCTTGATAACGAGTTGAAACTGAGAGCCCTCGGCAGGAGTAGATGGACGCCTCCCCCTGAACCAGAGCATCAGTCTCCCTGCAGCCCATTAGGTACTCGGCATCAGGAAATGTTCTTTCTGTCTCCCCAGTTCCTACGGAAAAGGGTGAATCTCAGATGAAATAGCAAAATGGACACTGGCCCAGGATTCCAAACTCAGTTCCTCGAAGCAGCAGATGGCTGGAGGAGGGCGAGGATCAGCTGCTGCTGTCTCTAGACAGTGCTCCTCACGACAGCAGACACTGTGGCGCCCCTCCCACACCCCCTCGGATCCCTCTAGACCCTTAGTATGGGCTCCCTGTCTGCTCACTGCCGCTCACTGTGCTTTTCCTTCTAACACCCAGCACCTACACTGTGCTTCAGGAGCACCACCCTCAGCCTACGAGAAGGGAGCCCCTCTGCCCAACTGTGCAGGTAACTGGACATGCCTAGGGGTTGGCCTACCCCCTTGGTGGCTCTTGGTCATGGGCTGATAAGGGCAGAAGTGTGGGAACCTGGCTCCCTTAGACTGGGAGGCCTATGGCACAGGCCAGCTGGGGCTTTGCCTGACTGCACCCCCCTGCTTGCTTCCTTCCCTTCTCTTTTCTTTTTCCTGCTTCCCATTCACCCCTGGAAGTGCTTCCTTACTAAATCACTTGCATGGTTTCCTCCTGGAGACACAACCTAGATTATGCCTAAAAATGTCTGAATTTTTCTCCCATTAATATGGAGTCACAAAAGAGTAGGACACAACTTAGCGACTGAACAACAACGACAGTATTTCACAAACAAAAGAAATGCTCTCTCCCCGTCTCCCCTGACACCCATCCATGGCTCAGAGGTAGGTTAGGACATGAGGTCTGCTCACCCTGGCTTTTTCTTCTCCCAGCCCCCGCCCCTGCTCCCTCAGGTTTCTGACCTTGGGCCTCACTTCCCTCTGCAGGCCTTCACTGTGCCCATCCAGCGGGGCACAGAGCACAGGACACGTGTCTACTTGACCTCTGGGTCTGTACAAGAACCCGAGTTCTCCCCGTAGCCAGGCTGTCATTGGCTCAGCCAGGCTCCGGGAACCTTTCCCTGGTCCACCTGTCATCTCCTCATGCCCCTCTGCTGTTTATAAACTCTTTAAGCATGGTCAATATCCCATCATACTGCTCAGATCCCCCTCCAAGGGTGGACATGTTTTCCAGCCCACACACAGTCTCCAGTGGGTCAGCCCTACTGGGTATGCCTGAGCTGTCTCTCCCAGGGCCATGGTCTTTCCGGGGTGGCCTGCCTCTGGCCAGTGGATAAAGCAGGGATAGGAAGGTGGCCAGCGTGGGACACCTTTTAAAACAACCTCGTACCAGAGTTCCCTGCTGGGCTGCCCAAAGTGTTCTCAGGCCTGCAGCCCATATCCAGTTCTTCCTGTGTACCATCTTGTTTTCAGCTCCTCCCTTTCAAAGGTGTTGATCCCCAGCAGACACCTCATACCCCAAATTCCACCTTAACATCTATTTCTGGCGAGCATAACTGGCCACTCTGGGATAACAGGCTGTGGCTGTCTCTCTGCGTTCCCCCAGCACCAACCTATGGGGCTAGCTCCAGGGAGGCAAATGCTTGCTGACTTAAGTCTAACTGTTCCTAGGCAGAGTTAACTTTGAAGCAGTACATCCATGTGCCTGGCACCAGAAGAAGGCTGAGCATTTCACATGAATGTTTCCTTTAGTCTTCAGACAAACCCACAAGGAAAGCATCAGAATGACTCCCATTTTGCAGAGGGGGAAACTGAGGCACAGAGAGTAAACGAACGTGTCAAAACATGAGCCTGAGCCCCTCACCACCCTGTTAGAGCAAAGCACTGGACCCAGCAGACAGCTGATGGCTCTCAGCAAAGAGAAACCCTAGGGTGACAAAAGGCAGGCAAGAACTGACACAGCATTAGAGGGCAAGCACCCAGGCGGGGCCGGCAGGCTCAGACACTTTCCTAGCCTGTGTCATCTAGGACAACTGTCTCTCTTTGCCTCTCTCTCTCTTTTCCTTTTTTTTTCTTTTCCTTTTTATCCTCTGGCCAGTGGATAAAGCAGGGATAGGAAGGTGTCCAGCGTGGGACACCCTTTAAAATAACCTTGTACCAGAGTTCCCCGCTGGGCTGCAATTTGTGCAGCTTGTGGGATCTAAGTTCCCCAACCAGGGACGGAACCTGTGCCCCCTGCAGAGGAAGCACAGAGTTCTAATCACTGAACCACCAGGAAAGTCCCACTGTTCGCCTCTCTTAAAGTCATTGCATCATAGGCTGCCTGAAACCAGCAACACACACAGCCTAGCCTCCCCGTGGTAAAAAAACAGAGGCAAGCCCAGAGAGGTTAAGAAACTTCTCAAAGGTCCCAGAGCTGATGAGGGTCTAGCTCTCTAGACCAGCAGGGGTTCCCAGCCCATCCCTTCTTCCCCTTCCCTCCATGACATGACCTTAAGGAATCTCCTACTTGGCTGGACCAACTCTGGAATCAGGAGTCAGATGCCTTCCCAAGATATCCTCCTCGCTCATTCAGCCTCATCAGTACTTGAGCACCTCTGGGATATGAGGGGACTGACTCACTGAGAGAGGGTAGCTGCAAGAGCGACGCAACAGCACTACCTCATTTTTACTGCCACCTTGCCCCAGTTCTATTATTACATTTCTCACTTCCCCTTAACATTAAAATATAACAGCATGATGGCAAGTGGTTAAGTGCTAGGAAATCAAACAAGCCTTGGTGTGAAACCCGCCTTACCTCTTTCTAGCAATGTGACCTTGAGAAATTTACTGAAACTCTTTGAGCCTCAGTTCCTTCCTCTAGGCAGTGAGGGAAATCAAGCCTGAGACTTGCCTCATCACGTGGCGCATAGGTTACATGGAATAACGAATGTGAAGGCCTTGGCCCAGGGCTCCCGAACACAGCGAGGCTACTGGAAATTGTAGCCATTGTTATTTTTATTAAAGATACATAAGAGATAACACCAGTGGCACCCAGTAATCATTCATCTGAAGTACTCAGTAGGAAAGAACAAATCAGTGCATGCATTAATTAGGGCTCCTGTAACAAAAAGGCTTTATCTGATAGATGTGATGCCTCTGGGAATAGAAGTAGGCATCTCGCCATCTCCAGACCACAATCTATCCCTGGCCATCAGAAACCCTGCAACCTCACTTCTTCAAACTCACTCCTGATACCACATCTGGAAACCCCAAGATTCAGGTTTCCTTAAAGTCAGAATGAAGGCAGTCCTAGTGAACCAAGGACCTGCTGGAAGCTGAGGGTGCAAATGATCTTGGTGCTTCAATAACTCAGTGGACAGAGCAAACCAGGATGGTGCTCACCATGCTCCCACTGCAGACACACCGGGCTAACTGATCAAACATAATGAAAAAATAAGTACACAGCTTGGGGAGGAAGGAAAGAAGGAAGGAAAGGAAGGGAGGAAAGCGTCAGGGGGAGGGAGGGAGGAAGTGGGGAGAAAGGGAGGAATGAACAAAACAAGAAAGAAATCCCCAAGTTCCACAAGGAACTCTTCATTTCTAATCAGTGATGTTTGTTGACCTAAGGCAGAAATAATCGAGCAAATAATTAGAGAAAAGAATTTAAAGTTCTGCAAGCTCAGCCATGAAGGTCACAGAGCCTAGACTTCCAGAGTATTTAGACGTGAGACAGCCTGATGCTGTAAGATCCAGCCTCCCAGCATTAAGCTAGGGGGACAACGTCAGAAAAGAATAAGGAATCCCCAAGTAAGGGAATTTTTGCTTTTTGCTTTGCTCCTTCTACTCTGTTCCCACCCATCAGGCCAAACACCAGATAAGTTTGGGCAATCCAAGTGCTGAAGGCTTTTTCTTATCTCATTATCCCCTTTGAATTCATATTGAATATGGGCTTAGGAACAAAACATATCAAGTCCTGGATTTGTTTCTTTCTATCTGTGTGATATTGGGAGGGTTATTTAATCGCTGTTTATTTATCTACACTTCTTCATCTATAAAAACAAAACCAATAAACACCTAACTACCAATTTCATAGAAATCCAACTCTTAATCATTCTTAATTTCTGCTAGGATCTCTCTCACACGCACACACACATTTTCTCTTTCTCTGTCTCTTTCAATGTATAAGTTAAGAATCTTCTGGTTGCAAGTGACAGAGACCCATTTTATTTTATTAACTTATTAATTTGTGCTGTTTACTTTATTTTTTATTGTTTTTAATTGGAGGATAATTACTTTACAATGTTGTATTGGTTTCTGCCATACAACATCACAAATCAATCATAAATATATATATATACACACACACACATATCCCCTCCCTCTTGAACCTCCCTCCCACCCTGTCTCCCCTAATCCCACCCCTCCAGGTCATCACAGAGTGCCAGGCTGGGCTCCCTGTATTATATACCAGCTTCCCACCAGTTGTCTATTTTACACATAGTAGTAAATATATGTCAGTGCTACTTTCTCAATTCATCCCATCTTCTCCTTCCCCTGCTGGGTCTACAAGTCTGTTCTCTAGGTCTGTGCAGAGACCCATTTTAAACCAGAAACCAGGGAAAAAAAAACATGCCAAGGGTATTTATGAGTTCAAGTAACTGAACTTATTGGCTCTCATCTCTGGCCTTTGCGTGGCTTGTCATTGGTTTTTCTTCCTAGACCTCAATCGCTCTTACTAAAACCAGCTGGGAAAGATTGCTTCAAGCAGCTCCACTTTTTCTGTGCTTACAACTTATAATCTCAAAAACCAAATACAAAACTGATTGTTGCAGCAGAAATATCTCAGGGCAGACTCACTGGTCTGTTTTGGGACACATGTCCTGCTCTGAGCAAATCACCCTGGCCAAGAGGATGCATCTGGAGATTGCTCCATAATGTCAATGGACTTTTCTGATCTATGTCTTCTCTTGTCTCCAATGGATGCAATGTCGTGCTGTCCCAGGCTGGTATCAAACCATGCAGGATGAAAGATGGACAGTCCTTGCACAAATGAGACTGCTCTTCTCTATCTACCCATGAACCCCCTTGCCTGTCCTCCCTACTGGTGGTGATATGTGAAAAGCAGGGGCAAGGTCAACATCAAAAGAGATCACATTCTAGAAACACAATGATGGCAGCCAAAAGAGATCAAGGGAAGATTGGTGTGGAAGATGCATTCGTCTATGTTTAAACTATAAAATTCTAAACAGTAGGTTTAATATGACCAGACAACGAATTATCATTTATATTTCCTTGCAGTAAGACAATGTCTTTCTCAGTAAGATGCATTTGTGATGCTCCTCAATGAAACACAGTAATGACCTTTGAGGGAATCATTGGAAACCATGGTCCACGGATGACACTATGCATGATGCAGTGTCTTGGGTAATGTGAAAGTGGAAGTGTTAATTGCTCAGTCATGTCCAACTCCTTGCAACCCTGTGGACTGTAGCCTGCCAGGCTGCTCTATCAGTAGAATTCTCTAGGCAAAAATGCTGGAGTGGGTTGCCATTTCCTGCTCCAGGGGATCTTCCTGACCCAGGAATCGAACCTGGGTCTCATGCATTACAGGCAGATTCTTTACCATCTGAGCCACCTGGGAAGCCCACTGCTAAGTCACCTCAGTCGTGTCCGACTCTGTGTGACCCCGTAGATGGAAGCCCACTAGGCTCCCCCATCCCTGGGATTCTCCAGGCAAGAACACTGGAGTGGGTTGCCATTTCCTTCTCCAATGTGTGAAAGTGAAAAGTGAAAGTGAAGTTGCTCAGTCGTGTCCGACCCTTAGTGACCCCACGAACTGCAGCCTACCAGGCTCCTCCATCCATGGGATTTTCTAGGCAACAGTACTGGAGTGGCTTGCCATTGCCTTCTCCGGGGAAGCCCACTTGGTTTAAATAAATGAAATAAGTACTAGGAGGGAACTGAAGAGGTAAGACAATCTATATAGTTTCAATACAAAGAGGTTCCAAAGAGCCATGGCATTATGAGTAATAACAGCATTGCTACCTTTTTCTTATACTGAGAGATAAGAAGTTGTCCAAGAATGACACATTTGGCCATAAAGAGCACAAAGAATGATTCCTGGACCTGAAACATGAAGAGATGGTGCCAGGATACTGTGAAGAATCTTCCAAAACAATACTTGAGTGGGTGCCCCTGCACAACCTAGGGGTGGCTCTAAACAAGGCTGAAGGCCTTGTTGAATTATAGTGTTTGAACCTGTACCCCAGCCTTGTGGCTTCTTTATTTATTTCTATAATTGATCTCAGTGTGCAGCAGGTAACCCCTCATTCTTAGTCTAAAAGCTTCCATTTTGGCCTTGGCATTTGGGTAATAAAAACAACAGGCTGGTTGCAAAGCCCAGTTAATCTGCCCCTTGCTTCCAAGTTCAAAGCTCCCATTCAATCTGAGTGAATGAGTCATTACAATAAGGATAATTATTACCTTTGTCAGGCAAAGAGTACTCATCTGGAGATATTTGGAGGTAGCCAAAAATTTCCAATTTTCCACAAATCTCTTCCTGGGACCAATTTTATCCCCCATTGTGCTTCCATCTTCCCTGCCTTGATGAGCTCCAACTTTAAATCAGGGCAGAAAATAGGGTCTTTTCAGTTCTCCCAAGGGTCTGGACTGTGTTTCTCAGCCATTTGGGGTTGTTGGCCACATTAGGCAGCATATCTTAGCAGAGGCATATGCTACTCCTTATAAGCTTTAAGATGGAATAGGCTTTCTTGTAGGACCTTGGGGAAAGCTACAAGAAGTAGACCCCATATGTCATCATCCTGATATTTTCCTTCTAAGCCTAGTAGTTTGTGTGGATAGGCATATTGCTTGCTTCTGAAGATACAGGGGGTGACAATTTAACCAGCTGTTTTGCCACTTCTAAATGAGGACTTACTTGTTGGCAAGTAATAGACATTGACACTAAAGAAGGAAAATGGTATGCCTCAGTCTGTTCAGGCTACCATAATAAAATACCATAGACTGGGTAGCTTAAACAGCAGAAATTTTCTCACAGTTCTGAAGGTTAGAAGTCTGAGATCAGGGTGCCAGCATGGTCAGTTCTGGTGGGGACCCTCTTCTTGGCTTATAGATGGCACCTTCTCACTGTGTGCTCAAATAGTCTTTCCTCAGTGATTGTGTGTGGAGAGAGAGAGATAGCTCCCTCTTCCCTATGTATTAGGCCACTAGTCCTATTTGATTGGGGCCCCACCATTATGACCTCACTTAATGTTAATTACCTCCTAAAAGCCCTATCTCCAATTACAGTTACGTTGGAGGTTAAAGCTTCAACATATGAGTTTGGGAGAGATACAGTTCAATCCATAGCAGTTTTATGAGAGAAATTTTGGAATGTTCACAGAGCTAAATAATCAAGACAATCAGAACTTGGGACCAATGAAAATCATGTCAGCTCTGGATATAAATTAAAAGAATGCATAAAGTATATTTTCCAGGCACTGGAAAATAAAGATTTATAAAGATTTAGCTGTGGCTCCTTTGACACTTGTTCATTCAACTCAAGGTTCAAATTTTTCAGGAGAGAGAGTAGATGACGGGCTGAGCCTGAGTCATGTACCTAGCCTGGAATTAATCATCCTTTTCAAAGGAAGGGATAACATTTTCTGATTGTTCATCCTGGCTTGTATGTGTGTGTGTGTGTAGATCAGGTCAGTGTCATCCAAATCACACGGAATAGATTTCTCATAGGAAAGTTCTGTTAGGTGGAAAAGAGGCAAAGGAAGGCAGCTAGACAGAAAAAATAGATGTCCAACACAAAGTGCCACGATTTTGTACAAAAATTGTTGATGTATATCTTTAAAGAAAGTATTGGTTGGCCCAAGGAGGAAAAAGTTGCTGTGCATTGTCAACTTTACCCTTTCAAGGTGATGATGATGTGAAGAATTCAGCTTAGACCTTCCAAGTCTCAATAGGTCCTTGGAGTTTATTTTCCAGGTAGATTAATTTCCAAAAAAAAGAAGAGGCAAGATGAGCTTTCAATGCAAATCGTTTGTCACCTCAGAGTTCCCAAATTTATCTTTTTAGGGAATGGCTAGAGGCCAGATAGTAGATGCTTTATCATGAAACACAACTGACTGTTAAAAAAAAAAAAAACACAACTATGGTTGCAAAAGTGGAATAGCAGAGCTGGCAACTGTTGAGTATCTACTCTCTGCCAGCTGTGGTCAGCACTGTGGAATGCCTTCACCAAATCTATTTCCCCCATCCTCTTTTCCAATATGATCTTGATCTCATTCACATAATCATCCCTTCTTCATCCAAACCATGTAACTTAGGCAGAGGTGAACCCTACCTCTATCAACAAAGATGAATCCTGATTCATGGGAATCAATCACAGTCATCCATTCCTCTTCTCCTCCAATGGGTTCACAGACTCTAAAGTCCATTGCCATGGGGTGCTCCTTTGACAATGGATATTGATCCAGGAATATGGCAGTAACCTAGGTCAGCCCAATGAAATTGAAAGGAAGGTATTTCTTTCCATATCTGGGAACGGTTTGCTCTTTCTCTTCCACTGGCGATGGACAAGCAATTCCACTGCCCTGGTTGTTGCCAACAGCTCTCTTGCTTCAAGGTGGGTGATGAGAGGAAAGCCAAGTCAAGAAAATAGCTGATAGATCAGGACCAGAGCCCCAGCTGTATTATACCTGGAGGGTTCTTCCCTCACTGGACTACATGCGATAATACATTTCCTAATTTTTAAAGCCATTTCCATTTAGGATCTCTGTTGCTTACAGCCCAAAGCATCTCTAAGCCAGATATTGTGTTAAGCAATGACTTTATAGGCATAATCTCATTTTATACACATACCACCCTAGAGGGGGGTAGTATTATTATCTCCACTTTATAGGTGAAAAAACTGAGGCACAAAAATGTTAAGTAACTTGTTCAGGGTCACTTACTGAATCCAGTCATCTGCTTCCAAAATCCACATTCTAAGCCAGTAAAAGTAAAGTGGGTTTATATATACCAACATTCCTAGAAAATTATAGTGAAATGGATATGTTATTTTTTAAATCTTGTTTTTCCAATGATTTGGATGAAAGTTTCAGAGGTTCTTTGTCATCACTCCAGATTGACCTCCAATTGCCAAGGGGCATACACTTCTCGCCCCCTACATCTCTTGGCAAGTAAATGGCTAATGTTCTGTGAGAAAACACATCACCAGGGAATTTCTCCAAACTTTGAAAAGTCAATGATATTGTAAGCTCTAGTTTTCTTAAGGATAAGACCCATCTTCTGGGCAGAATAGGGAAGAGAGATTCAAAATCTCAAGGTCTCAAGTTGTCCAGTGATGCAAAGGCAGGAAGTCAGTTGGCTGACATTTAAGCTATGCAGGAAATGCAGCAGGCAGGGTTTACACTGTACGAACAAAACATAGTTGCTAAGAGCCCAAGCCTTGGAACCCCACACGCCTGTCTGAATTACCACCGTGACCTTTCTTAGCAATGTAGACCTCAGCAAATTAATTAACTTCTCTAAGAATGAATTTCTACATCTTTAAAATGAAAATAATGGTAGTACCCACATAAGGCATTACTGAGTTAAATGAAAAAAATAGTTAGCATTCTTTGATGTGCAGCTATGACAACACATCCTCAAACTTGATGGCAAACAAAATCACCATTTCAGCTCACATTTATGAATCTGCAGGTGTGAGTGTATCAGTGGACTTGGGTGAGGCGTGGCTGTGCAAGTCCACTTCAACCTGTGGTTCAGCTGAGCTTGAATTGAAGCTAGAGGTGGGTGGTGATCAGGTCCGCTCCACTTGTTTTCATCCTGAGGCTCTACCAAACACACTGGGACATTCAATAAATGGCAAATATCAAGAGCCTGACTCACTAGAGGCCAGTTTTAGAAATGACACTTGTTCAAAACCAAGAACTGGTAGGTCATTACCCTTCCTTCTCTATCAGTTTTGAGAGGAGACACTTGGAGGAAGAGCTGGACCAAGATGCCAGCACTCTTTAACCACAGAGAACACTCATGGCTCCATCATGGTGGCTCCTCTTTAAATCTCCAACCCCAGTTTGGATAGTATGCAGACATACTGGCCTCCTCAAAGAAACTTTAGAGAACACTTGAGGGGGCAAAATGTGAGCAAGCCCAGAACTCACCAAGACCACAGTCCATTACGGCTCATGCAGGTGGGCTTCTGGTCTTGGGCCCTGAACCATTTCACTCTCACTGAGCCACCTACTTTCTCAAGGATGCCCATCTGCCCAGTTCCCTGCCCCCCTCTCACATCACTGGAGGGTGGCAGGACAAGGGTTGACATGAAGGTGACTGACCCTCCCCCACAAGCCCATATCTTTTCCAGGATGCCATTTTGTCTCTCTTTGTTATAACAGACTCAAATTTGTCCCAGATATGTTACATTCCAGATGGAGAGTGGAGGCAGAAGGAAAGAAAGGGGCCAGTTCCAGTCTCTGGTCTGAGAGACCCAATTCTTCCTGTAAGTGATAGGACTGGCCCTGGCAATTTGAACAGGGAATGGCTGGCTTCTCACACCCTCCCATGATGCTCAGGAATTGCTTCATTTCCATTAGAGATGTGACAGCCTAACATCACTTCACCATGATATGCATTTAACAGTCATACAATGAGAAAGACACCCATAGAGCCAAATTGGGGGGATGACTTTGTTACAAGTAGATTTGTATGCACTACAAACCTTATTGTTTGTTATGGCAGGCATCTTGCTCTCCAACTTCGTGTTTGTTCCAGTTGAGATTTTAAGGCATAAATAAAATAATCACACAACCAAGAAACAGGCATGGATTCTTCTGCAGCATGTGTTTGGAGGCAGTTCAAAGTGGCTGCATGAGAGATTCTTCCATTAGAGGATGATAAATGGGGAACCACATTGTTTTTCCTATAGATCAAGACATCTGACTGTAAGGAAGGGATTTTGAGATGCTACTCATGGTAATGGATGATGAAAAGATCAGGAAATGCCCAAGATGATCAAAGAGGGATGGGAAGCTGGAATGAAAAACAAAGGGAAACCAATTAAAAACATGATGTGATATCAACACACACCGATCAGAACAGCTAGAATGAATGACAATGCCAAGTCTTGGAGGTGGAGCAACCAGAACTCTCAGTTGCTGCTGGTGGAAGGGTAAATTGGTCAAATCTCTTTGGAATACTATTTGCCATTCTCTACAAGAGCTGATCAAATGCCTACTTTGTGAACCCCACATATACCAAGAGAGATGCATACATAAGTTAACCAGAATACATACACTTGAATATTCATAGCAACCCTATTCATACTAGCATTGAACAGGAAACTACCACATGTCCATCAATAGTAGAATGGATAACTAAATGCTGGTATATTTACAAAATGGGATATTATGCAGCAGTGAGACTGAACTAACTACAACGACATATGACAATATGAAGGAGTCTCACAAACATCGCACTGAGTGAAAGAAGCCAACCACAAAAGAGTTTGCACTATATGGTTTCATTTTCCATTTGGATGGTGTTATGAGTTGAATTGTGTCCCTCAAAAGATATGTTGACATTCTAACCCTAACCTTATTTGCCACTAGAGAGGCAAGGCCACCAGTCAACATACCAATCAGTTTATGTAAAAAATTGACAAGAACAAGAATTCTTGTCATCTCTGTTTTATCCGTGAACAGAATAGCCCACTGGTGGATAATGCCTGGGGCTTGTCAGTCCTCATGGTGGAAGAATGGAGGGCCTTCAGGGGTCAGGTCCCCACCCGCAGGGTCAGGCCAGTAAAGATTTGAGGAAGGCACTGCCCAGGAGTGTGTATGTACAAGTCTGAGAATGTGAGCAATTCAAAACTGCAGAGACAAATATCAATCCATATCAATCAATATTTATTGCTGAGTAAATACCTACAGTATGCAAGGTGTTCCCCAGGGATCCAGGTGGGGGAGTAGACCGAGACTCTGAAAGATTTACTCTTCTTGATTTTGCATTATCTGTGCCTCCAGCCCCTTCCATTAGCATGAATAATTAACAGCTGACAGAGCTATCATCCACAATAAGAGCATGCTTAGGACTCGGGTTGTCATGTGCCAAGGAAGAGAAAAGGCTCAGGGATTTGAAAGTGATGATCAGGGTGATGAAGGGTGGTGAAGAGGAAGAAGATGAAGCCTATTAAACACAAATGCCATGGAGTCCCTTCTTTTCTGCTTTTCCTATAAAATTACCTTTAAAGGCACATGTAATACATGAATGCTAAAATCGAAGTAGATTGAGAAAAACCTTTCAAATCACCCTTTCCTCTTCCTGGTCCCCTCTCTGGGGAGTAGTTGGAATGAGCAGTTGAAGTGTGTGCTTTCAGGCCTTCTAGAAAAGTATTTACACACAGAAATGAACATACATAGATTTTTTATATAACTTTGATTTTATCCTATATATTATCCAGAGTTTGCCTTTGTTTCATGAGAGTATATCTTGAACGTCTTCCCCATCGGTATATACCAAGGACTTCATGGTACAGGCATGCTATGCTTTATTTATGTAATCTCTGCTCTATGGATCAGAATTCAGATCAGTCATATTTTTTACTGTATATATATGTATATGTGAATGTCTAGGTACACATGCCATTATATCTATGGGATAAAGCTTCCAGTGCATGGCTTGGAGGAGGGCTTGCTGGGCCAAAGATTATGACCATTTTAAATGTTGCTAGAATCTGCCAAATTGCCCTCCAAAATGTCTTTGCCAATTAAAACTCCCACCAAGAGCACACAACAGTGCCCATTCCCCCTCTACTCTCCCCAGGACTAGGTATTATCAATCTTTTTAATGTTTGCCAACCCGGTGGATGAAAAATGGCCCCTCATTTCTGTTTATAATTGCATAGATCTGATTTCTAGTGAGGCTGAATATCTCCTCATGTTTTTTCAACCCTCATCAAATCTGTAGGTAGGAAAACTGATTATACTGTAGTATTTTTTTTTTTAACAGAAAGAAGCAGATAAGTAAGAAATGCCCCTTCTGGCCCAGTCATCTGATTCTTGGTGTGTGGTGCTGAAACCCAGCCAGAATGAAGTTGCTAAAACCTCTGGCAGTGACTTGGGAAGGTAGATTTGTTCAGCTGTGTCCAGGCCCAAGTAATTAGTTGATTGTTTGGGCATTTAGCTGGAACATCCTGCCAAGATGTTGTTCTCTCTAAGCTCCCAACAAGCAAAGGATGTACTTTGGTCCAGCTTCTTTTCTGAGTACCTCTTGGTCCTTAGAGAAGCTTCCTATTCTGTAGCGACCATGAAGATGGGTGATGACTATCAGCTCAATTGCTGGCTCCAAAACCAGACCCCAAGGGTTGCTTAGAAAATGCTTGTGAAAACAAAAAAATTAAAAGCTAGGACTGTCTAAACAAGTCTAAACTGAAACCCCACTGCCACTACCTCAGGCCAGGCACCCACCCCTGGCACTGGGCTCTAATCCCTCCATCTTTCTTCTGCCTCCAATCTTTCCACACCTCCAATCTAATCATGACACTCCAAAACTAGTAATTGTTTGTCAAATTGGGGGCTTTCTCTGGTGGCTCAGTGGTAAAGAATACTCCTGCAATGCAGGAGACCCAGGTTCAATCCCTGGGTCAGGAAGATGCCCTGGAAGAGGAAATGGCAACCCACTCCAGTATTCTTGCCTGGGAAATCCCATGGACAGAGGAGCCTGGTGGGCTATGGCCCATGGGGTCACAAAGAGTGGGACACAACTGAGTGACTAAGCACGCCAAAATTGAGCACTTACACTACACCTGGCACTGTGTAAAGCATTTTACTAGCATTATCGACTACTTTAAAATCCATTGCTTAAAAGCTCCAAACACTGCTCTCCTGCTCACGCACACTCAACATGCTCCCCCCGGGAGCCTTGCTGTTCTGACATGTTCTTCCCCAGGCCCAGTACCTGGCTCCCTCACTTTATTCAGGCCTCCCATCAAATACCACCCCTCATAGAGGTGACTCCCTGTCACTCTCTGTTCCCTGCCCTGCTTCGTTTTCTTCATGGCCCTTTTCACTATGTGCTATTTCATGTACACTTCTCAGTACATTGCCACTCCCTGCATTCAACCAGAAGCTCACTGAAGGCAGGGACTTTGTTCATGCCTCAATCGCCCATGGCTAGAACAGTGCCTGCATGGGATTGGTGCTCAATAAAGCTTTGCAGAGGGTGTGCATTCTGAAAGCAGTTTGGCAATGCCTTGTAAAATTACGTATGTAGATTGCCCATAACTGAACAATCTCACTGAGAAAAATTCATGCACAGGTCTATCTGTGAGAGGACATTTAGGAGGCGGTTCTCTATGGGAGGAGAGAGTTACAAGTGACCTAGGTGTCCATTACTGATTGAGATGATGAAAAAAACAAGGTGTGCACACCATAGAACATGATGCTGCTGCTGGAGAAAACAACAAGCTGTTCATACAGCGGCATGCATAGATCTTTTAAAAGAGTGTTGAGTGAACAATGTAGTAAAGAGAATAACACTTCTAACACAATACTCTTTATGGAAATTAAACACATATGCACAAAATAACACCATGCATTATACAAATACAAAAGAACATTTAAGGGTACTATTATACACCTTCAAGAGGGTGCCTCTGAGGGAAGGAAACGGAGGTGAAGGATTGAAGATTTACAAAAGAGAGAAAGCAGAAGGCAGAAGTTCAGTGGTCCAATGTTGATAGGATTTGCAAACAGACATCCCTCTTAAAAGGAGAAAAATAAAATGCCCTTTCCTCTTTCTCCATCTGCCTTGCTCCCATTCATCCTTCCAGCTTAGCTCAGACATAATCTCCTTTGTGAAGCTTTCTTTGACCTTTCCCCATAGGATTAATTCTTCCTTTATTGACATTCCCATAGCATTTTAATGATAGTTTTATTTTAGCGTTTATAACCTCATATAATAGCTATTTGCTTACACATCTGCCTTCTCCATCAGGTGATAACGGATGTGACTTATTAATTTTGGTAACTCTAGCACCCAGAATTGGTGATGAAAAAAAACTATGGTGAGTTTAAACAGGCATACATTGTAGGGCCTCAAGAATGAGTCTAGTTTCAATTTAATCAATAAATATAGTGCTTTCAGCCAGTGGCTGATGGGGTAGAATAGAGGTTCATACTCTGGAATTGGACTCCAAACTCTGAGGTATTTTTTTTTCTTATTTAGGGACAAGAAATGAGTAAGGTGCAGCCTGCATGGCCCCAGGCACCTGTTAGACCAGCAGCTTCATCACCAAATCGAGTGGAGAGGTGAGGAGGAACTGGGAATGGGCTGCAGACACAGCCACCAGACTGGGGCAGTTATGGGGGTGCTGCCCCAGTGGCAGGTGCTGCTAGAAGGGGTTTATCCTGGAAGCTGGGTCTGGCACCCGAAATCACAGCCATTTCTGGCCTCCATCCAGGCAAACATCCAACAATCAGGACAAGGGAGCTAAGACAGAGCATGGGGCCCAGGAACCCATGGTGGGTTGGGTGTAAAAGTCCAGGAAAATAGGGTACGACACCAGGGTCTCAGCAGTGGAGAGGGGTTTCCTGTGACTGGCAGGATTTTAGTTCCAGGTACTGATCCTTGTACTCAGAGCTTAGGCAGACACAGGTACAACCAACGTCCCCTGCCCAAGGACCTACTTGGTGCCAGGCATGGTGTTGAATGCACAAAGGAAAGGAAACAGAGCCCACGGGGCATGGGAACTAGGGCACAGGGGTGTGGAGCTGGGACTGGAGAATGGGGAGAATCGGGTTTGGGACATTGGATTAGAATTTCAGCTGCATGGAAGTTGATGCTGAAATTGGGCTCCGTGGCTGGAGCTATTATAGAGAGTAGGATGAGCTATGGGAATTGGGATGACAGATGACTCCAGATGTGTGCAGAAGCAGGGCTGCTGGGCTAGAAGTTGGGCAGAGCCTGCCAGGCACAGTTCTCTTCTGCTGTGAATCCAACTTGCCTGGTGATCTTGGGTGCCTCTTACTACTTCCAGGGTTTTCATTTTCTCATGTTGTTGTTTAGTTGCTAAGTTGTGCCCGACTCTTTTGCGACCCCATGGACTGCAGCCCACCAGGCTCCCCTGTCCATGGGATTTCCCAGGCAAGAATACTGGAGTGGGTTGTCATTTCCTCCTCCACAGGATCTTCCTGACTCAGGGATCGAACTCACATCTCCTGCATTGGCAGGTGGGTTCTTTCCCCCTGAGCCACCTGGGAAGGCCTTCATTTTCTCATAGGCAGAATGAAAAAAAAAAATTCAACGTTTGCCAAGCACTGGCTAGGTGCTCTTAGAATGTTCTAGATGTTTTCTATAACTTTATCCTCATGCCAGTCGTCTGAGGCAGTATTAGGAGAATGAAGCTGAGGCACAGAGAAATTTTAGTGACGTGTGGATAGCAAACCTAGCATTTGAAGTCAGATAGTTTAAACCCAGAGTACACACACACACACACACACACACACACATACACTCTTAATCACTGTGCTGCACTGCCTTACTAAAGAGTGTGTTGTTGGGGGGTGGGCAGGGAAGAGAGTACAAAAAGGATCCAAATCCCCACTATCATTCCACAAGTATGTCATGACAGTTGAGAAATATCTGCCAAGAGCCAAGTGGCCCACTTTCTTTGGCCACTGAGTTTCCCCTAGATGAGAGACAGAGCTGGCTAGAAATCAGATCTGATGGCTGTGGCTGGTGGCTCTGGCTTGTCGCTGGAGATGCGGCTGACCTCTGCCAGTGCGTGGATGGAGATGACTATGTCCTCAGCAGGGTCACGCAGGCTCCTCCCCCGGAGCCTCTCTCTGGGTGGATCACCCACTATGCTATGAGAACCGCCAACAGCATACATAGCACCCAGGGTGGCTGCAAGTTCCGCAAGGCTCTGTGCCAGGAGTCAGTGGATCCTGGGCCCATGCTCTGAGGACCAATGATTGGTAGAAACATAGTTCTGTGATTTGAGAGGAGGCAGAGGATGTTCAGAACACAGGAAGACCTGAACTGGGTGTACCAGAGGCCCTAGTGCCCACCCATATCCTCCTCAATTACTGCATCACATTCGCCAGCACCCATACCCCTCTCTGCAGGGCTTTTTCTGCCCTCAGGCCCTACTTCACCCACCTCTATAATAGGCCCAGAAGGCTGGGGGATGAACAGCCCCTGGGAGTAGTCCTCAACTGATAGGGAGCTAGTGGGGTGCTTCCTCACCCCTTAGTGGGGACAGTTGTGAGACGTGTGCTCTGCTGCCCGGGCTCCCCGACATTACCAGCCATAGCTGCTGTTGCCCCAAGTGATCACTTGCTTGATAACACACCCTTTCTTCACTTCCTTCCCTCTCCCTGCCTCACTTCCTCACACCCCTTCCTGGGCTCCCGGACCTCCCGAATAAACTACTTGCTGTCAATGTCTCACAGCCTGCTTCTGGGAGACACAAACTAAGACACCGGAAAGGACTCTTGGTAGTGAATTTCATCCTGACATTCTTCACAATCTCTAGATTCTGGGAGGGAAACCTGTTCTCATATTCTCCAAAGATAGGTAGGTCAGAGAAGGAAGATCAGCCTAGAGAACCCTGTGCTGTGCACTCAGTCACTTCAGGCATGTCTGAAGCTTTGTGACCATAGCCCACCGGGCTGCTTTGTCTGTGGGATTCTCCAGGCAAGAACACTGGAATGGGTTGCTATTCCTTTCTCCAGGGGATCTTCCCAACCCAGGGATGGAACCTGGGTCTCCTGCATTGCAGGCAGATTCTTTACCATCTGAGGCACCAGGGAAGCCCTAGAGAAGCCAAATGAGGGGCTGTTGCAATCTGACTGAAGGCAAGCCTAAGAGTCTGCATTTCTACACACCTCCATGACCTCCTAGATGGCTCCCTCAGGCTTGAGTTACTACAGACTAGGTTTCTGCCTTAGAAAATGGAGTCGCCAGTGAACCTATCTCTTTTGTATGTGGGTTCCTATTCTTGATACTCTGGTCTTCTTTTGCCACGTCCAAATGGAAATTACTTTTCTGCTCCAGTTAGCAACAGTTTCTGCTTTCCAGGTGAATAAACATTATTCTCCGCAGGGGGAAAGGAGGCATCCAAGTCGATTCCCACAGTTGTGCCGGCAGCCCCCACGCTCTCCTAGCTGGCCAGCCCCCTGCCCTTTGGTTTCATAAAGGTCCAAATCTGTCAACAGCAGGTGTCCCACCACCATTCTCACCTCTGCAAGACCCAAGTTCTCATGAAGAAATGCAGAAAAGGTAAAAAAATAGAGCATTTCTTTAGGGCAAGGCTTTCTAGCCTCTTGCACATCATGGCACTCAAGGATGATTTTTACTATTTGTCTGACACGCTGGGGCAAATGTACGTAGATGCTCTTGGCCAGGGGCAACTGACAAGAGGATTTTCTGTGCCTCGAGCCTCAGACAACCTTCCTGGGAGAGCTGTGAGGATCAGTAACGTCCCAGTATATCTGTAACCCACTTGTGACATGACAATTGTATTAATAGGGTATTAACAACTATCAGGGCTTCCCTCGGAGAAGGCAATGGCAAGCCACTCCAGTACTCTTGCCTAGAAAATCCCATGGACAGAGGAGCCTGGTGGGCTACAGTCCATGGGGTCGCTACTAGTCGGACAAGACTGAGCAACTTCACTTTCACACGTTGGAGAAGGAAATGGCAACCCACTCCAGTGTTCTTGCCTGGAGAATCCCAGGGATGGCGGAGCCTAGTGGGCTGCCGTCCATGGGGTCGCACAGAGTCGGACACGACTGAAGTGACTTAGCAGCTTAGCAGTAGGGCTTCCCTGGCAGCTCTGAGGTAAAGAATCTGCCAGCAGTGCAGGAGCTACAGGAGACACAAGTTTGATCCTTGGGTTGGGAAGATCCCCTGGACGAAGAAATGGCAACCCACTCTGGTGTTCTTGACTAGAGCTTCCCATGGATAGGAGAGCTTGGGAAGATCAGTCCATAGGGCCACAAAGAGTTGGACATGACTGAAGCGACTTAACACACGCAAGTATTTACCATAGAAACTCATGGTGTGGGATCCAAGCACAAGTGGTTCTTCTCAGAGGCTCTGGATTCCTGCTACATCTCAGTTCTGCTATTTCCTAAGGTCTTTTTAAGACTAACTCCGTTTTCTTAAAAATAGCTTGATTGAGGGATAATTTACATAGCATAAATTCACTCATTTTCTGTAAACAATTCAACCAATTTTAGTGTGTTTACAGAGTCTAATTACAGACTATTTCTAAAATCCTGCCCCCAAAGAACTCCATTTGAACCCACTCCTGCTGAGGTATCTCAGTCACTAGCAAATTAGCATCCTTAGCTGCCTCCCTGCCCCAGGGCTTTCTGAAATTACACAGGTGATGTCTCCCAGGTGTGTATGAACATGTCTGCTGCTTTCAACATCTTAAATTTCTGTCGTGTATTGCCACCAACAGGTGAGGTCCTTGAAGCACCAAAGTTAGGCTGTGGTCTGTAGCAAAGCTGAGGCGGGTCTTTATCATTTTAAGGGGTTCCAAAGCTACATCACTCATTAACTATTTATTCAGCACCCTGGCTCCTACTGTGAATCCGGTTTTGAGACTCCCCCTCACCTCTTTCCCTGGAGAAGGAAACAGCAACCCACTCCAGTATTCTTGCCTAGAAAATCCCATGGACAGAGGAGCCTGGCGGGCTACAGTCCATAGTGTCACAAAGAGTCAGACATGACTTAGTGACTAAACAGCAACAACAGCTCACCTCTTCACCAGCTGCGCTTGGGTGTATTTGACGTCCAGTGTAAGCACAAAGAAGGACCCTGGTTTCTCCTATCTTTCTACCATCCAGAACTGGCTATTATGCATATTTGTTATGTTGTCTTGATCTTTTAAAATATTTTTAAATAAATAAAACATTATAGATAGGTACAGTCCCATTCTCTTTCCTACCTCTCAATGAAAGTCATGGATCTATCACATATGGTTTCAGTGCATTTTTACATCTAGAATGTAGGCTCTCAGTCCTCCATTCAGATCTTCCAGGATCTTTTCCACCAGTGCTATTGCCTTTTTCAAATTTCTAGTGGGCTTTTGAGTCTAACAGCCCACAGTGAAGACTCTTTGGAGATTCCCCATGAGTTTCTGGAGCCACTTTGCCTGCAGTCACGGAAAGTCAGAAGTTCCTGGGCATTTATTGGCTCCCAGGGGGCCCTTCACCAATGACTGACTCATGTGAGGGAATGAAAGCCTAGAGCTCCCCTTCTGGGCCAGCTGAGGCTGCAGGAACCTGAGCTGAAAACACCCATGCTTCTCTCCTTTATCCTGCGCCCCTTTTCCCTCCCTGGCTTCTGGTGGGGGGAAGGTTGTTGTTGTTCAGTCACTAAATCATGTCTGACTCTTGGTGACCCCATGGACTGGAGCATGCCAGGCTTCCCTGTCCTTCACCATCTCCTGGAGATTGCTCAGATTCATATCCATTGAGTCGGTGATGCTAGGTACTTCCTCCATAAATCACTACCACACTGTGAGAGCACAACAACTTAAGCCCGGTTCATACGTGTGCACCTCTTTCTGCAGGGAAGAGACATTCTTTCAAAGGTATATACTTAATGTAATTTGGGGCTCCTGGAACCACGGACAGTTTCCATCTTACCAGTTGCTCTCCAAAGTGCTGATGCTCACAGTTCCACCAGCCTTGACTGACATTCCCTGTTTCCCTACATTCTTGAAAATCTGTGACATTGTAAGACCTGTAGTTTTGCCAATCTAGTGGCTAAGAAATGGCACCCCATTACATGACTTTGACACCTTGACATATGCTTGTTGTCCTTTCTGTTTTCCTATTCTGTGAATAACCTGTTTGTACTATTTGCCCTTTATTCTGTTGGGCTGTTTTCCTTTTTTATACTTGGTTCACAGCAATTCTAGTATATTCTAGGTGGCTTGGTCTGTTATAAAAATTGAAAACTACACACTGTTTCAAAATAGAAATACCATTTATAAATAACAAGTTTATCTACATTTTAAATAATGCAAAAGAAAAAACAGAAAGTAAAAGTTGTTTTTAATAATCTCCACTATGGCTTCAAGCTTCAACACCACACAATGATGATAAAAATAACCATGGTTAACAGATAGGCATATATCCTTCCAGAATGTATAATGTGTGTATAAATATATGAAAATAGATTTACATGAATTAATTTACTAAATATTATTAAGTATCTGTCATGAGCCAAGTATAAATGATAGCAAAATATACATATCATTAAAAATATACAGAATATATATAAAAAACTTTCCCTAACAAGCTTTTATCAATACCCAGTTTATGGCAGATATCTTTTTGTTAAAACATATAAATCCCCCTGATCCAGCATAATATTCCACTGGAAAGGTCCATCATATTTTATTAAACCAATCTTCCACCAACAGACCTTTTGGCTATTTCCACTTTTTATATTTTATAAAGACTCCTTCAAAGAACATCCTTGGACATCTTTTATGCAGTTGCCTGATTTTTTCCTTAGGATAAATTTCTACAAGTTGAATCTCCAGATTAAGAAGTGCCCATTTAAAATTTTGGTAAGTATTGACAGATTACCCTCCAGAAATCTTGTGCCAATTTACACTCACCAACAGTATAAAAGGATGTCCATTTACTCACATTATCAGGGTATTCTTTAAAATAAAACCCTTGATAACAATTTTCAAAATCCAACTATAGTCCATATAAATTTCCCTTCTCTACAGATTGAAAAAAATATAGACAAGAACAAATTTGATGTTTTTAACTCTAGCTTAGCAAGATAATATAGTCCTTTTATTAATTTACTGAGTCTTCTCTATAGAGCTATTTATTACAAAGTGAAATATGTTTGAAGGAAGAGGTCTGATCAAAGAACCACTCAAAGGCATTTAGGTTTCAAATATCCAAAGGACTTCTTCCTAAACTATGTCACCACTTGTGTATTCCCAACAAGAAGACCCCTGTCGCTCATACCAAGGTTTCTTGGCCCACCTACATCTCCTGTTGTTCTTTTATCTACATCCATTTCTGTGGAATAGAAATACAAAACTTTCCTTGATGGGATCTCTTAAATGTACCTTCTGAGTTTCACTTGTTACTGAAATCTGGAGGTAGACAGGGAAAAAAAACCCCATGGGTGAAGGGAGAATGAACTTCTGGCTTTTCATACCACAATTCAGGAGTCATTTAGCATCTCCAAACCAAAGCACTGGCCCATAGTCACCCAACCTCTTGAGTTGAGTTCTAGAGAAACTGCTTAACAAGCAGTCAGAAAAAGTTTAGAAAAGAAATGAACAATGTAAGAAAGTGAGGGTTCTTATTTCATAATGTGGCAACAAATTCTAACCCATAACACCTTCCATGGTTGTGATCTTTGTTTTAGAGCCCTCTTTTCTAGAGACTCAGAAGCTTCTAGCCACATGGAAGATTCTTGTTTGCCTCTCTGTGTGCTCCTCCCGTTAGACCTCCAGGTCTACTTGACTGAAGATACAACAGGAACCACAGAGTAAAGATGGATGAGGATACAGCTCTGATATCAGAAAGTAGAGTAGGGAAATGCCCAGGTAGTACTGATATCCAAAGAGACCCTTGCTTATTTTGGTACAAGTATACATGCTTAATTCCTAGGTGTTTGAGAAGAAATAGTCCAATTCATTGCAGGAAACAGAAACCCGTGTAGGTTTTATTCAAAAGAAGGAACTGAATACAGGGAATTTGGGGCTTATGATATCATTGGAAGGCCTGAAGGAGTAATTTCTAAGCTTTGTTGTTGTTCTTTAGTCGCAAAGTCATGTCTGACTCTTTGAGACCCTGTGGACTGTAACCTGGCAGACTCCATTGTCCATTGGATTTCCCAGGCAAGAATAGTAGAGTGGGTAGCCATTCCCTTCTCCAGGGATCTTCCCAACCCAGTGATCAAACCTGAGTTTCCTGCACTGTAGGTGGATTCTTTACCAGCTGAGCCATCAGGGAAGCCCTTAATTTCCAAGCCTCACCCCCATAAATGTTTGCTGGAACAATACAGTACTGACCTACCAGAGTAGCAGTATCTCTGAGTTCACCACTGGAATACTGAGTTCAAGAACAGAGCATTATAGCTGTGACCCAGGGATTAGAAAACCAGAATCAAGAAAGAAACACTGCCCCCTGAACCCAGTGGACATCCTAATGGAGGTTTGATTCCTGGGTTGGGAAGATTCCCTGCAGAAGGGATAGGCTACCCACTCCAGTATTCTTGGGCTTTCCTGGTGGCTCAGCTGGTAAAGAATCTGCCTGCAATGTGGGAGACCTGGGCTGGGAAGATCCCCTGGAGAAGGGAACAGCTACCCACTCAAGCATTCTGGCCTGGAGAATTTCATGAACTGTATAGTCTATGGAGTTGCAAAGAGTCAGACACAACTGAGCAACTTTCACTTTCGTGCAGCTGCTATAGGAAACAGTATAGTTCAGTGGTGTCAAGCATCTTTTCATATGCCTGTTGGCCATTTGCACATCTTTTTGGAGAAATGTGAAATACAAGGTTCCCATGTACGTTCTCCAGGCTGCTGGGTATTTAGAGGCACTGGTGGCAATGGGTTCAGGGGGCAGTGGTTCCTTCTTGATTCTGGTTTTCCAATCCCTGTTGAGGATGTAGAGAATTTGTGTACTGTTGGTGGGAATTTAAAACCATGCAGCTGCTATAGAAAACAGTATGGAAATTTCTTAAAAATTTAAAGATAGAATTACCATATGATTCAGCAATTCCACTACTGGGTATATGCCCAAAATAACTGAATGCAGGATCTAAAGAGATATTTGCACACCCATGTTGACTGCAACATTATTCATGAAAGCCCAGATATGTAAACAACCTAAGTGTCCACTGACATATGAATAGATAATGAAATTGCAATATATAGACCACCATTGGCATATCAATCATTTGATATACATCAATCAGAATTTGTATATAAATATAGATACATACACAATGGAATATTATTTAGCCTTAAAAAGAATTTTTTGCTATATGCTACAACATGGATGAACCTGGAGGACATTTTGCTAAGTGAGTCAAGCCAGTTAAAAAAGACTTCTCAAGCAATATCTAAAGTAGTCAGATTCTTAAGAATGGAAATAGAATGGTGGTTGCCAGAGGCTGAGAGGAGAGGGAAATGGGGAGTTTTGTTCAATAGACACAGAGTTTCAGTTTTATAAGATGAAAAAGCTTTAGCAATCTATTGCTCAACAGTGTTCATTTGTTAACACTACTGTACACTGAAATATGGTTAAGAGGGTAACTTTTATGTTATGTGCTTTTACCACAATAAATAATAATAGAAAAATTATTTTGGGTGGATCTAACCTAATCAAATGAGCCCTGTAAAAAATAGTTTTCTTTGGCTGGAACTAGAAGAGAAGTCAGAAATCAAATAAGAATGACTCAATGAGATCTTTATTCTTTTTTAGTATATGCATTTGATGCTATACTTTTCCCTCTGTGCACTGGTTGAACTGCATTCCATGAGTTGTGGTATGTTGTATTCTCATTGTCATTAAATTCTATATAGGTTATGGTTTTCCTTGAAACTTCCCCTTTGACCCAGGAATCATTTGATCTATGCACGTTATTCAAATTTCAAATATTTGGAGATTTACCAGTTGTCTTTCTGTTGATTTTTAGTTTGGTTCAGTTATGCTCAGAAATGATGCTCTATATGATTTTAATTCTTTTATATTTATTTATTATTATTATTTTTTACTCAGGATATGGTCTATCTTTGTGACTAAAGTGAAAGAGGACAGTGAAAAGTTGGCTTAAAACTCAACATTCAGAAAACTGAGATCATGGCATCCGGTCCCATCACTTCATGGCAAATAGATGGGGAAGCAATGGAATCAGTGTCAGACTTTATTTTTTTGGGCTCCAAAATCACTGCAGATGGTGACTGTAGCCACGAAATTAAAAGACGTTTACTCCTTGGAAGAAAAGTTATGACCAACATAGACAGGATATTAAAAAGCAGAGCCATTACTTTACCAACAAAGGTCCGTCTAGTCAAAGCTATGGTTTTTCCAGTAGTCAAGTATGGATGTGAGAGTTGGACTATAGAGAAAGCTGAGCGCTGAAAAACTGATGCTTTTGAACTGTGGTGTTGGAAAAGACTCTTGAGAGTCCCTTAGACTGCAAGGAGATCCAACCAGTCCATCCTAAAGAAAATCAGTGCTGAATATTCATTGAAAGGACTGATGCTGAAGCTGAAACTCCAATACTTTGGTCACCTGATGCAAAGAACTGACTCATCTGAAAAGATCCTGATGCTGGGAAAGATTGAAGGCGAGAGGAGAAGGGGACAACCGAGGATGAGATAGTTGGATGGCATCACCAACTCATGAACATGAGTTTGAGTAAACTCTGGGAGTTGGTGATGGACAGGGAGGCCTGGTGTGCTGCAGTCCATGGGGTCACAAAGAGTCGGATATGACTGAGCAACTGAACTTAATGTATGCTTGGATTGTACTGTTGTTGGGTAAAGTGTTCTATAAATGTCAATTAGATTCTATGGCTAATAGTGCTTTTCAGTTCTTCTACATCTTTTCTGATTTTCTGTGTAGTGGTTTTATCAATTACTGAGAGAGAGGTATTAAGATCCTAACGTATAACTGTAGATTTGTCTATTTCTCCTTTAAATTCTATTAATTTTTGTTTCATGCATTTTGTAGCATCAATATTTGGCAATATACATTTAGAATTGTTATGTCTTCTTGGGGTTGATCTTATTATCATTATGGATATCTATATTTGTCCTTGGTACTTTTCTTTGCTCTTCAGTCTACTTTACCTGATATTAGTATAGTATACTACCATTATTAGTGCTACTACTAATATTAATATAACCTGCTTTGTTTTGATTAGCATCTGCATGGTATATCTTTTCCCATTCATTTATTAACCTACCTATATCATATTTGAACTGAATTTCCTATAGACAGCATCTATATACCTCTGACCATGGGATTTTCCAGGCAAGAATGCTGGAGTGGGTTGCCATTTCCTTCTCCAGGGGATCTTCCTGACCCAGGGATCGAACCCAGGTCTCCTGCATTGCACGCAGACGCTTTACCATCTAAGCCACCAGGGAAGCCCAGAGACAGCATCTAGTTGAGTCATTTTTATCCATTCTGTCATTCACTATCTTTTACTTGGTGTATTTATACTATTTATATTTAACACAATTACTGATACGTTAGGACTTATTTCTGACATTTTATTATTTGTTTTCTGTTTGTTTGGCTTTTGTTCCTTTATTTCTCTTTTCCTGCCTTCTTGTGATGTGAAGTGAAAGTTCCTCAGTCATGTCCAACTCTTTGCAACCCCAATGAACTATACAGTCCATGGACTTCTCCAGGCCAGAATACTGGAGGGGGTAGCCTTTCCCTTCTCCAGGGGATCTTCCCAACCCAGGGATCGAACCCAGGTCTCCCACATTGCAAGTGGATGCTTTACCAGCTGAGCCACCAGAGAAGCCCTTCCTGTGGGTTATTTCAAATGTTTTCCAGCATTGTATTTTGCTTTATTTGTGTCTATCTCTTTTCATAGCGTTTTTTAGTGATTGCTAAAGGAAGTACAGTATAAATATGTAACGTATCACAGTCTATTAGTATTAATATTTTACCACATCAAGTTCAATGTAGGAAGCCTACCCATTTTCTTCCTTTATCTCCTTTATAGCTCAGTTGTCTTAAATATTTCTTCTATAGATATAGAGTAAGACAATGCTGTTATTTTCTTTTAACCTTCTAACATGATTTCAAAGACTCAAGCAGAATAGTCTATTATATTTACCCAGCCTGTTGTTCTTTCTTTATTTTGATGTCCCAAGTTTCCTTCTGTTATCATTTCCTTTCTATTGAAAAACTTCTTTTAGAAATTCTTTTAAGGAAGTTCTTTTGACAACAAATTATCTTAGTTTTTCTTTATCTGAGAATATCTTTATTTCACCTTTATTCCTGAAGCCTATTTTCTCTGGATATAGAATTTGGGGTTAACAGTTCTTTTCTTTCAGTACTGAAAAAATCTTATGCCACTTTCTTGTGATCTCTATGATTTCAGATGAGAAATCTGCCATTATTCAAATTGCTTTTCCCCTGTAGGGAATGTGTCATTTCTTTCTGGCTGCTTTGAAGATTCTTTCTTTGTCTTTAGTTTCCAAAAGGTTTATGTCTTCTGCCAAATTTGGGATGTTTTCAACCATTATTTCTTTCAGTATATTTTTTAAATCCCACATTTTTTTCTTCTCTCCTTCTGGGTCTCTAATGACATGAACATTAGATATTTTTCTGACTGTGCCACAGGCCCGTGAGGCTCTATTTTTTTCATTCTAGTTCCTCTATTGTTTAGACTGGGTAATTTTTATTGAACAAGCTGTAAATTCACTGATTCTTCCCTTTTTCATCTCCATTGTGCTATTGAGGCCCTCCAGGGAAATTTTTAAAAAATAATTATTTTTAAAAAATATTATTAAAAATATTCATTATTTTTTCTGTTTTAGAATTTTTTCTGTTCTAGAATTTTTTCTAGAACTAAAACATTCAGTTTTTCTTTGTGTCATATTTTTTCCTTTGTTTCAGAATGTTCATAATTAGTCATTGTAGCATTTTTGTGATGGTTGTGTTCAAATCCCTGTCAAATAATTTCAGCATCTGTGTCATTTTGGTGTTGGCTTCTGTTGATCCTCTCTTCTCATTCTAGTTGAGATTTTTTTTCCTGCTTCTTGGTTGGTAAGTGATTTTCAGTTGTATCCTAGAAATGTCACAGATTATGTTATGAGGCTGAGTTCCTATTTATATTTGGTTATTCATTACTGCCTGACCATGAGGGTAGTTGGGGTCTGTTCACAAATACAGCCTCTGTACATTTCCACTAGTCAGGAAGAGAAGGGACCCTCCCTCATAACTGCTGAGCCAAGATGGTTTTGAGAGCTCTGCTCACATATAGGCTCTGTTGATGCCTTCCTATCAATAGAGAGTTGCTGTCATATTACCACCAGACTGGGATGGCAGTCAGGGCTCTACTCACCCAATCTTGGTGTTGGCTGTCACACATAGTCAGGTTGGAGAGTATACATGCTTTTTGTGGTGTTCAGGTAGTGTAAGACTTATGTGTCAAAAGACTTTTGTTTTGCAAGGGTTCCCACTCTCCCAGTCCTTTGTGTAGACAAAGAAGGTTTATCTTGTTTCATGGTTTTGTTTTGATTTGATTTGATTTGAGTTAGTGTTTCTGGCTTATGAGCTTCTATGGTACCCAGGCCAGGAGAGAGTGGAAGCAAAATGGTTGTTCTTCAAATTTTAAGCTTCCTCAACAGACGAGTTGACTCACTGGAAAAGACTCTGATGCTGGGAAGGATTGGGGCGGGAGAAGAAGGGGACGACAGAGAATGAGATGGCTGGATGGCATCACCGACTCTATGGATGTGAGTTTGAGTGAACTCCGGGAGTTGGTGATGGACAGGGAGGCCTGGCGTGCTATGATTCATGGGGTCGCAAAGAGTCGGACACGACTGAGTGACTGAACTGAACTGAACTGAAACAGATCACAATTTTTTCTCTAATTTTCAGTGACTTTTGACATGTGCTCTACAAAAATTTTTCCCAGAGATTTTAGGGAAAAACGGGTAAATTATGTTTATTGTATTCTGTCTGGAGTTGCGTGCCAGAAGTTCCATTTATTTTAATGAGGAAAATTATGATGTATTCCATTTCAACCTAAGATGAAGGAGAAATAGTCACAGAAAGACAATATATATCAATTAAACAATAAAACAAGTTTCTATAAATAATAACTGGAAAGTAAATAAATCCAATTTGTACATAAAATATCATGTCATTACGGTTTAGTGTTCTTATCAAAGGAAGAAGAGAAGGTTTAATGGTAGTGGTGGGTGAGAAGGAAGGGTTCATGGGAGTTATTCTCTGTAAGCTGTTTCCTTTGGTTCCCCACCATTTTCTTCATCAATTATTCAACTTATCTTATATTCAATTTATCTTACATTCAGAGTTCCTTAAAAATAATGTTACAGTGTAGGAAGAAACACCTCTCAGACAGAGTAAAGATGGAGCAAAAGAATGCTTTGGAAGCATGGAAGTAGCATACATGAACCATAGAGACCAGTTGCGAAAGATGCTACATCTTCATCCTTCCTGCTAGGTCTGTATATGAGAGGAAAAACATTTTGACTTTATCCAAACATGGTGTGCAATACAGATTTGTTCCAGAAGATATACTCAGACTAAAAACTGATGTGTCAGTTAATTTGGTGAATGCGTCTTTCCTTGGAATTGCAATATCAAAATATAACTTCTTACAGTATATTTATTTAGCATGTTTGGGGTGAGAAAATTATTATACCAAAATAAAATAAGTTAAATAGAGGAACAATAAAAAAAACATTGCTCTAAAAGTGATATTACATGTCTAACTGCTGTTACGACAAAAAGTCATTAATTGAACAGTCATTATGAGAAGTCAATTTATATATTTTAAGCCTGAATCATGCTGAAATAGCTAAAGCTCTTTTAATGAAGCAAAGATATTAGGTACAACCTCGCTGGTATTCCCTGAGGTCATCTAGGGAAGGAAAGAAGATAGGCTAGAGTTTGATGGCATTTTTGGAGGAAATTAGTAAATTTGAATATACCTAATGGCTCTCACTTAATTTCATCCGTGTCCCAACTCTAAGGGTGATATTGTTCCTATGGAGAAGAGGGCCATAAGTAAAGACCATCTCATTAAAGTTTCTGAAAGACTTGGTTACAAACATCCATTTCTCAAACTGTAACAGAGGAAGGAGCACTATATTGTCCTTTCCTCCCTGACACCTTGGGTCCTGGCATGAGTCTGGTGCTTCCACAATGGACATGACCATGGTGCAGGGCAGTGGTGGGAGATTCTGGTGAAATGGCAACTGTGGTGCCTGGCATTAATTACCAATATGCTTCATCATTACTTGTATCTGCACCTTTTGCCATCAAGAGGCAGAACATACTTCTTGATTTGGAGTTCAGCCATGTTACTACTTTGTCCAAAAAAGTGAGGCAGAAGTAATGATGTGCCAACTTCAAGTCTCCTTTCTTATCCTTTTGACATTCAATCAGTTCAGTTGCTCAGTTGTGTCCGACTCTTTGCAACTCCATGGACTGCAGCATGCCAGGCTTCCCAGTTCACTGCTGTGAGAAAAAGCGTGCCTGGGAGAGCCACTGGCATAGTGAGCATAGTTGAGTCATTCCCACTGGGTTCAGCTTAGATTAGCCAATATCTAGCCAAGAAGTGTGAGAATCCCAGCCTAGACTAGCCAATACTCATCATACCTGAAGCCACAAAAACAATAAATAGTATAGTTGACTGCCATGGAGGTGTTTGAGTTAATATGTTATGCAGAAATATTGTGGAAGTAGGTAGCTGAATACAAATACAGTGTAAGTGAGAAATAGATTCAAGGGATTAGATCTGATAGAGTGCCTAAAGAACTATGGACAGAGGTTCGTGACATTGTACAGGAGACAGGGATCAGGACCATCCCCAAGAAAAAGAAATGCAAAAAAGTGAAATGGCTGTCTGAGGAGGTCTTACAAATAGCTGAGAAAAGAAGTGAAAAGCAAAGGAGAAAAGGAAAAATATACCCATTTGAATGCAGAGTTCCAAAGAAAAGCAAGGCGAGATAAGAAAGCCTTCCTCAGTGATCAATGCAAAGAAATAGAAGAAAACAATAAAATGGGAAAGAATAGAGATCTCTTCAAGAAAATTAGAGATACCAAGGGAATAATTCGTGCAAATATGGGCACAATAAAGGACAGAAATGGTATGGACCTAACAGAAGCAGAAGATATTACGAAGAGGTAGCAAGAATACACAGAAGAACTATATAAAAAAGATCTTCATGACCCAGATAATCATGATGGTGTGATCACTCACCTAGAGTCAGACATCCTGTAATGAAAAGTCAAGTGGGCCTTAGGAAGCATCACTATGAACAAAGCTAGTGGAGGTGATGGAATTCCAGTTGAGCTATTTCAAATCCTAAAAGATGGTGCTGTGAAAGTGTTGCACTCAATATGCCAGCAAATTTGGAAAACTCAGCAGTGGTCACAGGACTGGAAAAGGTCAGTTTTCATTCCAACCCCAAAGAAAGGCAATGCCAAAGAATGTTCAAACTACCATACAATTGCACTCATCTCACATGCTAGCAAAGTAATGCTCAAAATTCTCCAAGCCAGGCTTCAGCAATACGTGAACTGTGAACTTCCAGATGTTCAAGCTGGATTTAGAAAAGGCAGAGGAACCAGAGATCAAATGGCCAACATCTGTTGGATCATTGAAAAAGCAAGATAGTTCCAGAAAAACATCTATTTCTGCTTTATCGGCTATGCCAAAGCCTTTGTGTGAACCACAACAAACTGGAAAATTCTGAAAGAGATGGGAATACCAGACCACCTGACCTGCTTCTGGAGAAATCTGTATGCAAGTCAGGAAGCAACAGTTAGAACTGGACATGGAACAACAGACTGGTTCCAAATAGGAAAAGGAATACATCAAGGCTGTATATTGTCACCCTGCTTATTTAACTTATATGCAGAGTACATCATGAGAAACTCTGGGCTGGAGCAAGCACAAGCTGGAATCAAGGTTGCCAGGAGAAATATCGATAACCTCAGATATGCAGGTGATACCACCCTTATGGCAGAAAGTGAAGAAGAAATGAAGAGCTTCTTGACGAAAGTGAAAGAGGAGAGTGAAAAAGTTGGCTTAAAAACTCACCATCCAGAAAACTAGGATCATGGCATCTGGTTCCATCACTTCATGGCAAATAGATGGGGAAACAATGGAAACAGTGGCGGACTTTATTTTTGGGGGCTCCAAAATCACTGTAGATGGTGACTGCAGCCATGAAATTAAAAGACGTTTGGAAGAAAAGTTATGACCAACCTAGACAGGATATTAAAAGCAGAGCCATTACTTTGCCAGCAAAGGTCCATCTAGTCAAAGCTGTGTTTTTTTCTGTAGTCAAGTATGTGAGAGTTGGACTGTGAAAAAAGCTGATCACCAAAGAATTGATGCTTTTGAACTGTGGTGTTGGAGAAGACTCCGGAGAGTCCCTTGGACTGCAAGGAGATCCAACCAGTCCATTCTAAAGAAGATCAATCCTGGGTGTTCACTGGAAGGACTGATGCTAAAGCTGACACTCCAATACTTTGGACACCTCATGCGACGAGTTGACTCACTGGAAAAGACTCTGATGCTGGGAGGGATTGAGGGCAGGAAGAGAAGGGGACGACAGAGGATGAGATGGTTGGATGGCATCACTGACACAATGGACATGGGTTTAGGTGGACTCCGGGTGTTGGTGATGAACAGGGAGGCCTGGCATGCCATGGTCCAGGGGGTGGCAAAGAATCAGACACGACTGAGTGACTGAACTGAACTGGAGATAGCTGATGCAGTAAGAAAGACTTCTTTATGAGCACATAAAGAAGAGATCCTGAAGGAGCACTTGTAGAGGAGCCCTCTATGATCGACAGGATAAGAGCTAGTGGATTTTGGTTCATTACCATAAGGTGATTCCCATTAGTATACCCACTATGCTATGAGTATTGAAGATATTCTGTCTATAGGGGTTGATAAAGAGTTTCAAAAGCCTCTGGCAGGTTATAAATATATAAGTCAGAGAGAGAAGGAGAAAGAGAAATACTGTATGATATCACTTATATGCAAAATCTAAAAGGAAACGATACAAATGAACTTCCATATAAAACAGAAACAGGCTCACAGACTTAGAGAAGGTACTTATGGTTATCGGGGAAGGGTGGAGGGAAGGGATAGTCGGAGTTTGGGATTGACATGTACACACTTCCAAATTTTATTTTTTACACTTCCAAATTTTAAATAGATAACTGGGACTTCCTTGGCGGTCCAGTGGTAAAGAATCCACCTGCCAATACAGGGTACCCAGGTTCAGTCTCTGGTCTGGGAAGATCCCACATGCCATGGGACAACTAAGCCCATACTCCACAACAAGAAAAGCCACTGCAATGAGAAACCCACACACCACAGCTAGAGAAAGCCCATGCACAGCAATGAAGACTCAGCACAGCCAAAAATAAATTTAAAAATAAAAGTTAATAAATAACGAGATCATAGAAATTAAATAAGCAACAAGGACCTACTGTATAGCATAGGGAACTCTGCTCAACATTATGTAGCAACCTAAATGGGTAAAGAATCTGATACACAGATACCTATATATGTATAACTGAATCACTTCGCTGTACACCTGAAACTGTCACAACATTGCTAATCAACTATACTCCAATATAAAACAAAAAGTAAAAAAAAAAAAAAGAGCGAACTCCCCTCCCTAAAAATGTAAATAAAATAGGAAAGGAAAAAAAGCCTATGCCAGGATAACCTAGGGTCTTCTTTGAAACTAAAATCCAGCAAGAAAAGATGAAGGGGCTCTGTGTGTATATCTCAAATGTTCCAGGCCCTGCTGAGATGAGCCTCTTGTCAGTCCTTGCTACCTTATTCCAGGAGCAGGAGGGTCACACATAGTTCTACAGCATGCTCATTTATGTGTGTATGGTATGCCACAGAGGAAGAGAAGGGGGTTAACTCAGAAATCCACGACCATCAGAGATGGGACCATGTCTGGACAGCCAGTGAGCATGCGGGCTGAGACAGCTGGACCTGCCAAACGAGGCCTCCATGATGAAAATAAATAATCTTCATGCTCCTTCGGCAGAGGCACTGCTCAGCAGGCCACCTGAACAGCTGTGAGTTGCTTGCAACCAGGAAGCATTAACAGTATCCTTGTGATTCCCTTATTAGAGGAAGTATTCTCTAACAGACCACGGAAGGAAGACAGAAATTTTCCCCCTCCCACCTCCATCCTCTTCCATTATCCACAAATTCTCTTTCTTAAGCCTGTTCACTTCTTCCTTCTCTCCCTTCTCCTCCAAAGGCCCACACTGAAGTCTACAACTGGCTCAGCACATTAATTTCTAAAAGTTCAATCTTGAAGCACAACGTACCTGCGGTTAAACTGAGCAAGGGTTAGACCCTCTAGCTAGGGCAACTAGTGGCGTGGAGCACTGACTGTGAACAAGGGTGCTTTCTGTTCTCTGCAGCACAGCACTGCACTCTGGAACTAGCAACCCGTAATTAACTGTCGCGTTGCCTTCTACCAAACCGTAGTAGGAGGAAAAAAAAGTTCTGGAGATAGCAGTAGTGGAACAGAAAGAACACCAGGCTCTGTCTCTGATGATCAGAATGTGAATGCTGGTCTTTCGAGGGGTGGGACATTAGCCTCTGGTTCCTCAAAGTGTGGTCCATGGCCCAGCAGCATGTGCATCTCATGAAGAATCTCAGGACTCATCTGTATTCCAATCTGCATTTTAACAAGATCCCCAGGTGAAACTGAGAAACACAGACTTAGGCCACATGTGAGTTAATACCCGGCGAGAACTTAAAACACTGTCTAGGACAGAGCAAGTACTATCTAGCCAATGTTATTCGCTCAGTTGTGTCTGACTCTTTGCAATCCTATAGACTGTAACCTGCCAGGCTCCTCTGTCCATGGAGATTCCCCAAGCAAGAATACTGGAGGGGTTACCATTTCCTTCTCCAGGGGAATTTTCCTGACCCAGGGATCAAACCTGGGTCTCCTTCACTGCAGGTAGATTCTTTACCATTTGAGCCACCAGGGAAGCCTAAGTGCTGTCTAAATGGTGCTAATACCACATTAATAATTAGTATGTTGCATTTTTAAAACTTAATGTTTTAGATTAACATAAAGGAAAACGGATTTGGGGGAAGGACATACATTTCTATGAATTTTAACACATACATTGATTCATGTAACCACCACCAATATCAGGATATAGAACAGTTCCATTACCTCAAAAAACCCTTTCACAAAAATCTCTTTGTAGCTGCTCCCTGCCCCTGCTTCTAACCCCCCAGCAACCACTGATCTGTTCTCTGTCACTAGTTTCCTCTTTTAGAGTGCATGCATGTATGCTAATTTGCTTCAGTACTGTCCAACTCTTTGTGACCCTATGGACCATAGCCCACCAGGCTCCTCTGTCTATGGGATTCTCCAGGCAAGAATACTGGAGTGGGTTGCCATACCCTGCTCTAGGGGATCTTCCCAACCCAGGGATCAGACCCACATCTCTTACATCTCTTGCACTGGCAGGTGAGTTCTTTACCTGGTGTGCCACCTGGGAAGCCCCCTCTTTTAGAGAATGTCATATAAATGAGATTATTAAGATTATTAATAAAATAGGTTATTTTTTGAGACTGGATTCTTTCACTCACCCTCTGAGAGTCATACAAGTTGTGTTTATGGACAGTTTACTCTTTTTATTGCTGAATAATATTCCCTTGTATGGATGTAGCATAGTTTGTCCATTCACCTGAGTTATTTCACCTCACTTGACCTCTTTGTTTGAAAGCATTTGGGCTTCTCTCTACTTGTGGCCTGTGGGCTCCACAGCAGTTGTGGAGCAGGCTTAGTTGCCCCATGGTATGTCAGACCTTAGTTCCCTGACCATGAATCCAACCTGTATCCCCTGCATTGGAAGGCAGATTCCTAACCACTGGACCACCACGGAAGTCCCTAAGTGCTGTCACTTCTGATATCGGTAATCTGGATTCCTTTTTCCTTCTTTGTCAATATTGGCAGACATTTACTAATTTTATAAATCTTTTCGAAGAAGAACTTTTAGTTTCATTGATTTTTCTCTATTTTTCTGTTTTCAATCTCATTGTTTTATCTTATCCTTATTTTTTTCTGTCCAAATTGCAATTATTTTAGATCAGTTTTTCTGGCAATGCATTCTCTGACTCCTTCATCTTTAGTTCACCTCCACTTCTGAAGAACACTTTCACTGGTTATAGAATTCTAGGTTAACTTCTTTTTTCCCCTGCACTTCAAAAATACTGTGTCACTTTCTCTGGCCTCCATGATTTCTGAGGAGAAATTCATGGTCATTAAAACAATTGTTCTCTTATACATAAAGCATTGTCTTGATGATGTGTCTGGTTATAGATGTTTTTAGTTTATCTTATTTGGAATGTGCTTATCTTCTTGAATCTAAAGATTTACCTATTTTACCCAACTGAAGAAATTTTCAACCATTATTTTTCCATTTTTTTCAACATAGAGCTCTTTCTCCTCTTCTTCTGACACTCTGATGACACAAATACTAGGCCTTTTGGTATTACCAACTCAATGGACATGAGTTTGAGCAAACTCTGGGAGATAGTGAAGGATAAGGAAGCCTGGCATGCTGTAGTCCATGGGGTCGCAAAGAGTCAGACATGACTTAGCGACTGAACAACAACTGTCCCTGAGGCTCCTGTGGCTCTGTTTATTTTTTTCAATCTTTTCCCCCTATAATTCAAATTGGTTGATTTCAGTTGTTCATTTCCTCCATCATTTCCATTCTATTATTGAGCCTATCCAGTGAGGGGTTTTTGTTTTATTTTTGAGTTACTATATTTTCTGTTCTACAATTTCTACTAGTTTTTCTATATAGCGTCTATTTGGTTTGGTTGTTTAGTCTTTCTATCTTTTCATTTATTTCAACAGTGTTCATCCTTATTTATCAGAATATTTTTATACTAGTTGTTTTAAAATCTTAGTTTGACAATTCTAGCATCTGTGTCATCTTACCATTAAATCCTGGTTCTTTGTATATTGAGTAATTTTGCATTGTATTCTAGATGTTTTGAATATTACTTTATTAGATTCTGGGTCTTTAAATCTTGTGAAGAATGTTGCTATTTTTTGTTTTAGCAGGTAATCAACCTGGTTGCATTCAGGTTGCAAATTCTCACCAGCCTTCTGTGATTTGTACTTTCAATGTCAGTTCTATTTTCAAAGCCTTTGCAATACAATCTGGATCTGTCTCATGTGGGCACAACCCAGTGGCCAGTGTTTGACCTTTACATTGTTCTATCTCTTTGTTCAGTTTTCAAAATCTTTGGTAGGATGTTTAGGATCACATCCATGCACGCAAAGACTTGGAACAATTGAAGGAATTCATAAACAACTTTACAGGGTCACTTTCACAAGCTCCTCCTTTTCTGTGATCTGCCCAGTTTTTTTTTTTTCTTGCTTCCCTAGGGCTCCCTTTTTAGTCAGATAACCATAATGCATCTGAAGCACACTAGTGGGGATGCTCTGACATAGAATACCTCATTACAGGGCAGTTCTTCCAGCATAACATTTACCAAGTACCTACCATGTGCTATGTTCTAGTCTAAACACTTTACATGTATTATCTCATTTAACTCTCACAAAACCCCCACAAAGACGGTATTATTATTGCCATTCCCATTTTACAGATTGGGAAACTGAGGCCCAGAAAGGTGAAGTAATTTACCCAAGGATGCACAGCTACACATGGTGGGGTAAGTAGTGGGCCAGCATTTGAACCCAAGAAGTTCTCTTAACCATTATACAGTTTTGCAACTATGATGTGACTCCAATGTATGAGCCATTCTTCTCTGCACCCACCTAACTTTTCACACACTTGCATTAAATCAGTGATGTATAATAATTATTTAAAATAAATAATTTTATGCCACTATCTCCAGAGCAATGATTCTCTCTTTTCAAATTTGAATTATTGTCAAGCACCAACTGTATTAGTTCCCTAGGGCTGCCATAACAAATTACCACAAACTAGGTGGCTTAAAATAAAAGAAATTTATTCTCTTATAGTTTTTGAGCTCAGAAGTCTGAAATCAAAGTGTCAGCAGGTTTGTACTCCCTCTGGAGGCTCTAGGGGACAATCCTTACTTGTGTCTTCTGGTGTGTGGTGGCTGTCAGCATTCTTTGTGGATATATCACTCCAGTCTCTGCCTCCGTCTTCATATGGTTTTCTCTGTGTGTCTATGTCTTCTCCTCTTATGTGACTGTGTGTCTCTAATCTATGTGTTTCTTACAAGGACACTGATCATTAGATTTGTGGTCTGTCTCAATAATCCAGGAGATCTCATTTTGAGATTCTTAATGTAATTATATCTGCAGAGACCCTTGTTCCAAATAAGTCACATTCACAGCCTCTTGGACATGGGCATACCTTTAACTTATTATACCTAGTGTAGACCATAGTATATGCTTTGTAAATACTGTATAGAATCAGACTTTTCTCCATTGTAAATGATATAATTTCAAATCAGACTAGCTTTAGCAAAAAGGGACTTTACTTGTTCACATAACTGGCAAGTTGGAGGGTACTTCTGACATCAGACATGGTTGCATCCAAGGACTCAAGAGTATCTTTCAATCTCTCCATCTTTCAAGTTTTCTTCCTTCTGGGTGCCACTTTATTTTCAAGATCCACCATCAAAAAGATGAGAGACCCTCATTCTGCCAGCATCTGTTTATCAAACCTCAATGAATACTGTGATTATTCCTGCTTAACTCACACACCCATCCTTGAATGAATCACTGTAACCAGAGGAATGGAGATAAATTTGATTGGCTGCAGTAAGTGGTAGTCGAGGTGAGCAGGCAATAAGGCATTGTGATTAACATCCTACCAGAACCACATAGAATGGAGATGAGTCACTTCTCCAGAAGAGGAGACCTGGAGGAGGCCAATAATATATGGCTGCTATAATTTCTGAGACTGTGGTATTTCGAGGCACAAGTGCATTGCTGATGAATGACTTAATAGGTGTTTCCTGTGTGCATCGTTTATGATCCTTTCATATACTTAATTAGCTGAACCCAGCAGACCTGTGGGCTTCTCAGGTGGTAAAGTATCCACCTGCCAATGTAGGAGTTGCAGGAGATGCAGGAAACCAGGTTCAATCCCTGGGTCAGGAAGGTCTCCTGGAGAAGGAAATGGCAACCCACTCCAGTATTCTTGCCTGGACAATCCCATGGACAGAGGAGCCTGGCGGGCTACAGTCCATGGGGTTGCAAAGAGTTGAACATGACTGAGAGACTAAGCATGGATGCAACAGGTTTTTTCCTACTCATCTCGGAGGCTTGCTTTTTCAGACTTTCTCTTTAAGTATTTAGAGTATAGATGCACAGGAGAGGTTTCCTTTCTGTTTACAAGTTGGGTTTGCAGTGCCTCAGAGACCTTCGACTGCTCCCAAGGTGCTTTGCTGCAGGAAAGAGGGACACTGTCTAGACTCTGGCTTTGTAGGGCAGACAGCTCCAAAAATCTCACTGAGATTCCAGCTCAGGTTTTCTCTGTTTTCGAACACACCATCCCCTGAGCTCCAAGTTTTCAAAGTACCCTCACATGGCATGACCCTTCTGTAGCCTGAAATCAACACTACATAGACTATCCTGTTCCCTACCCACAGAGGTTGATTACAATTGGAACCAGAAAATCTCATTATAGTATGGTCTCACCTCCTCTATAACATCATGTTGAGGACTCTGTGGGTTCAGGGTTCAAGTGCATTCTAATGCACAGGATGCTGGGTATCCAGAAAGACTTCCAGCCTTTTCTCTGACAGTTTCCCTCACTCAGGTTCTAGTCATCCTCTCCAACTCTTCTTTTAAGCCTCCTTACTTCTGTCTGTTTGAATCATCCAAGATCAGCTTATTTTCTGAGAGGACTTTTGTCCAAGATCCCTTCATTGTGTGTGTGTGGGGGGGTGTTCCCTGTAGTAGTATATTAATTATCTCCTTGTTGTCTCATCCCTTGGCAGACTTACATCCTGCAGTGGATGCGTCTGGCACCCAGTCACATGTTCTAGTGGTCATAGCTCTGATTTCAGCAGTGGCTGGGGTGGACAGTGCTCTGTGAGCTTAGGTTCACTGGCCTTACCATGAGTGAGCACCACGCCTTTGCTCTCTGCCCCAAGGCACTTAGGAGGCTCAGAACACTGCATGCCAAGTGGAGGATGAGAGGCAGTGAAAGCTCCTGCCTCCCATGTTCTAGTTGAACCTTTTTTGGAGGCATTCCAGATGCTTTCTAGGAGGTCCTGGCAGAACTGGCCCCTGATACTGCACCTTTATATTGGCTCTCTCTCCATCCCTGGCTCACACTCCCAGCTCCCACATTCCCACTCTTTGGAATCACTTCCCAAACATGTTCTCATACACCTGTTGTAGGCTCTGCTTCACATAACCCAAGTAAGACACAGCCTCGTTTGCCAAGCAAAGAGGAGATGACCCTAGTGGTTGTCCAGCCCTCACGGTTTCTCTCTTCACAGGCCCCAGAGGCAGCACCACAACAAGTAGCTATAGTTGTGGATGGTGGAATAGTGAAAGAGGAAGGGGGCAGGGGCAGGGGTCTAAGTGAAGAAGCAGTGTGGGATGATGAAAGGGTCTGGGCTATGTTCTGTCACTGTTACTGACAGTATCACATAATTGCATCCCATGGTGCTCGATTTCAAATACTAGCTGGTAGTGTCCGGAGAAGGCAATGGCAACCCACTCCAGTACTCTTGCCTGGAAAATCCCATGGATGGAGGAGCCTGGTACGTTGCGGTCCATGGGGTTGGGAAGAGTCGGACACGACAGAGCGACATCACTTTCACTTTTCACTTTCATGCATTGGAGAAGGAAATGGCAACCCACTCCAGTGTTCTTGCCTGGAGAATCCCAGGGACAGGGGAGCCTGGTGGGCTACCGTCTATGGGGTCGCACAGAGTCGGACATGACTGAAGCGACTTAGCAGCAGCAGCAGCTGGCGGTGTCAACTAGGCTACCCAGAATTTGTTCTCTCACCTAGAGCTCTGGGGGCCATATTCTGACCCGGTAGAATACTTTATCCTGTCAGTGATTGACTGAATTCTGTTAATATGCCACAAAGCCAAGAGTCTTTTCTTCTTGGTGGATGAGGCTACCAGTAGTGACAGAGCTTTTTTTGTGACTTGCTTTTTCTTACAGTCACCTCCCTTTAAGAACCCAGCACACCTGTCAAAATCATTGGTTTCCTTGGTCCCGCGACCCAGCTCAGATCCCCAGACTTCTTTCCTCTTCTTGGAGGTATTCTGCTGCACAGCAAGTAAGTGGAAGTCCCGGTACCCTGATTGCTCTGTCCTGAGCCTAATGCTCTTTCTTGTTGCCCGTGACTGAACTGATAACAGGAGTCTGACCCAAGCTCTTGTTGCAGGGCCCTCACTGCCTTCTTGCTCTGTTTACACAAGCTGCCCAGTCTGACAATCCTGCATCATCTCTGAAACAAGCCCTAGGAACTTTGGCCCAGCCCAACATTCACAGACGATTTCTGCTATCTTTCATCTCCCAGGCCCAGAGGACAAACTCTTTTCCTTTGTGTTCTATTTTGACATTATTCTGCCTCTTTGTTCCCATTTTAGGGCAGTGTGAGGGGAGCTCTGTGCATTAGCCTTTGTGGGCTTTAATGAAGCAGGATTTGACAGCATTTCATATCAGGTATCATCTTTTGTCTGCATGGGGAGAAGGGCTGAGAAATGTTCCTTTAACTGGTGCCAGAAGAGAAGGCAGAGAAAGACAAGGAAAAAAAAAAAAAAAAACCTGATAGCTACTTTTTTCCATTAAAGTCCCGGCCCCTTTCTAAAACCTGCTATTCGTCTATATTTCAAATCAGTTGGGAATCCTATCTTTCCACAACAGCATTTCCTTACTTCCTGGAAACATATATCACAGGATGGATAATAAATGTTTATGCTAGCTGTAAAGACGAAAGTAACATTTCATAAAATTTACCATAGACCCCAAGGTGAATTTAATATAGGAGCCTGAGCCACGAATCCCAAAGCAAGTGAATTTGGGCTGAAAGCCCATCCTGCACTGACTTCATTACACGTCGTTGATGTTCAGGAAAAAAACTCGACAGCAAAACTTCCTGAGATCCCTGTATGAACGAATTGAAGTCAGGCTCTCATGTTAACCATGCACTTGCCTACGTGTCTTTCCAAGGCCCCACATGAAGGAGGATGACTGCTCTCTCTGTCTCTGAAGGTCAGAACAAGTAGAAAACAGCTGGAAATGGCCACATAAAGTGAGGTCTCTGTGTGCGTGCTAAGTTACTTCAGTCACGTCCGACTCTTTGCCACCCCATGGACTGTAGCCCACCAGGCTCCTCTGTCCATGGGATTCTCCAGGCAAGAATACTAGAGTGGGTTGCCATTTCCTCCTCCAGGGAATCTAAGGATCAAACCAGCATCTCTTAAGTCTACCTGCATTGGCAGGCAGGTTCTTTAGCACTAGTACCACCAATGGACAATTTCAATTATACAGAAAGGACTGTTTCTTCCAGGGATGAAGATGCTATCATGAGTCAGCCTTGGGGTATTAACCAATGAAACTAGGGCTGTCGTAGACTATAGCATCCCTTCATAATAGACCATTAAAAATAGAACATTTTTTTTCTGTTCAGGAGAGTCAAGGCACACTCCAACCCAGAGTTGGGAGCATGTGTGATTTGCTTGCCTGTGGAAGCTCCCAGAAGTCCCTGTTTCTTTGCAAATTAGTTTACTTGGGATTGGATTCAGGGACTTTTTTAGAAATTGCAGGAGGAAACTAGAATCAGGAAATACTTTTCCTACACTGACTCTGCTGGTGCTGTTTTATGAATGGCCAGGACTAAAGAATCCCATGAATACTGATATAAGTATTCATAATTTCCAGGTGACGTGAAACTTCAAATAAATAGCTCCTGAAAAAAATGTCTCTGGCCCAAAGGAACATGAGAGAACTCTGAGCACAGCCCTGCGGTGGGACAGATGTCCTGTGCTGGAAGAGTAAAATCTGAGGAACTAGGGAAATCCATACCCTGAGAGTCATTCCTTCTCACTCTCCATTCCTGGACCCAGGAAACACACCTCATCCATTTTCACCACAAGAAATGGTGGAAACAAGAGCAGTGAGAAGTAACATATATCTGGAGGGAATGAAACCATCGTTCATCCAGTGTGAATGTTTTCTAGGGAGACCAACACACTGAAAACGTCCTCCCTACAGCTTCAAAAGCAGTAGACTAGGCTGAGGCCAGCACAACATTTAAGGAGGTAGTCTGAAGGATCAACTCTGCACTTGCACAACCTTGAGAGTCAGTGCTTCCTTAAACTTTGCCCACTGCCCCCCAGTCAGGTAAGCAGTTGCTCTTTCTTCCCATGAGCTGCTGGTGGCCAACCCAGCCCAGAAGGGGCTCCAGGTGACCCCAGGGAACAGATTGGGGTCATTCCAGGACTATGGCAGCCACAACCCCTGCAACTTATCAAAGGAAAATTCTTCACTAACAGTCACACTTGTCCGTGAGGTATGAGAACTGAATGCTGTGTGACACCAGCCCCTCACTGGACCCACGGGAAGACTCTTTCCCAATCAAGGAACAAGGGGACTTGTTTTAATCGACTATATCTGGTGATCTTTTGTTTATTCTTTGATGCTGTCAAATTCTAGAAGTGTGCTTTCTCCTCCCAGAGCATTGGAATTGGAAGAGAAAGAGGAATAGCGTCAACGGTCCATGTGGGTCCAGTGAAGCAAAAAGCCTATCTAGCTCTCTTGACTGGGGCGGCTGCTTGCTCTTAAGTGAGAAACCAGCAGGCCTGGCCCTGGCAATCCAATAACCATCCAATTAAGAAGCAACGATTGCTGGAGCTCCCTGTGATCCCTCTGCCAGTCCTCCCCCTGCCTCTGAGACTCAGTGAGCCCTGCAGGGCTGCTCAGCCCAGGGCTGCTCGATCAAAATGTAGATTTCACAGTCGTATTTTCTCCAGTAAAGTGAGGGAGAATGAAACCCTGCCAGTGGGTCTAAAAACAAAATCTGGGGGCTTGAGGGCTCAGGCACTGGAACTATTAGTAATGTCCATGGTATATGTTTGTTGTTCACATCCAAGTTTGAGAACCACTGAGCTAAAGGACACCCCTCTCTCCAGGATCTCCCAGAGAACAGATCCTAGAAGGCATGCTAGAGTGTATATGTGCTCAGCCAAGTCAAACTCTTTGTGACCCCACAGACTATAGCTCACCAGGCTCCTCTTTCTGGGGTATTTCCCAGGCAAGAATACTGGAGTGGGTTGCCATTTCCTCCTCTAGGGGATCTTTCCAACCCAGGAATTGAACTCGTGTCTCTTACATTGCCTGCACTTGCAGGCAGATTCTTTACCAACTTTGCCACTGCTTCCCTGGTGGCTCAACGGAAGGCATGCCAAATACCAGTTGAAAATTCAGACTCCCAGACCCCTCTCTGGATGACTTGAATCCATAGGGCAGAAATGGAAATGTCCCCTGGCAGGTGGATATGGAGGCTATGATACTAAAAACAATTCTTCCTGCTCCCCCAGGAGCTGGGAACCATGACCCCAGGAAGAGGCTGTATATGCAGAGGTTGGGTGCACAGGCTCTGTATTTGAATCCCACTTCTCCCTCTTACTAGCTGTGCTACTTTGGGTAAGTTACTAAGCCTCTCTGTGCCTCCCTAACCCCATCTGTAAAAATGGGGATGATGAGGGTACCTAGCTTGTAGGGTTGTTGTGAAGATTCAATGAGATGATCCATGTCCAGGGCCTAGAACAGTGCCTGGCGTTTAGTAAGAGCTGTCATCCTGGGGAGGCCACTAAGATCCTGCCAGGGTTGTTGCTGGGCCATTTATGCCAGGGAAATGCTGCTGACCCCACAGCAGGTGAGAAGCCAGGCAGTAGGAGGCAGCCCTGACCTCCGGGAAGAGCTCATCCACACTGCATCCACAGCTCAGCCAGCCTCTGGGGATCAAGGTGGAGATCGAGCTTTCTCAGCAGGCGCCAAACAGACTACTGCCTAGCAGTGGGATGCCCCCTGTAGGGAGGAGAGCTGGGGACTGTCCTCTCCTCACCCCAGCTCTGACCTCCCTCTCCAGACCTGACATCTCAATCCTTCCTGCTCCCTGAGCTGCTGCCACCACCGCCACCATCAAGCTGCCGAACCTCCCCCATTTGACTGGGAGGACTGCCAGGAAAGATCCGCACAGCGGTGAGCTCCTATAATGCTAAACAATGGATTAATTACACTCCTCGCCTGTTTAGCTGGTGCTCCTGGGGTCGCCTGCTCTTGTGGTCACAGCAGACAACAACAGGTGTGCATCCCTATGCCCCCAGCCCCGCCCGGGGCTCCCTGCCCCGTGCCCCACCCCCACTCTGCCTCCTGGGCTCCATTCAAATCCTCAGAACCCTGCCTCCACCCCAGAGTCGGGAAAGGCTTTTGTCTTCTCTCTTCCTTTGCTCCCTTTTAAGGGTTTCCTGCTGGGAGTGCTGCCTGTTTGCACAACCCCTTGGCGCTCTAGACAGAGCGCTCTGGAGGAGGCGAGGTGAGACTTCTTTCCAGGAGGGCAACTGGTGTGGGGTGACGGCTGGGCTGGCACCACTCTGAGCCCACCTGGCCAGGCAGGAAAGAGGCGACAGCTGCTTTATGCTCCTCCGAGTGCCAGCTTTCCCGAAAGGAGGTCAGCCTCAGAGACCAAACTGCTAATTAGGTCGCATTCTGCTTCCTGCTGCCACTTTAATTTCCACCCCAGAAAACCTTCAGCTGTGAGTCCAAGACCATCAGCCCCTTTCACCCAAATGCAAATGTCTCCAAAGCCCTTCTGGCTGGCTGTCTGGCCTTCCGCTGGCAGGAGCAGCGGCCACAGAACTCTGCAAAGAACAGGAGCTTCCAAGAGAGAGGGCCGCCCTCGACAAAAACTCGTTTAGAAAATTCAGATTCTACCAGACTTTGGGGTTGCTTTTAAGAAGACAGGCAGCCCAGTAAAGATCGTAGAAGCTGGGTGTTATGAATGAGTGCTTAGCCACGAGGCAGGGACCTTAGGCTTAGTTTTGATTTTGAGACTAACAAGCTGGCAAGTCGCTTCTGCTTCCTTGGACTTGTTGCCTCATCTGTGAGATGACTGGATCGAGTGACCTCTTCTACCTCTGAGGCTCTATGATTCAGATCAAATTTCTATCTTGTTTCAAATGAACAAAGAGCTGATTTTATTTGTGTGTCTTTGCAGCAAACTAGATGCATGTTGTTGTTTAGTTGCTAAGTCGTGTCTGACTCTTTTGCAACCCCAGGGATTATAGCCTACCAGGCTCTTCTGTCCATGGGATTTCCCAGGCAAGAATACTGGAGTGGGTTGATATTTCCTTCTCCAGGGGATCTTCCCAACTCAGGGATCGAACCTGGGTCTCCACATCTCCTGCATTGCAGGTGAATTCTTTACAACTGGGAGAAATATCAACAACCTCAGATATGCAGATGATACCACTCTAGTGGCAGAAAGCAAACAGGAACTAAAGAGCCCCTTGATGAAGGTGAAAGAGGAGGTTGAAAAGGCCGGCTGAAAATCCAACATTCAAAAAACTAAGATCATGGCAACCAGTTCCATCACTTCATGGCAAATAGATGGGGAAAAAGTGGAAGCAATGGCAGATTTTATTTTCTTGCGCTCCAAAATCACTGCAGACAGAGACTGTAGCCATGAAATTAAAAGATGCCTGCTCCTTGGAAGAAAAGTTATGACATACCTAGACAGCATATCAAAAGGCAGAGACATAACTTTACCAACAAAGGTGCATATAGTCAAAGCTATGGTTTTTCCAGTAGTCATGTACAGATGTGAGAATTGGATCATAAAGAAGGTTGAGCACCAAAGAATTGATGGTTTCAAATAGTGGTGCTGGGGAAGACTCTCGAGAGTCCCTTGGACAGCAAGGAGATCAAACCAATCAATCCTAAAGGAAATCAACTCTGAATATGCATTGGAAGGACTGATGCTGAAGCTGAATCCCCATTACTTTGGCCACCTGATGTGAAAAGTCGACTCATTGGAAAATACCATGATGTTAGGAAAGACTGAAGGCAAAAGGAAAAGAGGGCAACAGCGGTTGGATGGCATCACTGACTCAATGGACATGAGTTTGAGCAAACTGCGGGAGATAGTGAAGGACAGGGAAGCCTGGCGTGCTGCAGTCCATGGGGTCACAAAGAGTTGGACACGACTTAGAGGCTAAACAACAATAACAATATTTGCCACTAAGCTACTGGGGAAGCCCAGCTACATGCATATTTTGCTTCTTTTCTCCTAAACACTGATTAGGTTGCCATGAGCAGTAATTTTTTCTCAAGTGGGTGGCCTGAAGCAGAGAGACTTGTTTCTACCCAAGGTCTCTCTTAGGGCAAGGTGCAACTCTGGGTCCTCAGCAATTTTTAGCAAGGCAATTGGAGCAGAACTCCACAGCAAGGAAGTCCCAGGACTCCGGATTTCCCTTTCGTGCCCCTCCCCACATCCTCTGACCGACCTTGGTCCTGTTTATCTCAATCTCAAATCCACTTCAACAACCCTTTTCCAAACTTTATTCAAAAAAAAAAAAAAGCTCCAACATTTGAGTTTCTTTCCTGAGAGGACACATAGGTTTGTGAAACTCACAGAGGCAGCACCACCCAGACCAGCTCTGAAGCGCAGGCTCTGAAAGCTCTGGCCACAGTCCAGGGCCATCCACCCTATCTCCTCTCAAATGGCTTCCTTCTTGTTGAGTGTTTCAGAGCAGCCCTTGCATCACACTTTGACCCCATAATATTGCATCATGACCTGTCATTACCTAACTAGTGGCACCAACACCCCTGAAAGGACCTTGTGGAATCTTCCCCCTGAATAACGCCCAGAGAGGGCAGGACACACCTCCTGCAATGGGAACAGGGCTCCAGCAGCTCCCGGCTCCTCTCTCTCAACAAAACCATATATACCTGGGCTATTCTCTAGCCTCCAAGCCACCAGCTGAGACCTGAGAGAGAAGTAAAATCTGGTTCCTGCCAAGCTCCCAAGGTCAGAGATGTAAAGACATAATTACAAACCAATGTGATCAATGTCCTAGTAGGAAGAAGGGGGTTCCAGGCACCACAACAAGCATTTGGAGACAGGTGTCATGTTCTCGCTTTACTCATGGGCTGAAGATTACTGAGCCGGATAAGACCATTTCTCATCACTCCATATTCAGTTACAATATTCTAGGTAATCAGAGCTGGCGTATAGTTCACCAGCCTGTAAGGGTCACCTGCTCAGATGGAGGGGGCGTGCAGGTGTACCTGCAGTTCTACTGGGTCTTCTTTTCTCCCTGTACTGATGCCAGACAGAGCACACAGACACACAGAAAAAGTCCAAACTAGAAAAAGAACCAGCCACCAGCCCCACACTCAGAGGGTCTGCATGTGAACCCACCAGGCTCTAAGACCAGTCCCTGACCTGGTTTAATAGTCCGCTGGGAAACAGCATGTCTGTCTGGTTTATTCTGTGCCCCTATATGCCAGCCACCCTGCTAAGTGCAGGGACAACTGTCAATAAGACAGACTCAATACACAGGGCTGGAGTGGGACAGAGACAGGATCAGGGTGCCCACTCCCATCTCGCTGCCTAGAGGAGATGCCACCTGAGCTGAGGGGTTAGCCAGCAGTGGGGAAGATCCAAGTGTGACCACGAAACAAAGTTGTACATGGAGTGATTTCAGACCTGGAGACCAGAGAGGGGTTATGCAGAGCTGGGCTGAGGGGGTGAGAAGGGGAGTGGTTTGAGGTCATGGAAGTGGAAACATTTTGGAGGTGGACTTAACAGACTTGGTGAGTCACTGGCTATGGGGAGGGAGGTGGAGGAGCCAGGAGAGCTCAGGGTACAGGTGTCAGGCTTGAGGGCTGTAGGATGGTGGAGCAATTAACTGCTATCAGGGACAAAGGCTAGGAGCAGGTCTCCAGGGCAGGCGATGAACACATTTTCAACACACTGCATTAGAGACGGCTGTGGGATTCCAGGTGGACAGAGGGTCTGAAACTCAGGAGAGAGCTGTGAACTGGAGGTGAAGTTTCAGAAACATGAGGATATAGGCAGATAGTGTTTGAAATCCCAGAAATGGACAAGACCACCACAGATAAGAACAGAGGATCTAGGACAGAATTTGGAGCATTTAGTGGGGGAGGAGCCAGCTAGCAGCCAGCAAGTGGACAAGAGGTCACAGAAGCCACAGGAAACATCATTTTCAAAGTGAAGGGTGCTCATCAGTGCCAAATGATGCTGACAAGCCAGGTAGGCTCAGAAATGGAAAGGCACCATGATACAAGTGGTGCCCATGGCAGGTGGTAGGGGATCTTTCAAGGCCACCAAACCTATGGCAGAGACCCTGCCCAGAGCACAGAGGGCAACCCAGCCTGCAGCCTACATGGACCTGCAGCTTTAGACGGGGAGGCAATTTTCCTTGACACTGACTCAACTCTGGTTGAAGAGACAATGCACACCTCGGGCTGTCCCAGGTGTTGCCCTGCACCTTGGGGCCCACATGTGCACAAGCCTCCTATGATGACTCTAAGGAGATGGAATTAATGGGTCAGCCAATCAGAAGTCCCGCAGCTGCCTGACAGAGAAGCTAAGGGATCCGAGGGTCCACCTCCCCCCCCCCGAGGCTGGGGAGGCTGCTCCACCAACTGCCAGCTGAAATAAGGGGAAGCGGGCTTCTGGCCCCAGAAACATCGCCTGGCAGGCCTAAATACTCCCACCTTTAGGACTTTCTTTTATTTTTTTAATTAATTAATTAATTATGGTTTCACTGAGTTCATTGCTGCTCTCGGGCTTTCTCTAGTTGTGGTTAGCTTGGGTACTCTTCATTGCAGTGCATAGGCTTTCTCACTGCAGTGGCTTCTCTTGGAGCAGAGCACGGGCTCTAGAGCACCCGGGTTTCAGTAGCTGCAGTGCTCGGGCTCAGTAGCTGTGGCACATGGGCTTAGTTGCGGCACGGGGAATCTTCCCAGACCAGGGATTAAATCTGTGTCCCCTGCACTGGCAGGTGGATTCTTATTACCGGGGAAGCCCTAGGACCTTCTTTTAAAGAGGCACCTTTTTGGTTTGTTTTTTGTTTAGGGAGAGGAAAAGAGATCTTTATAAAAATAAAGCCTCAACCCTGCTAAGGTTTGATGTCAGTCAACTGCCTAGAAGGAACATCTTTAAAGTAGGTGGTGGGGTTAGGAGGGTTTCCCAGGTGGCGCTAGTGATAAAGAACCTGTCTACCAATGCAGGAGACATAAGAGACAGGGTTGAGAAGATCCCCTGGAGGAGGAAATGGCAACCCACTCCAGTCTTCTTGCCTGGAGAATCCCATGGACAGAGGAGCCTGGCGAGCTACAGCCCATAGGGTTGCAAAAGAGTCAGACACAACTTAGCAACTGAACAACAACATATATATATATATATATATACACACACACACACACACGCACAACCATACACACACACACATATATATATACACATCTGTATACACACCTATATACACCTATATATATACACACACATCTACATATATATATATATGTATAAATATATAAATGTAAAGGCATCCAGGAGTCCACAAAAATACTTTTACAAAATGGTGAAGGGGTGGAGGGAGAAGTGAAGGAAAGCTTTCTTTATAGGTGAAGAGTTAATATATGTATAAGGTATGCTAGATTTGTTTTCTGAATGTTGAGCTTCAAGCCAACCTTTTCACTCTCCTCTTTCACTTTCATCAAGAGGCTTTTGAGTTCCTCTTCACTTTCTGCCATAAGGGTAGTGTCATCTGCATATCTGAGGTTATTGATATTTCTCCCAGCAATCTTGATTCCAGCTTGTGCTTCTTCCAGCCCAGCGTTCCTCATGATGTACTCTGCATATAAGCTAAAGAAGCAAGGTGACAATATACAACCTTGACGTACTCCTTTTCCTATTTGGAACCAGTCTGTTGTTCCATGTCCAGTTCTAACTGTTGCTTCCTGACCTGCATACAGGTTTCTCAAGAGGCAGGTCAGGTGGTCTGGGATTCCCATCTCTTTCAGAATGTTCCACAGTTTATTGTGACCGACTCTGTGGACATGAGTTTGAGTGTACTCCGGGAGTTGGTGATGGACAGGGAGGCCTGGCGTGCTGTGATTCATGGGGTCGCGGAGAGTTGGACACGACTGAGCGACTGAACTGAACTGAACTGATGCTAGATTTAGGAAATCAATATTTTGTAACCAACAACAGAGTAAATGAGTCAAGCAAGAACCATTAATAGATGATATACTTTGGCCACCTAATGCGAAGAGTTGACTCACTGGAAAAGACTCTGATGCTGGGAGGGATTGGGGGCAAGAGGAGAAGGGGACTACGGAGAATGAGATGGCTGGATGGCATCACCGACTCGATGGACATGAGTTTGAGTGAATTCCGGGAGTTAGTGATGGACAGGGAGGCCTGGTGTGCTGTGATTCATGGGGTCGCAAAGGGTTGGACACGACTGAGCGACTGAACTGAACTGAACTGAATGGGTGAAACATTGTTCAGAACAAGATATTTATACGTAATATCACACCCCAAATTACTGATTAATTACAAGGAGGAAAGGTTTATTTTTGGAGACAGATGAAACTTAGCATTATTACTAATGAGACAAACAGCAGTGTCCCAGATGTGACACAGCAGGAATGATATAATATCACCTATGTATAATTCTCACCCATAATGTATAACCTGAATCTGATGAGGAGGAAACAATGAGCCACACTCAGATTGCAATTCATTCAACAAGGCAACTAGCCTGGACTCTTAGGAAAGGTTGTGTCATGAAAAATGCAGAGGAAACTGTTACAAATTAAAGGAGACTAAAGAGACGTAATTACCACATGCAATTCATGATCCTTGGGTTCTAGATGTTTTTAAAATCTATTAACCACACATTTGGGGACAGCTGCTGCTGCTAAGTTGCTTCAGTCATGTCCGACTCTGTGTGACCCCACAGATGGAAGCCCACTAGGCTCCCCCATCCCTGGGATTCTCCAGGCAAGAACAAGTGGACTATATGTTAGATAATATTGTGGGATTAATGTTAAATTTCTTGAGTATTATAGCTTTGGAGGAGAATGTCCTTGCTCTTAGGAAATTACACACCAAAACATCTAGATGTGAGATATTGTGATGTTGGCAACTTACAAATGGTCCAGTTAAAAAATGTTTTGGTGTGTGAATGTGCATACACTGAAAAAGACAGAGTGAGAAATAAAGCAGATGCAGCAAAATGTTAACTCGTGGTGCATCTAAGAGGAAGCATATAGAGGTCTTCATGTTCTATTATTTCAGCTTTTCTGCAGGTTTATACCTTTTTTTAAGCACAACATGGTGAATCAAACAGACCCCCCTCCTGCTAACATAAAGGTTATCAGGGACCAGCTTAGAAAAAGCTTTATTTGATTAACCTAGGAATTTGAACTTTTTCTGAAAGCTAAGGGAAGTCACACAGATTTACCAGAGAAAAAAGACATGATCAGAAGAGCTATAGGAGGCAAGAGAGAAGAAAGAGCCCAGTGTGACTCCATATTCTGGCTTTTTCTTTGTTCTCCTTGTATTTCTAGATGAGTATATTCTAAACAGTCCACTTTCCAAATGGCTCACTCCTTGGCCTGAACCTTAGCACTCTAATTCCCATGACAAGTGGCTTGGTTCAGACCCCATCCTTGCCCCTGGCATGACTGGTCTCCCTTCTTCCACCACTCTCCCCAGTCAGTCTGCAGTTGAGGATGGAGGGACCTTCCTCACACACAAGCATGACCAAAGCATTCTCTGGTTCAATTTTTTTCTGTGCCTCCTCTGGGGCACCGTTCAGTCTCTTTCGCTAATCACCAGGAGTCATCCTGGGCCAGTGCCTGCTTGCTAACTTCTCCTGCCACCCCTCTTACCAAATTTCCTTTGCTTTCCAGTCCATCTTTCTCCCTTCTCTGTGCTTAGGCCTCCTCTGCTCACCCATCAGAACTTAAGCATTCTCTCCTCTGGAAGCCTTCCCTGACTCCATCAAGTCTCAGCTTCTTGCACTTCCTGTGCTTCCCTGACATATATTTATGACCTCTTCTCTTTTTTGTCTCTCTTTCCCATTAGACTCTAAGGTCCTCGAAGACAGGTGCCATACTGTCCCTGTAATAATAACTGTGCCTGGTAAATGGTGGTGCTAAATAAATGTTTACTGGATGAATGAATGAATGGGAATATCAGTTAGCTTTCTTCACTTAGCAGCAACAGAAGTCAATTCTGGCAGAATTAGAGGCAAGAGAAATCAATTCTGCCAGAAAAAAGGAATTCACTAGAAGGAGGCTCCATATTCCATACTTGGGAGCTGAGCAACAGACCCTGGAAGGGAGACATGTGCACAGATCTGTGAACTTGAGCAGCAGAATATTGTCAAGAGTTTCTCAAAGTCCCACCATTGAATGAATTCAACGCATAAGGTTGTTACACACTGAAATCACAGCTAGTAAGTTCATTACAAATCACAATGATGGTGGCTGTTCAGTTTGCTATGTTTATCCGCAAAAGCACCCTGCCAAGTAGAGCACACACAAAGAAGCAGTGGAAAGATGGCCTGGATTCCAGAAGCTGAGAACTGGGGTCTCTGCTCCCCACTCTCCAAAGTGGTCACATATAGACATTGAGCTTAGCAATTGAGGTCAGCAGTGTTCGGTTCCGTGGTGGCAGGAAAAGTCTCAGGGTCAAGATTTCAGATTATCCCTTGTTGCTTTGGGTCCTCCGCTCCTCGTTTTAGATGAGGCCTTCTATTGAGAGCTCCAAATACCACCAGGTTATGGGAAAAGGCTGTCCTCACACTTGCCAGGACCCTCCCCTGCCTCTGTTCTCACTGACAAGTGCCACCTGGACTGTTTTCCCCTTTTTGGAAGTGAGCAGGAACCTCTCTCATGGTGAACCAGCCTCCCTACAGCCCTACTTGCATCTCCATTTTACCTACCGCAATCAGAACTGGTCTTAAATCACCAGAGGCCCAATTTCTGCTCTCCTGACATTCCCTTCGCAGTCTCTGCTGGGGCCCTGCTATGCTCTCAGCTGTGACGGGTCGGTGTGGAAAGGTGACAGGTAGTGTATCTGGAGGACAGACACCTTACCCAAGTCATGGGCAGATTAAACTCACACCTGAGAAACCCCAGGTGGTTCAGCCTGGCCCCCAAAAGACAAAAATTCCTCTTCTTTAGCCCTTCACCTTCACCAGACTGTACTCTTTTATGTTTTCTTACAGTTGCTCCTTTGTAAAAATCTCTCTGCCAAAGGGCTTGAGACCAAGGTCCAGGGCCAAAGGCGCTACAGCCACCTCAGCACTGAGAACAGGCCACCTTTTGTTTAATGAGCACCGATGAAGCACTGGATTGAGTTCTAGCACCTTCAGAAACAAGGGTAACCTATTTCTGTCACCCAGAGGAGTTCAGCTTTTTAACAGGGGAGAAAGAGCCGACAGACGGCTACACGCATGCCTTCTCAGGAGAACGTTAACATGGCTACATGAAAGAAAGCCCTGGAGCCAGGGTCTCCCCATGGTATTTCTGCCAAAAGCAACATGAGGAGTCACTCCAGAGCCTGCCTGCCCTGAAGCCAGCTTGGCCTGAGGCTCTGGGCTCCTCATACCCCTCTGCAGCCACCCAGCCTCAGCTGGGACTGACTGCCTTAGCCAGAGCCTCCTGTGGTTTTACACGTGGATACTCAGCCTTTATGCATCTGGAATGTGCTTTTGCCTCCTGGAGCTCCAGAGGGCATGCATCTGAAATCCACAAATATTGTAAGACTCCACCTCTATGTACTCTTGCAGCTGGGGGCTTGTCCCAGAGCAGACCCAGATGGTTTTGGCATAAGGCTGCTTGCTTGCTGTTCAAAAATATGACCTGAAACTGACAGCTAACAAAGACAGTCAGACCTCACCGCTGCTCAGGGCCCGCAGCCCATCCGGCTGCTCCCCTGCCCCCTCCTTTGCTGCCTTGCTGGCCTCTGACCCAGCTGACCCCCAACTCTTGCCCTATTTCTTGCTTCTTGGTCTGGGTTCACTGGCTGAGTACTCAAACACAGTTGTATTTCCTCCTACCCAACACTGCCTTTCATTCCCTGGCATCTGGCTTCATGTTTCTATTTGATTAGCGGCAGCCTTCCAAAAACTACATCCCATGGCTTTCTCCACAAACAGCCACCCACTATTGTGGGTCGCCATGTACAGTGGTCTCCTTTGGGGTGTCTCGAGTGATCCAGTGATTATCATCCTTGATAGAGCAGTGCATGATAGTCGAAGAACGTTTAACTGGTTTTCACATGCTTTCACGTGCATTTGTTCCTCATGACAATCTTATCATATATATTAATCAGCATTATCATTTCCATTTTACAAATGGAATTGGGTGTACGACAGAGTAAACGACCTGGTCAGGGCCACTGGAGTGCTAGAACTAACCTTGAATACATATCTCCCCACTCCTGGTCAACAGGTGGCGTGACATCTGACAATGAACACAGGTTTAGTCACAGAATGGTTGGGGTTTGAATCCCAAATGGGATTGGAATTGGTCAGTTTAACCCCTTCGATGATGGGTTCCCATGTGAAAAAAACAAGGCTCAGAGTGTGCCTGTGAGGATGAGAGACACAGTGTGGGGAGCAGGAAGCCATGAAACTGATTAAACATCCTTGGGAACCCTTGGTCACATCCCCCCTTGATCAACTGACCCTGACACCTCACCACTGGACTCAATGCATACGTATACGCATCATATTAATATAACTAGCCCATCAGTATTCTGCCGTGATGTGGGGATGTTTGCTAGCCAAGAGGAGAAACCCTAAACACCGAGCCCTTCCTCAGATGCTACTGGGCTCCACTGAAGACTGAATAGCTCCTAGCAGGGAGCACAGATTCCTCCTACTCTTGAAGCAACAAGCACATCCCAAGTGCTTACAGGATGTAAAAACGTGGTCTTACACATTTGATAACGAGTAAGGCTTTCTTTCTTTCCTTCAACACGAGTTTAACCTGATTCCAACCTATTAAAATTCATTTGGAAAAATGCCTCCCCAGACAGAGCTTAGCCACTTCACCTTTAGCGGAAGTGGCTGACCTTCCATTAGGCGCGGCAAAGTAGAAGAGGCAGCAGGCTGCCAAGGGGAGGAAGACCAGTCTTTACATCCTGTGCCCCTGAAGCCCGCTTTACAGAGCCTCAAAGCCTTGGACATGTTGGGGAGCCTCTGAAGACAGGAATAAATGGCTCAGGCAGGGGTCACATGTGTCCTGACGGCCGGAAGAAAACTCTGCTACCTTGCTTGAGACGCGGCAAAGCAGCAGCCTTGGTTTGAAACTCCTGCTTTTCATTCAGACAACCCCACAGACCTGAAAACCCTTTGCTCTGACGGATGAAAATCAGCTTTGGAATGGGAAAGTACTTGGAGTCACTGGGGAATGCATATAATCTCCAAAACACATTTACTGCTCACATTCAAATGAAGATTAAATGATTCCTATAATACTCATCAACTCTATTAAACTTCACAGAAGCAAAACCTTTTGAAATAAATTAGCCAGATCCTTGCTGGAAACAACGGACTTTTGAGGCTGTGTTCTCCTCCACCATTACCTGTCCTCCTGACAGCCCAGGGAAGGGGCCTGATGGAGAGGAGGAGGGAATGGGGTAGCCGACTGTCATGTACCTGGCATGGTGGAAAGCACTATGAATGTATTATGTCATTTAATTTCTCCAAAACTCTGGACAGTATTTACTATTACTATTGTCAATGTATGAGGAGGAGGATGGAGGGTCAGACAAGTAAAAATGGTAGGCTGGGGTTTCAGACCTGTACTGTTTTTCTCTTTGAATCTAAGGTCAAATTAAGCCTGAGTCTTTTGGTCACACACAATGCAATTAGCGTTCAACGATCAATCTTTTGGGTTCTGGAGTCTGACCATGTTGTTCACATCCTGTCTCTGCTGCTTTCTAGTTGTGAGAGCTCAGGGAGGTTATTTGATTTTTCTGAGCCTTGGTTTCTTCATCTGCAAAACTGAGATGATAATATGATGTCACTCTAATGGTAGACAGTGAAGAGGAACTAAAGAGCCTCTTGATGAAGGTGAAAGAGGAGACTGAAAAAGCTGGCTGAAAACCCAACATTCAAAAAACTAAGCTCATGGCATCCAGTCCCATCACTTCATGGAAAATAGATGGGGAAAAAGTAAAAACAGTGACAGATTTTATTTTCTTGGGATCCAAAATCACTGTGGATAGTGACTGTAGCCATGAAATTAAAGGATGCTCGGTCCTTGGTAGGAAAGCTATGACAAAACTAGAGCATGTATTAAAAAGCAGAGACATCACTTTGCCAACAAAGGTCCATCTAGTCAAAGCTATGGTTTTTCCAGTGGTCATGTATGAATGTGAGAGTTGAACCATAAAGAAGGCTGAGTACTGAAGAATTGATGCTTTTGAATTGTGGTCCTGGAGGACTCTTGAGAGTCCCTTGGACAGCAAAGAGATCAAACCAGTTAATCCTAAGGAAATCAGTCCTGAATATTCATTGGAAGGACTGATGCTGAAGCTGAAGCTCCAATACTTTGGCCACCTGATGTGAAGAGCCAACTGACTGGAAAAGACCCTGATGCTAGGAAAGATTGAGGGCAAGAGAAGAGGGAGACAGAAAAAGAGATGGTTGGATGGCATCACCGACTCAATGGACATGAGTTTGAGCACACTCCAGGAGACTGTGAAGGACATGCTATAGTCCATGGGGTTTCAGAGAGTCAGATATGACTTAGTGACTAAACAGCAATAGTTAAATGCAGAGACCAGTGACTGACATGCCATAAGCAATCAAGATGTGGAACCAGAAAGAGACAACTGTCTCATGTTGTGGACCCCAGAAGCAGTCCCCAGGAGAAGGATTTGGGTGCAAGGAGTTCATTAGGCAAATATCCAAAGAGAATATCCCAGGAAATACCGGAGGAGGGGTGGAGAAGTGTGACACGGAAGGGAAGGAAACTGACGAAGCATGCGTTAATGATCAAACCACTATTGTAGACAATTGAAATTCGGCCCTGCTGAACACTTCTGAGAGAGGATATAGAGTTCACGCCTCAGAATGAGCACACTGGAGGAACGAGGAAGCTAGGTATTCACCCTCCAACTCCACCATCATTGGCTGAGCGCTGCTTCTGGAGTCATTAACCCATTAACACCTCCAGCCTGCCCATGCTCCAGCAAAGCAAAACCATCAGGCGGAGAGTTTTGGGTGCTTGCAAAATGACTGCTGGCAAGGACAGCAGTAAGTGTTGAAAGAATACAGGTAGGGTGGTGACAGCATCTGTTAAAACAATTTTAAAGGCTCAGTTAATGTCTGTCCTGGTACACTATAGGCGGGCCCCGCAGCAGGGCCCTTAAAGACCTAAGGGACCCAGAACCTGAGAGCACCCAGATCTATGGGGCTTCCTGACAGCAGCTTCCACATTCAATGATGGCCCATTCTGAGGACAGGTTCCTTTTTAGTACAGAGATAATTTCTAAGACCCAGACCATGGTACATGTGAGTGTGTGAGTGTGTGTGTGTGTGTGTGTATGTGGCATTTCTCTCCCTCCCTCTCTCTCTGTCTCTGTCTGTAGCCTCAGAGCCAAGTATGTGCTCTGGCTGTGTGAGCTATGTAGACACTTTCTTGCGTGTGGTGAATGGGGGTATCCCTGGAGCAGCAGTCATAATAACAGAGTCACCACATCTTACCTGGGACCCAGCATTCTCAGTCATGGACACTTTCTCTCCTAGCCCCAGATGAGAGATTCCCTGCCCTGGGCCCTGTGCTTTAGAAGATTACCACCCTGGCCTTCTACTGGCTATACCCTTCCTCATGGGTGAGGAGTTCAGAAGAACAAGAAAATGCCTATGAGAACTGGAGGCTTCTGTACAGCTTCCCCCTGAGAGTGGACCACATAGCTGATGTGTACCCCTAACCCCAAGAAGTGGTCATGGAATGGCTGTTTCCAAAGCAGGTGGGGGGTGGCGGATAAGGGGAGGGGTGATGGAGCTCAGACATGGAGGCTCATAAGACCTCTTGAAATGTGGGCTGGAGCCAGGGATGAGAAGAGAAGAACAGTGGGACAAAGGCCAGAGGCCCACCCTCCCATGCCACCATGTTCCAGGGCACAGCTCAGAGGAGTCCAAGGATTCTAAACTCAAAGCTGAACTTCCAGAGCATTATGAAGGTGTATTGGTCAAGGTAGGAAGAAAGACATAGTTTAATGAACAATTTACAAGCTTAATTACACCTTGGAACTAGTATGCAAATGGTAGGCAGGCCTCCATTTGAACTTGTGCTCTGATTTTTGCATGTGTAAGAGACAGGCCTCTGCCTGGGGATGGAACCCCCAAATCCAGTCCACCTCCTCAGTCTGGAAGGATGCTGTCCCAACGTAATAGTTAAGGAAAATGGAATCTCCTGTAAAGTTCCCCTCCCAAAAAAATAATGTATCCAAAGTACATTTTGATGAATGCTCATTGTAGAGAAAGTGCAAATACATAAATCAGGAAACAAAACACTCATAATTTTGCTACGACAAAAGTGGTAGTTTAAAAAATTTTGCTTATTTTTATGAATGTATAGAAGGCTACAGAGCAACACAATGAACCATATCTATATCATGGCCACCCAAAACTTTTCAGAATGAAATTTTTCATTCAGTGAGCAATATGATTGCTGGGGAAAATTACATAATATTATTAATATCACCATTATATGGTATCTTATTAGATTAGCAATAATCTAGTCATATTGTGGAAAATCCTTCAACAATATTAGCAAGAAATAATTTCTTTCTGTGGCTTCTGAACAAAAAGCAATTGAATCATGACCCATCAAAATTATATTGGCTAGAATTGTAGGAGGGGGAAAGAATATAGGAAGATGTCAACTGTTGAATCACCAGTCCCCAGAAGGTTGATGGCTTCCACTGGCCATGGGTGGGCAATGGATGAGAATGGAGTGGAGAAAAGGAGGTAAAGCCAGGCCATGTTCATTCTCTTCCTCATTCATGAACCCAGTCAGCATTTATTAAGTGTGCCTTCTGTATGCCAAACAGCACTATGCCCTGAGGAGCTCACAACACAGGAATGGACACTTTATTTTTGCAACTCAGTCTCAGTAGATCCTTTATATATAGTAAAAACTATCCCTCTGCTTTTGCTCTCAGCCTACAAGGTTCAAGAAATTCACCTCCAGTTCTGGACTCTATGAGTGGAGCATGTGACCTCTTTTAAACTAATTAGAGACTTCAATCCTCCAGACCACTGTGATTGGTTAGAAATGGATACAGGACACAAGGCAGGCCAATCAGGATCAAGGAGACTCATGTCTCAAAATTTTCCTCTAGCTTCAGGGAAAAGGAGTCTCTTTCTGTTCTTCACAGGAGTTCTGAGGTTATTTAAGCTTGACAGCTCTGGAGGAACAACATATAAAAGCCAGAGAGCACAGGAAACCTATGAATGGAGTTCACCCCGATAGGTCTTGGAGTAACTGTTCAGTTCAGTTCAGTTCAGTTTAGTCGCTCAGTCGCCTCCGAATCTTTGCAACCCCATGAATCACAGCACGCCAGGCCTCCCTGTCCATAACCAACTCCCGGAGTTCACGCAAACACACCTCCATCGAGTTGGTGATGCCATCCAGCCATCTCATTCTCTGTCGTCCCCTTCTCCTCCCGCCCCCAATCCCTCCCAGCATCAGAGATTTTTCCAGTGAGTCAACTCTTCGCTTCAGCTTTGGCATCAGTCCTTCCAATGAACACCCAGGACTGATCTCCTTTAGAATGGACTGGTTGGATCTCCTTGCAGTCCAAGGGACTCTCAAGAGTCTTCTCCAGCACCACAGTTCAAAGGCATCAATTCTTCAGTGATCAGCTTTCTTCACAGTCCAACTCTCACATCCATACATGACCACTGGAAAAACCATAGCCTTGACTAGACGGACCTTTGTTGACAAAGTAATGTCTCTGCTTTTAAATATGCTAGGGCAGCTGAATTACAAGTTGCACCTAAAGGTGAAATTTCCAGTGGCACAAACCAATCCTCATTTGGTTTAAGCCAGTTTTTGGTTTGGTTTTGAACACTTGCAATCAAAACATCCTAACTGCTACAGAAATAAGATCAAATGATTACAATATAAGGTGACCTGCCCTGTATACAGAGGGATGGGCTATTGTGAGATTTCAGTGCTCTGAGAGAAGAGACTATCTCTTGGAATTCCTCTTCCTCTTCCTATCTGGAATTGGGGAATTCCAGGGACATGTGACATTGAGCTGACTGTTGGTGGATGAATGAGAAGTGATCAAGAGGAAGAATGGAGAAAAGGCTTTTTAATATAATCTTTTTTTTTAAATGTAGGACCTGGAAGGCCCAGATGATTTTGGTGCTAGTGAGGGAATTGGAATCTTTTCATAAGTAAGATTGGGAAACTCTTTCCTGATGTAACACCTGGACTTCCTGAAGAAAGAGCTGATCCCTGGCTTGTCATCAGCAAGTGTTCCTGAAGTCCTATAAACCCAGAGTTGGATCACTCAACACTGAAGGAAGCCCCTTCCCCTCCACTTGCTGACCATTACCTGTGCCAGGAATCTCTGGGGACCGGGGACCCAGGTGCAAAGCAAGTGGCCACTTGCCTCATCCAGGTCTTTTTCTTAGCAACTCACTGCATTTCTCTCTTGCCCTGTTGACAGTTTCAATAAAATCTGTGCCACAAAGGCATTTGACTCAGCCTATTAATTCTGCAAAGGGTTCAAAACAACCTGTATTTTACTCACATTTTCAGGAAATTTTGTTTCTAGATTACCTGCATCATCTTGGCTTCAGACTTTTTTAAGGTAGCAGAAGACCAGTAATTTCTTTGTTTTTTATCTATTAAGACTGATGAAGGGGCTTGCAACCAATGGGTCCAAGTTCTAGGATGTGGCAGGGCCCTCCCAACTAGAGACTCGAGCCCTGTGCACTTTCTACGTGAGTCTGTTTGGCAGTTTGCAGACTCCACTCCTCTAGGGTTCACAGGAGACTTTGTTGGGAGTAACAATGCTGACACCTCACAACCACGATCACTTGGCAGAATTCACAAGTTCATGGAGTATAGCATGTTAGTGCCGGAAGGTCTCTGGGAAACCGTCTAGTTGAACTCCCCAGGAAACATGAGGGACCAAGGCTCAGGAAGGTGAAAGGAATAGCCAGATCAGTTAAGGAGAATGAGGATTGAAATCCAGGTCTTCTGGTTTCCAGGATTTTTCTAACATCTCTTTGCTGGCATAAAAAAGATTATTAAAAACAGAAAAATAAAGCAAACAAGGATAACAATGACACCCAGGTGGCATGTATTCTGATTTCTTTATTCAATGTTTTTTGGTGGATTTAAGTGCATGCACTGAGCTAGTTTAGCAAGCCTGTCCTAGCACCAGTCTCTCTCTGACACCAAAGATCTTTCTAAAGTCAGAGTGACAAGTTCTTCTAGAGGATACAAAGGTGGGACTTGGAGGCTTATGGTGAATGAAATATAGTGATGTCCTCCTTCTCCACCACCATGTAGAGAGCCATTGTTTTAATGAAGCTAAGAAGTTTCCCAGGTTAAAAAAATTCTTGGGGTTTGGACACATGGATATACAAGACATTTATCTAGAAGGTCTCTGGTAGAAGCATGATCTCACGAAGGGCCATAGAGCCCCTGAGAGGGAATTCTCCATAAAGAGAGAAGTGAAGCCCATTCAAAGACAGGACCCTCCCCTGCACTGATTATGACACTCCTCACTTTGCAAGACCCATGATGCAGCATTTCTGCTTCACTGTATCAAGGCTCAGTGGAGTTTCAACATCACCAGCACCTGCAGAACCCCTTAGGCATGAGGTGCAGGGCCAGCATGGAGCTGCTCTGCTGTGAACTGGGTACGGACAGAGAGAGTGGAGTCTGGTTTGGCTTCAAAACACAGACTCTTTAGTACCATGTGTTTCTTCTCTAATCCTCTCAGGAATAAATAAGTAATTGAATGTGTAAATAATACAACATAAGTTACTAAATTTACTTTCTTTGCCAAATGTTCTTTTAGGCCTCCCTTGGGTCCCCAGTCTTCTTTAGGAATGTGGATTTCTGTTAGTAGTTTTTATGACTCTGAAGTGTAGCAGAGAGAACACAAGATAAGGAGTTCAAAGATATGGTCTGAATACCTGCACTGTTATTAATTAACCACATGACCTTAGGTTAGTCACTAATCCCAGAAATTCTTAGCAGAGATGCCTAGAACATTCTAGGGTGCCATAATAACTGTGAGGTGTGCCTCAAGTAATTAGTTAGCAGTAGACAAGTGATGAAGTTTGAAAGCAATTTAAAATACATAAATCAGAATGAATTTAAAGTAATGCCAATAATTGGTGGTGGTGGTCGTTTAGTTGCTAAGTCATGTCCAACTCTTTGTGACCCATAGACTGTAGCCCCTCAGGCTCCTTTGTCCACGAGATTTACCAAGCAAGAATACTGGACTGGCTTGCCATTTCCTTCTCCAGGGGATCTTCCCAACCAAGGGATTGAACTAGTGTCTACTGCATTGCCAGGCAGATTCTTTACCACTAAACCACTGGGGAAGCCCTATGCCAATAATTACATCATTCTAATTTTCCAGCATTCTTATATGTTTTCTCAAACAGAGAAAGTGTTAGCTGGCATCATGGGAACCAAGCATGACCCATCCATTGCCTCCCAAACCATCATGAGGGGATTAACAGAGGTGCTTGAAGTCATAAACATGGCCATTTAACACTAATTTATCGTATTTAAAATATCCTATTAAAATATATATTAAATCAAAAGCACTGATGTCTTCTTGAATAGAATGTAAAAGGTACATGAATTTTGAAGAAAGATCACCCATAGTCTTGAAGCTACTTGGATACTTGGGGCTATGTATTAAAGGACTCAAGGATGTACATCCTTTCTCCTCAGTTGATATGGGTTCTGAAGTGGAAAAGTTTGTGAAACTGTTAAATCATGCCTCAGTCAAACCAGTCACTATCCTATCAGTATTTGCTATAATGATTACAGATTTTTTACAGTGCCCATGAGTTGTGATTTTACAATTGCTTCCATTCCCTTTCTATGTCATACAATAATACATTTTTTAATAACAAACTGCAAGGGAAGACAAGAGGAAAAAAGAAGTGGCATGTGGGCTTTTATATTGCACATGAATGAAAAGGATCAGGGGAACATTTCTGTCTATGATACAACAGTTAACTTCCCAATAAAAGGCAAAACCAAGTGATAACACAGTGAAATTGTAAACTGCTCTTCATGTTTATAACAGGATGTTCATTCTTTATAACTTCTCTTTTGTGATATTAATAATAAAATAATATTTATTTCTATTTTTCCTTCAATTTGCATGTTTACTTCTTTATTAAATTTATGTATGGAATTAAAGTCTGGAAAAATTCAAGCCTTATTTTTTTCAAAAATAAGCTACAGTAAAGAAGATTTGCTTGACCATGTTCTTTCTTTGTATGGGTCTTAGGGGGCACAAAATTAAATTAATCATAATCCTTAGTTTAAGATATACTTTGGCAAGGGGACTTCCCTGGGACTTTCCTGGTGGTCCAGTGATTAAGAATCCACCTTGCAATGAAGGGGATGTGGGTTCGATCCCTGGTCAGGGAAGTAAGATCCCACATGACTCAGAGCAACTAAGTCTGCACACTGCAACTACTGAAGCCCAAGCACTCCAGAGTCTGAGCGCCAGAACTAGAAAATCCATGTGCCGCAACAAAAGACCCTGTGTGCCACAACTAAGACCCAATACATCCAAATAATAAATAAATGAAGATATATTCTGGCAGGTTTTATTTTCCAAAGAAGGCGACAATTATAACTCACTTTCACCTACTCATCAATGATGTGACCTGGACACTCCTCTCATGGAGAGGTGGGGATCTCTGACCCGTCCTTTGAAATTAAGCGGGTCCTGTGATTTACTTGTGACCAATAAAATGTATAGGTCAGTAAAGGTGATGCATCTTCTGCCTTGCTCGCTGGAACACTCAGGCAGGAGTAGCCATGCTGTAAGGAAATCCAAACTAGCCCACAGGGCAAGTCCACATGGAGAAATCCTGAGATAATATTAAGAGAAAGAAACATCAGCTGTTCCAGCCTTAATCATCAGATGATTGTAATCACATGAATCACCCCTAAAAACAGTGATAAATAGTTGCTGTTGTATCAGGCTACTAAGTTTTCGGGTAATTGGTTAAATAACAATTTTAATGGAACATGCACTGCCATCACTGGTTCATGAATGAGTCTGAGGATTGCCTGACTGATTCAAAATAATATAGTAATCTAATGAGCCCTACTTGGTCATCCTTCTGGATTTTTTTTGAAAAATTTTTGATGTTTATAAATGGTTGATTTCATTATTCACATATTTATAAAACTGTTATGAATGTCTATCCCTGCCTCACTTTCCCCCTCCACAAAAGTTTATAGCACTATTTATTTATCCTAGAAATGTGAATTTCTTCTACATTTGGCTATGACCATGGGAGCTTATTACGCATGTAAACTCTACTCGTCTTTGCATCCCAGTGGCTAAAAGATTAGGAACTCCTGATTCAATCTCGCTACGCTTCAGTTTTCCACATGTAAGATGGCAGAATAATATTGAGTCCACCAAAAAGTTCATTCAGGTTTTTCTGTGAAATGGTACAGAAAAACCACAATGAACTTTTTGGCCAACCCAGTACTAACCCTGCCTATCTCGTGGGGTTGCTGTGAGCACCTATTTAGAAAATGTTGATGAAAATATTCGTAAGTAATAAGGATCTGTTTCCACAAAGTTGTATTGCTTTTATAGTTTCATTATATATATTTCATTGTCCTTTCTCGTGTGGGAAGCACAGCTACCACCAGCTTTCTCACTATATGAGCTTGAAAAACTGCTCTGTAAATGACCCGTTGTGTATGTGAGAGTGGTTTAGATGTTTCTCAGGGTAGGAACAAAACCTTCTGCTTCTTTTCTTTTCATCATATTAGCAATGTAGTCACACTTTGTATTTAATAACTTTTTTTTTTCACTTGGATGTGTCTAAATCTAGCCTGGCATTCCGACACAAACTGTGAAACAAATAAGATCATGGGTAGGGCATGCCCAGCTTGGATCCCATTCTAGGAAGGGTCATTACTGAAAGACCAAGAGGGTCTCATTAGAAGGTGGTTTTGCCCTCAAGGCAGCCCCATGGCATGGCCCCTGAGGACAGCTTTAGAAAGACCCTGCGGTGCCAGTCCCTGAGATTTCTAAAACTAACATCCAGATGTCCATCTGCTGCACAGACACTGAGGGGGTTGTTTTTGATGATGCGATGTTCCTAATTTCTATTCAGAGCTTGAGTATGTCCCTGTTGCCTTTGGGAATTAAGGCTGGGGTCTTGGGTGTAGAAATCTCCAAAGAGTGGGCAACATAATACTTGGTCCTCAAATCTCACATTCAGCTCAGCCCCTAATTGCCCAGAGAACTTCTGTTTACCATGCATGGAAAAGAGACCACATGAGCCTTTTTTACCTATAGGCTGAGACCTCCTTGCAGAAGGCTGGCAATCTCGCCTTGGGGTAGATTTCGCAGCTCATTATTTTTTCTCTTTAGATACGGTAGCCTCGCTTCTGCTCATTAGGCTACTTTCACTACATCATTGCCTGTCTTTAATGTGGCTGGTCTATTAAATAGCCCTCACCTGGCAAAGCCCCCCAGTGTCCCGAATGCGGCCCTGTGCTCCCGCTTTTATGCCTTAGTTTGGACGATGCTTTAATAAGAGTGGCACTGACACCGGCATCCTGTATCTCCTTGTGCCACGGAGCCCCTCAGTAGCAGGGGGGGATGGGGTGCTACCACAGAACTCAGAGGACGCGCCACTTAGTGCTCAGAGGCCCCCGAAGGCTTTCACAGAAACGGAATAAGGTACACCAGAGGAAAGGCTCTGAGCAGAAATATTGGCATCCCATTTATTCAGCGCTACCAAATATCAAAAGGCAATTGATTAAATATTGATCTGACAACCGCTTGAAAAGGAGCAGGTGCTTCTCGCAATCTGGCAAGAAAACAGGGTCAGGAACACTAAATGTGGGTACTGCAAAAGCGTGTTTGCAAAATCTCCGTGTCTTCTTGCCATGATTAAAAGGCTTGTTAGTCATGGGTGAAATCCTATAGAGGGTATATGCTTGAATGTCAGCTCATATTAAGCTGCATGAAATTCATGTTTCTTCTTTACTCAGAATCCCTCAAACTGACCCAACTGATGCAGTTCCTTTTGTGGTCAGATCAGCTTCTGTGCACTTTTTCTGCAAGGTCGACCCTTGAACCAAAACAGATCTTAAAAGGCTACTGCTTTAGTCTTTGTTTTTGCAAGTACGGAAACCCACTTGAGCTAGGTCAAGTCAGAATTGGTTGATTAAAACACAAACGCATATGTGTGTGTGTGTGTGTGTGTGTGTGTGTGCATATAACAGATACATACATGCCACTGGCCTCAAGCTGAGGAGTCTTCAGAAAACAGCCCTTCTTCCTTTCTTCCCTCGTTCTTTCCCTCCTGCCTCCCTTTCAAGGCTATCATGGGCTTTCTTTTTTGCCTCTCTCAGTTCACATTTGGGTTTTTCCTCTATTTCCCCACAGACCAGAATCTTATTAGCGCATCTGTAACTGGTTTGGCTTTGCCTTTGGCTTGTCCCCCAAACAAACACTATTGATAGGGGGCACAATATTGATTGGGGAACACTGACTCTTGCCCCTCCAATCAATATCACGTTATCACTGATGTAGGCTCGATGCCAGTCATGAAATGGTTGACAGTGGGTCTCATATATGCAGCATTGGTCATGGCTATTCATACTGTCATCACTTCAATTGAGACCTGTGTGTTGCTGATGCTACATATGCTAAATTGAATTGTTGCTTAAAACATCTTCAGAAAGATTATACTATTATTTAGCATTGAAATGAAAAGGTATCATGTACATAGAAAGGTGTGTAAACAGAGCAGTGGGGCATAAATTTGATGTTAGCGAAGCAAATATTCATCATTGGAGGAATGGCAGTGATTTCATATTTTCTTGCAAAGTAACAACCAAATGTTTACAAGACCTAGGAAAGGAAGACATCTACAACTAGATGAAGCTAAGTTACATTTTGCTTCTAAAATACAAGCAAAAGGATTGCTGATCTCATGTTGAACAATGCAATTGAAAGCAGAAGAGATTGCCAAATACTTCAGTACAGACAAAAGAAATTTCAAAGCTATGAGAGGCTGATGTGACCAATTCATGTGTCAAGCAGGATCATTGTTAAGACTGAATATCCATTTGTCAAAACTGCTCAACTTCTAGCAACATTTGTTCCAATTGAGGAGAAAATAATACTATTAATTTGATCAAACAGCAAAACACCAGAATCAAAACTTGCCAAATGGGTTTCTGCATCTTAGAAGAAAATCCTGGCTATAACAGTAGAATATTATTTTAAGAAATGCCACATCACTTATGTTTTAGGGGACACAGAGAAAGATCTTCTGTGGCAAACCACCGACATCAGCAATTCTAAGTTGAAAAGCATTTCAGGAGTCAGAATCAAGTTTTAGAAATTTATTTTACTTATATTTTCCTTTTCATGCATATTTAGTATATCTAAAAGGCTCTTTCAACATATAAAAACTAAAAGTCCATGTGATTTTTTAAAAAGTATTCTAGGAATTTAATTGGAAGCATTTTTTTTTTCTTTCTTCAGTTCAGTTCAGTTCAATTGCTCAGTCGTGTCCGACTCTTTGCGACCCCGTGCATCACAGCACGCCAGGCCTCCCTGTCCATCACCAACTCCCGGAGTTCACTCAAACTCATGTCCATAGAGTCGGTGATGCCATCCAGCCATCTCATTCTCTGTTGTCCCCATCTCCTGATCTCTCACATAACTGATGCCAACTTAGATGCAAGGAAACAGAGTTGGTCCGAGGAAATGTAAGCTGAAGCCACAGGTGCAACGTTGGTCTTACTTGCATAAGGGAATATCACAGGCCTCAGAATTCTACTTTTTCTCTTACCCCACTGGCTGGAGTGACAACAAGCCTACACTGTCCAACATGGTAGCCACTAGCTAGCCACATGGAGCTTTTTAATTAACTAATTAATTAGTTAAATGTTAAAATTCAGTTCCTTGGTTGTGCTAGCCACAATCCAAGAGCTTGACAGCCACTGTGGCTAGTGGTTACTATGTTGAACCACACAGATTCAGATTGAACACTTTCATTGTTATATAACATTCTGTTGGACAGCACTGAACTGCAGTGACTTTGGAAGCCATGCACTGAAGAATGGCAGACACACCCTTGGTCTGGGTTTTTGTATAACTGCTTGACGTTGAGCTGCCCATTGACCTGAAACACTTACCCCAGACTGTTGAGGGAGAAATCAACATGTGTTCTTCATGCTGGGGCTTTCCTGGTGGCTCAGCAATAAAGAATCCGCCTGCAATGGGGGAGACCCAGGTTCGACCCCTGGGTCAAGAAGATCCCCTGGAGAAGGGAATGGCAACCCACTCCAGTATTCTTGCCTGGAGAAGTCCATGGACAGAGGAGTCTGGGAGGGTTATAGTCCATTCATGCTACATTACTGGTGGATATTTTAGTACAGCAGCTTTCCTTGTGTACCAATTAATACCATTGTTTGACTTTTTACTGTCTTCTCCAGAAGACTCTATTGGGGTATTTTTTCCCCAAAATTTAGCACAGTGCCTGACACAAAAGTAGGCCCTTAAAAAAACAAACTGAATGATTTAATTCATAAATATGAGTGCATGGGAGAGACAACTATAATTGAGAAGATCAGTGAAAATTTCCTGAAGGAAGTAGTGTCCTTCAAGAGACCTGAAGGATAAAGTCAACAGAGGTATAAGGCAGGCAGAAGAGGTTTCCAGATAGAGAGAAGATCCAAGGGGTTAGAACATGGACCTTTGAAGACAGTGCTTCCCAGGTGGAGCAGTGGTAAAGAATCTGCCTGTCAATGCAGGAGACATAAAGAGATGTGGGTTCAATCTCTGGGTTGGGAAGACACCCTGGAGGAGGAAATGATAACCCACTCCTGTATTCTTGTCTGGAGAGTCCCATGGCCAGAGGAGCCTGGTGGGCTACAGTCCATGAGTTGGGCATGATGGAGCATACAGAGCACAAACATGCAATAGTTTTGGACCTGGAGAGAAGGAAGAGAAGTTAGAGTAGCAGGGAAGAGATCATGATGGGCTGTGTAAGCCATACTAAGATTTTGTATTTCATCCCAAGGGCAGTAGAAGGGCCACTAAACAATGCTGGTGCTTTGACTAAGCTATCTTAACTTTTTTCTAATAAAATGAATGTTTGTTCTATTCTTAGAAGCATTTGAGGGAGGAAATTCCCTGGTACTTTGGGTAAATGGTTTCTGTACTTAGCTAAAATCCTCATGGAAAATTCCTCTGTCTCTAACCTAAAGCTCTTTCTTTTACCAAAGTAGATTTTTGTTTTGCTGTTTCTGTGATCTAAAGTTCACAGGTTACCATTCTCTGTCCTTTTTCCATGCAGTAGAAAGGTCTTAGGGAATAGTCAGATCCCTGTGTTATAAGTTCACTGGGTTGATATCAGACATTTTGCTACAGGTGGTAGTTTCAGTGATGAGGGGCCTAATCCAACCAGTAAATAAAGACTGGGTCATAATGGAACCCACTGCATTCCAAGAGATAGGAAGACTGTCCCAAGTCTTCTCTTCCTGGGGACAGTGATAGGTCCTATCCCCTTCTTTTATCAGTGATGGTGGGAATCTTCAGCCTTTCTTTGTGAGAAGGATGAAACATGGAAAACAGACAAATTGTCTACATTTGCCCTTATCGTTGAGGTGATTGTAACAGCTTGTATACATTCAAAGAGCCCGTTTTATCAGCAGCCTTCTCCACCTGCCTCTCACAGCTCACTTGTGAGTTCAAGATTTTCATGTCCACCTGTGACTGCACATTTTCACCTGTAAGACCCACAAAGTTCCTAGAATTTAACATATCCCAACCCCTGGTGGCTCAGATGGTAAAGCGTCTGCCTGCAATGCAGGAGACCCAGGTTCGAACCCTGGGTTGGGAAGATCTCCTGGAGAAGGCAATGGCACCCCACTCCAGTACTCTTGCCTGGAGAATCCCATGGACGGAGGAGCTTGGTAGGCTACAGTCCATGGGGTCGCAAAGAGTCGGACATGACTGAGCGACTTCACTTTCACTTTCTTTCAACCCCTATTTATTATCATTCCCATAACCTCCCCACAAATCTGCCCCCATTTCTTATTTCTGGTGACAACATCTTATCCACCCAATTACAAAATCCGCAAATTTGTGAATTGTCCTTAACCCCTGCCTATCCTCACAGTCCTCAGCCTCTCCATCACTAAATTCAGTCATGTCTGACTTCTGAGAGCTCTCCCCCACATCTCCAACTCCTCTAAAGACTGCCAGAATGCACATCCTCATCATTTCCCATATCTAGCCCCAAGTCTCTGCAATCTGGAGTGATAGTCCTAAAATCCAAAACTAATCATGCTAAGTCCTCTGCTTAAACATGTCTAAATTACTCCTTATCACTTTCGGGAAAGAATTCACGCTCAAGAACAGAGCGTACCAGGCCCTTCATGATGTGATGCCTGCCCACCTCTCTCATTTCCTCTGTCACCCCTCCCCTTAGATTTCCTCGTGCCTCCTCTCCAGTTACTAACAGACACAGCAGTTCTTGCTCCTTTTAGTACAGGTTTTCTCTTTGACAGGCATGTACTTCCACCTCTTTATTCACCTGGAAAAATTCTACTTGGCCTGTAAGGTTCATCTTGGGGAGTTTTTACCTGGGGTTGCCTTTTCCAATTTCTAGGTACCCACTCTGAATACTTATAAAGCATCATGGTTATATTGTAACACTTAAGACACCATGTGAAACTGTTTCTTTTTTTGTTTTTTGGCCACATTAAGTGGCTCGTGGGATCTTAGTTCCCTAAACCTGGGTCTGTGGCAGTGAAAGACAGAGTCCTGAGTCTTAACCACTGGACTGCCAGAGAATTCCAAAAATTGTTAAGTTGCCTCTCTCCCTGACTAGATGTGGGATTCATCAGAGGTAGGGATCTGTTTCATTCATCTACATAAATACAGTGCCTATCATAGTACGTGACACATAATTAACCACCCAACAAATATTTGTTGAATGAATATCTTTTTCAAGTTTCATACCATCAAAACAGTAAGATCAAAAGCCACAATGGATGTGTTCTTATCTTGGGGATGTAAGGATAATTAGGGGTTCCACAACCAGCACCAAACCCCAGGACTAAACCAAGGAGGTAAGGCAACCCAGAACCCCTTCTAGTACAACCAGCATCACACTTAATGGTGAACAACTAACTGTATGCTCTCCTCTTAGGGAATGAAGTAAGGATGTTCATTCTCACTACTCATATTCAGCAGAGCATAGGAAGTTCGAACTAATGCAATTGACAGGAAATAAAAGACAAAGATCAGAAAAGAAGAAATAAAATTGTTCCCATTTTCAAATATCCCAAGATAACTACTAGGAAAAATTCCTGGAACCAATAAGTGAGTTCAGCAAGGTTTCAGGATATAAGATTAACACACAAAAATGAACTACATTTCATATACTAATAGTGAACATGTGGACACTAAAATTAAAAACACAGTACCATTTATATTTACTCCAAAGAAAGTGAAATACTTAGGCATATACTTAACACAACATGCACAATCTGTATGCCAAAAATTATAAAAGACTGGTAAAAGAAATCAAGGAAGACCTAATAAATGGAAAGATATGCCATTACACAGATTAGAAGACTCCATAGAGTAAATATGTCAATTCTCTCCAAATTGATATGTAAGTTTAATGCAATTCCTATCAAAATGTGAGCACGATGTTTTTTATAGACATAGACAAACTTATTCTAAAATTTATATGGAAAAGTACAAGCCCTGGAATAGCCAAGACAATCTTGAAAAAGAAGGATAAAGGGAGGAGCTAATTCATCCAATATTAAGGTCTATTATTTAAGTAGAGTAAACAAGGCAGTAGAGCATGCATGTGTGAGTGCTCAAGTATTAGTGGGTAAACAGATATTTGGGTTAATAGAACAGAATAGAGAAACCAGAAGTAGGCCCACACAAATATGCCCAGCTAATTTTTTATAAAGGTGCAAAATTCAATGGAGAAAAATAGTATTTTTAGCAAACAGTGTTGCAGCAATTAGACATCCATAGGGAGGAAAAAACATATACAAAAAAAAAAAGCACCCCTTGACCGAGATCTCATACTTTATACAAAAATTAACACAAGAGGTAGAATACAAAACTATGAAAGATTTAGAAAAAGAAAACAGCAGTTTTTAGACTTGACACCAAAAGTGCAATCGGTTAAAGGAAAAATTGATAAATTCGACCTCATCAAAATTTAAAATGTTTGCTCTGCAAAACACCCCATTCAGAGGATAAAAAGACAAGCTACATACTAAGGAGAAATATTTGCCAATCACATATTAGATACAAAGGACTAATATGTAGAATATATAAAGAACTCTAAAAACTCAACAGTAAATAAGCAAATAGACCAACTTCCCTGGTGGTACAGTGGATAAGAATCTGCCTACCAATGCAGATGAGATCGGTTCAATCCCTGGTCTGGGAAGATTCCACAGGCCTCAGACCAACTAAGCCCATCACCATAGCTATTGGGCCTGCGTGCTGTAACTACTGAAGCCCATGCACCTAGAGCCTGTGCTCTGCAACAAGAGAAGTCACTACTCACCACAACTAGAGAAAGCTCACGTACAGCCACGAAGACCCAGTGCAGCCAAAATAAATAAATACATAATTTTAAAAAGAGAGATAATCAATTAAAAAATAAGCAAATAGACTGATTAGAAAAATGGACAAAAGACAAGAAGAGGTATTTCACCAAAGATGGCAAATAAGTGCATGAATAGATGGTCAGCTTCATTAGTGATTAGGAAAATGTACACACAAAAAAACTCACAATGAGATATCACTATATATCTATCTGGGCTTCCTAGGTGGTTCAATGGTAAAGATTCTGCCTGACAATGCAAGGAGATGCAGGAGATATGAGTTGGATCCCTGAGTCGGGAGAATCCCCTGGAGGAGGAATGGCAACCTACTCCAATATTCTTGCCTGGGAAATCCCATGGACAGAGGAGCCTGGTGTGCTACAGTCCATGGGGTCGCAAAGAGTCAGATGTGACTGAGCACTCATGCATGCATAATCTATCTAAAGAATAGCTAAAATAAAGAATAATGACAATGTCAAATACTGGCCAGGATGTGTGGTGAAAATGGATCACTCATATATTGCCAGTGAGAATGGAATACGATTTTGCTACTCTGGTAAACAACTTGACCATTTCTTATAAAACTAGACATGCAACTAGCATACAATTCAATAATGACACTCCGGGGTGGAGTGCAAAGTTTCCAAAGAAGTGGAAACTTATAAATAAATAAAAACCTGTATATGAATATTCATAGTAGTTTTATACATGATAGCCAAAATCTGTAAACAACCCAGACATTCTTCAACAAGTGAATGATTAAACAAACCGTCATACACCCACAGTATAGAATAGTGTTCAATAATAAAAAGGAATGAACTATTGATACCTGTAAAAACTTGAATCAAATTTGATAGAATTATGCTGAGTTTCTCACTCAGTCAATCCAAAAAGGTTACATAGTGTATGATTCCATTCATATAACAAATGACAAAATTTTGAAATTTGAGGTTGTCAGGGGTTAAATATGGGGCAAGGTATTGGGGGGAAGAATGGGGAGGAGAAGCGATAGTTAGGGAGTTTGGGATGGACATATACACACTGCTATATTTTAAATGGATAACCAAAAATGACCTACAGTATAGCACATGGAACTCTGCTCAATGTTACGGGGCAGCCTGGATGGGAGGGGAATTTGGGGGAGAATGGATGCATGTATATGTATGACTGAGTCCCTTTGCTGTTCACCTGAAACTATCACAACATTGCTCATTGGCTACACCCCAATACAAAATAAAAAGGGTTTTTAAAAAAAGATGGAGCAAGGTAGAGCAGGATGGAAGTAGAAATGGCAACAGAGGGATCCTTGTGGTAATGAAACTGTTCTGTATCTTGACTGTGTGGTGAATACACAAACCTACACGTGATAAAATTGTACAGATCTAAGTACATGCAAACACACAAATGAGTGGAAGCAAAACTGGGAAAATATAAAGACTGGTGGGCTATATCATGTCAGTATCCTGACTGTGATACTGTATGATAGTTTTGCGAGATGTTACCATTGGGGGGAAATCAGATAAAGGGTACAGGGTATTTTTCTATATTATTTGTTTTAATTGTATACGCACAGAGTCAGACCTGACTGAAGCAACTTAGCACACACGCTACAATTATCTCAAAATAAAAATCAACAACCCTACAAATCAGAGCTTCCTCCCCACTTCCCTTCCCCCTCCCCCTCCCCCACCCCAGCTAGTTGCTAGACACTTATCAGCATACAGATCCACTTCTCTTTGGAGAAGCAACTTTGTGTTAGTAAACCTTGGTGTAGTTTTTTTCTGAGTGCCTCACAGAAGACATAGTAGACGTTAGAGGCAATGGAAGAGCCTGTGGCCTTGGGAGAGTAGTTTTACTTCCCTGGGCCTTCATTTTCCTCATCTGTAAACTGGAGACTTAGTACTAGAGGAAAAGAAAATGAATACTTACAGAGAACCTACTTTTACCTATGCCTCCTTTCTTCATCCTCTAGCAAGTCCAATGAGCCACACAGAATGAGTGTCCGAGTTTTGGATAAAAAAGAGGCTGAGAGACATGCCTACCAGAGGAGAGAGATGTGGGTAGAATCCACATCCGGGCTCTTTTCATTACTGCCCACTGCCCTGGAAGCCTATCTAATTCTCTGACACTAAAGCCTACAAGGCAGCCTTTCCCAGTGGAAAGTGAGTTGGGCGGGGAACTCCCAACCCTCTAAGTAAGAAAAGGCTGCAAAAGACACAGCTCAATGCCCCTGAACAGATATGGTTGCACCAGAAGCCACAGACTTCAACCAGGCCAGCCTCCCTCCATGTTCACTGTGGAGCTCCCAGGGATAGCTGCTTATTTCCCCTGGTTGGTTGTTGCCTACGGTTGCCTGCAGAACAAACCCAAAACAGCCCCAAAGGCTGAGCAGTCTCCCCTTAGGGAGTAGGCAGGGTATCATGAGGGCTTCCCTGGTGGCTCAGTGGTAAAGAATCCACCTGCCAATGCAAGAGACATAGGTTCAATCCTTGGGTCGGGAAGATCCCCTGGAGAAGGAAATGGCTACACTCCAGTATTCTTAGCTTCCCTGGTGGCTCAGATGGTAAAGAATCCGCCCGCAATGCAGGAGACCTGGGTTCAATCCCTGGGTTGGGAAGATCCCTTGGAGGAGGATATGGCAACATGCTCCAGTATTCTTGCCTGGAGAATTCCATGGACAGAGGAGCCTGGTGGGCTACAGTCCATGGGGTTGTAGAGAGTCAGACACAACTTAGCAACTAAACAACAACAGCAACTATAGGGGATCACGGTCAGCAGCTGTGAGCCAAGGGAAGATGGATGTGAACTGTGGATGAAAATGCCCAGGGGTAAAACATTGGTACTGGTTCATGCAAGAGGAAAGAAATGTCTCCTTAGGTTGGAAAGCACATTGCTCACCAAAGACTACCTTCCAACCAATCTCCTCTGTGTTTTCCTCACAAACTCTACAGGTTGGTTACCCATGATGATCACAGGCAAGGCTGTTCAGTGGTTAGAGCTCTGAGCTGGGGGCCAGGAGACATGGACTAGCCAGCCTTCCGACTTCCTCTAAGACCTTGGATGAGCCATGCTCCCCATCTGGGATTCAGTGCCCTTGTCTATAAAATGAAAGGTTCAGATTAGTTGTCCCCTAGGCTTCTCTAAGCCCTGCCAGCCTTCACGTTCAAGGTTAGCTCTAAGACTTGCATGAAGGGCCTGCCTGAATCTGCCACAGCTCACAAATATTATTGGAACAGAAGTCCTAGTCGAATTTCATTTTTCTTCTGAGGCTGTTTATTGCCTAACAAAATGTACTTAGTGGTAAATTCGTGACTGTGATGTTAAGTGCAGGCTACAAACCCACAGACAAAAAAATAAAAAAAAAAACAGTTAGGGGAGGAGCCCAGAGCCAGAAGAGGGAGGGCCAGGCAGAGGATTGGGAAACCTCAAATTCACAGGAGTGTCTTATAAACACCGGCACCATTCCTTACTTATGCACATCGTCTGCCCTGTCTGGGTTCCGCGTGGTCTCCACTTCTTGTTAGCGTTTCAGCTGCATACCAGGCCCCAGCTGGCAGTGGCTAATTGCAATCAGCAGGTGAGAAATGTAGGTTCTCCGAAAAGGAATTATCTCCAGCGCTAGGAACCATTCTGGGAAATATAACAGACCTGGGAAGAGAGGGGGAGATGTTTAAAACCTGAACTTCTGTGAAAAGCATTAATTGAAAAAGACAGCCCCGCGCACCAGGAACCCATGACTCGCTCGCCTGAAAATATAATGAAGCAACTTAGTGTGGAAGGAAAGATGGGGGAGCATTTCCATTGCTGCAAAAGCAGCTCCTGACTCTTGCACACAAGTCTGGCCTGCCCTTTTTTTCCCGGAGACCACAAAGGCTGCCTCTTGTTGACTCGGCTTGTAGGCTTGTACCTTGATGTTTTTCTGCCTGAGCAAAATCACTGCACCAAGCTGAGGGCTTTTCATTTGTTTTTATTTACTTTATTTTCGAGAAAGATGTAAAGCTGTCTACTCTGGGGTGGGATGACTTGAGGAAGCAAGTTCAAAATCGGTTCACAGTCTCTCAAGGTCGCCAGATATCCAGGGGCTTACTCCGCCTGATACCAAGTGAGGTGGGGGGGGGTGGGACACAGGTGCAGCCACACACCCTACAAGGCCGTTCAGCTACTTGGGGAAACAAGCCCAGGGGAAACAAGATCAAGATCTGGAGGCGCCTGTGTCCTCAGCCCCGAGAGCAGCCCCCATAAACACCCGCCTGATCACCTACAGAATCGGCTTGTCTCTGTGCCTTATCAGAAGGGAGTGAAAAGTGTACCAGAGGGGTGATTTGAATTTCATTTTCTCACTCTGTACCCCTGTGGGGAACGCCGCATGGTACTGCATGCTGATTCAAAGAAAATTGTCTCTGCTTGCTGAGGTTTAAGGCCAGACATGGGCAGCTCACATTGCACTGGGCTATGGGGCGCCCAGCAGTCTGTCTTCGGGAAGGGGGGGTATCACACAACAGAGGTGGGGTGGGGGGCTGGCCTGGCAACGTTTCCAGAGCAGACGGGTGGGATTCGGCACATGGCGACCCTTCACTTGACTTCAGTGCTCCCATTCCATGAAAGGCAAGTGATAAGACGTGGCTTAAAACACAAAAGATTCCTTTTCCCAAAGGAATGAGAACTGGGGTTTGGAAAGGGTGGGTGGCTCAGGTATCCCTTCCTTTGGGTTGTTTATAGGCCAAGAAGGAGGGAGCGGCTAGGCACTGCAGCCAATCTCAGAATGAAACCCCAGTCCCTGGTGGGAGGTCAGTCTAAGGATACAACAGCTGTGGAATCTCTGTCCACCTGCAAGGGCCCCACCCCCACTCCCCAGCCACCCCGTGGGCCGAAGGAATGTCAGAGGAGAGATTAGAGTCTCAAGGGGAGGAGATAAACAGGCCTGGAGACCTTTCAGCCTTGGAACCAAACCCCGGGCTTTGCGATCAAAAGACAAACAAACAGCCATTCCCACTGGGTTTCTCAAAGCCGCTGAGCGGCACAAATATTTCCTCTCTATAAACAAGCTTACCTGAAGAAGGCGAAGAAAACCAGACCCTGAGATCGCGCGCAGTTTTTGGCAGACCCCTTAGGAGAAACTGCCTCAGACAGCCTATCAAGTGCTTTTCTCACATCTCTCAGAAATAAGATGTCAGAGTTTGAACATAAACCACGAACAAACACAATCGGCCTGGTGTTTCATGCCAGCTTCCCCGTCCTGACACGGGGCAGCTTTCGAAAATGAACTGCAGCCTTAGAAGCTGTTGATAGGATTTTTAGAGCAGCCAGGGAGTTGAGAAGGTAAGCAGAGAGAAGAAGCTACCAGTGGCCTCCTTTGGACAAACACTGGGCTCTATATCGCACTGTTACGCCACACTAGGAGGCGCTATTCTTATCGAAGTCTACGGAGCTGTGGTTCAGGAGGTGTCAAGGGCGAATACAGTGCTAAGACAGACACCCAGTGAGTGTCCACAACCACAGTGAAGAGAGAGCAAGTCTCTGGCCCAGCGAAGCTTACATCTGAATCAGTCATTATACAGTGTGGTAGCAATGGGGGAGGGCCGAGATTTACAGTAGGGTAGTAAGAGAAGGCTCATCGAGATGAAGTGACTTTTAAGCAAAGATGAAAAGCAGTGAGTCCTGAGAGGAGGTTCTCTGGGGGAAGATGGACCCAGGTGGACGGGATGATGAGGGCAAATGCCTTGAGACAGAAGAGTGCATGGTCGAGGCAAAGGACACTATGGGAGCCAATGGAGCTAGAGTGGAAAGAAAAGGGGCGTGGCCACAGATCCTGAATGCAGTAGAGACTCACAGAACATCATAGCAGGTGCCCCACGCCACCCCATCAGCCACCTCTGGGTCCCTGTGGGGCTCTCTGGTTCTCTATTAACTAACAACTAATCCCTGATATAGTTCTGCTTAATTATTAACTAGGGGTAGAATTCAGCTCCACTCCTCTGACTTCCTGGACTTCAGTCTTCCTAATATTTCATCTTGGGGATGGAGACATATGTGAAGAGGGAAGGTGGCCCTCTCTTATCTCCCCAAGTCCCATAGCAAAAGGCGTCACCATGCACAGCACAATTAAATACAAGCTGGTTGACCTTTCCTCAGCACCTTTTCCACACAAAGAATGACAAAAGCACTGGAGAGAATTAACTGCACCCTCGACCCATCCAAAGGTGCTGGGAATCTCTTGCCCAAAGACCCGGGATTGATTCAGTGTCTATCATACTTACGTACTCTGCTCTGGCCCAAAGAGTACTACCAACACCATCTACCCTGCACAGTGTGAGATGGGGCTCGGGGGTGAACCAGGCATTTTGATGACGAATTCTTGGCTGGATGCCCTGAAAGTTTCCTTGGCCAGAAGCTCCCCATTTGCTTTTCAGCATTTGTTGATACTAGCATTGCACCAGGCTGCCAGAATCTGTAAACAGAGGTGACACTGGAGGCAGGAAGTTGTCCTGGAAGTCTAGGGCCCTGGGATCTGTGGCAAACAAAGTCGTAGGACTGTATGAGTTAGGGTTGTGTCTGACGCAGAAACTGCTTCGAACCTACAGAGTAAGGGATTTATGAGACGCCAGAACCCTTCCACGGGCGGCTTCCCTGGTGGCTCAGTGGTAAAGAATCTGCCTGCCAATGCAGGAGATCCAGCTTCAATTCCTGGGTCAGGAAGATCCCCTGGAGAAGGGCATGTCAACCCACTTCAGTATTCTGACCTGGAGAAAATCCCATAGACAGAGGAGCCTGGTGGGCTACAGTCCATAGGGTCACAAAGAGTCAAACACAACTGAAGCGACTTCACATGCAGGCGCACAGAACCCTCCACGGCTGTAGATGTTGAGCAATGCTATGGCTGCTGTCCCGCAGCCCTTGTTAAGCCTGAAGACAGAAGGGTGGGAGGGAGGGCAGGCAAGATGGGTGGCCTCTAGCACTAAGCCACACACATACCCGCCCACCCAGGTGCTCAGGGGAGCTGCAGGGGCCACCGCCCACACCAAGCATACGCATGCCTGCTCCTTCCCTCCCACCTTCCCAATTGCACCCCATTTCTCTGTAGGCCCACCCAAACCATAGAGGGAAATGAGAAGAGTTCCATGAAACGTAGTTCCAGTATGGCCACCACAGAACAAAGCCACTACAGTGACTTTGACCTCAGGCCTGTTTCCTCGCCCACAACACCCAGGGTTTGGCCCAAAGGAAACTGTTGGGAGCATCTTTATCACAGTAACAGTGTCTGTTTTTTTTTTTCCTCACTGGGCAGCCAGGTCAACCCACATTGTGTGCAGAGGTACCAAGAGCACCCAGGTGCTTTCTGCAATGTTGGAGCCTCCACAAGCTGGAAAGAGTCCAGTGTCTTGGCCACAGTCCTTGGACGAATTCCTTGTTCCATGGGTGTGCACAGATAGCCTCATTCCCGCCCCCCCCCCACCTGAGGCCGGGAGGATGAAGGTGGTGACAGCAGGTGACAAAGTCCGACCTCCGTCTCCAGCAATCAGGCGGAATGGGCCCAGGAGGTTGCAGAAAGATTCTGAGGCTGCACACAGTTCAATTAACAATCTGGACCCAAAACATATTCACTAGGGGCTCACCTTCCAGGTGATTCCAGAATGCTCTCATACAACCTAATGAAAACCTTTCTGAGTAAATAAATTTGAGCATTGTCATCTGTGAAGCACTGTCTGCAAAATATGCTCTCTGCAGACTCCACTCTTAGGGACCCTGGAGGGGAGAGACAGGAAAAGACTAGAGACAGTAAAGACAACGAGTTGTAAATGCAGAAAAGGAATTGAAAGAAATTAAATTGTATGGGAAGAAAGACTCTCATTTATGACCAAGGAAATGAAGAGGAGAAAGAATGCAGCTGTTAAAGAGAAGGGGGGCTGGATCTGATCTTCTCTAAAACTCTGTGTTCCTAGGAGAATATCATCAAAATCTAATGCTAGACGATCCCATGTCAGCATTATGTGAGATGCAAAGAAAGGAAGGAAAGGAAAGCGCCAGAAGAATACCTTCCTTCAGAGCACAGGTAGGAGAAAGGGATTTTTATTTATTGTGGGACAGGGATGGTGGTACCACACTGAACGAGACCGCCATGGTCCTGAAATTACACCCTCTGGACTTCTGCCTTGTGAGACATATGGCTGTCTGAGGGAGGAAAAACCATTTTCCCTCTACCCTTCTACGTTCTCAGCTGAGACCACCCACCACCCACGCCAGTAATAAAAAAGACAGATTACCAGGAGAAAAACCAAACAGAAGTCTAATAACGTGTTTACCTTCTGAATATGAGAGAGAACCGAGAAAACTGAGTACCTCCCCCAAATGCCTCAACTCATCACCTTAAATGACATCTCTAGCTAAAAAAAGATGTTGGGGATGGGAGAACCAGTTATGGGAGGTTAAAAGGAAAAGCACGATAAGGTTCTGTAGATTTAAGTCCTTGCCTTCTCTATTGATAAGAATTTCTAGAGTTTAGAGTCATCTTTCTCCTCTTGGTACACAGAGGGAGACACCCTAACAAATGGAGATTTTTCTTATAAATGTCCCTTACAAAAGGGTAACTCCTACTCAGTTTTCAAAGTTTTTCCTATGTCTGCTGTTTCTTAAAAATAATCAGCCTAAAATAATCCTTATGCCACCAAAGCATATTTGGGGGTGAGAAATTTTGCTCCCTTCAGCTCGGGCATGTGTTATGCCTTGACCAGAGCAAGGCAGTTCACACCCCAGCCAGAGAATCTCCAAGGTGCGAAGGCAGGCCAGCCAACATGACCGTAATCTAGCCTAGGGAGGAAGAGGCATGGAAGGCTTAAAACTGGGGAAGAGCTTATGTCCACACAAGAACCATGCACACGGATGTTTACAGAAGCTTTATTCATAGTTGGCAAAACTTGGAAGCAACCAAGATATTTAATAGGTGAATGGATAAATAAACTATGGTGCATCCAGACAATGGAATATGATTCAATGTTTTTAAAAATGAGCTACGAAGCTGTGAAAAGACATGGAGGAATCATAAATCATATTACTAAATGAAAGTTGCCAATCTGAAAAGGACATATACTATAGGATTCCAACTATATGACGTTTTGGAAAAGGCAAAACTATGGAGACAATAAATAGGGTTTTGGGGTGCGGGGAGGGAAGAACAGGCAGAGCACAGACAATTTTTAGAACAGTGAAGATATTCTGTATAATCCTGTAATGGTGTATACAGGTATTTTATACATTTGTCCAGGACTTCCCTGGTAGCTCAGCTGGTAAAGAATCTACCTGAATGCAGGAGACCGCAGTTTGATTCCTGGGTCAGGAAGATCCCCTGGAGAATGGATAGACTACCTACTCCAGTATTCATGGGCTTACTTGGTGACTCAGATGGTAAAGAATTTGCCTACAATGCAGGAGACGTGGGTTTGATCCCTGGGTTGAGAAGATCTGCTGGAGAAGGGTACGGCAACCCACTCTAGTACTATTGCCTGGAGAATCCCCATGGACAGTGGAGACTGGTGGGCTATAGTCCATGGGGTTGCAAAGAGTTGGACATGACTGAGCAACTAAGCACAGCACATACATTTGTCCAAATCCACAGAATGTACAACACCAAGAGTTAGCCCTAAGGTAAGTATGGACTTTGGGTAGTTATGACGGGTTAATGTATTATAGGTTGGTCAGTTGTAACAAATGTACCCCTCTGTGGTGGGTGTCAATGGCAGAGGTTATGCCTGGTGGGTGTAGAGCGTACATAGGAAATCTCTGCACCTTCCTCCCAACTTTGCTGTGAACATGAAACTGCTTATAAGAAAAGTCTTTATAAAAAAAATAAAAGTAGGAGAGGAAACTGAATCTGAGGTTTCTTAAGGTTCAGAATATCAACAATTAAAGTTTGGAAACTCAATCCTAATGTAGTTAGCGAATCGAGCATTCTTGCTAAATTCTCATCCTCTCCGTGGTTCACTGTAAACGTGGCTTGGGTCGCCCATTACTCTGCAGGAATAAAAGTGAGGCCTGTGGCTTTCTGGGGGCAAGAATGACCTAAATTAGAATGTAGCTTGTAATATCTTTGTCTAGTGCAGGAGTTTGCATTTTTTCCCATAAAGAACCAGATAATAAATATTTTAGACTTTGCAGGCCATACAGTCTCTGCAACAACAATTTAAGCCTGCTGTTGAGGCCCAAGAGCAACCAGAGACAGTCCATACACTGATGGGCATGGCTGTGTTCCAATCAAACTTAAAAAAAAACAGGCCCAGGTTGGATTTGGCCCATGGGTTGTAATTTGCTCACCACTGGTCTTACACTTTCCTAGAAAGTTGGGCTGGCCTATGCTTAAAATATGTGCAAACTAAGGGCTTAAATTATTCATTACTAAAATATTACGCCTGTTCAAACAGAGAAGGAGGAAGGAAATTAAGGAAAAGAGTGGTAAAAAGAAAAGACAGCCAAATTTTTGTCATCAGCAGTGGGGGGCCGGGGCGGAGTGGGGGTGGGGGGAAGAATGCAGGGATGAGCTGGGAGGAGGAGGAGAAGGTAAAACAGGTCTTGGAGAGGGAGCGCACACTTGGAGAGCATGAGACAGAGAACATGTGCCCAGGAATCAAGGGACACAGACAGCACCAATCCCAGCCTCACCAAGTCCTCCAAAGCCAAAGTCAGGTAGGAAACAAAGACAGAGCAAGCTGAGGAGAAAGGCACGGGTGGTCATCGCGGCTGCACTGTGGGGGTCTCTCGGTGAGGACAGAGGCTTCTCGTCTTCCTACAGCACATTATGCTGGAGACATGGCTAAGCTCATGCTTAAATAAACAATTTAACCAGCAACTTAAAGTTTCCTTTTATCACCCAATCTCCTGGCTAGACGGAATAATTATTTTCCATCTTCTAACCGCTGGACTGTTAAGTATCAGCTGAAGCAAACAGAATACCAGGCACAGCTGAATGGCACCACAGCCCCAGTCTCTTACTAATGTAATTCCCACAGTGGCTGGTTTTCTAAAGATCTTGCAACCAAACATGGGTATCTCAGAAGGACATGTCTCAAATACTTTGTAAAAAAGTACTTGAAGGTGGGAGGAAAGGAAGGGGTTTTTCATCTAAGATGACTGTGGCCAGTGTTCTGATCACTAACAAACTAAATGAATCTATGGGTCAGATTACAAGCAGTACCATCACCAGTTAGAATAGGAAGGAACTTACTAGACACCATCTGACGACCAATGCATTAACACCCTCTTAGCCTTTCTTCCCCACTTGTAAAGAGCAGCTAGTAATGTTTGCCACGTGGAAGTGTTCTGTGGAATCAATTAGTGTAGTACGTTATCTAACCCAGCTTCCAGCATAGAGCTCTCTAAATAGGAGGTACCTTGATATTATCTATGGGGCTTCCCTGGTGGCTCAGATGGTAAAGAATCTTATGCAGTTCAGGAGATGCAGGTTCGATCCTTGGGTTAGGAAGATACATTGGAGAAAGGAATGGCAACCAACTCTAGTATTCTTGCCTGAGAAATCCTTGAGGAGCCTGGCAGGCTACAGTCCATCGGGTCGCAAAGAGTCAGACACGTCTGAGTGACTAACCCTTATTATTATCTATGACTGATATAACTCAATTCTTCCACAAGGACAGTCACTCCTTTGGGTCACTCAATCAGGTGTGAGAATTGCAGTCCTTAAAAAAAGATGTTTTTCTTGCTCTTTATCAGTCTTCCCTTGGTATGCGCCTCCTACATAGGAGCTTCCCTACAACAGGCTCATGCCTGCTGTAGGAATTATTTACATTCAAGGAAAGGCACTGCTCTGGAACCCACTCCTTGGAGGCCATCCCATTTCTGAGGCGGTGTGGAATTGCGGAAGTAGATAGGAGTCAGGATAACCTAAGACTATAAAATCTTTTGGGTAATCAGACATGCCATCCACTGAGTCACAGGTTTCTTTTGGCAGGTGGACGGGGAAACACCCTTCCTGGCTCTGCAGCCCTTCCCAAAGCCACTCCCTCCCCGGCCCGGCTCCCTCCTCCTCGAACATGTGCCTCAGCCACAGTCCACCCATGTGGCCAGCAGGGAGGGGAAGGACTTATCTCACAACCAAGGCCTTTTGTGGTCCCAGCAGTCACCCTCCCCACAGCCCCTCTGTCATCAAAACTCACAGGAATTCCTCCAGCTGCAGCGCCCCTCCCCCGCCAGCTGTCCTCTGAGATATCCTTCAGGGCTCCCTCTGTTCCATCCCGACACATGGTCAGGAGGCTGATTGCAAAGACCCAGACATGCTCCGGGCACCACCCTGCTTAAAAATCATGGCGTGTAGAACAAAGTTCACACTCCTCACTAAGACCTGGAAAGCCTATCCCAACCTGGCTCCTGCCTACCCTGGGCAACCTCACCTTCACGGCTTTGCTGTAGCTGCTCTTTCTGCATGCCCCCTCCCATCTGTTCACCCAACTGCCGCTGAACATTTAACCTCCAGTTCAAATGCTATCCTATTTCTGACATCCCCCTATTTGGGCAGTACCAATCACCCCCTGTTCTGTTGCATAACATTGTTAAACTATACTCCAATATAAAATAAAATTTAAAAAAATAAAGTACCTTTTAGAACAGAAACTAAAAAGGCTTGAACTAGGGAACTATATTCAATACCCTGTAATAAACCATAATGAAAAAGAATATATATATATAACACACATATAACTGAGTCACCTTGCTGTACACCAGAAACTAACATAAGATTATAAATCAACTATACTTCAATAAAATAAATTAAAAAATAAAGACACAAGCTGTAATTTTTTCATTTTGGTATTTCCAACATCCAGCATACTACCCGACATGTGGTAGTGGATGTGCTTTGCTAATGGCATGGAATAAACTGAAAGAACAAAGTCCATGGGTAGCAGGCGAGCAAGCCTGGGAGTGACTGTTGCAGGTAAGACATGAGAAATCCAGAGGCAGCATCAAGGGAGTCCACTAATATTTCTGTGTTAATGATTTTAAATTATTCTTAGAATCAAGATAATTGATCATCATGTTGAATCACATGTTCATCATTCCAATCTTTTCTTTTTATATAGTTTTACTATAGCTACATTCCCATTGAAATATAAATATTTTATTTTAGTTTGTAACTTCAACCAAAAAGAACAATATGCCATATGTAATCTTTTAGAGCTTATTTTTTCAGATTTTTTTATTGCTAAGATTCATCCATATTTTTATGTAACTGTTGTTCATTCATTTAGACTTCTGTGTAATTGTTCACTATGTGCATATCCTATGCTCTATTTTTCCGCTCACCTTCAATGAGCATTTGGATTGTGATAGACTTGCCAGATATAGCAAGTAAAAACATAGGACACCCAGTTCAATTTGAATTTCAGATAAACATTGGATTTTTAAATATCAGTTTGTCCCACAAAATATTCAGAGATGATTATACTAAAAAATCATTCATTGTCTGAAATTCAAATTGAACTAGGCATCCTGTATTTTATCTGGCAACCCTACCTTGAGAATGAAGCTGTTGTGAACATTCCTCTATGTGTCTCCTATTGGATATGACAGAGTTTCTCTTGGGTTTATACCTACATGTGTGATTATTTGACATGAGAAGGAAAAACAAACTGCTTTCTTAAATGGCTGCTCTTAATGTGGGCTCAATCCCTGGGTCAAGAAGATCCCCTGGAGAAGGAAATGGCAACCCACTCCAGTATCCTTGCCTGGAAAATCCCAAGGACAGAGGAGCCTGGTGGACCACAGTCCATGGGTCGTAGAGTCAGACACAACTGAGCCACTGGGCGTGCATAAGGACTCTTGAGTCCCATCCCCATTTTGAGAGTCAGAGTGGGGTGAAGGAGGACTGCATACCAGGAGAATGGTGAAGACCAGTAGCTCTGGAGTGAACACCCTCTTGTCCCCCTTTTAAGGCAGGGGTTAGGGTGTTCCTCTTCAACCACAAGCCCAGTGTGGGGCCTTCAAGGTGCTTTGCAGGGTGTTCCCTGAAGCTAGGAGCCCCAGGGGACCTCACCGATGCCCATGAGAGCTAAAGTACCTGAAGCCCCAGGGCCATCTAGGGGAGCGCAAACGGCCGTGGAGTGCTTTGGTGGCCAAGTTAGTAGTGACTGCTGCCTTGGGGTGACCCTGGACTCTCAGTGTATGTTGGAAGAAGAGATGGAAAAGTGTGACCCTTGAATTCAAAGTGGCCATGGCAGAGAGCTGATGTGGGGGTCCACTTGGATCCTGACCAGTAGTGCAAGGCAAGCTCAGCAGCAAGAGGTTGGAGGTGTCCTGCCAGATTTCTAACTGGGGAGCAGCCCATGGCCACTACTTTTTATAGGATGACACCCTTCATGTGATGATGTATCAGACCATAGGAAATTTGGAAAAGCCCCAGAGAACACTACAAGAAAGAAGGAGTTGGCTTCATTCATCTTCTATACCCTCCCTCTCCCAGCTTCAGCAGTGGAGGAAGCAAAACGGCAAGCAACGAATGGAGCTAGTGAACAGCAAAGGGGGCGAAGTTCTGTTCCCTACCTACCTCTCCACTGCAGCCTTTCAGGCTAAAAGAGGTCTGAGGCAGGCAGGGAAAACCTTTAATGCTAAGCCAAGCTTGGAGTTTTGACTTTTAACATCTTGCATGGGACATTCTAGTTGCTCAATTACAACTTGAAAAGACAGTTATAATCTATCATCTCTGGACCACTATCATATACTATACACACCAAAAAAAAAAAAAATCTCAAAATGGATTAAAGACTTGAATGTAAGTCCTGAAACCATAAAATTCCTAGAAGAAAACATAGGTGGTAAGCTTGCTGACATAGGCTGGTGATAATATTTTTAATCTGACACAAAAAGTAAAAGCAATAAAAGAAAAAATAAACAAGCAGGACTACATCACACTAAAAAGATTCTGTGCAACAAAGGAAGCCATCAACAAAACGAAAAGGCAAGCTACTGAATGGGAGAAGATATTTGCAAGTCATATATCTGACAAAAGGTGAATACCTAGAATATTTAAAGTATTCGTACAAGTCAACAGCAAAAAAAAAAACAATCTGATCAAAGGCAGAAGTTCTAAACAGGCATTTTTCCAAAGAAGACAGATAGGTGGCTAACAGATACATGAGAAGATGTTTATCATCACAAGAGAAAAGTAAATCCAAACCACAATGAGATATCACCTCACACCTGTCATAATGGCTATTATCAAAAAGACAAGAATAACAAGTACTGGTGAGGATGTGGAGGAAAGGAAACCTTCACTCGCTGTTGGTGAGAATGTTAAGTGGCACAGCTGCTATGGACAACAGCATGGAGATCCCTCAAAAAATTAAGAATATAACTACTATATGATCCAGCAATTCCACTTCTGGGTATTTATCTGAAGAAAACAAAAACACTAACTTGAAAAGATATCTGCATTCTCATGTCCATTGCAGCATTATTTACAATAACCAAGATATGGAAACAACCTAAGTGGCCATTGATGGATGAATGGGTAAAGAAATTGTGGTATATGGTACAATGGAATATTACTCAGCCATAAAAAATGAGGAAATCTTGCCATGTGCAACAACACAGTGGATTGTCAGAGGATGAGGTCACGCAGGGGGAATGGGTGAAGGGGTCAAAAGGTAAAAAAAAAAGAGCATAATAGCATAAGTGGAACAAATATATAATGCTCAAATCCAAAAGCCACTTTAAAACAAGATGTGTCAAGTCCATAAAAATGAATCTTTGTGGCAGTCAAATGGAATGAAATATTGTTACTATCAATCTCTAGCTATGCAGGGAAGATCCAATGGAGACAAGCTGAGTGACTTGAAAAGGCACACACACATACACAAATTATTATATTAATGCTAAGCAATAATTGTTTATCAGTGAGGGTGAAAGTGAGAAGAAACTAAAAAAAGATCATGAAAAACAAAAGGGGGTAGATAAGGTAGCAAAACAGAAGATGTACTTTATGGCTAGAATGTTACTTAAATGAACAAAGGGAAAAAATACCAAACATCTATTCTATTGAACTCACCTTTTCGAATGAGTTAGTGAATTCTTGATTATCAAGAGTTGGTATACTAGCTCTTAGTAACTGTGTATTGATACATTTTTTCCTCTTTGATCTCTGAAAAAAAATCAAGTTTTTTCTTAGTGACATGAGCAAGTGCTCACAACTTAAGTGAAAAAAAGCAGGAGGAAAAAATTATATCTATTGGTTCTCACTATTGTCTAAAAATAGCATATACTGTTGGTAATTGAAACTAGATAGGTAAATAGTGATGATAACTAAACACATTTATAAAACAAAGACTAGAAAGTCACTCAAATATTGTTATTAAAAAAAAAAAAACATGGCATGTAACATAGCAAGACTGAACCCTAAGGCAAACTATGGATTATGGGTGAAAATGATGTTTCTATATACAGGTTCATCAATTTTAACAACTGAACCACACTGGTAGGGGAGGTTGATGCTGAGGGGTACAGGAGTGTATGGAAATCTCTGTACTTTCCACTCAATTTTGCTGCGAACCTAAACCTGCCCTAAAAAATAAAGTCTATATGTAAAACCAAAGGCAATCTATAGAAATGAGACCTGCTCAGTTTGCAACAACAGGATGTGAGTATACTAATAACAAAGAGGCTATCAGGGATGCAGTTTGCAAGCAGAACTCAAGGTCTCAACTAGGTGGAAGGATTGGTTGAAAGAAACAAGATGAAATGCAATAAAGATAAATAGAAGCATTTGACCTAGATTCAAATAGTCAATGTCTCTAGTCCAGGGGATGATTCTTGACTCAATATGAGCCAACAGCAAAACATGGCTGCCACGATAAACACTCAGAATCAGATTTGGTGAGCCTATATCAGAGAAGGCTAGGGAAGAGAAGTGAAGTCTCTTAGTCGTGTCCGACTCTTTGTGACGCCATGGACTGTAACCTATCAGGCTACTCTGACCATGGGATTTTCCAGGCAAGAATGCTGGAGTGGGTTGCCATTTCCTTCTCCAGGGGATCTTCCTGACCCAGGGATCGAACCCAGGTCTCCTGCATTGCAGGCAGACACTTTACCATCTGAGCCACCAGGGGAGCCCTAGGGAAGAGAGGACACTGACAAACTAGAACATGTAGAACCCAATGACTAGGAAGGTAAGAGATCTGGAAACTTCGATATACAAGAAATAAGTGAAAAAAATGGAACATTTGGGCCTGGAAATAAGAAACAGGGAGTCACAAGAGTAGCTTTAAATTGGTCAAAGAGCCACATTGCAGAAGCGAGGTTAGTTCTAGCAGGCAACATCACAGAGAAAATTATAGAGAGGTAACATGTAGCTGAAGAACTCTCTCTCAATCCGAGCATCACAACCATGGAACAGGCTGCTATATGGGGCAGAGAACTCCCAGTCAGTTTAAGAATGTCAAAGAAAGTTCAAGAATGATCTACCAGGATTTGTGTGGGGCCCTGGCCCTAGAAGTCCCTTTCGATCTCAACATGCTATGATTCCATATTGGGTTAACTGGGGAAAGCTTATCTGAATTCAGGAAGCAGGTGAATTATAAAGTTTTAACATATACAGATATGAGCTATATCCGAAGCTAAGTAAATAGTGTAGCTTGATGAAAGGCCTTGGGGGCCAGACAGAATGGAGATGAGCCAGGACCAAAATTAGTTAGGTGCCACTAGGTTTGCAAGGCTGATTTAGAGCCTAACATTCAAAGGACACTCATAATCAGTTTCAATAAGAACAAACAACATTCATCAAGCACTAATAATAGGCAGATCCCAAAGGTTCCTGTCTCCTGGAATTAAAAGCCAAATAACTCAAGTTATCTTGGGTCAGATGTAGGTGAACTAAGAGCTAAGGAGAAGAGGCTGTGAAACTAAATCAGAAGCCACACGTCTTTACATGGCTTTGTTCTGCCAATTTTAAAATACCTATTTAGAGTCTTCGGTTTTAAACGTGAACTTACCTTAAGGGAGATCGGATCTACTTGTCCCCCCTGGGCACTTTGTTAGAAATGCAGAGTCGCAGTCCCCTCCTCAGACCTACTGAACAAGAACCTGCATTTTAAAAAGAGCCCCAGGTGGCTCACAGGTGCATTCAAATTTGAGAATCACTTTTCTACCTTAGAGTGGACCAAAACATTGCTTTGTTACTATCTTATGCTATTGATAGCCAGATACCACAATCCAAATATGGGACATGTATGACCACATTTATGGAGACAATCATTGCCATGAAGACTGTCCCCTCTGCAAAATAGGTTCCAGTGGTTACAGAAAGACCGACAATTGTTATCCAAGAGATCCTAGGCTGAATCAGGAAGCTGCATTTAGCCTGAAGTGGTGGCTCAGTCAGTAAAGAGTCTGCCTGCAATGCAGGAGACCTACGTTCAATCCTTGGGTCAGGAAGATCCCCTGGAGAAGGAAATGGCAACCCACTCCAATACTCTTACCTAGGAAATCCCATGGACAGAGGAGCCTGGTGGGCTACATCCACTGGGTTGCAGAGTCAGACATGACTTAGTGACTAAACTACTATAGGGAACTTGCACTTCAGGACCTGATGGTGTCTGCGAGGATAGGAGAGTATGTTTGATTCTTGGGATCAAACATCACAGAAGTAAACCAATGCTCTGGAACTTACCAATCTAATGTTAAGAGGAGGGAGGAATTAGGGTCGTTAAAATGAGAGCATTGCCATTCCTAACCTGTAGTGGTTCAGACGGTAAAGAATCTGCCTGCAATGCAGGAGACCCGGGTTCGATCTCTGAGTCGAGAAGCTCCCCTGGAGAAGGGCATGGCAACCCACTCCAATATTCTTGCTGGAGAATTCCCTGAACAGAGGTGCCTGGCAGGCTACAGTCCATGGGATCACAAAGAGTCAGACGTGACCTAGTGACTAACACTTTCACTTCCTCATTATTATTTTAAATATATGACCTTGTGCTTAAACTTGGTGTCAGGTAGTGCTATTTCAGAAGTGACAGAAAAATCCTGTTCTAGTGTGTTGTAAAGGGAACCTGGCATGTGGCCTGGACTGGAGTTAGAATGAACAAAGGAGATATGAAGTTTTTATAATGAAATACCTTGAAATATTTTTTTTTGCAGTACCCAAGTATTACATTGTCCTTTTTAGTGTGAAAACAACCCAAGAAACCAAGATAAATGCAAAAACCTCAAGGCTTGAAATGGCCTTGAATGAATCAGAAAATCCATGATTTTAATTCACATCTAACCACAAGGAGCAATGAAATGGGCTTTTGATTTGTTCCAGTTTTAAGACCAAATCCAAACATCTTCTCTAATAAGAATGCTCAAAACCATTATTCATCTAGTAACATTCCTCCTCTAAAAATTCCAAAAAGGGCTTTCTTTAGATCACCATTTATAAACAGAGTTCAGCCTCCCAGCTCTCCACGGTTTGGCCCTGTGTCCAAGTGCAACTGATTCAGCAGGTGAAGCCCAGGTTCAGGAAGAATGAATCTTGAAATCTCTCTGATGGAGCACCCAAGAAGGACAGTAGTTACTTCTGCAGTTCTTATTCACACAACCTTTTTTATCCCCCAGCCCCATAAATCAGATGGAAAAAAAAGAAATCTTGTTTCACCTTTGCAACAGGACAAATTACTTGCAAGCAGAAGGAATGTTGGGTGACCACTCCCTGTACTTTGTGGGGCCAACTTGTGTGACTGGAAGGCTTTGCCCACAGGAATGAATAAGTCTGGAAGCAAGCGCCTGAGTGGAGGAGGAGGCAGTGGCCAGGGGGTTGCAGGAGCCATGGGAGCCATGGAGGGTGCTAGTTTCCGTGCCACATCCTTCCGCTCTAGATGCCTTCCTGTAGCAGTATGTTCCAGACAATCAGGGCACACCAGGGGAGCTGTTAGTCACCATCCACACACTTTTCACTAAGAAAGTCATATTTATTGACAACTTTACCCCTGCCCTGGCTCCACCCAGAGAGGGAGTCTGTTCTCAATGCCTTGGTATTCTGTGGGTCAGAAAAGAACCAGCCTGCCCAAGGTTGAGCATACCCAGGCTTGCTTTACCCATCAGCTCAGCCAATAAATCAGCAGTATTTATTTAGCAGGCACTGTGGGGCTGGTGTTGGGAAATGCAGAAACGAATTGTGCAAGATTCCATACCTACTGTCAAGAAGGTCACTATTTTGTTGGGAGGGAAGGAATAAGATAGACCAACATCAAAAAAACTAGCAGAAATAAAGCAGTAACTAATAAAGGCCAGGGGAATGATAGAAACAAAGAAGGGTATTGTAACTGCATTGAAGCAAAGGAAAGTATATTATATATAACAGGAATGGGGTTGACCAGTGTGAGTTTGATACATGAAGCAGGGCACCCAAAGCCAGTGCTCCGGGATAACCTAGAGGGATAGGGTGGGGAGGGAGGGGGGAGGGATTTCAGGATGAGGGGCACACATGTATGTATGCCTATGGCCGATTCATGTTGATGTATGGCAAAGACCATCACAATATTATAATTACCCTCCATTTCAATTAATTAATTTTGAAAAACTTGAACCTGGAATAAAAGAGATCATAAGCCTGAGATCCTGGGGGAGGTGGGATGGGAACTATGCACCTCTGGGATGGGAACTCATGCATTCAGGTCTGGGCAGAGAAGATGGGGGCGATTCAAGTAGGCTATAAAACTGGGAGCAAGAGGGACCACGACTAAGCCATCATTGAGGTTGGTGGCTGCAGTAGAGGCCTCTACTCTGTGCAAAGCTCCTGCCTGGCTTGTGCCACAGTTCAGAATAAGCCCTTGTCGAGGAAGGGCAGAGGCCTCAGGGAGAATGGCAGGACAGATGTGGCGCCTGACTGTGACTGCAGGGAGTCAGGAGACTCCTACGATTCCACCTTCTGCCCTACTTGTTAGCCTCTGGTTATTTCCAGGTCTTCAGGGTGCTCTCATTCCACAGGCAGGACACACAGGACCAATGACTATAAAGTTAAAACTATCCCAAAAAATGCAGAGATATGTGTCACAGGGAGATGCTGACAGAGAGGGAGACATGTCAAACAGTGTGACCTCCACGCCAAGGTGATGAAGACCCCAGCCAACTAAGAAGACTAGCCACTGAGACTGCCTCCCACCACCTCTTCCCACCTATGACCTAACTCCATGGCACCTACTGCTCCTAAGTCACTCATCTCAGAGGATGGGGTCAGCCTTCCTGTTCAAGGCCAGCCTTCCCCTTCTGCCTCAGCAGCCATCTTCCTTCTTTCCTCTCTTTGTCACTGTGCCTTTTCTAGTCACTCTCTTCTCAGTGTGTAAGACAAGAGAATAAATATCCCTCCAATCCAGAAAACCCAAACTCAACACACACACACACACACACACACACACACACACACACACTTCCCTTTTACCTTCTGCAACCGCTGTCCATTGCTCTCCTTTCCTTTTCAGTCATGAGCCTTCTGAGGGTGGCCTACGCTGGCTGCATCCATTTCATCAGTTCCACTCAGCCCCCAGCCCTGGCTCTCCCCTCCCACTCCTGCTCCGTGAGACATGCTGTCTTTAAGATCACCAATGACCCCCTTGTTTTCAAGTCCAATGAAAACTTTTCCCTCATCATCTGCTGTATTTGACTTTGTTGCCTCTTCACCGCTTCATTCCCTGGTTTCTGTGTCAGCTGGTTCTCCACCTGTCTCACTGACTATCCCATGCCTGACCCCATTGGAAAATCAAGGGTCCTCTCCTTCCAGAAGCTTTACCTAACACCCTCTTCTGAGTTTTATGACTCTCCTTTATGCTCCTTTAACACTCTGGCCCTTACTAAATTATACCAGAATGATCTGTCTGTGTGTGTGTGTTTCCCTCATTAAGCAGAAAGGCCCGAGAGGGAAGTGGCTGTGTCCATTCATCTTCATGCCCCTAGCACCTATTACAGAGTATGGTGTCCACAGGTATGCAATAAATTTGTTCAACTGGCTTGGATCAAATACTGAAGGCAAATTAGGCCAATATTTAGCTTCATAATTTATTCAGGATTTTATTTCCAAGCACATGTGTTTTTTCCCTTTTACTCGAAGGCCCCTCTTCTAGAGCAACAGCCAAATTTCAAAATGGCCTGTAGTGAGGAGAGCTGGGTGACAGCTCCACTCTGAGTGGGGCACCCGGAAACTCATGTCTCAAGGTCTTTGATAGTCCACTATTTTACTTCTGGGTTTGACATGCTCCTGAGGTCTTCTACTAATCCAGCCTTATGCTTGTTTATGGGTGCTCAGTTCCTGCCAAACAGAATGTTACACTCAATTCTGCAACCATCTTGACCTTTGGCAAGTTCTATACGTACCCTGTCACTGGGACTCTGTGTTTTTAATTAGTTGTCCTTCTATTCATTTGAAGCAATAGTGGTCACCATGTAGACCAAACTTGCACATATTTCTTCTAGACTTTTACAGTCACCTACAAACCTACAAAAGACTCTGATGCTGGGAAAGGTTGGGGGCGGGAGGAGAAGGGGACGACGGAGAATGAGATGGCTGGATGGCATCACCGACTCTGTGGACATGAGTTTGAGTGTACTCCGGGAGTTGGTGGTGGACAGGGAGGCCTGGCGTGCTGTAATTTGTGGGGTTGCGGAGAGTCGGACACGACTGAGCGACTAAACTGAACTGAACTGAACAAACCTACAAAATAACATCACCGACTCAATGGATATGAGTTTGAGTGAACTCCGAGAGTTGGTGATGGACAGGGTGGCCTGGCGTGCTGGGGTCGCAAAGGGTCAGACATGACTGAGCAACTGAACTGAACTGAACTGAAATTAGTACCAAGGTCCCATACATTGGCTGATGTTTTATTTTGTGTCAACAGATGACTGCTACTCTAGGTCATCACGTACCAAAGGTATTTTCCCCAATGGCAAAATTTTAGGGGACTGGGGCATTAGAGGGTTTCCCTGGAAGCTCAACTGGTAAAGAATCCACCTATAACACAGGAGTCCCCTGTTCGATTCCTGAGTCGGGAAGATCCCCCAGAGAAAGGACAGGCTACCTGCTTCAGTATTCTTGCCTGGAGAATTCCATGAACAGAGGAGCCTGATGGGCTACAGTCCATGGGGTCACCAAGAGTTGGACACAACTGAGTGGCTAAGCACAGCACAGCTCAGCACAAGGCATTAAAGGGCTTCCCAGGAGGCTCAGTGGTAAAGAATCTGCCTGCAATGCAGGAGACACAGGAGATGTGGATTGGATCCCCAGGTTGAGAAGATTCCTTGGAGGAGGGCATGGCAACCCACTCCAGCATTCTTTCCTAGAGAATCCCCTGGACAGAGGAGTCTGGTGGGCTTTAGTCCATAGGGTTGCAAAGAGTCTCGGACACAGCTGAAGTGACTGAGCAGGCATGTAGGGCCTTATGGTGCTATCTAACCTGAGTGTCTTGTTCAGCTGAGTTTCAGAATGACCTAAGTGATTCCAGTTCCAGATGGTCACCATATGTCCTAGTTACTACATGTGTGCTAATAGCCTGTGTTAGAACTAGGAAAAGTTTCCACTGCCTCCCTCCCTATTCCCATCTCTGATCCCCAGAGCAGCCCAGGCCCCAGCTTTATGTGGTTTCTGTGACATGTTGCTGAGATCAATCAGTTCAGAGCAGAGAGGAGAGCGGGCAGCACAGTACTGCGGAAGGAGCGGAAAGTTTGGAGCTGGGTCCAAATTTCAACTTCACTCATAATTTCAGGTTGTACATCTGTAATGTGGGAATTCAGCTGTGTCTGACTCTGAGACCCCATGGACTATACAGTCCATGGAATTCTCCAGGCCAGAATACTGGAGTAGGTTGCCATTCCCTCCTCCAGGTGATCTTCCCAACCCAGGGATCAAACCCAGGTCTCCTGCATTGCAGGTGAAGTCTTTACCAGCTGAGTCACCAGGGAAACCCAAGAATACTGGAGTGGGTAGCTTATCCCTTCTCCAGCGATCTTCCTGACCCAGGAATTGAACCAGGGTCTCTTGCATTGCAGGCAGATTCTTTACCAACTGAGCTATCAGGGAAGCCCAGTGTGGAAATGATAATGTTAATACCGACTTCATGGGACTGTTAGAGGATGATGTGACGTAAAGAGTGTGAAAGTACTTTGGGAAGGACAAGTTAGTTATTACTGTTGTTACCGCATCAGGTGGTGACAAGCCTAGCCCCTCCCTGCTCCCAATTGTGTTCAGGGCTGGTTTCTAACTGTCACATGTCACATGTCTAAGACATGATGCTGCTGCTGCTGCTGCTAAGTCACTTCAGTTGTGTCCGACTCTGTGCGACCCCATAGATGGCAGCCCACCAGACTCCGCCATCCCTGGGCTTCTCCAGGCAAGAACACTGGAGTGTCTGTCAAATGGCCTCTCTGCACACGTTCTCACTGGCCTCTAAATGATGACAAAAATAGAACCTCCTCTCTATCTGTAGCACTTGATAGACATGTGTTTTAGTGCTTTCCCAAGCAGTTCACAGCAGTCCTTTAAGGAAAGCAGAATAAGTACTATTGCATCCATTTTTCAGATCAGAAAACTGAGGGAAAGAACCACTAAAAGAGAATGCAGAAAACATCCATTTGCTAAAGAGTCCAGACCTAGAATTCAGGTCTCTTGAACCTCAACTAGGCATTCCATAAGGTTATGAGCCTGTCTTCTCACAAAAGAAAAATCCCTTCTGGGATTTCTCTGTCTCTATCTTTCATTAGAAAGGTGAGTTTGGAACACAAGATGCTACACATCTGACCTTCCCTGTGGCATTTGTCACCCTACTTCTCATCAATGTCTTACCTAGAAATGGCAATTAACCAAAAAGAGGCTGATAAAGTTTGTGGAAGTGGGGAGGAAGGGAAAAGAAGCAATTGCTCTCATCACTGAAATAAATGCCAAAAAGAAAAACCTATCTAATTCGAAGCTTATCTAGTCTTTGGAAGAGAGAGAAAAAAATAAAATAAAAGCAAGTTCCTGGTTTAGTTGTGTGTTCTCCGAAGCATTGATTTTTGTCTGAGAGCTCTGAAAATGTCTATGAGGTCATCACAGAAGCCTTAACAGCATGCCTCCACCTCTCATAAAGCTTTATGATGAGCCAATGTCTTCCTGGTTCCCAAACTAAAGGTGCATTAGTCACATCTAGAAAAATAATAGTGTCCTGCCTACTGGCAAAATCTGGGGCAATGCTCAGGAGCCAACAGCTATTCAGGTGGACCCAGGTCAGCATAGCACACAGTGGTTGTCTTCTTAGCAATTAACATGTTCCAAGTGTGGGTTAGTTTGTATCCCATTTTAATATCTTAGAATTGAATTTCTTACTTAGAACATCCCTATAGAAGGACATAGACCCCAGGAACTAATCTATTGTTATATGTATGTATATGAGTGTGTGTGTATATATACACGAAAATTTTTATTAATATTATTTATTCAGCTTTTGAGTAGGCAATAGATTCATATGCTCAAACAAAAACCATTTAAAAACATGTAAATGAAAAGACTCCCCCTCATCCTTTTCCCCAGGTTCCCCTCCTCATAGGTACTCATTGTTATTACTGTATTCCATGTAATCTAAGACATGATCAATTTTAAGATGCATCATTATGTCATGTACCATTAAGAAAGAAAAATTCAGCTAATTATATTCTAAAATGTCATATAATGGAAGATATGTTTCTGTTTCATAGATGTCAAAAGGAGAAAAAATGTATATGTTAGAATCAGTGAAATATGGCTGACTCCTTGTGTGTGTGTTAGTTGCTTAGTCTTGTCCAGCTCTTTGCAACCCCATGAACTGTAGCCCACAAGGCTCCTCCATCCATGGAATTTTCCAGGCAAGAGTACTAGAGTGGGTTGCCATTTCCTTCTCCAGACTTCTTGTGTATGTTTCCTAATTTCTTTATGTAAATACAAATAAATAGGAGTACAGATGTCATTTCTACATCCTCAACATAGCAAAGGTCCCATCTAGTCAAAGCTATGGTTTTTCCAGTAGTCATGTATGGATGTGAGAGTTGGACTATAAAGAAGACTGAGTACTGAAGAATTGATGCTTTCAAATTGTGGTGCTAGGGAAGACTCTTGAGAGCTGACTCATTAAAAAAGACCCTGATGCTGGGAAAGATTGAAGGCAGGAGGAGAAGGGGATGACAGAGGATGAGATGGTTGGATGGCATCACTAACTCAATGGACATGTGTTTGAGCAAGCTCCGGGAGATGGTGAAGAACAGGGAAGCCTGGCGTGCTGCAGTCCATGGCATCGCAAAGAGTTGAACATGACTGAGCAACTGAATAACAACAAACATAGCAAAGAGTACATAATGGTCTCCTCATAGTTTCTTTTTACTTTGAAGTATATCTTGGTGATCTGATTCTATCAATATAGAGAAATGGTCCTCATTCATTTTGATGGCTACACAGTATTCTATTGGGAGCATGTGTGCTCAGTTGCTCAGTCGTGCCTGACTCTTTGCAACCCCATGAACTGTAGCCTACCAGGCTTCTTTATCCATAGGATTTTCCAGGCAAGAATCCTGGAGTGGGTTGCCATTTCCTTCTCCAGGGGATTTTCCTGACACAGGGATCAAACCCGTATCTCTTGCGTCTTGTGCATTGACAGGCAGATTCTTTACCACTGTGCCACCTGGGAAGCTCATTCTATTGGGTAGACATGATACAATCTATTTTACTAGTTTGCAGTTGTTGGACATTTGGGTTGTGCTTAATCTTGTGCTATTTCAAATAATGCTGCAATGAATAGCCTTGCATGCACATCATTTCATAAGAGGGCAAGTATTTCTACAGGATAAAGTACTAAAGTTGAACAGCCGGACAAAATAAAATGGGCATTTATAATTTTGATGGATATTGCCAAACTGTCCACCATAGGGGGTCATACCAAATTTACCTTCCCACGATTAAGTTCTAGGTGTGCCTGTTCCCTACAGCTTGGCCAAGAGACATTTAGTAGGCTGTGGTTGTTTTTCATAAATCTGACAAGTAAAAAGAAATCGTACCTTTATATAGTTTTATTTTATATTTCTCAAATCATGAGAGCAGTTGAGCATCTTTTCATAACTTTTAGAGACATTTATATTTCCTTTTCTGTGAACTGTTTGTGTCCTTTGTTCACTTACCTATTAGGTTGTTGTTCTTATTAATTTTTTTTCAGGGAGATTTGTATCTTCTGATTAGGGTGGCAAGTTTTCTTCTAGTTTGTCTATCTCTCCCTCCATATCTCCTTTCCCCCCTCCTTTCCTTCCTTCCCTCCTTTCTTTCACTTTGTTTATTGTACTTTTTGCCATACAGAGAGTTTTATTGGATTTTCATGTAACTAAATTATCACCCTTTTCTCTTATGGATTCCAGAGTCCTAGTCATACTTAGAAAGGCCTTGCTTACTCCAAGATTATACAAGAATTTCCCCATGTTTTCCTCTAGCAATATTAAAAAATTTCATCTTTTTGCATTGAATCTTAGATCAAATTTGGAATTTGTCCTGTTACGTGATATGAGGACTGGATTCCTTTCAATTTTATCCAGCTGGTTAACTATTTGTCCCAATACTATTTATTAACCATTTCCTCTTCTCCCACACTAGTTGGAGATGCCACCTTCATAACTAAATTCCTATATGTGCTTGTCTCCATCTCTAGGGTTTCTAATCTGCTGCATTGGTCTTGGGTATGCCTGTTTATAAACTACCTATAATTTAAATTAAATTTCATAATTATTTCAGATATGTAGTTGGAAGTCATTCTCAAGGACTGGTTATTCTTAAAGTCCCCACCTGAAAACCCATCTTTGATACCTCCTATCCTGTTTTATAAGCTATAAAATAAAAAACAACCAGAAGAACTGCTCTATTCAGTGAAGGCCTCCAGGGAGCACTTGGTGACATGACATGGCTGCTGTTTGATAAAATAGCAATATTGATCATTACAGATGTATTGCTTACAGCTCCACAGGTACTCACTCACCAGAACCCTTTATAGGAATGGCCAATGCCACTTCCAACAAAGTTCATTGCTCAAACACTCCAGGCACTACACAGCCTTTTTTCTGCAGACTAAGTCCTACCTTGCTCCACCCAACATGACTTTCACATACCACCTTCTTCCTCTTATTTCTTAGAGCCTCCATTCTGAATTCTCAACCTCTCTCATACGCTCACCTGGCCTTGGAGATTTGATGCCTGTTTTTGCCTGCCAGGCCACAATGACTTGTCAGTTCTACATCCTAAATACATTTCAGTTCTACCTTTTTCCCACTGTCTCCATTACCAACATCTCTCTTCTCAACATAGCCTCCCTCCTAACTGCTCTTCCTGCCTCCACTCTCATCCTCTCTAATCCAGGCTCCATATGGCAGGCAGTGATAGCTTCAAAGCCCAAATGCGATCATCTCACTGTATTGCTTTAAAACCTTTCAGTGGCTGCCCATGTTTTAGGATTACAACCAACATCCTTAACATGGCTATATAAGATCCCGCATGACCCGGTTCTTAATGACCTCTCCACCCTCATCTTACATCATACCCCCTTCACTCCCTCTGCTTCAGCCACATCGGGGTCTTTTCAGTTTCACAAACACATTTTGCATGTGCTATTTCCGCTACTTGGAATGGCCTTCCTCCCATTTTTTAAAACCCATTTATCTTTCGTCTCTCAGTTCAAGTACCACTTCCTTAGTGCTTCCAACTTTTAATCTCCTGATGTCATATCCTTTCCTTTATAGTGCTTGTCTCTTTACCCATATTGTTATTTGGTAAATACATGTCTTGCACAAGCACCACAAGGGCAGTACCACCTTCCCTCCTTTACCCAATATCTAGTAGGTTATCTAGCCCAGCACATAGTAGGATATCACAAAGTACTGAGTCTATTGAATCCATGCTTGTTTCCAATACAGTACTTTAACTCACCATTGAATAGCCACTTATTCATCAATGGCTTTGATACTTCCAGATACACATACCCCAGAGCAGAAAAAAGAAAATAGGGTCCAAGTTCTTCCACAGAAAACATTGCTTGTGACTTCCTTCTGCGTGTCACCAACAAGCAGACAACCAATCTGGAAGCAAAAGGATCTGGTTAAATAGATCCTGTCCCCATAGGATTCACAGACCAGAACAGGGGTCTGGCCAGTAGTCTTAATAACAGTAGATTTAAAGAAGGTTTGGCACTTTGGCTTAGTTACCAAAACACGTACAGGTATCTCCAGTTCCAGCCCCTCTTCCCAGTTTCCCTATCAGCCCTGTATTTGCTTCTTTCTTCCTCATCAAAGCCATCATTTTGTCCAGGACAATCGGGATTCTAAGACTGACTCCTCATAAAGACTCAGCCCCTCAATCCTAAGACTCTAGGTTGGAATAGCAAACCTAAGACAAGTAGGGGCTGGAAGGACTGTATTTTAATAGATTTTTGCAGTCAGTACACGAGAACTTTAAACTCTGGTTGGTGGACTACAATAGTTCCCAATCAGTTTGCCTCCTGATATTAGGGTCCTTCTATGGTCCCCTTCCATGTTGAATCAGAGCTGGTGTATACAGATGTGACACTGTGTGACTTACATATGAGTCATAAAGGCATTACAGCTTCTACCTTGGTCTATTGGATCCCATGCTCTGGGAAAGTCAGCCACCACATCGTGAGGATACTCAAGCAGCCCTGTGGAGTGACCCACAGTGAGAAGAATTTCAATACTCAAGCATTTCAACTGGATCAACTTCCCAGCCATGTGAATGAGCTGTATTGCAGTGGTCCCCAACATTTTTGACCCCAGGGACTGGCTTTGTGGAAGACAAATTTTCCATGGACCAGGGGATAGGGGAATGGTTTGGGGACGATCCAAATGCATTACATTTATCATGCAGTTTATTTCTATCATTATTACATCAGCTCCACTTCAGATCATTGGGCATTAGACCCCGGAGGTTGGGAACCCCTGCTGTATTGGATGGCCACATTCCCAGCTGACATATAAGTGCAACCTCATGAGAGATCTTGAGTCAAAAGCCATGCAAATGAGCCACTCTTGAATCTCTGACCAACAGAAACCAGGAGCAATAATAAACAATTTTTGTTATTGTAAGCCACTGAGCTTTGGCTTCCCTGGTGGCTCAGATGGTAAAGAATCTGCCTGCAATGGGGGAGACCCAGGTTCTATCCCTAGGTCAGGAAGATTCCCTGGAGAAGGGCATGGCAACCCACTCCAGTATTCTTGCCTGGAGAATCCCATGGACAGAGGAGCCTGGCAGGCTACAGTCCATGGGGTCACAGAGTCAGACATGACTGAGTGACTAACACTTCTACTTTCTAAGCTTTGGAGTGATTTGTTCTACAACCTTAGATATAGGCCATAAGGTCAAAAACAGAAGCCCAATGTCTGGTCTGTGTCTTTAATGTTCTGGACATGTGGACTTTCCCTCTCTTATTTATACCTTTTCTCTTTCTCTTTCAGGAAGCCACTCTATTTAAGAAGGAATTCATGTCCTTCATCTGGGTTTCCTTTATAATATATACATGCTTATGCCCTGGTCTATATATGTGCAATAGAGCATAGTGGCTAATAGAATCAGCTTTGGAGAGAGTGCCTTAGTTTAATTCCTGCTCTGCCATTTACTACAGGTATGACCTTGGACATATGATCTAACCTCCATATGCTTTCATTTTCTAACATTTGCAGTGGAAATAATAATAGTTCCTATGTCATAGCCTTGTTTCCAGTGTTTAGCTCAAGGCCTGCCACATAGGAAGAATGCCAAAAACAGTGGTTTTGTTGTTAATGTTATTCATGTCATTATTACTAGTAGTAGTAGTATTCTGATGGTGCTGTTTTGATTGTGTAGTTTCACATCCCATTCTCTCTCTAGACTGTGAGCTTCCTCAAGGGAATGTCCTGATGCCATTTTTCTTTGCCTCTTTGGCTTCTCTGCAGCACTCCTGGTAAAGACCAGACAACACATGTGGATCTGAGCAGGGCTGCCTATGACAAACTGTAGGCAAATTGAAGGCCAGACACTTGAGCCACGGGGGAGTAGAACAGAGATATTATGTGTAGTCTAAGAACAGGTCCAAAGAAAATGGGGTAGAGCCAGGAATTAGGGCAGTAGTTAAGGCAAGAGGTTGCCTGGATGTGTGGAGGGTGGGATAGTCCCAGTCAAGTCATCCAGGTTCCTGCACAGGAGCATCTACTTTCCTCTTATTGGAGAAATTCCAAATTCTCCTTCTCAGTAAAAGGTTCTCACATTTGCTGGCAGGGGTGGGGCCTTGGACAAGTCTCCTAAACTCACTAAGCCTTGGTCTCTCCATCTGTTGGCTGAGGATAATAATCACTCTTAAGGCTCAAGAATGCTGAGGGTTAAATGTGATCAAGCTGGTAAAGCACTTAGTGAGGAAAAGCCCAGTAAATGTTGACCACTCTTTGCTTGATGAAAGTCTTAGTGAATAAAGTGTTTAATTTGGTGTTTTGATGCCAAAGAATGTGGATGATTCTCAAGCTTTTCTGCCTCATTTGCAGAAAGAACCAAGACGCACATGCACATGCATGAGTGTGCATACACACACACAACCTTCCTTCTGGAAGAGGTTAACTATTGTGACCAGTACAATTAGCCCCTTTCCATCTGATAACAACGCCATCTAAGGAATTCACAACCGTTAATTAGAGGCACCCAGCAATCTTAGGCAAGAGGAAAATTAGCACTCAGATTCCACCCACATCTGCACCGAGTTGCTCCGGGTAACCTCAGAGCCTGGGACCGAGCAGAACCACAACAGGACAGAGCCTGCCAGCCACCAGTGCCTCCACAGCGCCTCTTCCCTCTTCTCATGCTCCAGGGGGCTGACTGGAGGCCCTGCAGTTGTAAGTTCATTATTAAATCATTTCTCACAGAAAGAAGAAAAGGACTCGAAGCTCCACACACCGTGGTTTTTAAAATGCTGGTCTCTCTTCAATAGAAATTGAATTCACTGATGTAGCCCTGGGAAAAGCCAGCTCCTTCCTCCCCTCCAAATGACTCTTTCAGGGTAATATAGCAGTTAAACCTTCAGGTACATAATAGCACGCTGGTCTATTAGCCGAGGCGATTTTATTCTCCGGCTTGCAGCTTCTTGCCTGACAGTTGTCACCTAGACAACCATGTCTCCATGAACTCCAGAGGAGACTGGGGGGTGTCCTCTGAGGAGACAGCCAGCCTGATACATCAAATCTTCTGGTGCGAAGGAACCATTCTTGGTTTTGCGATGTGGAACACACTAAATAATGCATTCAACTGTTGTCTATTCATCTTTTCCATCGCCACCACCGCAGGCCCCTCCTTGTCTGTGACCTTGAAATGCTCCCTCAGCTTCAGGCCTTCCCATTCTCCTGTTATCAGCAAATCTGGTTTGGTGTGAGTGTGTGTGTGTGTGTGTGTGTGGTTAACAACTTTCCAACCTTGCAGCATCCTAGCTATGCTTTTTATTTTCAAACAAAAGAACTGCAAAGGCAGAGAGTTATCTGTACCAACGGGTAAGGAGACTCTAATCAGACAAGCCCTGGCAGCTCCCCGTGACTTAATGAGGAGGAGCCACGGTGGTCATAGTCAGTCCCTGCCAGGGAAGGGCTGAGACCCAAGTCAGAGAAGAGAGAGCTTCCCCTCCTGGTGTCAAACAACAGGCACCACAAAGCTGATTAAATCCAGAAGCAAAGAGAACCAGGTGGCAAGTACAGGACAAGGGGCCCAAGTCACACTTTTGTCACACCAGGAATCAGTGTGGCATGGGGATTACAGGCATAAGTCACCAACTGTGGGCCCTTCTGGGGTTAGGAAGAGAAAGTCTGGCAGGCCTGTGGAGGCAGCCTTGAGGTATACAGTGAGCTCAGCACACCTTGAACATCACAAGCAAGAGCCTGGTGACACATGAGGTGTGTACATGTGTGCTCTTGGGGAATCCATCCTAACTGACAAATCCTGAATGCCTATGTGTTTCCTGAGCACTCTTCTGGACCCTGGGGATAAACTAACCAGCCAAAGATTCCTGCCTCCTGGAGCGTCCACAGGAGTAGAGTACATGCTGCTAAACATTATTTTTAGATCATCAAATTGTCAGTTAAGTGTTTCCTGGAAGTGCTTGCAAGACAAAGAGTGTGGGGGAAGAATGCTGATTTTAATATATTAGTCTATCTGGCAACCCACTCCAGTATTCTTGCCTGGAGAATCCCATGAACAGAGGAGCCTGGTGGGCTATAGTCCATGGGGTCGCAGAGTTGGACACAATTGAGTGACTAACACACATACACAAACATCACACATGCCAAACAAAGCAAGCTGTCTTGTGAGTTCTTAACCTAGGTCTTCATGGCTACCAAGGCTCTACAGGTTAGACCCAGGTCTTGTCTTTTCCAGTCACAGTGGGCACACTGCTGGCCCAGAGGCCCTGTGCGTGGGAATCACTCAGGGGTGCACTGGAGCCAGCACACACCGTCTCATGAGGACTGAGTGCATGGATCTCTTCCCAACCCTGTGTTTAGTGACATCACGTTGCTAGCTTGAAATCAGTCATGGTGGGAATATCTACACAATGGACATCCCCACTCCCGAGGTCAGGGACAGTGGCTGAGGTCAGGGGCAGCGGCTGAGAGGAGCTACCCCATGTCTGAGGTAAGGAGCAGTGGCTGAGCTTTGCTGGAGCAGCCATGAAGAGATACCCACATCCAAGGTAAGAGAAACCCAAGTAAGATGGTAGGCACTGAGAGAGGGCATCAGAGGGCAGACAGACTGAAACCACAATCACAGACAACTAGCCAATCTGATCACACGGATCACAGCCTTGTCTAACTCAATGAAACTAAGCCATGCCATGTGGGGCCACCCAAGATGGACGGCTCATGGTGGAGAGGTCTGACAGAATGTGGTCCACTGGAGAAGGGAATGGCAAACCACTTCAGTATTCTTGCCTTGAGAACCCCATGAACAGTATGAAAAGGCAAAAAGATAGGATACCGAAAGATGAACTCCCCAGGTCAGTAGGTGCCCAATATGCTACTGGAGATCAGTAGAGAAATAACTCCAGAAAGAATGAAGGGGTGGAACCAAAGCAAAAACAACACCTAGTTGTGGATGTGACCAGTGATGGAAGCAAGGTCCAATGCTGTAAAGAGCAGTGTTGCATAGGAACCTGGAATATTAAGTCCATGAATCAAGGCAAATTAGAAGTGATCAAACAGGAGATGACAAGAGTGAACATTGACATTCTAGGAATCAGCCAACTAAAATGGACTGGAATGGGAGAATTTAACTCAGATGACCATTATATCTACTACTGTGGGCAGGGATCCCCTAGAAGAAATGGAGTAGCCTTTATAGTCAACAAAAGAGTCCAAAATGCAGTACTCTGATGCAATCTCAAAAACGACAGAATGATCTCTGTTTGTTTCCAAGGCAAACCATTCAATAGCACGGTAATCCAAGTCTATGCCCCAACCAGTAATGCTGAAGAAGCTGAAGTTGAACAGTTCTATGAAGACCTACAAGACCTTCTAGAACTAACACCCAAAAACGATGTCCTTTTCATTATAGGGGACTGGAATGCAAAAGTAGGAAGTCAAGAAACACCTGGGGTAACAGGCAAATTTGGCCTTGGAGTACAGAATGAAGCAGGGCAAAGGCTAATAGAGTTCTGCCAAGAGAACACACTGGTCATAGCAAACACCCTCTTCCAACAACACAAGAGAGGACTCTACACATGGACATCACCAGATGGTCGACACCAAAATCAGGTTGATTATATTCTTTGCAGCCAAAGATGGAAAAGCTCTATACAGTCAGTAAGAACAAGACCAGGAGCTGACTGGCTCAGATCATGAACTCCTTATTGCCAGATTCAGACTGAAATTGTAGAAAGTGGAGAAAACCACTAGACCATTCAGATATGACCTAAATCAAATCCCTTATGACTATACAGTGGAAGTGAGAAATAGATTTAAGGGACTAGATCTGATAGAGAGTGCCTGATGAACTATGGACAGAGGTTCGTGACATTGTACAGGAGACAGGAATCAAGACCATCCCCAAGAAAAAGAAATGCAAAAAAGCAAAATGGCTGTCTGAGGAGGCCTTACAAATAGCTGGAAAAGAAGGGAAGCAAAAGCAAAGGAGAAAAGGAAAGATATACCCATTTGAATGCAGAGTTCCAAAGAATAGCAAGGAGAGATAAGAAAGCCTTCCCCAGCGATCAATGCAAAGAAATAGAGGAAAACAATAGAATGGGAAAGACTAGAGATCTCTTCAAGAAAATTAGAGATATCAAGGGAACATTTCATGCAAAGGTGGGCTCGATAAAGGACAGAAATGGTATGGACCTAACAGAAGCAGAAGATATTAAGAAGAGGTGGCAAGAGTACAAAAAAGATCTTCATGACCAAGATATTCAGGATGGTGTGATCACTCACCTAGAGCCAGACATCCTGGAATGTGAAGTCAAGTGGGCCTAATGAAGCATCACTACGAAAAAAGCTACTGGAGATGATGGAATTCCAGTTGATCTATTTCAAATCCTAAAAGATGATGCTGTGAAAGTGCTGCACTCAATATCCCAGCAAATTTGGAAAACGCAGCAGTGGCCACAGGACTGGAAGAGGTCAGTCTTCATTCCAATCCCAAAGAAAGGCAATGCCAAAGAATGCTCAAACTACCGCACAGTTCCACTCATCTCACAGGCTAGTAAAATCATGCTCAAAATTCTCCAAGCCAGGCTTCAGCAATATGTGAACCATGAACTCCCAGATGTTCAAGAAGGTTTTAGAAAAGGCAGAGGCACCAGAGATCAAATGGCCAACATCCGCTGGATCATGGAGAAAGCAAGAGAGTTCCAGAAAAACATCTATTTATGCTTCATTGACTATGCCAAGGCCTTTGACTGTGTGGATCACAATAAACTGTGGAAAATTCTGGAAGAGATGGGAATACCAGACCACCTGACCTACCTCTTGAGAAACCTGTATGCAGGTCAGAAAGCATCAGTCAGAACTGTACATGGAACAACAGACTGGTTCCAAATAGGAAAAGGAGTACGTCAAGGCTGTATATTGTCACCCTGCTTCCTTAACTTATATGCAGAGTACATCATGAGGAACGCTGGGCTGGAAGAAGCACAAGCTGGAATCAAGATTGCTGGGAGAAATATCAATAACCTCAGATATGCAGATGACACCACCCTAATGGCAGAAAGTGAAGAAGAACTAAAGAGCCTCTTGATGAAAGTGAAAGAGGAGAATGAAAAAGTTGGCTTAAAAGTCAACATTCAGAAAACTAAGATCATGGCATCCAGTCCTATCACTTCATGGCAAATAGGTGGGGAAACAGTGGCAGATTTTACTTTTTTTTCCAGTCAGACTGCTCCATCCTCTTGGTCACATCGGATATGCATGTGACCAAGAACAGTCCAATCAAAACTTTCCTCAGGATTTTAATCAGAGCTGTCAGGAAAAATGCTCTTCTCCTCTGAGATCACGAGGAATAAGGATCATGTAAGCCTAGAGCTGCCACCTTTTCCAATCTCTTCTCAGCCAGACAATAGGGCCAACACTGAAGAGAGCAGAAGCAAGAGACAGACAGAAGGCAGAGCCTAGACAGCATTACTTGCGTACCTGGAGCTAATACTACTTTCTGCTGTTGTTGTTCTTAAGCTAAGTTGAGCAGGGATTTTGCCACTTGGAACCAAAAGAATCCCAATTCCAATATATTGTCTTCCCTCAGACCCTCCTCCTGCATAAACTGACTCAGCAATTAAGCCAAGAGTAGCAGATGATGTCAGTTTCCTGCTCCTGTCCCCTTGGCACTCACTGACCCGATGTAGCTTAACGCCTTCTTACTGTAAGTAAATGAGATCCTCCCAGCCCAAAGGTGGAAGAGACTAGAGTGGTGGGGAGGTAACTCACAGAGCTCTAAGCCAGTAACCAACAGGAGGTGGTGGAGAGATATCCCAGCTTCTCTGGCCCCCAGGGGGGACCTGGAGGTTTATTCCACACCATTTCCTTGTGATCCTCAGTGGGACTGTCACCTACAGTGGTAACCTGTTTTGACACTGTGAGTTGGTTTCCTCCTCTTCCCTGTCTCACTTTTCCATCCCCTAGTGATACGTCCTAGAACCACTTCCCAAAGAAACTATAGGCACCCAAACCTTTGTCACAGAGTCAGCTTCTGGGGGAATCCAATCTAGAGGAATAGACCATTGCCACCAAATTAAATAAATATAACCAACGATGACTACAACCCAAACCATTTTGTCCTTCTCTTTCTAATAGTCAATGTTTGTGGTTTCTCAGCCGAGGTTGTGCTGTGTTTCATGCTTACCCCATGCCAAGCTACAGAGTGAGTTTGCAAATGAGGAAAGAAAATCGCTGTTCACAACTGAAAGTGGGAGTCATATTCCTGCTTGTTGGCCCTTAGCCCAAACTCTAATTTGGGTTTGGTCTACATTTGCTTTTGGCTATGAAATAATAAAGTCTGGACATGCCCCGAGGTTCTCTCTGGGGCACCAGTGAATGCAGAGCAAAGCTTTTACTGGTTTTTCTCTTGTGAGAAAGTTGGCCTGGGAAGCTGAAGATTACTCTCACTTGAAAACAGCTCCTTCTCTTCCGCCTGGTTGGTTTGCTCTTACCACAGGCTGGGAGACACCTTAACTAAGAAACCCATACTTGTCAGGGCAGTGGGGCCTGGAGTAACCTTTTTTCAAAGGGAGAGACTGACTCTCTGGGTGTGTGAAAGTTCAGAGTGCACTTGCCCACAAAGTCAGCCAGTCCTGCGAGAACCACACCCAACCTTCCTTGGAAGAAGGCGAGAAAATACCTGTTCCCAGCACTAGGCTGTCAAGCTTTACAACTCTTGACGCCTAGATACCAGTGTTTTCCCAAAGTCTTGGTTTGGGAGTAATTTCCTAACACATTACAGATCCTTTGAACTGGGCATGCCTCCGACGATGGTAAATAGGTAGGGTGGGACTAATCGAAAAAATTTAAGTGAAAGACTTCACGATACCAGATGAAAAGAGTCCAAATGTAAATGGCTGAGCCTAATACTTTCAGGAATTAAGGATCTTTTTTTTTAAGATTTTTTCTGACTTAAAGTCTTTATTGAATTTGTTACAATATTGCTTCTGTTTTATGTTTTTCTTCTTTGGCCCAAAGGCATGTGGGATCTTAGTTCCCAGACCAGGGATCAAACCTACACCCCCTGCACTGGAAGGTGAAGTCCTAGCCACTGGACCACCCAGGAAGTCCCGGAATTAAGGATCTTTAAGGAGCAAATTTCAGAGGAGTGTGGCATAGGGGAAAACCTGAACTTGGAGTGTGAGTACCTGCATGTGAATTCTAGCTGCCCTTACCAAGCCGGCTGGAGGCACATATAATGGTTATAAATACAGACTCTGGAGTCACACTACCTCAGTTGAAATTCCAGCTCCACTGCTTACTAGCTGTGTGACTATGGGAAAGTTAAGTAACCTCTCTGGGCTCAATTTCTTCCTCAATGAAGCAGGGATCATAATAGTATCTGGCTTGCAGGACTTATCCAAGCATGAAGTGAATTAATATCTCTTAAGGGTCTAGAAGGCTGCCTGACACCACCTAGTAAGCACCAACCTTTGGTCACAGCCTCTCTGGACCTCAGTGTTCTCATCTGTAAATGAAGGATTCCTACCTGGCTTATATTGTGGGGTTTTATTAGGACAAAATGACACAATGTTATTGGAAGGGAAAACATGGAAAAACATCATATACATTTAGGTTGTGATTAAATCAGTTCAAGCTTTTGTGGCCAACCATCCTCCCCTAAAGATGGGGGCTGGGCATTGAGAAGCTGGGTTAGTCTTGACTTCCAGGGAAGGAAACAAGAGCTCAGGGAAATATACCCTCCCCTCTACAAGGGTTGGACATATGGCTAGCAGCTGGGATTTATGCAAAGCATTCTTCAAATTAGTCCAAAAGCCCCACTGTTTGGTTATTGCCCCCAGTGCAACTGTAAAACCACAGCTCACAACTGCCAGCAGGTTGTTACATCCCCAGCCTGTGCTCACCCCAGCCCCCTCTCCGCTGCCTTGCCATGGCCACTCCAAGTTCCCTCGCCCCAGAGCCACCTGCGTGTCCTCTGGTTAACTCAATCTGCTGTCAGAAAGGAGGAAGTAATTAAATGGGGGACATGTCAGTCCCACCACAGGCCCTGGAAAAGTCAATAAAATTTAGTCACCCGAATGGGAGCTGATTTTTAACCACTCTACTATAAACCATGACACGCACAAAAGATGTCAGCTTCAGGCCACATAGTAACCAAGCCCAGAAACTCGGGTGCTCAGCACGGCTTTCCTTCTGTGGGGCAGAAGGAAAGAAAATGAAGTACTATTTACTCCAGTGAAATGTGATGTGAAAAAATGAAGGGAAAACATCTTGTTTCCCCCATAATTCTACACCCTGGAGCGATGAAGGGGAGGGACGCTGCAGTGGTGGAGGGCAGACAAATGGAAAACAAGACAGGATAAAATATTATTACCAGACAGGTAACTGCGTCGGGCTCTGGGAGACTGTGCATGAGAAAGCCGGCTAGCAGACAGCAGATGAATTCACAAGTTTGTTGCTTGCTTCCTATTTCAAAACCCTCTGCCCTCTGTTTCTCTGCTCCAGTATCTGATGAATTTTCTCTGTAGTCACAGGGTTCCATCCGAGAGGGGCTATGGAGGACAGGTGTGGAGGGGAGAACCAGAACACATGAGAACCAAGATGCTGCTTGACCCACCCCATCTGCCTGCCTGGCCTTCTTCCCATTAGTTCTTTTTTGCTTTGTAAATAATGAAAATTTCCACAAAATCAACTTCACTGGCCACTTAGTAAAGAAATCTGACCTACAACCTAGTAGGACCAGCATCCAGATCTGGCCAAGAGCGTTCGGAGGTGAGGTGGTATGGGGACAGGGAGGAAATGTTCTATATCAAGGTTTTCTTTTCACAGAGCAGAGACATCACAACAGACCCAGAGTCACAGAGATATGCTGAATCACTTTTCCCGCAGTCTTGGCTCTCCCTGCAAATAGGCCTAGGAACCCTTTTGTTTCTTTTTTTCCCCCCAAAAGTCAAAGGTGACTATTTTTTTTAAACAATTTCAATGAAATACTAAATGCAAAATGCAGAGTATCATACAAGGCACAATTGCCTCACAGTTAGTATTTAAACATTTATTAAACACTTACTACTATTTTTAATCTTCACAACTTTCCTGGGCAGTAGGTTCTAATATCATCAGATTTATTTTGTAGAAGAGAAGACTGAGCCCCAGAACAATTAAGAAGCATGCCCAAGGCCATGTAGCTGGACAGTGGTAGAGATAAGATTGGAACAATCATTAAATATTTCCTGTCAGCTCTCTATGCTAACAATTGCTGACATTCTTCTAGTTCTGAGCAGATCCCCAAACCCTTTCATTTACATAGTCTCACTGGATACTCACACATATATCTTGAGGCAGGAATTCTTGCCTCTAAGTTAGAGATGAGGAAATGGAAATTTAGAAGGATTAAGTGATTCTCACAGTATTGAAGAGGTAGAATGTGAACCGCAGAACTCAAATACACTTTCTGGTCTTCTTCTCACCATACCCCTGCTACCTCAAAATAATAAGTCTTCACATACGGCTAGCTCTCATCAGCCCTGGGAAAATCTTCAGGCTTGCTCCACAGGAAGTACCCCGCTCCCCTGCTCTAGGAAGCAGGTGTGATACCTTCTTCACTGACTACCTCCCTCCTACTGGTAATACATGGTATTTGGTGAATGACCTCACTGTATCTATGGGGGCACCATTCACACGGTAGGTGTGGTAGATTTATCATTTTATTAAGATAATTTTCCAGTAGATGGCAGTAATGTGTCTTGAGGAAGGGGTGGGCGCCTTTGCCCAATTCATGCAGAAGCAAAGTAAAGGCTAGTGGGACCCCTGATGGTGTCCATTTAAAATTCTTCTTACCCATAATGTTAAGGTGGTATTGATCCATCCATCCTCTTCTAGTGCTTCTGAAGACCTAAAGTAGAAGATGTTCTCTACAAGAATTCATTTATTAATATTTAACAGAATGTTTATCAGGTACATACAATGGGACAGACCTACAACAATGGCTAACTAAGGAAACATGGTCCCACCTCTCTTATTGAACTTCAATAAGGGAGTATGAAAGGCACAAGAGGTTGGTCCACTATAATAGGCCTATCCTTCCTCTCTAAGTGAAAGTGAAAGTGAAGTCACTCAGTCGTGTCTGACTCTTTGTGACCCCATGGACTGCAGCCTACCAGGCTCCTCCATCCATGGGATTTTCCAGGCAAGAGTACTGGAGTGGAGTGCCATTGCCTTCTCCATCCTTCCTCTCTGCCTTGCCTCTATTCTATGAATTGTAAAAGCTAACCAGAAACAACAACAACTTAACATTTTAGCACTCCTTTACAGCTAGAAGTTGCCATGCGACCCAGTCCTGGCCATGAGATATAAATGGTAGTCAGCTCATGCTCATTTTTCCTCTTTTCCTTTCTCTCTGGTTGGAATACAGACACTTATGCCTGAGAAGCTGCAGTCACCTTATAAACATGAGAACTGAGCATACTTGCTTTAGATAGCAGAGGAAGAAGAGAAAAGGAGTCTGAGTCCTGTGTGGCATGACTGAGCCGCTTGACCTTTGCTGGATGTCTTGTCTTATTTATGGGAGATACATAAACCCACATGTATTTAAACTACAATCAGACAAGTTTTGTATTATTTGCAGCTGAATACTACCTTAACTAATACAGGGAGATAGACATTAAGCAATATAAAATATAAACATATAATTATAAATACCAATAAATGCCACACTAGAGAAGTACAGGGCACCATGAAATGTAAACTCAAGCACCTGACCAGGTTTGGGGGGCAAGTAAGGCTTTGCTGAGGAAATGACATTGGATTTTAGGAACTAGGGGCTAGAGCCAGGTGGTCCTTGGTAGAGTGAAAAAACTGTACAAAGGCCTGGAGGTGGGAGGAAGCATAAACATTGAAGGTAGTGGAGGAAGGATGGAGTACACAAGTAGAGAGGTAAATCAGTCCATGAGGATGGCGACTATGACCTTAACCTCTTTGCTCAGTTCATTAACCAACCGAATTGACTAACCACAACGAGCTAACTACTCGGGCATCACCAAAGGGGAAGGAATGCAAATGGAAGCTTCCCCAGGCCTGGCTGAAGAGGAAAGGAAAACATGGCTACTCCTGATTATTCACATCAATAGAAGGCAAGAAGAATCCCCAAAGGGAGTCAATTTAATAGGACTATTGGTGGGACTTCCCTGGTGATCCAATGGCTAGGACTCCACACTCCCAATGCAGGGGGCTCGGGTTCGATCAGGGAACTAGATCCCACATGCTGCAACCAAAAAAAGAAAAATATCCCACATGCTGCAACTAAGACCTGGAGCAGCCAAATAAATAACTTTTTTTTTTAAAAAAAAAATAAGGACTAACTATTGGCGAAAGATTGAGGACAGAAGGAGAAGAGAGTGTTGGAGGATGAGATGGCTGGATGGCATCACTGATGCAATGGACATGAACTTGGGCAAGCTTTAGGAGATGGTGAAGGACAGGGAAGGCTGGCATGCTGCAGCCCACGAGGTCATAAAGTGTCAGACACAACTGGGCGACTGGACAACAACAACTATTGGTGAACACCCAGGATGATGAGGGTCTGACACCAACCTAGACACTCAATAAGTGTTGGTTGAATGACTGAGTAAATGATGTTTATGAAAGTAATTTCAAAATATAAGATGAGGCACAAATCATTCTCCTCAGCTTACAATGCACTGTAGTACACTGCCCTTCAAGGTATAGTCTACTACAGATGAGAAGACAGAGCCTTCCATATTCTTGCTGAGTACAAGGCTCAGGGCTCCGTCTTCCTAATAGTGACTCTTAGCTTTGTTCTCTCTCCATCAAAGATCATGGCTTTCAGCACCAGCCTTCTTCTTCCCCAGCACTTCTGGTGCCCCCATGCCACTTTGAGCCCAACTCATAGGACAACTGAACAGGGCCACACTCAGCTTGGCAGAATTTTAAAGCAGGAAACCGTTCCTGCCATCAATGTTCCCTCAGCCATAGAATCTCAATTCTTTCAGCTGGCCCTCCCAGCCTGGCAGGGACCACCTTCTCTTTGGATTCTGGGGAAGGACACACTCAGAAACACAAGTTTCCTGAGTGCTGACTCTGCACCAGGAACTTCTCATTTAAGTCTCCTAATGACCCTGTGAATTGTGGTTTATTGTTTCTTCTCATAGCGGAGGATTCTGAGATACAGAAAATGTAAGCAACTTGTCCAAAGTCACACAGTAAGTCAGTGTCCAAGATGGAATTCAGGCTCTCCAACTTTTCATTTAGACTGCAGCATCATGGGATGCCTTGAAGTCTGCATTTACTTCATCTTTTCTACTCCCCTCTAGATTCTGCTCATAGAACTCCCCTTAAGCTCACCCTCACTGCCTTACCACCCTACCCACCTTACACACTGCAGTGCATACACACCCCACGATAATGCACTTGGCCCTGATGCAGGAATGAGGTCCCCAGGCCAGACATGTCCTGCCAGGGTGCTAGACAATGTTCAATCCTGGGCCAATGCTCCCCCACCATGTGTCATGCTTCTAGGTGTCCAGATAACATGTGGAACAAAACTGTCTTCCACCTTCCAAATGGAGAATGAAATGGATGTGGAGTCTGGCTCTGTAATATCAAAGGCCACCCTCAGGGAGGAAACCAGGTGCTCCCAGTGAAGGCAGGGATTATCAGTGTCCACCTGGAAGTGGCAGTCTCTCCCTGCTCTACCTTCACTTCTCATCATCCCTCCTCCAGCCTATCCTACCTCTCAGGATCCCAGGCACAGCCTCTTTGGGGCCGCCCAGCACATCTCACCAGTCATGAATTATACCAGGTTCCTCTACATCTCTCTGCCTGAATCATCCACCCCATCCCATACCTGTTTAATTCCTATTTATCACCCATGGGTCATCTTAGCATCACCTCCCCCTGGAAGACTCCCCCTACACTCTGGCCACATGTTGGACTTTGAGGTCCTTGCTCTTTTCTTCCAGAGCTTTCTGACCATTTCTCTCCACACTCTTACCACACTGGACTATAACTTCCTGTTCACTGGCCAGTCTCCAACCCCTGGCCTGAGGATTCTGCCATCTTGCTCACTGTTGAATTATAAGCCTTTGGGGACAACCACAGCACAAAGTAAGCACAAAGGAAATACTTATTGTGGTTACCTTATTGTGAATTCTTTTTCTCTCTCTTTTCCACTTAACTGTAAGCTCCCTGAGGACGGGGTCTAAATATTTTCCATCTTTGGATATTCAGAGGCAGAGTCTGACCTAGAATAAGGAAAAGTGAGGAGCCTAACATGTTTAACCTGGAGAAGAGGTGACTGAGGAAAGAAGTGCAGGACCCACTCACTGTCCTGAAATATCTGGAAAGCTCTCAAACAAACTAATATAAAGCTACTTGTAGTACGATCCATAGAGTGGCAGCATCCACAAAACCTGTGACCTTGTTGGACATGCAAATTCTCGGGCCCTAGCCCCGACCCACTGGATCAGACACTCTGGGGTGGGACCCAGCACTCTGTGCTTTAAGAAGCTCTCCAGGAGATTCCGATGGGCCCTACAGGTTGCAATGCCTTGGACTGATGGTAGGCTTATTCTGAGTCAAGAGGAAGACAGTTTTCCATTCAATACACAGAAAACTCCCCCCATGAGTCTGCCATAACGCCAGAAGCTGTCTCATGTGTTCTTTGCAGCTCTAGATGTTCTGGATGAAGCAGGGCACCCTTCCACCAGTCCTCTGTTGGGATTTCATGCCTCGATTATTTTATTGGTGATCCAGACAGGAGAGAGAATGACTGGAGGAGAGAGAACCCTTCAGGACTGCCCCCCTCCCACTGATCTCTGTTTTGCTGGGTTGGGGATTGGGGACAGTTGAGGGGGGGCATTCCTCACAGCCCAGTGGCACCCACATATCTGGAGGTTGGCGTTGAGGGACGGCAATGGGGAGAGCGTGACACTGGAAGGAGGAGGGCACCCACCTTTGTCATTTTAATTTGAGGAAGTCTTTATGGTGGTAGAAGGAAGGTAACCTTGCTGTTGTAATAGTAGCAATACCAAAAGTTAACATTTATTAAACACTCACTATGGGTCAGGTACAGTGCTAATTTGCTTTGCAAGGGTTTTTTCATTTGATTCTTCCAAGATCCCTATAAAAATTGCTAATATTATCTCTTACTGGAGATGAGGAAAAAGTGAGAGAGAAGCTAAATGACCTCCCAAAGATCTCACCTTCATGGAGATGACATTATAATGAATATATTCGGTAAAGGTATTTTGAGGATGAGCCTGACATAGTATGGGCCTGGCACCATGGGTTTAGGACATGTTTACTGTAAAAATGGCTAAATGAAAGATCTCATTTCATCCATTGAGGTAGATGTGGTGATTTGCCCCACATTCAGATAAGAAAGTATATTCAGCGGAGGTAACAGATTGTTGAAGGTCATTTAGCTATTAAGCAGATGAACTGTGATTTGATTGTCTTCCATCTCTAAAATCTGTGCTTATCCACATCTCATCATCCACAGTGTGGTAGAGATTATAAACAAATGGCCACAAATTCTTTGCTGCTTCTCCCATGAAGAACCTGAATCTTAATCCATCCATTAGAGCTCAAACTTGGTCATTTGACTTGCCTTGGCTAATGGGATATTGGCAAATATGATGTAAACAGAAGTCTGAGGTTTCTTTTGCTCATTTCTGGGAATATTTTCATTGCCATGTGAAGAAGTTCAGGATGGCCTACTGGAGAATGAGATACTCTGTGGACAGAAAGGCCCCAGCAATCCCAACTGTCCCAGCCGACACCACTGAGGCTCCAGACATTTGAGTGTGGTCATCCTGCACCATCCAGTCTCAGTGGAGACAGCTCAAAGCAGAAGTCACAAAATCTTAAGCAAATCAATATTTGCTGCTTTAAGCCACTAAATTTGGGGTTGATTTGTTACACACCAAATCTAACTGATACAAATGGTTGCTATTATTTTATGCTGAACAATCTCTTTTTCACACATACAACCTTGACAAGTCATTCCTCATGCAAACATATGCTTACCCTAGAACACACACAAATGTATACAAATGTGGATATATTCTTAGACTCAACAAACTCAGGGAAGAGAAACAGCACCAGCTTTTATAAAACTTGTTTTAAAGCAAATGAAGTTGACTTCAAGAGGAGCTAGTTCCTCAGGGAAGAATTTCAAGAATTATTCTGGTTGTAATTTACAGTCAACTCATGGTTGCCCTTTGTATTATTGTTGACTGGCTTTTGAAGGGCAATCTGAAGTAGATAAGCAAGGAGGTGGCAACGTAATAAGGGTGAGTAAAGGGTACTCATCTGGGGACTCTGGCCATTAGCAGACCCCAGACTTGAACACAAGGCCACAGTCTCACAGCCTCTTCCCACAAACTCCTATCAACAAGTCAACATGAGACATTTCACCCAGGCCAGCAGGCATAAAGGACATAGCCCACCACCTGAGTTAGCCAGCAATATATGTACACGGGGATGCCAACTGACTAGCCAACTGTAGGTAGTGATTCAAAATCCAAGGCTACAGCAAAGAAAGTTCATCTCTTTCCAGAACCTGGCATCTCTTGGATTGGCACCATCAGGGCCTGCCTGACTTTTCAAGGGGGAATTAACAGTTGCCAACTGGCAGGAGCCTGAGCCCCCAGCTGCTGTTCCTGCCACCTTCCCATGGTTTGTCATTTGGGCCATTTTTAAGCTTTTGTTGTAGTCACAGAAATCAGCATTTAACCAATGATGAGGGTGAAATTCACCCAGTGAAATAACAGAGGTGAAAAACTGCTAGAATGAATAGAACAAAACACAACCGGAAGTGCCAAAGTCTGGCAGAAGAGCTAAACTATACGGAATTAAAAGCATCATATAACAGACCACACACAAGGACCCGAGAGCCCAAGAACAATGTCTGGCACAAATCCGGTGCTCAAGAAATAATTGTCAAATGAATGATACAAATCAGCCCAGCCACAGAAGCAGGTCTATTCTCTGGTCTTACTGCAAACGCAATTGGCCCTCTGCTAAAACCTGGCTTTCCTTCCAAGGCCAACTCTGACTCCCAGAGCGGCACTCCAGGGCACATCTTAAGTGTCAGCATCAATGTTTTCTGATTACCTTAGAAACTGAGACGTGGGCCAATGGCTTTCTCTTCTAGTGATTTTAGATCAAATAAATGAGTATCCACCATCTTAACTGTATCATTTGATAGAAACAACTTCACATGCTAAGACAGAGGTTAACTTATAATTCCCTGCCTTGAAATAAACACTTACTTATGTGTTCATTTATTTCTGCCTCATTTTCCTGCACAAAAGGTTTGAGACAACATTGGAAAAAATATAAAATGCAGCATTCCGTTTGCAAGCTGACAAGAACGGAAAAGAAGGAAGCTTTTTAAAAAATGTTTTCCCGGCAGCCTCTTTTGACCTACACTTGGCATTCTGTGTAATATCCATGTGCAGGAGATTGCAGTGGTGGGAAGGTCATGGGTTACACGATGTCAGCTCAGCCCCATGCAGGGGGATGTGAACCTTGAGGCAAATCGTAGCTGAACCTCTGGCCAAATGAGGTCATGAGATGGGAATGTCAATTCCAGAGAATGTATGCTTTCTGGTTTTACAATACAATTTGGGGAGGTGAAAGATCACGTCATTACAAATTCAATAGAGTTCAGAGGAGGGGGCAAGGAAGGAGGGAAGTGGGAGTAATGTTTGCCAATTTATCAAGCTCTAAGTCCCGGCAGCTCTCTCCCCATGTAATCAAGAGTAATCATGGGCAGCTTCTAAGGAAACACTGTGCTTCCCAATACTTTCCACCCAACAATTGTGTATTTGTAAGTTACCCACCAGTCCAATGGAAGAAGAGTAGGCAGGACAGATGACCTCCAGGCAAGTCCAAGAATAAAAGCTGGCTTAAAGAGGCTGCCTAGGTGGTTGGAAAGAATATATGCTCAGTCATTCAGTCGTATCCAACTCTTTGCAACCCCATGGACTGCAGCTCACCAGGCTTCTCTGTCCATGGGATTTTCCAAGCAAGAATACTGGAGTGGGCTGCCATGCCTTCCTCCAGGGGATCTTCCCAACCCAGGAATTGAACCCATGTCTCTTGCATTGGCAGGTGGATTCTTTACCAACTTATTTCTCAGGGCCGCTTTCTCTTCACTTCTCTGGGTAAGGAGCTCAGCACTCTCCCCAGACACCACTTAGTCTCAGGATAGCATCATCCATATCTTTCATAGCAGTCTGGACCTGGAGTGTCCTCCTCTGGTCCTTGCTCAGCCAAGGAGGCACTGTCCTAGCTGGCTGCCAATGCCTTAGCAGGTATCATCTTTGCTCCCTTGAGGTCAATCATCGCCTGGTCTCTAAAATTCCTCCCTTTCCTCCTGACCCCTTTTGTCTCATTTCTGAAGAGTTCACTTACAAATTGCCAAGGCTGCTCTGGCCCCGGGCGAGGCTGGGCTTCTTGACGATTATTTTAAGCTACCAGCCCAGGCTTCCTAGCAGCCTGAGACTTTAAGGCAGCTTTGCCACGTTCCCTGAAATCCATGAGGCTGCCTTTGATGTTTCCTTGTAGGACAGATGTGATTAACACAACCTAAGTCCATTGAATGATCATCAGTGGATAAACTCCTATCCACTTTCTCCATGGTAGCTAATTCAAGTTTCTCCACCACTGCAACACATGGTCCCCATCCTCACACCCTTAATTGTGTGTACAAGCCTTCACAGTCCTTAGGTGGCTGATACACAAAATCAATATGCTTTAAACATATGATGGCAACAGCAGGTAGAGTTTCCATTAGGGGAATATTCCCCCTCAGGGACATCATTGTGAACATCAGCTATTGTACTACTAATATGATGTAATGAGATGATGATATCATGAATATAGACATTCAGCTTGGTTTGTTCACACTATCTGGTTCCAGAACGTCATGGCTTTTGTTTGTGTGTTTGGTTATAATAGCTTTTCCTCTCATCTCTTTGCTATTATCAGCTTTCAGCTCTATTTGCTAGTGTCACTGTACCTATCCCCAGCAGCACTGGCCACTCCATCTTCTAATTTATTGTTTCTAATGAAACATGTTGAAGAAAGTATATTGGCTCCAAGTGATGACAATATATAAATGAGCATAGTGCCTAGAACGTCATCGGTACCCAAAATACATTTTTAAATATTATGAACTAAAGAAAACATTCCCACTACAACACATAGAAAATCTAGATAAAATACAGTACTGCTGTTGTTATTCAGTCACTAAGTCATGTCCGACTCTTTGCGACCCCATGGACTGCAGCACACCAGGCTTCCCTGTCCTTCACCATCTCCCGGAGCTTACTCAACCTCATGCCCATTGAGTTGGTGATCCTATCTAACCATCTGATCCTCTGTCATCCTCTTCTCCTTTTGTCTTCAATCTTTCCCAGCATCAGGTTATTTTCCAACGAGTCAGCCCTTCACATCAGGTTGCCAAAATATAGTACTATGCCTCTCCAAATTTTATAAAAGCACAAAGCTTGGCTTGAAGGAAAGAGAAACCCCCAAACCTCAGATGAGAAGAGGGAAATGAAAGCCAGAGCAGCCGATGCATGCTGGTGCCATGGAGTCCCATGCGAGCTTTAGCACAGTGTCTGCAATAGAGGCTTCAATACCCTCCTCATACACAGAAACTGGGGCCTCAGGCCCATGCAAAGTGAGAGCTCAAACTGAGGCACATGCATGGAGCTTGGAGTCTCAGAAATATTTCTTATTCATAAAAAGTGCACACAATGATAATGTTCATTGACTCATTAGAGCAATAAAGATACTTGCTGTCTGTTTGGGCCTTAAGCAGGTAAATCAAAAAAGACATCTATGGAGGAAGGGATAATTAGGGAGTTTGTACACAGTGCTATATTTAAAATGGATAACCAACAAGGACCTACTGTATAACACTTGGAACTCTGCTCAATGTCATGTGACAGCCTGGACAGAAGGGGAGTTTGGGGAAGAATAAATACATGTATATGTATGGCTGAGTCTGTTTGCTATTCACCTGAAACTATCACAACATTGTTAGTCAGCTATACTCCAATACAAACTAAAAACTTAAACAAAATACATCTATGACAAAATCAAGAACCTAAGTCTCTGTTCCCTGTAGATGTGAAGTGTGCGTGTAGAAAACTCAAGCTGAGAAATTAACATAAAAACTGGTTCAGGGCCTAGGAGACCCTAGAGCCTTGCCAAAAGCGAGCGTGAAATCACTCTGAAGACTACAGAGACCCCCCACAGAGGGAAAAAAATCTAAAGATAAATTCACAAGAAAAAAAATGACTAGCTGCACAAGGAAATGAACTACCATAAGGAATAGTTGGCAGTTGCAACAAAAGAGAAAGAATATAACTTGACCACAGCAAATAACTGAAAGATCTGAAGAAGAATATAAAACAAAGATCCTGAAAATGATTAAAGAAATAAAAGAGTAGATATCTTCATGAAATTCAAAAATAATATGAATAAAAATCACTTTGATTTGAAATAATAACTTGTAAGAATAATAATGAAAACGTACAAGCACAGGCATGGAAATTTAGAGTGAATTTAATAATTTAACAACAAAATCTAAGTGAGGTAACTTCTGTTAAAATGGTCAGCAGGAAGAGATTAGGAGAAAAAAGGGAAAGGAACAAGGAACACTTAAAAGCAGAACATGGAAGCGTCATCACTGCGCTGTGGGCTCCCACAGCGTGCATCTCAGGACCATTTTCTATTTGAACTTACATGTCCAATATCTATTCATTCAGTGTCTGGCACAGAAGAAGACCTCAAAAACTGCCTGTTGAATGACTGAGGTAACAAAAGAACAAGCTATAGGTTAAAGGATTAATGAATAATGGGGGAAAGTCTTCCAGGCAGCATTCTGGGCTGAATTTTTTTCTCTTCTCTCTTAAAGCCCGAGATAGCTACCCAGACTCATCCCATCTTAGCTATGGCAGAGACGCATGGGCCAAGGACATTTATAGACATCCAGAGGCAGCAGGCATTTTTGTAGAAAACATTTTGCAGTGGGCCCCAGCTGAGTTCATTACTTTGTAGACTGGGGCTGCGCTGAGAGCTACACTCCAGCCCTGCATGGATTTAAGAAAGAGTGCGTGGGGACAGAAAGAGCTAGGGCAACAGAAACACAGCTGGGGAAGTCCACGCAGAACAAAGGAGCAGGTCTCTGGTCTGAATGCTGCACGGTTGCCAACAGAGGGCCAGAAAGCCCCCTGGCAGCAATGGCTCGACTTGTCGGTAGGGATGTGACCGGTCCAACTACTATCTGGATGAAACTGGTGGCATGTGAGCACTGAATCAAGTCAAAACACAATGAAGAAACATGTGACAAAAGAAAAAGGGGACTGGTTCCAGAATCAGCCTAATGATGCATCCAGAGCTTTCTCATAGCTCTAATGGGAGGGAAGTCACAATTAACACAAAAAACCACCCTCAAGTCACAATGGCTTGAAATTGTGTTTGTATCTATGATTAATTTAGCTGTTTCTTAAATTATATATGTTCCACTCCTCACTTAGGATCCAGTTGTCCTCAAGTTTATCTCTTAGTTTGCTAGAAAATCCACTGGATTTTTCTAGCCCCTTCCACCTATTACTTTTCCCACTGCTCTTAGATTACTCAAGATGCTAAGCCTGCGGATGTAGTTCCCACAGGTGGAAGCAGCAATAGGCTGTTGCTATAGGCAACATAAAACAGACTTCATGAGAGGTTAACACTCCAGAATATCGAAATCAGATGGTCATGTTTCTGTGCCTGTTACATCCATTCTAGGAAATGAAACTTGCCAGATGACTTTCTGACCTTTAGTTATTTATTCTATAAAATTAAGATGAATGGAAGGGATTCGGAGTATGGGTTTGGATATCGGCTAACTAGAATTTGAAGTTGAGATTTCCCAGTTACTAGTTAAGTGACATTGGCGAGTTACTTAACTTCTCTAAACTCATCTGAAAAATGAGACTGGAAGTATCAGCAGATGCTAATAGTAGGTACAATACAATTCCACAGTACTGACCTCGTGGGGCAGCTGGGAAGACAAAATGAGATGATACATGTGATTTTACCATTCTGAGTTACTCAAAGCACCACAAGGACCACGAAGAACATTTATCATGGATTTTTTTGGTGCTCACCCACAGATAAAACTCCTGAGAGAACCGCACCATTGAAGCAGGGCTTTAGAATTTGGAAAAGCAAAAACCCATGGCATAATTGCAGAACTTACAGTTCACAGCCCCCTCCCACTCGTTACCACATCCCTACAAAATAAAAACCAAATCTAACTCAGATCCCAATACACAGATGTCACATGCAGAATAGTGGTATTTACACTTTCAAAGAATACACATGCTCAAAATGCACACCAAAGTGTTAACAGAAGTTGCCTCTAGGGTATGTGATTCAGCATTTGTAAAGATGACCACGTGGGACATTGAAGATGGTCAAAAATTCTTTGCTACTCAATGCCTCACTTGCTGCACTGGGCTCACTTTTGTGACTTACTTGACAGATAGCATTCAGGGGAAGTGGGGCTTGGGACTTGCAAGGCTACATATGAGAAACCTTGCAGCTTCTGCTAGGACTCTTAGGATGCTCAGTATAGGAGAGCCAGTTGCCATGGAAGGAGGCTGACTACCTCGAGGCTATGATGCTGAAAGGGCACAGGAAATGACCACATAGAGAAGCCTTGAGACTCCAGGAGGAAAAAGAGAGAAATGCCCAACCAGCCCGTAGGCCTCCCAGACATGCCCAGCTGAAGTCCTAGGCATCGTGGGGTGGAGAATCTCTGATTATCTTTGCCCTAATTGCAGATTCGAAAGCACAATAAATGTTGTTTTTAAGGCACTAAGCTTTGAGGGGTTTGTTCTATAGCAATATGTAACTGGTTAAAAATAAGTGCTCTTCTGTATTGTCTGAATTTTTAAAAACCGTTTTTTAGTTTGAAAATAAAAGGGAAAATGAAAGAGAAAGTTAAAGAAAAGAAAGTCCTTTTTAAAAAGAGAGGAAATCTTCTGTATACTTTTCATATCACTAGCTTCTCCAACCACCTTCCCTTATGGTACACTTAACTTAGACTGTCACAGGCTATTCAGCTCCCTAATCTGAAGGAAACCACCATTTGATGCCTCCTGTCATCTCATGGAAAATAGATCCTGTTCCAAATAGCTGCAAGCACAGGGCAAAACACTCAAGAGATGCAGAAATAAGAAGCACAAACTCCTTGGGGATTGATAAATCATTCTGCATGTATCCCCACGCTCTCCAGTTTGCCATACCATAAACTGACTTGGTTCAAGCCAAGCTAAAAACAAAGAGGAGCAACTACTTTGGAGTCCATAACCTGGAATTATTGTGATGTGACTTTGAAGAGTTTTAAGAACATGGTCTTTAGGATCTTAGCTCAGCAGAGATCTCAGAGAGTCTTCGGTTCTGTAACTGGGAGATGTTCATGTCCCCTTCTAGCTTCTTCCTTCATGAAACAAAGAGGTTAGACTTGGTCTTGAAGACCATTTGTAGTTATGAAACTTAGTGCTTGAAGCAAATGCAGAAACCCAGGCCTTGCTCTGCAACATGTCAGACAAGTCAGTGGTTGAAAGGAATTTTCCATGGTGTTATCACCATGGAATGATGATATTGAAGCCTCAGTGTGAGGACTTCCTCCATCCCCTTTAGTGAAGGGCCAAAGTTTCTGTGCATAAGGAATGTTCAGGAGTAAAGGAATGTCAACTTGGCACAGGCTTTCTGTTCTCTAAGGGGAACAAAACGTAGTCACCATTTTTCAAAAGGAAGATATGGTGTGTGTGACATGACAAAATAAGCAGATCTTTGGAAACAATTTTCAAACTGTTTCCTTGGTGGAAGGGTGGTCTGGTGTTTCCCGGTATCTTCTGTACAAGTCATTTGAGACTGTCTCTCAGCCATTCCCTGCCCCCTCTACAGCAAAGCAGGAAGAAAACAGCTTTCTGAGAGAATCAGCCTCTCCTCCACCCCCTTGGTGCAAGAATTCCCTCATCAGTTAAATAGAGAATCGGCTCACCCAGTGAATTCTAATGAGGCAGGCTGTTCAGCTGTCAGCAGCCCTCCCTGCTGAAGAAGACAGCAAGCAAGGAAAAAGATGGCGCAATGCTCCAAGCACTTTGTCTTTCCATACCAGGTACATGAACATCAAAACAGTTTCCATCATAGCTGGACTCCCAGACAAACCCAGCAACAAGGAATGCTAGATAAATTTACCTTGGATCTAAGGAGTCCCACAAAACAAGGCAGGTATAGAATGGCGATTCCAGGAAATTAATTAAGATTAATTATTAGTCTAATGAAAAAAATCTAGACTTAAACACACACATGTGTACAAGCACCCTTTTAGTGCCAGCTCTGAGCTGAAATGGGTGAACACTCCAATGTTAGTCCCAAGGGCAGCCTTGTTTTGAGATTAGTTGAGAAAGCAGGGGAATCATTTATAAAGATGGTGGTGAGAAATCCATGAACTAGGCTGGAGGTAAAGTGGCAGGGGTCTGAGACTGACCTTGGCCACTTGTTTTGTCACTTCAGAAAAGGCAGGTAAGCACCAGGTCTCTGCTTCTGAAACAAGGGAAGACAGTGGAGTGTCAGCAGTGCCTGGACCGTGGGGACAAGCAAAGCATTTCTTTCAAAGGCATTGAAATCGATGATGAGTACTTTCAATACTGTTTATTTTTAATTTAGAAACTGTTGTTCAATTTTACAAACAACCTTGGGAAATATAAGCAACAGAAAACAAAATTTTAAGTGTACAGTTCATTAGTTTTAGCAAATACATACACTGCCACAATAAAAATACAGCATATTTTCATCAACTTCTAAATTTTCCTTATGTTCTTTCAGTTGATACTTCCCTAGCCCCAGGAAACCACTGATGGCTTTCTGTCACTACAGGTTAGATCTGTCCTTTTAAGAAGTTCATAGAAATGGAATCACACAGTATCCGTTTCTGTGTGTGTGTGTGGCTTCTTTCACTCAGCAAAATGGCTTTGCAATTCATTCACATTGTTTTTGTGCAGCAAGTCATTCCTCCTTATTGCTAGATAGTATTCCAGTGTATGAACACAGTAGAATTTTCCAACCATCCTTTTGTTGGGGAATGTTTAGGCAGTTACGAATAAAGTTGTTATGAACACTTGTGTAAAAGTCTTTGTGGGGGCATGTTTCCATTTCTTTTGAGTAAATATCTTGGAGCAGGATTGCCAGATCTTATGATAAGTCTTGGGCTTCCTGGATGGTGCTAGTGGTGAAGAATCCACCTGCAATGCTGGAGACCTGGGTTTGATCCCTGGGTTCGGAGGAGGGCATGGCAACTCACTCGAGTGTTCTTGCCAAGAGAATCCCATGCAAGAGCATCCTAGCAGGCTATAGTCCATGGGGTCACGAAAGAGGCAGACACAACTGAGTGACTAAAAAAAAAAACAACAAAATGTTAAAAGAGTTGAGACATCAAATATGGAAGTTCTAAATCCAGTAGGTAATCTATAGCCAATTTCCCATGAAAAATTCCTTAAGGCATTTCCCCAAAGTACCATGGACATATTTTGGGGTATGTGACTGTGCTGTAACACATGGGCAGGCATGTATACTGTAGAAACAGTAATATCTGTATGCATATGTTTTATTTGTAGCATAGATAACTATACCATATATAATATAATTCTATATAGCAAAAGGCAGTGATGGCAGAGGTGAGGGAGGGGATATATTCTTCACTGCTATCTGCTATTGGTGATGGTTCAGAGGAAAATCTGAAGCTTTTGTGTGTTTCAAATTTTAATAATATTCTGACCTTTTTGAAGAAAAATTGTTCCTAGATGTTGACTCAAATTCAAATATTTAATTAAAATATTGCTCATACATGCAAACATAATATTGATTCCTTCATTTTAGCTTGTCTACATATTTAAAGCCCTTCAACATTTACGAATCAATGTAAGTGGAACTATAACAGCAGTGCAATTCTAATTAACAATGTTGATTTAAAATAATGGATAATATTGTTTCGCTGAAACCAAACTGCAACTGTCACTAGGAGTATGAGAGGGGACATTATGCCTACACAACCACAAGTCAAACAATGGCTCAATTTTCCCAGTGTTTTGCAAATTATTTTCAAATTACTAGGAAACCTTGGCTCAAGCAATGTGCATTCGGCACAAATGCTTCATTAACATATAAGATCTGCCTTTGTGGTTTTATTATGAGGCCAACACAAGTTAAATGGAAATACTTAGCGCCAGGTCAATCATACACACACACACACACACACACACACACACACACACACACACGCTGAGACTGAAATACAGGAAGCAGGGATTCTGTTGCTTTTGGTCCCCATTACATACCCAGGAATTGAGAGATGGAGTGAGAGATGAAAATCCCAAAGAGAAACTATAAGGTTGAATAATTAGGTCAAAGTTTTTTTTTTTAATGAGACTGTTATCTTTTGAAAATAATCAAATATTTGGAGCCAATTAGACGAAATACTAACATAAAAAAACTGAAGCTCTCAAATTCCCATTTGGCCTTTGGCAAGTGCAGACACAATCAGACACAATCTGCAGCTCCTCTGAGGGAAGAGCCTGGGAAAACAGTGAAGCCACAAGGACAAGGGGGAAATTAATCAAGAAATATAGAGAAAGTCTGGGAATATGACATTGCTAGTGATGTGTGGTTTGTTTAACAAACAAATAGGAAGGCTCAAGGGAAATGAAATTTCTCCGGACAGATGACCAAATATGCCTTGTCAGCAAATGTAGAGAGGAAACTAAGGAGCAAGATCACTTCTGATGGAAGTATGGTCAGTGTAGGAATCTAGCGGACAGTAGAAAAGAATACAGTCAATATTCCTTAAAGCTTGAGCTGGATGCTACATCTTTTAAAGTATTTCCACATAGAACTCCCTTGCATGGTAAGTAAAGTAATTGTGAGCTCATTGGAAGGACTGATGCTAAAGCTGAAACTGCAATACTTTGGCCACCTCATGAGACGAGTTGACTCACTGGAAAAGACTCTAATGCTGGGAAAGGTTGGGGGCGGGAGAAGAAGGGGACGACCGAGAATGAGATGGCTGGATGGCATCACCGACTCTGTGGACATGAGTTTGAGTGAACTCCGGGAGTTGGTGATGGACAGGGAGGCCTGGCGTGCTGTGATTCATGGGGTCACGGAGAGTCGGACACGACTGAGCGACTGAACTGAACTGAACCTTTACAAATTAAGACACCAAGTCTCACAGAGGTCTAATGCTTTTCCAATGTTCACAAATGTAGTCAGAAAGGGAGGTGGACTTGAGCTGAGGTCTCCTGCCCATGGTCCATGCCCTTGTTAACATTCCAGAGATTAAAGATCTCAAGGCAATATAGCCTAGTGGTTAAGCATGTGGACTTAGAACCAGAAAGCCTGGCTGGGGAAGGTTCTGGGTATACTCCATCCTTAGTCTCATTGTCACACAATAAGATAATACATATGATGGAGCTCAGTATCTGGCACATAGTCAGCTCTTTTAAAATGTAGCCATTATAGTTTTAACATATATGGATTATGCAAACCAATGTAGATGCAAATGGGTCAATTATATTTTATGAAATTAGTGTACGTTCTGGGAGAGATAAGGATGCGTGGTTTAGAAGCAAATTTGATGTAATAAAATAATTTAGCAACAACAAAAAGATAAACCATAGAATTTTGACTAATAATGAGTGAGGAATGACAGTTCTTATAAAAGGGGGAATAAAAAGAGAATCGGGGGCCAAATTGAACGATGAGATTAGACTGGGAAAGTCAACATTCACAATGACTCTCATATGTTGCCATTCAAACATCTCATGTTTAAAAGAAAGATTAGTTGATAGATGACTTAAAATTGCATCTTACTGTGAATGTAAGAAGATTCAAATGAAACTTGTAGGTGCTTTATACATACTATATTAAGGGGGAAATGTCTAAGGGGTGGATAAAAGGCACATTTTGCAAGGCTTTCCTCAAGTCCTTTCAATTCAATTCTATTCTACTCTGAAGACCCCATTTACTGAGTGTCCATGTGCTCACACTGGACTGCTTTGGTACTGTGTACTAAATACTTTCCTAGGTCCTGGGGACTCGAAGATAAATAATCCCAGCTCTGGTTTCTCAGTCTGGTAGCACATTCAGAAATATGGACACATAAAGCTAAGGCACTGCAGAGGTGCCATAAGATGGCCTGTCTAAAGTGCTGGGTGTCCAGATGAGAATATCTAGTAGGCCAAATGACTGATCCCAATTTTTCACTACTCTGACATTATCCACCTACATATATACAACCTTGCTGTGGCCTCACTGTGGGTGGAATACGCCCCTGCCCCTTGACTTTGAGCTTCACTCTGTGACTCACTTGGACCAATGAGATCAACAGACGTGACATGAGCAGAGGCTTAAAGTGAGCCTTCCTGCTTGGATTTCTCCTTGTCATGAAAACAACATGCCACATATATTCTGCAGATCCAAGGAGGGTGAGAGATCAGAGGAGCAGACTCGGATTCAATCTACACCCTGGAAGCAAACCCAGTGGGAACCAGCCTGGATCAGTTAACCTCAAGTCAATGCACAGACATTCAAGCAAGAAATAAATGATTGTTTTAAGCCATGGAGTTTTAGGGTCATCTGTTACGCAGCCCACAGTGACAGCTGTCTGAGACAGGCCAAGGTAGCTATGACAGGGATGAACAGAACAGAACTTTATTGTGGCCCTTCTCTGCTCACTAACTACCCATTTCTCCCCCCTCATTTCCTCCACTGGACAAATAAGCATGGATTCCCAAAGAAGAGCTGTTGGGATTCTTGCCAATAATAACTTAGAGCCTTATAAACAAGACTTTTGTTTGGATTGTGTTGTGGCACACAAGACCCATATATGAACCATAGAACAAAGAATAGAGTCATCTAATCCACATCTCCCTTTCTTGTTGCTCTTCCTTAATATCAGTGGGTCCTTCGGAAAACCACATGCATAGCACTAATTTGAATGTAGCCAGAGTAGCCCCATTAACCATATAAACCTACAGATGGATGCTCCAGGAGAGGTTTGGGTAGCTGTGGCTGAATCTTGAAAAGCATCCTGCATACTTAAGTCTTAGATGAAAAACATTCACTTATTTATCTCTCCTGACATGTAGCTAGATGCTAAGGAAAGGCTGGGGAGAGCTCATAAAGGGCAGGCAGGGGAGTGAGAAAAGTGGTAAGGAAACATCTATCACATGCTATAAGAAATACAGGGCTATTTCTTTCACATGTTCCTTCCAGAGCATAGAACAATATCAGATGATATACATTTCAGAAGCAGAGGTTTTTGTCAGAAGTTTTTGTTAGTTAATTTAAAAAAGAATTTAAGGAGAGGGTTTCCAACTAAGGCAGATGAGTCCCACAGTATTAATACAGTTAAGCAAATATTGGAGGATCATAGGAAATGAGGTTGAATAAATTACACGTTTTATCAGACATCTTTGGGCTTTGAAACTGCTGACAGCTCACTGTGGAATATTAAATCTCACATTTCTCAATTTGCTTTTTTATTGATGTTGGGGAGAAGACTGTATGTGAAAAATTTTCTTCTCCCAACATTTATAAAATATGATGTATGCATTAACATATGTGTAAATATTTATTCTTAAGTGTGTCTTTGGCTGAGTTTCCCCCGGAAGCTGACCTGAGACAAGGATTTGGGGGCTGGTGGTTTATTTGGGAGGTGACCCCCGGAAGCACTGGTTGGGAGGTGGGGAAGTGACACACAGAGGGGGACAGAGGCAAGGCAGGGCTCAATAAAAATCATGGTGGGGGAGTCAGGGCTCAGCCCTGTTAGGGACCTCTGGGCGAGGGTATGAATAATTATCCTACCCAAGCAGGGGAAGTTAGAGTGATTGCGGCTAACTCCCATCTGACATTGGCTCAGGGATGCTCCCAAGGGGGTTAATCCCTGAGCACTCTGAGTCAGCCCCACCAGAGGTCATCACTGACTTGGATGGGATGTAGACCAGCCACCAACAGTGGTGGTGCATAAAATGCATATTTTAACTTCATATGTCAATGAGAAGAGTTACACATGAAATTAAATCTTATAAAGACAGCCAATCGTTTAGCACCCCCAGTCTGTTCTTTCAAACCACACTTAGGAACAGACTTCAATTACAAAAACATCTTGAGACAGTGGTGAGGTGAGGATTGGAGCACACGTCTGCTAACTTGGAACATCCTTCTTCTCCAGGTTGCCTCTAGGAGGGCTGGGGTTGATGCAGGCCCAAGTCGACCTTCCCCCAGGGGAAAGAAGTCACAAATTCTGCAAGAGGAATAGCCCTAAGAGATAGAGATCAGGGAAGGCTTCTTGAAACTAGCCAGGGGTTTTAGCCTTTCTTGGTTGATGGAGCCCTTTAAGAGTCTGATGAAACCATGGATTCTCTCCCCGCCCCAAACAAACTCATATACGTACAAAACAACGCACACTATTTTCAGAGCCTCAGAGTCACCTGAAGCATCTGTTTAAGTCTTGGATCAAGGTACAAGGTGACAAAGTGAAAGTCGTGTCTGACTCTTTGTGACCCCATGGACTATACAGTCCATGGAATTCTCCAGTCCAGAATACTGGAGTGGGTAGCCTTTTCCTTCTCCAGGGGTTCTTCCCAACCTAGGTCTCCTGCATTGCAGGCAGATTCTTTACCAGCTGAGCTACCAGGGAAGCCCTGGAGACAAGGTGACAGGAGGACAGGAATGACTCAAATTGTGTGTGTTGTAATTTGGGGCACTTTTAGAAAGAATTTTCAAATTATCCCCCAGGAAAGGGTCTCTACTTACTAAGATTATCTGTCTCCCATGGGCAGTTCTCATTAGGTCTACAATTGCAGCCAGCCCAACAGCCTCAAATGGCAGAAAGGGTTCCCAGTCTGGTAGGTTTCTTTCAACATCCATTTACACCACAAACTCTGCCTAGCCAAACTAGGTCAATCAATGCCACAGAGCAGTTATTGTAAAGTAGAAATTAGCTGGGACCAAGTAACATATCTGATCAATAAAGTATCTTATAGAAAGGAGTGAAGTACTAGAAGTAATGACAGTGTCAGGGATCAAGACTCCAAAACAGGGGTTTTAGGTTTGTTTGTTTTTTTTAATATCCCTGACTCCTTATTAAGAAAGTTACTGTTCTGAGAAGCCAATGCAGTAGAGAAAAACATAACTCAGAGGGTAGGGCAGGCCTGGTGCCATATTCCCGTGGCACCTATAATTCACTGTTGCCCTGGGAAAGTTAAGTGATGTCTACAAACCTCACTCTTCACATCTGTATAGTGGGTGAATATTCTTTTCCTTATAAGATTCCTGTGGGAGTTAAACTGAGAAATGAAGGTGCCTGGTATATCTCTAGCATTGATTTCAGTATATCTTGGTTCTAATTTCCTTATTATCATAGCAGTCATGTTCCAAATTAGCATAATGATACTCAGAATGAACAAAAAAATACTTCTTCAATTATTCCTGGGTTTATACACTGTTGAAGAACTGTTCACATTGGTCAGATTCAATTACCACAAGTATCTCTGGAAGAAAATCTCTACAGAGAAAAGAGTTCTAAGCCCTAGCTGATAGTCTCTTTATTTCAACCTAGAGTTATCAAATTATAGAGCCAAGGGCGGGGGAAGGAAAGAGTGAAGGAGGAATTTCACCCAACCTCTAGTTTTACAGTGAGGGAAGGGAGGTCCAGAGCTGTTAAAGAGCTTGCTCCAGTCACGTGGCTAGTTAGTGACCACGTGAGAACCGGGGTCTAGATCTCTGTACTCTCCCAGTGCAGTCTCTCTACTAGATCATGAATTGCATAGCAGTACAATTAAATACAACTGAAAAAAATGCCAAAAAGAAAAAATCTTAAATCTCTTGGAATTCAATGTGACGAGATGTTATCTTTATCTGAAATATTCTTGGAAGAGAATGAACACCCTGATATGTAGTAAGCCATTCATTATGCAAAGATGGGCTCGATAAAGGACAGAAATGGTATGGACCTAACAGAAGCAGAAGATATTAAGGAGAGGTGGCAAGAATACACAGAAGAACTATACAAAAAAGATCTTCATGACCCAGATAACCATGATGGTGTGATCACTCACCTAGAGCCAGACATCCTGGAATGTGAAGTCAACTGGGCCTTAGGAAGCATCACTACGAACAAAGCTAGTGGAGGTGATGGAATTCCAGTTGAGCTATTTCAAATCCTAAAAGATGATGCTGTGAAAGTGCTGCACTCAATATGCCAGCAAATCTGGAAAACTCAGCAGTGGCCACAGGACTGGAAAAGGTCAGTTTTCATTCCAATCCCAAAGAAAGGGAATGCCAAAGAAAGTTCAAACTACCACACAATTGCACTCATCTCACACGCTCAAAATTCTCCAAGCCAGGTGTCAACAGTACGTGAACCATGAACTTCCAAAAGTTCAAGCTGGATTTAGAAAAGGCAGAGGAACCAGAGATCAAATTGCCAACATCCGTTGGATCATCGAAAAAGCAAGAGAGTTCCAGACAAACATCTACTTTTGCTTTATTGACTATGCCAAAGCCTTTGACTATGTGGATCACAACAAACTGTGGAAAATTCTTAAAGAGATGGGAATACCAGACCACCTGACCTGCCTCCTAAGAAATCTGTATGCAGATCAAGAAGCAAAAGTTAGAACTGGACATGGAACAACAGACTGGTTCCAAATCGGGAAAGGAGTACATCAAGGCTGTATATTGTCACCCTGCTTATTTAACTTATATGCAGGGCACATCATGTGAAATGCCAGGCTGGATGAAGCACAAGCTGGAATCAAGATCACTGGGAGAAATATCAACAACCTCAGATACGCAGATGACACCACCCTTATGGCAGAAAGTGAAGAAAAACTAAAGAGCCTCTTAATGAAAGTGAAAGAGGAGAGTGAAAATGTTGGCTTAAAACTCAACATTCAGAAAACTAAGACCATGGCATCTGGTCCCATCACTTCATGGCAAATAGATGGGGAAACAATGGAAACAGTGACAGACTTTAATTTTTTGGGCTCCAAAATCACTGCAGATGGTGCCTGCAGCCATGACATTAAAAGACACTAGCTCCTTGGAAGAAAAGCTATGACCAACCTAGACTGCATATTAAAAAGCAGAGACTTTACCAACAAATGTCTATCTAGTCAAAGATTTGATTTTTCTAGTAGTCATGTATGGATGTGAGAGTTGGACTATAAAGAAAGCTGAGTGCCAAGGAATTGATGCTTTTGAACTGTGGTGTTGGAGAAGACTCTTGAGAGTCCCTTGGACAGCAAGGAGAGCCAGTCAGTCCTAAAGGAAATCAGTCCTGAATGTTCATTGGAAGGACTGATGCTGAAGCTGAAACTCCAATACTTTGGTCACCTGATGCGAAGAATTGACTCATTGGAAAAGACCCTGATGCTAAGAAAGATTGAAGGCATGAGGAGAAGGGGATGACAGAGGATGAGATGGTTGGATGGCATCACCAATACAATGGACATGAGTTTGAGTAGCCTCTGGGAGTTGGTGATGGACAGGGAATCCTGGCGTCCTGCAGTCCATGGGGTTGCAAAGAGTCGGACATGACTGAGCAACTGAACTGACTGATTCATTATGTAGTTTGGTTCTACCTGCTTTGGCTTCCAGAGCATTCTGGCCTGGAAGTAGGTATGTAGGAGGTGAAGAAGGCAGATCTTGTGCTAAGCATGGTACTAAGCAGGTGAACAGGAGACATGCATGAGGTTAGGCAACAAACACCCTTGACCCATCTGTGTCTCCATTTCTTTATCTGTAAAGCCATGTTCCTATAAAAGAATGTGTCCTAGGGTCCCTTTGGGTTCTCAAATTTCAGTTTCCCCAAGAAGGTCCCATACCCTTCATGGTATTGCAGAAACTGCCAGAAGGGGCTGGTTGACTGTGAAGGAGGAAAAGAAAATCTAAGTGGGAGAGAAGAGGGGAAACTGAATGGGAGCAAGGGTCCAGGGGGATCAAGCAGCCAGGGGTAGCAAGCAAGGAAGCAGGTGCTTGAGAAGGGGTATGTAGAATCAGGAAGGCTGGATGGCAAGGAGCCTCAATAACCACCCTGGCTCAGGGAGGGGGCCACTTGAGATTTTGTTCTTGGATGTGTTTATTTTTAAACGCTAACGCAAAATGCCCTCCATTCACCCATTCATTCACCATTCTATCGATACTTTCTTTCTCTTTTTTGGTAACAGCATCATTGAGCTATAATACATATACCATACAATCCATCCATTTCAAGTATAAAATTAGGCATTTTTTTCAAGTATTCAGAGTTGTGCAGTCATCACTATAGTTAATTTTAGAACATTTTCATCACTCCTAAAAGAAATTCATGGCCTTTAACTAAAGCCCCTAGTCCTACCATTCCCAATCCAAGCCCTAAGCAATCACTAAACTCCCTTGTCTCTAGATTTGCCTGTTCCTGTCGATTCATATAATATGTGAATGGAATCATATAGTATGTGGTCTTTGGTGTCTAGCTTCTTTTATTTAGCATAATGTCTTCGAAGTTCACCTATGTGGTAGCATGTATCAGTCCTTCATTCCTTTTTATGGGTGAATAATATTCTGTTGTACAGACAGATTACATTTGTTTACTCATTCATCATTTGGTGGGTATTTGAGTTGTTTCCACTTCTGGGCTCTTATGAATAATGGTGCTATGGACATTTTATACAAGGGTTTTTTTTTTTTTTGGTGGATTCATTAATAATTTTTGAGGCCTGTTTCACGCCAAAAGTTCTGGGGCTTAGAGATACAAAAATGAAGACAACCACTGCCCTCGTGGAAGTCACAATCCTATAGGGAAAGAAAAACTTGTTTTTCAAAAGCTGTGATAATCTGCTGTGGTAAATGTCAAACAGTGGGCTGTACAAAGAGAGGCAAAAAGTTATGACACTTGAGAGAAGTGTTGAAAGCCAGTTAGGTCTCAGGCACAAAAGGGGAGAGGGCGTGATAGGCTTTGGAACCCGCATGTGCAAAGGCACAGAGATAACAGAGACAAGGACATACTCAGATCGCTGCAAATAATAATAACGCTACCTAATCTTTCTTGGTATTTGCTGTGTGTCAGGTACTACTTCTAAGCACATTATCTGTATTATCGCATGTACTTTCCACAGTGGCCTTATGACACTATTATTCCCCTCATTTTATAGATGGTGAAACTGAAGCACAGAGAAGTAAGTAACTTGTTTGAGGCTACCCAATAGAGACATCCTGGATTCAAATCAAGAGTCTGTACCTCAAACCTATGCTCTAAGCCACCATGGGGACTGCTTCATTTAATCCCAGATCATCCTGGCTGGTTGGATTATGGAGAGTGGAAGGGGCCTAGTGATGACACTGGAAGGGTAGGCTATGCTGCACCACATGAAGAAATTCTGGATTCAAAAGCAACAGGGAGCCAACCGAAAGTTCACACACAATGCAATGACACAGATGAGATTTTCATTTTAGGAAGTCTAGTGGCAACAGTCTCTTCCTGAAAATACCACTCAAAACCAACACCGCCCCATTACACATGTGAAATTGCAAAGGCAGCATGGGCTGTGCTCTCGCAGATGCAATCTTTACAGGAGGACACCATGGTCGAGATTTGATGAAGATAGTTCTGCTTTTTCACTCCCCATCTCTGCTATCATAGAATTTAACCTGATACCCGGTGAAACAGGGCTGGGAGTTGACATATATCTCACAGTGCAGAAGCAAGAATTCTAAGTATACATGGCCCTCATATATATTTTCACAAACACGCAGAGAGGCAGGCTGCTGATAAACAAAGGGCTCATGTGCCAGAGGACTATCTGATTGGGTTTCTTCTATGTATTAGTTAATAAAGTCGCTGGTCCTCAATTCATCTCTAGTTTGCAGAAGTCTCAGCCCTGCTTTCCTGTCCTCACCCTTGAATTCTAATGGTAGCCTCCAATCCCCTAACAGAGCCTGCCTCAACTACAGAACAAGCCACAGGAGTTCTATGGGCATCCCTGGATGAGTGCTAATAGAAAACAAGACGTGACTGTAACATCAACACGAGGCACACAGAAAATGTGCCATCTGTCATTATCCCTCTGCTTTAAAAACAAAGTTGTTTTATGAAATGTAGAGGATGATCCTTGAGCCAGTAAGAGTTCAGATTTAACTCACAAATCCTCACAATCCCTTTATGAAGCTGCTGTGATCATTTCCATTGCACAGGTGGAGAAGCAGAGAGAATAAGGGACTAGCAGATTGACTTGCTATATTCCAAAGTATGCTGGTAAAACATATGGCTCTGGACAAATCATTTCACTTCATCCTCTCCCCAGATCATTCTTCGTTTTTCTGTTAACATCATCAAGTGTTCTCTGGAGTCTCAGATGGTGCTGGCCTCAGCAACTGCAACCTTTGGTATGCACATTTTTAGAGTCTTGGCTTTTTAGCTGGGATCATAGAGGGGTGTTACAAATCTGTTGAATGAATGGATACATAAGTGTTGGAAAGCCTCTTGAGGTTAATTACTAAAGCATCATTCATCTCTCTCTCTCTCATACACACACACACACGTATTTATGTATACCTATGGGCTTCCCTGGTGGCTCAGATGGTAAAGAATCTGCCTGCAACGCAGGAGACCTGGATTCAATCCCTGAGTCAGAACAATTCCCTGGAGAAAGGAATGGCGACCCACTGCAGTATTCTTGCCTGGAGAATTCCATGGACTGAGGTTCCTGGCGGGTTACTATCCATGGGGTCACAAAGAGTCGGACATGACTGAGCGACTAACACACACACACGTATACCTATGTGTATTAACAAATATATAAAATGTAATTGTATAAATATATGTATGTGTGTATTAATTTTCAATGTTTTTTGTATGCTCTAATTTATCTATTTTGGAAGATAACTAAAAATACTATAATAGCTAACTTTGTGTGCTTACTATGTACCAAGACCTCTTCTAAGCTCCTTAAAGGTTTTAGCTCATTTAATTTCCACAACAGCTTTTTTGTGGGATAAACTATCATTTTTTCCATTTAACAGATAAAGAAATTGAGACACAGAGAATGTGACTACTTTGCCCAAGTTTTCACAGCTACTAAGCAGGAGAGTGAAGATCTATCTGAACGCAAGTAGGCTGGCTCTAATCCTGAATTCTCAAAAGATAAAGACAACTTCTAAAATTGCTGAATGAGAAAATTATATGCATTATATTCACCTCTATCATAATTTGTCTCCCTTGGAAAGAAACTGGTCATTTACCCTGTAGCCCTGAGTAACCTGATTGTTTTAAGTGTAACCCAAATAAAATTGGGTTGCCTTGAGGCCAGCCTCTGTCTCAGCATATCCAAAAGAAACAAAAATCTAATTACCAAAAGCCTTTAAAAGCACTGAAGATCTCCTGAGATGATGCTGCGGAGGGGGAATTTTATCATGAAGCATATAGGAAGACTAATTAGCATCTGATTCACACCCTGTTCTTTCCAAAACCTGTCTTTTTATCTTTTCTCTCTCCCTTGGCCTTCCAGCCCCTGTCCCACTGCTGGTTTGTCTGACTCTCTTTCTCCTTCTTCTTCTCCCTATCTCACCTGTGCTCACAAATAGTGCTACCATTCTTCTTTCCAACCCCTCTCCTTGCCCTGAGTAGCCGGCAAAGACCTCAAAAGCCAAGCAAGCAATAGAGGACACCCCCTCCGCCCTCATGCTTCTTTTAGTGTCTGGCCAGGAGACACTAAAAGAAACATGTCAACCCTGAGTCTGAACCATAGGTCACCAAGTGCATGGACCAATTTGTTTCCTGTATGAAATGATCCTGATGAGCAAAATAAAGGACCCAGTTCTTATTCTCCAGAAACCTGTACTGCAGCTGGTGATCTGATACTCTGATTTGAGGCTTGCTCCACATCGACACTCAAGATCACTCAAGGACCCTGCCACTTCTCTGAAAGCAGACACTCCAACTTCAGAGTTCAGGAAACATTTCTTCCTTGATACCATTCCACTCTGTTCCATTTTCACTATTGCTTCTGTCTTTGGCATCCGAGTTTCAGAAGACACAGTTCACTTGAAGACATCATACTAAGTGACACGAAGAAGACACAAAAGGACAAATATTGTATGACTGTACTTATATGAGGGAACTGGAATAGTCAAATTCATTGAGGCAGGAAGTAGAATAATGGTTTTCAGTGGCTGGGGAAGGGGGCAAATGGGGAGTTAGTATTTAATGTTATGTTGAGGATTTCCTGGTGGTTCAGATGGTAAAGAATCTACCTGAAATGCAGGAGACCTAGGTTCGATCCCTGGGTTGGGAAGATCCCCTAGAGGAGGGCATGGCAACCCACTCCAGTATTCTTGCCTGGAGAATCCCATGGACAGAGGAGCCTGGCAGGCTACAGTCCATGGAGTCACAAAGAGTCAAACATGACTGAGTGGCTGACACTTTCACAACAATGATGAACAAATTCTGAAGATGATGATGGTGACAGTTGCACAGTGATGCAAATGTACTTAGGGCCACTGAACTGTACACTTAAAAAAGGTTAAAATGCTCAATTTTATACTATGTATATTTTACTACAATAAAAAGTCTCAGTTCTCAATGATTAACCCCTCCAAAAATAAAGCATGTTGAAAACATTTATAATTCTTTTAGTCCACAACATGGGCACTATAATTATTCCCATTTTCCCGGATATGTAAACTGAGGCTTAGAGAGATTAACTTCCTTAAAATCACATAGCTGGGAAAGGCAGAGGCAGGACTTGATTTTTGACTTGTCTGAACTGGTAGCCCATGCTCTTAATCTTTTTGCTATACTGCAGGTGGTTCATGCACAGACAAACAATGATCAAGAACCTGCTGATTTAGAGAAACTTTTTCTGGTTTCTAAGCAATTACTGGAGAAGGAAGCTATGACTGATTTCTGAAGAGTTTTACTTGCACTGTTGAAGACTTTGGATTGTGTTTTGGGTTTTAGGAAATCACTAAAGATTTTAATCAGGGGAGATTTTAACCAGGGAAGTTTGAAACATGAGCTGTTTTATTTTTTAGAGCAATGACTCTGCCAACATTGTGGACAGTGGACTGGTATCCCAAAGTCTACTAAACCTTTGTTTTCCTTGCTTGATCAATAAGTTTATTGTCTTCAGCTGAAAAAATCTTTGTAGAAAACTGTGGTTTGTGTTTATTAGCTCCCGGCAGTCCACTCCTGAGCATATAGTGTGTTCTTCCAATGGTTCAGGCCTGTTTTCATACAAGGATGGGGGATGGGGTAGAACTGTCTGAGGGGCTGAAATGCATCCTGGGAAATAACTCTCTTTAAGGGAAAAAAAGAATAGATGTGCCATGTTTATTCAAGGGCATTAGGATAAAGCTGTAAGGAAGGGTAACGATTCTAAAAGAGATCAGTTATCAATAAGATCGCCTTCTGTCTCAGGCTTCAAGGAGTCATACTCAAGTCCTAAGGTTAGAGGGCTACAATAAAGAACAAAGAAAATATTTTCAAAAAGGATGCATTTCACTAGCATAAATACCCATGAGGCAGCAAGAACTTGTCCTTTGGCAGCATCAGTATCCATACTCTCCATGGGATGAGAAACAGTGCCCTGGGTCCTGGCATCAGCAGTAATGACCACACCTCTGTGGGCAAGGCCAGGGGCATTAGTAGACACCAGCAGCACTGAACTTTTTGCTGTTTTTGACAATGATGATAAAGCATATCACTAGAGCTAGCTGAAGTAGGAAAATGGAGGCTCTTGGGAAATAGCCAAGAAGACTAGTTCCCAGACTGCCTCTGAAACACTCCCTGGAGAATACCACAACCATTTAGAACTCATTTGAGCGAATCTGGAATTCCATTAGATGGTTAGAGGTGGAGCAAAAGAAAGGCAGTGTTGTGATAGATATTCCGGCAGTGATTTTTACTCTCATCCTGGGACTCGGTGGCCGAAAGAAGTCCAAAGGTCCACTGCAGTGGTATGGGTTTAGAGATTATAAGGGTTAATGCAAAGGAGGAAGAGTGGGAGCTAAGGGGAGGTAACATATACAAGAAATGGTTAAAAGGAAAATTACCAAAGTGTGGTGACTGGCTGTAGTGAGTAAGGGGAAAGATGAGCCTTAGGTGACATCCTGGTCAGTGATGGAGCCGTTCACCAAAATGGAGAAGTGAAGAAGAGGAGCTTGAATGGGAAAATGATGAATTCTGCTCTGGGACATGTAGGGTTTGAAGGGTCTGGAGCTGACTGAAGTGTAGGTACAGTTTATGACAGAAGAGGTCCATTTAGAAGATATCTACATCTAGATTGTAAATGAAACCTTGAGATAAAAGAAGTCATGGAAAGTATGCTGAGTGGAGAAGAGAAACAAGAATAAGTCCTGGACTAGTGTTAATAGTTTGATATCTGTTAACCAACTGCATACAGACCCTGAAAGACTTCTATATGTTGAAATATCAGGTGAGTATGGGTTGTTTGGAGAGGTCCAAAAATCGAGGGGAGGAAGTAAAATAGTATGATCATGATTCAGTTTTTTAAAGGAGAATGGGGTAATGTAATATAAAGAGGTTCAGCTGACATGTTAACACAATCCCTGTGAGAGGACTGCTCATGTTGGGATGTTCTCATAGGTTATATCGAATGAAGGAAATACTTGGATATTTCAAAGCCTGGTGGACTGGATATTTTCAGCACCATCAGTCTCTTCCAAGTGACTCAGCACTTAAGAAATGCAGAGTCACTGGGGAAGAGACTGATTCCAGTTAATCTTTTCTTAGGACGAGGCTCAGCTGCCAGAATAGGGAAAGTTCCCTTTCATTTAGCCAAACAAGAATGATATCAGGGTTGTACTAAAAGCCCAGTTGGGAATGAATCCTTATCACCTAGTATAATTTCAACTTGCCCTGTAGCATCATCAGTCAAGTTAATTATAAAGTTGTTCTCCAGTCAGCCTTCTTTCTCCTTTTAAAGAAACCTTATAATGGGTTTTCCTCCTGGCCTGAAATTTCCACCATAAGAGTCATTGAGTCATAAAACTTTAGGGCAGTCATAGACCGTAAGGTCCAACTAGTCTAGTCTCTTTATTTAGATGAGGTTAGTTAAGTGTAGAGAGCTTGAATCAAATTCCCAGTCAAATGCCTTCCAGGATGAGGTAGATAACATCAGCGATGACAGCAGGTATTGAATCTGCTTTTTAAACACTGAATTTCCACCAATATGAAATATGCCCCCTTCTGTTTGTCTTGAAATCACATGACCTTCATAGTCTAGCTCCCCTCCCCTTCAACACTTTGAACAGCAATACGGAAACAAAATAATATTTCTAACTACAGGGAAGAGCAGTACCCAGTATAAACAGGATAAGAAGATATGACTTCAGGGTGGGGGTCAGTAAGGAACTAATTTGACAACTAGCTGGACAAGTTCCATGCAGAAGGGTCAGCTTCTCCATAGCTTCAGTCAACAGTTGTCTTGAAGGACTGTGAAACTATTGCTGCCAGACCTTCTAAATGTGTTTACTTTTTTTTCTTGCTCCTACAGGCTGCTCCATGCTCTTTCCACAGACCTTAACTCATCTCCTGAAAATAGGCTGTTGACCAGGAGGAAGGCATAAATAACTTTCCTAGAGTCTCTCTGTTATTCTTGAAGCACCTGTTGGTTTTCCTGTCTTTCAGATGGATGTAGAATGTTCCAGATTTCTTCAGCCTAGGTCATTGGGTACACAACACTCATGTTTCAGTTCTGTCTGCCTCTCCCTGCTTCTCTTCTTACAGACTTTTTTTTCCTGTTACAATTTCAGATACTAAACCAAACAGACTTTCTTCATAGTACACAATGGATTAGGTAACCAGAGCAGTGTGCTAGGGCAATTTTTCCAGAAATCCATGGTTTAAAAATGTAAACAGGAACCAGAAACACTTCAACATACATTTATCTCTAAGACTGCCTACTTGAAATTAGAAGGTTACCAATGTTAATAATAGATTGTGGGTAAACCCCAGATTAAACCCCAAATATGTGAGTGTATTAGTTGTCTATTGCTACACAAGAAATTACCCCAAATGTTAGAAACTTAAAACAATACATACACATTCATTATTTCCCAGTTTCTGTGGGTTAGGAATCTGGGTAAAGCTTAGTTGAGTCCTCTATCTCAAAGTCTCTTACAAGACTGCAACCAAGATATTAACTGAGGCTTTAGTCTCATCTCAAGGTTCAACTGGAGAAGGATCCATTACCAAACTCATTGATGGAGTTCTTTGGAGGCTCCAGGTCCTTGAAGCTGTTGGACTGAGGGCCTCAGTTCCTCACTAGCTGTTGGGTGGAACCCATCCTCAATTCCTTGCCACATGGGCCTCTCCAATATGGCAGTTTGCTTCATCAAAGCTAGGGAAAGAATCTGCTAGCACAAGGGAAGGCACAAACTTTTGTAATCTAATCATGAAAGTGACCTTTATCTTTGACCTATTAATTAGAAACTTCCCTGTAGCTCAAATGGTAAAGAATCTGCCTGTGATGCAGGAAACCAGGGTTCGATCCCTGGGTTGGGAAGTTCCTCTGGAGAAGGGAATGGCAATTCACTCCAGTATGCTTGCCTGGAGAATTCCATGGACAGAGAAGCCTGGTGGGCTACATTCTGTGAGGTCACAAAGAGTTGGACATGACTGAGCAATTAACACACACACACACACACACACACACACCTGATTGGTCTAGTGATTTTCCCTATTTTCTTCAATTTAAGTCTGAATTTGCAGGACTTCCCTGGTAGCTCAGACAGTAAAGTATCTGCCTACAATGCCGGAAACTCAGGTTCAATTCCTGGGTCAGGAAGATCCTCTGGAAAAGGAAATGGCAACCAACTCTGATACTCTTGCCTGGAAAATCCCATGGATGGAGAAGCGTGGTAGGCTACAGCCCATGGGATCCCAAAGAGTCAGACATGACTGAGCGACTTCACTTTCACTTTCATTAATTAGAAACAAGTCATTAGATCTGTCTACATCAGGTTGTTGTTGTTTAGTCACTCATTTGTGTCTGACTCTTTGTGACCCCATGGACTGTAGCCCACCAGGCTTCTCTGTTTATAGGATTTCCCAGGCAAGAATACTGGAGTGGGTTGCCATTTCCTTCTCCAGGGGATCTTCCTGACCCAGGGATCAAATCCACATCTCCTGCATTGCAGGCAGATTCTTAACCACTGAGCCATGAAGGAAGCCCCCACAACCAAAGGAAGAGGATTATATGAATTTCAAGAGGTGGGAATCATTGGGGGCCATTTAGAAGTCTGCCTTCCCCAGTGTGATTCCAAATATACTTGTCACTATACCAACTAGAGCTTAACAATATCAGTTATAATGAATTTGAACTTCATTATAAGCCTTGAAATGATAGGATGCTTGGGAGACAGAGATGTGTTACTTCAGATAATACTGACTTCTATAACAAATAAACTCTAAAATGTCACTGGCTTAACATAAACTAGGTTAATAACCACGTAAAGTGGGTATTCCTCATCAGGTGGGTTTCCTGAAAGTGATAATTAGGCTTAGTTTCCTTCCATCTTGTTGCTTAACAGTCTTCAAAAGGTCACCCTGGAGATTGTCTCCATTCTAGGAATCTAGAAGAGGGAAAGGGCATGAAGGAAACAATCTGAGAAGTCTCTGTCGATCTAACTTGGAAATGGTGCTTTCCACTGAATTTGCATCAGGTAGAACTCACAGGCCATTCCTAACCACAGGGAGGCTGGAAAGTGAGGTCTGTCTATGTGCCCAGGAAGAATGTAACTCAGTCTGATGAGTAACTAGCCAGGCTCTGCCACACAAACTTTATGAAATTCATTTATGTAACAAACATTAACCATGAGCCTCTTTGTGCCACACTGTATGTTAAATGTTGGTAACATACACATGAATGAATATGTATAGAGTATCCCTATTATATTCTTGCATTTTCATTCCTTAATTCCTGTGGGTTTTATTTCCTTCACCATTCCCTTATATTTCCCCCTCCTTGGTGGTGAACTATCACCAAAGATGGCCACCCCAAATTTCTCCCATCCTTCATGTACATGCTGATCCTTTTTATATAGAAATGGAATTTGTTTCTCTCCCCTTCAATCTAGTGCTGACTTGGTGACCCACTGTGACAAATAACATGCTGTGTACTTGGTACAGTTTAATTTCTCAGTACTGGGCTGAGACTTTAAGAGGCTGGCACCTTCTACTTTCCTGCTTTTAGAACCCTGAGACCACTTTTGTATGAGAAAGTCCAAGCTAATAACATGAAGAGGCCATGTGGAGAAGAACCAAGGCGTCCCACTGACAGCTCCAGCCCTGCCATTAGCTGAATGCAGCCACATGAGTGACTTCAGCCAGCTTCATGTAGAGGAGAAGAACTGCCCAGCTAAGTTGAGCCAACCCACAGAATCACACAATATAATAAATCATTGCTATTTAAGCCACTAAATGTCATAGTGGTTTACTACATAGCAACAGATAATTGAAACACATTTTATTCATTTTCCTTTCTTCCATGTTCTTCCCATTTCTAGCATGTCTTCCAGATAAGGTTCAGAAGAAATTACTTCATATAATAGGAAACAGGTGAAACATATCACAGAGTACAAAAATATATGATACAACAGGAAACCTGAGCAATCACAATACTTAAAATCATTGATGCCATGTGGGCAGTGTATTTATTTGCCTTGTAGAAAAGTGTAACCTGTGAAAAAATGCCAAATGAACTTTGTATGTGAATTGCTCCCCTCCCAGGATATGACCTGTTACAGTCACATTCTGCAGGCATGTAAATATTGATAAGTGATAAGCTCTGTAGTGCCAATAAGAGAAAGTTCCAAGTGATATGATCGTGGATTCAAAATTTCAATAGTGAAAGTGAATAGGGATTGATATGCCCGACAGTATGGAAACGCAGACTCCAAAAATTGCTGATATTTTGTCTCTACTTGCATATTTCTCCTACAATTAACCAGCACTTTTTATACAATTTTGAAAAAAAAAAATAGTTACATAAGAAGAAGGCTCAATTCCAGCAGAAAAACTGACAGTGAAACCTAGAGATGTTGCTACCTCACATCAAAGCCTAAAGGAAAATAATACCCCCTAAGTTTGCAGAAAGGAAAAATGGCTCTTCTCCAAGGGATGAGTACAAATCATTCTACCATTGGTTCCCATCCAAGCTTGGCTACATCTACTTAGTTTCCTCTGTCCTTGAGTACTCTGGGGGCATTTGTCTGGCAGCCCATCTGCTATCTGCCTTGGAAGAGTGGCGGGGAAATAGGGTGAGGCCTGAGTGGGGCCAACAGGTACTCTGTTATTCGCCCTTCTCTGATGCCACTACATTTAACTGCACAAGAGCTGCCCTTGAGTCTCTGTGCAGAAGCTCAGCATCACCAAGATTTATACCACAATCTGTCACTGAATGACTTTTGTCTGCTTCTGAGAAGATGATATGGTGTCCATGATACCATCAAGGCATCCTCATTATGGTTAATTCTCATCCGTCAATAAGGCTTGCCTCTTTGCTTCATCAGACAAGCACACCCATGCCAAAGCTCTGTAGATGAAATGAGAGTCAAGGCTTATTCAAGGAGGCAGAAGGCATCTGGGGGAAATGAGAAAGGAGTTAGTGAGTAATTCTGCTCTAGGGAGCCACGTTTCCTGCCCTTCGATGGGGTTAAAGGAGCTGGGGACCAACATTTTTGCTTAAAGATCCAAGGGTGAGAGTTTCGTTGGTAGTCTGATGGTGGCTGAGGCAGGAATCATCTGAAAGTTTCAATGGGCTGAACATTCAAGATCAGCTTCTTCACTCACACATCTGGCACCCTGTCTCTTCAGCAGAGTAGCCAGGACCTCTTTTATGGATGTTCAAGGTCAAGGCTGGCATTAGAAACCCCCAGTCCTCTTAAAGGTTAAGCCCACAACTGGCAAAGCATCATACCTGCAATTTTCTACTGGTCTAAGGAGTCACAGGCAAGTCTAGATTGAAGGGAGTGTAAGAATGGTTAACTCCTCATAATGGAAAGAAAAGCACCTCTTTATGGGAAGAGAAGGAATTGATGGTAGCCATTTTGGGGGACAAGGTACCATGTGGCCCCTTCCACTCTCAAAATTTTCTTGGTCTGCAAAATAAATCTACAGTTCTAGAAGTCAGGATAGTGGTTACCCCAGAGGGAAGGGTAGTGATTGGCGAGAACATGAAGAGGCTAGCAGGTGTCCTGTTTTTGTTGTTGTTTAATCTATGTGTTAGTTACATAGATAGGTTCATTTTGTGAAAATTCATCAAGCTGTGCACTTGTGATCTGTCCATTTTGCTGGATGAATGTTACACCTCAAATTTTTTTTTAAAAAAACAATGTTTATAGAAAGTGAACAAAACAACTACAAATTTTTACAAAAGGTGAGCCTTTCTGGATAATAAAGTATAAGGTCATCCTGCCCATTACCCAACTACAGGCCATATGGGAAAAGCCAAGTGAAGGTAGGGAGAGATTGGTTGGAGTGCTGGTGCCCCCATTGCCATGAGTATGGGGAACCAGGTTCTTTCTCTTCATCTTAAACCAGGTGAAAAGAGTTTTATGAGAACCACGAAGAGCCTGACCTATGCTCCCTGAAGCTTGAGGGACACAAATGCAGCCACCTGACTCCCTCCCGGGAAAGTATGAAGGTGTGAGCCTGTGGTTGACCTACCCCGGAATCAGTGTAAGGAGAGCTAACTGCCCTTGGAACCACCAGCACTTACCTTGACAGAAAGGTCCGAGAAGCATTCACATCTTCCCTGAACCAAATGTGGCCCTTGGAAGGGATCTGGACTGAGTGGTCCTGAGAGGGCTCTTGCCCAAGAAGACCACTTAGAAGGCAGCTGATCCCACCAAGGGACGGACTGTACCAAAGCCAGCCAGAGAATGCTCACCCTCACCAGAGGCCTTGCTGGGGAGATTCCCAGCAACGTGAAGTCTTCTGAGGGACCGTTTGTTGTTTCAGTCACTCAGTCCTGTCCAACTTTTTTGCAACCCCATAGACTGCAACCTGCCAGACTCCTCTATCCATGGGATTTCCCATCAAGAAGACCGGAGGGGGTTGCTCTTTCCTCCTCCAAGGGATCAAACCCACGCCTCCTGCATTGGCAGGTGGGTTCTCTACCACTGAACCACCTGGGAAGTCCATGACAACTGCCAAGAGTCAACACTGAACACACTCTACACTCAGGAAGTTCCCTTGCCAGTAACAGCTGCACCCGTCTCCTGAGGGGTTCCCTGCCCTGTCCTCAGCCCCTTCCTATGTACCAACTATGGAAGGACTGGAAAGGGCAGCCAGAGACTGGGGGTGAGAGTGAAAGGCAGAAAAGCAGGGACAGAGGATATCATTGTTCCTCTCTGTCCCCTCCCTTTGCACAGGTCCCAGTCAGAGGCAGGCTGGAGTAGGGGACGGGGGGAAGGTGCTAGAAATTGAATAAAAGATTGAAGTTTTCAGGTTAGACTGGATGGGACATTTTATTTACTGACACAAGATTGCACTTGAGACTGAAGGGGATTGAAAACCTCTGGGGCCTGCCGGAGATTTCCTCCAGGAGAGAGAAAGAGCTATCTGAAAAATCGTGTTTGATAAGGTGATGGAAGGAAGAATGAATAATTTTCTCTTTACCTCCCCACACAAGTCGAGCTACAAGTAAAACACAAGTTATAATGTGTGCCACAGGCCTTTGTTAGCTGGTGGCTTCAAATGAGATTGCCACCCTGCCTGGTCTTCAATATTGAGGCATAGGCTGGCATCAATCCAATCACTACAATGAGAACCCTGGAAAGGGCTCCCTCTTCCCTCAGCTGTTTTGACCAGTTCCCCATGGTACTGGCTCGGGGGTGCTCCAGAGGCAACGTCTCTGTTGCTGCCATCCATACTTCCTCATTTGTATCTTTATTCATTCCACAAGAGTCACTGAGTTTAGCATGTATCGGGGCAAGAGGTACAATGACAGAAACAACAGAGTCCCAGCCCTCTTGAAGCTTACAGCCTTCAGGGGTGACAGATGGTCACATCGTCATACAAGGGAACATAAGGGAGTCATAAGGACCATGGGGGACAGCGTGGTGCACTAGGAAGGCCAAAGAAGGGCCACCTGGAGTGAGGGAAGTCAGAAAACTGTCCTCTGAGGGACTTTTGATTGAGACGGGATCTGAGAAAAAGAGTAAGACTTAACTAGGGGCAGCAGGAGATTGTTCCAGGCAGAGGGACCAGTATGTGAACTGAGCAGTAAAAACTGGGGCTGAAAGACAGAACCTGAAGCAGAACATTGTACCAGGTGGAGAGGTGGGTAGGCAGTGTATTCAATTGCTCAGTCTTGTCTGACTCTTTGCGACCCCACGGACTGCAGCCTGTCAGGCTCTTCTGTACTTGGAATTCTCCAGGCAAGAATACTGGAGTGGGCTGGTATTCTCTTCTCCAAAGGATCATCCCCTCCCTGGTCTCCTGCATTGCAGGTGGATTCTTTACCATCTGAGCCACCAGGGAAGCCCAGGTAGGCACTGGGCCTGTGTTCATAATTTTGGACTTGATCCCAAGAGCAAGGGCACTAGGAAGCCATCAAAGTGTTCTCAGTCTGAAGGAGACATTATCAGAATTAATCCTACCCTCGAAGTACAACTCAAATCTGACCACTTGCCCACTCCCAGTGCCGCCAGCTTGTTCTAACCTGTCACTACTTCTCACTTGATTTCTGAAATCACTTCCCAAGTGGCCTCCCTGTTGCCCACCTTGCCCCTGCACTATAATCTGTTCTCCAAACAACAGCCACAGTGATCCTCCTGAAGCGGCAGATTGCTCATGCCCTCCCTCAGCTCCAACCCCTCCGGTGTCTTCCCGTCATCCTCAGGACACAATGTGGAGCCTGTACCGTGGTCTACAAGGCCCCTCAGGAAGGTGGCCCTGCCTGACTCCCCAGCCTCTCTCTGACTCACTCTGATCCAGTCCCCCTGCCCCTGTCTCCTGGCTGTTCCAGGCCCAAGACAAGCGTTGTTTCCACTGTCGAGAGAGTACTTGCACTAACTGTTCCGTCTTCCCAGATGGCTGTGTGGCTCTCAATCTCAATTCCTTTGGGACTCAAATGTCACCTCATCAGCAAAGCCTTTTCTAAAATAGCACCCTGCCTCTCCCATTCCTAGTTACTGTCTATCCCCTTTCCCTGCTGTATTTTTTTTTTTCAGAGCTCTCACCCGTACCTGAGGAATTCACTTGCTTTCTCTCTGTTTCCCAACCATCTCCCCTGGGATAGGCTCCAGGTGGGCAGGAGCTTTCTCAGTCTCATACGCTCTACTGGTGAGCACAGTGCCTGGCGCACAGCAGTCTCTGAATAACCCTGTGTGGGGATGAATGCATGGCCACTGGGAGGAAAGGAGATGAGGGAGATGAGGGTAAGAGTGAAAGTGCATGGCCCACCGGCTGCTAACTTCCCTCATTCTGCCAAATGTGTGACCCACATACTATGCCCCAGCCAGGTTCTTCCTGTGAACCAGTCACCCCAACCCATACCTGCCCGTACCCTCCAAAAGTGCCATGACACTGTAATCTCAGAGCAGAGGCACCTACAACAAGATGGGTGGGGCCCGTGCTTCTGGCCTCACCCCTTCCTGCACCTGTACAGGCCCCCTTATGAGGGCAGAAGGTGGCAAGAGTCACAGGTTGTGGGCAGGGCAGCCATCAGCCAGGAACCCAACCTGGGGAGCAGGAGGCAGGACCACTGTGAGCTGATGCCCTAAGCCCCAGTACCATTGTGCTCCATTTACAAAATACAAACTTGATGATAAAATCATGAAGAATTTCAAGGTAACAATCGCAGAACATTAATCCCCAAGCATGAGGCCCTTCTGAACACGGGGCTCTGTGCTACTCCTATACAGGCTGAAGGCGCTTGAAGCCAGGGTGGCTGGCTCTTTGTGTTTGGTTGAGAGGTCTATGGCTTCTGAACCAGGGTGGGGTGGCAGCCTTCACCTTCACCATCCTAGGGTAGGAAGACCCTGGTGGAGGCTCAGAACACAGACCTCAGCCTTTTTTTCTCTCCTCTTCCCTGTGAGCCAGTTTTCCCACATGCAATGTGGAGTAAGAACTCTGCACACCACCCCATCCCCCACAGCCCTCTCCAGTGGAGCTTATCCACCTCTACTTTTCTCTGGACACTTTGGAGCGGAACAGGCATGCCCCACCCCCACTCCCCACCATTCCACCCTCATCACACACTTCAGCTTTTCCCACCTCTCCAACTACTTTGATGGGATGATGCCTTGCACAACATTTGAGAGACTAAAGAGGAGGGCTAGGTTCCTCTGACAAGATGGAAGGAACAATGCGAGGGAAGGAGAGCCTCTCAGTAGGAAGACATACAGTGCTAAGAATGCTGAAGAGGTACTTTTCAACAGGCTGTGACAGGAATTCATGTTTCTATGCTATACTCAACCCAAACTTCCTGCAGCTCTCCAGAAATTGCTTGGTGTGGGGGAAGGGAGCCACACAATGTCAGTGAAGCAAGAATTTCAGTACGTTAAAGAAAGGTTAAGAGGAATCTCGGCTATTGTTAATTGCTAATTGCCTACCACTTGAGGACTTCCAAAACAGACACTCAGTTGATCAAAGAAAGAATGTAAGTGCAGATAAGACTCTCCCAAACACTCACCGGATACTCAGTGTGTATGCACACATACTCACAGAAGGATGAAAGGCAACTTCAAGTAGAATAAAAAAATCATACTAGCAGATAGCACTTAGATTGTTTATTACCACGTGCCCGGCACCCTTCCAAACATTTCATTTGTAGTAACCAATGTAATCCTCAGACAAATCCGTAGGGCATTACTGTCAGCCCCATTTTACAGATGAGAAAACCGAGGCACAGAGGATGACATGACTTTTTGTATGCTGTCATTGTGTACACAGGATGAACTAAACCAGGCTCTCAATCAGAACTGCCAGAATTAAAGCATCACTCCCCAGAGCAGTTTGAGAAAGAGTATTCAGCTGCACAGATAAGGTTTAAGAGGAGAGTAAGTCCAAGGCATAAAACTACAAGCCAGAAAATAGATCCATAAGCACTTCTGTCCTGTTGCCTCTATTCAGCTACACTTGGGGGCACAGTCTCTGACTTTGCGGAAGGCTGGGGAGGAGATGACGTGAGTACCTCATCTGTCAGAGTGAAGACTAAGGCTTTCCCATAATTCCCATCTGTTTCTGCTCCTGAGAATAAACAGAAAGTTCCCACGTGGACTCATTTTTTAAATATTGCTAGGAGCGTGCCAGAGGCGTCCTGACTCATCGCTCACTGGTAGCCACCCCTGAGCCATGCTCAGCTGCTTCATCAGCATGGCCCTAAAAGTCCCTTCATACCAGAGCAGCAACCTGCCAAATATAGCGAGGGCCCTATTTTTAAAAAGGTTCAAATGAGCTAGCAGAGAGCTATCAACACATGCCATCAGCTCAGTTTTATAAAAACCCAGGCCAAGCCATCTGCGTGGCATTCAAATAACGCTGAGGCAACACAGCCACAACAGCAGTGAGGGCCTCCATGGGTCAGACCCTGCTAAGTGCTTCCTTACAGCCACTCCCCACTTCATGCTGGTGGCTGCTCTGCATGACAGGTTTTCCTATCCCCATTTTACAGATGAAAGCACAGTCTTGGAAGGGTCAAATGATCACCCTGCATTCACCTGGCAAGCGCTCCACCCTGTTTCAGAGACACCTTATTAGATACCACATGACACTTATGTTACTGGAGACTGATCCCAGGTGTACTGAAGACCTAAGAGGAGACAAACCTTAGTGGCACGTTGTTGCCCCTGAACCCACTGGTCAGACCCTCAGCTCTCAGTGTGGAAATGCCTTCCGAGTTTTGAGAGGTTAGAGGGCTTCAAGAATGGATCATAGAGCTAAATGTAAAAGGTAAAATGTCTAGAGATAAATAAAAACATTTTTGTGACATTGGGGTAGGCAAAACATTCCTAGATAACAACAACAAAGCATGGATGGTAAAGAAAAACTAGATAATGAACTTCATTGAAATGTGAAACTTTGGCTTTTAAAAGGACACCTTTTTGAAAATGAAAAAGCAAGCCACAAATTGGAAGAAAACAGTTGACATATATTTATCAGAGAACTCATATCCAGAATGTAGAACTCCCAGAATTTAATAATAAAATAAAGAAGTCAATTAAAACATGGACAAAATATTTTAACAGACACTTCCCCAATGACAATTACAAATGGCCAAGATGTGTATGAAAAAGTACTCAACATCTTTATTCAAAATGCCATTTAAAACATGAGATATTAGTACATACCCTCTAGAATGGCTAAAAATGAAAAGTCTGACAATACCAGGTGTTGACAAGGATGCAGAGGAAGTAGAATTGGCCTACATTGCTACTGACACTGTGAAATGGTCTAGCCACTTTAGAAACCGGCTTGGCAGTTTCTTATAAAGTTAAATACACACTCACCATATGACTCAGCCATTCCACTTCTAAGTATTTACTCAAGAGAAATGAAAACATACATCCACACAAAGACTTGTACAAGAACACACATAGCAGCTTTCTTCATAACAGCCAAAGACTAATAACAACCCAAAGTCCAAGGACAGGGGAGTGGATGAACACATTTTGGTACCTCCATACAAAGAAATGCAAAATTAACAAACTACTAAGGCATACAACACCACGGATGAATCTCAAAATAATTATGCTAAATGGAGGAAACTAGACCACAAAATCATATAAAAATCTCAGTATGAGAGTATATTTATATGACATTTGAGTACTCACAAAACTGTACTAACAGAAAGCAGATCAGTGGTGGCCTGGTGCTGAGAGTTAGAGTGGGTTTGGCTGCAAATGGGCAACCAGATTTGGGGGGGTGCATTAGAAATGTTCTATATCTTGATTGCAGTGGCAGTATGTACCACATGTGAGTATATAAATTTGACAAAACCTTTCAAACTGGGTGTTTAAAAATGGCACATTTTTTTTCATATTTATTATACCTCAATAAAGTTGATCCTGAAGAAATTTACTGAAAAAAGTGTTTTGAGAAAGGGCAGGAATTCAGAGGACAAATGTTATTTCCAAGTCCCTTTCAGGGCTAACAGACCCTGGTTCCTGGCTGCCCTCCAACCTGAAGAACCCCAGAGCTACCTGTTGCTTTCTCATTGTAAGATCTGAAGCTCCTGCTGCCTGCTGGTACCAGACCTCTGTAGCTGGGAGAGTGAGACTTCTGTGAAACATGTGGTTGGCATGGAACATAAACCCCATTCCACCCAGGTCCCTGCGAAAAAAAAAACAAACAAACTTCGCTTTCTAAGTACATATGCACATTCCTCTCACAAGAAGGGTAAATTATTTCCACATGCAGGGAAACTATAGCCATATGCTGATGTTCTCACTGCAGAATCTCCCTCAGAAGTAAATGTTATTCAGCCACCAGTGTAGTCATTCACCCATTCAACAACCATAGAGTGAGCACCTACTATGTGCTGGACTGACCATAGTGAACACATAGGCTCACAAAGGACTCACTGCCTGGCTGGGTGGGGCAGCGGGCTACAGGCAGTTAACAGGTCATTATAGTCCAGTGTGGTAAGAACCCCATAGCAGATGCTGCCAGTCTCTGCCCCCTTGGACAGCTTTACCTCATCTCCTTTGACCTCTTTGCCAGTTCTGTGTAGGCCTGCTCTAAAGACACTTTTCGCCTCTAGAGATCACCCACGCCCCTTTGTAAGAGGACTGTCCTTAGGCTGCTGGAGCTGGATTTGCCTGCATCAAAGAAAGCTAGAAGTACCTGGGAACTCTCCTTTCCCCTCCCCTTAACCGGTGACTAAGGGGTATATAAATACTCCATACGTATCAAGTACTGATCAGTATAATTTCTCCGGCTTCCTCTTCCCGTTTGGGATAGTAGTTAGGTGTGTGGTCTTCACTGTGTCCAGAGCTCCCCTCCAGGACCAAGCAAAAGTCACCTACTGTGATACTGTGATTCACAGTAAGAAATATATATCTGGTTTTTGTTCTCATTTTTGGCACAGAGCTCCTAAAGCCCTTAGAATTTGTCTTTTGTTATGTTGATGAGGTGATTTTAGAAAGCACTTAAGAATGGGGGCTAGTTGCCAGGGGAATGAACCCTGTGATTGGAGGGTTAGAACTCTCAGTCCCCCCGCCCAACTCCCCTGGACCTCTGGGAAGGGAGAAAGAGCTGGAGTTTTAATCACTCATGCCTGTGTAAGGAAGCCCCCATAAACACCTCAAAGGACAGGGTTCAGAGAGCTTCCAGGTTGGTGTACACATGGAGATGCGGGGAGAGTGGTGAGCCCAGGGAGGTCATTGAAGCTCCGCCCCCTTTCTCCACACCTTGCTCTATGCATCTCTTCCCTCTGGCTCTTCCTGACTTAAACCCTTTTAAAATAAACTGGTAATCTAGTAAGTAAAATGTTTCTCTGAGTCCCATGAGTTGCTCTAGAAAATTAATTGAACCCAAGGAGGGAGTCATAAGAATCTCTGATTTATATCAGAAGTACAGGTGACAACTTGAATCTGCAATTGGCTTCTGAAGTCGGGACAGCCTTTTAGGGCTAATCTCTTAACCTGTGCAATCAGACGCTACAGGTAGATAGTGTTGGAATCAAGTTCTACTAGAGAACACCTTGGTGGTGTGGAGGAAAACACACACATTGGAACTGGTACTAGAATCATCTTATCTACCCTCTAGGGGACTTGACCTAATAAATTCACCCCGGCTCAGCTTCTTTCCCTCTATCTCCTACTTCCCCGATTCCCTACTGGTTATTCCTAGAAACACTTCCTAACAAATTGCTTTCTGAGGAATCCGTGCTTCATGGTTTACTTCTGGGAAAGCCAACCTAAGACATGCACCATGAGGCTGTGGAGGCCCGCAGTGGGGGTGGGGGGTGCACTGGGGTCAGAGAAATCTTCTAAGAAGCAGCAACACTGGCGTATGCTTGTGTGTGTGCGTGTATGTTGGTGGGTGGGGGGGAAGGAAAGCAGAACTGTCAGTGGGAGAGGAGTGTGAACCAAGGCCCCAAGTTGTGGTGAATTTGGAAAACAGCAAGCACTCTAGTTTGGCTGGAGTGCAGTGCACATTTGGCAGGTCATGGGGAAATGCAAAGCTGGAGGGGCCCATAAGGGATGGAAGTCATAAAAATGTAAGTCCCGTTAAGAACTTGATCTTCAGGGTAATGGTGAACCACTGAACGGTGATAGTGACGAAACCAGATTTACTCTTTAGAAAGACTGTTTTGTTTGAAGTGGGAAGAACATGTTTGAGAGGAGCAAAATGGGAATCTGGGGGCAGTTAGGAGGCTGTGTCAGATATCCAGGCCATAGCTGGAGAGAGATCATCAGAATGGAGAGGGAGAACATGGGCATATCCAAAATCACAATAAGACTCGAGTTTTGATTGGGTGAGTGATGAATCCTACAGGGATGGATATGAAAAGAGAGGATGCAGAGATAATCCCCGGGTTATCACAGGTCTGGTTCCCCAGGAATCAGACTCTTATTTGGAAATTGGAATGCAGGAAGTTTATTGGAAAATGCTCTCAGGATTGACTCCTGTTGGCAGAAAGGGAAGGAAATTAGACTGTGATGAAGTCTCTACAAAGGCTGCAGCCAAACTCATGGGAGGGGGGGCGCCTCTGGAGCTGGGAGGGCCCAGAAGAGCTGTCCTGAATTGGGACAAGGGAGTCAGACTCCTGTCAGTCTACATCACCCAGCCACTGGATGCAGATGACCCTGGGGGGCAGCATGGAACCTTGGATGAAGGGAACCATGCCTCCCTTCAGTTGAAGGCAGTTCCTGGGGAGGGCTGACAGCTGAGCCATTAGCTGAGGAGGTGGTCCTTCTGTCCTAGTAGGGGTGCCGGGAGCAAGCACAGTGTCCAAAAGTGACATCTGAGTGTGAAATGCTGGGGAGACTTGCAGTGGGATACATACAGAAAGCACCTGGCTCTTTGTGTCTGGATTTCAGGAGTATATGAGCTGATCTCAAGAAGAGGGGTTAGGGGTTGGTTCTTGACTTCTTTGGGGTCCTAGAGCCTTTTGAAAAGTTAATGAAGGCTCCTCATATTCATCATGTCAAACAAAAATGTGCATAAAATTTTAGGGAGTTTATGTTAGTTTGGGTTCCTCTCCAAGCAGACCCTAGGACAAAGATTTGGATTCAAGAAGTTCATTTGTGAGGTGATCTCAGGAAACTTGGAGAGGAAGTAGAGAAACAAGTAGGGAAGGAAGAAAAGGCATAAAGGTACGTTAATGGTAGGTGGCCAACTGGAGCTCCATCTTGCTGAAGTGCCTCTGAGAAACCCTGAGGAACACACCCTAGAATAGGCCCACTCAAGCTGGGGAATTTGCCTATCATCTCGCATCTCTCACTGGTTGAGGATCACCCTGGAGGGCATTAACTCTCTGGTCTATCTAGTCACCTAGTACCTGTTCACCCTGTCCCACCACCTGAGAGCCTAAGAACAACATGGTCCAGAACACCCTCAGGCAGAGAGGGTGCAGGTATTCACAGTAAGAAACTATCAGATGGTTTGAGAACCAGAAGACATAACTAGGGCATCAACAACATCTGCCAGCAAAGGCAGGGGAAAAAAATCCAACAGCACAGTGCCATGTCCACAGTGGGAAGTGATGGAGACATTGAGAGTGCTGAGCTTCCTCCTCGGGGTCCCCGCTAGAGCCACTGAGGAACTGACACTGCCCGCCCTGACAACTCAAAGACCAAATGGAAAGCTGGGATTGCCAACGGTTGGAGAGCAGTTTGAGAAAGTAGTGTGTGGCTCTCAGGGAGCCAGGATTGAAGGCGATATTTAATCATTCACGAGTTCAGTGATAGGGCTGGAAAGACTAAAGAGGAGGCCAAGCCAGTCGCCTTGCCTTTGTGCCACAAGAATGCCTCAATTAAGATGCCATTCAGCCACAAGAGGCAGAAAGAAAAACAATCCTTTCAGCTGTAATTTAGCAATGGGTTTTCTTCATGTAAATCCAAGGGGTGCAAAAGGCATTTTCCATCAGTTGTTTTAAGTGTCAAAAGCCCAGTGGTCTGCAGCTGTTATTCTGCAGTCTTACTGGTGACCATCTAAACAGCCGAGCAAGTTCCTTCCAAAAAACAACGTTCTGAGTCCAAGTTCCTAGTTCAACCACTTGAAATGTTTGACTTGAGTGGAGCCATGAAGTCTCAAAAGTGACCTTACAAAGGGGGAGTTTCCTTAAGGTTGGGCTGTGTTGGGTTTTGTGGTTATTATTGTGGTTGTTGGGGTTTCAGTTTGCTTGCTCCTCAGAACACCTCCTGCTACAAACAAATTGCCCTTGGACAAGGTGCTGTTGGCCCAGGGGACAAAGTGTACACAAAGCTAAGGAAAAGTTAAGAGGAACTTGGTAACCTTGAGATAGTCTAGAAGTGAGTAATGCTAACAAGGGCCCTCATGCACGGTGGATGCCCAGTCAGCAGCTGTGTGGTGGCAGTGGCCGCCGCTACCGTTCTACACATAAAACCCAAGGTGATAATTTCCCACACTTGGGAGAGACAATACAGCTATGTTTAATCATATCTTCACTAAAGTATAAAATCCTTGAATGCAGAAACTATAATCCTTATGCTCACCCCCAGCAAATACCCTTGTGTTGATGGAATCACATACGTGTATCCTGCAAACAATTACACAGTGCCCACACCACTGTGTGCTCCCTAGATGATTCTGTTGCTCATTTTGCAAAGATTTGAGTAAAACAACGAGGGACTTGCAGATTAAAAGGGCAAAGCTCCTGCATTATTCTCCTGCCTTTCTACTGCTGAGTGATCTTGAATGAATTACGGAATTCCTCTGAGTTATGGCTTTCCCAACCAGAAAATGGATAAATCATCCCCTGTTTACAAAGTGCCCTGCTAAGACAACTGGAAATACAATCAAAAGTTTATCAAGTGAGATTTCTCAACTATAATAAGAATTAAACCATGACATTTGGGATGAAACTCAGTATTTTGTTAGTCAAATCCCATCAAAATTATACTTAGGTATATTAACTTAATTTAAGAACTAGTGGCAAATTATATTACTATTTGACACATTACTGCTCTGCATAATTATTCAATCAGAGCTCCCCTGAAACAAATTAATGCTGATGCAATCCAATTTTTTTATATTGAAATAGTTCAAGAATACAGAAAAGTACCAAGAAAAATGTAATGAGCAACAATACACCTACCATGCAGCTTTTTGGAAAATATTTTTGCCATATTTTCTTAAGAAATAACACATTAAAGATCCACTTGAAGTTCCCTGTGTAACCCTTTCTTATCCCATTCCTTTCTGTCTTTCCCCAGGGGTAGGAACTTAAAAGAGACGTGATTGGTACAACACGTTGCATGCCCTCAGCACACCTTTGGCTTTCAGCCTTCAGTCATCCTGGCAGTCTCCCACCTCCAGAACCCATGACTCTATTTCTTTATTCCAAAGCTTTCCTCCAAACCCTCAAGAATGCTCTCAACCCTCGTGAGCACATCACAAATGTATGGGAGAATTATCACCCCCAGGAGAACCATCAACCCATGGGTCAGAGCCTTGTATAAATGCCCTTAGAACAGACAATTCTAAGTGGGGCTGAGCCCTTTTCCCTAAAGCCGTGACCTCAATAACACACCCTTTCCTGGTTTTCTCCCCTTTCTTGTCTCACTCTCCCTGCTCCCTGGGATCACCCTTTAATAAATGCCTTACACCCAAGTCCTGGTCTCGGGCTCTGCTGGAGGGGAATGCAATTTAAGACATGGCTCTCCTGTAATTGTCTACTGCTTACAGGCAGGCATGGTTCTATCACTGATGTGTGTGCATGTATTCAGAAACAATGGATAGCATTTTTGGCATGTTTTTGAACTCTATATAAATGGTATCATATTATACTTCCTATTTGCATTTGTGACTTACTTATGAATTTTGTAGGTCTCCAGAACATGGAAAGGCAACTAGACAGAAAACACACTTGGTTTCCAAATGCTGAACAACTGTATTATATCCAACACACTAAATTCTATGTTAAATCTTTCTCAATTCATATCACATTAACATCTAAAGATGCTGTTGAACTTGAAAGATCTCAGTAAGAGTAAAATTTCCAGTTAGATGCCAATGTTTGTATATACAGAAGACTGAGAATAATATTTTGGCATAAGAATTAATTTCCCAGGGTAAAGAATTACTTTATTGCACTGAATCAGCCATTTGCCATAATTGTCATGCCGTAATAAATTCTTGTGTTGCCGTATCTCTTTCTCTTTATAATGTGATTTTACATGTAGTGTTCCAGTTGAGTCTCTCAAGTCTGAGAGCTGATTTATCTGTTTCTCCCACGCATCTAGCCTCACATGGTAGGCATTCAATATTTATTGAATGAATGAATCACCCACATTTTATTCATGAGAATATTGAGTCCCCAAAGACAAAAACATTGAGTACGTACAAGTAAGAGGTGTACCTGGAAGTAACACTCAAGTCTAGAAGCCAAAATTCGATTCAAAGAATTTGAAATGCATGTGATAATACTATATTATCTTCCATAATTAGTGGTTATGGTAGTACCAGTCCAATACTTTCTTTTGTTGAAGATCAGTTTACCAAAGCCATGAGATCATTTATTTTCCTTTAACGTGGAATGCCAAAAAAATCCAGAATATAACCCAGTCTCCATGGGAAAAATACTTCTCTTTTTTTTCTTTTCCAGATATATCTATTATCTAGAAAGAAAGAAAGAGCGGGAGAAGGCACTTATATAGAGCAAAATGGAAAGATCACAGTTACATGAATTTTTGTATCTATCTGCCATCAGATTAAGACATAGAACATTTCCAGCTATCTATCCCCAAACTGTCTTCATGCCCCACATCAGTTAATTACTACCTCAACCCTCCCAAAGACAACTACTATTCAGACTTCATTCACTATAATTTTTTGCCTAAGTTAGGACTTCATATAAATGAAATTATACAGTCTGTATTTTTTACTTCTTTCACTCAACATCTGTGAGACACATCAGCATTGCATGTATCAGGAGCCACCATGTCTTTGTTGCTCCATGGTATCCCATTATATGAATACACCACGATTTTCTCACCCACTTCATTGCTGATGTACATTGTAAGCTGTTTTTTATTTTGGGGATATTATAGATAAAGCTGCTATGAACATTCTTAATGATGTCTTTTGGAAGAGTAAAAGCCCTCAGATATATTCTATAGGGTATATACCCAGAAGTGGATTGGTAAATTACAGGACTGGGATACAGTTTGCTTTGTTAGACACATTGCTTTGGACAAAAGGGTGAGGGTTTCCGTAACCTGAAAAGGCTGGCAGGGAGCACTGTTCCTGTTCCTAAATTCAATTCAATTCAATTCAGTCGCTCAGTCGTGTCCGACTCTTTGCGACCCCATGAATCACAGCACGCCAGGCCTCCCTGTCCATCACCAACTCCCGGAGTTCACTCAAACTCATGTCCATCGAGTTGGTGATGCCATTCATCCATCTCATTCTCTGTCGTCCACATCTCCTCCCGCCCCCAATCCCTCCCAGCATCGGAGTCTTTTCCAGTGAGTCAACTCGTCACATGAAGTGGCCAAAGTATTGGAGTTTCAGTTTCAGACTTTATTTTTTTGGGCTCCAAAATCACTGCAGATGCTGATTGCAGCCATGAAATTAAAAGACGCTTACTCCTTGGAAGGAAAGTTATGACCAACCTAGATAGCATATTAAAAAGCAGAGACATTACTTTGCCAACCAAGGTCCGTCTAGTCAAGGCTATGGTTTTTCCCGTGGTCATGTATGGATGTGAGAGTTGGACTGTGAAGAAAGCTGATTGCCGAAGAATTGATGCTTTTGAACTATGGTGTTGGAGAAGACTCTTGAGAGTCCCTTGGACTGCAAGGAGATCCAACCAGTCCATTCTAGAGGAGATCAATCCTGGGTGTTCATTGGAAGGACTGATGCTAAAGCTGAAACTGTTCCTAAATGGCTCCTCATTTAAAAAAAAAAAATAGATTCTTTGATTGGAAGAGACCTTAAAGGCAATGACTTGGCCTCCCACACCCTATCAAGTCCAGTCGTATCAAGTTTAGCTCCAGCCATAGCTGCCCTCACCTGGGCCACCTTTAGTAAGCAGAAGTCACTACCTCCAAAGGATTTGGACAGACCTGACTCCTTGTGGCATCCATCCACTCTTCCCTTTAAATCTTCAACTTCTCAAGTAGAACCAGACATACTCCTTCGGCTTGGGTCTTAGTCCCCAAACTGTTTTTTGTGCACTGAATAGTAGACCAGAGTTGGCTCAGATAAGAATGAAATTTATTTCCAATTGAAAATTGGTGCCATATGTCATGGATTCTCAGATCCTTAAAGGCTCTAAGAGACCACAGAATCCATTTCAGTTCAGTTCAGTTCAGTCGCTCAATCGTGTCCAACTCTTTGAGACCCCATGAATCACAGTACACCAGGCCTCCCTATCCATCACCAACTCCCGGAGTTCACCCAAACTCACGTCCATCGAGTCGGTGATGCTATCCAGCCATCTCATTCTCTGTCGTCCCCTTCTCCTCCCACCCCGAATCCCTCGCAGCATCAGTCTTTTCCAGTAAGTCAACTCTTCGAATGAGGTGGCCAGAGTATTGCAGTTTCAGCTTTAGCATCAGTCTTTCCAATGAACACCCAGGATTGATCTCCTTTAGAATGGACTGGTTGGATCTCCTCACAGTCCAAGGGATCTCAAGAGTCTTCTCCAGCACCACAGTTCAAAAGCATCAATTCTTCGGCGATCAGCTTTCTTCACAGTCCAACTCTCACATCCATACACAACCAGTGGAAAAACCATAGCCTTGACTAGGCGGACCTTGGTTGGCAAAGTAATGTCTCTGCTTTTTAATATGCTATAGAGTCCATTTAGCCAATGCCAAATCCCCAAGGTATTTCCGACCCTCTGTTTAAGCATGTCCAAGGGAGAGAACTTTTCTCATTCTGAAGTAGCCCATCCCTTAGTCACATAGATCCATTTGCTAGAAAGTTCTTCCTGTTAGGTTTGAAGCCGCCTTCTTTTAATTCCCACCTCTTGGTCCTCCTTTCGAACTCTGAGACTCCTGGAAACAAGTTTTTTTTTTCATTCAGCCACTCTGCAAAGATTATAGGAGCTCCTTCAACATTGGAGCCAACTGTCATCGTTTAGTAGGTGAATTGAAAAAGGATGGAAGCAGCAGCTAGGGCCTTAGGATGAGTCAAACACTGTTTTGTGTCTGAGGCTTTATAATTTGCTATTCTTTACTAGTAACTTTTCTGTTTTTAATTTTGCTATGGCTTTACTGCTCACCAAAGAAGGAATGCGAGGCTTCTATTATGTATCAAGGACAAGGTGATATCTCCCATCTCATAACTCAGTGCTCTGTCCTCTGGCAGCTGACCAGAGCAGTTCTAGCCTAGCAGCTGAGCTCTCTGGGTTAATCTGGTTGGCAGTCTGGTGTGTGGTTATGTAGACTAACTAGAGTCTTTGTAGTCAAATTCATCTGCCAAAAAATTAGTGTGCTGGTCTAGCCACTTCTTTGAATCTTTGCTTCCTTTATTGCAAAATATTACTTTTAATACCTGCCTCAAGGGAACATTAAGAATTAGATATGCTCATGTATGGGCTTCCCTGCTGGCTCAGTGGTAAAGAATCCAACTGCCAATGCAGGAGATGCGTGTTCGATCCCTGGGTTGGGAAAATCTCCTAGAGGAGGACATGGTAACCCATTCCAGTATTCTTGCCTGGAGAATCCCATGGACAGAGAAGCCTGGTGAGATACAGTCCATGGAGTCACAAACAGTCGGACACAACTGAAGTGACTTAGCACACACGCACATGCTCATGTATATGAAAGACTTGGCCCCATGCAAAGCACAGAAAAACATGCTTAGGCACCTTTTCTTCCCTCATCCTCCTTCCACTGCTACTTGTGAAGCCATGAACATCCAATCATGAAAAGGAACAGTCATGTGGTAGCATAGAAAGATGTATGAAATTGTCTTCCATTCTAAGCCCAGGCTGCTAATTTTAACCCTTAAGTCCTAAACTGTCAACTCCATAAGAGACAATTATTTTGCCCAGATTATCTGTTTACCTAAGTGCCTCCTAGTACACTCCTAGTGGGTTTTGATGCATCATATATGATGGCTTTCCAGGTGGCTCAGTGGTAAAGAACCCACCTGCCAATGCAGGAGACGAGGGATTGATCCCTGGGTGGGGAAGATTCCCTGGAGAAGGAAGTGGCAGTCCACTCCAGTATTCTTGCCTGGAGAATCTCCATGGACAGAGGAGTCTGGCAGGCTACAGTCCATGGGGTTGCAAAGAGTCAGACACAACTGAGTGACTATAAACAACAACAACATATGATACCACATTTTACATGTTAAGAATATCCATGCTATGAAGTCTTCTGAAATTCTCAGAGATTGCCATGAAAATTCAGCAACCTTTAATACCTATTAACCAAATTCATTCATGGGAAGAGGGGTTTTCAAATACACATCGGCCTGATAACAATGCTCAAGAGCTGAGGGGGAGGGGGCTGGACTATGAGGGCAGCTTAAGGTCGTGCCCAGCCCATGTTGCTGGCACAGAAGCCCTGCCAACTGTCTCCCTGCATGGAGCTAGCCCTGACCCCTGGCATGCAGTTGGTAATTTGAGAGCTGGGAATGTGTGACCCAGGCACTCTTGGGATGATAAGCAGTCAGTCCTCATAGTACCCTAAGATAGTATATCACATCCCTCACTGAAAACACTTTAGCCAAATGCAACAACCTTGATGGTTAAGTCCCAGAGTTTGGCACAAATGCCAGCCCAGTTCATCACTCATTTATTTGAAATTAGCCAACATTTATTGGGGGGCCTCTCTGCTTCATCTCTTCTATGGGAACTGAAAAATAAGTCAGATTGTCTCCAGAGCCTGCAGTCTATGTTTCCTCTCTGGGCCTCCTCAGGGAGGTGATTTTTAAGAGCATGTACCCCCTTTTTCAACCTCTCTCAACTTACCCCTACGCCCCACCATGGGCTAATTTACTGAACTCCTTATAGAGCAGAAATCCAGTTTCCTCCTCTGCATAATTCTGGGCATTTTTCAGGTGCCATTTTCTCCTAGAAGTGGACAGAGGTACAAGGTAAACCTGGACTCTGCTAGTACATGACTACTCTGGTCCCTCAATATCTTCCTCGTGCCAGGCCAGGTCTGTCTACATAAGAGGTCCTTGATCAGGGTAACTCATTCATGGGGAGGACGTTTTGTTTACCTCGTTCATTTAGGCATTTCCCAAGAAAGACAAGAGGAATGAAACTAAACCAAATCCTGTATCTGCTGGAGCTTCAGAATGAATGATGAGGCTGTAGGGAGGGGAGAGGGAGTAGGAATCAGTGCAAGAGCTCTAAGGTGGCATCGTAGCACCTTCACAAGAAGAGGAGCAGAATCAGTCCTGTTGCCAACTTTCAATTGCATTGATTTGAAACCAAGGTTAAGCAAGCTTGACAAAGTGGTTCATCAAATCGGAGGCAAACCCCGCATCTATTGGATCTCATTAATTCCCAGACCAGTTTACTCTCAATCCCAATCAGTTCAGCCCACCACGTGGCACTTTCATCTCTCCACCCTTGCTTCCGCCATCCATCTACGGGTGGCCTGACTCCATTCCCCGAAATAACTTCACTGTTCCTGTCACGTCGGCTACTGGCTGGCTGCTGGGAATCCTAAAAGCCTTGTAGGTGGGGAGTGGCACAGCGACTGGTGACTCTCATTTACTAAAGCCTTTCTATTTTTAATTTTTTTTAAATATTCCATGCTGAAGTTTCCTTTCTCTCCCTCCCACCCTTTGTGGTATTTTTAGGCCATGCAGGCTTTTCAGAACAAGCGTCAAGCTCGCTGGGTGCTGCAAATAGCTTTTCCCCTTACCTGCCAGTCACGGTGTACTACAGGCGCACGTCATGTGGCGAGTTGGTCCTTTTACTCCAGCCTTTTACACGGGCTTCGCTTCTGTGTGCTGCTAATCTGTCGAGAAATCAAAGACACACCAGCCTCAAAGGGGAGGCCCTGGCCCCACAGCTGCCTGCCAGGGTTATTATGAAGGTCCATCCATCATGTACCAAGAGCTCACTGGGAGCAACTGGCAGCAGACAAGGGGAAGCCAGAGATCAGGGATCTGAGCAGGGCCAGGCGATGTGGGTGAGAGGAGGGTGGGAAGGGGCACTAGGAATCAGGACTTGAAAGATGAAAGCATCCTGGGATGCTGTAGTCACGACTGCTTTCAGGCAAGGACAGACAGGAGAATTATCGGAGATGCTTGCGGGGGCAACCAAAGGTCCACCCAGTCCAGGGTCTCTTCTGTCAGGGGTGGCTACAGAGCTTCTGTGGGGAAGAGAGAGGGGCGGAGCAAGCTGGTGAGCTGTCCTCCTTTCTCTCATCCTCCCCATCACTCCTGCAGGTCCAGAGAGAGACCCTGCAGCTGCCTAGTCCGCCTCAAAACGACTCGAAGAGACTAGAAACAGAAGCTCTTAGGGCAGTGGCTCTCAAAATATGTCCACAGCCTGGCAACAGCAGCAGCCCTGGAGAACTGGTCAGAAATACAGGATCTTGGGACCCCCACCCAAGACCTACAGAATCAGAAACTCTGGAGGTGGGGCCCAGCACTAGGTTTTTAAAAAACCCTCCCTGGGATATTGCTATGCATTCAAGTCTGACAACCACTGTATCAGGAAAAACAAGGCAGGGATATCTACTGAAGAGTCAACTAAAGGAGCATTTTTTATGTGTGTCAGAGAATGAGATAGAAACATTAGGATTCATAGTGGGTTCTTATATGATTTCTGAAATGAGACGAAAATGAATGAAGTGACTGTTATCAATATCTACAAAAAAATAAAAGCAAAATGGCCAAAATCTAGAGGAAAAAAAAAAACAAGAATAACTGTTTCAAATTCATTTTATAATGTTAACAAGACCCTATCTGATGTTTCCTTGGGGGAGGTGGAGACCAGTGCTTTTGGTTTTGATTATGAAGAGAACTACCTCAAAGACCATGCATGCCTGAAATTGCTGAGTACCCCAAAAAATTATGCTTGAAAACTCATATAAATACGTTATAGTGATTACTGATATATCTAAAAGATAAACCTATAAGGATAACTTTTAAATTAAAATTCTTGGCTCTTCCACACAGTAGAATAAGATAGAGGACTCCCTCCTTGCTCTTGGCTCAGGGCCTTCTTATTTACTGAGAAAACTGAAGTCATCAGAACTTAAATCACACATGAACTGACCCCCAACTATTCCCACCTCCCTGCATCTCAACGCTCTGCTCCACATTGCCTTATATGGGGTCTTCTCACAACACCCTTAGACCAACTCCTCCCTTTGTGCCCTGGAATGCTATTGGTTCTCAGCTCCTCAGAGATGCTCCGCTTGCCATCACCAATTTCCTGCTCCAAATGGGTAAGCACCATCTGCCTATAAACATTCTGAAGTGCAGCCCACCTTTAACAAGCTCTCTTAATCCCACTGTCATTGCCAGCTACTGCTCAATTTCCCTGCTCCAGGTTATAGTGAAACTAAAATGAAATCAGTCAAGTTTGCTGCCTCCACTTTCCCTTCTCCTAGGTTTTCTGGATCCCTTTCCATTTTGGCTTCCGGCCTCACTCAGTTCAGTTCAGTTCAGTCACTCAGTCGTGTCCGACTCTCCGCGACCCCATGAATCACAGCACGCCAGGCTTCCCTGTCCATCACCAACTCCCGGAGCTCACTCAAACCCATGTCCACAGAGTCGGTGATGCCATCCAGCCATCTCATTCTCGGTCGTCCCCTTCTTCTCCCGCCCCCTCACTCACTCCACTGAAATTCTCCTCCCCCAGGCCACCAGTGACTTGCGTGTTGTCAAACACAGTGACCTGTGCTCCATCTCATCTGGCTCAGCCTTGGCAGCCTCTGATACAGTTCTCACCTCCCTGGCTCATTCTCACCTCCCTGAATCCCCCTCACTTCTCCCTATCCTAAACTTTGGGATGTCCCAGAACACTCCAGCTGCTCTGGCCTCCCTGATGGCCCTTAAACCTGCCTGAGCTGCTCCCACCACAGGGCCTTTGCACTTGCCATTTTCTCTGCCTAGATCACTCTTCCCTTACATTTGCATTTCTTCCTTCCTGACTTCATTCAGGTCTCTGCTCACATGTTACATTATCAGAGAGGTCTATCTAAATTCCTTTATCTAAAGTCATCCACATGTTCTCCACCCCACCATCTATCTTTTCACCTGAATTATTGTTTTTCATAGCACTTATCACTACATGGAAGGTTATACATTCATTTGCTCAGTGTCTGCCTCCCTCATATAGAATATAAACTCCATGTTCCCCAGGATCTAGAACAGCACCTGGCACATAGTAGGCTTCCTGTCACATTTTATTGAATAAATGAATGAACAAAGGTATAGTCTCTGTTCTCCAGAAGGAGAAGGTAAGGGTGGGCTTCCCTCTGTCCTAGAAACTTGACACTTACAGGGCATTTACCAGCTCCTGGAAAATTCTACATATTCTCCCCTGGCCAAGTATAGAATTAGTTCTCATTATTTACAATAACCCTCATCTTTTGGTTCACATCAGAGTCTCCTGTGAAGTGTTAAAAATAAACATCTTGCTCTTTCTCTACTCCAAGGAGCTCTTGAGTTGGGAGGTCAGTACTAGGATTCTGAAAAGCAGACTCTTGAGAGTGGGGTGGAGTGGTAGGGAGCATGAACTCTGAAAGCGTACTCTCCATTTTGAATCTTGACACTATCATAGTTGTGATGCACATCAGAGGACCACACCCCTCTGAGCCTCAGTTTTCTTATCTGCAAAGTAGTGACACTAAGAGGAATCTTATTTCACAGGGTTGTTGTGAGAAGGAATGAGTTAACATACATAGGCTCCTCAGAACAATGCCCAGAATGTAATAAGCAGGAACTATTATCCCCAATATTGTGTAAGTTTCTTGGGTGATTCAGGCATATAACCAGTTATGAAAATTGTTGATATAGACTATAGATACCACTACATGAAAGAGAAAGGAGATCTCAATGAGGAGTAGGGCAAGCCAGGGCTTGAGAAGAAACCAGAAGGCACAGACTGATTGGTTGCTGAAAGTTGACTAGGATTGAACAGGCACCATGCTCTCCTGAGGGAACTCAGGACTCTGATGCTAGAAGAGTAAAATCGGCCCCTTCTGAATTCTATTCCAGCAGGCAATCATTACCTAGCTAAGCAGTCCAAAGGCAGGTGAACTGTCTTCTCCAACCAAAGTTGGTGATAGAAAGACCAATGTACTGTACTCAGGGCTGCTAAGGCCTAGAGACTCTCGCAAGGGTACTGATCAGGCCCAGCTGCAATGGGGGTTCAATGGGCAGCAACAGCCCAACCTCCAAGACTCTGGGAGCCCTCATGCTTACTCACAAAACCTTCCCAACCTGCTCCCTAATGTCAGAAATCCCTTTGGCCGGGGACATGCTTTTCTTTTCACTGTAAAAGAAGCTTAAAATGCAAACACCTCCAGAAGAAGCATAGATGTAAATTGACAACACATTTGATCAGAAAAGCTTAGTCACTGAGCAAAGGAGGTTTTGACAGAAGAAGGGCACTACAGTTCTCTTGGCCCTGCCCAGCCCACACTTTCCTATATCCCATTGCTATCTGGATCAGGAGAGCAGGGAGATGTAACCCACCTCAAGAGGTGCAATATAAATGGCACAGTAATGATTTCTACTTTTCTAAGTCACTTCTTTCTCAGGGCATGGTTTCATTTAGCTCAAGTCAAACTGGCAGGGCTGGTCCAGCCTTTCATTCTACCTGTGAACCAAATGGAGGTTTTACCTCCAATGGCCAGTGTGAGGTGTGTATATAATTCATGGGTTTCACCAATTCATTTCAGTTCAGTTCAGTCGCTCAGTCGTGTCTGACTCTCTGCGACCCCATGAATCACAGCACACCAGGCCTCCCTGTCCATCACCAACTCCCGCAGTTCACTCAAACTCATGTCCATAGAGTCGGTGATGCCATCCAGCCAGCTCATTCTCTGTCGTCCCCTTCTCCTCCTGCCCCCAATCCCTCCCAGCATCAGAGTCTTTTCCAGTGAGTCAACTCTTCGCATGAGGTGGCCGAAGTATTGGAGTTTCAGCTTTAGCATCAGTCCTTCCAATGAACACCCAAGATTGATCTCCTCCAGAATGGACTGGTTGGATCTCCTTGCAGTCCAAGGGACTCTCAAGAGTCTTCTCCAGCACCACAGTTCAAAAGCATCAATTCTTTGGCGATCAGCTTTCTTCACAGTCCAACTCTCACATCCATACATGACCACGGGAAAAACCATAGCCTTGACTAGACAGACCTTGGTTGGCAAAGTAATGTCTCTGCTTTTTAATATGCTATCTAGGTTGGTCATGACTTTCCTTCCAAGGAGTAAGCGTCTTTTAATTTCATGGCTGCAATCAGCATCTGCAGTGATTTTGGAGCCCAAAAAAATAAAATCTGACACTGTCTCCACTGTTTTTCCATCTATTTCCCATGAAGTGATGGGACCAGATGCCATGATCTTTGTTTTCTGAATGTTGAGCTTCAAGCCAACCTTTTCACTCTCCTCTTTCACTTTCATCAAGAGGCTTTTGAGTTCCTCTTCACTTTCTGCCATAAGGGTGGTGTCATCTGCATATTTGAGGTTATTGATATTTCTCTCAGCAATCTTGATTCCAGCTTGTGCTTCCTCCAGCCCAGCGTTCCTCATGATGTACTCTGCATAGAAGTTAAATAAGCAGGGTGACAATATTGGGCCTGTGCCATGAACCAGGGTGTAATAAGGACGACATCTTGACACAAGTTCAGGGACTAACTCCCTTCTGTGTGTATCTCCTTGGAAGTTCACCCTTTGCTTTCTTCCAACTAATTTCCAAGCTTATTTTTTGAAGACTATCTCCTTAGCCAGCTTTAGGGTCATGCAGGAAAATCTGTTACATTTCATCTAAAACTGATGGAAACATTAAGGTTTCTGATACCTCCTCAAGCCCTCCTCCCTCCCCCGCAGAGTTCTCTTCCTTCCAGCTCCTTCTCTGAATGCCTACAGTCCTTAGAAAGCCCTCAAGAGTCCCACCTCTCTCTCCAGGGCTGGGGCAGCTTCCTGACCACTTCCATGGCTGTCAGCATCCAAGTTCCTTCTTTGTCTACCCTTTGGTCTCCCTGAACTCTCTGCCCTCATGGATTCATTGCGTGAGGAGAATTGTAGCCATTACTTGGAAAGGGCTGATCAAAAACACCATGGAGCACCCAGCCCTTGCTGTTAACCTTATGAAAAGGTAGTCAATTTTTTTTTTCAGAAAAAAATTCTCTTTTGTGAAGCAAGTCTCTTTATGACATCCAGCTGGATAATTTTCCCAAGCCCTATTTTTGTATCCATTGCTCCCCATTTTGCCCTAATTAGCTTTTCCAAAAGGTTCAAGAAGGGGCTAGGAAGATGGCCAAGCTCCAGGCCACAGTTTGTCATACCTGAGCAGCTTAAGTCCCCCTAACATGATCTGGGACCTGAAAGGAGAGCAACCATCTTGGGCGGCTTTCCACCAGGTACTGCTTGTATTGGCCACGGGGTGTGGTGTGCTCACAACAGGAAGATCTGAGAGCCAGGGACTTTATGCAAATGACCCCATTTAATCTTAGCCTCCCTACAAAATAGGTATTATCATCCTCATTTTACAGGTAACAAGCAGAGGCAACGGGAAGGGAGAGAATGTGTCCAGATTCACATAGAAAGTCAGTGATTTTGGCTGCTACCTTATCCTACACTTTGAGAGATACTGAAAGGCCCACAGTTCAAAATCATCTTTGAAGTCTCTTAACCAAAATGCACGCACACACACACACACACGCAACACTCCTATTTTACAACAATTAATAAGCACAGCACGATTGTCAGCACATTAACCCCAAAGATCCTTTAGATTCTATCACTTGGGTTATGTAACCTGAAAGAAATAAACTGAATAGATTCCCAAGGGGCTGTTAAGAAACCCTGCCCTTATCCTTAAAAGAGGTTCTGGTATAGAAGAAACTCTGAGTCAGTAGCCTAAGCCCTGGGTTATGGTTCTTGCATGGCCACTCACAAACCCTGTGACTTTGGCAATGTTCCTTTCTTTTTCTAAGCCTCAGTTTCCACATCTGTAAAACAGAACTTTGATACCTACTTTACCTGTTTCATGAGGAAAATCAAATCAGATAATGGAGGGGTGCTTTATCAACACACCTGTCAAGAGAGAAGACAATAGATATTTCTCTGCATTCAAGCTATTATGGTTTGGACAGTACAAATTTTATAGTCACTGACTTAAGTTATACAAAATCATACCTTTTTAAAATTTCCTATAAACTGGACTTAAATTCTATCTGGTACTCCCATCTGTCTGAAGCAGAGAACATAGTCTGATCACTAATGGGCTGTCAGACACTTCAGTGATTTTCTCAGTCATCCAGATTAAAACTCAAACAAACTCAGAATTCCCAGTGCTGCCCCCTCTCCTTCTCCTGGGCAGGATCTCAGCTCATGGCTCAGCATCAGCAGGAGGTAAGGCCCCTCTCAGTCTCCATCTGTCTCAGTCTTTTGAAATGTGCCTGTGTCCCCATTCTTCTGGCTGGGTGGTCCACTCTTTGCTGAGATATCCCCCTGTTTGGCATTCTCTCTCTCTCTTGATTTCTTGTAGTTTGGACCCTAAAAATGGCTCTATTTCAAAATTCAGTACGTGGTCTTATATGAATTTTTCCACATTGTTTTTCTCAGGCAATGTATTCACCTTCCTGGCTCCTCCCATCTCACATGGTGAGGTGAAGATTTCTAAATGAAAGTTCTGGCCCCATTCCCCCCCCACCCCCAGTCATCGTAGAATCACAATGTTGTTAGTGCTGAAAGGAACTTTTTTCCTGCAGGACTTTGCATTTCTTTTTTTTTAATTGGAGGCTAATTACTTTACAATATTGTGGTGGTTTTTGCCATCAGTTCAGTTCAGTTCAGTCGCTCAGTCGTGTCCGATTCTTTGCGACCCCATGAATCACAGCACGCCAGGCCTTCCTGTCCATCACCAACTCCCGGAGTTCACTCAAACTCATGTCCATCGAGTCGGTGATGCCATCCAGCCATCTCATTCTCTGTCGTCCCCTTCTCCTCCTGCCCCCAATTCCTTCCAGCATCACAGTCTTTTCCAGTGAGTCAACTCGTCGCATGAGGTGGCCAAAGTATTGGAGTTTCAGCTTTAGCATACATTCACATAAATCAGTCATGAGTGTACATGTGTTCCCCATCCTGACCCTCCCTCTTACCTCCCTCCCCATCCCATCCCTCAGGGTCATCACAGTGCACCAGCACTGAGCACCCTGTTTCATGCATCTAACCTGGACTGGTGATCTATTTCACATATGGTAATATACATGTTTCAATGCTATTCTCTCAAATCATCCCACCCTCGCATTCTCCCAGAGTCCAAAAGTCTGTTCTTTACATCTGTGTCTCTTTTGCTGTCTCCCATATAGGGTCATCGTTACCATCTTTCTAAATTCCATATATATGTGTTAATATACTGTATTGGTGTTTTTCTTTCTGGCTTACTTCACTCTGTATAATATGCTCCAGTTTCATCCACCTCATTAGAACTGTTCAAATGCGTTCTTTTTAATAGCTGAGTAATATTCCATTGTGTATATGTACCACAGCTTTCTTATCCATTAGTCTGGTGATGGACATCTAGGTTGCTTCCATGTCCTGGCTATTGTAAACAGTGCTGCGATGAACATTGGGGTACACGTGTCTCTTTCAATTTTGGTTTCCTCAGTGTGTATGTCCAGCAGTGGGATTGCTGGGTCATTTGGCAGTTCTATTTCGAGTTTTCTAAGGAATCTCCACACTGTTCTCCATAGTGGTTGCACTAGTTTGCATTCCATCCAACAGTGTAGGAGGGTTCCTTTTTCTCCACACCCTCTCCAGCATTTATTGTTTGTAGCCTTTTTGATAGCAGCCATTCTGACCAGCATGAGATGGTACCTCATTGTGGTTTTGATTTGCATTTCTCTGATAATGAATGATGTTGAGCATATTTTCATGTGTTTGTTAGCCATCTGTATGTCTTCTTTGGAGAAATGTCTGTTTAGTTCTTTGGCCCATTTTTTGATTGGGTCGTTTATTTTTCTGGAATTGAGCTGCAGGAGCTGCTTGTATATTTTTGAGATTAATTCTTTGTCAGTTGCTTCATTTGCTATTATTTTCTCCCACTCTGAAGGCTGTCTTTTCACCTTGCTTATAGTTTCCTTCATTGTGCAAAAGCTTTTAAGTTTAATTAGGTCCCATTTGTTTATTTTTGCTTGTATTTCTATTACTCTGGGAGGTGGGTCATAGAGGATCCTGCTATGATCTATGTCAAAGAGTGTTTTGCCTATGTTTTCCTCTAGGATTTTTATAGTTTCTGGTCTTACATTTAGATCTTTAATCCATTTTGAGTTTATTTTTGTGTATGGTGTTAGAAAGTGTTCTAGTTTCATTCTTTTACAAGTGGTTGACTGGTGTTCCCAGCACCACTTGTTAAAGAGATTGTCTTTTCTCCATTATATATTCTTGCCTCCTTTGTCAAAGATAAGGTGTCCATAGGTGCATGGATTTATCTCTGGGTTTTTTATTTTGTTCCATTGATCTATGTTTCTGTCTTTGTGCCAGTACCATACTGTCTTGATGACTGTGGCTTTGTAGTATAGCCTGAAGTCAGGTAGGTTGATTCCTCCAGTTACATTCCTTGTTCTCAAGATTGCTTTGGCTATTCGAGGTTTTTTGTATTTCCATACAAATTGTGAAATTATTTGTTCTAGTTCTCTGAAAAATATCATTGGTAGCTTGATAGGGATTGCACTGAATCTATAGATTGCTCTGGGTGGTATACTCATTTTCACTATATTGATTCTTCCGATCCATGAACATGGTATATTTCTCCATCTATTTGTGTCATCTTTGATTTCTTTCATCAGTGTTTTATAGTTTTATATATATAGGTTGTTTGTTTCTTTAGGTAGATTTATTCCTAGGTATTTTATTCTTTTTGTTGCAGTGGTGAATGGAATTGTTTCCTTAATTTTTCTTTCTGTTTTCTCGTGGTTAGTGTATAAGAATGCAAGGGACTTTTGTGTGTTAATTTTATATCCTGCAACTTTACTATATTCATTGATTAGCTCTAGTAATTTTCTGGTGGAGTCTTTAGGGTTTTCTGTGTAGAGGATTATGTCATCTGCAAACAATGAGAGCTTTACTTCTTCTTTTCCAATCTAGATTCCTTTTATTTATTTTTCTTCTCTGATTGCTGTGCCTAAAACTTCCAAAACTATGTTGAATAGTAGTGGTGAGAGTGGGCATCCTTGTCTTGTTCTTGACTTTAGGGGAAATGCTTTCATTTTTTCACCATTGAGGATAATGTTTGCTGTGGGTTTATCATATATGGCTTTTATTATGTTGAGGTATGTTTCTTCTATGCCTGCTTTCTGGAGGGTTTTTATCATAAATGGATGTTGAATTTTGTCAAAGGCTTTCTCTGCATCTACTGAGATAATCATATGGTTTTTATCTTTCAATATGTTAATGTGACACCATTGTATCACATTGATTGATTTGCGAATATTGAGGAATCCTTGCATCCCTGGGATAAAGCCACTTGGTCACGATGTATGACCTTTGTAATATGTTGCTGGATTCTGTTTGCTAGACTTTTGTTAGGGATTTTTGCATCTATGTTCATCAGTGATATTGGCCTGTGGTTTTATTTTTTGTGGCATCTTTGTCTGGTTTTGGTATTAGGGTGATGGTGGCCTCATAGAATGAGTTTGGAAGTTTACCTTCCTCTGCAATTTTCTGGAAGAGTTTGAGGAGGATAGGTGTTAGTGCTTCTCTAAATTTTTGGTAGAATTCAGCTGTGAAACCATTTGAGGACCTTGCATTTCTGACTGCTTGCTCCTTGGAAGAAAAACTATGACAAACCTAGATAGCATATTAAAAAGCAGAGACATAACTTTGCCAACAAAGATTGATTTAGACCGACTCTGTGGACATGAGTTTGAGTGAACTCCGGGAGTTGGTGATGGACAGGGAGGCCTGGCGTGCTGTGGTTCATGGAGTCGTGGAGAGTCGGACACGACTGAGCGACTGAACTGAACTGAACTGAACTGAATGGTTTTTCCAGTAGTCATGTACCAATGTGAGAGTTGTACTATAAAGAAGGCTGAGCACCAAAGAATTGATACTTTTGAACTGTGGTGTTGGAGGAGACTCTTGAGAGTCCCTTGGTCAGCAAGGAGATTGAACAAGTCAATGCTAATGGAAATCAACCCTGAATATCCATTGGAAGGATTGTTGCTAAAGTTAAAGCTCCAATGCTTTGGCCACCTGATGTGAAGAGCTGACTCACTGGAAAAGACCCTGATGCTAGGAAAGATTGAGGGCAGGAAGAGAAGGGGGTGACAGAGGATGAGATGGTTGGATGACATCATGACTCAATGGACATGAATTTGAGCAAGCTCCGGGAGATGGTGAAGGACAGGGAAGCCTCACGTGCTGTAGTGCGTGTGGTCACAAAGAATCAGACATGACTGAATGAACAACAACAACTGCTTGGTAGACATCCCCCCCACCCTGGCTGCTTCCCAACCACTGAAAATTCTTCATGGCTACAACTGGAGTAGGAAATGGCAATCCACTCCAGTATTCTCATGTAGAAAATTCCACGAACAGAGGAGCCTGGCAAGCTATAGTCCATGGGGTTGCAGAGTCAGACATAACTGAGTGACTGAGTATGCACGCACACATGTACAATCATATTTATCACCTATTCCCCCAGAGAGCCAGCTCCCCTCTGTGCTATCTTATAGGTCCCAGGGGAAGTGCCATTACCTCGGCTGCTGAAGTTTGAAGCTGAGAGCCTCTCCAAATTGTTCCTTTTGCCTCTCTTCTCACATCTGGTTAGACCTCACGATGCTCAACTCTCACCATTTAAGCTCTCTGGAATCTGTTTTTCCTTTCCACACAGACGGGCACCACCAGAGTACAGGCAGTTATTGCTTCCTGCCTCAATTACTAAAATTGCATCTTGATTTGCTTCCAATTAAAATGCATCCTACCAGACAAGTCTCTCATTCACTTCTCTGTGATCTCCCAATCAATACTTGTTGAGACATAAGGGGTCCTTAATGGGTGGCAAAGGGTTCACAGATGGGCTCCAGGGGAAACCATGAACCCTCTAAAATTTTCCAAAACATTACTTAAACAAGACAATTAGAAATTTTATTGAAAATGCAAATGTTTCTCGAGAGGCGTGTCCACTTAAACTCACACCTAAAATTCAGTGGCTCATGTTAGTACCTCTCCTGAGACCAGATTTGAAGGGGAGAGACTGAAGGCCCTGGGGCCCAAAGGCTGAGTCTCAGTTCTTCCTCTTTTTCCATGTAAACATACAGAGCAGCCCTTGGATTGATTTTTTAGACTCTAATCAGTCATTCGTTATTTTTTCATTCATTCATTCATTTTCTATGTATGGAACACATAGCATGAGCCACAATTTTCCATTTATCATTTCATTTCATCTTCACCATGTGCCTCTATTGAAGACTGTATTATACCTATTTTACAAAAGAGGACATTGAGGCTTAGAGAGGTTTAACTCCTGGCCCAAGGTCACACAGCTATACAGAACGGCTGGGATTCAAACCCAGTCTAACTCCAGTGCTCACATTCCTTCCAAAATACCTTAGTTTTAAAATTCAACTTCCTGGGTGCCAGGCACTGGCTCCACCTTAAGAATATAAAAATGAGCCAAACTAAATAAAATAAAGTATGTTAAAGCAGCTGGCATTGGCCCTGACCTAAAGCTGAAACTTGTTGGTTAAAAGAATGGTTTTGAAAAAAATAGCACTTCAAGAACTGACAATATGATAAGAGAGGGCCATCCAAAATGGCAAGGGGCACCAAGCAAGAAGGTCTAACTGCTTGGGTCAATCAAGTTACTCATCATCCAATGGGGGAGGTCAGGCAAGTGACCAGCTGTGTGATGCACTGAACTGTGAGCAACCTGAAGCCAAAGGAGTAACCTCCATCAGTTTCTCTTCCCATCAACAAATAGCTTTAAATAAATCTAATCTAATCTATAATGTTATAGAGAAAATTGAAACCAAGGAAAGAGAAGAAATAAAGAAGATAAGCTGTTAACCATGGGCAGTTCTGGGCGGTAAAACTAGAGGCTACATTTTCCCTTTCTCTCTTCTTCCCTTTATGTACTTAATGATCTACAATGAAGAAGTATGGCTTTTGTCTACAGAAAATGGCAATATTACTTAAAGAAACAAAAGAAGAAGAAAGTTCTCAGTGTCGGGGTTACAGAATCTTCTCCTTCATTTCATCTCAGAAGGCCCCCACTTCAGTTACATAACACATCCTTGACTGAGGATAGCTGTAACTATTGTCAGAGAAAGTTTATCTTACAGATAAACACACTGACATTCCCAAAGGCCTGAAATTTGACTACGTTGCATGATAAAAATCAGGCATAAGACTTTAGCCAAACTAGAAAAGTCAGAAAAGTAGCCTGATAGGGACCTTCGTGGTGGTTCTAAGCATTTAGCATAATTTCTTTTCTACCAAGGAGGCTGATGGGAGTCATTAGTACTCGTTTGATCATTTCAGGGTCAGCCTGCGTTTTTAATTAATCATCCTCTCTTCCTTCTGTCCTCTTTTACCCAGGGGTCTAAAACTGCTACTAATGCTTGTTGCCTTAGGGGGGAAATCCTTTCCTCAGACAGAAATGGAAGCTGTCTAGCACACCATCTTTTTCCTCTCCTGCCTGCCAAGAGCCTTCTATGCTCTCTCAGTGGACAGTTTGTACTGTTAATGTAATACATCGAGAAGCTACCTCAAAGAGTCCTTGCCCAGGCCTCTCACTGGTGATTTCCAGCTCACCTCTAGAGCCAGCACAAAACTACACTTCCCTCCTTTCTCTGTTTTCAACTCCAAGTGACCCAGTTTCCTCCACTTCCTTCCCAAAAGAGGCATGAGGGAGTTTGTGAAAAGCTCAGCTACTAGATACAGAGATGGGCATAATAACAACAGTAACTGCAAAGTTGCAAAGTCCGTGTTGTTTCTTCATCATTTCTTCCAAGCTGACGTGAGATTCCGAGCTGACGTGATAGGCCAGTTTCCAAGCAGAAAAAGCCATATGTAATCTTTATCCTTATCAATGATAAAAGCAAGGAGATATTTTCTTCCAACTTTTATAGCTTTTTTTTTTCTGATGTAGAAACTGGGGCTTTTATTTTCTTCTTGGATTCGTCATTGCTCCACCTCCTTTGTTTCTACAGCCTAAGCAGAGGCAAAAATCACGTTTCAGTTTTACTTCCCCCGAACCTCCAGAGGAGGTGAGGACAGAAAGAGCGCTTCCCTGGCATTTCCATCTGCCTGTTCAGTGGGGCCTGTGGTGAGGCTTTCTTTTCCCAGCCTCATTCACAGGCTACCTGCTTCTCTCACCTGGCCTACCCACAGGCTGAAACTGTCCTTCTGGGCTAGGAAGACCGGAGTCCGGGAAATGAATGTGAAGAAACAGATGCCTTAACCATGGGGGTGTTTATAAATAAAGTTCAGAGGACAAATAGTTTGCTGGAAGCAAGGAAGATCATTTTTTAACACAAGTGGCTATGGCTATATTAGAATTTCCTCAGAAGCAAGCCTGACCAGCTTGGCCAGTGATGGGAATTAGAAAGCATAACGATGCTGGGCATACACAGAGCCTCAATGAGCAAGCAGAGGTACCTTGTTTTGGACATTTCAAAGGTCTAAGCATAACCAGGCTCCGCTGGGTCAGGCCCTGGCACATCAAATATACAACAGAGGGGGACACAGGTGGCATCAGGACTTGGCTCCAGAATCCCCAGGTGAAGACAAACCCATGATGGCAGTTGGAGGGCAGAAAGTTCTTCAGCTATCAGAGAGGCTCTATGTACTAACTTTCAGAAAAGGTGAGAGGCGTAAAAAGATTTCTGTAGGTCAGTGTTATCTTATTGTTTAGTTGCTAAGTCATGTCCGACTCTCTTGCGACCCCGTGAACTCTAGCCTGCCAGACTCCTCTGCCCGTGGGATTCTCCAGGTAAGGATACCGGAGTGGGTTGCCATTTCCTCCTCCAGGGGATCTTCCCGACCCAGAGATGGAACCCACGTCTCCTGCACTGGCAGAAGGATTCTTTACCACTGAGCCACCAGGGAAGCCCAATGTTAGTTTAGAATCAGGGTTTTAAACCTGAACTTCATGGAGAAATTTGACACTAGCATTCAGAGGTCTGTGAACTTAGATGGGAAAACTCTGACATTTTTATAGAAGCTATGCTAAAGCTGAAACTGCAATACTTTGGCCACCTCATGTGATGAGTTGACTCACTGGAAAAGACTCTGATGCTGGGAAAGGTTGGGGGCGGGAGGAGAAGGGGACGAAGGAGAATGAGATGGCTGGATGGCATCACCGACTCTGTGGACATGAGTTTGAGTGTACTCCGGGAGTTGGTGATGGACAGGGAGGCCTGGCGTGCTGTAATTCATGGGGTCGCAGAGAGTCGGACACGACTGAGCGACTGAACTGAACTGAACTGAACCTCTAACTAAAATGTAGCATTTCATTTGTTTATGAGTATAGGAAACAGACCCCAGTTTTAATAGTAGTTGTTATGTCTTTGCTACCAATAAATATCACAGATTTGTTTGTATCATTACAGTTGTTCAGAATATCTCCGTATATCATTTATGCCCATCTCTGCCTCAAAATTTTGGCAGTTATGGGATCTGTCACTAGATCTTGCCATCGAATATATCAATAGAACATATAAATTACTATATCCCAAGTGTGTTTACTAATATTTTGATAACTATATTTCAATGTAATTGGTTCCCTTTTTAATTCTGAATACCTTTGAAACATCTTAAAAACATTCTTTTAAGAAAGAATCCATAGGGTTCACAAGACTGTCAAGGGGGTCCATGGCACAAAAAATATGAGGCACCCCTGTCTTTGAGCATCTTATGTCAAGAGTCTATAATGAGTGAATATGGACAGCTTAATTTATGTAATTAACACAATTCTGTAAGCAAATCTATTATCAATCCTATTATATTAATGAGGAAACTGAGGCTAAAGCCAAATCTGTCTGATTTAAAAGGCTGTGGTCTTTCTGTTATACCACACACACACACACACACACAAATAATCTTTTTATGATTCCCAAACATCCAGTCAAAAATTCAATTAGCACATACACTACTGGCCATCAAACTAAATTAACTAATGGTCTGTCTCTACAAGGCCACAAGAACTGGTTGAAACAACGGAAAAAAAAATCAATCTAACAGATGTTTTGTCTAATTGCACTCAAAATTTGATGGCCCTCTCCCTGCTTCCCAAAGTGGCTGAGTAGGCCAAGAGTTTCCTGTTATGGGATGTAAGTTATAGGAGCCCTTCCTCTGGTTGTGTGAGGGCATGGATGCCATCCTTCCTCTGCAAGGGCTCTGATATCTAGGTGTAGGCCTCCACAGCCACTTCCCTTGCCACCAGGGACACCTATCCTGTTCTGCCCCCACCTAATGGCTTTAGGACTAAATTATTCATGAAGGCAAGGGGAGAGAAGGAAAGGGGAGGGGAGGGCAGGGCAGGGCTAAAATTGTATTTTGCCCTGACTGTTAGGAAGGAGGACAGAGAGATTTTTATCCATATGGAATTAACATTAAATATTTGGGGACAAATAAGAAATAATTGAAATGCCAACCCACTCCAGTATTCTTGCGTGGAGAGTTGCATGGACAGAGGAGCCTGGTGGGCTGCTGTCCACAGGGTCGCAAAAAGTCAAACACAACTGAAGCGACTTAGCGCAAGAAATAATTAAATAATGCATTCATTCATGACAACACCTGTGAATGCCACAAAGGAAAAAATCAGGGCATTATATAACAGAGGGTCCTCACCCAGTCTGAGGCATAAGAAAAGACTTCTCTGAGGAAACAGTGTGTGCCAACTCATCTTTTACAGTATTTATAGTTTTAATATCCTGCTGGCATGTAACCATCTTTTCATTACAATGTGAAATACAAGTCAGGCCTCACCTCTGCAGTCCCCTTTGGAGGAGAAAGGTGGTTTTCCCACTGTTTCTAGTTAAGAATCTACCGCTGGGAAGCATGAGCCAATGGCAAAGGCATCTGTCATTCGTGGTTAGCACACAGCCCCAAACAGCTTGCACTGCCCCTGGCCTGTGTCACCACAGCTAAGCTGAGTGAGGTTGAGAAGTGCAGGCCGCCTGAAGTGGCCCAGCTCAGCCCCACCATGGCAGCTTGCTGCAGGGACTAAGGAACACCAGCCACACACCTCGGTGGCATTCAGATGGCCTCCTATAGATACGATCAATCAAACTTTACAGGCCGGTGTCCCATTTGCCCATGCTGTACAGCATAAATCCAGGGTCTTTTCAACTAGCAGCATAATAGCCACAGTTATGATGAGGGATGGTCTGGTGTGAGGCAGACGGGAGCGTTGACCCACCCAGGAAGGGAAACCTCCTTTTCCCAGGAGACAAAGAATCACTCATGAAGGTTTAAAATTCTTACTTGAGAGCAAAATTACAGTGCATTCAGGAAGTACTCCTTCTGATAAATTATTCTGTGGTATTTTTTAATCCTTTCTTTTTCCCTTCCTCCTGACATCGCCGATAATGGGTGCTAAGCAACATGGGGAAGGGAAGAAGAAAGAGGAACAAAGACATATTGTTAATCAAAATAAAAAATAATAAATTGAGTTTTAGATGGCATTTCTAACAAATGAGTACACAAACTCTTTATGCTCAGGATGAAATTTTTTACTCACTTTTAAATTTCTTCCTAAGACATCTGTTTTGTTGATAGGTACGATCTTATGACTTTGGGAAAAAATAATTTTCTACCTGCATAAGAAATATCCTTATCCTGGTAACTTCTGACTCTTATATCTATTTTGGTTGTCTTGCTAACTACATTCCAGGGGTCATCTTTGTTCTCTAGAGGAGGCCTTATTTAATGCTTATTTGCAAAAGAGAATTTCTTTGGATATATCATATCTAACTCATGTTAATAACAAGAACATCACACCCACAATCCCCTTCATGACAAGACATTTACCCGCTGGTTTCTCAGCACAACGAAAATACGATTCCTTCTTTATGTGAATACATTTTTATTTATTAGCTATTAAAATGGAAAAATAAAATTGCTATCAATCATGTATCTTTTCTATAGCCCTCTAAATGACACAACTTAAAAATGTTCTAAGAGAAAAAAAGAATTCTCTATCTTTTAAAGAAATCAAATTTACTTAACATATCATTGGGTTTTGCATTTTCCACTTATAAAACATCATTTGATTGCACTTAATCTAACAATAATTATTCTGATTTGAATCCTTTCACTAAGGAAACTGATCAAAGTCCACAGTTTTCTGTATTTTTCTAGTTTATTCTTCTATGCTTGTTCTGCTTGGACTTTTAGCTGAAATCTTAAAATAACCTGTTCTGATTATGTAACATGTTTTTTCTTAAATTGATTCTGCAGGACACTGGTCTCCCATGAATTGTTGACATACTCATAAAGGGGTTCAAAAGTCAAATAAGATCACACACCACAAACTGCATGTCCCGGTAAAATCACACAGCCCCTTGGCATGACAAATGCTCTGTGGATCCTATTATGAAGAAACCTGTAAAATGATTTGTTTCAGCACTCCCAAAATTTCTTTAACCACAGAATTTCCCTCTCCACTGCACCCAAACTTATAGATCCCAGAATACTTCTGGTCCTTAGAACATGGTTTGGGAGATGTTTACAGCACAGGATGGTTGTACCTACATGCACATATGGTTTTGCAGAATACAGCTTGATTCATCCAAACTCATATGTAGTCAGGAGTTGCTAATGGATTGTTCTCAGAGGCACATTTGACTCAGCTCAAAAACTGCTGTATTGCTCCTTTAAAAGCACAGTTTTCAGAGATAAATACATTGACTATCTCTAAAAGTTGGAACTCCAATCAAAATAACTTCTCTAGATCTGTTCCATTATTTCAAAAACTTTCCTTCCCCCTTCCTCAATTCTGAAGTCTCATGGTTAGCAATCTCAAGACAAAATCATGGGGTAGGAAATGAGAAACCCGGAATGCTTAAGCTTGAATTACTTTAGAGAACTCTAGTCCAGCCATTTACAGATGAAAGAACCAAGGCTCTAAATGTCATAGCCATTAGTAGCTGACTGACCCAAGAAGTCACAGCCTCTCTCTAAGTAGGCTCCTCTGATCCCGTATCATATTTCTCCTTTTTTAAGCCAATAAGTAAATTATACCTGTGCTGATCTCAATAATGTTAGAAGAGTCACGCTCAAAAGGAAGACAGATATTTACGTACACATATTCTATAGGCTGCCACAGGTATTCTCTTAGGACAAATTCTCCTAGGGAAATTTCACATCACAGTGTGAGGTCTTAAAACCTCACGTATGGACTTATTTCTTTACTCGGGTCTTGTAATTAATTCTAATTAAAGAAAACATTAAGTAATGTTTTCCAATTAGCCCACAAACAGTTTTCGACCCATGGTAGAGTGCACGTTTGTTCTCCACTGGGGACATTAATATTATTAAATGCTGATAAAAAAACACCACTCACTGCCTATATCTGGTGGCAGGTGCAGAATTGCTTGCTATAGAAAGGACAGAGATACACCGCTTTTTCTTGGCTTATGCATTTATTTGGGGTGGAAGAGGAGCGCCTAATGGAAATTATGAGGAAGCTCTAAAGCCTTGGGTATCTGCCTCTCGCTTTCTCTCTTCTCCCCCTTCCTCTTCCTGCTGCTTTCTCTCTTCTCCCCCTTCCTCTTCCTGCTGTTGACTTAACCAACCATCCCTGGGCGGGTGATGCTTGCCCAAGTCAAATGCTACACCTGTGGCTAATTCTCAGGCAACACAAGGAAGACTGCCACGTTAGAAGCAACTGGCTGTTTGCAGGAAGCACGATGATCTGTAGTCACATCTCATTAGGGGCGCCTGGGCCCCGTGGTGAACGAGTGAAGCAAACGCTGCCAATGTAATTTGTTTTATATGCCTAATTCTCTTCCTTATAATTAACATCTGAAATGCGAAAACAAAACAAGAGCGCTTTGCAGGCATGTGGGATCCGTGGAGCACTTTCAGGGAGCCTGAGATTTCAGAGCAGCACTCACCCCTGCCTCGTCCTCTCCCACAACAAACAACAGCATGAGCTGGACCGGGGCATCCATAGGGTGTCCTGGAGGGCCGATTCTTGGGAGACAATATGTAGAGGGAGGGAGGAGAGGATAGAATAGGGAGAATTAGCATTCTCTGCCACCCCACACGTGGGTTTAACTACTGTCATCTCTGCAACGAAGTGACCCTACAAAGATAACTCATCAGTAAAACAGAGCCACCAGTTAGGACCTTGCTGCACATGATGCTAGGCAGCCTTTGCAGTCATTCCTCCACTGTCCCCCCCCCACCCCCGGTCCCACCGCCATGACAGCTAGAGACAGACACAGAAGGACAGAGAGAAAATACAGTATGATGGGATTTCTGCCACCAACCACGCTGGCAGACAGGCTGTAGAACCAGAACAGAATGGTATTCACAACATCTCTGCCATGTAAATGGGGCCAGGCAGAAAAGCTCTGGTTTGGCCATTAGATCTGGAGCCGGAACATCTAAGAGGGGCTGGAGGAGATGGAGTCTACATCCTGGGTGTACCAGCAGCTTTCTTGTTTGCAAACCTCAGAAACTGACCCTAGAGAACTGAGGCTGAAGAAGAATCTGTGGGTAAGATATTGATTAGCTCACATACTTGACAAAAAAGCAAGAAGATGAGATGATAAAAGTAGCTCATGACCACCAGCAGATATAAGTTAGTGCAGCAAGAATCGCAAGCACTACCGCCTCTGATTGCTGCCACTGTCACTGGAGGTCACCACCAAACACTGGGTGCCACCCCCCTCCTTTGTCTTCCACCAAACTCCATCCAGGAATATAGGAACGTGGCTCAGATGTAGGGTAGCAAAAATACAAGTGTTTCCTAGCATTGGTCAGCATGTCTGACAGAATGTTGCTTGTTCTTTTCAGTTCATGAACTTCTGCTAAACCTCAGAAGAGTCAAAGATATGGCAGAAGACGTATAATGGCAGAGAAAGCTGTTTTCAATCTCCCTTGGTATCCCCATCTCCTACCTAGCTCATGGCTAATGCTTTTCCATCACTCTCCTCTCTCTTCCTACCCCACCTCCTTTCTATTTCTTCCTAACAATATCGATAATTATTTATCAAGCCACAATGCAACTTGTCAGATGATTTACATTTACGACTTCATCTCCATGGAAACCCATGAAGCAGGTATGATTTCCATTTTCAAGTAAGGGAATTAAGGTTTTCAAAGTTAAGCAACTTGCCCAAAGTCACAGAGCTAATATGTGACAGAAATGAAATCTGACCCCAAGTTTGGATGACTCCAAAGCCTGAGGTTAAGGCAGAATAAAGAACTCCCCCCGCTTTCAATATCAAAGAGTTCATAGATACTACTCTTGAGAGTTCCTTGGAGGCAAGAAGATCCAACCAGCCCATCCTAAAGGAAATCAGTCCAGAATCTTCATTGGAAGGACTGATGTTGAAGCTGAAACTCCAATACTTTGGCCACCTGATGCGAAGAACTGACTCATTGGAAAAGACCCTGATGCTGGGAAAGATTGAAGATGGAAGGAGAAGGGGATGACAGAGGATGAGATGGTTGGATGGCATCACCAACTCAATGGACATGAGTTTGAGTAAGCTCCAGGAGTTGGTGATGGACAGGGAAGCCTGGTGTGCTGCAGTCCATGGGGTCACAAAGAGTTGGACACAACTGAGCAACTGAACTGAACTGAACAAGATAATAGCACTTATAAAAAAACACATAATGACAAAAGCAATGTTAATTCATGTAAGTTAAAACTCTAATACTTTGGCCACCTCATGCGAAGAGTTGACTCATTGGAAAAGACCCTGATGCTGGGAAGGATTGGGGGCAGGAGGAGAAGGGGATGACAGAGGATCAGATGGGGGCTGGATGGCATCACCGACTCAATGCTCATGAATTTGGGTGAACTCTGGGAGTTGGTGATGAACAGGGAAGCCCGGTGTGCTGCAATTCATGGGGTCGCAAAGAGTCGGACTGAGCGACTGAACTGAACCGAACTGAAGATATATTTTATGAATCCCAGTAGTACCTACACACAACAGGATCTACATGCACTTGAAAACCATATGTGAAGGATATGCTTCTTGTCTAGTCTTTCACATAGCCCCTCACACAAGCCCTTACAATAACTATGTCCCTCAACCCATCAAGCTATGGCACAGTCATTTGACCTGGGTTTAGCTGGTTGGTTTGGAGCCAGAAATCATGTGAGACAGCACTAAAATCTAATTCAGTGGCTCCCATAGAACTTGCATAGTAAATGTCAATGGAGGGAACGGTAGAAGGGAAGAAGGGAGAGAGAAGAGGAGGAAGGAAGAGCAGGGAGAAACAGGGCAGGTTTAGTTAGGAAAAACTAGCAGGAGAAGCTCAGCCTATTGGAAAGTTAAGGCTAACAGACTCTTCATATTCAAAGGCCAGGTACAGAGGAACTAGACTCGGCCATCAGATCTGGACCTGGAACATCTACGAGGGCCCAGAGGAGATGGAATCTACATCCTGGGTGTACCAGGCAGCTCTCTTGGTTGCAAACCTTAGAAATTGACCATCTGCTAGAGAAACAGGCTGGCTTCACAGGTCCTGGAAGGTGAACTAGAACAGTCCACAACCTTGAGGAGGAGACCAGGGACCAAAGGAGCAGGGAGATGGCTCAAGTAATTAGACACGAGCCAAGTCACTGACAAAATAGAAGGCACTGAACACCAAACCCAGCACCGGCCACCCAATGTAGGGTTTCTCTTACCATTCAGTCAAGGGACAGAGCAGGCCTCAGGCTTCCAGCCCGCCTGAGCCCCTCCATGCCTCTTGGAAGACATCATTTCACAGACTGTATTCTCTGGGACCTACTTATTCTATGAGGTCTTTGTAGGACTTTCTATGAAGGAAGAATTTGTGCTTGGATTCTGTTTCCCTCTTGGAGTTCCACAGGGCACGTGAGTCTGTTAAGGGCCTTTCAAATCTGAAGAAACCCATTTTCCTCTGTTGAACCAAACATTTCCCAAACTTATTTGATCCTAGAACCCTCTTTGTCCAAGTGTGCACCATTGTCTCAGAAAACACTAAAGTTTCAAGACCACAGTTGTGGAAGCACTGGCCTACAACACTGCCATCCTCAGGCACTGTGGATCCTTCTTCCTTTGAGCTGAGTCCTGGAAACTCTAGCTCCTTGCCCTCAGCTTGTCTTACACAGTAATTAGGTTTCCATACATATTCATCCTGACATGGCCAATGGAGATATTTTTGAGGTTGTTATGTCATCTCTTCTGAAGAGCTTGCCTTGACTATTCCCCATTCCAAGCCCCCACCTCAATCCCACCCAACCCCTAGTATTGGGGAAGAGCATATGCTTTGAACTTGTCTGACAGCCTTTGTATTCTGGCTCTGCCACTTACTAGCTGTGTGATTTTCAGCAAATAACAACCTTTCTGTGCCTCTCCCCATGTGAAAACTGGAGTTAATAAGGTTACCTACCTCACAGAGGAGGTGACATCATATCAAAACAGTCAATCCTAAAGGAAATAAACCCTGAATATTCATTAGAAGGGCTGATGCTAAAGCTAAAGCTCCAATACTTTGGCCACCTGATGCGAAGAATCGACTCATTGGAAAAGACCCTGATTCTGGGAAAGATTGACAGCAGTAGGAGAAAAGATGACAGAGGATGAGATGGTTGGATGGCATCACCAATTCAATGGACATGCATTTGGGCAAATTCTGGGAGATGGTGAAGGATTGGGAGGTCTGGTGTGCTGCAGTTCATGGGGTCACAAAGAGTCGGACACAACTTGGCAACTGAGCAACAACCTCACAGGATTGTCATAATGATTAAGTGATGATACATGGAAGTACTCAGACTAGTAGCTGGGGGACAGTGAGGAAGCTCTGTCAAAGTGTCGGTTCTCATAACTCACTGGCTCAATAATTCTCATTTTGCCCACTCCTCTCTTAGACCATGTGCAACCTGAAAGCAAAGGCTGTGCCTTTAGCTCTATGTTTCCTGCATCTAGCACAGTACTTGACACTGGCTGGCTATACCACAGGAATCAGTGAGTAAATCAATGATCGTTGGTGATTTTGAGAAAAAACAAATGGAGGCCAAAATTTGTTTTCTAGAAAATTTGAGTAAATCGAGAGAAATCAGATAATGATTAAAAAGAAAAAAAGCTCAGGCATGAAGCTACAGCTGAAACATATCTGGTTCATATCCTATTGCCAGTTTCATCTAAGTTCATAATTACAAAGCAAATGATATGCTTTGTTTACACTGAGCATCTTCTTTTAATGGAGAATTGATTTCCTCTCCCTGAGCAAAAATTTTCAGTGGCCTTAGAAAAGGTGAAAACAATTACATTTGCATGTCCAATGTTTTATTTTTCAATTATGAAATCTCTACGTCTTTCTAAGACATTCTAGAAATGACAGCGGAATGGAAGCCTGGTTGTGGGCTCTAAAATAGCTCTTAGCAGCTCAACTTTCCAATGTTCCCTTATGGGGCAAGCATTTCTTGATTGGGTAGGAGTTCCAGAGTGCCCAGACATGTATCTTTCTTCTTCGTTTGTGAGGGAAGAGAACTGTTTTGATCCGTGAGCCTGGGTTTTCTTAACAAAATGATTCTCAGAAATGCCCCTGCCCTTTCTCTCTCCTGCTCCAGCCACAAGAAGAACATTTAATGATTCTTACTTGTAAAGGGAATAAAAATAAAAAGCAGAGAAAGTCGTAGAAGTGGGACGATCTCCAAAAGTCATAGTCCTCATTACCTTGTGTTTCTAATTCTAGCCACCGATACACCTGCAGACCCCAAAGAGTTTGTTCTTAACAATCTGAGCAAGATTCTTCTAAGTTAATCATATACCACAAACCCTTAAAACAGCCATTTGCAGTCGGCAAGCCATTTTTATAGGTCTGCTTTGCCCTGCAGTGACAGACTTATTTCGCTTTGTCCTTGTCCCAGATATGACAGTGGGAATGGACAAAGATGCAAAGAGAATTATCAAATATCAAAGAAAAAATTACTGAAGTCTGTGTTTTCCCCAGCTGGAGTTTTCAATTCACCTGGTAAGTATTTTGAAGTTTGTGGTATGTTTCAAGTGTAAAACCACCACAGCCACAACACTCTCTGGAAAAAAAAAAAAAAAAACACCTTATATGCTTGTTTGAGTGCTGCTTTTTGGATTTTGGTTTGGTTTTGGTTTTTGTAACGTGTAAGGGAGGATGTTGAATGGCCTAGTTCACACCTCATAAAGACTGGCTCTGTTCTTAGCCTTGAAATGGACTTGACTGTTAATCTCCAAGCAAGTCATCCTACTGTTTTCCCAACCCTAGAAACAGAACGCACTTGCATTCAGTCCCAGAGATAAGGCACAGGACTATTTAAAAAGTTAGCCAATCTGTCACCTCCCAGGGGCTTTTTCCAAGGTAGAGAACGTTAATATTCTAAATAGTTCTAGCCCTCGAGCCCATGCGTGTTTTGAGCTGCTTCATCATCCATACAGAGCCTTTCCTTTAATCTTCCCCATGAGCATGTGCACAGGTTCAAATGGTGATAATTACCATAAAACAATGGTGTTGTCCTTCTCCCAATAAAAATCGCTCTGTTAATCAGCCAACTCGCAGCCCCCTTGTCTGAGGACCCTTATGCCAAACTGGCAGGGTAGAACGCGGCTGCAGATAAATTAGCCCATGTGTGATTGCATGTGAAAACACATTGATTTAGGATTTTTTTTCTTCTCCCGTTCAACCTGACAACTTGTCTAAATACGCTTCTGCCACGACCTGACAGCTCGTGGACAAGCTGTGTACAACAGGCCATTAAAACGAAATGCTCTGAATATGGAGAGTACAAAACACAGACAAAGGGATAAGATTGAAAGATAAAAGGATGAACAAAGGGAGTGGGGGAGGGCGTAATGGGGGAGTGGAACCTGAAGAGGTACCCTTTCATTGCACTCTCAGTCTTTGTCATAGGCTGGATTCTTTGAAGCAGACCCTGAGATGGGGTTTGGGGTGAAGCCTGTTTATGAGGGCTCCACTGCTCTGGAGACGGGGAGGTGGAAGCAGGATGGGTGAGAGCGAGAAGCTGAAATGTGTTGCAGGCTGGACAAAATCTCTATCAATCCCCCCTCTCCTGGGGAGCCCAGGAGCACTCCTGTTTTGGACTGAAACAGTTGGGACTTTATTCCCCTCTTTTCCCTCGGTCATTGTAAAGGCCATGTGTTCTTGGGCTGAGGTGGCTTCCCACAGCTAAAGCAAACCCAGACCAAGCTGACAGCTGGAGTACAAAGTCCTTCCCTGGAGTGGGATCTGGGCCTGATACATCTCTGTATTTACCACAGAGATGTTTACAATTGCCTACATGATCAGAGCCCAGCGCTCTCTATCTGTAAAGTCATTTCCGGGCCTTGATTGTGTTATGAATCTCCATTGATCACAGCATAATAACAACACTTTTTATTAAGCGCTAACTAGCCCCATGCTATGAGCAATACCTACTTTATCTCATTTAATTCTCATAACAACCCTAGGAGGTTAAGAATTCTTATAATCCTCATTCTGTAGATGAAGAAACCGAGGGTAAGAAAGATGAACTGCCAAAAGTTGCATAACTGGTGAATGGCAAGCTTGGTATCTGAACTCAGGGCTGTCTGATTCCAAAATCCACCTGCTCACCTACTACACTCTACTGACTGGAAGAAACATCGATGGGTAGGCCAATACAGCAACTCCTTCCCTGATCTTCATCCACGAGGATTCAACAGAAAACACTTTTATTAGGACTGTCAGAACTCATGAAAGAACCTGCTTCTTGGGCTGGGAGAATCAGCTGTGTATTCCAGTGGATCCTTGCCCTCTTTGACTGCCAGGCCCGGTAAGTGCTTTATTTAGCATACACTATGCTTGGAGAAGGCACTGGCGACCCACTCCAGTACTCTTGCCTGGAAAATCCCATGGACGGAGGAGTCTAGTAGGCTGCAGTCCATGGGGTCGTGAAGAGTCGGACACGACTGAGCAACTTCACTTTCCCTTTTCCCTTTCATGAATTGGAGAAGGAAATGGCAACCCACTCCAGTGTTCTTGCCTGGAGAATCCCAGGGACGGGGGAGCCTGGTGGGCTGCCGTCTATGGGATCGCACAGAGTCGGACACGACTGAAGCGACTTAGCAGCAGCAGCAGCAGCAGCAGCAGCAGCAGCAGCAGCATGCTCCGAACACGATTTAGTGACTGAACAACAACAATAACAATGTTCCGTTTCTGGTTGGATTCTGTGAAAGCAGACACTGAGGCTGAGACAGAAATCAGAATGCAGGAAATTTATTAGGGCTTGCTCTTGGCATCAACACCTAGGGAAGGGAGGGGCGAGAAGCGGAAGTAGGCAGACAAAGAAGTTGGACTATAATGCAGTTCCTCGGCTGATCTCAGGGGGCACTCTAGAGCTAAAATGGCTCAAGAGAGTCATTCTGAGTTGGAGGAAGGGAGCTGAGCCTTCATGTAATGTGGTGGATAGGCACTGGGGGTGGGATGCCCCAGAAACAGAGCATGACCTCGGGCTAGGGGCATCCGAGACAAATCACAAAGTGGGACTCAGTTGAGAGCTGTCAGCTGTTAAACTCCCAACAGTGGGGGGAATGAGCACTTCATGCTTTGAAGAGAATCCAGGCTGCAAATCATAGCATCCACTACCTCTATTTTTTTTCAAATACTCCAAGGATTAAGTATTATTAATCCTGTATTATAGGAGAGAAAAATGAGAGTGAGACACATTAATGATTTATCCGGAGACATGTAGGTAGCATTTAATTATTAATTCATTCATTAAACAAATATTTATTGAATACCTTCCTGTGCCAGGCATTGTGCTAGGTCTTGAGAATTCAATAGTGAATGAAAAGGAACCCTGACTTCATCCAAATAACATTTTAGTGTTCACAACTGTCCCAGATACAGAAAAAATTTAGGAGTCTGTCAATTTCTTTAGATAGCTCTCTGTTTAGTGAAAATGAAAGTCATTCAGTCATGTCCAACTCTCTGCGACCCCATAGACTGTAGCCTGTCAGGCTCCTCTGTCCATGGAATTCTCCAAAGCCAGAATACTGGAGTGGGTAGACACTCCCTTCTCCAGGGGATCTTCCCAACCCAGGGATCAAACCCACGTCTCCCGCATTTCGGGCAGACTGTTTACCGTCTTAGCCACCAGGGAAACTGTCTGTTTAATTGATCTCATTTATACATATTGCCAAACTTCTTTTCAAGAGAGTTAATATGCTGTCAGTGAGTATTCCTAAAAATTTGAGAATGGGGAAAGGGGAAATCAACTTGGTCATGAGATTTGTGGTTAGCATAATGAGGAAGTATTTAAATCAACCTTCAACCAGGCAGCCAGTGTTCATCTGGACTCTCCAAAGGCACTGCAGACAATAACACCTAATTCTTCATCATTTCATTGATAGCATGAATAGCATCAACAACAAGAACGAACAGTCAAGCCCTAAACTTTTATCAAGCACCTATTCTCACTAGCATATTTCTTATTTAAGAAATTGTTAAGAGAGTAAGTCAATTACTTTCAGACACAAGGAATAAAGAGTATAGCTGAACCAAGTCTCTTGTACTCAGGAATTTTCTTGTCCAGTAATTTCTCTCTTGAAATCTGTTGAACCTTGGCACAATCAAAATGGTGCCACACTTACCACCCACAGTTACCAGTGCCCTCAACTCACTCTGCTCTTTGGCACTATGGCTTTTTCTGGATAGGAAAAGAAGAGGAAGGGAAGGGGTGTCTCTGCTCTGGGTTATGATTCATTAGGCCTAAAGTATAGCCTTGTATTTGCATTGGGAAAGTGTTTTCCCCACCTCCACACCCTCCAAATGAGAACCATGACTTTAGCATCCAGAATTTCCCTTCTCACTAACCCCTGTAATGTCTGGTGGTCTATTTCATCAGGGCAATCAAGGAGCTTTTTAGCCAATTCAAAGGGCTGGTTGGAGTTCAAGTTTTAATGGATGACCCTGAATCAAGTTGCTACCCCTCTGAACTAACATTTGTAGGTCAAGTGTATTTGAGGCCTGATTGGTGACTGCATTGTGCAGACCTTAATGGCAGCTTCAATTCACAGTGGGTTTCGTATGGACAAAAAGACATCAGGATTCTGGGACTTCTAGAAGAGTGGACATGATAATAAGCATAAAAAGGCAATTTTTTCAAATATCAGGCAGAACAGATTTTTCAAATGCCAGGTAGAATGGCCTAGAAGCAGGTCTTATCACCCACCACTCAGCAGGGAAAAAGTAAAGTGGTATTCTCCAAAAGACCAGTCAAGGGATGGAAAAATGCATCTTTGTGCTGTAAGAATGGAGTTGACCTTGCACAGGGAAAAAAAGCCAGAGAGTTTTGCAACTTGTAGGTAAGTGTGGAACTGTCAGAACTGTAAGGGAAAGAATTGAAGCTGATGCAAATGTTTACTCTGAATAGACCAACAAGTTGTGCAACTCTCCTATTTAACCTGAACTGAGCAAGACTCGCTCACTGGGAAAAGTCACAGATAAACCCTAAGATTGTAACTAACAGAGTAGAAATGATCACAGTGGCCCAGATCTCAGAACAAAGTACATATACCTGTCTTTTCCACTCTTTCAAATTATTTTTGCTAAATTTCTGCTTGCCAAAAGGCTATTTCCTTGGGAAAGAGGAATCCAAGGACCCTCTAGATAGCCTTGGATTTTTCAAGTAAGTCCTCACAGAAAGTATTTGGAATAGTGTTTCTGGAACCTCCAAACACCACGAGGAGGTGACTGGTTATTTGAAAGAATGATGAACTCACCAGCTACAATGACCAAAGCTCCCAGCCGAAGTCACTTCTGTTCACACCCCTAGGTAGACCTGTCCATGTCAATAACTGCCCCATATGGACACCCACCACCATTTTTGCATCAGGAACCTCAATCATGTAAAGACTTAATAATAGCTTGTGTTCAAATAGCTTTTAGGCTTATAACTTACATTTAAAATATATTTAAGCCACAAAACAATCCCTTGAGTTAGTTATGTCTTGTATGCCTCTATTTTACTAATGTGGAAACTAAGACTTACCCAAGTCAAAGGACCATCTAAAACTCTTCACCCAGGCACCCACTTCCAATAAAGCTGGAGTAGTTTTTTGCAGACTAGCCCTTTCATGAGAGTGACTAGAAGAATGGGTCAAAAATACAAAGAACATGGGTGAAGGCCTCAGAGAGTTTCCAAAGCAGCAAGGACTTGAAAGGCCAGTGTCCTAGTCCTCACAGGCTGCTGTAATAAAAATAGTAGCAGGTGGTTTGAATGTGTGTGTGCTTAGTCACTCAGTTGTGTCAGACTCTGTGCGACCCCATGGACTGTAGCCCACCAGGCTCCTCTGTCTACAAACATTTGTTTCTCACAGTTCTGAAGGCTGTCGTGTCCAAGATCAAGGTGTTGGCAGATTCAGTGTCTGTTAAGGGCTTAACTTCTTAGTTCATAGATGGCCATCTTCTTGCTGTGTCCCCACATGGTGGAAGGGACAAGTGAGCTCTGTGGGGTCTCTTTTATGTAAGCACTAAGCCCATACATAAAGGCTCCACCCTCAGGACACAATCATCTCTCAAAGGCCCCCCTTCCTAATACCTTCACATTAAGGATCAGGATTTGCACACATGAGTTGGGGGTGGGGCACAAACATTCAGCAACCAGGATCCCAGAGAAAAGGGAAGTGCCTTTAGGGGAATATGAATCTGGCCTCTGTCTCCAACTTCCCCATTGATGTATCTGCTGATTCATAAGAAACTTGGGGCCAAGAGTTGAAGAAGTCAACTATGACATGGCAACAAAGAGACTGGGAACCCAAATGAAGCTTTTGAAATTCTCATAACATGGGAAGAAAAAAAAAAAACTTGTTGGAGTTCAGGGCTACCCAGGAGGCCAGAATTTGTGGGGCCAAGATTTCAGAGAAAAGGGAAACATCTTGAAGGGAGCCCAAGTATCCTGGCTTAAAGGTAAGAAGCATTACAGGAGATAAAGAAGAACATTTGATAAAAAGGGCCAGTCTACTAGGAAGATAAAAGAAGCTTATATGTGTATAATAATATTTATAAAAATATATACATATATATATATATATAATATGTACATTTTGGCCTCAAAATATAAAGCAAAATCATGAACTGAAATAAATAAGAAACAGACAAATGCATCATCATGAGGAATTTTAATGTAACTCCCTTATTCTTGAAAAGCCAAGACTATCAGCAAGACTTTAGACCAAGCTTTTCCAAATATACATCTTTCTTGCAAGCAAGTTTTATCTAAAATAATTCTAAGGGATGAAAAATACAGGTGTGAGTGCTTCATTCTGAGACTTGGATCATTTTTATAATTTCTACCTTGGTAGTTATTTCCCTCCACAAATTCTAGAGAAAAAAAAAAACAAGCCCCCCAAATCAGAAAAATATTGAAGATTCGAACCACACAAATAAAGGCTCCCCCACCTCTCTCTCTCTCACACACACACACACATGTATACACACAGATATCTCAATTGAGAATGAAATATTTATCAAAATTAAACATATGCTGGGTCATAGAACACATCAAAACAAATCATGAACAACTGAAATTATTTAGAATATGTTCCCTAACCACACCTGAATTAAGCTAGAAATCAATTTAAAAATAGGCATAACTAAAAAATCACCAAATATTTGGAAATTAAGTATTAGACTTCTAAATAACCTTTAGGTAAAAGAAGAAATCATAGTAAACCTTAGAAAATACTTTGAACTGAGTGATAATGAAAATACAACAGAGCAAAACTTGTGGGATGCAGTTAAAGCCATGCTTACAGGGAAACTGATAGCCTCAAATTCATGAATTAGAAATTAAGACTGAAAGTCAGTGATCTCAGTATTCATCTCAAGAACTAAGGGAAAACAGAGCAAATTAAAGTAGAAGAAAGGAAATAATAAAGACAAGCACAAGAACATTTACATAAATAGAGAAATTCTAGAAAGCTAAAGCTGATTCTCTGAAAAGACTAAATACAATTGGTGAGACTGACAGGAGTTTCACCTAGCCTGAGGCAGAGACGTGAGGTAAACCCAGGCCTTGAGCAAGCACCCTTCAAATGGCCTCCATTGCAGGAAGCTCTCAGCAGCTTTGTTGGAATATGACTAGGCCCTGGTTTGGAAACCAGGCAGGAAGGCCATTTAGGGAGTGCCACTGGGGACTAGAGGTAAGAATGTGACTCAGTACCCAATCATAACAAAGTGTATGAGAGGTCACTGGGCTCACTTTCTGGAATCTTTAAAAACCAATCAGAGAAGGAGTCTCTCAAACCAGAAGGAGCACTATTATCAAATGTGAACATTTTCACTGGCTGAGAGTTCATTTTTTAGCTCTCTTCTCTCATAGTAACTATAGTATCACATGATTACAGACTAAATCCTCAAATAGCTATATATGAGCTTAAGTTCATACCATTTACTCAATTTAATGGAAGTAGTCACCTACCACTATTTCCTGTGAAGCATCAGGGGTCAGGGCTTACTCAGGAGCAGGCATTCAGCTGAGGGTTGTAATATTCTTGAGCCTTCTTAACAAGCTGGGAAAACACAGAGAAGGCTAGCTTTAGGCCTCTCAGTTCAGTTCAGTCGCTCAGTCGTGTCCGACTCTTTGCGACCTCATGGGCCACAGCACGCCAGACCTCCCTGTCTATCACCAGCTCCCGGAGTCCACTCAAACTCATGTCCATCAAGTCGGTGATGCCATCCAGTCATTTCATTCTCTGTCGTCCCCTTCTCCTCCTGCCCCCAATCCCTCCCAGCATCAGAGTCTTTTCCAGTGAGTCAACTCTTCGCATGAGGTGGCCAAAGTATTGGAGTTTCAGCTTTAGCATCAGTCCTGGAAAGGCTTAATTTGAGCTAATACTTCCTTGATTTCCTTATTGCAATGGAATCCAAGTGGCTTTCACAGAAAGAAATGGAACTGTCCTTTATTGAGTGCCTACTGTGTGCCAGATTTTCAATTAATTAATCCTCTTAATCCTCACCACCCCACTGGGCTGTGTGCATTTTCCAAGCAAGAAAATCAAAAGACAGAGTGTTTCAATAGCCTCACCACAGTCTTAATAACTGCTTAAACTGGCGGATTTATTTTTCTTTTATACCAAAGCTCACTTTCTTAATAGGTAATTAAATGAAACAATTAAGAGAATGGGTTTTGCAGTTAGCCAGACCTTGGGTCCAGTTCGGAGTCTGCCACCTAAATGGTTGTAACCATGGGCAACCTGACTGATCTTTATTGGAGAAGAAAGCAAGAACCCACATCCTGGGACTGTTAAGAGAATTAAATGAGATAATCCAGTTGTTGTTGTTCAGTTACTCAGTCGTGTCCAACTCTTTGTGATCCCATGGACTGTGGCCCGCCAGGTTCCTCTGTCCATGATATTTCCCAGGCAAGAACACTGGAGTGGGATCCATTTCTTTCTCCAGGGGATCTTCCCAGCCAGAGATAGAACCAGTGTCTCCTGCATTGGCAGGCAGATTCTTTATCACTGTACCACCAGGGAAGACCTATCCAAACAAGTGCTAAATACAGTGTTCAAAGTGCACAATAAGTGGTTACTGCTCCTATTCTTACTATTACTACTGCTATTGCTCTTGTTGCTCTTCCTGTTGCTATACCAATATATTGCACTGCCTAGCTCATCTATGTTGCCTCCATTTAATTCTAAATGCTAAACCATGGCTGCTCTAGCTGCACTGGATGCCATTCTAAACAGCCAGATTCACCAGCCATAAAAAGAAATAAGGAAATTACAGCTGATAGTGAAGCACAGGCCTTAGGAGTTAGGTCCCATGGGTTTTGTTTTGACCACTGAGTCACGTAGTGACCAACAATCACACGGAACATTGGCTACCTCTCCTGCTGTTCCTCAGGGGCAAAGACATAAACAAAACCTCCTGCTTAGCACATGAAAATTCAGTACCTGCTTTAAAATATCCTTGGGGGAAAGGTTTAGAAACCACAATTAGCAATTTTTCTTGATGGAATCATTTCAGTTTTCCATCAGGGTTTCCTTTTAACTTCTCACCTACCCAGCTGGTCTTCTGGCGTATCTGAATAGAGCAGCCCCAGAGGATATGAGGAATGATGCCACTATATAGATTATGAAAATAATCTTGTGGAATCTGAAATGAGTCTAGTTGGTATATCCTGGAGGTGTTCAGATATTTGTCAAACAGATGCGTGAATGAACTGGCAGGCATCCGTGTGGTCATTCCTTGCAACCAAAGCACTGGAATGCAAAATCTAATTTTTTCTCCAGCTTTCGCCTTCTGTTCTGCCCATGGGCTTCCTGTGTATCAGAAGCAGCTGTTCCTATGCTAGAAAAACTTCCCAACTCTGCTCCTGGTAGTACTGAACAATGTCCTTTGTTGTTGTTGTGTAGTCACTAGGTTGTGTCCGACTCATTTGCAACCCCATGGACTGTAGCCTGCCAAGCTCCTCTGTCCATGGGATTTCCCAGGCAAGAATACTGGAGTAGGTTGCCATTTCCTTCTCCAGGGGATCTTCCTAACCCCAGGGATCAAACCCGAGTCTCCTGCATTGACAGGTGGATTCTTTACCACTGAGCCACCAGCGAAGCCTGAACAATGTGCTAGAGCTTCCAGTTTCAGGTGGGTTCAGCTTTTTAACACTCATCACAATTATAGTTATTTATTTTGCGGCTGATTTCCTTGATAGGTACAATTGTGGAGCGCAGAAACTGGCACACAGAGGATACTTACTAAACACCAGCTGAATGAATTAATGAACGAACGAACAGATGAGGTACTTACTATCCAACAAACCAATGCTTAGACATGGTATATGTTGCAGACTTCAGTTTAGTGCTGCTGTCCCTTCAATCTCCCTTTCCGAGATTTTACTTCCAAGGCAGGCTAGATGCAACTCTCTCAGTTCATCGGACTGAAATGAGGAGACACAGATCTTAGTGTGACACTGGCTCTCTCATGCTCTTTCAGTCCCCAGCCCTCATCGGCATCCAGGTGTGCCCAGGCTCCCCCTGCATTCCCTTGCTGCAGAGTCAGGGAAAGGAAGTGGCTTCCCATTTGTCCAAGCAGTGACTCTTGCTTTGTCCTGTGTGAGTGGAAATCTGACTCCTGAGAGAAGCATGGCCAGCAGAGCCACCTCCTAGAAACCACATGCACATCTGGCAGAGGTCACCTGCTTCCATCTCCCACAGAGAAGGGCAGATTATGTAAAGTCTGATTAAGTCACAAGATCTTGGTATGGCGACATTTCACTAGGAAGCACCATAGATCCAGAACTTCAGATAGATTATGCCCTCTGTGTATTTCCTTTTATTTCTCCCACAGGGACAGGGATGGCTAGAAGGCAGAGAAAAACTTAAAGTGCTGGCCTGTAAAGGAAACTGTCCTGAGAAGCAAGGCTAAAGGAGGGCCCCACTGAGTGGAAGGGAGCCTTAATGCTGTGAGCCTGTACCAAGGCAGATGCTTGTGTGGGAGGGCATACACTCACATGCTTATCATTCATGTGGTCAAATGCTACTAGAACTTCTGGGTGCCCATGGACATCTTGTCCCTGGCAAAGAATATCTAGGAAGATAACCTCTCTTACCCCTCGAAGACTATTTAGAATCACTGAACTTGTGACTTTTCTGACTTGACTACAAATAAAAGCCTGGTTAGGAACAATAGACTGTCTTCTGTCCCACTCATATCCTCTTTCTGGCAGGTACACCCAGCCCCAGGTAAGAGCTCATAGATGTCCCCTTCCCTGGAGGATTGGCCTCAGCCAGTAGGAGCAGAGTCCCCAGTCCAAGAGTGTTCCACCCTCAACTGCCCACAGTCAATGACAGATCACAATGGGGGGTATGAAAAGCCATCTCCCTTGCTTCAAGGTGGGGCAACTGGTGCCATTTATGTTCCAAGAGCCACCATGCTGCTGCTGCTGCTGTTGCTTAGTTGGCTTCAGTCATGTCCGACTCTTTGCAACCCTATGGACTGTAGCCCCCCAGGCTCCTCTGTCCATGGGATTCTCCAGGCAAGAGTACTGGCGTGGGTTGCCATGCCCTCCTCCAGGGGATCTTCCCAACCCAGGGACTGAACCCATGTCTCCTGCATTGCAGGCAGATTCTTTACTGTCTGAGCCACCAGAGAAGCCCCAAGTGCCACCATCAGTTCAGTTCATTTCAGTTCAGTCACTCAGTTGTGTCCGACTCTTTGCGACTCCATGAATCACAGCACGCCAGGCCTCCCTGTCCGTCACCAACTCCCGGAGTTCACTCAAACTCATGTCCATCGAGTTGGTGATGCCATCCATCCATCTCATTCTCTGTCGTCCCCTTCTCCTCCTGCCCCCAATCCCTCCCAGCATCAGAGTCTTTTCCAGTGAGTCAACTCGTCGCATGAGGTGGCCGAAGTATTGGAGTTTCAGCTTTAGCATCAGTCCTTCCAATGAACACCAGGATTGATCTCCTCTAGAATAGACTGGTTGGATCTCCTTGCAGTCCAAGGGACTCTCAAGAGTCTTCTCCAGCACCATAGTTCAAAAGCATCAATTCTTCGGCGATCAGCTTTCTTCACAGTCCAACTCTCACATCCATACATGACCACTGGAAATACCATAGCCTTGACTAGATGGACCTTTGTTGGCAAAGTAATGGTCTCTGCTTTTTAATATGCTATCTAGGTTGGTCATAACTTTCCTTCCAAGGAGTAAGCATCTTTCAGTTTCACGGCTGCAATCAGCATCTGCAATGACGTTGGAGCCCCAAAAAACAAAGTCTGACTCTGCTTCCACTGTTTTTCCATCTATTTCCCATGAAGTGATGGGACCAGATGCCATGATCTTTGTTTTCTGAATGCTGAGCTTCAAGCCAACCCTTTCACTCTCCTCTTTCACTTTCATCAAGAGGCTTTTGAGTTCCTCTTCACTTTCTGCCATAAGGGTGGTGTCATCTGCATATCTGAGGTTATTGATATTTCTCCCAGCAATCTTGATTCCAGCTTGTGCTTCTTCCAGCCCAGTGTTCCTCATGATGTATTCTGCATAGAAGTTAAATAAGCAGGGTGACAATATACAACCTTGACGTACTCCTTTTCCTATTTGGAACCAGTCTGTTGTTCCATGTCCAGTTCTAACTGTTGCTTCCTGACCTGCATACAGGTTTCTCAAGAGGCAGGTCAGGTGGTCTGGTATTCCCATCTCTTTCAGAATTTTCCACAGTTTATTGTGATCCACACAGTCAAAGGCTTTGGCATAGTCAATGAAGCAGAAATAGATATTTTTCTGGAACTCTCTTGCTTTCTCCATGATAAACCGGATATTGGCAATTTGATCTCTGGTTCCTCTGCCTTTTCTAAAACCTGCTTGAACATCTGGAAGTTCACGGTTCACATATTGCTGAAGCCTGGCTTGGAGAATTTTGAGCATGACTTTACTAGCGTGTGAGATGAGTGCAATTGTGCAGTAGTTTGAGCATTCTTTAGCATTGCCTTTCTTTGGGATTGGAATGAAGACTGACCTCTTCCAGTCCTGTGGCCACTGCTGCGTTTTCCAAATTTGCTGGCATATTGAGTGCAGCACTTTCACAGCATCATCTTTCAGGATTTGAAATAGCTCAACTGGAATTCCATCACCTCCACTAGCTTTGTTCATAGTGATGCTTTCTAAGGCCCACTTGACTTCACATTCCAAGATGTCTGGCTCCAGGTGAGTGATCACGCCATCGTGATTATCTTGGTCATGAAGCTCTTTTTTGTACAGTTCTTCTGTGTATTCTTGCCACCTCTTCTTAATATCTTCTGCTTCTGTTAGCTCCATACCATTTCTGTTCTTTATCGAGCCCATCTTTGCACGAAATGTTCCCTTGATATCTCTAATTTTCTTGAAGAGATCTCTTGTTTTTCCTATTCTGTTGTTTTCCTCTATTTCTTTGCATTGATTGATGAGGAAGGCTTTCTTATCTCTCCTTGCTATTCTTTGGAACTCTGCATTCAGATGCTTATATCTTTCCTTTTCTCCTTTGCTTTTCGCTTCTCTGCTTTTCACAGCTATTTGTAAGGCCTCCTCAGACAGCCATTTTGCTTTTTTGCATTTCTTTTCCATGGGGATGGTCTTGGTCCCTGTCTCCTGTACAATGTCATGAACCTCTTTCCATATTTCATCAGGCACTCTATCAGATCTAGTCCCTTAAATCTATTTCTTACTTCCACTGTATAATCATAAGGGATTTGATTTAGGTCATATCTGAATGGTCTAGTGGTTTTCCCTACTTTCTTCAATTTAAGTCTGAATTTGGCAATAAGGAGTTCATCATCTGAGCCACAGTCATGGATAGGATAGTGCCACCATCAGTTCAGTTCAGTTCAGTTCAGTCGCTCAGTCGTGTCCGACTCTCCGCGACCCCATGAATCACAGCACACCAGGCCTCCCTGTCCCTCACCAACTCCCGGAGTACACTCAAACTCATGTCCACAGAGTCGGTGATGCCATCCAGCCATCTCATTCTCCGTCGTCCCCTTCTCCTCCTGCCCCCAACCTTTCCCAGCATCAGAGTCTTTTCCAGTGAGTCAACTCGTCGCATGAGGTGGCCGAAGTATTGCAGCTTCAGCTTTAGCATCAGTCCCTCCAATGAACATCCAGGATTGATTTCCTTTAGAATGGACTGGTTGGATCTCCTTGCAGTATAAGGGACTCTCAAGAGTCTTCTCCAACACCACAGATCAAAAGCATCAATTCTTCGGCGATCAGCCTTCTTCACAGTCCAACTCTCACATCCATACATGACCACGGGAGAAACCATTGCCTTGACTAGACGGACCTTGGTTGGCAAAGTAATGTCTCTGCTTTTTAATATACTATCAAGGTTGGTCATAACTTTCCTTCCAAGGAGCAAGCGTCTTTTAATTTCATGGCTGCAATTAGCATCTGCAGTGATTTTGGAGCCCAAAAAAATAAAGTCTGACACTGTTTCCACTGTTTTTCCATCTATTTCCCATGAAGTGATGGGACCAGATGCCATGATCTTTGTTTTCTGAATGTTGAGCTTCAAGCCAACCTTTTCACTCTCCTCTTTCACTTTCCTCAAGAGGCTTTTGAGTTCCTCTTCACTTTCTGCCATAAGGGTGGTGTCATCTGCATATCTGAGGTTATTGATATTTCTCCCAGCAATCTTGATTCCAGCTTGTGCTTCTTCCAGCCCAGCGTTCCTCATGATGTACTCTGCATATAAGTTAAATAAGCAAGGTGACAATATACAACCTTGACGTACACCTTTTCCTATTTGGAACCAGTCTGTTGTTCCATAGGATACACTAAAGCTGGACTTTGGATGGACCACATCCTTGCTTAGGTTCCTCCCCTGCCCTGTCCTGCTTCTTGGCCTTCCTTTCTCTAGAGAATACTTCCTCATTAAACAAGAATCTTCTTCTCAGGCACCACTTCTAGGGTTCAAGACTTAAGATAGGCTCAGCTAATGTTCACATGGCACATACCACATGCCGGGAGTTCTTCTAAATTTTTCACATGTAGTGCCAGATTTAGTCCTCACAAGTCTATCCCTTTGAGGTAGATGTTACTAGTATTGTCTCTTGGCAGTCAAGGCAATGAAGACACAGACATATTAAGTAATTTGGTTAATATCACACAGTAAGTGATGGAGCCAGGATTTGAAACTACACAGCCCAACACCAATTACAATTCATATTGATTTTCATAACTCTATTAACACCTGCCTATATTCCTTTTCAGAAAGCAAGTTAAGCTTTTACTCATTCCTTATGTTAGCTATACTATCTGGGGAATCAGGGACATTTTGAAACTACAATCCTGAAAAATAAATCCCAATAACCAGAATGATTTCCTCTAGGTTCACCTCCTCCAATCCCAGCCAGCATTATATAAAGGTTAATTTCATACTTGAGCAGATGCTGAGCAGTCTGCACTGCAGTAGGGGGAGAGAGAGTAGGGAAAACTGCTTAAGAGCACAGCCTTCTGCAAGTGACATCCTGTCAAACCACACTTTTGGAAGCACAGTGGCAGAAACTGAATTTACTCAAGGCAAGGGGGTAGGGAGCAACAACAGCAAAAAGACAGAGGCCAGAGCTCTCCCACATGGCTAATAGGAGTGTAAACTGGTGCAACCAGTTTGGAGAACTGTTTGGTAGCATCTACTAAAGTGGGATATACACAAACCAGCAATTCAGCTCCTAGGAATATACCCAACAGAAATGTGTACACAGGTCCACCAAGAGACATGTTTAAAGTAGCACTGGCTATAACAGTAAAAAATAAATAAATAAACTGCAAATTATCCAAATGCTCATCAAAAGTAGAAAGGAAAAAAAAGGAAAAGTCATACAATAGATGACTATATGTCAATGGGAATGACTGAACTTCATATATAAACTATAGATGAATTTCACAAACATGATACTGAATGAAAGAAGCCAGATACAAAAGGGTACATACTATAAGGTTCTATTTACATTATATGTTAAAACAGACAAAATGGATTTATTGTGCTTAAAGACAAAAGAGTGATTACCTCTTGTGGTGGAGATGATTGGGGCAGGAGGAGGGGTCTGCTAGAGGGCTGGTCATGTTCTGTTTCATGATCTAGGTGTTGGTTACATCAGTGTGTTGACTTTATGCAAGTCAATCAAATTGTACACTTATGACCTGTGCATTTTGGTATGAATACTAAGCTTCAATAAAGACCTCAATATTCAAGACATGGAAACAAGCTAACTGTCCCTTGACAGATGAATATAGAAGATATTCTATGTGTGTGTGTGTGTATATATTATATACCAAATGGAATATTCAGTTCAGTTGCTCAGTCGTGTCTGACTCTTTGCGACCCCATGAATCACAGCACGCCAGGCCTCCCTGTCCATCACCAACTCCTGGAGTTCACTCAAACTCATGTCCATCGAGTTGGTGATGCCATCCAGCCATCTCATTCTCTGTAGTTCCCTTCTCCTCCTGTCCCCAATCCCTCCCAGCATCAGAGTCTTTTCCAGTGAGTCAACTCTTCGCATGAGGTGGCCGAAGTATTGGAGTTTCAGCTTTAGCATCAGTCCTTCCAATGAACACCCAGGATTGATCTCCTCTAGAATGGACTGGTTGGATCTCCTTGCAGTCCAAGGGACTCTCAAGAGTCTTCTCCAGCACCACAGTTCAAAAGCATCAATTCTTCGGCGATCAACTTTCTTCACAGTCCAACTCTCACATCCATACATGACCACTGGAAAAACCATAGCCTTGACTAGACGGACCTTGGTTGGCAAAGTAATGTCTCTGCTTTTTAATATGCTATCTAGGTTGGTCATAACTTTCCTTCCAAGGAGTAAGCATCTTTTAATTTCATGGCTGCAGTCAGCATCCGCAGTGATTTTGGAGCCCAAAAAAATAAAGTCTGACACTGTTTCCCCATCTATTTAATGGAATATTCAGTCAGTTCAGTTCAGTTCAGTCGCTCAGTCATGTCCGACTCTCCGCGACCCCATGAATCACAGCACACCAGGCCTCCCTGTCCCTCACCAACTCCCGGAGTACACTCAAACTCATGTCCACAGAGTTGGTGATGCCATCCAGCCATCTCATTCTCCATCGTCCCCTTCTCCTCCCGCCCCCAATCTTCCCCAGCATCAGAGTCTTTTCCAGTGAGTCAACTCGTCGCATGAGGTGGCCAAAGTATTGGAGTTTCAGCTTTAGCATCAGTCCTTCCAATGAACATCCAGGATTGATCTTTAGAATGGACTGGTTGGATCTCCTTGCAGTATAAGGGACTCTCAAGAGTCTTCTCCAACACCACAGTTCAAAAGCATCGATTCTTCGGCGATCAGATTTCTTCACAGTCCAACTCTCACATCCATACATGACCACGGGAAAAACCATTGCCTTGACTAGACGGACCTTGGTGGGCAAAGTAATGTCTCTGCTTTTTAATATACTATCAAGGTTGGTCATAACTTTCCTTCCAAGGAGCAAGCGTCTTTTAATTTCATGGCTGCAATCAGCATCTGCAGTGATTTTGGAGCCCAAAAAAATAAAGTCTGACACTGTTTCCACTGTTTCCCCATCTATTTCCCATGAAGGGATGGGACCAGATGCCATGATCTTTGTTTTCTGAATGTTGAGCTTCAAGCCAACCTTTTCACTCTCCTCTTTCACTTTCCTCAAGAGGCTTTTGAGTTCCTCTTCACTTTCTGCCATAAGGGTGGTGTCATCTGCATATCTGAGGTTATTGATATTTCTCCCAGCAATCTTGATTCCAGCTTGTGCTTCTTCCAGCCAGCGTTCCTCATGATGTACTCTGCATATAAGTTAAATAAGCAAGGTGACAATATACAACCTTGACGTACACCTTTTTCTATTTCAGTCTGTTGTTCCATGTCCAGTTCTAACTGTTGCTTCCTGACCTGCATACAGGTTTCTCAAGAGGCAAGTCAGGTGGTCTGGGATTCCCATCTCTTTCAGAATATTCCACAGTTTATTGTGATCGACACAGTCAAAGGCTTTGGCATAGTCAATGAAGCAGAAATAGATATTTTTCTGAAACACTTTTGCTTTCTCCATGATCCAGCGGATGTTGCCAATTTGATCTCTGGTGCCTCTGCCTTTTCTAAAACCTGCTTGAACATCTGGGAGTTCACGGTTTACATACTGCTGAAGCCTGGTTTGGAGAATTTTGAGCATGACTTTACTAGCGTGTGAGATGAGTGCAATTGTGCAGTAGTTTGAGCATTCTTTGGCATTGCCTTTCTTTGGGATTGGAATGAAGACTGACCTCTTCCAGTCCTGTGGCCACTGCTGAGTTTTCCAAATCTGCTGGCATATTGAGTGAAGCACTTTCACAGCATCATCTTTCAAGACTTGAAATAGCTCAACTGGAATTCCATCACCTCCACTAGCTTTGTTAGTAGTGATGCTTTCTAAGGCCCACTTGACTTCACATTCCAAGATGTCTGGCTCTAGGTCAGTGATCACGTTATCGTGACTATCTTGGTCGTGAAGATCTTTTTTGTACAGTTCTTCTGTGTATTCCTGCCACCTCTTCTTAATATCTTCTGCTTCTGTTAGGTCCATACCATTTCTGTCCTTTATCGAACTCAACCATAAAAAAGAATGAACCAGTGCCATATGTAGCAACATGGATGGACCTAGAGATTATCATACTAAGTGAAGTCAGAAAGAGAAAGATGAATATCATATGATATCACTTATATGTAGAATGTGGAAAAAAGAAAGAAATGAGCTTGTTTATAAAACGGAAACAGACCCACAGACATAGAAAACAAACATGGTTACCAAAGAGGAAGGTAGAGGAGGGATAAATTAGGAAGGTGGGATTAACATATACATACTACTATATATAAAACAGATAATCAACAAGGACCTACTATATAGCACAGAGAACTATACTCAATATTTTCTAATAACCTATAAGGGAAAAGAAGCTGTATCACTTTGTATCACTCTGCTGTACACCTGAAACTAACACAGCATTGTAAATCAGTTAGACTTCAGCTATTTTTTTTGAAATCTCAAATAATGACAGACGACAATTTTGCTAAAAAGGACAGAAAGCCCCCACCCCATAGACAGGCTGTCTTTATCTTCCAGGAGAAAAATTATTTCAATGAACACCAAAACAGTTTTCTAACCCTGTGACCATGCTTAGGGTGGTGATCTGTTTCAAATTCCTTAGGGAAGGAAGTATTATGTTGCTCTCTCAGAGATCTCTTCCCTACTTGTCATATTCTTCCCAGCACTGCTTTCTGGAATGTTTTCTATATTGCAAAGAACAAGGCTATTTACTCTGAAATTGGAAGACAATTAAGAGAGGCCTTCATTAATCACCAGAACAAAATGTCTCTGTTTGCCTCCTCCATGTTTACCCAGGGCACAGGCTGATGATGGCAACAAGTAAGCAGGGCAGGGGAAGGCTGAGTTTCCGGGAGCCACTCAGAGCCAAAGCGGCTCCTCCAGGGCTCATCTGTTTTTCTTGCAATTCCCACCATCCCTTTTTCAACAAAATGAGTGAACAACCTCAAAGAAACCAACAATCTAGCTTCCAATAACCCTGTCAATTTTTTTCAATGCACAACAGGGTCCCCGATGTGGAAAAATCAAATTTCCAGCCCTCTTCAACATCTGTTTCTGGCAATCACAATGTGTTATCTTTTTTCACTGCCAAAAACATCTGGTGAGTCGTCATGCCATTTCCATAAAATTTTTTTTAAAAAGACCAAGTAAAATAAATAATACCTTCTGAGAGAGAATTTGTGACTTCACTAGGAAGGAGCTAAAGAAATACCTCCCTTCACCACATGGAGGGCCTTTCTCCTCTGTTAGCATGAGGATTAGCAGGTCACACTACGAGAACATGTAAATTTGTCACAAGTTGCCTCTATCCTTTGTTTATGTGCCTGGGAGTGAGAGATGTCATTTATTTACTTGTTTGCCTCACAAATATTCATTGAACACCTACTGTGGGTCAAGCATTGTGCTAGGTGTTGAGGACATAGCAGTGCATTAGTCAAAGATCCTCTTTTCTGGGAGATTAAAATCTTCCCCAAAAGGTGTACTGGGGACAGAACAAGGTGCTGTGCCAGGGCCATGCTCCTCCAACAAAACTTGGATCTTCTTTCATACAGAAGCCTTCATTCAGAAAAGTGTGTCACTTTCTCATTCTCCCTATCACCCAGTATTCCTTGTTCACAGCTGTTGCTAGTCAAGATGCTTCTCAAGCTTTTCCCTGAAGCCATACCTGTGGATGTAAACAAACACGGAGCATGTCTGCAACAGAAAGTCCTGGATGATCTGACCCCTGCCAACCTTCTTAACCTCAACCTTTATGACCCTCCCTCTTCCACCTCACTCACTTTTATAGGGTTTCACTGGCCATCCTCCTGACTCTGAAAGCTCCTGACCACCTTTGGGTCTTTCTGCTACCTGTCTTCCCAGCCTAAATTCTCCTATACCAAATCTTTTCAAGATGCAGTTCAACAAAATCTTCTAGGACTCCCCTGGTGGCACAGTGGATAAGCATCTGCTTGCTAATGCAGGAGACACAGGTTCAATTCCTAGTCAAGGACAATATCATGTGTCAAGGAGCAACTAAGTCCATGTGCCACAACTGTGCAGCCTGTGCTCTAGAGCTCAGGAGCTGAAACCACTGAAGCCTGTGTGCCCTAGAGCCCGTGCTCCACAACAAGAAAAGCCACTGTAATGAGAAGCCCATGTACTGCAATGAAGAGTAGTCCCCTGCTCACCGCAACTAGAGAAAGCCCACACAGCAACAAAGACCCAGCACAACTAAAAATAACTAAATAAAATAGACACATAAAAAATTTTTAAAAACCAAGATCCTCTAGATACTCAAATACCAGCTTAAATGCCACCCCTTTGAGAAAACTTTCCTGACCATCTCCTAAAATAGCTCTTTCTCCCATCATTCCCCATCAGATTATCTTGGTGTTTCCTGGTCTATAGATATGTATATTACATATTCTTCTGCTTCCCATAGATTGTAAGTGAAATAACATGGGGACCTTATCCTTCTAGATTGCCACTGTGTCCCCAGCACCAAGAACAGTGCCTGGTACATAGTAGGCACTTTATACATATTTATTGAGCAATTTAATGAACAAAAGAATGAATGGCAAGATATTTTAAAATATATAGAAGTTCAATAGGAGATCTGTTAAATAATTACAGTATATCTCCACAAATCCGATACCATATCCTATGGTATATCTTCACAAATTTTTCAAACTACAAATTGTGATCTAAATGCAGGTCATAGAATCTATAAGGAAATCATGAAATAGTGTATTCTATCTATTCTATACTATTTCATTTTAATATGAAATAGAAAATAACAGACTACACCATATACACTAATGGAAAGTATCAGGCAATTATATACATGAGTGTGTGCATGTGTGTGTGTGTGTTTCCTGAGTAGAGATGTAAATATATTTTTTCCTACTATGGATCACAGTCAAAACATTTAGAAGTCACTGTTATATCAGATTTATGATAAGGAAATATATTCTTAATAAACTCAATAGGGAAAAGTGGGTTACAAAAGAGTAAAGACCACGTCTATATGTAAGATAAAATATTAAACTGAAACATTATTAGGTTTAAAAAAAGCATAGATAGGCATAGAAATTGAACTGAAATAAATATTAACCAAAACGTTAAGTAGATTTTTCTGGGCAATTTTATTGTTTTCTTCATTTTATATTCATTTTTGTTTTTGAAATTATCTATACTGAATATGTAACTTTTAAAATGTAAGTTATTTCTAGAAGATAATATATAATACTCTTTAGAAAAGTGAGCTTTTCTTTAATAAAAGTACCCCAATGACAATGCCATAAATCCCTGCAAATAAGCTTTTAAGTGCCCATAGAAAGCATAATTATGACTGCGAGTTCTCTATACAAAGTGTTTCATCTCACATTATCTTGTCTAATCTCCATAATGACACAGCTAGGGAGACAAGGCACAGTCATCCTTATTTCACAGAAGAGGAAACTGAGGAACTGAGAGGTTAAGTGACTTGCCCACAGTCACACTTACCACTTTCAGTCTGTGGCTAACCTGGCAGAACACTGAGAGTTAAACCACACCCTGCACTTCCTGACATTCCTCCTATTAGACAGCAACCTTGATACTTTATTATATTGTATGGGGCACAATTATCTTTTTTACCCCTGTGAAGAATAAATGAAGTCTCCTGCTTTTGTTATGTCCTTCTTCTGAGTCTGCTAGGCTGCCAGCTCTAAAGAATGACTCAAGCCACTCCTTCAGCCATATTCCTGTCCCTGGAGCCGCCAGAATATTGCCATTCACTGGGGACACTATAATGTGGGGGTCAAGAGCTGTCCTGTGCTTAGTCTCTTAGTCGTGTCTGACTCTTTGGGACCCCATGGACTGCAGCCCGGCAGGCTCTTCTGTCCATGGGATTCTCCAGGCAAGAATACTGGAGTAGGTTGCCATGCTCTCCTCCAGGGGATATTTCCAACCCAGGGATTGAACCCAGGTCTCCTGCACTGCAGGCAGATTTTTTACCATCTGAGCCACCAGGGAAGCCCATGCGTACCGGAGTGGGTAGCCTATCCTTTCTCCAGGGGAATCTTCCCAACCCAGGAATCAAACTGAGGTCTCCCACATTGCAGGTAGATACTTTACCAGCTGAGCTACCAGGGAAGTCCGGGTTAAGAGCTATTGGAGTTGAAATCCTAGTTGTGCCACTTACTAGCTGTGGGGCAAGTTGCTTAACTTCTCTGAGCCTTGATTTTCTCATCTATAAAATGGGGATGATGATGATAATAACTGTTTTGACTTATAGGGCTGTTGTGTGGATTAAATGAGTTAATACATGTAAAGTACTTGTATTAAATGGGTTAATACATGTAAAGTTCTGTCCAGCATTATGCTCAATGTGCATTATTGCAAAGTATTCCTGTTATTGTTATTGTTATCACTATTACAGTTTTGGAGGATACTGTGGCCAAAACACTTTCACACTGTATCCTCTGATTCTTCTCAGCTTCCTCCTCTCCCACCACCCAGAGTAGAATTTCCTCTGTCTCCCTCCTTGTGTTGGCACTGATTTCTAAAGTATTTTTGGTATCTTATTCCTCTTGTGTTTGAAGCCACCGCTTTCAATGCTGTCTGTTTCCCATGTTGACGTATAGATGAGTTGCACTGAGCGGGCAGGATCACCCAAGAAGAAAATTGAAAGCTGCCCCTGCAATACACATGTTCAATCTCCCTCCCAGGATCTATCAGCTCCTCTTTGAACAACAATCCAGATAGGCTTGGGCAGAGATCCCTCTGTCGAGGTGAAGTACAAATGGTCTAGGTGGGCTCCACCTCTCACCCCAGGGTGCAGAGAACAGGAAGAGAGAGGGGGTCCCATGCTGGGAGCTCCCGTCAAAGTATCAAGTGTCCCTCTTATTGGATTAACAAGATGTCCAATTGAGAAAATAGTGAGAAGCCACTGCCAGTGCCCTGCCACCTTGTGAAATCTGAGAAGTGAACTGATGGATGGAGGAGAGTGAGGCTGAGTCTCCAGAGAGCAGTGCCTCTTGGTGACAGCCCTGGAGCCTCTGAATCAAGCTCTACCTAAAGCCAGCCCCCACCCTGAACTTCCCCATTAGGTAAGCCAGTACCTTCTCGAATTTTCCCTCAACACAGTTGAAGATGGGTATTTTGACATGTGGAAGGAGTTCTAGCTCATCAAACTTTGCAGCAGAAACATCCTCGGTACCATCCGTGAACAACAGCTGAGACAGCCTAGAGGCGAATGGAGCAAAACAAACGCCTGAGGAAAATTAAACATAAAACATGGCAAATGGGTATTACAGTCTTGAAGTCTCTCTGGGAAAATCCAACTCGAATATCCTTTGTATGACTCCAGCTTCCATCTGCCTTCATTTCATTTGAAAATGCACCTCTTCTTCAGTTTCTTCGAAACTTTCCACCTGGGCCACTTGGACCCAACACAAGGAGAACACGACTTTTAGCACAAACAAGAAGCAACTGTGGTTGTAGTATTTAAAACACAAAAGAGTTGTTTACATTAAACACACAAAGGCTATAGCATTAGACTCCCTGAAGAATTAATGGCTATCTGAGGCCAGAGAGTGGTACGACCTGAACCCAGGGACAACTGGGTTCACCATTTAATCTTAAAGGTCAAAGCCTTTTTAGTCCAAGCCAGCGCTCCTCAGAGCGGCTGGGTTGGTTGAGCTCATGCCATTAAACCCATTGCCTACAAGTGGGGATCTGGGATATTAGTATACAGGATTATAAGGAGCAATCTCAAAATAAAATGAGATCCCCATGACTAGAAGCATTTAAGCTGGGTCTGAATGACCACCAACAAGGGGTACTGTGGAAAGAATTCCTGCCCGGGGACAGTGTGTGTGTGTACAGATTAGGAAAACAAGAGTGAAGAATTGAGGGAGGAACAATTGGATTTTGTTGATTTTAGATTGGACCCTCTCCCATCCCCAACTCACATCTCTCCCCCACATAAACCATACACCACCACCCCCCCACTTGCTACAGGGCTGCGTAACTTCTCAGAGAGGTGGCACTTAGTCCAGAATCCTTTCCGTTTCCCCTCACCTCTGACATGCAGAGAAGTTGCCCTGGCCTGAAGCTATACAATTCTATTCTTAAGAGTGGCTGGAAGACCAAAATGGCAGCTGTCTGGGAGAAAACACAAGTCATCGGAGGGTGGAGAAAGAGGAGAGCTGGGTTAGCTGGTTCAGCCTGCTGCCTTTTCACCTTTTGCTACTTTCCAAACCACCCTCTCGGAGAAGGCAATGGCACCCCACTCCAGTACTCTTACCTGGAAAATCCCATGGATGGAGGAGCCTGGTAGGCTGCAGTCCATGGGGTCGCTAAGAGTCGGACACGTCTGAGTGACTTCACTTTCACTTTTCACTTTCATGCATTGGAGAAGGAAATGGCAACCCAATCCAGTGTTCTTGCCTGGAGAATCCCAGGGACAGGGGAGCCAGGTGGGCTTCCATCTATGGGGTCGCACAGAGTCGGACACGACTGAAGTGACTTTGCAGCAGCAGCAAACCACCCTCTAGGCTGCCTTGTTGGCAGGTGTGACCTGGAAAAGGCTGCTTGTGCTGCAAAGTGAAGAGCCGCCCCACTGCCTCCCTGAGTCAGTCATAGGCTGTGGTGTAAGAAGCTCACATGTCCAGCCAGGTGGCCCAAGAATGGGTTTTCCTGACTCAGAAACTTTGATGCAATAGTGATCTTCTATCAACGAAAGAGCAGAGAAGACGCCAGGCTTGGGACTCCTTTCAGGGCCCCACACTTGAAAACCCAGAGAACTTGACTGGTGTCATAAGACAGTACATGGCCCAGAGCATTCAAAAGAGAGGCCCTTCTATAGCGGTAAGGGTCAAATGTGGCTGTAATTCACAGCCCACAAAGCAAGATGGTGCCCGTGTCTAAAATCTGCTTTGGGGGCCAGAATTTTAGCTGAAGGCCATTGGGTCTCTTCTGAGTGTTGAATAGAGGTAAGAAAAGTAGCAGGAGGGGAGGCAGAGAGTGGAGAACTGAGGGGTTGTGCAGTTCTCAGACAAGAGTGGAAGATTTTTCCACAGTGTAGGTGCACTTATGTAAATGAAATTTTCCTCCTTCTCCAAGTGAACACAGGCAGAATCCCTCGTCCTCAGACTTCAGCCTGGGAGGGGTTTTTAATCATTAACTCTGGTTTGAGAATAAATCACAAACCCAGCTTTGATTTTTCTGAGCTAGAAGTCAAGGACTGGAGTGTGTGTGTGTATGTGGTAGGGGAGGGTGTGAAAGGAAAATAGATATTCCATTAATTCCCCAAATATATCTTAAAAGCAGTCTCATTAAACCTTATGACTAAAAGGCATTTAATTAACAAACCCTTCCTCAGAGGCTTACAGCTTCCACAGTGAAATATGTGTGAGAAACCTTGACAACAGTGTCCAGGTGGGTTTCTATGCTCTGTCCAGGGATATCGGCTGATGAATTAGGTCTCAGAAGCTATGCATGGAATTTAACAAAAAGGATATTGCTTACATCTCTAATTCCAAACTCAAGCTAGATCAAAGAAAGCGAAGGCAAAACGATTACCCAGAATTTGGGGGAACAACACAGATAATCAAGTTAAGTAATGGCTAGAGACAAAAAAAAAGGTTTCTTCCTTTATTCGAATAATACAGCCTAAATGGTTATCTTCCCCATTATCACATAATTGTAGCTATATAGACTTCATCTTAGTAATAACTCCTTTTAAAAATTCTCTCACATGAGCCTCAAAGTTCATTTTTAGTGGCATAATTTTTTTTTTCCTGCAAGGCTTTGAATTGACGGTTTTTTATTAAGACAGATTTATTGTGATTGCAGTTGGGATTGTCAGGATATTTTGTAACTATAGATATATTCAATGCATTGTGCTTAACTAACAGATATTGCATCATTCCTCTGTATTCTGTTTTATTCCTCTTTTCTCTCCAACACAGGACTCTACCCATGAAACAAAACAGATATTCCTAAATTACATTAATGACAGTCCTGACAATCAAACAGACAGAAAAGGCATTCAAGCTCCTTATAGCTGGAGCTATACCTTATATTTTGGTGGGTTCTCAGTGCCCATTACATTCCCATGCAGAGCTGATGCATAATAAATATTTGTTCAATTAAATGCAGGGATTTCATGAGCTCCAAGCCACTAATGAGTCACCAGCATCTGTACAGATAATTGACAGCCATGGCCCGGCATATAAGCGTTACAAGACCACGCAGGGACTGTGACACCACTTCCTTTCCATATTAAGATTTCTCCAAGTGTGGCCAGACAACCACCACAATCAGAATCACCGGGGTGTTTGCTAACAATCCAAACCACTGGGCCTCCCTGTTGGCAACTAGGAATTTCAGGGCTTCACCAGTATGTGAACCGTGAACTTCCAGATGTTCAAGCAGGTTTTAGAAAAGGCAGAGGAACCAGAGATCAAATTGCCAACATCCGCTGGATCATGGAGAAAGCAAGAGAGTTCTAGGAAAACATCTATTTCTGCTTTATTGACTATGCCAAAGCCTTTGACTGTGTGGGTCACAATAAACTGTGGAAAATTCTGAAAGAGATGGGAATACCAGACCACCTGACCTGCCTCTTGAGAAACCTGTATGCAGGTCAGGAAGCTACAGTTAGAACTGGACATGGAACAACAGACTGGTTCCAAACAGGAAAAGGAGTACGTCAAGGTTGTATATTGTCACCCTGCTTATTTAACTTCTATGCAGAGTACATCATGAGGAACGCTGGGCTGGAAGAAGCACCAGCTGGAATCAAGATTGCTGGGAGAAATATCAATAACCTCAGATATGCAGATGACACCACCCTTATGGCAGAAAGTGAAGAGGAATTCAAAAGCCTCTTGATGAAAGTGAAAGAGGAGAGCGAAAAGGTTGGCTTGAAGCTCAACATTCAGAAAACAAAGATCATGGCATCTGGTCCCATCACTTCATGGGAAATAGATGGGGAAACAGTGGAAACAGTGTCAGACTTTATTTTTGGGGGCTCCAAAATCACTGCGGATGCTGATTGCAGCCATTAAATTAAAAGATGCTTACTCCTTGGAAGGAAAGTTATAACCAACCTAGATAGTATATTAAAGAGCAGAGACATTACTTTGCCAACAAAGGTCCATCCAGTCAAGGCTATGATCTTTCCAGTATGGATGTGAGAGTTGGACTGTGAAGAAAGCTGATCGCCGAAGAATTGATGCTTTTGAACTGTGGTGCTGGAGAAGACTCTTGAGAGTCCCTTGGACTGCAAGGAGATCCAACCAGTCCATTCTAGAGGAGATCAATCCTGGGTGTTCATTGGAAGGACTGATGCTAAAGCTGAAACTCCAATACTTTGGCCACCTCATGGGACAAGCTGATTCACTGGAAAAGACTCTGATGCTGGGAGGGATTGGGGGCAGGAGGAGAAGGGGACGACAGAGAATGAGATGGCTGGATGGGATCACCGACTCGATGGACATGAGTTTGAGTGAACTCCAGGAGTTGGTGATGGACAGGGAGGCCTGGCATGCTGTGATTCATGGGGTCGCAAAGAGTCAGACACCACTGAGCAACTGAACTGAACTGAACCCAAGGTGCTAAGTGGGAGAACCTGTGCTCTACACCGTGTACTGGGCAGGCGCTTTTAAGAAAAATATAACTTTCTAACACAAGGTTGAATCTTCGAAAGAGTGAATCAAACACAGTGTCCAGTTGCCAGACGCAGGGTGATTTTCTGAGACATCCTGTGAGGAAAAATAAAGCTGCCAAGCACACAGGCTGCAACCTTACTGGCTGTACCAGGCATCTTTAGTTCATGGGGATGGGGCGGGGAGGTCATCCTAAAAATGCCAAAACATGGGAGCAGCCCCGTGCAGACTCACCAAAGCTTACTGACGTCTCACCTGGAGCCAGGAGTCCCTGTTTGCATAAGCGCACCCGTGCAAACGTGCGCGTGCATGCGTGTGCGTGCGCGCGCGCACTGGAGGGATGCCTTGATATGTACTCATGTGAGTACATCCCTTGGGTCTTTATTTTTATTAATTTGCACTGATGTTTTGACTTGTTTTCTAAGGAACTGTAATAAACAAATGTCAGGATAGCCAGTGCCAAATAAAGCTGTCATAATTATTTTTTTTAAAAAGAGAGAAAACTTGAAGAGATTTTTGGTTAAAGGATGGACAAAAAGCTCCTTTCGTTGTTGTTGTTGAGTCGCTCAGTCGTGTCTGACTCTTTGTGACCCCATGGACTGTAGCCCACTAGGCTCCTCTGTGCATGGGATTTTCCAGGCAAGGATACTGGATTGGGTTGCCATTTCCTTCTCCAGGGGATCTTCCCAACCCAGGGATTGAACCCACGTCTCTTGCATTGGCAGGAGGAGTCTTTACAACTGAGCCACCAAGGAAGCCCTAATAGCTCCTCTAAGGACATTCTAACGGAAATGCCCTAAATAGAAGACCTCAAGGTTTAGGAAGAGTCTCCAAGCACGCAAAGCTGCTCTCACTTTGTGTCTCCCGAAGACAAGCAGGGCCTGCTGTGCTGGAAAACCTCAGCTGTCCCCTCACCCCATCACCAGCAGACTCACCCCTAACATCTGCAGAACTGAGCCAAGAGTACAAAGGGAGGCCCACATACCATATGTCTGAATGTTGGAAAGTTATACATCAAGTTAACAAATGTTTAAAGGAAAAAGCCTCTTTCCTCTTATCTTGACAAATAAACTGTCATAACAATTTGCAAGGCCAGGTGTGAATTTAGAGTTCCGGGGTTCATTGCAGTTTTACCCTGGAATTTGGAGGAATAGAGAGAGCTGGCACCTGACCACCTCCTCCCTTTCCCACCCACAGAGCCATCCTGCATGGTGTGGCCAGGCCTCTTCCACAGACTTCCCTGTTTCCAGCCTCCAACCCAGCCACATCTGAGTGCTTCTCAGGCTTAGAGGAATGCATACTGGCTGTGCAGTAGGCCTTGGAAGCAGACTCATGAGTTTAGGGTAGGGAATTTAAGGATCCAGGAACCCAGGGAGTTTCTGGTTCTAGAATGGGCAAGTTTTGACTGGGCATATCCTTCACCTTTCAGAATCCTGCTTGGTGCAAAGAGGCATGGTCAAAGGAGAGGGCCTCTAGAACAATGTTTCCCAAACTTTAATGTGCACCTGAATCAACTGGGAGCTGGTAAAAATGCACATTCCAATTCATTAAGTCTGGAATGGTATTTCAGTCTCCATTTCTAACAAGCTCCCAGGTGATGCTGCTGATGCTGACTCATGAACCACACTTTCAGTAGCAAAGGTCTAAAACCCTAGTACTCAGGGAAGACATCTCTCTAGCTCTGGTCTAAGGATGGATGGTAATTCTCATACCTCTGGGACCAAGAAATGTTTAGTGAACTCTTGCTCAGTTATTTGGATTGCTTGATAAAAGAGAGGGGAGGGAAGAAGAAAAGAAGGAAGAAAGGTGGAAGAGGAAAGGAAGATAGGAGAGGATAAGGGAAAGAGGAAACTCTTTCTCCTAGAATTAGGCATCGTTTGTGTGAAGTAGTCATCAGTTTGCATTCTTTGTGAGTTGTTTGATTCCACCAGCCCTTTATACACTCCCCCACCCTTTTCTCATTTGTTCTTGCACTCTGATTTTCTAAGTCCTTCAAGGACAATAAGTGGTCAAATATCATGGCTCTTTTTTTTGCACTAACTCACTTTCAACAAAGCCTGGACTGAAACCCAAGTCTCTTGGCTAACAGTCCTGGATCTTCCCCCATCACCACTGTGCCTGCTAAATGGAGGAAAGAATAATGTGAAGAGGCTGGGTATCTTCTGGAAATTTCTGTATTACGAAGATTCAGAAAGTCAGTTTGCATTCCCTGTGCACCCTTTAGTTATTAAATCATAAACTTTAATTTCAGGCATTTTAAAGGGCCCAAAGGAATTTTAATTTGATGTGAATGACTTTCAAATCTGAATAAAAATCAGATCATATAAAACTGCAATCTCTATTACTTTTAAATAATAGAGAAAGTTTAAAAATAATCAACAGCCAATGTAAGAGTCCTGTATAATTCAGTGGAACCCTTGTCTTCTGGACTAATGAAGGAGTCAGTGGGTGGAAGTAATTCCAAATCATTTGTATGTGACTTTGCATAAGATGGACACTCTTACTTCTGTGTTAAGCTAAGTGTTTAAATTAATGACATTCTTTAGGGAAGTGATGGCTGTGGTCAAATAGTCCAGGCAGTTTCCGGGAGGTATTAGCCTGTGGCTCTTAGCCCTGAAATCCAAACCAAGAGGTGAGTTGGTCATGAAGCTCCTCAGGAGGCAACCCCTGGTTAAAACAGATGGTTTGATGTATAGACACATCAGAATGTATTACCCTAGACCTTCTCTGATAGGAAACATGGGGTGACCACCCACTGAGGAGAGTTCAGGGTGTTTGGGGGAGTGGAAGAGCTGCCTCCTATGCAAGTATCTTTGCCCCAGTAGTGTCAAACACCCAGATGCCATCACTGCCACACCCCCTGGCATAATTCATCAGAGCAGAGCATCTCTCCCACTCCCGACAACCCAGAGCACCGGAAAGGAGTCAGGGGATCCAGAGAGTGAGTGAGCTCAACCTACATTAAGTCCCCTCATGTTGAAAGGGGCATGCACCAGCTTGGGCTCACGGGCTGGAAAAGTGATATGCAAATGTGAGTGGGCATCAGAATCACCTGTCTGGTTCATGCAAAAACATACAAAAAGCAACCCCCAAACTTTCTGATTCATCAGATCTCGAGTGAGGCTTGAGAATCTGCATCTCCCGTAATGTAATATGCTCAAAATGTAGTAATGCTCAAAATCCTCCAAGCCAGGCTTCAACAGTATGTGAACCATGAACTTCCAGATGTTCAAGCCAGATTTAGAAAAGGCAGAGGAACCAGAGATCAAATAGCCAACATCCTCTGGATCATTGAAAAAGCAAGAAAGTTCCAGAAAAACATCTACTTCTGCTTTATTGACTTGCCAAAACTTTTGACTGTGTGGATCACAATAAACTGTGGAAAATTCTTAAAGAGATGGCAACACTAGACCACCTGACCTGCCTCCTGAAAAATCTGTATGCAGGTCAAGAAGCAACAGTTAGAACTGGACATGGAACAACAGACTGGTTCCAAACAGGGAAAGGAGTACATCAAGACTGTATATTGTCACCCTGCTTATTTAACTTATATGCAGAGTACATCATCCAAAATGCTGGGCTGGATGAAGCACAAGCTGGAATCAAGATTGCTGGGAGAAATATCAATAATCTAAGATATGCAGATGACACCACCCTTATGGCATAAAGTGAAGAAGAACTAAAAAGCCTGTTGATGAAAGTGAAAGAGGAGAGTGAAGAAGTTGGCTTAAAACTCAGCATTCAGAAAATTAAGATCATGGCATCTGGTCCCATCACTTCATGGCAAATAGATGGGGAAACAATGGAAACAGTGACAGACTATTTTTCTGGGCTCCAAAATCACTGAAGATGGTGACTTGCAGCCATGAAATTAAAAGACGCTTACTCCTTGGAAGAAAAGCTATGACCAACCTAGACAGCATACTAAAAAGCAGAGACATTACTTTGCCAACCAAGGTCCATCTAGTCAAAGCTATGGTTTTTTCCAGTAGTCATGTGTGGATGTGAGAGTTGAACTATAAAGAAAGCTGAGCACCAAAGAATCGATGCTCTTGAACTGTGGTGTTGGAGAAGACTCTTGAGAGTCCCTTGGACTGCAAGGAGATCCAACCAGTCCATCCTAAAGGAAATCAGTGCTGAATGTTCATTAGAAGGACTGATGCTGAAGCTGAAATTCCAATACTTTGGCCACCTGATGTGAAGAGCCAACTCATTGGAAAAGACCCTGATGCTTGGAAAGATTGAAGACAAGAGGAGGAGAGGGCAACAGAGGATGTGATGTTTGGATGGCATCACTGACTCAATGGACATGAGTTTGAGTAAACTCTGGGGGTTGGTGATGGACAGGGAAACCTGGTGTGCTGTAGTCCATGGAGTCGCAAAGAGTCAAACATGACTGAGTGAATGAACTGAACTGAACTGAATCTCCCATAAGCTCCTAGGTGATCCTTCTGCAGCTGCTCCTTGAACCACATGTTAGACCATTGAAATCTGACCGCACACATCTTCTCCTGCCCTTTATCTTGACTCACAAAATTTAACAGCCCTCTGCTTCTTAATAGGGTCTTGACAGGTGCCCCAAATTCCACCATTAGCAACCTGCTCCTTTGGACTAGAGGGGGTCTCCCATTAAAGAGGTCACTGTTAAAATATAAAAACACCTGGAAAAGGGCCAACCTTGCCAACCACCACTTTAGTGCAGGGCTTCTCAATTTGAGCTACTGAAAAGCACCTGAGAAGCATTCGAAAATGTTGATTCTTGGGTCTTACCACAGTGAATCTGTTTTAATGAGAGTAAAGACCAGGAATTGATAGTTTGCACAGTTCCCCAAGGTTACTGTCATTGTCTGACATTTGAAACCCACTGTTTTAGCAGAAATAACACAGTGATACAGTGATAGACCCCAGTGATTGAGAACTGGACCCTGAACTTTTCAGTGAGACTGAAAATCATCAGGGACAACACTGACTACTTCCCATTTTTGCTGTTCAGTTGCTCAGTTGTGTCCAACTCTTTGTGACCCCATAAAGCACACCAGGCTTCCCTGTCCTTCCCCATCTCCCAGAGCTTGCTCAAACTCATGTCTATTGAGTCAGTGATGTCATCCAACTATCTCATCCTCTGTTGTCCCCTTCTCCTCCTGCCCTCAATCTTTCCCAGTATCAGGGTCTTTTCCAATAAGTTAGCTCTTCGCATCAGGTGGCTGAAGTATTGGAGCTTCAGCATCAGTCCATCCAATGAATATTCAGGGTTGATTTCCTTTAGGGTTGACTGATTTGATCTCCTTGCTGTCCAAGGGACTTTCCCAGTTTTATTCAGGCTCAGTCTTTGGTCCACACCTATGGTCAATTGAAGAAACTCTCAACTGGGTTAATTGAGTACTGAACATAATCAGTAATTGAGAGTTGACTCGGTTGCACTATCTTTAGAAATGTGGTTGTTACAAGAGCTGAAGCACATCTGGACATATGTTTCAGAAATTCCAGAAGCCATCTGAGGAAAGAAGGTCCTGGACTCTCTGTCAATCTAGTAACCAACACCTACTAGGCTAAGCACTAGCTTAGCTACAGAAATAGTCGCAACATGGACACTTTTTTCTGTGCACTCACAGCACCCTTAGTTGGGAAGAGGGTGGGAAGAGGCTGGAAGAAAAAACAATATTCAAAACAATAAGCAGTACAGGTTAGAGTATGAAAAACACCTTTTTGCTGTCATTTACACATCTAGTCACCCATTTTTCTCTGAATTATTTAACCTCTCTCTCTGCCACTGCAACTATCATAATTTTTGGTGATTTCAGTACTCAACATAGATGATCCTTCCAACTCTCTAGCTTCTCAGATCCCTGATCCTTTCTCCTCCAAGGGTATGTCCTACCCTATCATTCATTCCTGTGGTCACATCCTAGACCAGGTCCTCACCAATGACTTTGTCTGCAACATAATCGCAGTTTTATCCTCTGTCCAGCTATCACCTTCTACCTCTCCACATCACTCTCTCTAATCCCCCAACCCTAACAGTTCTCCTGTCTTGCTGGGAGTTCTTATTTATCCACTGATCCTAGCAACTTCCCACTCCTGTAGTACTCTTCTGGTCTCAGCTCCTTCCTCACCTGGCTTTGATCCCATCATAACACCCGTCCCCTTTCCCACTACTTCAGTCCCATCATTCCCTCACAGATCTCTCCTTCCTTCACAGCCCAGTGCTGTTGAAATCCACCGCTCCACTTCCCTGACACCTGCACACAAGGAGTTGAGACACCTCCGTGATGACTAGTCTCACTTTAAATTCATGAGCATAAATTTCAAGTAGGTCTGTAATGCTGCCAGGAGTCTGACTTTTCTGTAGTCAGTCTATCCCTTCTGTCTCTAAAACAGCTCTTCCTCTCTATCTCATCTCTTCTCAAATGTCCAACCTCTACTTTTCATCTTCAGTCTCAGCTCATGATCTGACTTTTTCACTGAGAAAAGAAGTCGTCAGAAGAGAACTTCCATACCCTCCCCCATCAAATGCCTCAGCCTCTCTGCATCTGTGACCATATACCCCATCTTCTCTCCTGCTACCATAAATAAACTGCCCATGCTCCTGTCTAAAGCCAAAACCATCTGTGTGTAAACTGGACTCCCGCCACCTCCAGCCTACTCAAGACTTCTCTCTTGCTCCCTCCCACATCATTAATTTTGCCCACCTTTCTAGAGCTTCCCATCAGCATGCAAACTTCCTGTGGTATCAGAAATCAGATAAAACCTCCTTCAATTGTCCATCCACTTTCAAGCACTGCCCCATTTCTAAACTCCCTCGTACAGCAAAACTAAAGAGTTACTTCTGTTCTCTTTACTTCCTTCTCTTTTCTTTTTTGAGTTTGCTCGAACAAGGTTTTCATCTTCACCATCCCACTGAAATTGTGTTTCTCAAGGTCACCAATGACCTTGACAAGTTCAAGACTAATTCTCAGACCTGAACACAACCCATCAGCCCCATTTCTCCTTCTGAAACCATTGTCTTCTCTAAGGCCTTGCAGATGCCACACCCCCTTGGATCTCTTCCTGCTTTTCTTGATGTTCATTCTCAGTCTCTTCTGCTGGCTACTCCTCATCTTCCTGACCTCTAAATATTGGAGTGATCTAGCATTCAGTGCTGGGACCTCCTCTCTTCTCTGTCCACACTTATTCCCTATGTGCTGTCATCTTGAATCTCAGGAACTTAAGTATCATCTGTTTGCTGAGAGCTTCACTCCCATATTTAAACCTCAAGCCTTGATGAATCCCCTGCTTGTTTCTCCCATTGACTCATCAACATCTGGGCTTCCCAGGTGACTCAGTGGTAAAGAATCCACCTGCCAATGCAGGGGACCCAGGTCCGATCCCTGGGTCAGGAAGATGCCCTGGAGGAGGAAATGGCAACCCACTGTAGTATTCTTGCCTGAGAAATCCCATGTGCAAAGGAGCCTGGAGGGCTGCAGTCTATGGGGTTGCAAAGAGTCAGACATGACTGAACACACATGCTTCAACATTTTTCTTGGATGTCAGCTAGGCTTCTCGAAGCCAGAATCCCTATTTTCCTCACCAAAACCTGTTCCTCCTGGGGTCTTCCACAAGGCAGAAGAGAATACCCTTCTTCAAATAACTTAGGACAAAAATCTTGATATCAACCCCAAATCATCTCCTTTTTCTTAAACCCTGCATGCAATCCATCTTCAAATCCTGTCAGTTATACCTGCAAAATATATTCAGAATCTAACCACTTCTCAGCAGAAGTTACCACTACCACCAGGGAATCATCTGCCATCATTTGTTACTTGCACAGTTGAAGAGGCTCTTGATTATTCCCCCCATGTCTATCATTGACCCCTACAATCTCACTGTAGCACAGTTGCCAGAATTGTCCTTTTAGTTTTTTAATTTATTGAAGCATAGTTGATTTACAATGTTGTTAATTTCTATTGCACAGCAAAGTGATTCAGTTACACACACACATACACATTCTTTTTCGTATTCTTTTCCATTATAGTTTATCACAGGACATTGTATATAGTTCTCTGTGCTACGTAGTAGGAGCGTGTTGTTCATTCATTCTGTATACAGTAGTTGGTATCTGTTCACCCCAAGCTCCCATTCCTTCCCTCCCTTATTCCCCTCCCCCTTGGCAACCACAAGTCTGTTCTCTGTCTGTGAGTCTGTTTCTGTTTCACTGATAGGTTCATTTGTGCCATATTTTAGATTCCACATATAAGTGACATCATATGGTATTTGTCTTTCTCTGACTTACTTCACTTGGTATGATAATCTCTAGGTCCACCCATGCTGCTGCAAATGACATTATTTCATTCTGTTTTTTGACTAATATTCCATTGTGTATACATAGCCCATCTTTATCCAGTCCTCTGTTGATGGACATTTAGGTTGCTTCCATGTCTTCAGTTCAGTTCAGTTCAGTCGCTCAGTCGTGTCTGACTCTTTGCGACCCCATGAATCACAGCACTCCAGGCCTCCCTGTCCATCACCAACTCTCGGAGTTCACTCAAACTCATGTCCATCGAGTCGGTGATCCCATCCAGCCATCTCATTCTCTGTCGTCCCCTTCTCCTCCCGCCCCCAATCCTTCCCAGCATCAGAGTCTTTTCCAGTGAGTCAACTCGTCACATGAGGTGGCCAAAGTATTGGAGTTTCAGCTTTAGCATCAGTCCTTCCAATGAACACCCAGGACTGATATCCTTTAGAAAGGACTGGTTGGATCTCCTTGCAGTCCAAGGGACTCTCAAGAGTCTTCTCCAGCACCACAGTTCAAAAGCATCAATTCTTCGGCGATCAGCCTTCTTCACAGTCCACCTCTCACATCCATACAGGACCACTGGAAAAACCATAGCCTTGACTAGACGGACCTTGGTTGGCAAAGTAATGTCTCTGCTTTTGAATATACTATCAAGGTTGGTCATAACTTTCCTTCCAAGGAGTAAGCGTCTTTTAATTTCATGGCTGCAATCAGCATCTGCAGTGATTTTGGAGCCCCCCAAAATAAAGTCTGACACTGTTTCCACCGTTTCCCCATCTATTTCCCATGAAGTGATGGGACCAGATGCCATGATCTTTGTCTTCTGAATGTTGAGCTTCAAGCCAACCTTTTCACTCTCCTCTTTCACTTTCATCAAGAGGCTTTTGAGTTCCTCTTCACTTTCTGCCATAAGGGTGGTGTCATCTGCATGTCTGAGGTTATTGATATTTCTCCCGGCAATCTTGATTCCAGCCTGTGCTTCTTCCAGCCCAGCATTCCTCATGATGTACTCTGCATAGAAGTTAAATAAGCAGGGTGACAATATACAACCTTGACGTACTCCTTTTCCTATTTGGAACCAGTCTGTTGTTCCATGTCCAGTTCTAACTGTAGCTTCCTGACCTGCATACAGGTTTCTCAAGAGGCAGGTCAGGTGATCTGGTATTCCCATCTCTTTCAAAATTTTCCACAAATAGTGCTGCTATGAGCATAGGGGTGCCTGTATCTTTTTAAATTGTAGTTTTGTTCAGATATATGCCCAGAAGTAGGACTGATGTATCATAGGGCACAGAGTTGTCCTTTTAAATACGGAAGTCAGATTATTTTATTCCTCTGCTCAAAACTCTCCAACAGCCTCTTGGCTCATCCAAAATGAAATTCATAGTCCTTCTTATGGCCTGTGAGATCCTACATGATCTTGCCCTACTACTTCTAGGCCCTCATCTTTTACTCACTGAGCTCTGGCTATACTGAACTCCTATTTCTGGAATATTACATGTTTAGACTTACTGTTTTCTAGCCCCAAATTCTCATTCCCTTGCTAGCTGAACAGCTCATTCCTTTGTTGAGTTCAAGTTTCTGCTCAGAGGCGGCTACTTCTGAGAAATCTTTCCTAACCTTATCTGGAGTAACGTTTCTATTGCTCCATTCCTCCACTTGCTTTATTTTGCTTCATAGTGCGTGCTCAGTCACTTCAGTCATGTCCAACTCTTTGTGACCCCATGGACTATAGCCAGCCAGGCCCCTCTGTCCAGGGGATTTTCCTGGCAAGAATATTGGAGTGTGTTTCCATGCCCTCCTCCAGGGGATCTTCCTGAGCCAGGGATCAAACCCAAGTCTCCTGTGTCTCCTGCATTACAGGTGAATTCATTACCGCTGAGCCACAGGGGAAGCAGACCGCTTCATAGTATCTGACATTATATTATGTCTCAGCTTGAAAGCAAAGCCTGAGACAAGGGTACTGGGAGATATCCATGAAACAGGAGTAAGGAAATGGGGAGAGTGAGACATGGAAGGAGGAAAAGGCAACATAAGAGTGCTTTGTCAGGGTTGCCTCTTGTGCCATTGTGGATTTGGGTCATGTGGGCTCCATACCACGGAATCTCCCTGAAAAAATGTACAGAATGCATGCCAGAAACTGACCTGAAGCGTTTGGCCTGAGAGTTAACTCATCCCCACAGCCAGGTGGCTTGTCTATGCCCTGAAAAGCCCAAGGTTTTAGAGATGCTCCAAAACAGAAAGTGAAAAAACATGGAGTGTACACTTCAAGAAAGACACTGTGATACGAGAGGAATGTACATTTACAGGGAACTGTCCCCTGGGGTAGCAGATGACATCAGAGAGGGGCAGATGAGAAGTGCTGTGGGGCATCACATAGGTCTGTTCCATCTTCTATATTTAATCATTAAAGAACCTGCCTACTGATGCAGGAGATGTTAAGAGATGCAGGTTTGATCTCTGGGTCAGGAATATCCTCTGGAGAAGGAAATGGCAACCCATTTCAGTGTTCTTGCCTGGAGAATCCATATGGACAGAGGAGCCTGGTGGGCTACAGCCCACGGGGTTGCAAAAGAATTGGACACAACTTATCTACTTAGCGCAGCACAGCATCTGTTCCTCTAGTAGAATAGAGGGTGGTGCTTTTTCTTAAAGTCAGATTTATTAAGCTGCAAGTTACACACATTAATATTCAGCCTCTCCAAGTGTAGAACATAAAGAGTTTGCTAAATCCGTCCCATCATGTAGCTACCACCGCAATCAAGATGTAAAACATTTCGAATAGTCCCCGAAGTAACTCCATGCCCCTTTAACAATCAATCCTCTACATGCACTGGCAACCACAGGTCTGTTTTCTATCCCTATAATGGTTTTTCCAGGATGATACGCTATAAATGAAATCACATGGTATATGGTATTTTTTGGCTGGCTTCTTTGCACTGACATGATACTTTTGGAGATTCATCCATGTGGTTGCGCGCACCAATAGCTTATTCCTTTTTATCGGCATAGTACTCCATGAAGTACTGCCAAGAAGAGGTGGCAGGAATACACAGAAGAACTGTACAAAAAAGATCTTCACGACCAAGATAGTCATGATAACGTGATCACTGACCTAGAGCCAGACATCTTGGAATGTGAAGTCAAGTGGGCCTTAGAAAGCATCACTACTAACAAAGCTAGTGGAGGTGATGGAATTCCAGTTGAGCTATTTCAAGTCTTGAAAGATGATGCTGTGAAAGTGCTGCACTCAATATGCCAGCAGATTTGGAAAACTCAGCAGTGGCCACAGGACTGGAAGAGGTCAGTCTTCATTCCAATCCCAAAGAAAGGCAATGCCAAAGAATGCTCAAACTACCGCACAATTGCACTCATCTCACACGCTAGCAAAGTCATGCTCAAAATTCTCCAAGCCAGGCTTCAGGAGTATGTAAACCGTGAACTCCCAGATGTTCAAGCAGGTTTTAGAAAAGGCAGAGGCACCAGAGATCAAATTGGCAACATCCGCTGGATCATGGAGAAAGCAAGAGAGTTTCAGAAAAACATCTATTTCTGCTTCATTGACTATGCCAAAGCCTTTGACTGTCTGGATCACAATAAACTGTGGAACATTCTGAAGGAGATGCGAATCCCAGACCACCTGACCTTCCTCTTGAGAAACCAGTATGCAGGTCAGGAAGCAACAGTTAGAACTGGACATGGAACAACAGACTGGTTCCAAATAGGAAAAGGTGTACGTCAAGGTTGTATATTGTCACCTTGCTTATTTAACTTATATGCAGAGTACATCATGAGGAACGCTGGGCTGGAAGAAGCACAAGCTGGAATCAAGATTGCCGGGAGAAATATCAATAACCTCAGATATGCAGATGACACTACCCTTATGGCAGAAAGTGAAGAGGAACTCAAAAGCCTCTTGATGAAAGTGAAAGAGGAGAGTGAAAAGGTTGGCTTGAAGCTCAACATTCAGAAGACAAAGATCATGGCATCTGGTCCCATCACTTCATGGGAAATAGATGGAAAAACAGTGGAAACAGTGTCAGACTTTATTTTTTGGGGCTCCAAAATCACTGCAGATGCTGATTGCAGCCATGAAATTAAAAGACGCTTGCTCCTTGGAAGGAAAGTTATGACCAACCTTGATAGTATTTTAAAAAGCAGAGATATTACTTTGCCAACCAAGGTCCGTCTAGTCAAGGCAATGGTTTTTCCCGTGGTCATGTATGGATGTGAAAGTTGGACTGTGAAGAAAGCTGATCGCCGAAGAATCGATGCTTTTGAACTGTGGTGTTGGAGAAGACTCTTGAGAGTCCCTTATACTGCAAGGAGATCCAACCAGTCCATTCTAGAGGAGATCAATCCTGGATGTTCATTGGAGGGACTGATGCTAAAGCTGAAGCTGCAATACTTTGGCCACCTCATGCGACGAGTTGACTCACTGGAAAAGACTCTGATGCTGGGAAAGGTTGGGGGCGGGAGGAGAAGGGGACGACCGAGAATGAGATGGCTGGATGGCATCACCGACTCTGTGGACATGAGTTTGAGTGAACTCAGGGAGTTGGTGATGGACAGGGAGGCCTGGCGTGCTGTGATTCATGGGGTCGCGGAGAGTCGGACACGACTGAGAGACTGAACTGAACTGAACTGAACTCCATGAAGTGGACATGCCACAGCTTGTTGTTCCATTCTTCAAGTGATGGACATTTGGGTTATTTTTGTCTATTATGAAAAAAACTGTGAAGAACATTTGCATACCAGTCTTGGCATGGATGTGTGCTTTCATTTCTTTTTGGACAAATGTGTGATGTCAGCCCTGTTTTGTTCCCCAGTACATCCCTAGTATTCAGCTCATTGCTTGGCACATAGTAAGATCTCAATAAATATTTGTTGAATGACTAAACATAGAAATAGCATATTCAAAGTTATGAAGAGCAGTCTTCATGCCCAGCAGGACTCAAGTAAAAGCTGTAAATTAAACTCCCTATACACTACCTAGAGGTTTATAAAAATCTTATCTGAATAACTTGGGACAGCATCACTTTCCATTATGGAATTCATGGAACAGCACTTGTCAAACTCATTAACTATCTTCCAGACCTCAGCAGGCTCAAACTTACTACATAGAGGTTTAGGGGGGTTAATACACTGCCCTTTACACCATTCGTGCTTTGGTCTGCTTGCTTGATTTAAATTCGAATCCATCTGTCTACCACTCGATTTCCTGCAGGCCCTAGGCCTGTGGACTCATGCTGACTTTCATGGCCACACTATCAACAGACACAAGAATGACACCATTTAAACAAAGTCATATCCTCCTCTCCCCTCCTGGCCAATACAGCTTCTCACTGGCTAATAGAATCCCATGGGCAACCAGGCTATTCTAGGAGATTCTAAACTTTTCAGTGATGTCCCCCATCCTTGGGTGCTCTGTTCATGACACTTTTTTTTAATTTTTGCAAATATTTTTACTTGGGTTTCCTTTAGCCAAGCCAGTAGTACTGATAAACTTATATCACATATAATAGCAAAGGTTTCACTCACCCCTGCCCTTATCTGTAGTAGTTCTAGAAGGTCCCTGAGGTGTCTCACATGTGCTCCTGAACAAGTTTACTCAGATATCCCTGTGCCTATCCACAACTCCTCACTGGGGGCCTTATTTTTCTATTATCTCCCACTATCACCACCATTAAAGCCCAGGACCTTTACATGCTGTCTGTCTGGACTAATAGATGGAGACTGCCTCTCAGACTTTCAAGGTACCCTCTATTAGAGGGATCCCATAGTAATGTGGCTTTTGTGCCACTGGGTTCCCAAACTCAGTGTTACAACTGTTTTCATTTCTGGCCCTTGTGTCAATTAGTCACTCAGGAAGCACTTACTGAGCATCTATGATACACCAAGCACCCTGCAGACTCCCAGTGACAGGCAGCTTCTATCCAGTCAGCCTCATTTCTGATCACAGTCATGACTATAGCCAACAGTTTCACACAGGCATCAACCCAGTTTAACCCCGGGTGCAGGTTAGAATTTGCCAGTGAGAGGAACCTGTGTGGAACTGGAAAGGAAGAAGTTTAGAAAAGGCTATCCTTGGAGAGTTATGGAAGCCAGATAGGAGAGTTTCCCAGAGAACACTCGAATCAACTATGTCGGTGCTTTGATCCAGGCTGAGATATCCATGTCAGTGTCCCTGACCTTGCAGCTTCAGTCTTGTTGACCTTCACTCTTCTGGATTCTCCCCTTTTCAGGCAAGCCCTGATTCATATATTAAACCTGTTTATTTCTGTAATACTTAGGGGAGCTCTGTCTTTAAACACAAAGTCCATGCACCTAACACTTGTTTGGGGCTTTGCTTCTGACAGGGAAGCTAAACTTGGGTCCTGTCCTCAAGAAGGAAGAAACAAACAATAAATTAGCTACCAAACAAAATCATGTCTGCCTGTGACAAGGGCTAAGAATAAAACAAGAAAGATGATGTGAGAGAGTTACGGGGCACAAGAAGAGCTGTCCCCATAAGGCTCAGAAAAGGACAATATAAGGAGGTGATACTTAAATTGAGACCTGGAGGATGAGAAGGTATCCTCTGGGCAAGAGTATTCAGGACAGAAGGAACAGCAAATATAGAAGCAGTAGGGTGAGGATGTGCCTGGCTAGGATAAGAAAGAAGGCCCTGTGGCTGAAACAAACAAAGCAAAGGGGAAAGAGGCACAAGATGAAGTGGGAGAAGCAGACAGAAGCTGCTTAGGTGGAGTCTTGTAAGCTCTCACAAGGGGAGTTGTATTTACTATTGCATCGAGTGGAAAGCCATAGAAGGTTTTTAAGCAAAGGAGTACCATGATCTGATTTATGACTTGAAAATCTGGCTGCTGTATGACAAATGGAATATTGAGGGGGTGGGAGGGGAATGACAGCTCATCTCTCAACAGGACCTGGACGTGAGTTCAGAGGTACACAGGGGTCAGCATAGAGTGCCACTGAGCACGAGACATGTAGTCATAATCACACCTCCTCCTTCTCAAGTTCAGAATCCTCTTACTGGATCAGTCTCCCTAGGCCTGGCTGCTTCCTCCCTGGCTCATCTTTCTCTTCAGGGTTGTGCCCTCTTAAGAGACTGCTTAGTTCCTCAAACACAAAGACTTCTGACAGGCTCGTCCCTGCAGCGCTGCAGAAACTCCCAGGCCAGAGTTTCAGGAGGACTCAAGTTAGAAGCACCCCTGTAAATTAAAATTGGTCTGGCCTAGTTAAAAGAAACAAATGAGAAAAGCAGACACCTACGTTCAACAGAACTATACCTTCTCAGACACTCCAACCATTTTGGCAAAAGGAGATGTGTGAAAATGGTCTTGAGATTGTTAATGGTAGAGAATCGCAGAAAATATGATGGAGTGGAAACATCTCAAGTGATAGTCTCAAAATGGAGTTTTCTATTCTGGGTTGAGAAACAGAATGAGGAGGGGCTGGCTTTCAGGAGACAGCCCCTATTTCCATAATTACGGGCAATTGCGCAAGTTACTTAGAAAACACACGAGTCATAAGGCTGGACTGTTTTTAGACCAAGCCATAATTTAGATGTGGGAAGTGGTTTCACATCTTTGTACCACCACCACAACATACGCTGTTTCAATCTATCAGGAGCTCAAATTTGATCAGCTTTTTTTTTCCTTTTTCTTAAGAAATGTGCAGCAAATTGCTTTTCCTAATTAAGGTAGATGAAGACATAAGCACGCATACTACTTACCACTCTGGGATAAAATTGACTTTCAAATGATATTTAATGGACCAGCCTGATGGTAATGTTCTGCAGTTCCAGGCAGGAGGCCTGAATTTGATTCTCTTATCACAGGAAGAGAGGAATGCGTGTGTTTGTATGTGTGTGTGTGTATGCATATGTTTGTGTATATGTGTGTGTAGGTGGGGGGGGGTGTTTATAGTGATAGTAAGTTGGGGCAAAGAGTGAGTATATGTTCTCAAGACATCTTTTCCCCTTATGAAAAATATTTCACCTGGGTCATTCCAAAGGAAGGTAAAGAGGGTAAAAGTCAAGTGAAGTGGTGGGTGTATAATGGATAGGAGGAAGAGTAGAGAGAAAGCATTGCTGTAATTATTTAAAGTCTTTTTTGTGTAAGGATTTTCTTAGTTTATACTAAAATTTAAAAAAATCCTGAGACTGACCTTTCTTATGAGGGGAAGCTTGATATAATCATAATAACACCAGTAACAACAACAACAGTATTAATAGCTACATTGCTTATGTTCCACAAACTGCACTAACAGCTTTACACATATTGTTGAGCTTAATCCTCATGCAAGTCACATGAATCAGGTGTAGCTGTTTTCCTCATTTAACACAGGGAGAGTTGTTTCTTGCAGAGGTGAAGGAACTTGACCAATATAAATAGCAGAGCCAGAGTCCAAACTCAGATCAGACATGAAAGGGCGAGTTCTTGCCCACTACACTCTGTCACCTCCCTCAGGCCCTTGACTCCATAGCAGTGTGCCACTTGCATTGTCACCATCTTGCTATTTGGCAATAGGGGACAGCAAACAAATGGCAAAGGAGTGATTGAAGTACTTGGCCAAGCAGTGATGTGTAAGGTCCGGGCAGGAAAGAGACTTATTCAGTTAGAATCCTAGTTTCTACCCCTCAGCTCAGCTCCAAAGCAGAAGTCTGCTTCCAGACTTCAGAGGTCAATTCAAGTGGGAGGGCTCTGGGTCTAAATGGGTCAGACTCATACCTCCTGTGGTTCTTATTCTGCAGGTGGCTCAGCGGTCAAGAATCCGCCTGCCAATGCGGGAGATGCGGGAGACGTGGATTCGATCCCTGGGTTGAGAAGATCCCCTGGAGGGCTAAATGGCAACCCACTGCAGTATTCTTGCTGGAAAATCCCATGGACAGAGGAGCCTGGTGGGCTACAGTCCATAGGGTAGCAAGGAGTCAGACATGACTGAGCAACTGAGCATGCACACACACATAGAAAACAAGTATAACTGGACATTATCTGGGGCCCTCTGTTCCTTGGGGATCTAGATAAACCATGCCCGCAGTTCTGTGCACCAAGAGTCCAAGGCCCTCCTGAGGACTTTTGTGACTTCCCAGAGGCCCGAGGTTCTTGGGTGTTCTGACTTTTGACCAGGTGGTCATTAGGCTTCAGTTCTCAAATGTGTAAAACAGGTCCTCATCCAAAGGCCACAAAAAGTCCACTCTCATAGCACATTCCAGAATATATCAGACTTTAATGAAGATTTCAAAGGGAGACAGATAAGTAGTTGATATCAAATGTTGCAAAAAAAAAAAACAAAAACTGAGAGTAGGCATTTCTGACTCACCACCATGATTTCACTGCACTCACCTAGTGCATTCCTTGCAGACTGAACCCTCTCAGCACCAAATGCTTCCCCCCTCCCTCTCTTAACAGAAGAATCTGCTTTCAAACTTAGATAACCAGACAAACCTGGTTGTATTTCCTGCAAGGTTCTTAATCTGGAGCTAAGAGTTCAGAGGGTCCATAAATTTGGATAGAAAAATGTTACTTCTTTATTCTCATGAACCTCCAATATTTAGTATTTGCTTCTACTGTGTATCTAGGCAACAAACCCTAACAGTAATAGCAAGACCTGAGTCTGTTGCCACCACGAGAAATTAGATATTTTCATGTCAGATTATAGTTGTTGGAGCTAAATCATCTTTGTTCATCACCACTTTGAAATTGTACCAATTATTAGTCCTGCCTGCTAGCTCTTACTATTAATGCATTAATTAAGAAACATATATTACTGTTTCACTGTTTTTTATTTGCTAAGTCATATCCAATTCTTTTGTGACTCCACGAACTGTAGCCCACCAGACTCCTCTGTCCATGGAATTCTCCAGACAAGAATACGGGAATGGGTTACCATTTCCTTATCCAGGGGATCTTTATGGACCAGGGATCTAACCTGCATCTCCTGCATTGGCGGGCAGATTCTTTACCACTGAGCTACCTGGGAAGCCCTACAGTTTCACTATTTAATCCTTAAAATTTTGACAACAAAATTTCAAAGTAATTGTCTTCCTTTGAAACTTTATGTATTTTGTGCATTTAAAAACATGGTTCTGAGAAGGGAGTCCATGGATTATACTGGACTGCCATTAGGATCCATGGCACAAAAAATGATTGAGAAGTCCTGGTTTAAAATATAGAATTTTATGTGAATTTTACCATGGTTATAAAAAGAAGAAGATGCCCTGGTTCTGGTTTAGGAAGACCCACCCTCCTGAGAAGGCCATGTGGTCATTAATAACCGTATTTTTTATATAACTTGAGTTTGAAAGTCTCCACATAATTTTTTTCTTTTATTATTATTTTTTATTGAAGTATTGTCTGTTATGTTGTATTAGTTCGGTGCAGCAACAGGGATTCAGTTATATATTCTTTTTCAGATTCTTTTCCCATATACGTTATTACAAAACATTGAGTATATTTCCTTGTGCTGTATGGTAGGTCCTCAATTTATCCCTCCAGTCATCCCCTCCATTCGCCTTTGGTAACCATAAGTTTGTTTTCTGTATCTATGAGTCTTTATGTTTTAGAAAGAAGTTTGGCTGTCTGCTATTAGACTCCACATATAAGTAATATCATATGATATTTGTCTTTCTCGTCTGACTTGCTTCATTTAGTATGATAATCTCTAGGTCCATCCATGTTGCTGCAAATGGCATTATCTAGTTCTTTTCATGGCTGAGTAATATTCAATTGTGTGTAACATATATATATATACTTACAGTTTTGATTTGCATTTCTCTAACAGTTAGCAATATTGAGCATCTTTTCATGTACCTTTTGGTCATTTGTATGTCTTCTTTAGAGAAATTTCTATTTAGATCTTCTGCCCATTTTTCAATTGGATTTTTCTTTTTATTTTGTATTGGAGTATAGTCAATTAACAATGTTGTGATAGTTTCAGTTGAACAGCAAAGGGACTCAACCATTCATATGCATATAGGGTTGTTTGTTTTTTTATTCTGAGCTATATGAGCTATTTGTATATTTTAGAGATTAATCCCTTGTTGGTAGCATTGTTTGCAAATATTTTCTCCCATCTTGTAGGTTGTATTTTGTTTATGGCTTCCTTTGATGTGCAAAAGCTTTTGAGTTTAATTAGGTCAAATTTGTTTATTTTTGTTTCTATCTCCATTACTCCAAGAAAAGGATCCGAAAAGATATTGCTATGATTTATGTCAAAGAGTGTCCTGCCTGTGTTCTCCTCTAGGAATTTTATAGTATCCAGTCTTACATTTAAATCTTTAATCCATTTTGAGTTAATTTTTATGTTTGGTATTAGAAAATATTCCATTTTCATTCTTTACATGTAGCTGTCCAGTTTTCCAGGCACCACTTACTGAAGAGACTGTCTTTTCTCTATTGTATAGTCTTGCCTCCTTTGTAGTGGATTAATTGATAATTGGTACATGAGTTTATGTCTGAGCTTTCTATCCTGTTCCATTGATCTATATTTCTGCTTTTGTCCCAGCACCATATTGTTTTGATGACTCTAGCTTTGTAGTTTAGTCTGAAGTCAGGGAGCCTGATTACTCCAACTGTTTTTCTTTCTCAATATTGCTTTGGCTATTTCGACTCTTTTGTGTTTCTATACAATTTTTAAAGTTTTTTTCTAGTTCTGTGAAAAATGCCATTGGTAATTTGCTAGGGATTGCACTGACTGTGTAGACTGCCTTGGATAGTATAGTGATTTTCACAGTATTGAGTCTTCCAATCCCAGAACTTAGTATGTCTTTCCATCTTTTTGTGTCATCTTTAATTTCTTTCATTAGTTTCTTATAGTTTTCAGAGTACAGGTCTTTTGCCTCCTTCAGTAGGGTTATTCCCTAGGTATTCTATTCTTTTTGATATAATGGTAAATGGGATTGTTTCCTTAATTTCGCTTTCTGATTTTTTGTTGTTAATCTATAGAAATACAACAGATTCCTGTGTATTAATTTTGTATCCTGCTACTTTACCAAATACGTTGATGAGTTCTGTAGTTTTCTGTCAGCATCTTTTGATTTTCTATGTATAGTATCATGTCATCTGCAAACAGTGACAGTTTTACTTCTTTTCCAATTTGAATTCCTTTTATTTCTTTTTCTTCTCTGACTGTTGTGGCTAGGACTTCCAAAACTATGTTGAATAACAGTGCAAGAGTGTACATCCTTGTCTTATTCCTGATCTTAGAAGAAATTCTTGCAGCTTTTCACTGTTGAGTATATTAGCTGTGGGTTTGTATATATGGCCTTTGTTATGTTGGTGTATGCTCCCTCTATGCCCACTTTCTGGAGAGTTTTTGTAAATCATAAATGGATGTTGAGTTTTATCAAAAGTTTTTCTATGTCTGTTGAGATGATTGTGTGTCTTTTATTGTTCAGTTTTTTTTTAATGTGATGTATCACACTAGTTGATTTGTAAATATTGAAAAACCCTTGAATTCCTGGGATAAATCCTACTTGATCATGGTGTATGATCATTTTAATGTATTATTGGATTTAGTTGCTATTATTTTGTTGAGGAGTTTTGCCTCTGTTTTCATCAGTGACACTGGCCTGTACTTTTCTTTTTTTGTGTGGTATATTCATCAGGGTGTACCAGGGTGATGGTGGCCTCATAGAATGAGTTTGGAAATGTTCCTTCCTCTGCAAATTTTTGGAATAGTTTCAGAAGGAATAGGTGTTAACTATTCTCTAAATGTTTGATAGAATTTGCCTGTGAAGCCATCTGGTCCTGGACTTTGTTTTTCAAGAGTTTTTAAACACCAGACACAATTTCAGTACTTGTAATCAGTGTGTTCATATTTTCTGTTTCTTCCTGGTTCAGTCTTGGGAGATTGTATTTTTCTAAGAATTTGTCAGTTTCTTCTAGGTTGTCCATTTTATTGGCATACAGTTGCCTATAGTAGTTTCTTATGGTCCTTTGTATTTCTGTTGTGTCAGTTGTAACTTCTCCTTTTTCATTTCTAGTTTTACTGGTTTGTACCCTCTCCCTTTTTTTTCTTGATTAGTCTGGCTAAAGCTTTATCAATTTTGTTTATCCTTTCAAAGAACCAGCTTTTAGTTTCAGTGATATTTTCTATTGTCTTTTTAGTCTCTATTTCTGCTCTGATCTTTATGATTTATTTCCTTCCACTAACTTTGGATTTTGTTCATTCTTCTTTAGGTGTATGGTTAGATTGTTTGAGATTTTTCTTTTTTTTTTTTAGATTGCCCAAGGGAAAAACTGAGATTTTATTTTAAAATATCAGGAATGAAAGAGGTGACATAACAATTGTTAAAAACAAGCAAAAGAGACACAGATGTATAGAACAGTCTTTTGGACTCTGTGGGAGAGGGCGAGGGTGGGATGATTTGGGAGAATGGCATTGAAACATGTATATTATCATATGTGAAATGAATCACCAGTCCAAGTTCGATGCATGATACAAGATGTTCGGGGCTGGGGTACTGGGATGAACCAGAGGGACGGGATGGGAAGGGAGGTGGGAGGGGGGTTTAAGATGGGGAACATATGTTTGAGATTTTTCTTATTTCCTGAGGTAAGCTTGTATCACTATAAACTTTGCTTCTTAGAACTGCTTTTGCTGTGTCCCTTAATTTTTGGATTGCTGTGTTTTCATTTTTGTCTCTAGGTATTTTTTAATTTACTCTTTGATTTCTTCAGTGATCCATTGGATGTTTAGTAGCATATCCTTTAGCTTCCATGTGTTTGTGTTTTTTAGTTTTTTTCCTTTAATTGATTTCTAATCTCACAACATTGTCAAAAAAGATGCTTGATACGATTTTAATTTTCTTAAATTTACCAACACATTGTGGCCCAGCACGTTCCTATCCTGGGGAATGTTCCATGTGCACTTGAAAAGAATATATATTCTGCTGCTTTTGGATGGAATGCTCTATAAATATCAATTAAGTCCACCTGGTCTAATATGTCATTTAAGGTTTGTGCTTCCTTCTTGATTTTCTGTCTGGATGATCTGTACATTGATGTAAGTGGGGGTGTTAAAGTCCCCTACTATTATTGTGTTATTGTCAATTTCTCCTTTAATGGCTGTTAGTATTTGCCTTATATATTCAGGTGCTCTTGTGTTGGGTACATATATATTTACAATTGTTTTATCTTCTTCTTGGATTGATCTCTTGATCATTATATAGTGTTTTTCTTTTTCTCTTATAACAGTCCTTATGTTAAAGTCTGTTTTGTTTGAATGACAGTTGCTACTCAAGCTTTCTTTAGATTTTCATTTGCATGGAATACCTTTTTCCATCCCTTCACTTACAGGCTGTATGTGTCTCTCATCTGAAGTTGGTCTCTTGTAGACAACATATATAGGTCTTGTTTTTGTATCCATTCAGCCAGTCTATGTCTTTTGGTCGGAGCCCTTAATCCATTTACATTTAAAGTAATTATCAGGAATTTCCTGGTGGTCCAGTGGTTTGGACCTTGACACTTTCTCTGCCATGGGTCTAAGTGCAATCCCTGGTCAGGGTACTGATCCAACAAGCCATGTGGTGTGGCCAAAAAATAAAGGAATTATTAATATATATGTTCCTATTGCCATTTTGTTAATTGTTTTGGATTTGTAGGTCTTTTTTCTTCTTTTCCTCTTTTGTTCTCATCTCTTGTAATTTGATGACTGTCTTTAGTGTTAGGTTTGGATTTCTTTTTCTTTTTTGTGTGTATACGTATTATAGATTTTTTGTTTGCAGTCACCATGAGGTTTTGATATAGCAGTCTACACACACACACACACACATATGTATAATAGACAGTCATATTATATATGATTGTTTTAAGTTACTGTTCTTTTAATTTCAAATATGCTGCATTCATACTCTCCTCCTCTCATGATGGCTGGTTTTAATGTCATATTTGTGTGTGGATGATTTCCTACCTTTACTGTGTTTGCATTTAATGGTGAGCTTTCCCATTTTGTAATTTTCTTGTTTCTAGTCATGACCTTTTGCTTTTCCACTTAGAGAAGTTCCTTTAGCATTTGTTGTAAAGCTGGTTTGGTGGCCCTGAATTCTTTTAGCTTTTGCTTGTCGATAAAGCTTTTAATTTTTCCATCAAATCTGAACAAGTGCCTTACTGGCTTTTGAGAGCAAACTCTTCCAAAGAACCTAGAGCAGTCTCAGTTCACTTGCACAGAGAGGCTTTACGTGTTAAAGTCTGCTGATAGCGCCAGGAAAGTTAGCTGATAGAAGAGGATTTGACAAGAACCTGTCTTTGGAGGTGCTGAATATTTACATCCCCCCAAGTTCATATGTTGAAGCCCTAGTTGCCCAATGTGATATTTGAAGGTGGGGCCAGAGTGGGGCCTCCATGATGAGACTAATACCCTTATAAGAAGAGAAAGAAAATAGAGCCCTTTCTCTACCATATGATTATACAGCAATAAGACAACCATCTGCAAGCCAAGAAATGGGCCCTCACCAGGATTATCATAGCACCTTGATCTTAGACTTCCCAGCCTTCAGAACTATGAGAAAGAAATGTGTTGTTTAAGCTCCCAAGCTTATGGTATTTTGTTACAGCAACCCAGATTGACTAAGGAGGTCACTTTTTTATTGAGCATTTCCAGATGTCTTGAATACTGTAAACACACTATGCAGATCACAACCAAATCCTGTACTCACCTACCTTTCATTAATAGCACATCCTCTGCCCTTCCAACACCACCTTCATTTGAAATCTGGCCCACTACTATGTTTTAATTTACCTTTGTTTTGGCAACCACTGTGCTTGTGCTCAAAATCTGTAGATCCTTCTGATGAAGGATATAGACCTAATTATGCAAAAATCTATAATAAATTAAAATTTTAAATATAATGATTATTTCTGAACAAGACATCAGAAAGTAATTGCTTGCCATCTGTCTTCTGTTGACCAACATTAAATGGTAAATAGCAATAATCCAGGCTGAAGACTCAATGCTGTGAATATACATCCCCAGATGAGAGCCCACTCTGGCCCTGAGCTCAGCTGGCATTATAAAAGCCATCCTCCAAGTATTGAAGGGAGTGAATGAGAAGAGGGGAAAGGTCATTTGTAATAACAACATGCTTAGGTTGGATACTAATGCTGTCACCACATTTTCCTAGATTCTGTTATAATTACACTCATGGAACTCACCCAGATTTTCATGTTCGAATTATTTTTATACCAGTTAAGTTGCATTACTATTGCATGCACTTTTTTTTGGTGTGCCTTTTTACATTTCTTTTTAAAATTTTGGTTTGTTTGCTTCAAGAAAAACCATATGAAATCTTGGAGACAATGGAACTATTAAGGCAGAATATAGCAACCCTTGTCAATGACTGTCTTTGTGGGCCTGGGAATGGAGAAAGCAATGGGGCCCCGGTAGAGAATAATACAAATTTTCCATTGAGAAAAGGATACTTATGTGAACAGAAACAATCATCTGTAAAGGCCCTCTCCCAGGGGCAGCACCAGAGGAGACCTCAGGAGATTTCAATGCATAACCATTGCAAGGAAACATGATTTGTGGATTCACACGTTATAAAAGCTACTTCTGTTGATTTTCTGTAAATGTCATGTGAAATAAATTACTCTATATCTTGAAGATTGTTTTGCAAGTAAAAAATGTTTAGGGTGGCATTTTCCTTTAGAGGAATGAATTTATACTGAACTAAAAGCCTTGAACAGCTTTTTTTTTAACTTGTTTTTTTTTTTTTCACACAGCAAATGCAGTTTTGCAGACCACTATAATACATACTTTATATGTTTGGCTGTCCATGTTGGAACATGATGGAAATGACGAAGTTTATGGGTCCATGAGCACAGGAGTCATTTACATGTTATAATGCAGACACCACTTCTTCCTCCATTTTAGTGTATATGAACATTTTTCTTTGGTTTCTAGCTGTAGCCACTGTCCCAAAAGCCTATTTCTTATTGCTGCAATAATTTGTGGTAATTTTCTGTAAATCCAAAATTTGGCATGCATCTATTTGGCTTCACATGGTAAGTATTCATGTAGCAACAAGTAATGAATTTTGTTTCACAATCTTTTATGGCTCCACTTCCCATGCTCAGCAGTGGGTAAAGCCAATGACAGTTGTCTCAACTCTAGTCTCTCAGAGGTAAAAAAAAAAAAAGACTCTGAGAAGTGGCTTAGCTTCAGGCGCTTTATTTAGGAGGTCATCTCAGGAAACACAGTTGAGAGGGTGGAGAAAGTGAGATAAGATAAGAAAAGGGTATTTTAATGAAAGAGCTTCTACTATGGGCAATTGGAGCTTGATCCTGCTGGTGAAAACTCTGAAGAATCTTGTAGAACTTGCCTCAGAATTCTACCACAATTTTTAGGTGGTGCTGGAGAAGACTCTTGTGAGTCTGTTGGACAACAAGGAGATCAAACCAGTCAATCCTAAAAGAAATCAACCCTAAATATTCATTAGAAGGACTGATGCTGAAGCTTAAGCTCCAATACTTTGGCCACCTGATGCAAAGAGCCAACTTGTTAGAAAAGACACCGATGCTGAGAAAGATACAAGGCAGGGGGAGAAGGGGATGACAGAAGACAGGATGGTTGTATGGCATCACCGATTCAATGAACATGGGTTTGAGGAAGCTCCAGGAGATAGTGAAGGATAGGGAGGTCTGGCCTGCTGCAGTCCACGAGGTTGCAAAGAGTTGGACATGACTGCGTGACTGAACAACAACAACAACAAGGGATGGGGAAGCCAGAGTACTTATGCCAAATCCCACTTCTTATTGGCTGAGGATTGCTTCTGGGCCCTTATATCCCCCAGTATTTCTGAACTGCCTTGCCAAGAAGTGTATAAGCTCCTGAGGTACCCCAGGAGGCCCTTGAGCAGATAAACCAAGGAAGCCCAGCATTTGTCTATGAAGACAATTCAGCATTGCTGCCTTCATCAGGCAACAGAGAAAGCAAGTACTCAAGTCACTCAAAACACTGGTCAAGATAGTCCAAACCACTTTCCCAAAGCCTCAATGAAGTCATTCCTTAGGAAGCTACAGTAGTCAGAGAATTTCCTAAACACAACCTTATGGTTCCTGATGGTTTCCTAAGCTTTCTCTGAAACTTTTCAAGTTCCATTTTCTCTCTGGTTTGATTTCCCTTAGAAGGAAAATATGAGAATCTTTTCTAAAGACCTATTCCTCAGTTCAGTTCAGTTCAGTTGCTCAGTCTCTTTGCAATCCCATGGACTGCAGCATGCCACACCTCCCTGTCCACCACCAACTCCCAGAGGCTACTCAAACTCATGTCCATAGAGTCAGTGATGCCATCCAACCACCTCATCCTCTGTTGTCCCCTTCTTCTCCTGCCCTCAATCTTTCCCAGCATCAGGGTCTTTTCCAATGAGTCAGTTCTTCACATCAGGTGGCCAAAGTATTGGAGTTTCAGCATCAGTCCTTCCAATGAATATTCAGGACTGATTTCCTTTAGGATGGACTGGTTGGATCTCCTTCCAGTTCAAGGGACTCTCAAGTGTCTTCTCCAATACCACAGTTCAAAAGCATCAATTATTCAGCGCTCAGCTTTCTTCACAGTCCAACTCTCAATTCCATACATGACTATGGAAAAAACCATAACTTTGACTATATGGACCTTTGTTGGCAAAGTAATGTCTCTGCTTTTTAATATTCTGTCTAGGTTGGTCATAACTTTTCTTCCAAGGAATAGCAGTCTTTTAATTTCATGGCTGCAGTCACCATCTGCAGTGATTTTAGAGCCCAAAAAAATAGAGTCTGTCACTGTTTCTACTGTTTCCCCATCTATTTGCGTGAAATGATGGGACCAGATGCCATGGTCTTAGTTTTCTGAATGGTGAGTTTTAAGCCAACTTTTTCATTCTCCTCTTTCACTTTTATCAAGAGGCTCTTTAGTTCTTCTTCACTTTCTGCCATAAGAGTGGTGTCATCTGCATATCTGAGGTTATTGATATTTCTCCCAGCAGTCTTGATTCCAGCTTGCGCTTCCTCCAGCCCCGCGTTTCCCATGATGTACTCTGCATATAAGTTAAATTAACAGGGTGACAATATACAGTCTTGACGTACTCCTTTCCCTATTTGGAACCAGTCTATTGTTCCATGTCCAGTTAAAACTGTTGCTTCCTGACCTGCATACAGATTTCTCAAGAGGCAGGTCAGGTGGTCTGGTATGCCCATCTCTTTAAGAATTTTCCACAGTTTGTTGTGATCCACACAGTCAAAGGCTTTGGCATAGTCAATAAAGCAGAAGTAGATGTTTTTCTGGAACTCTCTTGCTTTTTCGATGATCCAACAGATGTTGGCAATTTGATTTCTGATTCCTCTACCTTTTCTAAATCCAGCTTGAATATCTGGAAGTTCACGGTTCATGTATTGTGAAGCCTGGCTTAGAGGATTTTGAGCATTACTTTGCTATTGTGTGAGATGAGTGCAATTGTGCAGTAGTTTGAGCATTCTTTGGCATTACCTTTCTTTAGGACTGGAATGAAAACTGACCTTTTCCAGTCCTGTGGCCACTGCTGAGTTTTCCAAATTTGCTGACATATTGAGTGTAGTACTTTCACAGCATCATCTTTTAGGATTTGAAATAGCTCAACTGGAATTCCATCACCTCCATTATCTTTGTTTGTAGTGATGCTTACTAAGGCCCACTTGACTTCACATTCCAGGATGTCTGGCTCTAGGTGAGTGATCATACCACTGTGATTATCTGGGTCTTGAAGATCTATAGTTCTTCTGTGTATTCTTGGCATCTCTTCTTAATATCTTCTGCTTCTGTTAGGTCCATACCATTTCTGTCCTTTATCGAGCCCATCTTTGCCTGAAATGTTCCCTTGGTATCTCTAATTTTCTTCAAGAGATTTCTAGTCTTTCCCATTCTATTGTTTCCCTCTATTTCTTTGCACTGATCACCTGCTCATCAAGGAAGACATATTCTCTGTTTTTCCAGAGACAGTGAAACATACCTCTGTATCACGTAGTCATTAGACAACATTTTATCAGGTGCACTCAGTGCTTTCTATCAGTAGTTTCCCATCTTTCAGTAGTGTTGACAGGAAAACCAATCCAAGTTTTTCTGGAATTTGTGTTTGTCTTTATCATCATTCATGATGCTTTCTAAAGGGACAGCCACAATGGAACAATGGTACTTATCATTTCCTTCTGCTGGGTACAGTGCCGAAGCTGAATTTGGTTAGAACTTTCTAGGCAGCAATAAATCCCAATCTTAGATCAGTAAGTACAGAAGCTAGGCTTCCCTTGCCAGCTCTTATGGGCTTGCTTACATGTATAGGAAAGCTTGATCCTCAAAGTCAGTTAGGAGTGAAGTTTTATTGATGTTATCTGCTTACCATAGTGGACTAGACAACAAGTCAGAGAGAAATGTTTTCTCCAAGGCCCCTTTCTCAAGTCCCATTGGTGAGGGAAATCCTTATTGGGCAAGAGAGGAGGAAGATAGAAATATTCTTTGTTAATGTTTTGTTCCATCTTAATTATTCTAGTTTTATACTAGTCTGATATAAACTCAAATCATAAGTCAATACAATTTTTCTCAAAACAAATGTGGAGAGGAGATGGAACCCTTGGCCTATATTCATTGCCACTTGAACACTTCACCTTCTGGCGATGGGACAGCAGGCTCTCAGTTTTTCAATGCAAAAGGGAAATTGGAAAAACCGGGAATTATTTGCCACTCTCAAAGAGCATTGACTCTTGACCATAAATAACTGGAACCCTGGAATGTGGGGTTGATTTTATGGTAAACATGGCTATCCTGGGGCATACTGACCAGGTTGAGGTTAGTCAGCTTGCTTAACCATTTAGTCAGTCTTGGTCAGAACACACCAGACTGTGTGTGTTAATAAGCAAAGAAGTCTCTGCTCTTGGCCACCTGTGGAGTGAAAACACAGACTATAATTTATTCATGATTCTCCAAAAAAAACCCTGAGATATCGGCACCTTCAGCTCTTATTTAGATGTTCTAATTCCACAAACAGCAGCAACAGGCTGATAAGGGTCTGCATAGCTGAAATGCTTCCTTCAGTTCTGTAGTTTGGAAATTTCTCAGCTGAAATGGCCAGATCACATCACATGGAGAGAATACAAGGGAACCGTCAAAGCCGAACCTCTTGGTTCACCCAAAGTAGATCCTTATGAGGCCCCAAGAAAACAGCCCAGGGAGGCAGGCAGCATCATTATTTCCCATACACCCAAGCAGGCTGCTCTGCCTGCTGGGTCAGCAGAGCTCTGCCGGGGGCAGGTGCCCCAGCCTCTGCCTCAGGCTCTCGGGGATCTACTCAGACTCCCCACCATCCTAAGGCTGCTAAGCAGGCCTTAATCGAAGCCCACTCTGCTGGCAGATTAAAAAGGTGTGCTGCGCAAATTCTCCAAGAAAAGTATTTGAGAACTTTCAAAATCCCCCAGAAGGGCGCACTGGGACCATCATGGCTGTTCCTATCCATTGCACTCTCCACTCTCCTCTCCTGCTGACTGCCAGCAATCTGCAACTGAGGGTTTTTGGTTTTTTTAGAACTGTTTTAGATTTATAGAAAAACTGTAGCTGTTGAGTTACAGATAGTGCACAGAATTCCCATATATCTGACACAGTTTCCCCTGTTGCTAATATCTTGCATTAGTGTGGTACATTTGTGTGGTAACAATTAATGAACCAGTGTTGATATGCTATTATTAAAAGGATCCACACCTTGCTCATATATTGTTGACTTTTACCTAATATCCCTGTTCTGCTCCAGGATCCCATCCAGTATACCACATTCCATGTAGTCATCATGACTCCTTAAGCTCCTCTTGACTGTAACAGTGTCTTAGGCTCTCCTTGTTTATAATAACCTTGAAGATTTTGAGGACTATTTGTCATGTGTTTGTAGAATGTCCCTCAACTAGAATTTGATGTTGTTTTGAGGATTCGACTAGGGTTACAGGGAGAAAGATCCCTGAAATAAAGTGCAATTATCATCACATCATAACCAAGATACATACTGTCAATGTGATTTATCACTGTTGATCTTGACCTGGTGATCAATCACCTGGTTGGGATAGTGTTTGTCGGGTTTTTCCACTGTAAACTTACTCTTTCCCTCCCTACCCCTTTCCATCACTGCACTCTTTGAAAAGACGTTACTACCTGCAGTTTAACCTTAAGATGTGGGGAGTTACATACCACATCCTTGAGGGCAGAGAATCTACATAAATTATTTGGAATTCTTCTGCCCTGGAGATTTGTCTATTCTCCTGCATTTATTTATTTACTCAATAACTTCTTTAGATCAGAATGGACTCATAGATATTTATTTTACACTTTTGCTACTAATCCAGTACTATTTTATTTTGTTGCTCAAAATCTTCCAGCTTTGGCCATTGGGAACTTTCAGCTGGCTCCTGTGTGCCTTTGATATAGTCCTATCAATGTTTTTTTGTTTTGTTTTGTTTTTAAGCATTTCCTTGCTTTTTGGCACTAAAAGCTGCTCTAGGCTTACTTGGTACACTTCCTGCCCCAGCCCTAGAATTAATTTGCACCATTTTATTTTGTTAGAGTACTGTATTAGAAACTATGTCATGACACTAGATGTGCTTTTGTTACTGGGGTATCATTGCTTCTAGCCTCTTTCAGCTGACAGAGCAAAGAAATATATGTGCATAGTAACTTGTGAATATGTACATCTATAAATATTTCTAGAAGTAACATCTGTACATCTTATAACATCTATAAGCCAAACAAGAGTTTATACCTATGTCTCCAACTCTAATCTATTAACATGTGGATCATTCCAGACTCCTCCCCCTGCTGATGATTCTTACTCCAGCAGTGAGAGGCCTGGCTCTCACCATCCACCATCCATTTACTGAAATTGATCAATTCTGGTGTATATATATGTACCAGAGTCAGAATTCATCTGGAACCCCATGGGTACAGTGCTTCTGTGCAGTTCCTTTTGCCTTTCTTCTTAGAGAAACTGGTCATTTCCTCAGTTACTTATGTCAGCCCCTCCTCGGCCGTTCAGTGAGGAACCTTCGGTGAGGTTTCTTCATCCATTGGTAATACAATTAAATTCTTTTTATCACAGTCTGCATTCTATCCTGGGATTCCTACTTGCAGACCTTTTTTCTCCAACAGTGGGAAACCCAACTCCCATTATTCTCAACATATTTATTCATTTGCTCAAACTTTAAAATGCACAAATAACTTCAAAATTGCTAACCCCTACAATTGTACAAAGAAAGTCTATTAAGTAGGGTTCAACAGTTGTTTGTGGGTATTTTTTTATCTTGAGGTAAAATTTTCATACAACCATCTGCATAGATATTAAGTATACAATTCGACAAGTGTTTGTCAAAAGCATATACCTGTGTAACTACCTTAAGATGAGAATATTTGCATCACCCCAGAAAATTCTTCATGCCCCATCACAGTCAACTCCCCCCTCCGGAGGTAACTCCAACCTGGCATTTTCCAGCATAGAACATTAGGTAAATGGAATCATACAGTGTGGGATCTTCTGTGTCTGGCTTCTCTCACATAGAATCATGTCTGAGATCTATCCATGCTGTTTCTGTAGCTTTTTAATTAGTTTAGTAGTTTCCAGGAATGGAGTCAAGCCAGTGGTGTACTGGCAAATGTTTAACAACCGACTCCGTGTAAGAAAACAAGAAAAGCCCCGATTTACAGCATTTGTTAATTTTTGTGGTATAAATACTCCCAACATTGCCAGTTTCAAAATTCTTTCCAAAATTTCACAAATGGCTCTGGTGAGCTGATTTGAGGAGGCTCCAGCACAGGACTGACAGCAGAAGCAAGAGGAACCCTTCAGTGGTGGTCTGAAGAACCCACCTGCCAATGCAGGGGACCTGGGTTTCATCCCTGGGTCGGGAAGATCCCCTGGAGAAGGGCATGGCAATCCACTCCAGCATTCTTGCCTGGGAAATCCCATGGACAGAGGAGCCTGGTGGGCTAAAGTCCATGGGGTTGCACAGAGTCAGATACAACTTAGCAACTTAACAACAAACAAAACCAACAAGCTAGTTAGATCCTTACCATACTATCCTCTGTTCAATTGTAGCAGCCAAATGGTTTGTAAGATCAGAAGTCTCTACAAATCTTTTGTTAAGAGTATATATATATATATTCAGTCAGTCTAACATTAAGGACCTGTATTCTGTAACAGCCCCTATTTGGATGCATGTTTATGAAATGACTGCTGACCTTCGTTTCTTTGTCATCTGGGCAATAGAGGGTCCTACCTAGTGCTCAGTAGGGTTATCATAAGGAATTGTGATAGATTTGGCCCACTGAAGCTTTTTGGCCTTGAGTCTGTGAAATTCTGGGTTTTTTTGAAAGCCGTATTGGTCCACCTATGGCGATACTAATTCAAACAGCTGAAGTTAGGAAGATGCATGTGCCAGCTTCTGCCTCTGGCAAGTTACAAAATAAGGGTCAGATACAGCCACATGTCACCTAAGAGAAAGAAGACACATTAAGGTTGTGTCAAGGAGATTTTCTAAGAAATGATCCAGAGTGAAATCCTCAGCCACTTGAGAAAGCAAGAGCTCTTTGCACACCGCCTGACTCACTTAGCACTTGCAGCTTTAACAAAGAATATTCAAGGCAAGCCTTTCCTCCGGCTGCTTTTATTTTATATTTTCTAAGTGCTTTTCTTAAAGATGTTCAGAATTAGGGTCAGGAAAAAGGGAGGGAATAGGAATAGGGAAGAAAAATCATTAAAGACCCTGACTGTGTCTTCCCTTCAAATGGAAGTCCCTTTATACTGCAGGGCTGCAGGCGAGACCCATTTGAGTTCATTAACACCCTCTTCAAAACAACCCATGAAAAATGAAAGCTTTTCTTCTCCATACCAATCCCTGAATTTGGCTTTTATAGGTTAGTGTATGGCCAGGGACTTCTGAAAGTTGATAAAGGAGTATAATAAGCAGGTAATGTAATCTAAAGAACTTGAACATCTCATGTAGATGCTGTTTAATAAATATAAAACAACAGTTTTCTTTCTCTGCAATCCAGACTTCACTAGAAACCCTACTTTTAATACAATCCCTCTCTGGGTATTTCTTTGGCACCATTACTAAAATTACATGCCCTGCCTACACTGCCTGTCTTCATCTTTGGATATAGTCTCTCATCAGACCACATGTCCCTGTTTCTGATTCAAGGCCACAGTCATGATATCATTGTATTAAGTCTCAGCTTGGCAGTCTCAGCCTCCATCTCAGTGGCCCATCCCTATTCTTGAAATTGCAGTTACACCGGACTTGGTGAGTGTTCAATATTCCATGCTTCACCTGACCTCCATGCTTGGGCCAAGGACACTTCTTTCCCCCACTCATCCCTGTTAACCAGAGCGTCCTTCCTTGCCTTCATCAGAAAGGAAGAAAATCTATTCTTCTCCGACCAAGAAAGCAACTCACCTCCCACCCACTGCAGAGTCTTCTTTTCTTGATCCAAAAGTGACACTGTGTATATAGTTCATGTAGGATATTCTCAAGTCATCTCTGCCTCCAACCATATCTTCTCCCACTCTGTGCCCTAAAAGCCTCCATAGATGAGCGGTTCTGGACATCAAAGGTCAGTGCACATTCCAAGATCAAAGAAAATGATAACTCATGCTGGGTGAGGAATCAGCCAACAAAAGGTACAATAGAGGTCCCGAAGATCAAAGATACAAAGTAAGTGGCTCCTTCATCCCACCTTCCTTCACTCCACACAGATGCTGATTGATAGTTGGATGGTCGTACATAGTGTGTGACATACACAGGTGTGGTCTACAGATTACTATTACTATGTAGAGACACTCACACCCCACAACCCCATCTTATAACACAGCGTAGCCTGCACCCTGTCTTCTCTTACTGCTGCTAAAGAACTCAGTGCAAAAAAGGGCTTGACCAAGGTTTTCCATAATAGGTTACAGAGGAAATTTTAAAATATATATATTTCCTATATCAGCTTAATATATTGTGAACTTTAGACTGCAGTCTTTCAAGTGTGTCAGCTGAATTTTCTTTCATCAAAGTTTTATAGCACTTTGAAATTCATCTCTCTGCCACAGTGCTGCTGAATCATTGCATAGCATTTTCTGCTGGACTTCCTTGAGGGCCCGGCCTAGGCCCTATCTGGCTTGAATCATCGGTAGTTAGCACAGATCTTCTGCACATCATTTACATAAATGTTTTCCAAATTGCTGTTAGCTGTTAGCTGTTTTCACACAGCACAAAGGCTGGATCAAGGGCGCATGCTCAGGATAAGGGGACTGTATCATGTTTTCTTTTCTGCACAAACTTAGCACATGCAATTTAATAAGTTCCTTTGCAAATGAATGCTCTCACTTGTTTGAACTTCCACTACCTGTCTATCTTGTCTCTGCATTTTCCTTCGTCAGCTGGACACATTTGCAAAATGGTAGGGAAACCAGGAAGGCAGAAACATCTGGCTGCCTTTAAAAGCTAAACAGTGACAAATCACTCTCTCTGACCTCACTATTAGCACCTTTGGAAATGAACATCAAGGACTATGGTTTTAGATGAGAAGCAAATGACATTAAGACCAGGAAAAGCCTTAATATATGATTGAGCCCATTTCACTAGCTTCCTCAGGCCACCTGCCAGTGCGAGAAGAACATGAAGTAAGCTAGCTTCACAATTAGAATGAATTCATAAGAAACAAAAGATCTTGTTTTCATGGGAAAATATCCTTTGTGATAACCAACAAAGGGAGAATAATTTTGAAAGCATGTGACTTGGGGTCCCATCCTGCAGTTCTTACACAGACAAAACTCTCATTGACTTTATCAATAGAATTGTTGCTACATAAAAGTCTTTTGCAAAATTTCCATGATGCCTCAAAACGCATTTTAAGTGCGTCAGCCCCAACACCCCCCCTCCCCGTTTTAATAAAGCCAGAGAAGGTTTCTCTTGGATTGCCCTATTGTGCAGTAGAAGACGAACCCAGCACAGGATCACAAGCCAGTGGACACCCCTCTCCTCCTCCCCTGCAGACACCATCATACCAAAATCCACAATGATAGAAAGAAGGTCAAATTTCAACTGATCTCGGAGCTCGAATTTTCCATTTCAAATTGCTTTTGCCAGGTAGACAGAAAACGATTTCTTGCAGGCTTCAATAAATACCATCTCCAAGTAAAATCCACATTTTTCAAATAGATAACAGTATAATGATTGGTATTGCTATTCTAGCTATGGTTGAATAGCAAGCAGTCCATTCCTTTTTATGTAGTATGCTCTTTAAGAGCCTCAAAAGATGAAATTGGGCCTTCAATATTGCTGGAATGAAGGACAATAGGCCTGATCTCTTCTTTTGAATTCTGTTAGCAAATGTACTATATAAAATAGAATGCAATGCCAGGAAAGACTTCCATTCTTAAAAAAAAAAAAAAAGCGCAGCCAATATCTGTTCTAATAGATTATCCATTCTCACCCCTATCTGTGTTGTTCACTCAATTGATGCACTTTTTTGGGGGTAGCATATTCTTAAACTAAGAAAAAAATGTTTTTACTTTAATTCACGAGCTTTTCCCCTAAAATACTAATAGTTCCACAAATGGGCATCAAAATGGGAGAGTCTGTGGCCTCTAACATGGAACATTTAAGAATCAGGAAGATGCTTCCCAGTCTGAGATGACATAGGTTGGCAGTTAGCTTCTCTGGGAGGCATAACCAAATTATGTGACTGCTCAAGGGAGAAAACTAAGAAGTCATCATGAGGGCTTCCATGGTGGCTCTGTAGTAAAGAATCCACCTACCAACACAGGAGACATGGGCTCTATCCCTAATCTGGGACGATCCCACATAGTTCCAAGGTAGGAACTATGTCTTCAATTTCACTTATTTTCTTTTGCAAAGTCATATTAATTAGGGTGATGGCTAACATTAATTGAGAACTTCATATGTATCTGTTCCAAGATCCTGGTCCAAGTGTGTTACATGTTCCATCTCAATACTCACTACAGCCCCATGGGGAATGTACAGATCCACTTACAAATTAATAAAGTGAGATGAGCAGCAAGTTTTTAGTAAATAGTGGTTGATCTAAATAAATGGAGCCCAATAGAAAGTTCCTATTTAGGAGACCAGGGTTCGATACCTTGGTTGGGAAGATCCCCTGGAGAAGAGAATGGCAACCTACTTCAGTATTCTTGCCTGGAAAATTCCATGGACAGAAGAGCCTGGCAGGCTACAGTCTATGGGGTTGCAAAGAGTTGGACACGACTGAGCGACTACCACACATAATAGAAAGTTCCTAGAACTATTAACAAAGAAGCAGTAGCCAGTGACATATTTTTAAATGAGTCTATTATTGCCTTCTGGAGAAGGCAATGGAAACCCACTCCAGTACTCTTGCCTGGAGAATCCCAGGGATGGCGGAGCCTAGTGGGCTGCCATCTATGGGGTCGCACAGAGTCGGACACGACTGAAGCAACTTAGCAGCAGTAGCAGCATTATGCTTATCCTTAGTCATTAGGTGTAGCACAGACACCTATTAGCTTCCCAATATCTATTCTCTTCTTCATGAGAAACAAAGCTCTGATTTCCTTCCTCAGAATTCCTTGCAGCTAGGTATGGCCTTATGGCTAAGTTCTCACCAATGAAATGTATATAGAAGTGTTGTCTGGCATTTCTGGGGAAGATTTTTAAAGTGGAGTCCAACCCATCTTCTTCTTTCCTCCTGTTCAAAATACATATGTAATGCTGGTATTTGGTGGCCTTTTTGATCCATGAGGTGAGCTTGGGAATCAAAGCCACAGACAACTGAACAAGATAAAAAGTGTTGGTGCATGCCACAGTGAAACCATCATACCAACTCTGGCTGTCTACACATAAACTGCTTTTACATAAAAGAGAACAGGATTTCTAGCTTGTTGAAGCCACTGTTAATTTATTTCCTGTTATATGCAGCTAGACCTAGAGCAAATTAACAGTTGGCATAGACACCTACAAAAATGTTTATTTGATAGCTGTAACAAAAGGTTATGTTCATATTTGAAGGAGATTAAATATTTTTTTAAAGTAAACAGTTTTTGTGCTTACTCATAAAATATTTTTTCTGATTGTGAAAGTAATACATTTGTTTTGGAAAGCTTTAAAAATTACAGAAAAGCAGTAAGAAGAAACACTTTTACTTCTCTCTAATTCTACCAATGAGAACAAATGCTCTTAATACTTTGGATTTTACACAAAAGTGTAAAATTAATATAGAAATCCTCAAATCTTAAAGCTGAAAGGAACCCTAGAAGTCGTATTGTCTGCCATTATACCAAAGCCAGAATCCTTTCAGTAGAACCCCTGTCTGATGTCTACCCAGCTCCTCCTTCAATAGTCCCAATAATGAAGAGCTCAAAGCTCTATGAAATAGTTTAGTCCCCAGTTGGAGTCATTTTATCTTCAGTTCTATCTTATATTAATGACAATTTGCCTCTCTAACATCTGAAGCAATCAAAAATAAGTGTTTTATCTCTTGAATATCAGATTCTTTTAAATTTTGAAGATAAACACAGAAGCTATAGTTTCTATAATCAGTCACAAACTATGTGCCAAGCATTAGGGCACGAATGAAAACATAGCTCAGGCCTTAATCCAGGTGACAAGCAATGAAGGCCGATGAGGTGAAGATAGAAGTAAACACGTTCAGAAGACTTTTTAACAACAGAATTTGATAACCAACTAAATAAGGAGGGTCAAGGAGCAAGGCAGTAAGGTGGGTATTGATATCTTCAATGAAATGGGTAATATTCAGATAGTAGCAGCAATGCATTTGCAAATTAGTGGTAGTGGTGGAAATCAGGGTAAGAGAGTTCAAAGAGATATATTTTGAAAATAAATTTTTTTAGGTACCTATGGGGCTTCCCTGGTGGCTCAGAGGTTAAAGCGTCTGCCTCCAATGTGGGAGACCCGGGTTCAATCCCTGGGTTGGGAAGATCCCCTGGAGAAGGAAATGGTAACCCACTCCAGTATTCTTGCCTGGAGAATCCCATGGACGGAGAAGCCTGGTAGGCTACAGTCCACGGGGTCGCAAAGAGTCGGACACGACTGAGCGACGGAAAGGAACGGATGGGACACTGTAATAGGGATTTGCAATAGAGAGTCAAAAACGTATGTCTGGAGTATAGAGGGACATTCATTATCTGCTATATTGCCCCTTAATTCAGCTCTTAGAGACAGTGGAGGGATTTGAGTGTTGTGCTCTTGGGTGATATTATGATCAAAGAATCGAAGAATATGTATGTCTCGCTCTAGACACTGTCATCCTCCCTTGAGAGATTCATGAAAAAGAAACAAACACTCAGAAATAATAGAAAAGGGAAAAAAAGGAAAAATTAAATCCACATCACTTTATGGACTTAAACCCCAACACCCAGCCCCAAAGATACTCTAATATTTAGGCTCGGCCATTTGGTACATAAACTTTCCTATGTTACTTAGCTTACATACCTGCAGTGCAAAGCAGATTGTGAGTGAGTTTAACCTGCTAATGCTTAACCTGCCTCTGAAGTTTGAGATCTTACCATGTTGCTGTCCCATGTTAAAAAAAAAAAAAAAGAAGTGAGTTAGTTGGTTGGCTATGATTAAAGATGATAGCCCTGAGTAAGCTTTATCACTTCTGCCATATGGATGGCAGAGCACAAAGAGAAAGGAAAAATGTCTCCCATGGCAGGGTAGGCCCTGACTCCTCCCACTTCAAGCAGTGTTTTAGGGAAAGTAGCAAATCAGTCCGGAGAAGGCAATGGCAAGCCACTCCAGTACTCTTGCCTAGAAAATCCCATGGACAGAGGAGCCTGGTGGGCTACAGTCCATGGGGTCGCTACTAGTCGGACAAGACTGAGCAAATTCAATTTCACTTTTCACTTTTCACTTTCACACGTTGGAGAAGGAAATGGCAACCCACTCCAGTGTTCTTGCCTGGAGAATCCCAGGGATGGCAGAGCCTAGTGGGCTGCCGTCCATGGGGTCGCACAGGGTCGGACACGACTGAAGTGACTTAGCAGCAGCAGCAGCAGCAAATCAGTCACATCCTAGAGCTGACCTGTTAACACACAGTGACCGTGCCTACTGGCAAATAGGGTATAATCATGTCTCAGAATCAGATGGATCCAAAACAGTACTCCTCCTCCCCAGATGTAGATAAAACCCTCTGAAAACAGGCTATCCCTCCTTCAGTAACTTACAGAACCAGAGGAATGATAACTTTGGGACAGTTTTCTAGACTTATTGGTTTGTATTGGGCTTGGGGCCAATTAAATCCTGCCAGGTTATTTTCCTAAGAACTTCTGAGATCTCCTCCATTGTATACCCGTGTCATTAAATTATGAACACTTAATGAGAAATTTCCATTTATCTCTGTTAGTTTTAATCTTGCTGTTTTTGTTTCCCAATTCCAGTCTATGACAATTATCTTTCAATCTTCATTTCATCATCTAATATATTACCTAACACTCCCAGCCTATTTCTCTTAGCTTTGGTTCACTTCCAAATTTGCTTCATGTGGTTTTGGGGTATTCATTTAAACAGCTGATAAGAGTGAAAAAAGAAAAGGCCAAGTTCAGAGGTCTGGAACCCACAACCAAAAGCTCCATGCAGTATTGGTTTAGAATGTAAATTGTTGCAGTCACTATGGAAAAGTAAATATGCCTGTACACTAAATGGACATTTAGGTTGATTCCATGTCTTGGCCATTGTGAATAATGCTATAGTGAAACATGGGCATTAGGAGGAGACAGAAGCCAGGGTGGTGAAAATGAAAATCCAGGTACACACACCACAAGTATGTGAAAGAAATACAATAGGACCAGCTCTCTCAATTCTCAGTTTTCCCCCTCTCTCTCCCTTCCTCCTTGGCTCCCACTTAAAGACATCCCTATGAAAAAAATTAGCAAAGCCAGTAAAGGAGTTCTGTCCCCTGCATGTTGTTGATACAGTAGCCAGCACTGGACTAACGATTACTATGTCATATTATACTTCTAACTAAGGACACAATTTCCTATTCTTCATCTATGATTTATCTTTGAAACAGAGTGGAGTGCGCTTAGACCCACTGGACAAACTTACTCTCAGCAAAGTATTTTATCATTTATCAAGTAAGACTGTGTGGCTTAAACCTTAAGGTCAATTTGAAGCTTCCTTTTGCTCTAGCAGTTCATCAGTGCCCAAAGAGACTTTGAGACAAAGGGCAAGATGAACAGTATAAGAGGGAAAGTTCTTAATGGACAAGGTAAAAAAAAATGCTTAAGGGCTAGTTCTCTCTCCAGAACTAATTAGATGCATGACCTTAGAAAGCCACTTAATCCCCCCAAGTCTCAGTTGTCTCATCAATAAATTGGATATATGACCACTTTTCCTCTGAGAACCAAAACTCTCTACCCCACATTCAGCTTGGACACTGAGAACCCAAACCATACCTTACTGGCCACACTAACATGACTTTGCTATTCTATGTCTTCATTAGCATTACTTTACTTTTCCAGGATGATTTGTTTATTATAGGATTTTGCCAAGAGACACATCAACTCTTTGATGGAAAGCATGAATAGATAATTTGTGCTCTGGTATTCTTTGAATCACTCATCTCAAAATCATCATCTAGCTCTTTTCACCAATCCTGGACATATAGTGATTCTTTCCAATCCTAATCAAGTCTCCCTACATTGAAACACTTGCCTTAAACCAGACTTCCAATGCTCAATAAACTCTAAGCTTACCTTCATCCCTCTGTGTTGTTGTGTGAGTGTTAGTTGCTCAGTCGTGTCCGACTCTTTGCGACTCTTGGATTGTAGCCCACCAGACTCCTCTGTCCATGGTGTTCTCCAGGCAAGAATACTGGAGTGGATTGCCATTCCCTTCTCCAGGGGATCTTCCCCGCCCAGGGATCCAACCCAGGTCTCCTGCATTGCAGGCGGATTCTTTACCATCTGAGCCACCAGGGAAGCCCTCTGAGACAGTATCAAAACAAGAAACTCAACTTTGTCTTAACATGTGTGGGTTAACATGTGTGGGGGAGCCAGCTTTCAACATCTCATAGAGTCATTGTGATAATATATGTGAACATGTTTTGAATGCTTTGAATTGGAATGAATCAATGAGTTGGTAGAATGACCATGGGCTAAGCTTTCCTCTCTCCTGTGTGATATCTTTGCAATAGGCAATAAATAATACCCTGCTAAATTGGAAGGTGCCAGAAGGGGATGTAAACGCCTCTGTGCATGATGACTCCTTGAAAGTATTGTAAGGTATTGAGGACTCCTATACCCACCACTGGAATGATAAACTTTCTCACCAGTACCAGCCATTGGGCTTTCTCATTCACCTACATAGGCAAGAAAGCTGCCAAGGTACAGTTGCGAAACCAAAGTTGACCTTTAAATCTAGGTTATAACTAGACAATGGCTGTGCAAATGGGTGGGTGGCTATCAAAAGATGCCTCCACCTGAGTTGCAAAATGTAGGACAGGCTTTTCAACCTGAGGATTCAAAGAATACCACTTTAATTTGGATTGAGTGCACGAAATATACACATACTAAAATTGTTTGGTTTACTTGGTTTATATGGGCTTCCCAGGTGGTGCATCGGTAAAGAAACCACCTGCCAATGCAGGAGACCCAGGTTCAATCCCTGGGTCAGGAAGATCCCCTGGAGAGGGGAATTCTCCAGTATTCTTGCCTGGAGAACCCCGTGGACAGAGGAGCCTGGTGGGCTACAGTCCATGGGGTTGCAAAGAGTCAGACACGACTGAGCATGCATGCCACACCACACATCTCTTCTCTCTATGTATTGTAGTAAGTCCATCCATCCATCTACATTTCATGTATATGTATGAATTTTAAATTCGTATCACAGCAGTTACTTAGCCAGAATATATAAACATAGCATCTTCAACTCTGAAGAATGTGGCCAAAACAAGGAGTGGCAAAACAGATTTTGAATTAGCCAGAAGAGTTTAATTACTAACAGGAAACTCAAAATATTTCACATTATGGTCAAGTTAAACATGCAGTCCAGTGCCTGACATGAAGAGCATCTTCAGTAAATAGTGTGTGATCAGAGCTTGGTTTGTATCTGTCGATACAAATATATTTCATGATATGTCTAGCAATGTTTGGCATGAAAGTGGTGTGATAATAAGTGTTGATTGATGGGAAGATAATTCTCAAAAAAAACACCATATGAAAAATATTTGATGTCACTAAGTAACCAACAACATTCATATTTAAATAAAATGTCATTATTTGCCTATTCATTAGCATGGTTACAAAAGATGATACACAGTGCTCTTAAGGGTGGAACCAGATGACAGCGTTGGGCAACATTAGTGTGGGTACAAATAGATACAACTGGCTTAGAAAGGCATTCAAATCAAGCCTTTAAAATGTTTATGCCCTTTATTTCACTGCTAGGAATTTATCCTAAGGAAATAATTTTGGATGTAGGCAAACATCCAGCATTATAAAGAGCAAAAAATATTGGAAACAGATTCCATTTCCAGCAATTGAACAATGATTCAATACTAGCTAATGTATATTTCACATTTATTAGCTATGGAAACTACGTAAGGGACTCCCCTGGTGGTGCAGTGGATGGATAAGAATCCACCTGCCAATGCATGGGACACGGGTTCAAATCCTTGGTCCAGAAAGATCTCATATTCTAAGGAGCAGCTAAGCCCATGTGCCACAACTACTGAGCCCGCATACTAGAACCCATGAACCGCAATTAAAGCCCACACAAAGCAATGAAGACCCAGCACAGCCAAAAATAAAAATAAATTTTTTAAAAAAGAAACTAAGGTTTTGCAGGTATCTCATTTAACCCTTACAGAAACCATAGGAAGTAGCTAATATTATCCCCATTTTATAAATTGTGAGAGCGAGGTCATTTGCACATTTGCAGAACTGAAACCTGAAAGATGAGGAGCAGAGTTGGGATCTGTTTGACTCCATAGCATTTTCTAACAGCACTTTTAGCTATGAAATATGATGCATTCAAATGAAATTTTAATGAGAGGGGAACATTTTAATGTTGAGTGAAAACAGGATATAAAAATGTACATATTCAATCTTAATTTTGTAATATACACGCACACTGGAAAAACGCTTTCATGAAATTCCTACTCCAGGGGATCTTCCTGATCCAGGGATCGAACCCACATCTCTTGCGTCTCCTGCATTGCAGGTGGATTCTTTACCACTGCGCCACCTGAGAAACCCCAAATATTATTAACAGTGGTTATTTCTGAAGGGATGTTCTATGTTCTCAGCTATTTTCTACTTTATAGTTTAGGAGTATTTCCTACATTTATGCTGTTATTAACAAATTACTTTTATAAAGAGAAAAAATGAAGTTGTGAGAGACATCCGTGTCCCCAGATAAACATGGGCTTATACAGCAGTAAAGATTCATCACTTGCTCTGGAGTCTGGGGATAGGAGCACCAGTGTACTCTGTAGGGATCCCAAAGTAATGTCTGTTTCTTGGTTTTCATTTCTGTATCTCCATCCATGAGCTATGTATCATGTGGATGGATGGAGGTAGATTTTCTGTCTGACTCTGCTTTGCTATGTGGGTTGTAAGATGCCTTCTCTTCATCCCTTCAAGCTAGCAGATATCACATACCTGTCACCTGTGAAGGTATTTAGCCCTGTCCACTCACCATGTGATGGAAATGCATGTGGTGGCCTTATGGATGGGGGCCAGATTAAGCAGATCTTAATCCTGAGTTACAGCAGAGATGCCACACAGGAGAGCCCTTAAAATACAGAGCTTTTGTCACCTGCACCCTGAATACAGCCTGAGCTAAAGAAATGTGGACAAATGGCAGAATCCAACTCCACACAAAAGCATACAGATCATCTGTATGGTTGTTGTTTCCTTGCTTGCTTGAGCAACTTGACTGCAAAGGATAATTGTCAGGTAGAGGTTTGTGGTGGTGTTGTAATCTCATGGTTGTAGAAGCTTCCCCACTTGACTCATAAAAATAAGATATTCATTAAGCCATGCAGAGAAAACATTTCTTAACTAGTAAAAGACTGAGCCACATAAACTAGGAGGATTAAACTGATTTTTTTTTTGCCATCTCTTTTTCTGTGACTCAATTGCAGAGTCACATTGAGCTCTGTGCCCAAACAAACACACAGTTTCTGTACAGATGGTGGGGCTATCAATTAAAGGTCTGCACACTGTGGCCTTATCAATTCACTACCATTCCAGCTGCCACTTGGCTATAAATTATCTCCCCTCTCATCCTGTTCCTAGTCCATGAATTGGAGTTACTTTTAACCTCTATTGCTCTTCCTGCTCTGCTTTATTGAACCTATTTTGATGCAAACATAATTAACTACTTTCCCCTACATATTCATGAGCTAGTCAAGTTGGGCATAAACCTGCCTTATGAAATTGTACAAAGAGAAAGAAGGAGGAAAAGAGAATCAACTTTCTTTACTATAACAACATCCATACAAGGCAGCAAGAATAAAGACAGCAGATATTAAAGCTCCTAGGTTCTCTATGTTATCTAGAGAAGTAACTATACCAGGTGGACTCTTCATGGAATCTTAAGAGTTGGACCAAGGTATTTTTGAGATAATATATCCAGTGTCCTACTTATAGGACAACTAATGTAAACCCATTTGGAGATATCTCTGCTAATTCACATCTTGAAGTTCTTCTGGAGTGATAACACACCCCTAGCTCAGAAACCCATCCTTGGGTCCTCTTGCCCCAGTTGACAAAAAGTTTTATTTTTTTAGATCTGAGGAAATTAGCCCCTGTCCTGTCAGAGTCTGTCCTTTTTTGTCTCTCCATGAACATGGGACAGAACTTTTTAGGACTCCTTTCTACCACCCTGATCGCTTTATACCAAGGCACTCATCAACTTTGAGAAGTTTAGCCATATAGACAAATGGGGAGTGAGGAAGTCCACAAGAAAAGCTTCGTCTCTATGGTGTAGACAACTGCCCCAGGTTTGATTAATTAATTCTTAACCCTTAGAGAATCACTCATCTTGAAAAATAACTTCTAAGAAAACCTAAGTGAGAAGTTCCTGGCATAACTGCTAGAAACTTTCTCCATGGCTGGTGGTCCACTTGCCTGTTCTCTCCACATGGCATCATTCTTTAAGGCTTGAACTTCTTACAGCATGGTGGGCTCATAGAAGTAACACTTCTTACATGGGACCTGACTTCCAGGAGACAGAAAATGGAGGCTGCTGCTGCTGCTGCTATGTCACTTCAGTCGTGTTCGACTCTGTGTGACCCCATAGACGGAAGCCCACCAGGCTCCCCTGTCCCTGGGATTCTCCAGGCAAGAACACCGGAGTGGGTTGCCACCTCCTTCTCCAATGTGTGAAAGTGAAAAGTGAAAGTGAAGTCGCTCAGTCGTATCCGACCCTTAGTGACCCCATGGACGGCAGCCCACCAGGCTCCTCCATCCATGGGATTTTCTAGGAAAGAGTACTGGAGTGGCTTGCCATTGCCTTCTCCGAAATGGAGGCTAGCACAAGCTTAATTCTGCATTCTGTTGGTCAGAGCAGTCATGAAGCCTGCCTGAATTCAAGGGGAGGGGACATTGACCCCATTTCTCTGTGGAAAGAGTGTCAAAAGCTTGTGGCCATCTTCAGCCCACCACAGCTGGGGAATTTGGATTATCTGCCTACCTGAGGTAATTGGACTATTGGGATATTAGAAACTTGCACAGATACCCTTGAGTGAGAGAATTTTCTGTCCCTACCAGAAGGTCTTCTTTATTATGTGTGGCAGACAGAGCCTCAGCTGAGGCCCACAGGTTCCTTCATTCAACAAGTATTTAAGAATTACCTTCCATATGCTAGCTACTGTTCCACATACTTGAAATATCAGTGAATGAAATAAACACAAATTCTTGCCTTCATAGAGCCTACATTCTAGTGGAATGTAGATGGAAAAAAAATAAGATAAAGTAACAACTTTCATGATCAGCTGCTTGCTCCCCACCAGCCACTATACTTGGCACCTAGCTGTATATTAACTCATCAAATCCTCATCAAATTCAAGAACCTCCAATGGAAACCCAGCTTCTATCCATGGGTTGGAAGAACCAATATCTGTGAAGCACTTACCATTTATAAAGAATTTCCATTTACCCTACCCCAACCACAGTCATGTCCAACTGTTTGCAACCCCATGGACTGTAGCCTCTGTCCATGGAATTCTCCAGGGGATCTTCCTGACCCAGGGATTGAACCTGGGTCTCCTGCATTGCAGGTGGATTCTTTACCATCTGAGCCACCAGGGAAATCCAAACAACCATCCCATGAGGTTTGGAATTTTCTTTGCAAGTAAGAAAATGGAGATGCAGGAAGTTTCAAGGAATTATGAAACATTTGGTCCAAACCTTCCACAGGTCTGCCCAGATATGGAGACCTGGGCATAAGCACAGCCATAGGAAGACTTGGAGGTCAGATCACAATCAATTAGAGAAGCCCATCTGACTGAATACAATTGTTTCTCTACTGTCATATAGAAAACCAGTGTCATGGCTCACAAAATTGCTCCCACAGGCCAACACAGAAAGAGTACTGAGAATGATAGGAACCCGTTGAAGAAATATTTCTCTTCTCCATTGACCTGTACTTATCTCTTCTTCAAAATAGTGCTTTACTACCTTAATCCAGGTCAAAGGCTAACAGAGTTTTGCAAGAGAACACACGGGTCACAGCAAACACCCTCTTCCAACAACACAAGAGAAGACTCTACACATGGACATCACCAGATGATCAACATAGAAATCAGATTGATTATATTCTTTGCAGCCAAAGATGGAGAAGCTCTATACAGTCAGCAAAAACAAGTCCGGCAGCTAACTGTGGCTCAGATCATAAACTCCTTATTGCCAAATTCAAACTTAAATTGAAGAAAGTAAGGAACCACTCAACCATTCAGGTATGACCTAAATCAAATTCCTTACGATTATACAGTGGAAGTGACAAATAGATTCAATGGATTAGACCTGATAGACAGAGTGCCTGAAGAACTATGGACACAGGTTCATGACATTGAACAAGAGGCAGTGATCAAGACCATCCCCCAAAAAAAGAAATGCAGAAAGGGAAAATGGTTGTCTGAGGAGGCCTTACAAATAGCTGAGAAAAGAAGAGACGCTAAAGGCAAAGGAGAAAAGGAAAGATATACCCACTTGAATGCAGAGTTTCAAAGAATAGCAAAGAGAGATAAGAAAGCCTTCCTCAGTGATCAATGCAAAGAAATACAGGAAAACAATAGAATGGGAAAGACTAGAGATCTCTTCAAGAAAATTAGAGATACCAAGGGAACATTTCAGGCAAAGATGGGCACAATAAAGGACAGAAATGGTATAGACCAAGCAGAAGATATTACGAAGAGGTGGCAAGAATACACAGAAGGACTGTACAAAAAAGATCTTCATGACCCAGATCACCACGATGGTGTGATCACTAACCTAGAGCTAGACATCCTGGAATGCGAGGTCAAGTGGGCCTTAGGAAGAAGCATCACTACGAACAAAGCTAGTGGAGGTGATGGAATTCCAGTTGAGCTATTTCAAATCCTAAAATATGATGCTGTGAAAGTGCTGTACTCAATATGCCAGCAAATTTGGAAAACTCAGCAGTGGCCATAGGACTGGAAAAGGTCAGTTTTCATTCCAATCCCAAAGAAAGACAATGCCAAAGATTGTTCAAACTACCACACAATTGCACTCATCTCACACACTAGCAAAGTAATGCTCAAAATCCTCCAAGCTAGGCTTCAACAGTATGTGAACCGTGAACTTCCAGATGTTCAAGCTGGATTTAGAACAGGTAGAGGAACCAGAGATAAAATTGCCAATATCCACTGGATCATTGAAAAAGCAAGAAACTTCCAGAAAAACATCTACTTCTGCTTTATTGACTACGCCAAGGCCTTTGACTGTGTGGATCACAACAAACTGTGGAAAATTCTTAAAGAGCTGGAAACACCAGACCACCTGACCTGCCTCTGGAGAAATCTGTATGCAGGTCAAGAAGCAGCAGTTAGAACCAGACATGGAACAACAGACTGGTTCCAAATAAGGAAGGGAGTACGTCAAGGCTGTATATTGTCACCTTGCTTATTTAACTTATATGCAGAGTACATCATGTGAAATGTTGGGCTGAATGAAGCACAAGCTGGAATCAAGATTTCCAGAAGAAATTTCAGTAACCTCAGATATGCAGATGATACCACCCTCATGGCAGAAAGCGAAGAACTAAAGAGTCTCTTGATGAAAGTGAAAGAGGAGAGCAAAAAAGTTGGCTTAAAGCTCAGCATTCAGAAAATTAAGATCATGGCATCCAGTCTTATCATGGCAAATAGATGAGGAAACAATGGAAACAGTGACAGACTTTATTTTTGGGGGCTCCAAAATCACTGCTAATGGTGACTGCAGCCATGAAATTAAAAGACGTTTACTCCTTGGAAGGACAGTTATGATCAACCTAGACAGGATGTTAAAAAGCAGAGACATTACTTTGCCAACAAAGGTCCATCTAGTCAAAGCTGTGGTTTTTTCCAGTAAGTCATGTGTGGATGTGAGAGTTGGACTATAAAGAAAGCTGAGCGCCAAAGAATTGATGCTTTTGAACTGTGTTGTTGGAGAAGACTCTTGAGAGTCCCTTGGACTGCAAGGAGATCCAACACATCCATCCTAATGGAGATCAGTCCTGGGTGTTCATTGGAAGGACTGATGCTGAAGCTGAAACTCCAGTACTTTGGTCACCTGCTGTGAAGAGCTGACTCAATTGGAAGAGACCCTGATGCTGGGAATGACTGAAGGCAGGAGGAGAACGGGACGATAGAGGATGAGATGGTTGGGTGGCATCACCTACTCGATGGACATGAGTTTGAGCAAGCTCTGGGAGATAGTGATGGACAGGGAAGCCTTGAGTGCTACAGTTCATGGGGTCACAAAGAGTCGGACACGACTGAGCAATTGAATTGAACTGAACCTTAATCCAAGCTTGGGCCCGCCTTAGGCCAGAATCACTATAATCTGTATTGTGGGAAGAAAAACACTCTCCCATTATAAAATAATGTTTTCCACCTTGATGTTCCTATAAAAAGGCATTTCACCATAACACCATATGGTGCCCTCCTTCTAGACTGAGCTCCTGGAGAGCAGGGACCAGCCTCCATCTTCATGTCTCCAATAACGAGTTTTATTTGTGACATATAGTAAGTGCTTTAAATTTTTTTATTAATTTTAATTAAGTATTATTTAGTCCCAACATATCCTGAGAAGTTTTAAAGGTCATTTATTTACTTTGGCCACCTGATGCAAAGAGCCAATTCATTAGGCAAAAGCAGGTAGTGGGCAGCAGATGATGCAATGGTTAGATAGCATCACCAACTCAATGGGCATGAATTTGAGCAAACTCCGGGAGATAGGAAAGAACAGGGAAGCCTGGCGTGCTGCAGTCCATGGGGTCGCAGAAAGTCAGACACAACTTAGCAACTGAACAACAACAAAATGACTCCAAAGGTCTAGGGTTAGATGGCAATGACTTAATAAAACGTCTTCAACATGTTTGTGGTGAAGCAGTATTAAAAATAAACAACAATAAGCATAAGTGTAGATTTCTGAGCACGCTAAAGTCAGTGTAAATATTAAAAGAGGCTTTTTTAAGTAAAAGATTTTTTTGATGAAGAATTTCAGGTTTACCAAAAAGATACATAGATGATACACTAGAGTTCCCACACACTCTGCATTCAGTTTCTACTATTATTAACAACTTATATTACTGTGGTACCTTTCTCATAATTAACAAACCAACAATGACATATTCAGTTCAGTTCAGTTCAGTTGCTCAGTCGTGTCCGACTCTTTGCGACCCCATGAATCACAGCACGCCAGGCCTCCCTGTCCATCACCAACTCCCGGAGTTCACTCAAACTCATGTCCACAGAGTCGGTGATGCCATCTAGCCATCTCATTCTCTGTTGTCGCCTTCTCCTCCCGCCCCCAACAATGACATATTAGTATCACCTAAAGTCCATGCTTTATTCAGATTTCCTTAATTTTTATATACTGCCGTTTTACTGTTGCAGGATCCCACATTACATTTAGTTGTCATGTCTCCTTAGGCTCCTCTTGGCTGGGACAGTTTCTCAGAATTTCCTTGTTTTTGACCGTTTTGAGGAGTACTGGTCAGATATTTTATAGATTGCCCCTCTGTTGAAATTCTTATGGTGTTTTTCTCATGATTAGACTGGGGTTATTTGTCTTTGGAAGGAAGATTGCCATTCTCATTACACGTATCTAGCTTACATACTATCAACATGTCTTACCACTGTTGATGTTGAGCATGATCACCTGACTGAGGTAGTGTTTGTCAGGTTTCCGCACGGAAAATTACTCTTTTTTCCCCAAAGCACTTATTTTTATTTATTTTAATGCAGCATATTTTATATGCAATAAATTGAGCACACTTTAAAGTGTACAGTTTGACATGAATTGACAAACCACAGTAGTGGTTCTCAACCAAGGTGATTTTGTCACCCAGAGGACATTTGACTATGTCTGGAGACATTTTTTTGGTTGTTTCATCTGAGGTAAGGGGAGGTGTTACTGGCATCTAGTAAGTGAAGGCTAGGGACACCGCTAAATATTCTGTAAGACACAAGTCAGCCCTCCTCAAGAAAGAGTTATCCAGCCCCAAATGTCGGTGGTAACAAGGCTGAGAAACGTGGATATACACTCATGTAACCACTGTTCCCAATAAAGACCTGGCAGCCCCCCAAAGGTCTCTTGTGTTTTTTTACAGTCAATCCCCCACTATCTGTCCCTGGCAACTACTATTCTGGTTTTCTACCACTGAATAGTTTTGCTTGTACTTGAACATCATATAGATGGAGTAATACTTTCTTTTTGTCTCTGGCTTTTTTCACTCAGTGTAATGTTGAGATTCATCCATGTTGTCTTATGTATTGGTAGTTTGTTCCTTTTTATTGAACAATATTCCATTATATGGCTATACTATACTTTGTTAATGGGTATTTGGGTTGGTTCCATTTTGGGGATTTTAGGAGTAAAAGGAAAATGGTTAGGAAGTCTCTGTGTGGACAGATGTTTTTAGTTCTTTTGGATGAATACCTAGGAATGGAATTGCTAGGTCATATGGTAAGTGTATATTTAACTCAAAGGGCTTATATTTTTAAAATAAGAAAGACAAAATAAATCTTTCTTTATCTTATTTTGGCCTATATGGATTCTCTCACTGCTTCTACTTTCTCATCTCAGCTAGGAAAGAAGTTTTGAATTAAATAAGAAAGTGGTGTCGGGGACATCCTCTTCCATTGTTTCCATCCCCAGGCAGAATTGCTTGGAATAGGTGATCAGACTTCATCAATTCCCTTCTCACTTGCACTTTGCCAAGCAAAAGTTGATGTCTCTTAAGTTCAGAACCAGAAACAGCTGTGTCTCTGGTTCTTTGGGTAATGTGTGTTTGATTTTTTTTTTTTTGAGAAGATGTTTATAGAAAATAGCCTGCGGTATTGGCAGTTGTGAGAACAGATCTAACTTCTTCTTGGAACTGCTATAAATTTTTAAAACAAACCAAACCCTAACATCACAATATGGCTATGTAAGGTACCTCCAAGCCAAATCCATTAGATTGGGAATTAAATATTTATTACGATCTGAATGAGACAACGACAAAGAAAGGACTTTAGATTCCTTAAAGTTGTACTACCAAAACTTTGAATGTTTATTTTCCCACAATCAGTTGGGGGATTTAATCTCTGATTTAAATGTTTGGCTTAATTTAATAAGGTCTCAACATGATCATCAAGGAAGAAAAAGTTAACAGAATTCACTAACAAAAAAGGAAATCTTTTCAAGGTTAAAAGTAAAGACTTATTTTGCTAATAAGCCTTCCTAACCCATGTTTAAGGTAGAGAAAGCTATAAAGCTATTTCTTAGGCTTAAGAATTGTTTATAATATTCATGATCCAAGCAGCTAGTAAGTGATATCCCCCAAATTTTAGAAATTCACAACCAAAGATAAAATTTTGAAAGCACATTGGTGAAATTTTTACTTTTCTCAAAAAATTAAATAATTTAAATTAGAACAATAAAGAACTCTGTAATGAAAGGAACAAAGATCTAGAAGCTGAGAGGCTTAAATTCTAGTCTTGCCTCTGTCACAGACTAGTTAATGGAAAATATGCTAGATGATCTCTAAGTTTCATTTCAACTCTAACCTTTTTTGAATTCCATTGTCTAATTTTCAATACACATGTAAATAATAGACTGCATGTATTTGTATAAACAACCTTTTCATCAGAGTGTTTTAACTCCCTTCAAAGTAATCCTGGAGATGGGGGGCAGAGCATGAGATTCGAAGCATTTGTTAAATTCTTTTCTAGTATAGATTTACTATTCACCTTACAAGAATTATAATACTAAATGTCTTCATTAATTTTTTTAGTTACAATGTGATGAAAAATTTACATTACCTTTTACATCTTTATTTTTAGGTAGATTTATGTCTCCTTATTGTAAGTTTAAGCATTCACATGACACTTTGATGTTTACTAAGTGGTTAAGTATCATATGCAAGTCAATTCTCAAGGGAGACATTTTAAAGGCTGTCTGGATTATTTAAATGGAAAGAAATTGCTTCAGGAAGAAAGTGTGTATAAATGGAGTTCACTTTGAAGGGAATATATGGCACCTTAATCTGAAACCATCATCATGAGAAACTGAGAGGGGTACCACTATTGTCAGAGCAAGCTTCCTGCAGAGTGCATGGCCTCCATTCCTAAGGGATAACTAAGGTCACCTCTTGGGTGTTTCCCTTTCATATAGTCAGGATTACCATTTTGACAACTTTTCCATGCATTGCATTTTTTTTTAATATCTGTGTTTTCTGTATTTGACACCTGTCTTCCCACACAATACCCCACAGTGAGGTACATCCCTTATTCAAGTCATAAAATCATCTGCTTTTCAACTGGGGAAAAACCTATTGGCGTGGAGAGTTCTGATGTTAGCCTAATAGTGTGAACCACAGTAACTCTCTTGGTGTGAAGATTTTTTTAAGGCCCCTAATTCACCTAAGGGACAAATGCAAATAATCAATAAGGTCATTTGCAAATTATATTCGCCTTGAAAATGGAACCTTGACTTCTCTGATTTAAGTGATTAAAATATCAGATTTGAGTGTCACAGTGGCTTATCTTTCTGCATTTTAATATGCATAGTTGACAAAACAAAAGGCACTGTCCTTTTAAGTTGAAGATAATCCAAACATACTGGTTACAGGCATATAATGCACCATAGTTTGAAAACTATGATGTTCAGAATGAGTAGAGATAATTATATTGTTAAAATGACCAAAGAAAAGAAACTACTCTACCATTGCTATAAAGGTAACATTATCACCTGAATCCAGAAGTAAAATTTACCAACAGGGCTTCTTTCTGATATAATTGCTGATCACGATGACATGAAGTGTCAGGACATAGTGTCCATGAATGCGTAGAGTCATAGGCTTATCTTGAAAAGGGAATTTCAAGAAATTCAAGAAAAGGGAATTTCATAAATTTCAAGAAATTCAAGAAAAGTGAATTTCATGAATTTCAAGAAAAGGGAATTTCATAAAAATGTTTTTTAGACTACATTGTTTTCTCAGTTGTAAAAAGAAATGGTTTCTTTGGTCAAAAGATTTAAATGAACCAATGTAGACAATTATTTACCTGGCAATAATCATCAGATCTCTGTAACCCACTTTGGATAATCGTGTGTTTCCATAAGAGAATTGTTAGTAAGAAACTGACCTATACCGAGAAAAGGCTAGAATTCATACCAGGCATCATACTATAGAACTAGGCTGTTTCTTCACATTTACAAATATGTCTTTGAGGGGAGGAATTAGCTTGCTGAGATGGGGATGTGTTGGATCCTAGATAGCAAGATGTTTCTTTCTGTCTTTCTGGGAGGCATCTTCCAAAGGAGGTATGTTGAGAGTGACCCCCGTCTTCTCTTTGCATAGACCTTGGCTCTCACCTTGCATGTGGATGCCCCACCCCTGTCTCCTCAGCAGCAGGTGTGTCTTGCCCAGCGATGCTGGGCTTCCTCATGGTCTGCTTGCTATCGGCAGAGCTGCATTCCATGCTAGTCATGCTGGCTTATCTTCTTTGCCTCCTTTTCTCCATGGTTCAGCCCCCGTCTCCTACCTTCTTTTGCTTATTATTCAACATACATCAAAATGTTTTGCCACGTATCCATAGCACTGTTGGCATAAAAGTTTGGAACCATATTCATTGCCCACTATTTCACACCTAAAATGGTGTCCTCTATTCTTTCCCCAGTTTTCCCCCAAATGGATATGTGCATGGTCAATCTTGGTATGAGTTAAACATTTTAGAACAAATCATCTGTGTTAGCTATAGTCTGATTATTGTGCCCTGGGATTTTGAACAGAGCCAATCTAGAGGCCTCTTGGCTATTTGTACTGCGTTGGATTTGAGGGTGCAATTTGGAGTACATTTTAAAAAATGATACAAACCAACCATTTTAAAAGGAGATAATAAAAGTAGAATTCCTCCTATCACTCCCACAGAGATACCCAGTGGTTGGAGAATATTCGCTATCCCCAAGGAAATTTTTCTATGGGATATACTCCAAGATGTATACTTTGCCTGCCTTGATTTTTAAAGGTATATGTGAACATGTCAAATTGTATGAAATGACTATGTCAAAGCCTTTGACTATGTGGATAACAATTAACTGTGGAAAATTCTGAAAGGGATGGGCATACCAGACCACCTGACCTGCCTCTTGAGAAACCTGTATGCAGGTCAGGAAGCAACAGTTAGAACTGGACATGGAACAACAGACTGGTTCCAAATAGGAAAAGGAGTACATCAAGGCTATATATTGTCACCCTGCTTATTTAACTTATATGCAGAGTATATCATGAGAAACACTGGGCTGGAGGAAGCACAAGCTGGAATCAAGATTGCCAGGAGAAATATCAATAACCTCAGACATGCAGATGACACCACCCTTATGGCAGAAAGTGAAGAAGGACTAAAGAGCCTCTTGATGAAAGTGAAAGAGGAGAGTGAAAAAGTTGGCTTAAAGCTCAACATTCAGAAAACTAAGATCATGGCATCTGGCCCCATCACTTCATGGCAAGAAACAGTGGAAACAGTGGATGACTTTATTTTTTTGGGCTCCAAAATCACTGCAGATGGTGACTGCAGCCATGAAATTAAAAGACACTTTCTCCTTGGAAGGATAGTTATGACCAACCTAGACAGCATATTAAAAAGCAGAGACATTACTTTGCCAACAAATGTCCGTCTAGTCAAGGCTATGGTTTTTCCAATGGTCATGTATGGATGTGAGAGTTGGTCTGTAAAGAAAGCTGAGCGCCAGAGAATTGATGCTTTTGAATTGTGGTGTTGGAAAAGACTCTTGAGAGTCCCTTGGACTGCAAGGAGAATCAACAAGTCCATCCTAAAGGAGATCAGTCCTGGGTGTTCATTGGAAGGACTGATGTTGAAGCTGAAACTCCAATACTTTGGCCACCTCATGCGAAGAGCTGACTCATTTGAAAAGACCCTGATGCTGGGAAAGATGGAGGGCAGGAGGAGAAGGGGATGGTAGAGGATGTGATAGTTGGATGGCGTCACCAACTCGATGGACGTAGGTTTGCAGGGACTCCGGGAGTTGGTGATGGACAGGGAGGCCTGGCGTGCTGCAGTTCATAGGGTCGCAAAGAGTCGGACACAACTGAGCGACTGAACTGAACTGAACTGAATCTCTTGGTATTTATTTTTTTTTAACTTCCACAACCCCTCAATTCTGCTAGTTTATTAAAACAGATATATTTATCAATACATTCCTTTCACGAAAAAGTTTCATTTCAGTCACTCAGTCATGTCCGACTCTTTGCGACCCCATGAATCACAGCACACCAGGCCTCCCTGTCCATCACCAACTCCCGGAGTTCACTCAAACTCACGTCCATCGAGTCACTGATGCCATCACGAAAAAGTTTACACCTCAGAAAATATATAATTATAATTTGTGGTAACGTAAGCCCTTTGTACCTCTTGTTGGCAGAGCTTCACCTTCACTTGGGGCTCTTCTTACAAGTTGCAATAAATAATAGCACGTGGCTAAAAAGCCCTACCAATATCCTAGATGAAAATGAAAATGCAAAAGGAACGGGAAACACAAGAAACTGAACATTTCATCCACAGGCCTAGCAGAATACCTATGTCTTATGCCAGATCCCACACAGTGTGAATGATTACAGCAGAAAGAGACACAAGGATAAACACAACCATAAGACTCAAACCTCAGTTTAGTTTTAGACTCATCAAAGATCAGAGCTGTGATTCCTGCCTGTATTTCCCCTTCCCCTTCCTCTGTGTCCAGGGCTCCCCTGTCCCTCTCTCTCAGCCTGTCTGTCCTTCTACCTCACCAGTGTGGCTCGAAACCCAGGCTCCCCACCACCCACCCACAATGAAATGGGCAGTGTGGCCTCAGGCCCTGTGACTGTGCTGGCAGAGGATAAGGTAGTGGTGAAGTCATCACCATTAGAAGCAAGATATTCTGCAGCAAAGCCTGCTAGCTACCTTTGCCAAAATACAGTCTCCCCTTTCTCCTTAGGAACACGACTTTAGTTTTTAGCTGGGCATATTGTCACCTGAAATAAACAAGTGCATTTTTCAGCATTCTTAGCAACTAAATATGTCTCTCAATGTAAAGCCATAGTCCTTCCAAAGGCTTTAAAAGTAAGTTGTGAATAAAATGTACCAACAAACTATACACAGAATTATTTGTGGAAGGGCCAGGATTGATGTTCATAAGGAACTGACTCAACTGAGAGTTTCTTTCTGCCCACCCTCCTGCCGGGAGTGTGAAATACGAATATGCTATCCAGGGCTCCAGCCATCTACCTTGTGCCATGAAGTATCCTTAAGGAATGATGCCTAAGCATAAATTTCTGAGCTAAGAGCCTGATGGCACACCATGGGGTCACACAGTAGCATCCCTGGACACTTTGGCTCCATATTTCCTCTGTGCAAGTCCTTGTAATTTCAGTTATATTGATATCTGAGAAAAGACTGTTCTAGAAGAGAGGACAGTGAAAGCAAGGGCCTCAAGGCTGGAGTGTGTCTTGCAAGTTTAAGGAGAATTGAAGTGGCTGATGTGGCTTGAACAGAGTGAACAGCAGGGCAAGTGGGAGATGAGATGAGAGTGGTACTGGAAGTCACTCCATGCAGTCTTAAAGGCCTTCAGAAGGATATCATTATTACATAGAGTGATGTTTGGAGTTGTTGCAGAGTTTGGATCAGAGGAGTAACATGATATGATTAATGTTTCAATAATATCTATCTGGTAATTGTATTAATACATAAAAATGTATAGATGCAGAGAAACCCGTTAAGAAGCTATGACATAATCCAGATAGGATATCATGGTGGCTTGAACCAGCACAATATTAGTAAAGGTGGTGAAAAGAGATTAGATATCTGGTATTTTATGAAGACAGAGCCAACAAGATTTCCTGATAGATGTGACAGAAAGACCAAAATCAAGGGTACCTCCAAAGATTTGGGCCTCTGCAACTGGAAGGTTGAAGTTGCCATCAACTTAGATGAGGAAGGCTGTAGCTAGAGCTGGCTTGTTGACAAGGCAATTAAAGTCATCCCCCCACCCTAAAATCTGCTCCTTTGCTTCTGGTGCTTAGCTCACAAAGTCAGTGCAGATCTACTCAATGACTCCAGGAAGAATCCAAAAAACTCCCACCCTCACTCGACCCTCTCCATAACCTCCATAACATCCCATCATGTTCTCTGATTTCTACTTTAGAAATTCCCTTTAGCCATCCTTCTCTCATCCATTGTCATCACTTTATTCAAGGCCACCATCATCGCTCACCTGCATTATCACAAGAACCTCTGAACTGGCAATACAACCACTGCAGATTGCACTATTCACTTCTCTGCATTTGAAAGCACAAACCCCTCCGATGGACACCATTTCTTATTGTCCTTGGATTCAGCCCAAAGTGCTAAGTGTATTTTTTTTAACTCTTTGTTTTGAAATAATTTCTAATTCACAGACAAATTGGAAGAATAGTACAAAAACTTTCCATATACCCCTCACTCATACATCCATTTTACTACTGTCTCTATATGGAGAGAGCTATGAAAGTGAAAGTGTCAGTCACTCAGTCGTGTCTGACTCTTTAGCCCACCAGGCTCCTCTGTCCACGGAATTCTCCAGGCAAGAATACTGAAGTGGGTAGCCATTCCCTTCTCCAGGAGATCTTCCCAACCCAGAGATTGAACCTGGGTCTCCTGCATTGACTGCATGACTAACACACACATATACTAATCTATAAAGTATGTGTGGGTTATACAATATATATAAATTATACTGAACATTCCCTTTTGGGCACAATTTAAATTTTAAAAGTGTTAATACAACACAGCATATACAGGTGTATGAGTGTGTGTGTGTGTGTGTGTGTGTTAGTCACTCAGTCACGTCCAACTCTTTGTGACCCCCATGGACTGTAGCCAGCCAGGCTCCTCGGTCCATGGAATTCTATGTATATAGAATGCACTGTAAAAATAATACTCTTTTACTCCTAAATACTTCAATGTATATTTTCCTAGGAATGAGAACAATCACTTATATAACTGTAACACAGTTATTACAATCAGAAAATTAACATTGTTACAAAACAACTATGTAATATACAAACTTTAGATTTTTTCAATTGAACAAATTGTCCTTTTTCTCCTTTATAGCAAAAGAGATAGAGATGTAGATAGAGATATTGTTGGCATTACTGGCCCAGGAGCTAATCCAGGATCACATGTGGCATTCGGTTTTCCTTTCTCTTTTATTCTGGAACAGTTCCTCAGTCTTTGCCTTTTATGATATGGACACTTTCGAAGAGTATAAACCAGTTGTTTTGTGTAATGCCCCTCAGTTTGGATTTCTCTGCTGTTTCCTCATGGGTAGATTTAAGCTGTGCCTGTTGGGCAGGACAATCATGAAAATGACACGTCCTTCTCAGTGCATCATATCAAGAGGCAGAGCCTTAGCACATTTTTAAAGTCTCTTCATAATGTTGCTTCCGCTTATGTGTCATCCTCATCTCTCACCCTCTACCCATCCTTGCTGCAAAGTTGTCAGGCATAGCCCCAGATAATCCATGTCAGCCCCATTTTCACCTGGCTAATCCATGCTGTTCCATCAGATCCCAGCATAAACTAGACTGTTTCTGGGTCCCAAGACCTGCTTTAGGGCCTCTCCTCTGAGCTCTCATAGCACCCCGCACCCACCTATAATAGCACTTATTAGACTGCGTAGTAATTGCCTGTTTCCTTGTCTGTATCCTCTGGATGGCAAGCATTTAAGGCAGGGACTGCATAATGCTCACTGTGGTCACCAGCGCATAGCCCAAGATCTGGTTCATAGCAGTTGCCCAACAAATATTTACTGAATGAAGCATTGCTGCCATGCAGGCTTCTTCTTGCATGTTCCCAGAGCCCTGCATAACTCCATTATCTCTTTCATGGTGTTGCTAGACTGTTTGTCTACAAATGGTTTTCCCTGCTAGACTGGAAATGCCTGGAACCACATCTGAGCTGTTGCATTTGATTCTAGTACACCTTAACACAGAAGGAAAGAACGGAGGGAAAGAGGAAGGGAGAGAGACTAGGCCTTTTGTCATAGAAATTTGTTCCTTCTGAGTTTGTGTTGAGCAGGTACAGAGCATTTTGGAACTTCTCTCCCAGCCACCCCTGCCCTTGCACCCCACTTCATGTTTATTCTGCTTTCCAGCATCACACTGGGGGAGGGGTGGGGCTGGGAGCCATTCCAGTTGCTTTAGCTGGCTTCTCAACTCCCTGTCATCCCCAATTCAGGAATGGTTGCTTTGAGATTGAATTTTTGATCTTTATGAGAGTTTTTAACAAGATTCTGAAGCATCTAGTGTGAATTCTCCTCACTGTATATACTAATGAGCAGTGAAGTAAAGGAAGGAAGAAAAAAGAGAAGAAAGAAAAAGAGGCCTGAAATATTCACAGATTAAATAGAATAATCTAAAATATGACTGCATTGTCTTATGAAACCTAAATGAACTAATCAGGCGAAAGATAAGGAACTCCTTCCTCAAGAGTTTCCTTTTTCTCCTTTCTCTGGCCCTCATATTTAATTAGTAACAAGCAAACACTTACTTTAAGATTTTACAAGTTATAATTTAATCTTTGTAATATCTTGAAGGTTTGGTTTTCCTTGTAACAACTTCTTTAAACCCTTCTTTCAATCTTAACAGACCCATCACAAGCACAGAAATAGAAGCTGTAATCAGAAATCTTCCAGTAAACAAAAGCCCAGGTCCAGACGGCTTCACAGCTGAATTCTACCAAAAATTTAGAGAAGAGCTAACACCTATTCTACTCAAACTCTTCCAGAAAATTGCTGAGGAAAGGAAACTTCCAAACTCATTCTATGAGGCCACCATCACCCTAATCCCAAAACCTGGTAAAGATCCCATAAAAAAAGAAAACTACCCACCAATATCACTGATGAACATAGATGCAAAATCCTTAACAAAATTTTAGCAATCAGAATCCAACAACACATGAAGAAGATCATACATCATGACCAGGTGGGCTTTATCCCAGGAATGCAAGGATTCTTCAATATCCGCAAATCAATCAATGTAATACACCACATTAACAAACTGAAAAATAAAAATCATATGATTATCTCAATAGATGCAGAGAAAGCCTTCGATAAAATTCAACATCCATTTATGATAAAAACCCTCCAGAAAGTGGGAATAGAAGGGACATACCTCAACATAATAAAAGCTATATATGACAAACCCACAGCAAACATTATCCTCAATGGTAAAAAACTGAAAGCATTTCCCCTAAAGTCAGGAACAAGACAAGGGTGCCCACTCTCACCACTCCTATTCAATATAGTTTTGGAAGTTTTGGCCACAGCAATCAGAGCAGAAAAAGACATAAAAGGAATACAAATTGGAAAAGAAGAATTGAAACTTTCACTGTTTGCTGATGACATGATCCTCTACACAGAAAACCCTAAAGACTCTACCAGAAAACTACTAGAGCTAATCAATGAATACAGTAAAGTTGCAGGATATAAAATCAACACACAGAAATCCCTTGCATTCCTATACACTAATAATGAGAAAATAGAAAGAGAAATTAAGGAAACTATTCCATTCACTATTGCAATGAAAAGAATTAAATACTTAGGAATATATCTACCTGAAGAAACAAAAGACTTGTACATAGAAAACTATAAAACACTGGTGAAAGTAATCAAAGAGGATACTGATAGATGGAGAAATATACCATGTTCGTGGATTGGAAGAATAAATATTGTGAAAATGAGTATACTACCCAAAGTAATTTTTACATTCAATGCAATGCCTATCAAGCTACCAACGATATTTTTCACAGAGCTAGAACAAATAATCTCACAATTTGTATGGAAATACAAAAAACCTCGAATAGCCAAAGCAATCTTGAGGAAGAAGAATGGAACTGGGGGAATTAACCTGCCGGACTTCAGGCTCTACTACAAAGCCACAGTCATCGAGACAGTATGGTACTGGCATAAAGACAGAAATATAGATCAATGGAACACGCACCTATGGACACCTTATCTTTGACAAAGGAGGCAAGAATATAAAATGGAGAAAAGACAGTCTCTTTAACAAGTGGTGCTGGGAACACCGGTCAACCACTTGTAAAAGAATGAAACTAGAACACTTCCTAACACTGTACACAAACATAAACTCAAAATGGATTAAAGATCTAAATGTAAGACCAGAAAGTATAAAACTCCTAGAGGAGAACATAGGAAAAACACTCTCCGACATAATTCACAGCAGGATCCTCCGTGACCCACCTCCCAGAATATTGGAAATAAAAGCAAAAATAAACAAATGGGACCCAATTAAAATCAAAAGCTTATGCACAGCAAAGGAAACTATAATCAAGGTGAAAAGACAGCCTTCAGAATGGGAGAAAATAATAGCAAATGAAACAACTGACAGAGAATTAATCTCCAAAATATACAAGCAGCTCCTTCAGCTCAATTCCAGAAAAATAAACGACCCAATCAAAAAAATGGGCCAAAGAACTAAACAGACATTTCTCCAAAGAAGACATAAAGATGGCTAACAAACACATGAAAAAATGCTCAACATCCCTCATTATCAGAGAAATGCAAATTAAAACCACAATGAGATACCATTTCACACCAGTCGGAATGGCTGCTATCCAAAAGTCTACATGCAATAAATGCTGGAGAGGGTGTGGAGAAAAGGGAACCCTCTTACACTGTTGGTGGGAATGCAAACTAGTACAGCCACTATGGAGAACAGTGTGGAGATTCCTCAAAAAACTGGAAATAAAACTGCCATATGATCCAGCAATCACACTCCTGGGCATACACACCGAGGAAACCAGAATTGAAAGGAACACATGTACTCCAATGTTCATTGCAGCACTGTTTATAATAGAGAGGACATTGAAGCAACCTAGATGTCCATCTGCAGATGAATGGATAAGAAAGCTTTGGTACATATACACAATGGAGTATTATTTAGCCATCAAAAAGAATACATTTGAATCAGTTCTAATGAGGTGGATGAAACTGGAGCCTATTATACAGAGTGAAGTAAGCCAGAAAGAAAAACACCAATACAGTATACTAACGCATATATATGGAATTTAGAAAGATGGTAACCTTAACCCTGTATACGAGATAGCAAAAGAGACATAGGTGTATAGAACAGTCTTTGGGATTCTGTGGGAGAGGGTGAGGGTGGGATGATTTGGGAGAATGGCATAGAAGCATGTATATTATCATATGTGAAACGAATCACCAGTCCAGGTTCAACGCATGATACAGGATGCTCGGGGCTGGTGCACAGGGATGACCCGGAGGGAGGATATGGGGAGGAGGGAGGTGGGAGAGGGGTTCAGGAGGGGGAACACATGTACACCCCGGGCAGATTCATGTCAATATATGGCAAAACCAACCAATATAATATTGTAAAGTAATTAGCCTCCAATAAAAAAAAAGAAAAAAATTTGAAAAAAATAAACCTTCTTTCAGTATTAGAATTAGATTTGGCCATGAGCAACAGACATGGAAGTGGATTAAACAAGATAGCAGTTTCCTTCTGGCTTTTGAAAATGAAGTTCAGAGGTAGGTCATCCATGACAATAAGAAACCCAGGTTCCTTCTCTCCTATTGTTTTGTTCTGAACATGTTGCTGCTACCTTATTAGCTAAAATGGCCACTGGAGCTCCAGCCATCCCATGTCATGCCATTCAACAAGAAGGAGAAAGAAACAAAGATACTCTCCTATCCTTTAAAGATACCTTTTGAAAGTCAGATGTGAAACTCCTGCTTTCAGCTCATTGGCTACAGCCTTGTCATGTGGTCACTCCTATCTGTAAGGGAAGCTGAGAATTAGAGCTTTTACTTGTGGTGACCCAGTTCCCAGCTGAAGTTGGAGGGATAAGGAGAGAACAGATGTTGAGAAATAACAAGCAGTCTTTGACACAATTTGCTCTCTGTAAAATGAGGATAACACCGATATGTACTTCATGGAGTCTTTGCGGGTAGAAAGTGAGATAACGCAGGTGTGCATCACTCATGGTAATGACTTCATAAAAAGAGGAAAGTATATATAATAAGTGTGCACTGAATGGTAATTCAGTGCTATTACTATGAAACCTGTGGGGAGTATCCTCATTTTGAAAAACGAACATTCAAAAAGTCAGCTTCCCTAGTGACACCAACCAGGGTTCTTGGCTATCCCCATCAATAGAAATTGACTACAGGCCAGACAAGAAATTCAGGGTGAGGCTTTATTATGGCTCCTGCTGTAGCAAGGGGGAAGTGAGAATAAGTAATATGTTCCTTTGCTCACTCTCCAAGGTGGGGGCAAGCTTGTTCTTTATACAGGATGAGGGTAGGGGTATGTCCAGGGGTCAGGTTGGATGGGTTGCTTAGGTGGTTTGCCCACTCCTTAGGTGGTGTTGTGTGCAGGGGGTGTGTTCAGTAACCTGATTTTGCTCCTGACACCCTGTTTTTTTTTTTCTCCCAGCTCTTCAGAAGTGGCAGTTGGTTGTTCTTCGATCTTTGTATCTTTCAGTCCAGAATTTGCCTCAACTGCACATGCACACAGTTGTTTTCAGTCCCATGTAGTTTCTTTGTATTTTGTTGTTTAAGGAGAGGTATGTCCAGGTGCAGACACTGCAGCAAAAGATCCCAGATCCCAGCCTGTCTCACCAGGATACACAGAGTGAACTGACAGAACTGGGACTAAATAGATTCTTTGACTCTAAATCCTGGTTTTCTTTCACTCCTGGGCACCACCTTTCCTTCTACCTCCCCTCACCACAACCACCTCTCTTATTATGGCTTCATGTTCACCAATACAACATCTGATATGTTTCTCCATTAAAAAGCTTTTACGGTCCATCCCAGTACTAACTGCTCACCCATTCACTGAGAGCTAGGAGTACTAGTGGTGAAGACATTACTAATCAGATGTGGCTGTGTAACTGTCTCTCATGTATTACAGGTAAGAGGGTAAATGGTATAACCACTGTGGAAAACTGTTTCACAGTTTCTTATAAAGTTAAATATGTATATACCCCTCTTATGAACTAGCAATTCCATGCCTATCTATTTATCGCCCCCCTCAAAAGACTTGAACTAGAATGATTTTTATATATTTATTTCTGAAAGCTAAAAGAAATGGAAACAACTTAAATGTCCATCAACAGGAAAATAGATAAATTATGAAAATTTATGAAATGGAATACTGCTCAGGAGTAAAAAGGAATGAGCTACTGACTTATGCAAAAGCATGGGTGAATCTCAGAAATACATTGAATGAAAAAAGCCAGACCCTAGAGTACATACTGTATGACTCAATTTATATGAAGGTCAATAACAAGCCAAACTAATATATAAGGATAGAAATCAGAACAGTGGTTGCCTGGGGATGGGGAAGGGATGATCAGAAAGAACACAAGGAAACTTCTTAGGGTAATGAGAATATTGTGTACCTTTATCGAGGTGTCAGTTACATGGGTGTATGCATTTGTCAGAACTATACACTTAAGATCTATATATTTTGTTGCATGTAAAATGTCAATAAAAAAAGTAATAGTGAGATGGGGAAGCAGCAGAAATAAATGCTCCACATAAAGATCCAAAGATATCTTCCTAAGGGGAAGAAGTAAGAATTTAAAAAATTGAGAGTGGATCTAAGATCTTAATCACAAAATAGGTAATAATGCTGCTATATTTGAAGCAAACCCTTTTAGTAAGACAGTGGCAGCCCCATAAGTCGTGTCTGTTTAGGCAGGGCCACTGTCACCAGGACTAGAGCCTAAAAGAAAAATTAAGTCTCTTTCACAAAAGAAGACTAAAAGTACCTTTCAGACTTGTTTTCACCAATTTGCTGTGTTTGAAATTCTATATTTTAGCTAGCCCCAAAAGCAATGAATGGATTAAGTGCCAAGAGTATATAACCTTTCATTTCTTGGCTAGAGGTCAAGTGTTTTAGTGACCTATTGCTTCTGTAACAAATTCCCACAAACTTGGTGACTTAAAACAATGTAAAATTACTCTCTTACAGCTCTGACGATCAGAAGTCTATGATGGGTATTACGGGGCTAAAATCAAGATGCTAGAATGGCTATGTTTCTTCTGGAGGCTTTAGGGAGACTCTGTTTCCTCACCTTTTCCAGCTTCTAGAGTTGGCCTACAGTTTTTGGCTCATGGCCCCTTTCTCCATCTTCAAAGCCATTGAGGGCAAATCGAGTCCTTGTTATGCTGCATCATTCTGACTGGCTCTTATGCCTTCTACCTCCATTTCGAAAGACTTGTGATTAGATTCAACCCATCCCGATAATCCAGGATAATTTCAGCATCTGAAGGTCAGGTGATTAGCAATCTTAATTCCAGCCACAGCCAACCTTAATCACCCCTTGCCATGTAGGTGACATATTCACAGGTTCCAAGGATTAGGACACAGACCTCTTTGGGGGACCATTATTTTGCCTACCATGTCAAGCTTTAACAGAACTGTAAAATGCTACTTACCTCTCTCATCATCCATCACTTCTAAGCCTTCTATTCTCTACATCAGCCATCAGATGAATGTTTCCAAAGGTTCTGGTTTTATCTCAAGCTGTTACTCAGGTAAATGTGATAAGCACAAACCCTGTTTCATAAATTACATTCTACTTGCAATTGTTTTCACTTAGTTCTACCATCTCCTGATATTTGGAAATAAAAAGTCTCTGTTCCCATTATCTATTGCTGAGTAACAAACCATGTAGTGGCTTAAAAGAATGAAAATATTTTGCACACAAGTCTAAAACTTGGGCAGTGATGGATGGGGACAGCTTGTGTCTGCTCCACTTGGCATCAGGTAGAGTAGCTCCAAGGCTGGGGGCTAGAAGCAGTTGAAGGCTCGCTCACATGTCTGGCAGTTGGCTGGGACCTCAGTGAGGCTGTTAGCAGGAACACCTACATGTAGCCTCTCCATGTGGCTTGGGCTTTCTCACGGTGCTGCAGCTGGGTTCCAAGGATAAGGCTCTCTTTAAGAGACAGCCATGTATCTCATACAAGAGGAAAATGCCTGACCCTTTATGATCTGGCCTTGGAAGTGATGGCCACATGGGTTTTTCAAGGTAGCACCAAAGCCCCACCTAAATTCAAGGTGAGGAGACAGAGATTCTACCTCTGGATGGAAGGTGGCAAGGTTGAGGAAGAGCATTTAGGGCCACAAATAACTTTGCCATCTCTTTGAGAAAATACAGTTTGCCACAACTTCTCTGCCACTTTTCCATTTCTTCTCAAGTCCCCTTTTCCTTCCATTCTATTTATCTCCCTTTATATAATTGCCCACCTTGCCCTTTTCTTGTCCATCACTCCTTCTGTCTCAAAATCAGGTCAACCCTGAGTTGGCAAATGGCAATTTCATAAGGTGATGTAAGAAGACTGTACATGTCCACAGAGGGACATCTAATTGCTGGAATCAGAGATTATTCAACCATTTGATGCTGACAGAAATGGCAATTTTATATGCTTCAACCTAACATTGCCTATCTAGGCAGAGAAAAAGGTACCACAACCTACTATGAGAAGATAGGGATTACCTCCCCACTCTTCAGGTGTCCAGTGGGTGGGAGGATCCTGAGAGACACCTTGCCCTTCTTCATCACTTCCCTTATCACATCAACCCAGGCAGAGATGGTGGAGTGACATGTCATAAATTTGGAAAGACAGGCTCAGTTTGGCTTTCTCACCTGGGGCCAAACTGGGGCCTTTTCCTCTGTTCCCCAACCTACTAAATGGAAAGGGCTACTGGTTTCTGAGATAAACATCTAAGTTTCTGGCATTTACGCCTCAAACATTGAAACTATTAAAGCACTGTCAACAAGTATTTTACCACAACAGAAACAAAATTATACCCCAAAGCATCCATACAAGCTGCAGTGTTAATTAGATGTCATGAGATACTATACCTTGTTTTGAATGACCAAATGTACACTAACTGCACTCCTTGCATTCTACACATAGTTTGACTGCTAGGGAACATATCCGTGTTTTTTCACGATATATATCTTTCATTAAAAGAAAAAAAAACAGGACTTCAAATTAACACCACATTGTGAACAATTTAAATACCTTGATCAGAACTAAGAGTATGGTGCTTTCATTTTCATCCTTCCTTGACTACCAAACAGGAAATCTCCTCAATTAGATGTATGCTAAGTAGAAAAAAAATGCCATTATCCAAGGACACAACAAGTCTTGTCAGGTATTTCAACATGGCGGAAGAGTAGTCAGATTTTAATTGGTCCTACTGAGCTCACCCACAAGCTACAACATTCTTTACCTCAGCAGTGTGGCATTCAAAAGGAAAAAAAAAAAACTACAAAGTTAGTTTCTACCTTTGAAAACATCAAATGAATCATGTTCAGTTTCATCCTGTTAACTGAATGTGCTTGTTGATAAAAGTGCACGTATCAACACTAGTAAGATTGGAACTGAAAAGTAAAATAGATTTGAGAAAACACCCCACCCCCAACATTGTTTATTTCCTCACAAAAATAAAAGAGCTGGGCTCTAGTTTTGCTAGTATTTTCCCAGTCTTCCTGTCTACTGGATTTGAAAGCACTTTCTCTAGACACTTCATAGTCAGACAGTGACCTTCTATAACTCTGTTCTTAACTAAATGATAAGAACTTTTTCCAATCAAAATTCTTACCAATTTGGGATTATTAAAGTTGGGCACACCAGCAGATATATTTTTAAGACTGCTAGGCAAAGCATTCTGAAACAATAGACAAAGAAGTAATAAAATAAAAGAAAAAGAATGGGAAGATACAACAATTTTTCCTCTTAAAAATAGAGAATGCCAAAACAGGAAGAGCTGATGAGATAGTTCTGGTTTTGGCAGGCTTTGTTTAGACAGATGCACAACCATTAGTTTTCTGCTTTAACTTGACCAAGACTTTTGACACTAAAAAGAAAACAGCTAACTCAATAATAAAAATAATAAAACCAAAAAAAGAATATTTGAGGAGGTGAAGTCTTCATGGTTTTATGGAAGATGTATCCATCTGGGTCTTTACCATAATCACTACAGTTCAAGCACTGAATAGCAAGTAGCTGGAAAAGGCCTGTATATGAATGTAGTTTTCCTTTTCCTTAATCAACATTTCATTAATTAAATAACATTCTTTCAATGGAGCAAGGAGACTCCTGAGGGATGTGGAAAATAGAAGAACCATGGAATCTCCATTTGTCAATACTGGAAGAGGCCTAAAAGCTTGAGCTGCTTTCACTTCTTATTTCCTTTCTGCAGGCTTTCAAAATACTTGTTCACCCTGAAACCCAGGGAGGCCAAGACAAGAGAATAAATGGGAACTTCCAGCCTTCATTCCACCTTCTTATCTTTCCACCTAAGCGCCATCCTTGGATAGCCCAGCTTGCATGGCCAAGCCCTGTCCACCAACTAAGCATGTCCACTATCAGGAGGATAAACTTAGGGCAAATGCATATGAAATCCCTGCCATGGGCTCAGGGCCACCTGGACAGGGCCAAGTGTGTTATAGACGAAGGGCACAAGCTCTGGGCACTCTGTTGGTTCTGAAGATTTCTTACCCATGGGGAATCGAAAAGCCTTACAAAGAATCAGCATGGGGGCCCCTCTAAAGTGGGGGGTCCTAAGGAAGGAACCCTGGTTGCATGAGGCAAAGACCAAACAATACTGGCTTCCAGATACAAAAATAGTTACACTGGTCATATTGTTGTTTAGTCACTAAGTCGTGTCCAACTCTTTTGTGACCCCATGGACTGTAGCCCAAGAGGAAAATCCATGGGATTTTCCAGGCAAGAACACTGGAGTGGGTTGCCATTTCCTTCTCCAGGGAATCTTCCCAACCCAGGGATCAGACCCAGGGATCGAACCCACATCTCCTGCATTGGCAGGTGGATTATTTACCACTGAGCCACCAGGGAAGCCCTTATTGGTTGTAAACTATCATTATTTCCACCACTTATCAGAAAGTTCTACTGGATGATCTTCCAGATGAACTAACTGGAGGCCTAATGTTTAGAGTGACTCAAGAACAACCTCTAAAATTCATTTAATGATTAAAAAAATTGAACATGGCCTTGAGACAAAAAAAAATTTTAAAAAGAAATAATTTTAAGTGGAAATTATCTTGCTAATTAAAGCAACTTAGCCTTGATCAGAAACTACAAAAAGTTTGAAATCTTAAAAATATTGATATTCATTTTAAGAGACCAATAGTCCACATGTTTATAATTTTCATAAGTTTCTGATCCAGAAATTTTTTATTTGTTGGGGTGAAAATTACCTTTAGAATTTTAAAGAAAACATTCTGTCATTATTTTGTTCCGAATTCTTCAAAATATATCTCACAAGGATTGGTATAAATGTACTAGATGTTCCATAGAAAGATAATTACCTTTGGGGGAAAAAAGGTATATAAAATTTGAGCTCTCAGTCCATTAGGACTGTGTAAAATTTACAAACATCTGAGAATCACAGAATAAGAGAAGGAGTGGGGTGAGGGGGAGAAGAAGAGGAACTGCCATCTCCCAAAAGATTTTTGTTCAGCAGCTAAAAATGAGGAGGCATATGCAAATGACTTTCATTTTTTAAAACAATTGTTAACAATAGACTAGTTTTCAAGTTGGTCCAAAGAAGGATAATCCCTGTAGCTGTGACATGCTAACAGTGGGTTCAGGTTCAGAGAAAGATTAAATCAGACCAGACCACTAAGGAAAACCGTGTAAATGTAAAATCCCAAAGCCCCGTGTGAGCAAAGCAGAAAGCTGTTCTGAGAGGCAAAAACAGGCCTTCTCAAAGGCTTTGGTGTGAGGTTTTGATGTAGAAAATGCTTATCAAATGTAAATATCTGGAGGGTAATCAATTCCCACCTAAGCTGTTCCTTTTTGCCCAGTTCATCTACCCCCTGCCTTCCCTTTAGTCCCAAATTGCCACCGAGATGGGCACCAGTAGACAACCTTCATCTCTGAGAGCTCTTTGAAGGAGGGGCCATGCAGTGTTTGCAACTTTTAAAATCTGTAAAGTACTTTGAGCTTCCTCAGGAAAGACCTAAAAATATATTCACTTATCACTTGACCTTAGAAGTTAAGCAAAAATTTAAATGGCTTGAGAAAATTTAACAGGTAAATCTGGTCAAAGGGATTTGATCTTGTATTGCTGCATAAACCAAACTTGAATAGTTATATCAATGGAATAACACTTACTGGCCCTGGGAAACCGTACTGGTTCATGAAAAAAAATCCAATCCTCTTTTAACAGTGATCATCACTACTCCTAGGTCAGGATCACTATTTATATATAAAAATACTCTCCATGAATATTTTCAAAAATAAAGTTAACAGCTTTATAGTTTAGTTTTGCTATCAACATCTGCCTTTCTGTATTCTAAATACAAGAATGTTCTGAAAACATTTTAACATCTCATAAAGTTCTTGCTATCACTTGCCTAAACCATGACTATTTGATTTTAATTCAGTCTCTTCCCTGAGACTTTGAGAAGGGAAAGAGTTTACCTGTGGTTTCATGTATGTAATGGAAATTACGCTTTTCCTTAAAGTGAACATACTGTTCTAAGGTTCATATATTCCTCGAGAAAGGCAAGGAGGGAGATGAAGATACAAAGCAACATTCAGAGAGCTAGAAAGAACCTGTAGTGCTCTTCTGTAGCACCTAAAGAAACTTCCAAGCAGTACACATTCTATATACAATCTCCTTTCATTCTTGCTACAACTCCATGAAATAAATCTTGCATTATTATTATGTCTAATTTCAAATGTGGCAACAAGCTTGAAGAGTTAAATACAATAACAAGAGGACTTGAACACACAAATTCCTGGCTCCAAGTCTTGGTATTTCTACCACTTGGCTTCCATAGTTTCTTTTGTATTTTTTGCTTGCACTTTGATATTTTCAAGGGGATACAGGGTTAAGAGGCCATATACCTTCCTTCTGGTGCTGCCTAGCTTATCTTTATGTATTAACCATTAACTTTCTCTGGCAACGCAGGAACCAGCCTTGGCACTTCCCCATATTTTCACGCCTGCTAAAAACTGATAATAGGCTTGAGCTACCCACAGCACAAAAAAACTTGCTTTTTTTTTTTAACTTCAAAGTTACATGTATTTTAAATTCAAGCTCTGTGAGCTTAGAGATTGTCTCATGACTCCCAAGATCGAAAACTGAAGGTGATCTAAATACTTATGCCCGCCTAAACAAATCATGAAATATAAAACACAGAGCATTGTGTTTCGCCTATTCCACCATCCCAGAAGAGCAGCATAATGGCATCTAAGGAAGTGTTCAGAAGGGCCCTGCTGCAGTCTTGCTCAGATCTGCTGTCCACAGCCGCACACTGTCTCCCTGGAAAACTGGAAGCATTGCTGGATACTGCTTCACAAAGCTTAGCACTTCACTGGGAATAGTCCAAGAGGCCACAGCGAGTGTTATAACACATTTAAGTCTCTACTAAGATTAACATAGAAGACTTGTAAATACAAGACCTGCAAGGTGTGTGCACTAGTATTAGCTAGTGTTGTTCTTCCAATTTTTACCTCAGTAGCCAAGTGAAATTTCTGCATTTAAGATAAGTTTCTAGGCCTCAAAATGCATAATGTGTGCTTGAGCGTCTTGAAAAAATCAAAATGTTAACTAAGCACTCTGATAAGCTAGTCAAGTTGGTTGAAAACTCTAATATATGTAACTTCCCATAAATACTCTGAGTATTTATGAACTTTTTGTTGAGACTTACCTTGGTATTGAATTAGAAAGAAAAAGCTTGGAAGTAAATCTTGTTGGTAGCTTCTTTCCAAACAAATCTGAATACTTACAAAGGTGATTATCTACCACTTTGAAATACCAGAGAAAAATAAAATTAGCTTTTGCTAAAAAAAAATGTTTATTTTTATTTAATGACTAAGCCATTCATTGGCAGATTAGAAAGCAACAAACTTTTGTCAAGTTTCGTTAACACATTTGCTTGTTTTATTTTTTAGAATATAGTCTACATCTGGATTAAAAAAGTTTTAAATAAATTTAAGACATATAACAACAGTGGAACCCTTCATCATTCTATGTACAACATGGATAGAATGTCAGTTGGTTCCATCTCGGGTAAGTCCACTTTCTCATAATAATGTTATTATTTTCACCAAGTGGCAAGCTTAGTACAAGCTGGCACCGTGCCAGCTTACACATACTGGGGTGGGGGTGGCGTGAAAGGGATAGGATAGAGGTGCCACAGGACAACTATACAGTGTAACAGAAAATCATTAATAAACTAGTACCGGTTGCCGACACAGTGCTGTTTGTGCGCTTATCACAATGGAATCGCCGAAGTTTCAGAGCAAGGAGGAGATTCGAAATACTTAGGACGGGGCCACTGTTACAAAAAGAAATAGTGCAAACAGGAAAACTGATGCAACCTTAGCAACACTGTGGCCTCCACCAGCCCAACGGCAGGGCGGCGGGAGGCTGCGCACCCGCCCCGCGTTCCCCAGCGCCCAGCTCCGGGCAGCGCTCCCAAGTGTGGCAACCCAGCGCCGCGCCCCAGAATGGCCTATTCTCAGCCCTTCTCCTCCGGAAAGAAAAGAAACTCCAGGAAAGGCACACACTGAATGCAGAGCGTCAACTCAGGCCCATTCCCACCAAAGTAGAACACAGCCTCCTCATTCCCCCACCTCCGCCCGACCCCGCCAGGGGAGAGAAGGAAGTCCTTGAGCACTATCCCACCTCTTGGGCCACCACTTTCCTCTCTGCTCTCGCCAAAGAAGCGCCTTCCTCCATGCTACCCTGCTGCGCCCCCAGCTTGTACGCAGCCCCCCAACTTTGCAGTCCGACCATCGCGCCCTACAGCCAGAAACAAAATAGCTTTAAAGAAAGAGAGGGTGAGAGATGGGGCCAGGAAGGGTTCGGGACAGCCGCGGGCGACCCGCCTCAGTGCCCCCAATTGCTGAAGCCAATCTCCTGCTTGTATCTGTTGGTGAGGATGTTGGCTTTACGCGTGAGTTTGGAGAGCACAGTATGGAGCCCTCGCAGGTGGTAGTGGAACTGCTGTTCCAGGTCCTCCTCGCCGGCGTCCGCGCCCTCCAGGTTGCTCAGGTCCACCAGGATGTCCTTGGACTTCCAGGCGCTCCCCTCCTCGCTCCCCGCCGCCGGCGGCTGGTGCAGGACCCCCCACTCGATGTCGTTGCGGATGGACTTGAGCAGCACGTAGTGGCTGTACATGTCCCGGGAGGGCGCGAAAAAGCTGCCATTGGCGCTGCCCGGGCTGGGGGCCGGGGGCGTGCGCTCCTCCAGGCAGCCACCACTGCCGCCTACCTCCACGCCGACGTCGTTGTCCAGCTCGGGCTCGGCCAGTGGCACATCACGCAGCAGACTGGGCACCATCACCGTCTGGTCCATGTTGTTCACGGCGCCGATGAAGCGATTCATGGCGTTAAAGAGCGAGTGCTTCTGGTTGTAGGTGTCGCAAATTTGCATCATGGTGGCCGCGTGGGCGCCTAAGCACAGGGACGCAGGGGCACGGGATGGCCGGCTAGGGCGAGGGGCTGCCCGCCTTCACGCGCTCTGTGAGGCCCGCGCCGGGAGCCTGGCTACTGGCTGCTGCCGGTGCGGTGGGATTCCGGCTCCTCCTCCGCCCTCTCCAACTCTCGTCTTGACCGCAGCCCGGCCCTGCGGGATGCGCGACTTCTGGCTTTGGCGTCCGGAAGCTCGCGATATCAGCTCGTGGTCCCTGGGTCCTGCTTGGAAGACGGGGACGAAAGAGAAGATTATTGACCCAGCTAGGGTGCCCGGTACCCCCACCTGCGCGCACCGCCCTTCCCCCCACCCCCCGGGTTACGGCTTCTCTGGGACGGCGCCTGGGTGGCTCCCAGCAATCAGGCGGTCCCACCTCCTAGCGCGCCCAGTGCCTCGGAGGGAAAGAAAGTGGGCTCCCCGCTCCCGTCTCCCTCTGCAAAGCCGGAGTCCAAGCACCCCCGAAGACCCGGCAGAAATGGGGAGGGGGCACGCACTTCCTCCGGCGCCTCGAGATGCCCTGCTGCTGGGTAGTTCAGTGTTCCCGCTCCCGGCGGCTGCTGCCTGCGGCTGCTGCGGCGGTCAGTGGCCGAACCGTGTCTGCGGGCGGTGGTGGTGGCGTGGGCCCCCTACCCATCCCAGGTGCTCAATTTATAGAGCCCCGGAAAGGTGTCGCCGACGCTCAGGGCCACCCCCTGTGTCTCCTCCTCCCGCCTCCCCGGCAGCGCCGAGATAAAAGGCCCAAGCTGAGGATGACCGGGAGTAACACTCTGGGCCCTTTCTACAGCGGGGGCGGGGCGTGCTGGGCCAGCCCCGCCTCTCGCCTGATACCCGGGCGGAGGGAGGGCGCCGTGGCAGGGCAGGGCAGGGGAGAGATGGAGCAGCCAGCCGCACCCGCCAGCGCCGAGTGCAGAGCAGGCCAGTTTGGGGGAAGGGTCAGGAGCTGTGTGGGTAAAGGAGGCGCCGGCGTCCCCTCTGGCCAGTGGGCTGGCTGGAGTGCGGGGGATGGGTGGGCCTTGCTCATGTTACGGGGGTGGGAAGACCGAATTGCTGCTGCCCTGGTCGTAAAGTGAGGCACCGCCCCTCCCAACCCCGCATCTATGCGGGCAGTGGCCGGGAAACTGCCAATCCGGTTTATTAATAGCCGTCGGGGAAAAGGGACCTGCAGTAGCAGCAACTCCATCTCGAGACTCTTACGTAAGAAGGGTGAAAGAAGGGTGACGGGGCATGCTGGCTGCACGTGGACGGTTGGTGCTCCCGCCACGGCCCTGGCCTTGGCCCACTGCGGGGGCGGGGAGAAGAGCCTCAGAGGCTTTTGCCTCCCTCCTGGCTGGGTCTTTCACAATATTTCCAGTAACATCCGTTGCCAAAGGATGAAGAGTGACCCATCGTTGTATCTCCACAGTCTTCCAGGAGATCAGATGTGGCGATGGGAAGTAGCCAAATTCCTGACTTTTGACCAAATCCCGCTACTCAGAGATCCGTGGCCTTTTGGCTGCCAAAGGGCCAGGAGAAAAGTGACAGTAAGGTAGGGTCGTGCCGGGTGTCTTTCATCATTTAACAGAAAAGTGGGGGAGGTGTCCAGTATTTTTTTTAGGAAGAGAGTTTGAAATGTTCCTTTCCAAAAATAGTTCTTAAAACGCAAGGTCATTCAATAGGGCCTAAAACCATGTACCAAATTGTTGGATTTAACTTTTCAGTCTTGCACCTTAAATTTCAGTTTGAGGCTCTAAACCACAGCCTGTTTTCAGTTTTGTTTTTCCCATCTCAATTTCCATGCCATGTCCTTCACACAACAGTGTTCTCCAACAGTCCTACAGATAATCCAAGAAGACTCAACTTTCTAATTTTTAATCTCTTTTCTCTAAAACCTTTTAAGGGTGCTTTTAGTACTGTTTTTTCACAGGACAAGAGTGCCAAGAGGGAGAAGCACAAAATAAGTTTATTTTTTCCTCTCTCTTTCACTTTAATAATCTATATTTAATTTTTTCCCACAGCAAACCATCTTCCTAATTGTCTTTTGAATGAAAATCTGACTTGCTGCTACAAGGGTGGGACAGAGGAGACAGAGCCCAGCCCAGGGAGGCCCCCTCCCAGGGTTTATTAGTTCTGCCAGACCATAGCCCTTGTTTTTTTATCTGTAAAACTGGAATCATGTTACTGGCTCAACCTATCAGGGTCTTTGGGAGAATCAGTGGAAAGAAAAATGTAGACCAAAAAAGCACTATATAAATTTCAAGCATTAAAATAATCTCATCCTCTGTTTACACATGTGGAAATTTACAAACTCTTCCAGCCCCAATTTCCTCAATAAAATGGAGCTTCTCCCATGGGCTGTGCCAAATTTTGGTTAATGGTGAATAGGATAATAGATATAAAAATTATTATGTAAACTGTAAAGTATAAAGGTGAAATTGTACTTAGTATCGGATCTTTTCATAGTCTAAAGGTTTTTACCTGAAGGGTCAGAAACCTTAAACATGTGAAAATGGTTCATGATGATTCACAGACCCTTCCCCACCACCCCGAATGCTTAGGCAACTGGCTAGTACAAAATACTCCAGCTTGAATTTAAGCCCTTATGCACAATGACAGACAAAAAACATTGCAACAAGAAATCTCAAAAAAAAAAAAAAGACACACATCCAGTTTTCAATAACGTTATCTATAAATTAAAACACATTTTGTCCCCTGTGACAGACCGGCTTGATATTTTAAGTACATGTGCCTCTGGATGAAAATTTAGTATTCAGATTTTAGTTACTAAATGCTGGGATCCTGCCTCTTTTCTTCCCAGTTTCAGCAAAGCGTGATAATAACTCGCAGAAAATGGAAATTCAAATAATCTAGCAAAGGAATCCCAGCAAAACCCTTCCCAGCTTGAGAGAAAGCCCCTAATTTAGCCTTCTTTTCTTTTCGGTCTCCACTCCCCACTCTGAGCTGTTTCCTTCCTTCTTCTGGGGTTGAGGTTACACTCCCTCCCCCCAGTTTCTTGACTCCTTTGCATTCACATTTCTTAAACACTGTAAGAGAAAGATGGCTCTTGCACCTGCCTGCAAACTTCCCAAACCGGGCCTTCTCGGTTCCCCCAGGGCCAGAACAAGAACTCACGCCCACCGGGGTAACTCCGGAACAGAAAGGTCGGGATCCAGAGCTCCCAGCCCTTGGAATCACCCCACCACCGCCCCTCCGGCTTTAGCCAATCAGGTGCTGTCCGGGAGTATTATGCAAATAACCCTTCGTGCCCTAGCCAGTCAGGAGACACGGCCCCCTCCCTCCAGCATCCTCTTTCACCCCAGCCGCGCCGAACTGGCGGCGGCGTCCCTGGCAACCGGAGCGCAGCCAATTTTCCCCTGCACAGAAGCTGAAAAAAAAAAAAAAAAGAAAATGGTTCCTTGTGGTCACCTGGGAGGGAAGCGGTTGGGCCTGGCCAGGCCGAAGGCGAACAGCCTTTCCGTTGCCTCAGGCACTTTACCAGTTGCAATCTGGAACAGGCTGGAGATACTGAACAACCTGCCTAGGCCTTATTTTGCCTCTGGAAAACAGAAGTCATCTAGTGAGCAAACAACTTTTGAGTACTTTTTGCAGTCTAGCAGGCTCAAGGCTTCCTCCCAAATACGCTAAATTCTCTGTAAAAGCTTCGTCTGGAATCTGGCTCCCACCCGACTTCTTGATCCACAGCTCCAACTCGGGAACTCAATTCAGATTCTTAATTCCCCACGTTTACCTTCCTCAGCAACCAGAAAGTCACATTTTGCTGGTCTATCTCCCAATAAGTGTTCATAAATGCCCCCTTCTGTGTCCTTTGAATAGTTTGGGGAAAGATGGCATTTCAAGTAACCAGAAATTTATAAACAAATGCAATAAACTGGTCAACAACAGTAAACTGGTCAAAGAAGACAGATTGGAGAAAGAAGAGATTTGGCCTAGAGCTGATGTGAAGGTGGTATCCGTGTAAAGCTAGAAACCAGCTCAACTAAAGAAAGTGGAGACTCTAGGTTACTATGAGGCAGAATGTAGAAGGAACCACTTTATGCTAAGTGTCCTAGAAAGATGATAATCAGACTGTCTTAAGACCATGTGGTCCAACCATTCACTTGTGCTGAAATTGCTCATAACATCCCCACCAAGTGGTCACCCTGGCCCACATTATTGTAATTTCCATCTTCTAGATTAGTTCTCCTGTCTTGGAGCAGCCCTCCAGGAAGCCATGGAGGACTGTCAGGTATCTGAAGGTAGATAGGGTCTCCAATTCACTATTCTTCAGGCCAGCTATTCCAAGTTCCTGCAGCAGTTCTTCATGGTCTGTCTGGAGTTGCTCATCCATCCTGGCCACCGTCTTTGGAAGTAGCTCCACTTTGCTTGTAAGTATGGCACCTGGAATTAATTCAAGCACCATCTTTTTTAGGACAAAATGGAGTGGCATGGCCACCCATTTAACTTTAAATGGTAGCTTTTCTAGATCATATTTATTGCCCACAAGTGCTTGGAACTTAGACATGTTAACACATTTAAACATCACAACAACTCTGAGAAGAAAGTAAGGATCACAGAATTTGAATGGCCAAAGTAGCAGAACTGGGATTTGACCTAGTTTGCTGGTGCCAGAACCAATGTTTCTTCCACTACCCAACAAACATCTATTTCTTTACGATGCCACCTACCATTTCAATGGACTTCTTTTAGCTGCTACATCCATATGTAGCTGATTAACAAAATTCTGTGTATCTTTTTTTTTTTTATCGGAGTATGATTGATTTAAAATGTGTTAGTTTCAGGTGTACAGCAAAGTGATTCAGTTCTTTTTCAGATTCTTTTCCCTTCTAGGTCATTATAAAATACTGAGTATAGTTCCCTGTTTTCTACAGTAGGTCCTCATTGATTATCTGTTTTATATACAGTAGTGTGTATCTGTGAATCCCAAATTCCTAATTTATCCCTCCTCCCTCCTTTCCCTTTTGGTAACATTGTTTTCGATTTCTGTGGGTCTATTTCTGTTTTGTTAATAAGTTCATTTGTATAATTTGTTTTTTAGATTCCACATATAAGTGATATCATAAGATATTTGTCTTTCTCTGGCTAACTTTACTTAGTATAATAATCTCTGGGTCCATCCATGTTGCTGCAAATGGCATTATTTCATTCTTTTTTATGGCTTATATATATATATATATATATATATATACCGCATCTTCTTTAGCCATCTGTTGATGGATGTTTAGATTTTTTCCATGCCTTGGCTATTGTAAGTAGTGCTGCAGTGAATATTGGGGTGCATGTATCTTTTCAAATTATGGTTTTCTCCAGATATATGCCCAGGAAGGGTATTGCTAGATCATATGGTAGCTCTATTTTTAGTTTTTTTGAAAAACCTCCATACTATACTTAATAGTGTCTATACCAGTTTACATTCCCACTAACAGTGTAGGAGGGTTCCTTTCTCCCCACACTCTCCAGAATTTATTATTTGTAGACTTTTTGATGATGGCCATTCTGATCAGTGTCAGGTGATACTTCATTGTAGTTTTTATTTCTCTAATAATCAGTGATATTGAGCATCTTTCATGTGCCTATTAGCCATCAATATGTCTCCTTTGGAGAAATGTCTGTTTAGATCTTCTACCCATTTTTTGATGTTGAGCTATATGAGCTATTTATGTATTTTGGAAGTTAATCCCCTGTCAGTTTCATCATTTACAAATGTTATCTGTCATTCTATAGGCTGTCTTTTCATTTTATGATTTCCTTTGCTGTGCAAAAGCTTTTAAGTTTAATTAGGTCCCATTGTTTTTATTTCCACTACTTTAGATACAGATCCAAAAAGATCTTGCTGCGATCTTTGTCAAAGAGTGTTCTGCCTATCTTTTCCTCTAGGAGTTTTGTAATATCTGGTCTTACATTAGGTCTTTAATCCGTTTTGAGTTTATTTTCGTATGTGGTGTTAGAGAATGTTCTAATGTGTTTGGATCTTACCCATATGTTTGATAACTATACTTTATATTGATCCAAGTTATTGATAATTTACAGGGAACACTGGCTGGGCAAAGGGCAAAGTACTTTGGAACACTTGGAAAGCTTCTTCAGCTTGATATCAACCCATTAATTAGCATCTTTAAATAATTAATTAATTAGCACGTTTTGGCATATGTTGTTTCAGCCAGCTATGAATCATGCCCTGCTAAGTGCCTTGCTAGAGTTCCAAGTTAATGGCCAGTTTTTCCTTTATGGAATTGGGAAGTTGGGTATTTTTGTCATCTGCCACGGAGGAACCACTGTCACATGATACAAAAATGCAGAAATGGCATCATAATATTCTGAGTTAAATTTGTAAGTGGGTGGTATTAATCTCAGTGTAATTGTCATCATAGGAGACACCCTCATGAAGATTTAGTTGGGAAAAGATAAGAAGATGCTAAAACCTGGGAACATGGCAGTAGTGAGTCTGCTGGCCTCCAACCTTGAGCTTGCAGTTTCTGGCATGTCCGAATATGTTGTGGTTAGCACTTTGTCCCAATCTTATTTTTAAGAAGCCTTTTAGATTTGAATCCAGGAGGAGTAGAGCAAAGGAAAAACTACCTTTTATTGCTCTTAGTATTTCTGCATCTTTCAGAATTTTAAACCACATGGAAAATGAGGCACTTAATTTGAATGTGGTAAATAAGAAAATTGATTGATTTGTGAATTCTATATTTTTTATAATTCACTATATTTTTTATCAATTTATAGGTTTGCTTACCTACCATATAGGCTTTTCTCCATCTGATTATTCCTAGATCTCTCAGATTTCTAAGACTTTCTTACACCATCAACATAGAAGGGATGATGGAAGTGGTCTTCCTTTCCTCTCTTCTGTTTGTGTCAATTTGCTTAGTTTGAATTCTTATGTTTTAAATTTAATTAATTTATTTTACTTTACAATATTGTATTGGTTTTGCCATATATTGACTTGAATCGGCCATGGGTATACATGTGTTCCCCATCCTGAACCCCTCTCCCACCTTCCTCCCTATCCCATCCCTCTGGGTCATCCCAGTGCACCAGCCCCAAACACCCTGTATCATGCATCAAACCTGGACTGGCAATTCTTTTCACATATGATATTTTACATGTTTCAATGCCATTCTCCCATATCATCCCACCCTCGCCCTCTCCCACAGAGTCCAAAAGACTGTTCTCTTTTGCTGTCTCACATACAGTTTGAATTCTTAAATTAAATTCAAAGTTTACAATTTATAGTACTAAAGTAACAATGAGAGATAAGATATAATCATCAGTATTTTGTATGCTCCATATATATGTGCATATATATGTCATACTTTACTGTTTTTATATAACATTTTTTTTCTTTTTTAAAATTTATTTATTTTAATTGGAGGCTATTTACTTTACATTATTGTATTGGTTTTGCCATACATTGTTTTTATATAACATTTTTATATAGGCTTATATGCAAAAAAGCAAAATGGCTGTCTCTGGAGGCTTTACAAATAGCTGTAAAAAGAAGAGAAGCAAAAAGCAAAGGAGAAAAGGAAAGATATAAGCATCTGAATGCAGAGTTCCAAAGAATAGCAAGGAGAGATAAGAAAGCCTTCCTCAGCAATCAATGCAAAGAAATAGAGGAAAACAACAGAATAGGAAAAACAAGAGATCTCTTCAAGAAAATTAGAGATACAAAGGGAACATTTCATGCAAAGATGGGCTCGATAAAGGACAGAAATGGTGTGGACTTAAGAAGCAGAAGATATTAAGAAGAGGTGGCAAGAATATACAGAAGAACTGTACAAAAAAGATCTTCACGACCAAGATAATCACGATGGCATGATCACTGACCTAGAGCCAGACATCTTGAAATGTGAAGTCAAGTGGGCCTTAGAAAGCATCACTATGAACAAAGCTAGTGGAGGTGATGGAATTCCAATTGAGCTATTTCAAATCCTGAAAGATGATGCTGTGAAAGTGCTGCACTCAATATGCCAGCAAATTTGGAAAACTCAACAGTGGCCACAGGACTGGAAAAGGTCAGTCTTCATCCCAATCCCAAAGAAAGGCAATGCCAAAGAATGCTCAAACTACCGCACAATTGTACTCATCTCACACGCTAGTAAAGTCATGCTCAAAATTCTCCAAGCCAGGCTTCAGCAATATATGAACCGTGAACTCCCAGATGTTCAAGCAGGTTTTAGAAAAGGCAGAGGAACCAGAGATCAAATTGCCAACATCCGCTGGATCCTGGAGAAAGCAAGAGAGTTCCAGAAAAACATCTATTTCTGCTTCATCAACTATGCCAAAGCCTTTGACTGTGTGGATCACAATAAACTGTGGAAAATTCTGAAAGAGATGGGAATACCAGACCACCTGACCTGCCTCTTGAGAAACCTGTATGCAGGTCAGGAAGCAACAGTTAGAACTGGACATGGAACAACAGACTGGTTCCAAATGGAAAAGGAGTACGTCAAGGCTTTATGTTGTTACCCTGCTTATTTAACTTATATGCAGAGTACATCATGAGGAACGCTGGGCTGGAAGAAGCACAAGCTGGAATCAAGATTGCTGGGAGAAATATCAATAACCTCAGATATGCAGATGACACCACCCTTATGGCAGAAAGTGAAGAGGAACTCAAAAGCCTCTTGAGGAAAGTGAAAGAGGAGAGTGAAAATGTTGGCTTGAAGCTCAACATTCAGAAAACAAAGATCATGGCATCTGGTCCCATCACTTCATGGGAAATAGATGAGGAAACAGTGTCAGACTTTATTTTTTGGGCTCCAAAATCACTGCGGATGCTGATTGCAGCCATGAAATTAAAAGACGCTTACTCCTTGGAAGGAAAGTTATGACCAACCTAGATAGCATATTAAAAAGCAGAGACATTACTTTGCCAACCAAGGTCCGTCTAGTCAAGGCTATGGTTTTTCCAGTGGTCATGTATGGATGTGAGAGTTGGACTGTGAAGAAAGCTGATCGCCGAAGAATTGATGCTTTTGAACTGTGGTGTTGGAGAAGACTCTTGAGATTCCCTTGGACTGCAAGGAGATCCAACCAGTCCATCCTAAAGGAGATCAGTCCTGGGTGTTCATTGGAAGGACTGATGCTAAAGATGAAACTCCAATACTTTGGCCACCTCATGCGACGAGTTGACTTACTGGAAAAGACCCTGATGCTGGGAGGGATTGGAGGCGGGAGGAGAAGGGGACGACAGAAAATGAGATGTCTGGATGGCATTACCAACTCGATGGACATGAGTTTGAGTGGACTCCGGGAGTTGGTGATGGACAGGGAGGCCTGGCGTGCTGTGATTCATGGGGTCGCAAAGAGTCGGTCACGTCTGAGCGACTGAACTGACTGACTGACTGACTGATATATACAACCCATTTAATTGAAGCAATTAATGTAATACTATCTGATACAAAACTTCAATAGTCCTATGCCATAATTTTCTCTTTTAACCCTAACAATAAAGGAAATTGGACCAAGACAAGATGCACTGGAGTTGAGGGGAATCCATCTACATCATATTAGGTCCAGGTAGAGTATTTAGGCTAGGCTCATAATTATGAACCGGAAGAAAAGAATAGTATGGCAAACTAAAACAAACAAAAGATAGTATGCAGAAGATATAAGTCTGGAAGTAAGTACAACACATAGACCCTTCCAGCTCTAGAAGTCCTTAGTAAGAATATGAAAAACAGTAAACCATTAGGAAGATTTTAAAAAGAAATTGGCATAGCGAAGGAACAAAATTTAAACACCTCCCCTCAAAGGCAAACAAACTACTAGAAAGTTAATAAACTATAAACAAAGTAGTCATGACAAAAAGTTAAATTGCTGGCATAGAGAGAGGGTTTAGATAATCACAGAGAATTAATAAAGAAAATAGGAAATGTTGGCTATAGAAACAAAAACAACATGATATAAACCTAATTGACATCACTGAGGTAGAGATTTCAACAATCAAAATTAGAAAAAAAAATATGGACATGATATAGAAAACTTTGCAAACATGTTCCTCTGCAGATTTAATAAGCACACTGTATACCAGGTAAAATTATTCAGAAAAGCTGACATTGAAAAACAAGCTAGTTATATTTTTCAAGTTCATGGAAGAAGAAAAAAGTCTTCAAGTATCCAAGCAGGAATAGAAGTCGTCAAAAAGATGGTGGTTACAGGAGAGGATAGAATCAAACCAACTTTACAGAAACATTCAATGACAGGAGACAGTGGAACTATAAGTAAGAATTGTAACTCAAGAATATGATATTACTCAAGTGAAAACAATACTCAGACATTCTCAAATGTGAACGCAGAGCTTTTCTTGAAAAAGAACACTCAGTGATAAAATTCTGCCAACAAAAAAAGGGATCAAAATAAGTAATTCAGGAATGGAAAACTCTGATGAAGAGATTCATGGTGAACTTGAATCCACTGAAATATAGAAATAAGATTAACCAGTGAGGGTACTATGATTTCAGAACAGAATACATATTTTAAACACTGACCGTGTAAAAATAATGCTAGCAACAAAATTGGTAGATGAGGGAATAAAGAGTGGCAGAGCTAATCAGCTTTCATCATAGCAGGTCTATCAATGAATCTAAAACCAAATTGTGCCATTTAAAAAATGAAGACACCAACATCTTAGTAATTTTCAAGATAGTTTTTCTTGACGTATAGGAATCTTTTTGCTGTTGCTTAATTGCTAAGTTGTATCTGACTCTTTTGTGACCCCATGGACTGTAGCCCTGACAGGTTCCTCTGTCCATGAGATTTTTCCATGCAAAAATACTGGAGTGGGTTGCCATTTCCTTCTCCAGGGGATCCTCCCCACCCAGGCATCAAACCCGCATCTCTTGCATTGGCAGACAGATTCTTTACCGTTGAGCCACCTGGGGAGCCCATAGGAATCTTTTAGGAACCAATATATTCTATAGCAAGAATCTCTTCTAAAGTTCAGTATTTCAGTGTCATCTCACTACTCAAAATTCAAGTAAAATTAATTTTCACATTTCATTTAAAGTAGCATGCACAATAATGTTCTATTGCTTTATCTGAGTGCTAGCTGCTAGTAATAGAGGTGGGTTCAATTTGCAGAAATTTATTAAACTGACACATTTGAACATTTTTCTTCATATATATATATGTTGTACTTGAATATATTTTTTGAAACTCTATTAATATAAAAATCTCTATGAGTGAGAATGTATGTGTGAGAGAGACAACAGTCTGATATAGTGATCTTGTTTGGAATTAAATGCTCTCAGAGAAGGCAATGGCACCCCACTCCAGTACTCTTGCCTGGAAAATCCCATGGACGCAGGAACCTGGTAGGCTGCCACCGTCCATGGGGTCGCACAGAGTCGGACACAACTGAGCGACTTCACTTTCACTTTTCACTTTCATGCTTTGGAGAAGAAGAGTGTGTGTGTGAGAGAGACAACAGTCTGATATAGTGATCTTGTTTGGAATTAAATGCTCTCAGAGAAGGCAATGGCAACCCACTCCAGTGTTCTTGCCTGGAGAATCCCAGGGATGGGGGAGCCTGGTGGGCTGCTGTTCATGGGGTTGCACAGAGTCATACACGACTGAAGCGACTTAGTAGCAGCAGCAGTATTGTTTTGGTAAAAACATTTGTAAACCCAAATATTAAGTGGAAATAAAAAAGCAGTAAGCCCTCTGAACTTTGGGTAAAAACTACTGTTCTTGCTGTCTGCTCCTGTCAACTTGCAATTTAAGAAATCCAATGTTTGGAGCTTCTAAGCCTTGGTCTTAGAGAGATGATATTCTCTGAGGCAATTCCATTAAAACAGTATTTTTCTATAAACCCCCTAAATACTGTTTCTAAAACTACATTTGTACAGCACATTTATGAATAGGTATCTGCCTCTGTTACACTATTCTATTGTTCACCTGTTAAGATGATTTGAAATATCTGGAAATCTGATATCTACTATTCTGTTTGTGAAGTCTGCACTTTTTTAACCCTAAAAATAGAAAAGTTCGTGTTAGTGGAGTTTTAAGAGTCTCCTACCCACTCATCTACATCCTGAACCTGGCCAGAAGAATATATTATTTATCTAGTATATACAGTCATCACTCGGTATCTGTGGGGTCTGCTTCCAAGAGCCCCTGCATATATATACCAAAATCCTTGGATGCTTGAGTCCCATAGAGGACCCTCAGTATCTGAGGTTTTGTATCTTCAGATTCAACCAACAGCACATTGTGTAGTGCTATAGTATTTACTATTGAAAACAATCCACATATAAGTGGACCCTGGCAGTTCAAACACACGTTGTTAAAGGGTCAACTGTATACTATTTACCATGCTACTGTGTAAAGATTATCCTGGCCACTTTGGCCGGCAGAGATTGGGCTCTAGATCAACATTGGTCCTGGATAATCCAAAATTCAACTGGGACACGTAATCAAGTTCCTTTTTTTTCTAAATGGTTTCACAATTAGTAGAAATTTGGAAATTAATTCATGTGTACACACCATTAATAAGCGACTTTGTCATATTTATCATTGTTATAATTGTCATTTTGTTCCTGGAAGAATATTAGACAGGGAAATGTTTTCCATCTTTAAGACACAGAATGTCTTGTGTAATTTCATTTTGTGCCAAGTGGGTGATTACCCTGGCTGGAAGTAGAAAGTGTTTGTGGCATAGAGTTTCAGTCAGCAATATTTACCAAAAATGTTTATTTTGGGCTACATGGTGTCTTTAGAAATGACTTATTTGGTTTCTGTTGGAGGGGGTCAAATATCATTCCAATCCTGATTTAAACTATAAGTGGAAATGCTGAGGTAATTCACATAGTAATTAGATTTTGGGTTTTAGAAAGAACCTTCATTTACTTAACAAAATGTCTGTAAGAGAAAAAATTGAACAGAGCTGCTATGTATGAAAACTTATCTCTCTCATTTAGTCTTCTTCACTAGCAGATTAACTAAATCATTGGAATCATTGTGGTTTGGATTCAGAATCCAGAATATTCCAAATTGAAGATTCTTCAGAATCTATGAAATATTAAATTAAGAAATTCTAGTGTGAGTTTAGGGTTTGTTCATTCCCTTCTATTTTTCTATTCATTTAATTTGACTCCACATTCAGTTTTGAGATTCAGATTGAAGCAAACTGATGTCCCTAAGAATGGCCAGTTCAGCTGCTTCTATAAATATCATTCTTTACCTATTCTAGGGACTAGACCTTCTGTATATTCAACCAGTTGATTCAAGTACTTCACATTTCTTTGTGCCATTTGTGTAATTCCTCCAAGGCTAGAATATAGAGTGCTTGGGTTATTACTATAAATGTTATATTTACTCAAAATTCTACTTTTTATTGATTCAGGCATAAGATATTAATTTGCCCTTCTTCTAGAACAAAACCCTTGATCTGTCTTCCAGAGTCTTGTCTCCCCTCTCTTCCCCTCCCCTCCCCTTTAGGCTCACCTTGCTTCCCCTTCTCCGCCCCCTCATGTTCCTCCTCCTCCCTCCTCTTCTCTCTCTTCCCACCAAAGGGACAGAAATTAAAATGGGAGGAATGCTTAATAGGAGTATGATATACTCCCAAGTCTTGCACTGTTTTGGAATCCTGTAATCCATTCAACAAAACGAGATGGGCATGGAGGTCAAGTTCACCCACAAGATACTATATAAGATGGTATAATAAATTAACCAAACAAAAAATTAAACCCACCACACATTGCAAAGTGGCTAATTCCAAAATTACGACTGCATTCTTATTAAGGCCATAGAAATGTCCATGTAAATTTGTGATATAATACTAAAATTCGGTAGAAACAAGTTTTTCTAACAAACATTGTATTTACTTGAGAGGGTGGGGGTGTCAGATACATAGTGTAATGAAAAGAACAAAGCTTCTGGAGTCAGACCCGTCCCTATCTCCCACCCCACAACCCCCAGGTGTAAATCACTTCTCTGCCACTTCCTAGCTTGTGGGCTTAGAGAAGACACATACCTTCCATAAGTCTCAGTTTCCTCACCAAGAGTTAATGAAAAGATTAAAGGTGAAGTGTGCACCTTATAGAATATCAAGCATATGGTAGGTAGTAAATATGTCACCTGGCTATGATATATATATATATATTTACAATATACTGTATTAGTCTATATCATGAGGCTGTATATGAGGACTGTGAATGACAGTAAATACCTGTACTTTCTTGTAGCTCATCTATCTTTTATAATGTGAAGCGTTTTGGGAAGTCTTCGACTTCTTCCACTTGCAAATTTTGGGATTACATGATGCCTTTTTTTCTTTTCTCCTCCCTCCTTCCTTCTCTTCCCTCTCTTTCTCTTTTCAGCTCTCTCACTATGCTCTCTCAGAACACATTCTTAAAACAATTCACAAATTCCTAATCGTACATAATGTAAATATTTACAACACTCATGATTTAAATCTCTCAAACTTATTTAGCCAAGAAAGGAAACATTTGAAGAAGCAGGGATTTAGAGGGAAGTCATAAATGAAAGAAGGAGAGGAAGTTAGCCATGTGAATAGCTGGGGGAAAAGCAGGTCAGACAGGGGAAACAGCCGGTGCAAAGGTCTTGAGGCAGAGATGTGCTTGAAATAGTCAAGGAATGACAAAGGGGCTGGTGTGGCAGTAGCAGACAGAGTGAAGGGGAGAGTATTAGGTGATGAAATTCAAAAGGCGATGCGGTCAGATCACAGAGGGATTTGTAAGCTATTTTAAAGACTCACTCTTACTGGAGGAAGAAGTGTCATTGGAGTGTTTTGAGCAAAAGCATGACATGATTTGATTTACATATAAAAAGAACCCTCTGTTATTCTCCGGGTTGAGAATAATCTCCAGAGGAGCAAGAGTGGAAGCTAGATGAGCAGTTAGAAGACCATTGAAATCATCCAGGAGAGAGATGAAAGTGGCTTAGACAAAGATGGCAGTGGTGATAAGCGGTTGTGTTCTAGGTACATTTAAAAAGTTGAGCCAGTAAAATCTGCTGATGGATTGCATTTAGGTGTCAGAAAAAAAAGAAGATAATCAAGGAAGACAAGTTTTTGATCTAGGCAACCAAAAAGAGCTAACATTGAAATGGGAAAGGCTACTGGCAGAGCATGTTTGAGTGAGAAGATCAAGAATCCAATTTTAAACATGTTAATTTCAAGATACCTATTATACATCAAGCAGGGACTCTGCATAGGTGGTCACATATCAGTGTTGAATCATAGTAAGTGCAGTCCCAGATTTTTATTTTCATAAGAGTGTAGTGGATCCAAAAGGTTTTGATGATAAAAAATCCACCACCAACAGTAAATATCCCTGACCCCCTTACCAGCCACACCATCTCTTTTGTCCCCTGCACAAGCTGCCTTCCCCAGAGTTGTCTAAGCATCTCTGTCACCCCGTATTCACTCCTCAACCCACTCCACTCTGGCTTCTAGTGCCGTCACTCTACAGATAGTTTTCTCTGATGCTACTAGTCACTGTTCATAGTGCAGATCAAGTTTTCAGTTCTCCTGCTACTTGATGTTGTCAATACTTGACACTGCCGACCAGCAACATCCTCGTTGGGATGTGCTTTTTCCTCACCTTCCAAGTTTTTCTCCTTTCTCTTTTGCTTAGCCTCCATTGCTAGTTTATCCTTCTCTTCCCAGTCTTTAAATATTGGAGTTCATAAAGATTCCCTCTTAGAGCCTCTTTTCCCTTTGTTCTTTAGCCCTGGGCAGTGTTGTCCATTCATGGTGTCAAATATCATCCATATGTGTTTGACTCAAAAATATGTGTCTCTAGGAACTTCCAGGGTGGTCCAGTGGTTAAGACTGCCTTCCAATGGAGGGGGTGCAAGTTTGATTCCTGGTCAGGGATCTAAGATCCTATATGCCTTGGGGCCAAAAAAAATGAAGCATAAAACAGAAGTAATAGTGTAATGAAGTAATGAGTGGTAGCTGCTTCTTACAGCTCTTTTCTCTGCCTTGCCTCAGTTTTGCCTTTTTGTCCTTTCAGCCCTCCACCACCTATATAATTAAATCCCAATATTAAAACCTCTCTATTAAAATATTTAGGGCAGTTTCTGTTTTCTCAAATGGGCCCTTACTGATACAACAACTTTGGTTATGAGTCCATTTGGGTTTTTTTCATCTTTGCTTACGTCATTTTCAATACTTTTTATCTTTCTAGAGAATTATCCATGTTATCAGCAGAGTTGTGCCAAGTATTTTCTTCTAGTTCTTTCAAAATCCTCTGTTTCTATGATAATAAACCTAATCTCATTCATAGATTTTTTTATTCATTATCATATTCTTCCTTATTAAGGGTATTTTAGGTTTTTGTCCCCTTTCTGAAGAAACAACTGCATTTGATTTGTCAATTCTGTCATTTTTTATTACTCACTATATTTTTTATCTTATGAATGTATTTTTCTGCTTTTATCAGTTGTTTTCCTGTTTTTAAAAACATTAAGTTGGCTATTTAATTCGTTTTCATCTTTCCTATCTAGTAATGAAACTGTTTAAGTGTATGGATTTTTCTTTGATTCCTACTTTACTTCTTTTAATTGTTCTTCTTTAGATAGACTCTGTTTGTGGCTTTGATATCTTCTTTGGCCCAAAAGTTACTTGAGATTTTTTTAAAAGTGAAATTTCCTCAGTCATGTCCGACTCTTTGCAACCCCATGGACTATACAGTTCATGGAATTCTCCAGTCCAGAATACTAGAGTGGGTAGCCTTTTCCTTCTCCAGGGGATCTTCCCAACCCAGGTCTCCAGTATTGCAGGCAGATTCTTTACCAGCTGACCCACAGGGGAAGCCCTAAGTTCTATATAATTAAGTTATTTTAGTTTCTATACTTGTTATTAACTTAAGCTTCATTATTTGGGGTCAACAAATATAATCTCCATTAATGTACTTGGGAGGACTTATTGAAGTTTTCTCTACTTATGACTTATTCCTTCAGTTCTAATATAAACTTTAATTTTACTGCTCTTTTTATTGATTCTAAGACATTTTAATATTTATGAAATGTGACATCTTACCAACAATGAATGGTTTCTTGCAGTTACCTATTGGTAGTGTTTTTACTTTCTTCCTTAGTGGGACATAAAATAGTATTAGATTTTACAGTTTGATGACATCTTAAATTTAATGAATATATTTTTTAAAATCACTCTAAAATTGGAACATGTCTCAAAATCTCTATGAAAAGAAATTTGACAGCTATTAGGTTTTTTCCCTACAGCTATTACTGAATCATTGGTGTATCTTATTGTTGATGAAATCTTACAATGAAAGACAAAGTCTTATAGTTCTACGGATACATGAAAAATAAAAAGGAAGTATACCTCTTTTCAGGGTACAAGTTCAACATATATCTATTTAATCAATTATCTTAATTATGTTATTTAAATCCTTAGGAAAACCTTACTTAGATTTTGATGATAGTGGTACGTAAGGAGTTGGTATACTCGATCTGTTGTACTGCCGAGTAAGTCAAAGTCTCCAATTTTTGGACTTGTTTATTTCTCATTGTAGTTCCTTCAGGATTTAAATGTATGCATGTTGAATATACATTATTTGTTGCACAAATAAGTGTTAGTTCATTATTTGAATTGTACCTTTTATCATTAAAAATTGATTCTCTTTGTCATTTTAATGTGTTTTTAAAAATTTAACCTTACAGGATATTAATTTTGGTGACCAATTTTTCATTTTGGTTTCATTTTCCTGATGTTTTTTGCCCATTGTTTTAATTTAAATCTCTGTATATTGAACTGTTTTTGTAGTAATTGGATTTTACCAGCTTCCCCAGTCCTTGGTTTTTTAATTTCAATTCATCTCTTGGTTGACTTGATTTTGTCATCAGGTGATTTTTTTTCCTAAGAAGAGCTTGTGGGTGCAATATTCTCTGAGTTTTTGTATGTTTTAAAATACCTTTCTTTTTTTATATCTGGACAACAGACTGACTATAACATTATGGGGTCTCACTCCCTGCCCCAGAACTCTGAGCATTGCTATGGAGAAGTTTGAAGTCTCCCTGATTTATTCTAGCTTTTTTCATGGATACCAATTAGATTCGAGGGCTTCCCTGGTGACTCAAATGGTAAACAATCTGCCAGCAGTGCAGGAGACCCTGGTTTGATCCTGGCGTCGGGAAGATCCCCTGGAGAAGGAAATGGCAACCCATTCCAGTATTCTTGCCTGGGAAATCCCATGGACAGAGGAGCCTGGTGGGCTACAGTCCATGGGATTGCAAGAGTCAGACACGACAGAGTGACTAACACACATGTAAGATTCTATGTATTCTCTGAGGTTCAGTAACTTAACTATATGTCTCACTGTTTACTATTCTATATCACCTTTTACCTTGAATTTATTATACACTCAATCCACAGATTGATGTCTTCCTTAATTTCAAGTGAATTTCCTTTAATTTTATCACTGAATATTTTTTCTCCTCTAGGTTTTCTATCCTTTTTGTCTGGTGCGTATCGGTATTCTTCTGTCTCCCTTTCATAGCTGACACTTTTTCCCCCTATTTAGTTTCATTTATTTCCCCTTTTCAATGCAAATTGGGCAGTTTGTTTTCAAGGCATCTCCATATTACTTTCTTCTGATATCAGTAACATCTATTCTACTTTGTGTCTTTCAAATGTGATTGCATTCTGAAATACTTCATTTAAGAAAGATTTTTAAAAATCATGGTGAGTTTGTCAATATTTGATACAACTGGTTTGGAGTTACATGAGAATTGCAAATCAAAACCACAGTGAGGTACCATCTCATGCTGGTCAGAATGGCTGCTGTCATAATGTCCACAAACAATAAATGCCAGAGAAGGTGTGGAGAAAAGGGAACCCTCTTACACTGTTGGTGGGAATGCAAACTAGTATGTCTATGGAGAACAGTGTGGATATTCCTTAAAAAATTGGAAATAGGACTGCCATACAACCCAGCAATCCCACTGTTGGGCGTACACACCTATGAAACCAGAATTGAAAGAGACGTGTGTACACCAATGTTCATTGCAGCACTGTTTACAATAACTACAACATGGACGTAACCTAGATGTCCATCGACAGATGAATGGATAAGAAAGTACATATACACAATGGAATATTACTCAACTATTAAAAAGAACACATTTGAGTCAGTTCTAATGAGGTAGATGAAACTGGTGCCTATTATACAGAGTGAAGTAAGTCAGAAAGAAAACACCAATACAGTATATTAGCGTATATATGTGGAATTTAGAAATATGGTAACAACGACCCTATATGCAAGACAGCAAAAGAGACACAGATATATAGAACAGACTTTTGGACTCTGTGGGAGAATGTGAGGGTGGGATGATTTGAGAGAATAGCATTGAAACATGTATATTACCATATGTGAAATAGATGACCAGTCCAAGTTCAATGCATGAAATAGGGCACTCAAAGCCTGTGCACTGGGACAACCCAGAGGGATGGGATGGGGAAGGAGGTAGGAGGGGGATTCAGGATATATATGTATCCACATATACACCTGTGACTGATTCATGTTGATGTATGGCAAAGACCACAACAATATTGTAAAGTAATTAGCCCCCAATTAAAATTAATTAATTCTAGAAAACAGACTTTTTAAGAGCAGTTTGAAGTTCACAGCAAAATTGAAAGGAAAGTGTAGAGATTTCTCATATATTCCCTGCCTCTACACACCCACAGCCTCCTCCACTCTCAGCATCCTTCATCAGAGTGGTACATTTGTTACAATCAATGACCATACATTGACCAAAGTTCATAGTGTACACTACAAATATAGTTGTTATTTCTATAATTGTTATTGTTATTATTCATCTTTCCTGAGTCCTGCCAGTATATTATATTTATACTAATAAGATTACTCAGTACCTTATCATCCCTTACAATCTCTTCCTTGAGACCCTTTCCTTTTCCTCTTTAAAGACATGTAACTTTAAAAAAAATTTTTTGGAGTATATTTTATTTACAGTGTTGTACCACCTGAAAAGGTGTACAGCAAAGTCAATCAGTTATACATATACATATCTCCACTCTCCTTTTAGATTCTTTTCCCATATAGGCCATTACACACTGTACTATAAAGTAGGTCCTTATTAGTTACCTGTTTTATGTATAGTATTGTGGATATGTCAACCCCAGTCTCCCAATTTGTCCCTCCCCGCCATACCCCATGGTCACCATAAGTTTGTTTTTTGTATCTGTGACTCTACTTCTGTTTTGTTAATAAGTTCATTTTTACTCTTTTTTTAGATTCCACGTATAAGCAATATCATATGATATTTTTCTTTATCTGACTTGTTTCAGTCATTATGACAGTCTCTAGGTCCATCCATGTTGCTGCAAATGGCATTATTTGTTCTTTTTTATGGCTGAGTAATATTCCATTGTATATATGTACCACATGTTCTTTATTTATTCCTCTGTCAATGACATTTAAGGTGCTTCCATATCTTGGCTATTGTAAATAGTGCTTCAATGAAAATTTGGGTGCATGCATCTTTTTGAATTATGGTTTTCTCTCAGTATGTACCTAGAGTGGATTGCTGGGTCATATGGTAGTTCTGTTTTTAGTTTTTTAAGGAACTGCCATACTGTTCTCCATAGTGGTTGTACCAATTTACATTGCCACCAACAGTGTAGGAGGGTTTCCTTTTCTCCACACCCTCTCCAGCGTTTATTGTTTGTAGATTCTTTTTGATGATGACCATTCTGACCAATATGAGGTGATACTTCCTTGTAGCTAAACATGTAATTTATTTATAATTATACATTTCTTCTTAATTGAAAGCAGTTGTGTTTTTCCAGTTGTGTGTTTTTTACTTCTTTACATCGCTCCTAACTTCCCATTGAACTCATCAATAAATTACTCTGGCTGAAAGTTCAAAATATCTCCAGGATATGACTTTATGCCCCCTTGCAGCTAAGAGAGGTGAGGTCTGGCCAATGACGTGAAAGACAGAATTTCTCAGTGGCTCTCAGGTAAAACTTTTTAAAAGAAAACAGACCATACTGGCATCTGCCTTTCGCCTTTTTCTATTTGCCCTTCCTCACTTCTTACCATTGGAATAGCAGTTTCCTGCCTCAGATGTAGCATCCATTTGTCACCATAAGGAAGATAACCATATATGCCTATAATAAAGCATGACTGTAAGAAAGGCGGTGTGGTCAGTGTTATGATATGTGCAGGTGAGCACCATCTTGACTGATGAACACCCTGGATGGAGTATATATTAGTTTCCAGAGGCTGCCATCACAAAGTACCACAGGCTTGGTGGTATAAAACAGAAATCTATTCTTTCACTGCCTTAGCAGCTAGAAGTCCAAAATCAAGGTGTCAGCAAGGTTGCTTTCTTCTGGACGTTCTGATGGAGAATCTGTTCCAGGCTTCTCTTGTGGTGTCTACCAGCTGCCAGCAATTCTTGACCTGTATGTGCATTACTCTGATCTCTGCTTCATCATGTGGCCTTCCTCTCTGTTTTTATGTATTGTCCTTTGCTGTTTCTTATACAGACACCAGTCTTTTAGATTTAAGGTCCATCCTAATCCAGGATGACATTATCTACAGATCCTTACCTTAATTATAAAGACCTTTATTCTAAGGCCATATCCGGAGATACAGAGTGGATATATATTTGATGAGGGGTACTATCTAACTCACTACGTGTGTGTGTGTGTGTGTGTGTGTAGATGCGATAATATACATGTATTTTTTGTTTTAGAGCAGTCCTTTCATTTATGAATTTATTTATTTATATTTTACTTTTTGTTTAATTCTCCCTTTCTCTCTTCCCACATTAAACTTCATCATACTGATAATCCATAAATCAGGTTAGCCTATTGTAAATACTTTTATTTTATTCACAGAGATCTAATCCTTTGCAAACACAATGTATATACACAGATAAATGCACACACACAGTATTGGTCAGCTAATCTGCATAATGCTGCTGCTGCTGCTGAGACACATCAGTCGTGTCCGACTCTGTGTGACCCCATAGACGGCAGCCCACCAGGCTCCCCCGTCCCTGGGATTCTCCAGGCAAGAACACTGGAGTGGGTTACCATTTCCTTCTCCAATGCATGAAAGTGAAAAGTGAAAGTGAAGTCGTTCAGTCGTGTCCGACTCTTAGCGACCCCATGGACTGTAGCCTACCAGGCTCCTCCATCCATGGAATTTCCCAGGCAAGAGTACTGGAGTTGGGTGCCATTGCCTTCTCCGAATCTGCATAATGAACTACCCCCAAAACTCAGTAATTCAATGTGGCAGCTACATAATATTGTAGTTCATAGCTCATGAGATTGGAATTTGGTTCCTCTTGGTTAGGTTCGCTCATACACCTCAGGATCAGCTAGGGACTCTACTCTAGTACGATTTGTATGGTTTTTATCTTTGCTAGAGTTCAAGCTCTGATTCAAGGATCCCTCATCATCCTCCTGAAATCAGTGAGCTCACCCAGGAATATCCTTCCCATAGAGATAGGAGAAATATAGGCAGGCAAGTTCAATCACCCAGGCACTTTTTCAAGTGTCTGCTTGTGTCACATCAGCAAACATCCCTTTGGCTTATGTCATGATCAGTGGGCAGGGAAATCTGTTTCATCTTTTTTTTTTTTCATTTTGAAGTTTTAGGGTTTAAAAAATTTTTTAACTTATTTACTTTTTAATTGAAGGATAATTACCTTACAGAATTTTGTTGTTTTCTGCCAAACATAAGCATGAATCAGCCACAGGTATACATATGTATTTCATCTCTTGATGGAAGAAATTGTGAAGTCACATGGCAAGGGCATGAGTACAGAAAGGAGCACAAAATTGGAACCATGATGCTATCTATCTTATACACAGATATGATAAACAAACATACATGCCTTCATCTGGTGAGTGTTTGCTTTACAAATGTTGTTTAGTCACTAAATCTTGTCTGACTCTGCAACCCCATGGACTGTGGTCTGCCAGGCTCCTCTGTCCCTGGAATTCCCCAGGCAAGAATACTGGAATGGGGTGCCATTCCTTCCCCTAAGGGTCAAACCCATGTCACCTGCATTGGCAGGTGGATTCTTTACCGCTGAGCTACCAGGGAAGCCCTTACAAACATAGGTTTACACTAATTTGTTTGCATCTTTCTTTTCTCAGTGGTGCTCATGGAAAATACCTCCAAGTCATTTTCCTTTCTCTGATTCAATTTTTTTGGCTGCACCCCATGAGCAGTTTGTGGGATTTTTGTTCCCCAACCAGGGATCAAACCCATGCTCCCTGCAGTGGAAGTGTAGAATCCTAACTACTGTACTGCCAGAGAAGTTTCTCTGATTCAATTTTTAAATGCTGCATATTATTCCATTTTGTAGATGTACTATAATTATTTAACCATTTCTCTCCTGATGGGTATTCAATTTGTTTCCTTTTTTCTGGTTATTCATTTTGAACAATACAGAAAAAAAAGTCTCTTCTGGGTAAAAGGTTATTTGTATTGCTAATTTTAATAGAAATTTCAAGGTTACTTTTTAAATAAATCAGCAGTGCTTCAGTTTAATCAACAATTCATGTCATTCTTCCCTACATTACCCCTAAGAAGTGAGGGCATTGCTCTTTATTAATCTTTACCACTTTGTTGTATATAAAATGACTACTGCTTCATTTTTCCTTTCTCTAACTGGTTATGAATTTGAGCATCTTTTCATATGATTTCACCATTTGAATTTGCACTTCTGTTACTAGTCTGTTTATATCCTTTCCTCGGCTTTCTATTGAGTTGTTTTTCATTTTCTTATCAATTTACAAGAATGCTTAGTATATTATAGAAACTATACCTTTGATTGTCTTATGCCATATAGTGTTTTTCTGGCTCTTTGTTTATTGACTTAGTTTGTGGTATCCTTTGTCATGCAAAAGTTTTGTTTGAGGCGGCTTTTAATGTTTAAATACTTATTGAACTAAACAGTTCTAGAAACACTGTTATGCTCACTAAACCAATGTAATCATTAGAAAGCTGAGTGGGGGAGGTGCATCATCTCTTGACACTATGCAGAGCTTCCCCTAAATTCTCAGTGCGTGCAAAAGAGAAGTGAAATAGGGCATTTCAATTATACCTCTACAAAATTGAAAAAGGAGAGAGATAAATGAGAAGTCACAGGCAAAGGACATGTGACTGAAGCCCCAACAAGTGTTATTTAATGGAAGAAAGCCCACTTGGGTTAACTAGACCTGAAGGAGGGGCTCAGCTAGAGCACTGAATTCATTTCCTGGGACTGCTATAGCAAAGTACCACAAACGGGATGGTTTCAAGCAACAGGAATTTATTGTCTCACAATTCTAAACATCTGAAATCAAGGTGTTAGCAAGGCTGCTTTTTTCTGGAGGTTCTGAGTGGAAGGCTCTCTTGTCTCTCTCCTAAATTCTAGTGGTAGCTGGCAATCCTTGGCTTTCCTTAGCGTGTAAACACATGACTTCAGTCTCTGCCTCCATTATCGCCTGGCTTTTCTCCCTGTGTGTCTTCACATGGCCTTCTTATAAAAACACCAGTCATTGGATTTAGGGCCAACTATAATGCATTATTGGAGAAGGCAATGGCACCCCACTCCAGTACTCTTGCCTGGAAAATCCCATGGACGGAGGAGCCTGTTAGGCTGCAGTCCATGCTGTTGCTAAGAGTCGGACATGACTGAACGACTTCACTTTCACTTTTCACATTCATACATTGGAGAAGGAAATGGCAACCCACCCTAATGTTCTTGCCTGGAGAATCCCAGAGACAGGAGAGCCTGGTGGGCTGCTGTCTATGGGGTTGCACAAAGTCAGACATGACTGATGTGACTTAGTAGCAGCAGCAGCATAATGCATTATGATCACATGTTAACCTAACCAGTTACATCTGCAAAGACCATATTTCTCAATAAAGTCCCATTCTGAGGTTCTGGGTGGACATGAATTTTTCAGGGACACCACTCATCTCAGAACAGTCTTTCCTCTGCCTGCAGCCCCTTCTAAAAATATCACATCAGTCTTGTGTGCAAATACATACCCCAAAAAAGTCTTGTCATATTTCAGCATTGACTCTAAATCCAAAATCTCATACAAATACTATCACTTCAAAAAGTTCAAAATCTTGGGACTTCCCCAGTAATTTAGTGACACCAAACATTTGGGTAACCACTAGCCAAGATTAAATTAATTAATATAAACCTAATTAAAATTAACTGAAACTTAAATTCTGGAGAAGGAAATGGCAATCCACTCCAGTATTCTTGCCTAGAGAATCCCGTGGACAGAGGAGCCTGATGGGCTGCTGTCCATGGGGTCGCACAGAGTCGGACGCGACTGAAGCAACTTAGCATGCGTGCATGCAATGGAGAAAGAACTGGCAACTCATTCCGGTATTCTTGCCTGGAGAATCCCAAGGACGGAGGAGCTTGGTGGGCTGCTGTCTATGGGATCATGCAGAGTCGGACATGACTGAAGCGACTTAGCAGCGGCAGAAACTTAATTACATATCATTAAAAATTTAGTCCCTCAGTTGCACTGTCACATATCAAGTCCTCCACAGCCACATGTGGCTGGTGGTTACCATACTGAGCAGCTCAGAAATAGGGCATTTCCATCATTGCAGAAAGTACCATTGGACAGTGCTGCTCTAGAGTATCTGACTTTTTTTGTTTTTGAGGCTGTTTCTTCTGATGTAAATTCTTCCTCCAACTTGTGTTTTACATTTATTTTCTTTTTTTCTTTTTTCTAGTTTTGCAGGTGGGGGAGTAGAGGTGGTATTAATATTGATATGGGCCATGCAGGGTCCTTCCTTCCTTCCTTTTGCTTATCTTTATATGGTAGCAGTTCTGAAAAAGACCACTACTTAATAAAAGTGTGACGGAGCTTTAGGCTTTCATCCATGCCAGACTAACTGGAAATGAACTTAACATCCATCAAAAAACACTAAAAAACCTGGACAATATATAGGAGACAAGAGTTTGCTGACTTTAGACCACAGGTGGTAGAGATGGATTATCCTTGAGAGGATGGAAACACAGGAGGGGAACCGCAAATTCACATCTCCTTTCTGACTTAGAGTACTTTTTGGATCATGGTGCAGACCAAGCAGAAGATGCCCATGTTACTGAGTTGAGGATGTCAGAGTTTGGGGCAGCTGAAGCATATGGAATTTTCTGACAGAATACTAAAGAGATATCAGAGCAGAACAGGACCTAGAATAGACAATATAGTCTTGGAATTTAAAAAAAAAGAGTTGTAGTACTAAAACTATTCAAGTTCAAGGATTAATATAAAGCTACCAAATCAAGATAGAAATCAAGGCATAAAGACAAATAGATTAATAAAACAAAGTATAATACATAAATAGATATAGATACCCAGTCATTTATGATAAAGTGTGCTGTGTGTTAAGTTGCTTCAGTCATCTCTGACTCTTTGAGACCCTATGGACTGTAGCCCACCAAGCTCCTCTGTCCATGGGATTTTCCAGGCAAGAATACTGGAGTGGGTTGCCATTTCCCCCTGCAGGGGATCTTCCCAACCCAGGGATTGAACATGTGTTTCCTGGGGATCCTACATTGCAGATATTTTACCACTGAACTACGGGGAAACCTTATGATAAACCCTATGATAAAGAGGCCAAGACAATTCAATGGAAAGAAGGAAAGTCTTTTCAAAAAGTTTGCCAGAACAAATGTTCATCCAACTAATTTTTTTTTTTTTTGGCCTCTTGAGGAAACATAGACCTAAGCAAACAAGCTAAAACTATAAACTTTTGGAATTAAATGTAGGAAACTATCTATGAATTTAAAGAAGCAGGGATTTCCAAATCAGGACACAAAAGAAACTAATCATTAAAAATTGTAAATTTGGTTTCATTGAAAGTAAAAACTCCTCATCCAAAGTAAGTTAAGAAAATGAAAAGGCAAGCTATGGTCTAGAAGAAAGTATTCATAATGTATATGTCTCACAAGGGGTTTATATCCAGAATTCATAAAGAATGCCTTCAGTAATAAGAAGCAGTCCAATTTTAAAATGAATAAAATACTTGAAAAGACACTTTGCAAAAGAAAATATAGGAAGACCAATAAGCATATGAAAAGATATTCAACATCATCAGTCATCAGAGAAATGGAAATTAAATCACAATATGATACTTCTCCATACCCACTAAAATGGCTCAAATCTAAAAGTCTGAAAACACTAAATTTTGGTGAAGATGTGAAGTAATTGAAATCCAGCATTACAGCTGGAGTACGAAATAGTACAACCACTTCTAAAAACTGTTTCTTGTACTGTAAAATATACACCTGTATTATGACCATTGATTCTACTCTAGTTCATTCAAGGAAATAACTTATGTCCACAAAAAGATTTGTTTAAGACCATTTACAGCTCTTTTTATTCATAATGACCGAAAATTGGAAACCATACAAATGTCTGTTGACAGAAGATTGGATAAATATATGTGGTATATTCACACAATGGAATACCAGTCAGCAATAAATATGAATGAATTGCGTATACATGGAACAACATGAATGAATCTTAAAGACATTATGTTGAGCAAGAGAAGCCAAACACAAGCAAGTACGTACTCAATGATTATGTTGATATGAAGTAGAAGAATAGGCAAAACTGATTGATAGTGATAGAAATCAGAACAGTGACTGATTGTATTGGAGGGAGGCGGAAAGAGGACTAGAAGTTGACTGCAAGGGGGCACAAGAGTGCTTTCTTGCGCGATGGAAATGTACTATTGTATTCTTGATCAGGATGGGAATTACAGAGGTGTATACATTTGCCAGAACTCATTGAATTGTAAATTTAAGATCTGTGCCTTTTATTGTAAGTAAATTTTACTTCAAACAAACAAAAGGAATATTGTGAGGGCAATAAAAGGAAGTATGCTGTGGTAGCCAGCAGCTTTAAATCAGGTATGATGGCTTAGAAAACTGTCCAAATCTCTCTTTCTTCTATAGGATAAGGAGTAGATACTGTTTAAACTGGTTTAACTTTTCAGCTCATTGGAATTTTTTCTTTCATCAATTTATGTTTTTCGTCTTGTTTGGTTTAGTTTGGTTTGGTTTGACTTTTCTTTGCTATACAACTCTGGCTACCAGCTGCCTTATGGCAAGCTGTTATTACTCCTGCCTTATCTAGTGAAATTTTATCTGGTCTGGGGAAAACTAAAATGGCATATCCATGGTGTTTTTTGTTTTTGGCCATGTTGCATGGCATGCTGGATCTTTTCTGACCAGGGATCCAGGGATAGAACCTGTGCCCCCTGCAGTGAGAGCACAGAATCTTAATCATTGACCACCAGGGAAGTCCACACTATCTTTTCTTTACCGCCACTTTCCCTGTAATTCTTCAGGATGGAAATAAGTCTACTCAGTGATGGTCTCTAGTCCATCATGGCCCACTCACCCCCTCAGCCCATTCTCAACCAACCCATTGCCTGTAGATGCCTCAAAACCCTCTCACTTATGTGCAGAACCCTGCTTGAGATCTGGAGAGTTATTTTTTAGCTCCCCCCACTCCCCTGGCATTGGCCCATAACTTTGCCCAAGGTTCCCTATACTAGGCAAATATCCTTCACTGTGCTGTATGGGGGCATAGTGATCATGTCTTACTTTCAGCATGGGTGGAATTTTCTTTTGTTTTCCTTCATTCAAATCTGCGGGCTTGGAGAAAAAGGGTGTAACAAATATACATTTACTTCACCATCTTTTGTTGGAAACTGTATCTGGTGTGAGCTTTTAGAAATCCAGATTTGGCACTGCCCCTCCCATGGCAAAAGCCTTTGACTGGCCTCCCAGTGCCAAAGGTAGAGTCTCAAAGCCCTGAGATAGCTTACAAGGCTTGACATGGCCTGCCTTCTACTTAGCTCTCCAGTGTCATCTCACTGCTGGTCCCCCACATCTAGGATACCCCAGTCATTCTTTTTTCCTTTTAAGATAACTTTTACTGTTCTTTTACAAATGATTAGAGTAACTGCATCCTGTGGTAGTGAATTGGAAATATAGAGAAGTATAAAAAAGAAAAGAAAATCACCTTTTCATGCTTCCTAAAAGATATCACTGATAACATTTTGTCTTATTTTATTCCAGTGTTATTCCTATGCATAACATCCAGATATTATTTTTATGTTATATTATATATACATATATAATATAAAATTTTAAGGCAATTAGAGTCTTTCAGACTTCTTATTCCACTCTACACTTTATTATAAGCATGTTCCTGTGCAATCATTTGCTATCATCATTAAAAGTTCTAGTGAATATTAATAAACATTTATTCTGTACCCAGTACTACTTGGCTAAGTGCTTGACATAGATTTTCTCATTTAATCCTTGGAACCATCTGTGAGGTACTAGGATGTTCCCATTGCACAGAGAAGGAAATAAGGGCTGAGAGAGGTTACATAACTTGCTCAGACTCACATAGCTGGTAAGTGTTGGAGCTGGGATCTGACTCCAGGTAAAGAAAATCTCAAAATTCTCCTGAGGTGTCAGTAGAATAGTCTTTTGAACATTGATTAAATATTGAATTGATTGTTGTTGTGTCGTCGCTAAGTTGTATCTGACTCTTACAATCCCACGGACTGTAGCCCACAAAGCTCCTCTGTCCATTGGATTTCCCAGATGAGAATACTGGAGTGGGGTGTCATTTCCTTCTCCAGGGATCTTCCCCACTCAGGGATCAAACCCGAGTCTTGTGCATTGGCAGGTGGGTTCTTTACCACTGAGCCACCTGAAAAGCCCATTTATATTTGGGCTGAATTCTTTCAATAATCTGTTAAGCAGTATCCTTGTTTCCAGTCTCTTGGCTATATTTGCCACCAATTTGGTTCCTTCATTTAACTGATTTTAATGATCTCAAATATATTTCTATTTTCAAAGTTAAAGTAATTTAACAAGCTGTGTTCAGAAAGTTTCACTTCAGTTACTATTTCCTCCACCCTGCTTCCTTCCTCTACTCTATAGGTAAATATTTTTCTTAGTTTTTCATTTGTCTTTCCAGTGATTTCTTTTTTTTTTTTTTTTTGGCAAATACAGCAAAAATGTGTATCTGGACATATGTTTAGTCTTATTTTCTCCTTTTTTAAAATATAAGATAACATGGTAAATATACTGCTTTGTATCTTTATTCCTTAATGACAAATTCTGGAGATGTATTATGTATAGAAATTGTCTTCATTCGTTTTTATGGTGGCTTAATATTCCATTGTGGGGATGAACTGTTCCTTTTCCAACCAGTCTCCGTATTGAACATTTGGGTTATTTCAAATCCTTTTACTGACAACAAATTTAATAAAAATACAATTGGTAGTCATGTCACTCCCTGCTCAGAAACCTCTATGGCTTTCCATTGCTTGCAAAAGTCAAATGCCCTCGGAGGCTTTCTAAAGTCTAACTTGTTTCTCTCCTATCCACCTTGTAATCCTGTGTGGCAGCCACAGTGGAACCTGCCCACTCCATTCTCCAAATGTACTGCACTGAGTATTGTTCATGCAGTGCCCTCAACTGAAACTACCCTTCCCTATTGCCCCTCCCTCTCCACCTCTCCCCTGCACATTGGTTGGAATTTTTTCTCAATCCCTAGAAGGAAAACATCACTCCAGGACTCCTTCACTAATTCCTGTCCCTACCCACACCTTCCCCCAAGTGAAATTAATCACTTCACCATGGTCTTTCCAAAGCATTGTGCATGTATTTTTATATTTCACTTTTTATAATTTACATCATGCAGTGTTTTCTGGTTATTTATGTACAGTTCTCCCCCACGCTCACTCCCTTACCCGTAGGTTATGGAAAAAGCCATTCCTACACAAAGCTTTTACATGGTTAAATACTCAATACATACTCATTGAATTGTTTGTTTTTATTAAATGTCTGTAAAAATAAAGCACACATAATAACTAGAGCCAACATAGCTTATGGCTTTGAAAAACATGAATCTCATTCATCCTTTTACTTGCTTTGTTTTACACCACTGGGTGGTCAGGTGAGGGCCCAAAGCAGTTCCTGAAGAAATAAGGATTCTTGGAACAACTGAAGGTTGTTATTTTTGTTTGTACAGCATTTTTATGTAGTTTTAAAATTACCATGCTTTGACACATCAACCTTCCTCTTACTAGCTTTTTGCCAGCTACACTAAATTTCAAATTAAGTTAGTTAGGTTCTATCCAGAATGACTGCCAAGCACTTGTAGAGTTCAAGTGGTTTACTGATAACTGAAAGTCAACACTTAAATATAAGGACATGAATTACCATTTTCCAGTGAAATCGATATGGCAAATTCAAACCATTTATTGTTGTTGTTCAGCTGCATTGCTAAGTTGTGTTCAACTCTTTGTGACCACATGAACTGCAGCACACGCCAGGCTTCCCTGCTCTTCACCATCTCCCAGAATTTGCTCAAACTCATGTCCAATGAGTCGGTGATGTCATCCAACTTTCTCATCTTGTGTTGCACTCTTCTCCTCCTGCCCTCAATCTTTCCCAGCATCAGGGTCTTTTCCAATGAGTCAGATCATTTATGGGGTCTCTTTAAAAGGTATACAGATCTAATCTCTCAGAATCCACTAGAAAATCCTTGGAAATATTTTATTTACTTCTTTCTGTTGAAAGAAAAGAATCCTCAAATTTTATTAAGCATCATAAGAAAGCATTATAATGAGCTTTTTCAAGGAAACTTTATAAAATTTAAGACAGTGATGTACAGAGTTTCTGATTCTAGTTTTTTCAGACTTTTTGGAAGACCTCAAAGATTACATCAGCACTGATGGGATTCTGTCAGGTTCTAATTGACATGAATATTTCTGGTTTGTTAAATGTCAGTTGTGTGTCACCAATTTAGTCCATGTACATAACATGAAGTCTATACCTTAAAAGGCTTATATTCTCATTAGATATATAAAACCTCTCAGTGTGAGAACTGTCAAAGAATGTGTGGCCATCTTTAATCCACCACAGACTTGGTCTAGGATAATGACTGTGAAAATAAGAAGATCCCAGGCCTAGCTCAAGCACAAAACCCCCATTTGTAGAATTGTTCCGGTCACTTAATATATATTTAGTGACTTAACAAATAGATATTAGAGATATTGTAGAGGAAAAAATTAAACAGCTGGGCTTTGTAGTAAATCATATGTGGGAAGCAAAGGGTAAGACGGAAACAAAAGGGATGAAGTTCTGAATTTGGGAAGCTGATGGGCCCTTTGATAGCAATCTCAAGAAAAGAATATTATCTCATTAATCATTGTGATGGATTAACTTTCAAAAAACCACTGAGAGACCATCCCCAGAAATAGTAAGCCTCAAATAATAAAAATAATAATGTTAGATCATGTCTTCAAGATAAGGAGCATAGGGGAAGATTTGGAAATCCTAGAATTACCAGCAATGGTTAAAAATGAAACAAATGATTTCATCCCTGGGAAAGATCGTAGCAGGAACGATTTTAAACAGTCACTGAGCAGCGCTGTTAATGAACACTATTACAAGAACATTTTTGTTGACCTTATAGGGGTTGTTCTCCCATTAGCGGTAGTAGGGGCTCCATAGAGATGGGTAGTAAAGATACCTCAATTCTGAGAAAGAGCCATTTTCCTTTCAGAACTTCAGAGGCTTCCCCAGTTGTCTGTTAAATTTGTTATCAGATGAAATATGGGTGACTCGTATTCCATTCCACGTTTCAAGTTTACATTTTTCCATAAACATTGATCTGGCTGGCTAGAAGGCAGAGGAAGCAGAAACCTCTTATGAATCAGAGCTGATCTGGCTGAGGTTTATGGAGGGGCCCTTCTAGCCTCGCGTTTAAATCCCTCCCTTCCTTCCTGGAGTGCAAGTTGTGAAGTGCTCCGTCACCCCGTGACCAGGAGAAATGAGAGGCTCTGCAGAGACTGTAATCTCGCTCTAAACAGGTCTCTGGTGAGGGATGGTGAGTGGTGATACATCACGCCAATCACTCCTCTGAAGGCGCCTGGTGTCACCTCCGTGGGGCTCCTCCTCCCAGGGGAGAGATAGGAGAGCATCCAGGGAGCATCAGATTGAGGTCTCCCGTGTGCAGCACACACAGTACGTTAGCCACTGAGCCATGGGCCTGGCCTGCAGCCTAATTATTAACATCTGAAAGTCAGCTGCTGGGCAACTGCACGAATTGCTCATATGACATTTAAAAATATGGATTTTTCTCCTCCTTCCTACTGGACAGGCTTATCGCATATTAGTTTCTGGATATACCATCAATGCAACTGAAGAAGCCATGGCCACTGTGACTTCTGTCATTATTGATTGCAGCTGGGATGAGACACGTTCTTCTAGGGACAATAAACACATATTGGAAAAAAATGAAAAATATTCATATTACTATCATTATTTACTACTATTACTAATATATTTTTTTAACCATTTAAGTTCTAAATTCTATAAAAAGCAAAACTCTAGCAAAACCCTATCACTTTACACAGTATCCCTGCCCATAGGACATTTTCTGTTCTGTTTAGATAAAGCAGACAGATGTGTTAGAACTACAGCCCACACATTCAATCAATAGGCCATGATGATTCATAAATAGAAAGTTCACTGAGAAATAGGACCTCCCGGCCTCTGAAAAAGCCTTCTGAGTTCCAAGAATATGCAATACAAGTATACATTTAAGAGTATTTGGAGCTGGACATATGATTGAATGCTAGAGAATGTGGGTTACCTTTCAGAAAAGGAATTTCCTCCATGCCCTGACAAATGAACCTAGACTGAACATGGCTCTGGCAAGAGACAAGGGGTGACTTACGCTCCATGTGACATTTTCCCACAGTCACTGACAGATTCTAAGATAAGTCACATCCAGAGTGTGGCTAGTGCTGGCATGTTGCTCCTTTCTTCAGGGAAGCCAAGGACCAGCATCCACTGAGCATTCAGCAGATCGTGGGAAGGAAGCATCTGTTACAGAGATGCGCCCAGTGAGATGGTTTGGAACCTCTCTTCTTAACCCTAGATCACTCTCTCATTAAGGGCTGGTGCTTACCTGATCTCCGGCTCATTGATTTAAAAGTCATTTTGTACTGTGGCCATAAGGAGAAAAGAGACATGTTCCAAGTTATTCACTTCATTATCCTATGACTCAGCCATTTCACCTGAAAAGCTAAAAAAAAAAAAAAGAAAAATCATAGGAAGAATACCCAGCCCAAAGTGGCTATTAAAAATTAATGAGGGCTTCCCTGGTGCCTCAATGGGAAAGAGTCCGCCTATCAGTGCAGGAGACACAGGTTCGATCCCTGGTCCAGGAAGATCCCATATGCCGTGGAGCAGTTTAGCCCATGAACCACAACTACTGAGCCTGTGCTCTAAAGCCTGGAGCCACAGTTGCTGAAACCCATGTGCCCTAGAGCCTGTGCTCTGCAACAAGAGAAGACACCATAATGAGAAGCTTGCTCACCGCTGCTAGAGAGTAGCCTCCGCTCACCACAACTAGAGAAAGTCTATGTGCAGCAATGAAGACCCAGCACAGCCAAAAATAAATAAATAAAATTATAAAAAAATAATGAACAAATATTAAAAAAAACTTTCAAGTAAATGGTAATAAAAATAATAATTTAAGTCTATAGAAGAATTTATATTATTTCATGCTTTGTAATTCACTTTGTATGCATTATATGGGATGTTTAAATCTCCAAGCCAACCTACGTAGTGTACCAATACCTTATAAGTGATAAATAACTAATACCAGAGCAAAGTAGCTAAAAAATTAACTTTATAGCTGACATTATTTTAAATGAATAGAAAATCATTCTTTTAGTAGTTTAACATTGGCACCAGTACCCCAGAAAGATAGACAATCTGACCTTAACTTTAAAGTTGTCTTCATTGTTAATTTCCATAAAAACCTTAACATTTGTCTAATTATAGGGTTCTGCATTCATTGATCTCACTAATTCAACTGTTTTATCTGAGTGCCTCTCTTGAATTGATATAATCTAAATTGCACATTTTCTAAACTGCTAAGCTCAGGAGAAATCTTGAAGGTGGCACAAATGGCTGTTGCATCTTTTGCACCCGTCTAGCACCATCTACTGTAACTTTGTAATATTGGATTTATCATTCTTTTTTCAAAACCATGATATTCAGATTCCTTTACTCTGTCCTGGCAATACTCCGTCCACCAAAGGTATATATTCACGGTTAAACTGAAAAGCAAGCAATCGGCTGGCATAACATATAAAAAGGAATTTTTGCCATTAAAATGAGTTTTAATAATCTAGTTGCATTTTATTATCAAGGAATGTCAATGGTATATAACCATATTTTTATAAAAAGGAATTTAGACTTCATGGCACTGTGCAGTTTTTTCATCAAGGAATACATTTCTCACATCTGGCTTGTCTTTCAAGTCTGTTGTGTCATAAGCTATATTTCTGCTACCTTTCTAAAAGGAGTGAGTAGTTACCTATGAAAAAATTTGTGGAGCCCTTGCAATTGCTTTGTCTGGGGAGAATGTGTTCACATGATTCACACAACTTATTGTTTTATCATTTATCTACCTCCCTGGAAATAGCAGGACATAAAGAGAATGAAATCAATATTCTTTTCTACTTGCCTAGCACAAATGGATACTTACTTGGGGTCAATAGTCCTTTTTGAGAGTTTTACATAATGTTCAAAAATACCTCTACTCCAGGTAGGGAGAGGCCGGAGGACGGAATGATGGGCCAAACATAGAGTGAGCTGTAGTTATTACCAGGGTCCTGGCTTTTGTTTGGAACTGTGGATTTGCAGGTGATTATTTTTCAAACTAACCAATTAAAAAAAAAAACTAATTGAAGTAGACCAGGAATGGACAAATAATAGAGTCCATTGTGGACCAAGGATTATGATAAATCCGATTTCTTGCTCCCATAATCCATTGTGAAAATAAAAGAAAATATTCCTACTTTGGTTTGAATATTAGAAATGGAAGACTTTCTACCTAGTAAGATTTTGACAAGTGAGACAACATCCCAAGTCAGATACTCAAAACTAGTTAGGAGTGGCCTAACTAGTTTCTTGATCTTCTAAGGAGTTTCTTTGTCACTAGTGTCTACATAGGCTACTCCTCATTCAGGTGTTGCTGGGATGCTGCCAACATTAGGAGATGGTATGTGCATCAAGAGACAGGCACAAGAAGGTTCCTAGAAGCACCATTCGTGTTGGCCCCAAACTAGAAATAATCGAGATAGCCATCAACAGTAGGGTGGATAAATGTGATGTATTTACACACAGGCATACTCCAGAGCAATGAAAATCAATGAATCACAGCTACCACAGCAACGCAGATGAAGCTCAAAAATACAACACCATGTAAGAAGCCAGACACAGGAAAGAATATATACTAACTTATAACATTTATATACAGTTCACAAAACAAGGAAAATTAAACCATGTTTAAGGAGTACATGCCTAGATAGTAAAATTATTTTAAAACCCAAAGGTGTCATTTTCATAAAAGTCAGATTAGTGGTTACCCTAAAGGGAGTGAGAGAATGACTAGAAGTACTCATGAAGAGAGGACTCTGAGGCACTGGGAACATTCTGTTTCCTGGGTGGTGATTTCAGAGGTGTTTGTTGTTGTTGTTTAGTCGCTAAGTCATGTCCGACTCTTTGCGATCCCATGGACTGTAGCCCGCCAGGCTCCTCCGTCCATGGGATTCTCTTGCCATCTCTTCCAGGGGATCTTCCTGACCCAGGGATCAAACCTGAGTCACTTGCATTGGCAAGTGGAGTCTTTGCCACTGAGCCACCTGGGAAGCCCTTGAGAGATGTTTGCCTTATAATAATTCCCTTAGCTAAACTTATAATTTATACCCTTCTCTGAATTTTTATATTTCACAATTACACAAAGAGTTTAAAGACAAATAAAGGAAAACCCTGCTATGTGTCTCCACTGCCCACACATTGCCTCATCTTATTCATCAGAGCTCCTCATATCTGCTCCCGGTTCCTGGCCTTGTCGGGTCCCCTCTTCTCCTCATCATGTAATTCATGTTCTGATCATATTATGCTCTTCAGTGACTTTGTACTTTTTCCACTTCTGTGCCTAAGTGGACCCCTTTTCCCAACCCCATTCCCACCAACTGAATTCACACCCATCTTTCAAGGCATAGTCAAACCAAGACTTCCTTAAGGAAAGCATCCCTGAATTCCTTGGCCAAAGTAGTATCTTCTTTTGAGTTCTCATTTCCATTTGAACCTCTGTTACAACTACTATACTCTTGTTGTTTTGGTAGTGTGTGTGTGTGTGTGTGTGTGTGTGTGTGTGTGCGCACGCGCGCACGTGCACGCCCTCTTTGTTCATAAGCGAAATGGTTTTGAGCACAGTAGGGGCTCAATAAATGTAGAATAAATTCATTCTTCAATAGATGAATGATTATCCATTTGGCTTTTTGGGACTTAAACAGAAGCTTGTCAACGGAAAAAAAAAGTCATTGTTTGTTATGGGCACACTTAAGAATAACTCAACCCCTGCAGGAGACTTTACTGGCTATTATGTGAGCTGGGTTGCACCATTGTGGGAATTGGCCTGCGGCCCTCAACTAGGTTACATAGGTCATTCTGTGCTGCTCATTCTGGGGTGTGTGTGTGTGTGTTAAAGCCACTTCAGTCTTGTTCAACTCTTTGCGACCCCATGGACTGTAGCTCTTCAGGCTCCTCTGTTCATGGGATTTTCCAGGCAAGAATACTGGAGTGGGCTTCCATGCCCTCCTCCAGGGGATCTTCCCGACCCAGGGATCTAACCCATGTCTCTTACATCTCCTGCATTGGCAGGTGCATTCTTTACCACTAGCGCCAGCTGGGAAGCCCTGTCCTGGGCTAAGTGACCCAAATCAGTTTTGTGGAACATATCTGAAAGGCTGTAGAAGCCAATGGGCAATTCCTAATGCATATATTAAGACACCTTATCTGCATGTGAGTGAATATTTAGAGATCACACGAAGAGCCACCACTTTGTGTGTTGGGGGTGGGGGGTGCATGTGTGCAATCACTTGGTAAATCCACATCTTCCAAATGTCTATGACCTCCACCTTGCTCCTCTCCCCAAAGTTTGTGGATCAGTGTGAGGAGAGGGTGAAACTGGGTAACAGAGAAGACTCTTAAGGCTGCTAACAAAAGCAGTTGATACCATCCCTGGTTAGCTATTTGTATGTATATGAGATTCATAAGTTAGGCATTTCTGAGTCAAGAAATACCTACATTATGAGTATGTATGTTTATGTTTACATGTACATATTATGGCCAGTATTTGGGAATCTGTTCACTAGCAAACCAGCGTCTCTTATTTTCATTGCTTCAGAGAATCATGCAAAAACAACTCACGTCACCAGATTTTGAAGGCTGGCTTGTAGTGATACAAATGTTGACTTGGGTAGAACTTAAAACTAAACAGAAAAAAAAAAAAAGCAATGAATCATTTAGAGAAGATTCTGGAGGACTTGGCTTGGGTAAATTTGAAAGGCACATAAAGTATCTTTGGATGATAAATCCTGTTAATCTGTTTAGCTCCAGTCAGAATCAACTGTTCACATTTGGGAGGAAGGGAGGGTTGACCTGAGTGGTTACTAGTCAGGGCCATTGCTAGAGTTATAGGATCACAAATAAGTTAGTTTTACATGTGGACTCCAAATTGCATTATACACATATGAAGTATTAGATGCAAAGTGTAGTTAATGGCTAACAAATGTTTGAAATTCAAAGCTATTCCAGAAAAGGAGGAATGAAATGAGTCCATGTTATATTCATTAAGCAAAAGGCCTCAAAAGAGGGTTTGTTTTCCAAACATTCTATGAATTGCTGACTTTAACATGTTGCAATTTTGTTGGTTAAAAAATTATCCAGAAAATTCAATAGAAGTCATCAAAATGATACATGACACAATAATCCATGGAGTACTTTTAATTTAGAAGTCATAGAATACTCCCTGCACTTTTTCTCAGCTCCTAGATGAAATATAATTCAGGAAATGAAGTCATGCGATTAAAAAAATATCATTAACTTTCTTTGTATTATATCATGATAACTTTTTGCGGCTTGTATAGTTTCTTTATAAGTCCCTCTGCAAACTATAAACCAAATAATTATTTCTGTTTTGGAAAAATTTGGAACTGCCAGTGAATTTTATCTAGTTGTTTATAAGGAATCACAGAAAAAAAAAGTAGGTGACTGTTTAATTTTACCTTGAATTTGTTAGTTTAAAAGTATTCCAGCTGCATTTTTCATTGGGATTCTCTGAAGAAATGCGGAGTTTTGATTTTTAACTTCAAGTTTGTCTTCTCTTTTCCTTCTTTCTTTCTTGCCATTGTCATTGACTATTTACAAGTGTTTTTCAGTTGTGGATGCTGGAGAAAATGAAATAAACTAATAAAAATAATTTTGTCCAGGTGGTACATAAATCAGTTGAGGAAATACAGTTCTTTGTGGCAAATAAAAAACATGTGTATTACCTAGTGCACCAAAATGTTATTATTCATCAGATGAATGTTAGAGATGTGTTAGGATTTAGAGACGTAAAGAAGAAGAATATTAGGGCAGAACCTAGTCATGTTGCATATTTTTGCCTAATGTGGAATAATTGGAAACAAATACGTGGGGAATTTTACATGAATTTGGCAGAGCTGAAGTTCATTTCAGGGGTATACAGGGATTTCCCTATTAGGAAAATTATCTGTTATTTCCTCTTAATTTACAATTTGTTGAATACTGCCTAATTACTATCAAACACCAACTAGAGAATTCAAAAATAGAAACTGCAGTGGATACAGTTTTAGCTAGAAAAATACCTGATTATCAGTGTAATCTGGAAGCAATAGGAATGTCTAATTATATGTACGTGCTTGTGTATGTGTATATGTTTAGAGTGTTCAGTTCAATTCAGTTCAGTCGCTCAGTCGTGTTCAACTCTTTGCGACCTCATGAATCACAGCGCGCCAGGCCTCCCTGTCCATCACCAACTCCCGGAGTTCACTCAAGCTCATGTCCATCAAGTCGGTGATGCCATCCAGCCATCTCATTCTCTGTCGTCCCCTTCTCCTCCTGCCCCCAATCCCTCCCAGCATCAGAGTCTTTTCCAGTGAGTCAACTTTTCGCATGAGGTGGCCAAAGTATTGGAGTTTCAGCTTTAGCATCAGTCCTTCCAATGAACACCCAGGATTGATCTTTAGAATGGACTGGTTGGATCTCCTTGCAGTACAAGGGACTCTCAAGAGTCTTCTCCAGCACCACAGTTCAAAAGCATCAATTCTTCGGCGATCAGTTTTCTTCGCAATACATCTTTTTTTTAATTTGGTTAATTACTAGGGTTTGTGAATTCTTTCTCTAACCTGAGATCAGACATTTCCATCTATGTTCTTTCTACATTTGTATAGACAGATTATGCTATATTATTTTATATTTCCACACTAATGTATTATTTTATAATACATTTCCTGGTTGTTTTATGTATATTACTTCCCAATTTAGTTTCAACTTAGAAATTATTTGAAACTTCTTTCGTAACCCCCCCCATCTGCTACTCCCATAAAATACTAAATACACAAGACATGTAGGTACTTAAATCTGCTTTTAAACAAAGGAATGACTTTTTTTTTTTGCTGTTATTTACCATTGAGTTATCTTAGTAGATTATACTCAGAGTTCAAGGAATTGGTGCAGGAATATTAAAAAGAAAACTTTAGAACACTATAATTTCCTGGCTTTAGTTATAGCAATCATTTTCACATTTTCTTCAATTGTTTATGTTTTTCTTATTTTTTATGCCAATTTTGCATGAAACCTAGATGTTTCAGACTTTACTGAAAGTAAATAAAAATATAATTTTGCTCCTTTTTTATGACATTTACTAAGCAGGAAGAGTCATTTCCATTTTAATTTTTAAAATGCTTTTCATGCATTATTTTCATACTCAAAACACTCCTTGATTTAATGAGAATCATTGTCATGTATCAGAAAGTCCAGCATCTGATAATAACTTTTTTAAAATGGAAATTTTTTAGTGGTTTTTCTCTTAAACCCAAATCTATAAATTATTTGATGAATTTAATGTTGATTAAATGAAAGCTACCATCATTTACTTTTTTAATGAGCTTAATGTATTTATCACTTAAAACAGAGGTTTGACCTATGTCATGTGTTGATTGAATACACATTTGTTATTCACAAACCATTTCTTCTTTGTTAATAAATTCCATCTCTTTAAATTTCACCCTCTTTCTCCTTCTCTCCATCCTCTTCCTCCTTCTTCTCCTGATTTTTGACCTGCAAATCGTAAAGGGGATAGAAGTAATAGAAATAAATTCTCAGAGGGTTATGAACATTTTGAAAAATAATATGAGTTAGAAAAGACCTGTATGAACAATGACCTAAAACAAAACCAGAATGTTCTTTCTCATGTAAGAATGTTTTACATTAAGACACATATTTATTCATCTCAGCACACAGGTCAGACTGTGGTTAAAAAAATATTCCATAATTTAATACAATCAATTAATACAAGTTAAATTGATCACATGCACAAAATTATATCTTCTAACATGAGAGTTTTTGATGTAAACCTATCATGATGTAACAGTTCAGATCTGAGGAACATGTGTAGCCCCTGTGGTTGTCCCTAAGTGTGTGAACATGTCACGTGGTCACATATCAAATGGGGACTTGATTGAAATAGTCTCACTTGATTTGTCACATAGTCAAACTTAACGTAACACTGGGTTTAAAGATGAAGTCAGCCAAGGGGGAGGGGATTGGGAAAGGGATAGATGGGAAGTTCGGGATTCAGTTCAGTTCAGTTCAGTCGCTCAGTCGTGTCCGACTCTCCGCGACCCCATGAATCACAGCACGCCAGGCCTCCCTGTCCATCACCAACTCCCGGAGTACACTCAAACTCATGTCCACAGAGTCGGTGATGCCATCCAGCCATCTCATTCTCCGTCGTCCCCTTCTCCTCCCGCCCTCAACCTTTCCCAGCATCAGAGTCTTTTCCAGTGAGTCAACTCGTCGCATGAGGTGGCCAAAGTATTGGAGTTTCAGCTTTAGCATCAGTCCCTCCAATGAACATCCAGGATTGATCTCCTTTAGAATGGACTGGTTGGATCTCCTTGCAGTATAAGGGACTCTCAAGAGTCTTCTCCAACACCACAGTTCAAAAGCATCGATTCTTCGGCGATCAGCTTTCTTCACAGTCCAACTCTCACATCCATACATGACCACGGGAAAAACCATTGCCTTGACTAGACGGACCTTGGTCGGCAAAGTAATGTCTCTGCTTTTTAATATACTATCAAGGTTGGTCATAGCTTTCCTTCCAAGGAGCAAGCGTCTTTTAATTTCATGGCTGCAATCAGCATCTGCAGTGATTTTGGAGCCCAAAAAAACAAAGTCTGACACTGTTTCCACTGTTTTTCCATCTATTTCCCATGAAGTGATGGGACCAGATGCCATGATCTTTGTTTTCTGAATGTTGAGCTTCAAGCCAACCTTTTCACTCTCCTCTTTCACTTTCATCAAGAGGCTTTTGAGTTCCTCTTCACTTTCTGCCATAAGGGTAGTGTCATCTGCATATCTGAGGTTATTGATATTTCTCCCAGCAATCTTGATTCCAGCTTGTGCTTCTTCCAGCCCAGCGTTCCTCATGATGTACTCTGCATATAAGTTAAATAAGCAAGGTGACAATATACAACCTTGACGCACTCCTTTTCCTATTTGGAACCAGTCTGTTGTTCCATGACCGGTTCTAACTGTTGCTTCCTGACCTGCATACAGGTTTCTCAAGAGGCAGGTCAGGTGGTCTGGGATTCCCATCTCTTTCAGAATGTTCCACAGTTTATTGTGATCCACACAGTCAAAGGCTTTGGCATAGTCAATGAAGCAGAAATAGATGTTTTTCTGAAACTCTCTTGCTTTCTCCATGATCCAGCGGATGTTGGCAATTTGATCTCTGGTGCCTCTGCCTTTTCTAAAACCTGCTTGAACATCTGGGAGTTCACGGTTTACATACTGCTGAAGCCTGGCTTGGAGAATTTTGAGCATGACTTTACCAGCGTGTGAGATGAGTGCAATTGTGCGGTAGTTTGAGCATTCTTTGGCATTGCCTTTCTTTGGGATTGGAATGAAGACTGACCTCTTCCAGTCCTGTGGCCACTGCTGAGTTTTCCAAATCTGCTGGCATATTGAGTGCAGCACTTTCACAGCATCATCTTTCAAGACTTGAAATAGCTCAACTGGAATTCCATCACCTCCACTAGCTTTGTTCGTAGTGATGCTTTCTAAGGCCCACTTGACTTCACATTCCAAGATGTCTGGCTCTAGGTCAGTGATCACATTATCGTGACTATCTTGGTCGTGAAGATCTTTTTTGTACAGTTCTTCTGTATATTCCTGCCACCTCTTCTTAATATCTTCTGCTTCTGTTAGGTCCATACCATTTCTGTCCTTTATCGAGCCCATCTTTGCATGAAAAGTTCCCTTGGAATCTCTAATTTTCTTGAAGAGGTCTCTTGTTTTTCCTATTCTGTTCTTTTCCTCTATTTCTTTGCATTGATCACTGAGGAAGGCTTTCTTATCTCTCCTTGCTATTCTTTGGAACTCTGCATTCAGATGCTTATATCTTTCCTTTTCTCCTTTGCTTTTCGCCTCTCTTCTTTTTACAGCTATTTGTAAGGCCTCCTCAGACAGCCATTTCGCTCTTTTGCATTTCTTTTCCATGGGGATGGTCTTGGTCCCTGTCTCCTGTACAATGTCACGAACCTCCGTCCAGAGTTCATCAGGCACTCTATCAATCAGATCTAGTCCCTTAAATCTATTTCTCACTTCCACTGCATAATCATAAGGGATTTGATTGAGGTCATATCTGAATGGTCTAGTGGTTTTCCCTACTTTCTTCAATTTAAGTCTGAACTTCGCAATAAGGAGTTCATGATCTGAGCCACAGTCAGCTCCTGGTCTTGTTTTCGCTAACTGTATACAGCTTCTCCATCTTTGGTTGCAAAGAATATAATCAATCTGATTTCGGTGTTGACCATCTGGTGATGTCCATGTGTAGAGTCTTCTCTTGTGTTGTTGGAAGAGGGTGTTTGCTATGACCAGTGCATTCTCTTGACAAAACTCTATTAGCCTTTGCCCTGCTTCATTCCGTGCTCCAAGGCCAAATTTGCCAGTTACTCCAGGTGTTTCTTGACTTCCTACTTTTGCATTCCAGTCCCCTATAATGAAAAGGACATCTTTTTTGGGTGTTAGTTCTAAAAGGTCTTGTAGGTCTTCATAGAACCGATTAACTTCGGCTTCTTCAGCATTACTGGTTGGGGCATAGGCCTGGATTACTGTAATATTGAATGGTTTGCCTTGGAAACGAACAGAAATCATCCTGTCATTTTTAAGATTGCATCCAAGTACTGCATTTCTGACTCTTTTGTTGACCATGATGGCTACTCCATTTCTTCTAAGGGATTCCTGCCCACAGTAGTAGATATAATGGTCATCCGAGTTAAATTCACCCATTCCAGTCCATTTTAGTTCACTGATTCCTAGAATGTCGACATTCACTCTTGCCATCTCCTGTTTGACCACTTCCAATTTGCCTTGATTCATGGACCTAACATTCCAGGTTCCTATGCAATATTGCTCTTTACAGCACCGGACCTTGTTTCTATCATTGGTCACATCCACAACTGGGTATTGGTTTTGCTTTTGCTCCATCCCTTTATTCCTTCTATAGTTATTTCTCCACTGATCTCCAGTAGCATACTGGGCACCTACCGACCTGGGGAATTCCTCATTCAGTATCCTATCATTTTGCCCTTTGTTACTGTTCACGGGGTTCTCAAGGCAAGTATACTGAAGTGGTTTGCCATTCCCTTCTCCAGGGGACCACATTCGGCTGTGGTCCATGTGATTAGATCAGCTAGTTTCCTGTGATTAGCAGATGCAAACTAGTATATATAGGATGGATAAACATCAAGGTCCTATGTATAGCACTGAGAACTATATTCAATATCCTGTAATAAACTATAATGGAAGAGAATATGAAAAAGAATATATATTTACAACTGAGTCACTGCTGTACAGCAGAAATTAACATGACATTGTAAATCAACTGTACTTCAATAAAATTTTTTTAAAAACTGAAACTGGGGGGCTTCCCTGGCAGTCTAGTGGTTAAGATTCCACACTGCTAATGCAGGGGGCCTAAGTTTGATCCCTGGTTAGGGAACTAAGATCCCGCATGCTTCACAATGTGGCCAAAAGATTTTTTTTTTTTTTTAAAGTGAAGCCAACTGGTGATTAAGCTATCTTGGCTGGAGTATTGATCCTTATTCTATTTTAGTACTTAGAATATGGTCAAATGTGCTAAATAAATTAACTAATGTTTGTCTGAGGTATGGATCATTTTTTAAAAATTAAGATTGACCTATTACCCTTCACAATTCTGCATCCTTATTTATAAATAGAAGAGATCATCAATTTTGAGAGTGCTTTATGAAGTTGACAGTTGGTGTATATTGTATCAGGTGTGTGGGAAGGGTAATCATGACCATTCCATTCACTTTGGGGACCAGAAAAGGAACAGCAAGTGCTTCAAGGAACTTGAGAGATCAAAGAGCTGACAGCTTCTTGGTGGTTCAGGTCTCTCAGGCTTTATGACATTTTCAACATCCTCTAGTTCACATAAGAAATGTCACAACATGTCAGATCAGTGGTCCACCAATCTTGTGTTCTCTATCTGAAGGTGATACCACTCCTTTGTAAGAAAATGGCAATTTGCATCCATGACATCAACCTCAGGGGCTAAGGATGTAACTTGAACTTCCCTAATTTCCCCTTAATGAACTGTTAAAGGTCTGTTATCCATGAATTGGTCCAAATTCTCCTCGACCACATTTACCTTCTCATCCTGCCCCGCTTTGCAGATATAATGAATTCCATGTGTTTACTTGTCACTGCCTAAACAAATTCTCCATGTTTGTTTTGAAATCATATCCCATAAGTTTTCGGGTACACTGTACAGTCTATACTTCCATCAGTAAGCTCATCTTCATGCTGGCCATACTTTCTTGATGTCTTACATGTTGATCCTATTCCCCCTGTTTTAGTGGAGAATTGTACAAGGGAATTAAGATGTTCTAAGACAGTGTTTCACAGCTAAGCCCAAATAAAATACATCCATGGTTTCAGAGTTCTGAAAAATTCTTTCAGAATGGAAGTTTTTCAGTGTTAGAGTTTCAAAACTCCCGGTGTGCTTACAATAGATTGGTTCTGTGACAAAGAAGATTTGGTATGCAAACACGCCTAGCCAGAGCACATACTTTCATAATTCACTCAGATATAGCAGTCTAACCCTCAATATGTGATAAAAATTGATTATCCATTTAAAGTTGTTTCATGGTCCATGCATGTGTTTCCACTGGTGTTTTAAGTGGCTTTACACAAAGTGAAATAGCATTACTTAAACAGTAAAGTATAAACATAATATGGCTCGTTTATTAAGGTCCCAATGCTGCAGCTGGAAGGCATCCCAGGCAGTCTTGATGCATAGAAAATGTCAACGTCCTTGGCTTCATAGCTGCTGAGACAATTGAGACACCTTGATGTGAACTGGGACCCTTCTTTCCCTCCTCTTCAGGAATAGATGAGACACTGTGCTTTCATCTTTCCCTTTGTCTAATCCATTTCATGTCAGCTGTGTGTTGTTCACCTGAGTTGTTTGGTAATAAGTATTCTTGTTAAAATTTCAGGCGGATTGAAGTCCATTTCAGTGTAAAAGGTTGGAGTCATCTTTGTGGGAAATCACGGATCACATCTTAGAAATATTCCACCCAAGGTAGATATAAGCTAGGGTATTAGTCAGTTTCCATTGTTGACTTCCTGGCACTGCCAGCCTGACTGACAGGTGAACCAAGGAGGCTCTGGCTCCCTTGCCCAAAGGCAAAGAGTTGCAGATGTGATCAGTTGAAGGCCATCTGATTGACTTGCACAGGAATGTTGAATGCCCAAGGGATACAGGTGGGCACTAAAAGTGTCAGTTGCAACAAGCATCCTGGTGTTTTGGATACAGCCAAGGCTCGCAAGAGACCAGATGTGGGAAACCTCACTAGGATTTTATGTGAATACTCAATAGTTTTTATTAACCACTTGTTTTCCATGATCTTGCTGACCACACTCCATCCTTTGACAACAACCATCAACAAAGATGACTGCTCAATCACACATGTCTTATTGGACGTCTCCCCTCCCTCACTTTCCTATTATTACCCCCCTGGAATTCTTGCTCAGAAAAATTCCTTGCTCTCCCATTTATCTCAAGGTCTGATTCTAAGAGAATCCAACCTTAGACAATTATATACAAATACATATATATATATATACACACACACACACAAATACATATATATATATATATATATGTATTCTCTGGTTTAACCTCAAATCAACTGCATCCATATCTCAGGGAAGTCAGTTGCAATAAATACATATTTTTAACACATATAAGTGATCCTCATAACCCAGTTTGGGAAACACTACATCCGTTCACCACAATCCCTGTCTCCCAGCAGATCTCGACAGTGAGAAGGGGAGCTAGGAATGGCTTCCAGAACATGGCAGCCATCAATGCAGTTGTACTCACAGTGGTAAAACATGGCTTCAACCACCTTCTTCCTGCTAGGAATCCCACAAACTCTAGGGAACTGTAGGTGAAGTTTGGATTGGGGCAACCTGCCCTTGTATATTTTTAGACTTTCAGGAGGCCATTCTCTTTTATTTCCACTTGGATGCCATAGGTTAAGTAGAAGGTTCTGAGTTGCCTGCAGACCAAAATCACTGGGATGTTTTAAAACTGAACCACATGTTTAGAATCAACTCTGGTTCATCTCAAGAAGCAGGGTGGTTTTCTACTCTGTCTTTCAAGGCAAAAGCCCTTACTACTTAACAATGAAGAGTAATGCTAACTGAATTTAGGGGCAAGAACCTCATTGTGCCTGTTAATATCTTTTAGTAACCAGTAGGAAAAGTTACCCAAAGCTGACCCCAAGCCTGTGCCAAACTTCATTTCAGAAGTAATGAAGCATTGATGGTTCAGAACTCGCTGAGGTCTTTCCTGACTCCTTAACACTAAAGGTTTTAGAGTAATTTCAAGAAGTCTGAACAAAATCACTGTGAAACCTAAAGAATGAAAATATAGTTTCTGAGAAAAAAAAGTAGAAGGAATTATGTTTATTTAGGGCTTCCCAGGTGGCTCAGCAGCAAACAATCTGCCTATAATGCAGGAGACACAGGTTTGATCCCTGGGTTGGGAAGATCCCCTGCAGGAGGGCATGGCAACCCACTTCAATCAATATTCCTGCCTGGGAAATCCCATGGAGAGAGGGGTCTGGCAGACTATGATCCATGGGGTCAGAAAGAGTAAGACACGACTTAGCAACTGAGCATGCATACATGCATGTTTATTTACTCTGAAGAAGATACTGTTAATGGGATATAAGAATAAATTGGCATCGAACTAGGTCTTGAAGGATCCATAGAATTGTTATAAACATATATTTTCAGTAGAGATTCATTCATTTAGTTCAACCCATGCCTTTGTGTTGCTAATCAGGACCAGGTGCTATGTTAGACACAGGGTTACAAAGGTAAGTCAGGTGCAGCGCTGCCTTTTAATAAACTCATAATCTAGTAGACAAAATGAACATCTAGTTTTGAGGGGCATATGAACTGATAAAGTGTTAACATTCCTGTAAGGATCAGAGTGCTATATAACTACAGAGAGTAGTTAATTAAGATAATGTATGTAAGAAAAGGTATGCGTAATTGCTTTTAAGCTGTAAAGCACTACATAAACGTTATTATTATCAAGAACAGCTGTGCCTGGGGATGGGCTCCCAAAGAAGATTTCAGAACCACAGTGACTTTGGTGCCGGGGCTTGAAGAGGAGAAGGCTTCCAACAGGCAGGGGAGAAACGGAGGCAGTTCAGGGTGTGGGCCCAGTGTGGATGATGCTGGGAAGCTTGTATCTGGGGCCTCTTACTGACTGCCAATCAAATTCTGCAAGTTGTAAACATTTTCCATTCTCTCAAAGACCACCCACCTCTTCCTGCCTCCATTTTTCTCTCCCCAGCATCACAAGACAGCTCTGTGAACTTGCTGACGTGTCTTTCTCACCACTTCAACATCTCTGGATCTTTTTCCACCTCTCCTCACCAACCTCAGAGATGACATGTTCAGAAAGCATCAACTCAGCCCGCCTGCTCTCCACCATGGAGAGGTATCATCTGCTCCAAGACCAGCCCCTTCCTCTGTGTCCATGATGTCATCTACCCTGGTCAATGTGATTTTTGAGCACTCCTTCAATCCTGTCTGTCATCTAAAGTCTTTCCTACTCCACTGATTTTTGTTTTTGCTTTTTGTTGAATTGCATATTCAAAGTTTCCCCTACCTTTTGAAACAAGACCCTGCCCAAACACCATTCCCTTTTTCTTCCTTCTCCTATGAAATGCTAGCCCATCTCCCTTTCTTTCCTCCCCAGTCTTCTAGAAAGTTTCATCTATACCTGCTGTCTCTGCTTCCATACCCACTCCCTCTGTCATTTCTTGTAACTTCCTCCCACTTCCTCATAACCAATCTTTCCTCATGCCCCTGAGCTGTGCATTCTTTCAGGGCTTACCAGGGACCCTCTAGGGGTTTGCACTCACCATACAAATTGGCGTCACATGCATCTCCCTACTGTTCTCTAGTCTGTCTCTACCCTCAGCTTTAAGGGGTGGAATTCACTCCTTTGTTCACTAAAAATCCTAGTTCTACCCTGTCCAGCTTCTCTGCTGCATGCCAGCTTGATTCATATGCAAATGAGCCTTGATTAACCTTAAGGTGCTCACCCTCAGACCCCAACACTCATGTCAATGTGTTGGAATAAAAGTATGTGCCGAGGATGCCTAGAATGCTGAATAGGCTGTGATTGTCAGCCTGGGTTTGAAGAAGTTTGGGGGATGACCCCCCCAGGGCAGCTGTTGACTCAATGGCAGTATAGACAGTCGTGCCACTAACAGAAGTGGAGAAGGCAGGAGATGAAGCTGTAGTTTGTGGATGGTGGGTTCAGGTTCAGTTGTGCTGAGTGTGCGATGGCAGCTGGACATTCAGGAAGTCGAACCAGTCCGCCTGGTGCAAGATACAGACTAAAGAAGTAGGTTTGGTTGTCACCTGCTGAGGGGATGGCTGACACCAGGAGAGCTGGTGAGATCATTGGGAGACAAGGCTACAGAAGAAGCAAAGAGAGCCAGGGGTGGGGCTTTGTGGTGAAGGCAGAAGAGAAACTAGTGATGCTCTGAAGGTGGGGCGGGGGGAGGTATCTCCCCTCTCTCCACATCCTCCACGCCATCCTGAGAATGATGGATTGGAAGCACAGATTTGTTCTGACCACTTCCTTCCTTAGAAACTCTCGGTGGCTCCCATGTGGCCTACAAGATAAAACAAATAGAAAAAAATATCTCCTTAGCACAAAGTGCTTCAAGGTCTAATCCCTGCTTAGCTTCTCTCATCTATCACCCCTCCCCGGCAGGGGCCATTCTCTAACCCAGTGGATCTGGACCTTAAACATGCGTCAGAATCACATGGCAGGAAGGACTTGTTAACACAGGGACAGCTCAGCCCTACCCCCAAACTTTCTCAGTCAGTAGATCTAAGGTAGAGCCTGAGAATATACATTTCTAACAATTTCCTAGAGATGCTAAGGCTGGTGACTGGACCATACTTTTAAGCACCATTGCTTTAGTCCCTGTAGGTTCCCCTGACCGAGACCTCTCTGCCTCTGTGTGGATAATATTCTGGGCCTGTAATTCCACCTTCAGGGCCTTCCTAGGTGGCTCAGTGGTGAAGAATCTGCCTGCAGTGCAGGAGACACAGATTCAATCCCTGGGACCGGCATATCCCCTGGAGGAGGAAATGGCAACCCACCCTAGTATTCTTGCCTGGAGAATCCCATGGACAGAGGAGACTGACAGGCTACAGTCCATAGGGTCACCAAGAGTCAGACACAGCTTAGCGACTAAACAACAGTTTCATCTTCCCTTCATTGCCCATGGCAATGTTCTAGAAAACTTCCTGGACCAATTCTCCTCAACAGCTGAACACCTTGATTCCTTCTTCCCTCCTGCTGATAGTTATTCTGCATTTCTGACAACAGGGACTCTGCTAGATTTGATCTGCCCAGGCAAATCACGGAGCAATACCAACTCAGCCCAGAGCCCCCGGATGGAGCCACTCTTGATACGCTGATGTGCTGCCTGCCCGGGTCAGGACCCTGGGTGGTCCCACGGCTTGCAGAGGGTGAGGGAGGAAGAAGGGACTAGCAGCTCTAACTGTAAGGCTCCAGAGAATGAATGATTCAGGGTCTGATGGTTGACAGTAGTGGCACATTTGTCTTTTGTCTCCCTCTAGAACACAGATTTCTTAAATGCCAGAAGAAAATTCTCTTTGTATTCTGTGCTGCCTACAACTGCCTTGTACGTAAGAAGTGCTTATTCTTGAATGAATGAAATGAGAAAGAGCAGTGTGTCCAATTTGTTATTGGCTTCTATGTTTATTTCAACAAAAGAGGCCATGACAGATGACATCTGTGCCATATACATTTGTCACATTTATGTTAACATGCAGCTTTTGAAAGTACATTTCATACTATCTCCATTATCTTCTGTTATCCTCCCGTTTTTATCTGATCAATTAGGAGGTAGCTTTTGACCAGCTGGCCATTAGGCAGAGACATATATTTACCTACTTGATAGAGCCTGGGTGAATGAGACTGTCCAAAATAGGGCATTTCTAAACAATGATTTTTAAAAAATAAGATATTAACTCCACATAGGACTTTATTTTCCAAAAATAAACATTGTTTTTTCAAAGGACAGTTCAATGGATTTGGATTTGGGGGAACACATTTATACCAAGCTTTTTCAGATAACAGCACAGTAACAGCACCATTTTGCCATCTAGTGTTGCAGGTCAGTATTACCTGTGATGGAAGCACCATGCACTTTGCTGGATTCAGCCTTTATGAAAGCTTGCCAACACGTCTGAGTCTGTAGGAGTTAAATATATCTTAGAACCCTCAAGTATCGATGTCTAAAAAGTCAGTCTTCTTTCTCATCCTTCCCTTCTCAAAGTAAACCAAGTGAACAGCCAGGCTGAGCTAACTTCAGACCAGATGGCAGTTGTGTCTTTAGAAATCACCCACATGGGTCTGCTAGGAGATTTCCTTCTTGATGGGAGTAGATGGTGGAGAGGACAGCGCAGCAGCCATGGGAACTGAGTGTGGCTTTGGAAGGGAACGTTGGTTGATGAGGAAGCCCAGAGTAAGGGTTTACACAGGTTGCTTCCAGGCAATGCTTTGTTGCTGTTGTTCAGTCGCTAAGTCATGTCCAACACTTTGTGACCTCATGGACTGTAGCAAGCCAGGTTCCTCTGTCCTCCATTATTACCTAGAGTGTGCTCAGATTCCTGTCCATTGAGTCAGCAGTGCTCAGTTCAGTTCAGTTCAGTCGCTCAGTCGTGTCCGACTCTTTGAGACCCCATGAATCACAGCACGCCAGGCCTCCCTATCCAACACCAACTCCTGGAGTTCACTCAAACTCATGTCCATCGAGTTAGTGATGCCATCCAGCCATCTCATTCTCTGTCGTCCCCATCTCCTCCCGCCCCCAATCCCTCCATCAGAGTCTTTTCTAGAGAGTCAACTCGTCGCATGAGGTGGCCAAAGTATTGGAGTTTCAGTTTTAGCTACCAGGGTTCAAATCCCTGTTCTGCCTTTTACTAGCTATGGGCCTTTGGGCAAGTCATTTGTCCCTCATCTGTCAATTGGGAACAATGATACTGGTTGTGTTTAATACCAAATGAGTTCATACATGTAAAGAATACATGTTTCCTGCTGACTATATAATCTTGTTTAAATCTTTGGTCTCTTACTTGCTACTTTTGTGGATTTCAGCAAATTTCTTCACCTCTTTGAGCCTCAGTTTCCTTATTTATGGGGAGGATACCTTTCGGTTCTATGCATCACATACCTATCAATACTTGATACCCAGAGCACATTATTTTTAAATCTCCCTTCCTCTACAGGTTTCCCAGCTGGTGCTAGTGGTAAAGAACCTGCTTGCCAGTTCAGGAGACATAAGAGACGTGGGTTTGATCCCTGGTCAGGAAGATCCCCTGGAGGAGGGCATGGCAACCCACTCCAGTATTCTTCCTGGGAAATTCCATAGACAGAGGAGCCTGGTGCCCTATGGCCCATAGGGTCGCAAAGAGTCCGACACGACTGAAGCAACTGAGCACACACTTCCTCTGTATGATAATATCTTTTTCAGTAATAATTATAAAATTAAACAAATGATTATAATGGCCAACAAAGAAACACAGAGAGTGAAAAGCTATCTTTTGTTGAGCTTTCCTTCTAGTAGAAATAGCAAATTGAATAAAAATAAAAAATAAATTATTAAATGAATAAAGATACAAGTAAAATAAAAGTAAATAGTGCCAAAGGAAAAAGAAACTGAATTAATTGGATTAATATTTTATTTATGTTAATGTATTTTTAAAAATTTTATTGGAGTATAGTTGACCTACAACACTGTGTTAGTTTCAGGTGCACAGCAAAATGATTCAGTTAGACATACACATATATTCATTCTTTTTCAGATTCCTTTCTCATATAGGTTGTCATACGTTAATGTCTTTTTGAAGGAGGGGGAAACCACATGAAAAAATATGTCCAATAGAGTAAGTCCCTCATGGTTCAGAGTCACTGCCCCTAGAATGACAGGTTGAAACAACTCAACTTCTGTTTCTTCGTGTTCACAGTCACTGTGCTATCATTGTGTTTTTGAATCTCCCATTTGAATGAAGGAATCTGTAGTACCACCAGGACTGGAGACACAAACTTCAGCCCAGGTAAGCCCACACAATTTCAAACCAGCACGATCTTACTCTAGAATCAAATGTGTGTGTAGCTAAGATCACTGTGTCCATCACCTACTATATAATTGGGGCTCTCTGCATCACCCCCCATGCAGAAAACAATGTTTCTTACAGGATAAGTAATGAAAATGTGCTCATCTGAAGCTTATATATTAATATTTAAAGTTCAACAGTAACTTCAGCAATTTTAGAATTTTAATAAGGTATTTGGGATATGAGGGGAAAAATATCATGACTTACATTGTTTAGAATTACTTGGGCATGTTGATAATAAAATACACCAACTTTCAGTAGGTTTTATTTTTTTTTAAGTTCTCCACAAACAATGAAATCTCTTCTGGCATGCATCTGGGGCTGACTGCTCCCACAGCCCTGCTCTTGTTACCCATTGCCTGCAACCACTAAATGAGAAAAACAGCCAGGACAATACATCCAATATTGAGTATTTAACACATCCAGTATTCTTCTTCCATGAGTTATCTCCTTGTTCCCTTTCTCTTTCCCACCCACAGCCTGCTCTCCATCCTTCCATACATACATATATGTGCATGAATAAATGATTTTGAACCTTTAGCTCAAGCGAACCAACTAACCCAGCGGTCTATACTGTTTGATGATAAATAATCAACAGCTTAGGTCTTCATTTGGAAACATGGGCCTTCTATGAGTTTCCTCTTGAGACACATCTCAACGTCAAAAGATAGAGTTGGTCCAAGTAGCCTTGGCATTGGGGTGTGGAGGCAGCCTTGCAGGATGGGGCCCATGAATCTGTCCTTTGCCTCTTTGTTCTCAGATCTCCTCCCAGCCCTTGGTATCTCCACTCGGTATCATGAAGGGCTCCACTTCCCTGGCTTCTGGGCAGGTCGGAGCAATAGGAGGCCCAGGCAGGAGACTGTAGGACTGGAGAAAGGAAGGAAGAAGCCCAGTGATTGCCTCCTCCCCTTACCGCCTCAGGCAGTGTCTCTGCAATAGCTCTATCTCCTCCACAGAGATACATTTTCTAAGAAGTTAATGAAGCCTAAGCTCCAGGGCCTCTCCCTTGCACAGGCCTCTTCCAATGCCCTGTGTGTATAATTTTTTAACAGCTTTATTGAAATATCATTTAGAAACCATGAAAATCACCCATTGTCAGTGTACAGTTCAATGGTTTTTAGTAAATTTAGTGAGTTCTGCAACCGTCACCACAGTCCACCCCCAATTTCCCTTGTGACTTTTCAGTCAGTTCTGGCTCCCAGGCCCTGGAAACCACTAATCTATTTTCTGTCTCTCTGGATTTGCCCATTCTGGACATTTTCATATAAATGGAGTCAAATAGTATGTGGTCTTTTGTGACTGGTTTCCTTCACTGAACAGCATATTTTCGGGGTTCATCCATGGTGTAGTATGAATCAATACTTCATTCCTTTTCATTGCCAAATAGTATTCTATTTTGTGGCTCTTCCCTACTTTGTTTATTCTTTCACCAGTTACTGGACCTGACCGTGATTTTTTATTTGTAATTTTTAATGCTTTGTATTTCAAGGGCTCCCCAGATTGCATAAGCTGTGGACCCCAAAACCAAAAGTTGCCTGTGCCTCTGTGGCTACAATCCTGTGATGGGCAGCCTCGAAGATCTTGCCTCCTGCCATTCATGCCCTTAGTGATCACTTCTTCTTGAGTGTGGGCTCTACCTAATGACCCCCTTCTTACAAATAGAATATGGCTAAAGTGTTGCCAATGCAGGAGAGGCAGATTTGATCCCTGGGTTGGGAAGATCCCCTGGAGAAGGAAATGGCAACCCACTCTAGTATTCTTGCCTGGAGAATCCAACGGACAGAGGAGCCTGGCAGGCTACAGTCCATGGGGTTGCAAAAAGTTGGAAACAACTTAGCAACTAAACAACAACAACAATCTCTGCGTTGCTTGATGGACCACTCTTTGGCTTCTTACTCTTCTGTGACCCACACGATCAGCTACTGGTGTTAACCCCTCTCTGTTTGAAATACCTAGAGTGGTTTCTAGCATTTCAGGGGGAAACATTTCATCTTCTGTGACACGCAGGCTCATTTGAGCCTTCACAAGGCTGTTTAGAGAGAGAAAGAAATTAGTGTGGGACTGAGAGCCTCGTAGGTCCTAGAATCAGTCTTCATGAATAAAATAGGTTAAGACAGAAAGCCACCTGCTGAGCTACCAGATAGCACAGTAACAGCTATGAAAGGTGATGACAGAGTGATGGAGCAGCCCTTCTCACATTCCAGTGTGCAGTGAGCGTTCTCGGCTGGGAGAGAGGGTGTGTGAGCCGGAGCATGTATTCCCCAGTGGCTGCAGCTATCCTGGGGATTCCCCTTTGCCAAGGCTCCCTGAGGCTCCAGTAGGGCGAGAGGCAGTCTCACAGCTGTGGACACAATCATTCATGATCCTAGGAAGGAAGCAGAGCCCACCTCCTCTGGGACTTAGATGGCTTCACTGTGGGCTCCATACTGCTTACACGTGGCCCAGCTGCCCTGGGGATGGAGTTCAGCCTGCAGCATGTTGAAACAGTTTCTCCAGACTGCTGGAGGACTTGTGCCCTGGCAAAGGTGCTGTCTTCTTTATCCCTAGTGGACAAAGAAGCGGCTCTTTGCCAGACCAACGGGGAAAACAGCAGAGAAGCCTTTGGGCTAACTTCCTCATCTCTCAGTCCCTAGCTGGGTCAAGTGCAGGAGCTCTTGGCTGGGCAACTGTTTTCCTGGGAGATTATTTTTGCTTCCAGCCCCTAGTGCTGTTATCACGTCTTCTGAATGGGGGATTGAGAGTAAACTGAGCAACAGACACAGCCCTGGGCATCTTTTGGCCCTTCAGGGGCTCCATGTCCTGCACAACCAGCTGTCATTCTCCATACACCCTGTAGCCCAGGATTCTCTCTCCCCTGCCTCTTCCCGCTGTGTCCCGTGTAGTTTCATGGACCAGCACCTTCACACCCACCCCCAGCTCTGACTGAGGAATTTGCAGGTTCTTTTGACACAGCGTGGCTCAGCCAATCTTCCCAGTCTGCAAAGGTGTGGAATTGCCCTGGAGTCATCACGTCCCTCTCAACGGGGCAGACACCCAGGTAACACAGGGACAGAGTGTTGGCAGTTGGCAAGTCTAATGTCAGAAACCCTCCATGGACACAGAGAGAACAGAGAGAAAGAGTGGACAAAGAAGGAAGTTAGGAATAAAATGGCTAGGAGAATTCTAAGACTGATTTCAATCTAGCTGCAACTATCAGCTGTTAGGGGAATCTGAGCCAAGGCCTCAGCTAGAGCTGGGGAGAAGTTAGAGAACAATGGCTCATAAGAAAGACAGTTCCTGCCTCTACAGACCACTGCTGCTCTCTCTGGCTGGAATAGATTTCACTGAGCAATTCAGTATTGACTCTAATAATTTACATCTTCATTAAATATTAATTTGGTATCCTGTAATTGTTCATTACTTTTCGATCTGGGCTGGATTCAGTGAGACACTGTGCTGATTTCTTCGGGATGTCATCACCAAAGGCTACTGGGCAGGGGGCTTAGATCCAAAGCAGGATACAAGCTCACAAGCAAGTAAGTCCCTCTGTGTCCACCAATGGGCTTGATGGTTATTACTCGTGTGATGATGGGGAGGGACGGACATTATACAGCCTCTCAGGGCTCTGCCAGTGAATTACAGATCACTTTGTCCTTTCCCCTGTTAGCACATCCATAAATTACAACACAGCATGTGCAGAGGTCATATGGAAAACTACCATTTAAAAAAGTCTTTTCTATGCCTTTAATTGAGGGGGCACAAATCAGTTAAGTTACCAGTCATAAACAATGAGTTGAGAAACAGGAACCATCTCAATTTTGTGGATGAAGAAGACTTGAGGACACATAGTGGTCAGTGTGGAAATGGGTGGGGGTTTGGAAAGGGCCTGTTCCCTCCAGTGGCAACTTCTGTACATTTTGTCCAGCACATTAAAGTAAAACTGGGTTAGGTTCTATTGAGATACTTGGAAAGGAGAGAGCTCCTTTAATATGTATTAGTTAAGCTTTTGGCTGTAGATAATTATATACCCAACTAAAATTGCTTCACCACTAGCATACTTCTTATTTAATCAGTTCAGTTCAGTTCAGCCGCTCAGAGACCTTAATCTCTAGGTCCATCCATATAGCTGCAAATGGCATTATTTCATTCTTTTTTATGGCTGAGTAGTATTCCAGTATGTATGTGTACCATATCATATTTATCCATTCATCCATCTATGGGCATTTTGGTTGTTCCCGTATCTCGGCTATTGTAAACAGTGCTCTGATGAACATGGGGTGCATGTATCTTTTCAAATTATGGTTTTCTCCAGAAATGTGCCCAGGAGGACACAGCATTGTTTTTTAAAAATTATATCACAAACAAAATGAGGCAGTAATATATAATTTTCACTTAGTATATGCAATGATATTTTGGCAGAGTAGGACTGTAAAATAGGTACTTGACAGAAGTATTTAAAATCAGAATACATGATATACCAACAAAGCCCTTCTTCAACCAAAATTCAAATACCATTTATTCATTCACTGAAAAATGTGAAATGTACCATGTGCCAGAGATGCTTAGATAAGAAGACCGAGCCCCTGCTTATTAGAAACCAAGCAGGTAGTCTGGTAAGTGCTCAGAAAACGTGATGGATGCTTAGTTCAGTTCAGTTGCTCAGTCACGTCTGACTCTTTGTGACCCCATGGACTGCAGCATGCCAGACTTCCCTGCCCATCACCAGCCCCCAGAGCTTACTCAAACTTATGTCCATTGAGTCGGTGATGCCATCCAACCATCTCATCCTCTGTCGTCCCCTTCTCCTCCCACCTTCAATCTTTCCCAGCATCAGGGTCTTTTCAAATGAGTCAGTTCTTCGCATCAGGTGGCCAAAGTATTGGAGTTTTAGCTTCAACATCAGTCCTTCCAATGAATATTCAGGACTGATTTCTTTAGGGTGGACTGTTTGAATCTCCATGCAGTCCAAGGGACTCTCAAGAGTCTTCTCCAACATCACAGTTCAAAAGCATCAATTCTTGGGTGCTCAGCTTTCTTTATAGTTCAACTCTCACATCCATACATGACTACTGGAAGAACTAACAGTTCAGTTCAGTTCAGTCGCTCAGTCGTGTCCGACTCTCCGCGACCCCATGAATCACAGCACGCCAGGCCTCCCTGTCCATCACAAACTCCCGGAGTACACTCAAACTCATGTCCACAGAGTTGGTGATGCCATCCAGCCATCTCATTCTCCGTCGTCCCCTTCTCCTCCCGCCCCCAACCTTTCCCAGCATCAGAGTCTTTTCCAGTGAGTCAACTCGTCGCATGAGGTGGCCAAAGTATTGGAGTTTCAGCTTTAGCATCAGTCCCTCCAATGAACATCCAGGATTGATCTCCTTTAGAATGGACTGGTTGGATCTCCTTGCAGTATAAGGGACTCTCAAGAGTCTTCTCCAACACCACAGTTCAAAAGCATCGATTCTTCGGCGATCAGCTTTCTTCACAGTCCAACTCTCACATCCATACATGACCACGGGAAAAACCATTGCCTTGACTAGATGGACCTTGGTTGGCAAAGTAATGTCTCTGCTTTTTAATATACTATCAAGGTTGGTCATAACTTTCCTTCCAAGGAGCAAGCATCTTTTAATTTCCTGGCTGCAATCAGCATCTGCAGTGATTTTGGAGCCCAAAAAAACAAAGTCTGACACTGTTTCCACTGTTTTTCCATCTATTTCCCATGGAGTGATGGGACCAGATGCCATGATCTTTGTTTTCTGAATGTTGAGCTTCAAGCCAACCTTTTCACTCTCCTCTTTCACTTTCATCAAGAGGCTTTTGAGTTCCTCTTCACTTTCTGCCATAAGGGTAGTGTCATCTGCATATCTGAGGTTATTGATATTTCTTCTGGCAATCTTGATTCCAGCTTGTGCTTCTTCCAGCCCAGCGTTCCTCATGATGTACTCTGCATATAAGTTAAATAAGCAAGGTGACAATATACAACCTTGACGTACACCTTTTCCTATTTGGAACCAGTCTGTTGTTCCATGTCCAGTTCTAACAGTTGCTTCCTGAAGAACTATAGCTTTGACTTATTTAATACACACAAAAAATCCAGAAGTGGGTGGGATCAGAGTCAGTTCAGTGGCTCTACAATGGCACCAAGAATACAGACTTCCTCCATCTTTCTGCTCTGTCCCCCTCAGGGTACCTAGGCATGTCCTGTCATGGTTGCAAAGTGGCTGTCATGGTCCCAAGCATTGCGTGCAAACATAATAACGCCCAACTAAAGAAAAGAGATGTTTCTACTCATGAAGTATTTCTTATTAGGGAGGAAGTCTTCCCCAGAAGCCCCCTTCTTCAGTTATCATTGGCCAGAATTGAGTCACATGTCCCTGTCTTAGCTGCAAGGGAGGCTGGAAAGTGAGAAGCTGGCATTTTCAGTCTCTGGGATGAGAGGTTCTCTGCCATCAAGAAAGGAGGAGGAGATGGCCTTTGTGCTGATAATCAGCAGTGTTATTCTACACTTAGATTCAATTTTACTGAGGTCTTAGCCCAGACTTCACACGCTGCTAGGCACCTTACAACCCAGTTAAGCTGTAATCAAGTTAGAATGGTCAATAAATTACCTGTTGGGGTCTTAGAGGCCACTTGTTCATCTGTTTATCTCTGAACCCCTGAGCTGTTCATTGGCAAAGGAGAATACTACCCAACCTATTCTAATAATCAAGTGAATTAAAAATCAGTATTAAAAAGAAAGACTAAAAAATTCCATTAACATGGGTTCAAACAACCTGGATTGTTAAGACTTGGATTTTCTTTGTTTCTAGCAGGGAGTTAAGCTAAAAAGACTGAACAAGCCACTCCTAACATCCAGAATAAAAGTCACAAGCTAAAAGGTCTTAATTCTAATTCTTTTAAATTGGGTCCGAACCAATGTTGGCCACAGATCTAGACCCACTACAAGAAATGGCTCAGAGATAAAGATCCCAAGTACTCCTATGTTTCAAAATGTATTAGCTTAGGACAATCCCATTGGCTGGGCTTATTTATTTGAGCCAGTGAGAATATACCGCCATTTACCTACATTTTGCATTGGAGTTTCTGTCAACAAGTAATCAAGTCTCTCCAGATGTTTCACTTGCTGTAACAAAGCTACTGTCACAAACAATAACACACAGATGTTCCCTTTGAAAAGCAGATTAAAAATGTTTTTGTTAATGTTTTCAAATTATCTAATGAATTACAAAGAATATGGATGCAGAATTGGTTGCTGGAATATCTCCTTGAAACTGGATTTTTAAAATAATTATTTAACTGTAACCTCTTTGGGTAAGATTAATCAAACTTCAACAAATAAAGGAGAAAAAACAAACTTCATGTTTTTTGTCAAGTAGAATTCAAGTGGTTAGAGGGTGTGAAATTTGCTTTTCACAGAAGGATTTCATTTGTTTCATTTTCTTTTCTTATCCCCTATTTCTCTTACTGTACTTCACATGGAGTCTATTTACTCTTGTGTTACTTTGAGTCTTTGTTTCTGAAATTTATTTTTTCTTTATCTGCTCATTCACCCCTAAGTCCTGAAAGCTCTTTTCAGACCCTCCTTTTGGTTAGCCATAGCATTTCAGAGCTTTGTCATTTCTGATTTACACTGCTTTTGTAACTGAGCAGGACTCTGTGGGGGTCCTATATCCCCTATATCCTCTGCTTTAGCTCCTCTTTGAAGTACCCAGATAATACATTAGTTATTGTTGTGTTGTTTAGTCACTAAGTCATGTCCAACTCTTTTTCGACCCCATGGACTATATTCTACCAGGCTCCTCTGTCCATGGGATTTTCCAGGCAAGAATACTGGAGTGGGCTGCCATTTCCTCCCCCAGGGGATCTTCCCAACCCAGGGATTGGATCCAACCCATGGCTCTGCGTTGACAGGGGTATTCTTTACCACTGAGTCACCTTGGCAGCCTTATTCATTAGTATCTGATGCTTATTCCCTGATTTTTCAGCTGCTAAAACTACCACCAAATGGAAGAAATTAACTACTTAATGATTGTGAGCACCTTGCCTTTAAAAATGTTTTGCTGAAACCCTTCGGGGACTTGCAATCAAAAGGGAAAATGATGGAAAAATCCACACATTTTGAGGTGTGGGGAAGTAATTCTGGCTTATACCTGGTTTAACTTAAACTTTACCGATCAAAGTAGCCTGTTTTATAGCCTTTTGAACATGCACTGTACATCTGCTTTTGGGTCTTGAGATGGGGAATGCATTTGAAAATCAAAATGGAGTAGCTGTGGTTCAGATATCCAAGGTAAAACTAGGTCGCCATTACTGACATGATTTCTGGCACGTTCCTGTATTGTTGAGAACTCGAATTTTCTGAGTTGTGTCATACTTAGGACCCCACCAGCCATTCTTAAAGCAGTGTCTGATGGCAGATGGCAGCTGCAAGCTTATAACTTCAAGGTCTTCTCTTGTAACTCTTAAATTTTTAGACAATAAAATTGCTTCGGATCAGATGTTAGCAGAAAAAAGGAGACATGTAGTGACCATCAGCTCCTGTTATGTATATGTTAATACCACATCAGAAGTTAAAATCAGCTTAGATAAAAGTAGACAACTGGCTTCCTGGCTGCAAGTCTCCCCCAAACTGCCAGGTCCAGACTGGTTTTCAGACTTAGTCTCCTGAAGTCTTCAGGAAATGACATCTATCTTGGTGTAAGGTCAGGCTACTCAAAATGGCTGCTGTTTTGCTCTCTGTACACCCCCTGCAGAACCAGTGCCTGCTTCACCTATACTAGACCCACATGACTGACGTTCCTACATACCTGTCCCAGATCCCAACTACTGACTGTTCTTATACTGGTTTTCCTGGTAACCGATGAACCCACCTGAAGTCAATTACCCTATAACTGGTAATTTACCCTTGCCCCTGGGAGCAAAAACTGCCACCATGCCCTGCCGACCATCTGCTTCACATGGTGGGGTGTTGCTCCAGGATCTTGCCTCAGACGTGTGAGCTCCCCCACCCATTAACCCCCTGATGTCTCTGGTGCTGTCTCCAGGCCCTTTCTTCAGTCTTAAAAGTGGGCAAGTACAGGATTTGTAGGCCTGTGGGATGCAGCCCAACACTTGTCTATTAAGTTTCAGTTGTCCCTCCTCCAGCTACTTCTAATTGGGTCGGCTGACTCCAAAAGTGTGGACTAAGAGACTGAGATTTTAATTATACAAGACTTGGATCTAGGACCTGAAACTCGGAAATGTTTCCAATTCTGTCTCCATGTTACCGCACCAAACTTGGGTCCACTCACCCCCCATGCAGTGAAGCCAATCTATTGATACCAGGTTGTGGTGAAGAAAAAAGGAGCATTTATTGTAAAGGCGCCAATACTAGGAGGACAAGTGACTGGTCCTCTAAACCCCCAAATTCCCCAAAGGGCTTCAGCAAAACATTTTTAAAGGCCAAGTGAGGAGGGGTGTCCCATGGTATGTGATCAACTCATGCACAATTCTCTGGTTGATGGTGATCTATCCTTAGGTTCCAGAAGGTCTGGGGGCTACTGCTCAGATCATCAAGCAGTTAATTTCTTCCATTTGGTGGTGGTTTTAGCATCTGAAAAACTCAGGAAATATACCTCAGATACTATTATCTAGGTACTTCAGATAGGAGCTAAAAACAGAGGATGTAGGGGAGGGGTCTGTTGGGGAAGGCCCCATAGGGTTCTGCTTGGTTACATCCATTCCCCAAGTTGAGACAGTACTACACCCCATTTGAGCAGGGAGTAGCCAGAGGAGTTCTCTCCCCATCCCCTGAAAGATTTGGGGAAGGATGAAACAGGTTTGGAGATTGAAACCGAGTTTCTCTGCTGAGTTTACAATGGACCTCTATTCAAAATATTATTCCCTTTCTTTAGATATATATTTTTTTATTTATGTACTTGGCCGCATCAGGACTTAGTTGCAGCATTTCACTGGATCTTCACTGAATCACGCAGTATCTTTCGTTGTGGCGCACAGGCTTAGTTACCCCCACAGCATTGAAACTGTGTCCCCTACATTGCAAGGCAGACTCTTAATCACTGGACCACCAGGGAATTCTCACATTACTCCCTTTCTTGTCCAACACCTGTTCTCCTCAAGATTGAGGGGTACAAAGTAAAGGGAGGAATTATAACTGAGCAGAACCCTACAGGCCCTTCCTAGGACAGACCCCCCGCCCCGCCACACACACACATCCTCTTCTGTAGCTGCTCTCTGAAGTACCTGGGTAATAGTATCTGATGCATATTTCCTGAGTTTTTCGGATGCTAATACCACCATCAAGTGGAACGAATTGACTAGTTGAGGATTCTGAGCTGCTGGCCCCCAGGCCTTCTGGCACCTAAGTGATCGCCATCAACCAATCAGAGAATTGTGCACCAACTGATCACTACCCTGGGACGCCCCACCGTCACCTGACCTTTGAAAATGCTTAGCTGAAACCTCTGGAAGTTGCAGGGTTTTTTGAGCACAAACCACTCAGTCTCCTACTCCAAACTCTGACATTTTGGTTTGTTTGGGCTCATGGGGCGAAGGGCACAAGAACTTCCATTCAGTAACACTTTTCCATAGCTTTATCACTTTCTTTTAACTTCATTTTGTATTATTACCTGAAAGGTTTTGTATCATAATTTTCTGCTGTGCCTTCATTATCTTTTGGCCTGTTATTTGATTCTTCTTTTTTCCTTTGTTTCTTTTTTTAACATTATTATTATTTTTTTGACAGCACTGGGTCTTTGTTTCTGCACACAGGCTTTCTCTAGTTGTGGAGCGGGGTGGGGCTCCTCTCTAGTTGCGTGTGCAGGCTTCTCATTGTGATGGCTTCTTTTGCTGTGGAGCACGGGCTCAAGAGCATGCTGGCTCAGTAGTTGAGTTGCGGGATCAGTCCCTGCGGCATGTGCAAATTTCCTGGACCAGGCATCGAACCCCTGTCCCCTGCCTTGGCAGACAAACTCTCATCCACTGGACCACCAGGGAAATTCGCCTCTTTTTCCTTATTATATCATTGGAAAAGGTTTGATCATAATCACTGGTCATGTTTAAAGTAGATGGGTTTTCATGTGTGTTTAGGAGATGGGTGCTAAATAGGGAAGAGGCAAACCAGAGCTGCTTTTCTAGCTTCCCTGCTTGAGGATTCCCTTTCTGCTTTGGCTCCAAAGTAGGACTGGCTTCATGGGTATGTGGCCTGTGTAGCCACACAGGGTCCTGCTCCAGGTTTCATGCTCTCCTGTTACCATCTTGAAATTTTTAATCACTTTTCAACAAGGAGCTCTGGCTTCTCACTTTGCACTGTGCTCTGCAAATTACATAACTGATCCTGCCACGGATTGTTAAAAACCATGGCCTTTCTGTAGCCACCTGCTCAGTTAAGAACCTCTCCTGGCCAGTGTGTGAAAACTTTCTGTCTCCCACCAATGTTTCTGGCTTGCTCAATTCAGATTCCCCTCCCAACAAGCTTCTTTTTCAGAGAGAGTCTCAGTTCTTCTGGATGGGAGATGTTATTGTGTATTTTTGAAGTTCTTGTCAGTTTAATTTACCTTAGTACCCTATGACAGCCCTTAGTGGGTTCTTGTGGTTCTTTCTGGACTTACTTGCAAATGGAAACTATGAAGATGTTTCTCAGTTGTTCTCAGATTTGCCTACTGAACATTCCACTCAGAGTGGAATACTTCTTTTGGAAGGATTTGTTGGCAGTTTCTGTGTCCTGGGTCTGCTAAGATGATCAGAATGCCACTTTATCCTCCCTCTATTAAACTTGCACAGCTACTAAACCCATAGGGATCCTGCTGATGTCAGAGTTTGGACTCACTCACCCGTATTCTGGAATTCATGGGCGTACCAGTCACTTGATTTGCTTGAAGATGTTGCCTGTGGACTGTTTCTTTTGCTATCCTAGTTGCTATGAGGTGACTTGGAGAGATTAAAAAACTATATTGCCATCATGATCTTGCCCCCACCTAGAAGCTTTGACAAGAATGTTTCAGTTTGATGTATTTATTACAGGATCATTAACCATTAGGTAAGTACTACACCAAATTTCCAAGGACTGCTTTCTCGAACTGTCTTTATCCAGGCATATATTATCTAAGAGGCTGAAGTAAACAATAGGAAAAGTAGTGTTATTGTAACTGGCAGGGCACAGGTGCTCTCATTTATATACTGAACATTACAATTTTAAAATTTGTTTTAAAAAATAAAAACCTTCATTAAAGCTTCCATTTATGGGTCTTGTTAGCTAAGAACATAAATATGTCCATTACATTCTCCAAATCTGGCAAAGTAGTAAACCCTGGGATAACTAAAGCAAATAAAAGTCACCCAATCAACACCTAGAAAAAGACACACCATTGTTTTAATTTTTTAATTGACATATAGTTGATTTATAATATCATGTAAGTTTCAGGTGTACAGCACAGCAATTCAATACACACACACACACATACATACATACACAGGCTTCCCTGGTGGCTCAGACAGAAAAGAATCTGCCTGCAATGCTGCAATGCGGGAGACCTGGGTTCAGTCCCTGGATTGGGAAGATCCCCTGGAGGAGGGCATGGCAACCCACTCTTGTATTCTTGCCTGGAGAATCCCCATGGACAGAGGAGCCTGGCAGGCTACAGTCTATGGCATCACAAAGAGTCAGACATGACTGAGCGACTAAGCACAGCACATATATACATACACACACACTTTCAGATTCTTATCCCTTATAGGTTATTATATAATATTGAGTATAGTTTCCAGTGCTATACAGTAGGACCTTCTTGGTTATCATAGTAGTATCTGTTAATCCCAGCCTACTAACTTATACCTCTCTCTACCCCACTTTCCCCTTTGGTAACCACAAGTTTGTTTTCTGTATCTGTGAGTCACTTTGTGTTTTAGAAATAAATTCATTTGTGTATTCTCTTTTAGATTCCACATATAAGCAATATCATATGATGTTTGTCTTTCTCTGCCTATATTCACTTAGTGATAATCTCTAGGTCCATCCATATAGCTGCAAATGGCATTATTTCATTCTTTTTTATGGCTGAGTAGTATTCCAGTGTGTGTCTGTACCATATCATATTTATCCATTCATCGATCTATGGGCATTTTGGTTGTTCCCGTATCTCAGCTATTGTAAACAGTGCTGTGATGAACATGGGATGCATGTATCTTTTCAAATTATGGTTTTCTCCAGAAATGTGCCCAGGAGGACACAGCATTGTTTTTTAAAAATTATATCACAAACAAAATGAGGCAGTAATATATAATTTTCACATAGTATATGCAATGATATTTTGGCAGAGTAGGACTGTAAAATAGGTACTTGACAGAAGTATGTAAAATCAGAATACATGATATCCCAACAAAGCCCTTCTTCAACCAAAATTCAAATACCATTTATTCATTCACTGAAAAATGTGAAATGTACCATGTGCCAGAGATGCTTAGATAAGACCGAAGTGGAGTACTTCTTTTGGAAGGATTTGTTGGCAATTTCTGTGTCCTGGGTCTGCTAAGATGATCAGAATGCCACTTTATCTAATAATGCCCCTGCTTATTAGAAACCAAGCAGGTAGTCTGGTAATTGCTCAGAAAACATGATGGATGCTTAGTTCAGTTCAGTTGCTCAGTCGTGTCTGATTCTTTGTGACCCCATGGACTGCAGCACGCCAGACTTCCCTGCCCATCACCAGCCCCCAGAGCTTACTCAAACTTATGTCCATTGAGTCAGTGATGCCATCCAACCATTTCATCCTCTGTCGTCCCCTTCTCCTCCCACCTTCAATCTTTCCCAGCATCAGGGTCTTTTCAAATGAGTCGGTTCTTCGCATCAGGTGGACAAAATATTGGAGTTTCAGCTTCAGCATCAGTCCTTCCAATGAATATTCAGGGCGGATTTCCTTTAGGATGGACTGGTTGGATCTCCTTGCAGTTCAAGGGACTCTCAAGATTCTTCTCCAACACCACAGTTCAAAGGCATCAATTCTTCGGCGCTCAGCTTTGTTTATAGTCCAACTCTCACATCCATACATGACTCCTGGAAAAACCATAGCTTTGACTAGACAGACCTTTGTTGGTAAAGTAACGTCTCTGTTTTTTCATATGCTGTCTAGGTTAGTCATAGCTTTTCTCTCAAGGAGCAAACGTCTTTTAATGTCATGGCTGCAGTCACCATCTGCAGTGATTTTGGAGCCCCCCAATATAGCCTGTTTCCATTGTTTCCCCATCTATTTGCCATGAAGTGATGGGACCAGATCTTAGTTTTCTGAATGTTGAGTTTTAAGCCAACTTTTTCACTCTCCTCTTTCACTTTCATCAAGAGGCTCTTTAGTTCTTTGCTTTCTGCCATAAGGGTGGTGGCATCTGTGTATCTGAGGTTATTGATATTTCTCCTGGCAATCTTGATTCCAGCTTGTGCTTCATCCAGCCCAACATTTCTCATGATTTACTCTGCATGTAAGTTAAATAAGCAGGGTGACAATATACAGCCTTGATGTACTCCTTTCCCAATTTGGAACCTGTCTGTTGCTCAATCAGGGACCAAAAGAAGGAAAGCTGTATTAGTTTGGGAGGTCAGAGAGGGCTTGGGTCCACACTCTGACTTTGGTTCCTCCTATTTTCTAAACTCAAGCTGCCCTCCAAGCTGAACTAAATCACACTCTTCATCAAGTCTTAGTGATTCTACTTACTAGTTAAGCCTTACCTCCTCAATACCATTTTATAGCGACATCGCCCTTTCTTTGAATTCTGAAGTCCACAACACACAGTTTCATTTGTCTATATATGATTGTAGAACCATTCTACAGTTGTTTTGAGTGTTTATTTGTGTATTCTTTTCTCCAGCTGAACTATAAGCATTTCCACAAGAAAAGACAATTGAAGATGTAACTTCTATCTTCTCTAACATAGAATGTGATACTGGGCACACAATGGACATCTAGTAAGTACTTGTTGAAAAGGGAAGAAATAAGTGAGTAAATGAAGTTAGAGAGCTCAATTGCTGCAAACTAAAAAGTAAGGTTTGTTTATGTTCAATTAAGTTTGGTTTGCTACCTGAAATTTGATTAAATTGTTTGCACATATTTCCAAATGTGGGAGAGTGGAACTGCTTCTGAGATTTAAATGATACAATCATATTGGCCCATATTGGTTTTCTTTTGCAAGGTAAATAAGGATTCTGGTACTGATAAAAAATGTACCTTCAAGTGAGTTAAATTCCTACCTCAGAATATACAGCTTGTGGAGCATGTAGCAAAATCATGAAGTAGGAAGAATTTAAGCCTTGGAAGAAGGGGCACCTAGAATCAAATGCTGAGATGTCATTCACCAACCAGGTGGTCTTGGAGAAGTTAATGAGCATCACTCAATCTGCCTCATGTCTTTATATGTATTTTGTGTATAATTACAGGTTTGCATTCTTTTTATGTTCTCAACTCAGCTCAATATAATAGGTTTACAAGTCTCAACATTGTGTATCGGTTGATACTATTATACAAGCTTTGCATTGATGTTCTAAAATTGTGTTAGGGTCCCCAAAGTTTCTGTAGTTATGGGACAGATCTAAAGAATGTCTTTAGCTTCCGGTCACATAGACGAGATCTTTCCTCCCAAGCCCCCATCACGTACGCTTAGAATATTGTTTGAAAATTGTAACATCTGAAACTTTTTCAAAAACATGGTCCTAATTCTTAAACTTGTCATACGTGCAAAGCGGTAATTATAGGCTTCAGAACTGTAGAATTTTGTTCTGAGTTTGATGTAAGAAGGAACAGAAGCGTCTTTCTACCATATCAATACAGCAACTCATCCCTATGATAAAGAAAGAGGTCAGATTCAATTCATTATTTGTTTGTCATTCTGCCAATTCAGGTTCTCTTAGGCCATCAAGTTAACAGGTGTAATATCAAGAGAGTATTTAATAAAGGATCAGTTTCTCTTTTCCAGCTATTTTCTTCTTAGACTACAAAGCTAATGCTGCTGCTGCTAAGTTGCTTCAGTCGTGTCCAACTCTGTGTGACCCCATAGACGGCAGCCCACCAGGCTACCCCGTCCCTGGGATTCTCTAGGTAAGAACACTGGAGGGGGTTTCTATTTCCTTCTCCAATGCATGAAAGTGAAAAGTGAAGTCGTTCAGTTGTGTCTGACTTTTCGCGACCCCATGGACTGCAGCCTACCAGGCTCCTCCATCCATGGGATTTTCCAGGCAAGAGTACTGGAATGGGGTGCCATTGCCTTCTCCAACAAAGCTAATGAGGCTGTTTAAATATGTTGACAAGAAAGAAAAATTATTTTTAAGAACTTTTATTTTTGTCTTCTATCCTCTATTTCATCCTGCTACCAAAACTTTCGGTTGAGGTCAAACTGAGAGCTCACAAATTTCATTCATAGATATGTAGAACAAATGTTTCCAACACTACCCTTCTGATGAACAGCTGAAAAACACAATGAAAATAGCAACACATGGATGGTGAATTATACGAGACAGTATCTCGAGCAAACAGGAAAAAATAACCTTTCTTTTCAGAAAGCTTTCCATCTGTTCTCCAAAGATATGTGCATTTGGTGTATGCACACATGCATGTGTGAACAAACACTAAATAAGTCAAACGGTAGATGATGTAAGATAGTGTAATGATTGCTGTATCAATTTTTGCCTGGTAGTGAGATACTATTTGACATTTTAAATTATTTATTATATTTATTTTTTGGTTACACTGGGTCTTCCTTGCTGCTTGAGGTCTTTCTCTAGTTGTGGCGAATGGGGGCTACCCTTCATTATGGTGCATAGGCTTCTCATTGTGGTGGCTTATCCTGTTGTGAAGCATGGGCTCTAGGGTGCTCAGGCTTCAGGAGTTCTGGCACGTGGGCTCAGTAGTTGTGGCACATGGATTTATTTGCTCTGCAGCATGTGGAATCTTCCTAGACCAGAGATCAAACCTCCTGTCTCCTGCACTGGCAGGCAGGTTCTCAACCACTGGACCACCATGGAAAGTCCTATTTGACATTTCTGAGACTTCTAAAAAATACTTTAGAGAGATATTTTATAATTAAGTATGTAGTCAATTTTTGTAAGCAGTCTCCAGTGTTTGAGAAAAATATCTATACACAAGCTGTTGGGTTTGGTTCTACATAATCCATTAGCTCAAGCTTGTTAATTGTGTTGTTTGACTCTTCTATACACTTAAGTTTTCCTCTTCTTAATCTATATCTCTCTGAATGAGGTGTGTTAAAATTCCCCACTAATTGAATAGTTTTTGAATTTTTTTAATTTAAAAACAGTTTTAAAATTCTCTATGCAGAATTGGCTTTTTTTTTTTTTTTGCTTTATATATTTGGAAGATTTGTTAGATGCATTCCAATTCATGACGGTTATAGATATATTTTTTTTCCTTTTTAATACTATGTAACAAGCATCACCGACTCTGTGGACATGAATTTGAGTGAACTCCGGGAGTTGGTGATGGACAGGGAGGCCTGGCGTGCTGTGATTCATGGGGTCACGGAGAGTCGGACACGACTGAGCGACTGAACTGAACTGAACTGAACAAGTTACTTTATCCCAAATAATGCCTTTTTGACTTTAGGATTATTTCATTTGACATGCATATTGTGGATATCTCATTTCTTTCTGTCCTTGGGTTGGCCTATTTTCTTAATCTCTTTTGTCATCATATTTAAAGAATTTTTATTGATTAAAAATATCTAAGGTGATGCACACCCTGGACACCATGGGCTTGGCTGAGAACCGGGGCCCAGGTGGAAGAGATGCAGGATGTTGACAAGTGCATTATGTCCACGGCCAGCATCTATTTCCACATGATCAGACAATTACTCAGCAAAGGTCCTGTTTCAATGACCAAGAACCCCTTGACTCTTCCTTGTCAGGAGGAGCTGGTGGGGGCTCTGATGAATCTCAGTAAGGTCTTCTGCTTGTCCCTGAAAGACTGTCCATCTGCAGCTCTGCATGGAAATACATAGTGACAGTTGCTGAAGTCCTGAGTGACTGTCCCCGCCTGAGTACTTAGATGCATCATTACTAGTAGGTATTCTTACATGTGCGTGTGAAGTCACTTCTGTCGTGTCCAACTCTTTGTGACCCTATGGATTGTCGCTCCAAGCTCCTCTGTCCATGGGATTCTCCAAGCAAGAATACTGGAGTGGGTTGTCATTTCCTTCTTCAGGAGATCTTCCCCACCAAAGGATCTAACCCGCATCTCTTAAGTCTTATGCTTTAGCAGGCAGGTTCTTTACCACTAGCGCCACCTGGGAGGCCCCAGTAGGTATTCTTAGAAAAGCCAAGTGTAAAAATGTTGGCCAGTCCTTGCAGGAGAAGTTGGACAAAATGAGTTGAATCTTCCAGCCAAGGGACAGAAAACTACTCATATCACCCCTCATGTCACCCTCCTGACATCTTAAGTAGAAGGTGAGGCTGTTCATTTGGCCTAGGACTTTGCCCGTGTCTGCAAAGCAGCATTTCCTAGTAAATCCATGGCAGAGTATTTAACCAGATCTCATCTCGGAGGACAGCATGTGATGGCAGCTAGGAAGAATATGCTGCTGGCTGCACATCAAGTGTGTAAAGGATTCACAGACCTTCTCAATCAAGACCAAACTCCCAATGGGAACAACCAGCCCACCCCATTCCTAGAAACAACATCCAGAGCTGCTTGTCTCATTTCAGCCTGATTATCCATGAATTTGGCAACCAGGCCATCTGTGCTGCTGTGTCTACCCTGCATAACTACATAAAAGAAGCCCTGAGAGTCATGAACAATCCTGGAGACCACAGTCCAGCCAATTATATTAAAACCTTAGAGAAGATGGAGTAGCACAAGAAGTAAAATGGTGGTGAACCAAGGGCCAAAGAGTCTAGAAGTAAAAGGAGTCCCAAACCATCTCCACCAGGGCAAATTGGCACCTCACTTGCCTGGGGGACACAGTTGTTATCCGCCTTCCTATGAAAAAGGCCTCAGTTGATTTCCAGGTCTTCACATGCCCACCTGGATTCCTTAGTAATTAAGGAGTGCTGAAGTGTCTCCATAATTCTGGACGAGATGTCAGAAGGTGATAAGTGCTGGTTCTTTACCCATTAAGCTTACGTTTTATTTTTGTGGAACTCCATTCTTCCTTTCTCTGAAAGTGGTGGTACAGGTTTTAGAACCTTTTAAATAAATTCCCCAGGCCAGCAAAAACCCACACACGCTTGGCTGTTGAAATATCAAATGATATGATTCAGATCAACAATAACTTTCAGTGTTAAGGTAAAAGTATATAGCTTCTTCAGTCTCATCTTACATACCATAGAAGGCAAGGATCCTATCCCCACATAACAAGTGGTTAATAGGTGGTATTTGACACACTTTAAACTTGTTCAAAAGGGCCCTTTGGGTTTTATGAAACTTGTAGAAACAAAGCCCACTGATGATTTTATGTTTTCCTTAAAAAAAAAAAAACTTTTAAAGTTAACTCTTCAAATAGGAGACTCTTTGAAATGACATGTTTTTTTTTTTAAGGTACAGAAGCTTTATTCTGCATATTTATTTCACATCTTGGTGTTTCGAAGAAACTTGAAAAGGGAGGCATGAAGCATTGTTTTTTGCTATCTGTCATGCCCAAGTCCCAGAGGAGGCTCTGTGTTTTAAGAAACTGCATTGAATGTACAGATTTTATTTATGCATAATTTAATGGGGTCTGTAAATATGGGTGCACTTCTCATAATGTTTTGAGAAATGGGATTTGATTTTAATATTAATTTTTAAAGGTGACAGGGTAATCTAAGGTACATCTTTAGGTTTTATTTGTGTGTACACTCCTATTAAGAGTTAAGAGGATCCTGAGCTTTGTTCTTGACTCTGGAAGACCTATTTAATTGAAGCTTTCAGTTCACAAAGCAATAACTTTGCCTCATTTCTGTTGGGCTGAACCAAAAAATGTGTGTGGGTGAACAAGGAGTTTTAGAATCCAACTCCTTGCCTCTCAGTGTTCCCTAAATAATTGTTGTATGTATGAAACCTGTGTAATAAAAAGTATTCTCTACAGAAAAAAATCTGATGTGAGAAACTATAGCTGAGTTGAATAACTACATATATTTGTGATTACTAATATCTTTATTTCTAACATCTTTTTCATTTTCTGTGTATCATGCCTTCTCGTGGTTTCTATTTTTTACTGATTTTTTTCAAATTTCTTTCTTTTTTCTCATTTGTAAGTTATCATTCCATTTCTTTCTTTTAATGCGAACCCTTAAATGCTTACATGCATACTTGACCTAAAAAGTTAGTATCTTTACCCTCCACCTGAACAAGAGAAGATCTGGGAACACAAACTCTAAGCATAATCCTCCTATCTTCCATGTTTTTGTTGTCTAGTATTTAGTTGCCCCTTGTTTCTTAACCTCCATTGTTATTGTTTTTATAGTTAATATTTATTTAGATTTGAACTCCATGTTGAGCAATGATGACTCATATTACTCTTACATCCCAGTTCTTTATCTTGGGTTCAGTTTCCTTCTTATTGAAATGTATTCTTTAGAGTTTTTTCAGCAAAGTTCTATGCATGTCAACTCTCTCATTCTTTGTTTTTCTAAAATTATCTTTGTTTAGACTCAGTCTTGAATGAACTCAATCTTGCTGACAATAGAATTGAAGTTAACAGTTGAAGATAGTATTCAGTTATCTTTAGATATTATTGTTAAGTCTCAGCCTAATTTTTGTTCTTTGGTCTTTTTTCCTGTTTTGCCATATTTTTGGTATTTTGCAGTTTCACTGTGTTGACCTCTACCCCATTCTCTCTAATCTCTCCTATTGGAATCTTATTAGATGTGTATTGTACCTTCTTATTCTTGCCTCCATGTTTCTTAGTTTTTTTGTTTTTTGTTTTTTTTTGGCTATATTTTCCAACTCTTCATTTCTCTTTGCTGGATTATAAGTAATTTTCACAGGTTTTTTTTCAGCTGTCTTTAACATAGACATTAAATTTCAATTTTGATTACTCTCTTTTTCAAATAACCCTCTTCAGATACTATTTTTTTTCATATTTTTCATTATTGTTTTAACTATTTTAAAACGTCTCACTTTAAAGTCTACTTTTATGTATAGCTTAAAAGTCAATGCATTGCTCCCTCAATAATAACTTCATTAAGTAGTTTGCTATGTATCTTTCTAGTGTTTCTTTATACAAATATAAGGATTTTTAAATGTGTATTGATTTTTCTCCCTTGTTTACCATAAGGCGACTTTATATACAATAATAACATTGGTCTGTTTTGCTTTTTGTATGTAAAAACATGACCTCATTCCTTTATGCCTTTACTTAGCATTCCATTGTGTGGATATATCACCATTAATTTAACCAATTCCCTACACTTGGATTGTTTCTAGTTTTTTGTTTTTTTTTTACACTTAAAGATAATACTGTAGTGAATGTCATTTTAAGAGCACTCAACTATATGTGTTAGAGTCACAGAGTGCGATTGCTGGGTCAAAGCATAACTATATTTGTAATTTTAATAGATATAACTCAATTGTTCTTCATAGTGGTTAGAACATCTTGTGCCCCACCAACAATCATGACAGTGCCTTCCTGATTCTCCACAGTATCACTAGTAATGAAAGTGTTAATCTCTCATTCGTGTCTGACTCTTTGCAATCCCATGGACTGTAGCCCACCAGGCTCCTCTGTCCATGGGATTCCCCAGGCTAGAATACTGGAGTGGGTTCCTATTCCCTTCTTAAGGGGATATTCCTGATGCAGGGATTAAACCTAGGTCTCCCACATCGCAGGCAGATTCTTTACTGTCTGAACCACCAGGGACGCCCATATCACTAGTAGAGTGTGTGTAAAATTTCCTTAATAATTAAAAAATTTTTCATTTTATATTATAGTTGATTTAATAATGTTGTGTTAGTTTCAGGTATATAACAAAGTGATTCAGTTATACATATATATTCTTTACCACCCTGAATGCCTGACCTCATCTTTAATCATTTTAACATACATCACATCATCTCTTTTAGATTATTACAATGTCTCTAGTTCTTAGTATCTTCCTGAATATTGTTTGTGGACTTCTCCCTCATTGAGGATCCTTTCTTCTCATGTTCATAATTTGTGTTAGTGAGCATCTCTTCCTCAGATTCCGCACCCCCCTACTTTTTCTGATTATCCATTGCTACAAACAAATTACTCCAGAGCATAGTGGTTTAAAATTACTATGTTGCTCATGTTTTTGTGGGTCAGAAATTCAGAAAGAACTTGACTGGGTAGCTCTTACTTGAGTTCTTTCATGGTTTGGCAGTTAGATGCCAACTGAGCCTAAAGTCATCTGAAGGCTTTACTGGGTTAGACATCTAAGATGGCTCGAGCCAAGATGGCTCACAGTCAGGGCTGGCAGTTGGTTCTAGATTCTGGCTATCAGATAACAGCTCAGCTGACATGTAGTGGGGGAGCACTTATATGTGAACTCTCCAACATGGCAGTCTCAGAATGTACTTCTTTACATGAGGTTTAGGGCTCTAGCATAAGTGGTTCAGCAAACAAGGTGGTAGGTTCAAGACCTCTTTTTGTTTATTTATTTTTAATTGGAGGATAATTCCTTTCAATATTGTGTTGGTTTCTGCTATACATCCACATGAATCAGCCATAGATTTACATATGTCCCCTCCCTCTTGAACCTCCCTGCCACCTCCCACCCCATCCCACCTAGCCACAGCAATCAGAGAAGGAAAAGAAATAAAAGGAACCCAGATTGGAAAAGAAGTAAAACTCTCACTGTTTGTAGATGACATGATGCTATACATAGAAAACCCTAAGGATACCACCAGAAAATTACTAGAACTAATCAATATAGTAAAGTCATAGGATATAAAATTAATACACAGAAATCCCTAGCATTCCTATACACTACCAATGAAAAATTATAGAAATTAAGGAAACAATCCCATTCACCATTGCAATGAAAAGAAAAAAAAACCTACGAATAAATCTACTTAATGAACGACAGAGAATGAGATGGCTGGATGGCATCACCAACTCAATGGACATGAGTTTGAGTGAATTCCGGGAGTTGGTGATAGACAGGGAGGCCTGGCGTGCTGTGATTCATAGAGTTGTAAAGAGTTGGACACGACTGAGCTACTGAACTGAACTGAACTGAAAGAGACAAAAGACCTGTATGCAGAAAACTATAAAACACTAATGAAAGAAATCAAAGATGACACAAACAGATGGAGGCAGATTCTTTACCACTGAGCCACCAGGGAAGCCTTGTATACACACACACACACACACACACACACACACACGCACACACACACACACACACACATATACACACAATAAAATATTACTCAGCCATAAAAAAGAATGAAATAATGCCATTTGCAGCACCATGAATGGGCCTAGAGATTGTCATACTGAGTGAAGTCAGTTAGAGAAAGACAAATACCTCATAGGTAGAATATAAAAAATGATATAAATGAACTTATTTATAAAAACCAAAACAAAAACACAGACTTAGAAAATGAATTTATGGTTACTGGGGGAAAGGATGGGGGGAGGGAAGGATAGACTGGGAGTTTGGGATTGACATGTACACACTGCTTATATTTAAAATAGATAAGCAATGATGACCTGCTGTATAGCACAGGGAACTCTGCTCAATATTCTGTAATAACCTAAATGGGGAAAGAATTTGAAAAAGAACAGACACTTGTATATATATAACTGAATCACTTAGCTGTCTACCTGAAAATAACACAACATTGTAAATCAACTATACTCCAGTATAAAATAAAAAAATTTTTAAAGAATGAAAAAAAATAATGATTGGAGAAGGAAATGGCAACCCACTCCAGTGTTCTTGCCTGGAGAATCCTAGGGAAGGGGGAGCCTGGTGGGCTTCTGTCTATGGGGTCACACAGAGTCGGATACGACTGAAGTGACTTAGCAGCAGCAGCAGCAGCATCACTTCAGCTGTACTCTGGTCAATGCAGTCATGAGCCTGCCCAGAATTAAGTGGAATATCAAGAATATTTTGACCAATATTTTTCAAGCCATCACATTTCTGAAGTCCATGTGTCCTGGATTGTAGAAGGATCTCTACAGGATGTGTTTCCATTTCTTTCAGCCATGTGGCTCGGGTTTTATTGGTCAGAAACCAATACTGATTTTTCAGTTTAGGGATTCTTATACCATATAAGTAGTGAAAATTCATATTATACATCTAGCAGAAACCTGTGTCTTCATTTTCTTAGAAACTTTAAATCCATTTAAAGTTGTGGGTGGAGACCACCTCCTCGTTAAATCCTTGAGCTGATCAGGGTTCTTCTACCCTTAATGAAGAGACCACTCTTTTGGAAATCTGGTTTTATAAAACAAAAGACATTCCATCTCATCTTTCATTGACCCAAGGCCATATCTTCTGTCCGTATATGGCCATTAAATCCCAATACATGGCCACAAGGAACTTTAGCTGGATCAGATGCTGCACCCTATTACCAGCCCAAACCCGTGGAGCCTTGTTTTCGATTTCCTTAGTTTTGCATTGTAAGGATTTGCTTTCCTTTATTTTGAACTAAGCTACATATTTGCAAGTTATTGTTCATTTATTCTATCCAGCATCTCTGTGTGTCTGTAGTGAGAGGGTAATATATAGTAACTCAGTCCAAGATGGTCCCCAGAGGTCCTCAGTTCTCCAACAGATTTCGAGGTTAGAAAAAAGGAGCATTGTTGAATGATTGTCCTTGAAGGTAAGTTTAAGAGGTCATCATTAGTGGACAAGAATAAGCATTTTCCCTCCACTAGCCTGCTCTTCTGTAAGGGCATCTCTTTCTTACTTTCTGATCTAGATCAATGGGCAGATGCTATGTTAGCCAACCTCAAATGGCAGCTGAAGCTTGTGTAGTCACTACCTTTTTGCCATCCAGCGCAGCTATTCTTTCTGTCATAGATTTGGCAGGATAATCAATAGGACCCAAATGGCAATCAATTTTATGTGATTGCACTTGGTTTCCCATCGATTTCAGTGCTGACTCTATGGCAGAATAATGAGGGAAATCTGATGCCAATCATTGCCTGTGAATGCCACTGCACATCTTTCTAGGTGACTGAACAACGTCAAAGAGAATGGGAGACAGAGACATGCTGGCAAAAAAACAGAGTGAGGACCGAGCAAGCCCCATTGCTGAAGATGAACAAAAAGATGTTAATAGAGATGTGAAAAGGAAAGCTTGACTTATGATCCAGAACACCATTGTAAAACCTGGGTTGGTACAGTGGAGGATAAAATCAACCTCAGGGCCACATAGCCTGAAAAAGATTTCAAAGTATGTCTCCCTAACAATCATGATGTTTAGTGGCTTAATCTTAGTGAGGAAATCCTGGTTTTAAGTTCACACTTGGAAATGATTAATTGCTTTTTGACCATCAAATGTCACTTTATTGAAGCCAAGAATCACATTTTTATTTACCCACAAAGTACTCAGCCGACCTATGCCATATAAATTCTCAATGAATAATTGATGGAAATCTATGTTATACATTTTATAGGTAGCTTTTTATAATCTTGGACCTAGTAATGTACTATAGTATTCCTCACACTTATCCAGCCAATATTGACATCATCGTTTGACATATGTCAGAGCCATCACACCAAGCAAAGGATCACAATAGATCTCCGTAAGGAAGCAAAGTTAATAAAAACAATGAAACACATTTTACTTGGAGCTTATACCTTAGAAATCTACTCTGCCTTTGTGTTATTTAGCTCTGACTTTGGCAAAAATTTCCTGCAGAGTATGTTTTTAAATGTTATTTCTATTTTTGAAAAGGAAATGTATTCACAGTAGCCAAAAGTTAAAGTAATATAGAAAGACATATATGAAAGCATATCCCTTCTGCTGTCTCCATGCACTTATTTCTCACCAGTCCCTTTTAGGCAATCAGTCATCCTACTTAATTGCGTTGCAGTGCTTCTTTATGCAATCACAAGCAAATATGAGTAATTATTCCTATAGTCTCTATTTCTTATACAAAAGGAAGCATACTCTAGGTGATGTTCTGCCTCTATTTTTTCACAATATAACCTAGAAATTAATTTCCCTTCACTTTCACTTTTCACTTTCTTGCATCGGAGAAGGAAATGGCAACCCACTCCAGTGTTCTTGCCTGGAGAATCCCAGGGACAGGGGAGCCTGGTGGGCTGCCGTCTATGGGGTCACACAGAGTCGGACACGACTGAAGTGACTTAGCAGTAGCAGCAACATAGAAAATAATACTTTCATTCAATTTGAGCAATGGCATAGTATTCCACTGTGTGGATGTGGCAAAGTTTATTTAACCAATACCCTATTATTGGACAATTGGGTTGTGTTCAATCTTTTGCAATTACAAACAGTGCTGCAATGAATAATCTAAAACATGTATCATTTCTTACATGGGCAATTGCATCTGTGTAATAGGTGCAAAAGGTAAATATGTTGGTAATTGTGATATTGTCAATTTGCCCTCGATTCAGGTTATCACATTTATATTTCCACATGTACTGTGTGGGCGTATCTGCTGCCCCACAACTTTACCCGTAGAATGTGTTGTCAAATGTTCAGAGTTTTGTCCACCTGACAGGTGAGAAACAATACCTCATTGTAATTTTAACTTGCATTTCTAAAATGATGACTGAGGTTCAGTATATTTTTACATGTTTTAAAGGCCATTTATATTGGGGTGTTTTTTTTTTTTTTGGTGTGTGTTAACTGTGTATATTCTTTGTCTATTTACCATGTTTCTTGACATGCTTTTGTGGTTTTCTTCTTTCTTGCTTACATTTAAATGCTCAATTCATTTGAAACTTGTTCAGTTGTACAGTTTGAAGCATAGATACAACTTTGTACTTTTTTTCAGTTCACAACCCAGTAGTATAAAGTCCTTTATAAGTCTACCTACTAGAGATGACATCTTTAGCAAATGCTAACATCATGTACATGGTTTAATTTCTGGACTTCCTAATTCTCTTCCATTGGTCTCATTCTTTATTCAAGCACTTTTTTTTTTCTTATTTGGTTGTGTTGCATCTTACTTGTGGCATGCGAGATCTTCATTGCTGTGTGCAGGATCTTTAAGTTGAGGCATGAGGGATCTAGTTCTCTGACCAGGGATTGAACCCAGGCCCTCTGCATTGGGAGCATGGAGTCTTAGCCACTGGACCACTAGGGAAGTCTGCAAGCACTTTTTAAATTGTTGAGACATCTCAGTATGTTTTAATTCTGATAGGGTCAGTGTCCTTGTATGGTCTTTCTCTTTCAGAATTTCACTGGCTACTTTTGCTTATTTTTAAGTGAGTGTTTCTTATAGTTTTGTTTGTGATCATTTAACCTTGGGTGTGAGGACATGAAGGATGAAGCAAGCTTCTGCATATGTCATAGAAACTTCTTTATATAGATTATTTTTCTCTCCTTGTTTTTTTTTTTTTAAAACTGAGGCTGAATGTTTTGATGGAGAGTTTTCTTTTGACTCTAAGGTTAAGTTTGCATTGGCTAACATATCCCCAGAGAAGTTTGTTATGAAGAATTAACTTGTCTTACCAAGTAAAAATAGCATAGGTGAACCCATGGTCCTAGAATGGATTAAGCCAATAAGCCCTTGGCTTCAGGTCTAACAGTCTTAAGGGAAAGGGTTCAGGAAGCAGTTTTCTGGCTCTGAGTGAAAGCTGGGAGAGACGCCTTGACATTTGTAAGTGAATGCTCCACCCAGCCTAGGGTGGGTGTCGCATGCATCCCATACCCTACCTTCAGCCATTGCTTCCTTCGACTGGAAAATGGTGACCCAAGCAGCTGGGCAGGCCCAGGAGGAACCCATTCATAGCATATCACCTGAATCACAAGCTTTCAACCTGAAGAAAACACATCTGGGCATACCTGACTTGGAAGGGATTGGGGTTCGGGGTGGTCAGGAAAGACATAACAATAGGACAGTGTACTTGACCTTGATTTTGAAGAATGAGAGGGAGTTTTCTGACAGGTGAGATTGGAAAGGGCATTCTGGTGAGAGGGGAGACAACTAGCACAAAAACACAGAAGTTCAGGGCTGCCTAGTGCATTCTGGGAGTGGCAAGTAATTTGGTGGAGCAGTAAGGAGATACATGGGGGTATGAGTGAGGCGTATGTGGCCAGATAGATCCTGCAGGGTCCTCTATGTCAGTGCCTGTACCCGAAATCTAACTCCTTTCTTTAGTCTGTGGGAAATCACTGAAGGATTTGTTATTTTGCTGTTTTGCAATTAAAAATGGAGAAGGAAATGGCAACCCACTCCAGTGTTCTTGCCTAGAGACTCCCATGGACAGAGGAGCCTGGTGGGCTGCCATCTGTGGGGTCACACAGAGTTGGACACGACTGAAGCAACTAATTAGCAGCAGCAGCTATTAAAAAATCTTACTTTCATACTAAAAATAATGCCCATAACTCTTTCTTGCCACACTCCTCTCTTCCAAAAAGACCACTGCTGCAATTTCTCGTGTGTATTTTCTGAGTTTTCTTTCCAGAAACATGTAAGCATTATGGGAATATGTTGTTTTTAAAAGGAGATTGTATTATACTGCAATTTATTTTTTCTTCTTCTTCACTTAATTACTAGTCTTTTCTATAACTGCCCTTGAAAAGCCACATCACTTGGGGGAACACTACCTCTTTACAATTGGTGTAAAATAATGATTTTCCTCTACAAAACATACTAAATAAATGCAACATAATGAGAATTTTGACACTGTGGCTTCAAAGACATACTCACCAATTTACTTGAATAACAGCAGTTTCTAGTTGGAAATGAACCACTTTAAACTGTGTCCTGTGGACATGAGTTTGAGTGAACTCCGGGAGTTGGTGATGGACAGGAAGGCCTGGCATGCTGTGATTCATGGGGTCGCGGAGAGTTGGCCACGATTGAGCGACTGAACTGAACTGTGTTTGGATGAAGCCAAAAGCATCTTGTTTTGTGTGTGGGTACCCAGAGAAAGGGACGAAGCAGTGGCACCTCCTGTACATCTTCAGTCTGGAGTTCAGGTGGTCTATTTCCACATGATCCAAGCACTCTGTGTTTTAGCCTTTAGTTCGCTCCCACTATGTTTTTTTGTGCTATGACTTTATTTTTAAGAACAGTCTCAGGGCAAGGTAACTGAACCACAGAAAAGTGAAGAAAATGGCACAGAAAGCAGAATTTTTAATAGAAACAGCTTCCTTGTGCCCCCTTCCACCACCCACCATCCACTATGGGTAAGAGCAATGAACCTTAATTATGAGCATGCTTGCAAAAGGATGTATATTAATTCCAGAAACTTGTTTTCATAGTTCCATTGATTTCTTCTTTTAATTCACAAAACGTTTAGGGGTATTTAAAGTTAGATTAGAGCACAACACAGTTTCAGTTCAGTTCAGTTGCTCAGTCGTGTCCGACTCTTTACGACCCCATGAATCACAGCACCCCAGGCCTCCCTGTCCATCACCAACTCCCGGAGCTCACTCAAACTCATGTCCATCGAGTCGGTGATGCCATCCAGCCATCTCATTCTCTGTCATCCCCGTCTCCTCCCACCCCCAATCCCTCCCAGCATCAGACTCTTTTCCAGTGAGTCAACTCGTCGCATGAGGTGGCCAAAGTATTGGAGTTTCAGCTTTAGTATCAGTCCTTCCAATGAACACCCAGGATTGATGTCCTTTAGAATGGACTGGTTTGACCTCCTTGAAGTCCAAGGGACTCTCAAGAGTCTTCTCCAGCACCATAGTTCAAAAGCATTAATTCTTCAGCGATCAGCTTTCTTCACAGTCCAACTCTCACATACATACATGACCACGGGAAAAACCATAGCCTTGACTAGAGGGACCTTGGTTGGCAAAGTAATGTCTCTGCTTTTTAATATGCTATCTAGGTTGGTCATAACTTTCCTTCCAAGGAGTAAGTGTCTTTTAATTTCCTGGCTGCAATCTTACCCCAGTACAATTAACCTAGATACTCTTTCATGAAACAGCTCTTCACTTAGCAGCCAGGCTTTCAGGAACAAATCATAGTCTAGGAGGGAGGATGTGATGGTTCTCCAAGACTATAGATCACAGCCAAATCCACAACAGCGTGCCCTGATCTGTACATTTTGGTTTATGACTCTCCAGGGCGTCCCTGGTAGCTCAGCTGGTGAAGAATCCACCTGCAATGCAGGAGACCCTGGTTCGATTCCTGGGTTGGGAAGATCCCCTGGAAAAAGGATAGGTTACCCACTCCAGTTTTCTTGGACTTTCCTGGTGCCTCAGACGGTAAAGAATCTGCATGCAATGCAGGAGACCTGGGTTCAATCCCTGCATTGGGGATATCCCCTGGAGGAGGGCATGGCAACCCACTCTAGTATTCTTGCCTGGAGAATCCCCGTGGGGCAGAGGAGCCTGGCGAGCTACAGTCCATGGGGTCGCGAAGAGTCAGACACGACTGAATGACTAAGCACAGCACAGTGTCTGCAGATAGCATAGTGACTCGAACCAGCCCCCTCTTTTAAGATTTTTTTTTTAATATGGACCTTTTTAAGAAAAAAAAAATGTCTACTGAGTTTGTTACAATATTGCTTCTGTTTTATGTTTTGGTTTTTTGGCCACAAGTCAGATGGGATCTTAGCTCCCCTGCTGCTGCTGCTGCTGCTAAGTCGCTTCAGTCATGTCCGACTCTGTGCGACCCCCAGACGGCAGCCCACTAGGCTGCCAGGGATCAAACCTGTAACCCCTGCATTGGAAGGTTAAATCTTAATCACTAGACTGCCAGGGAAGTCCCTAACCAACCCCCCAACCCCCGCCTTACTAGATGATCTAGTTTTTATTTTTTTTAGAAGTCTAAAAAAATGCTGCAACAGAGAACCTTTTACACACGTACTAAAACCCTTGAGCAAGAATATCTTTAGGAGACATCTGGGAGTAGAATTGCTGGGTCAAAGAGTGTACACATTTACAATGTGAAAGCCAATGCCAAGTTTTCCTTCCCAGAAGATGCAACAATCTTAAACTGCCATTAACATCGACAACAGTATGATAGCAAATACTTTCAGATATGAAAATATCTGTTTTTATATGCATTTCTTTAAATGTTAGTGAAGTATAAGAATGAATGAGAAGCATCTTTCATGTGCTTGTGGCTATTTGCAATTGTTTTCTTTGAATTGCCTTGTCATGCCCTTCCCCCACTTTTTTTCATTAACTTGTTAGCCTTTCTTGAATTGTGAGGCTTAAGGATTAAATACAATCATATTTTAGAAAGTTCTTTGGCTGTAAAGCACCCCATTATCACAGTTTAGTCAGATGAATGTACACATATTTAGTGATTTCTGAAGATTCTGAGCATAGATTTCTCTGAGGCTCTCTGATAGAGAAAACCTACTATTAAAAGCATGACGTTTATAAAATCTCACAGGCTCAAGCTCACTGAAATACAATTCTTTTTTTTTTTCTTCAAGTCTGATGTTTAGGCAGAAAATAATAGTAACCAGGAAACTTGATAACCAAAAGAATTAGGAACTATATCTTCTGGCAAATAGATTGGGGGAAACAATGCAAACAGAGAGAGACTTTGTTTTTGGGGGGCTCCAAAATCACTGCAGATGGTGACTGCAGCCATGAAATTAAAAGACGCTTGCTCCTTGGAAGAAAAGCTATGACCATCCTAGACAGCATATTAAAAAGCAGGCATTACTTTGCCAACAAAGGTCTGTCTAGTCAAAGCTATGGTTTTTCCAGGAGTCATGTATGGATGTGAGAGTTGGACTATAAACAAAGCTGAGCGCCAAAGAATTGATGCCTTTGAACTGTGGTGTTGGAAAAGACTCTTGAGAGTCCCTTGGACTACAAGGAGATCTAACTAGTCCATCCTAAAAGAAATCAGTCCTGAATATTCATTGGAAGGACTGATGCTGAAGCTGAAACTCCAATACTTTAGCCACCTGATGCAAAGAACTGACTCATTTGAAAAGACCCTGATGCTGGGAAAGATTGAAGGTGGGAGGAGAAGGGGATGACAGAGGATGAGATGGTTGGATGGCATCACCGACTCAATGGACATGAATTTAAGGAATTTCTAGGAGTTGGTGATGGGCAGGGAAGCCTGGAGTGCTGCAGTCCATGGGGTCTCAAAGAGTCAGACACTGAGCGACTGAACTGATACCTTCTGAAAATAAAAATTTGATTTGTCAGACTATTCAAAAGTGGAAAAGAAGAGATACATCAGTATTGTATTAATTTCATAAAAACACTGCTTTCCTTTCTCTATGAGGGTTGGAAACATTTCTTCTTTCTCCTCTTTGGAGAATGCATACTTGGTAGCTGCTTCTTAATGAAGGCAACATTTTCCTGCTCTGAACTTTCATTTCCCCTATACACAATTTGCATGGCCCAGGTGGGCATTCAGGCATCTTTCAACCCTGGCTTTGAGCCACATTTCCAGCAGGATCTGTTTCGCTTCTTGAATGTGAAGTGGCTGCTCCATCCACAGTAGACATTACCTTGTCTTCTTGGCCTTTGTGGTCCAGTTTCCATTCTTAGGAGAATCTCCACCCTGGCCCCCAAGGTCAGCCAGGTCTTGCTTCTTTTAGAAATCTTGGTTCCCTCACTCCCACAGGGTCCCTCTAGATCTTGTTTTTTGCAGCTGTTTGTCTCTTCCTTAGACTTTCCCTTCACCTCTTTTAGGAAGTGCATTTCATTTTCCCAACTAGATTATGAGGCTCCTGAAGTCAAGAGTCCTGTGGTCGATTTCTTAGTGGCCCCCTCCTGCATGGGGCCTGTCACACTGCTGAGCTTTCAAATAATTATTGACTGGATATGAGTAGGTCCATACCATTCCTGTCCTTTATCGAGACCATCTTTGCATGAAATGTTCCCTTGGAATCTCTAATTTTCTTGAAGAGATCTCTTGTTTTTCCTATTCTGTTGTTTTCCTCTATTTCTTTGCATTGATCACTGAGGAAGGCTTTCTTATCTCTCCTTGCTATTCTTTGGAACTCTGCATTCAGATGCTTATATCTTTCCTTTTCTTCTTTGCTTTTCACTTCTCTTCTTTTCACAGCTATTTGTAAGGCCTCCTCAGACAGCCATCTTCACGACCAAGATAGTCACGATAACATGATCACTGACCTAGAGCCAGACATCTTGGAATGTGAAGTCAAGTGGGCCTTAGAAAGCATCACTAGGAACAAAGCTAGTGGTGGTGATGAAATTCCAGTTGAGCTATTTCAAATCTTGCAAGATGATGCTGTGAAAGTGCTGCACTCAATATGCCAGCAAATTTGGAAAACTCAGCAGTGGCCACAGGACTGGAAAAGGTCAGTCTTCATTCCAATCCCAAAGAAAGGCAATGCCAAAGAATGCTCAAACTACCGCACAATTGCACTCATCTCACACGCTAGTAAAATCATGCTCCAAATTCTCCAAGCCAGGCTTCAGCAATATGTGAACCGTGAACTCCCAGATGTTCAAGCAGGTTTTAGAAAAGGCAGAGGCACCAGAGGTCAAATTGCCAACATCCACTGGATCATGGAGAAAGCAAGAGAGTTCCAGAAAAATATCTATTTCTGCTTCATTGAATATGCCAAAGCCTTTGACTGTGTGGATCACAAGAAACTGTGGAACATTCTGAAAGAGATGGGAATACCAGACCACCTGACCTGCCTCTTGAGAAACCTGTATGCAGGTCAGGAAGCAACAGTCAGAACTTTACATGGAACAACAGACTGGTTCCAAATAGGAAAGGGAGTGCGTCAAGGCTGTATATTGTTACCTTGCTTATTTAACTTCTATGCAGAGTACATCATGAGGAATGCTGGGCTGGAAGAAGCACAAGCTGGAATCAAGATTGCTGGGAGAAATATCAATAACCTCAGATATGCAGATGACACTACCCTTATGGCAGAAAGTGAAGAGGAACTCAAAAGCCTCTTGATGAAAGTGAAAGAGGAGAGTGAAAAGGTTGGCTTGAAGTTCAACATTCAGAAAACAAAGATCATGGCATCTGGTCCCATCAGTTCATGGGAAATAGATGGAAAAACAGTGGAAACAGTGTCAGACTGTATTTTTTGGGGCTCCAAAATCACTGCAGATGCTGATTGCAGCCATGAAATTAAAAGACGCTTACTCCTTGGAAGGAAAGTTATGATCAACCTTGATAATATATTAAAAAGCAGAGACATTACTTTGCCAACAAAGGTCCGTCTAGTCAAGGCTACGGTTTTTCCCGTGGTCATGTATGTATGTGAGAGTTGGACTGTGAAGAAAGCTGATCACCGAAGAATTGATGCTTTTGAACTGTGGTGTTGGAGAAGACTCTTGGGAGTCCCTTGTACCACAAGGAGATCCAACCAGTCCATTCTAAGGGAGATCGATCCTGGGTGTTCATTGGAAGGACTGATGCTGAAGCTGAAACTGCAATACTTTGGCCACCTCATGCGACGAGTTGACTCACTGGAAAAGACTCTGATCCTGGAAAGGGTTGGGGGCGGGAGGAGAAGGGGATGACTGAGATTAGATGGCTGGATGGCATCACCGACTGTGTGGACATGAGTTTGAGTGAACTCAGGGAGTTGCTGATGGACAGGGAGGCCTGGCGTGCTGTGATTCATGGGGTCGTGGAGAGTCGGACACGACTGAGCGACTGAACTGAACTGGATATGAGTATGAACTTGGGTGCTTCTAGCCTGTAATCTGAGGTCCTTGTCAGAGCTTCCTACCATAGATGGTTTCTTCTGACCATTTCTTCTCTGCCTCAGCCTAGTGACCCATGGCTTCCACCTATCCCTTCAACCGTGGGGTTCTCTGACCATTCAGTCCTCGCTCTTCTGGTCTACTCATCCTCAGGAAAAATCTCATTGACTCCATATTTTCTGCCAGCAGTGACAAGAGGCCTAGCCAACCTCTGGAGCTCAACTCAGGCTCACCTGGCTTATAGTCATGTGTTTGTCAGACATCTGCAGGTGGACAGCACTGAGGCACCTCCAACTCAGCCTATCGAAAACCAGACTCCTTGCTGTCTCCCAGCCCTGTTCCTGTATTCCCTATCTCTGCCAGTGGCCCCACTGCCCTCCTAGTCATCCAAGCTAGAAATCTAAGTGTCATCCATGATTCTTCCTCACATATCAAACCCTGCCCATTTGAACTCCCCAGTGTCACCCCTCCCCACCCCAACTCTCAGTGCCTTAGCTCTGGAGAACTGTAACCTCTTAACTAGTCTGCCTGACCTTAATCTCCTGCTTCTCAATTTCTTCCACAATGATCCAATTTCCCCCATTCAAAACAGTTCCCCAGCTCTCTGTTGCCTACAAGGTAGTCCTCAATTCTCAGCCAGTTGTATAAGCCCCAGAGAGCTCTGTCCCTCACGACTCCCACTGCCCACACAGCTGATGCTATCTGCTCGCCCACACCACACCCATGCTATTCTTAGCTCGTCTCTTGCTCCAAATGCCTGCCTTGGCGCCAACCTTCTTCCACTTCCTCTTGACCTGGACAGCTCTGTTTGTCCTTTAGCACTGGGTCTCTGGGTACTCTTCTTCAGGAAGTGCAGCATTTGTTTATATTTGATCCCTGGTGTTTCAGCCCTCTACTCCCAGCTAAGCAGTACCCCATCCAAATCACAGTGATTTCACATGAAATGCAACTTTCTGTTTATTCACGCGATCTTTCTTTTTCTGTATCTGGCTTCCCATTTGATTGTGAGCTCCTGAGGACAGGGTTTGTATTTTATGCATCTTTAGTGTGACACACATTAAGCACCCAGTCTGCTGAATGAAAAAACAACAGTGTTTATTCCTCTGCCATGAGTGATATATGGATGAAATCGTTTATGGTGCTTAATAAATCCACCTTCTACTGTCTTACAGAACATATGTCTGTGGGTTTATGTGGGATAAAGACTTTAGAATTGGTGTCAATGCCATGTTTTATTACATATATTGGGTACTTGTTTGTTCCTGTGCAACTTTTTCTGGCTAAACTTCAACACGTCATGACAGAGTGGGAGGCGTGAACTCTGAACCTGTTATGAAACGACTGTGGTATAGGTTAAATGTGTGTGGCAATAGGTTGCTTATATAATCAAATTTGTCTGGACGTTGCTTCTGGGATAAAAGCAAGTTGCCAAATGTTGAGGGGGTAACCATGAGCATAAGCCAGAATAAATCAAGTAGCTGTCAGGATACAGAAGACTATAAAACTGGCAATGGAGAGGAAAAGAAAGCAAAACAGTAGTGCCTTGTATTCATGTGGCTGCTATCAGGGCTCCTGGGTGAGTATTTCTTATCAAATGGTAACTCTAGCATCAGAATAGAAAAGAAAGAATTAGGCAATTTTATCTTGGTTTCAGGTTCTTAGTAAGGAAATATGATAAATTTTCAGATTCAGCTTAACATATAGGACGCAATTATCAGCAGTCTTTCAAGTCACTCCAAGTGTGAATGGGTTCTCAGGGGAACCTGTTGGTCAGCTTCTGTCTACTTCTGCCCCCTGGTGGTTCATTTGGAGTTGTTGACACGCTTAACCCTGAGCAGTTTGGGGCCCCTTGTGCAGGAAAGGGAAGACAGTTTTGCCTAGAAATGAAGAAAACAGTATCTCTGTATATAGACCCTTGCATTTTTAAAATTAGAATTTATAGAGTATATTTCTTTTGTAACTATCCAGAAATCACCCACTCCTGAAAGCCTAGTTTAACCTATAGAACAAACATTATCAACCCTTACTTTACCTAAGCCTGGCCATGACCTCAAAAAATATTGTGGCTTCTTGATTCTTGTAGAATGATTGACACATTGATTTTATTACCTTCATATTGTCTAGAATTATTATTAGTTCATTGTTATGCTGATCTTCCCTGTTAATCTTTGTGAGATTTGTGGTTTGTAATTGTTTTGTAGCCAGCATTCTCAAATAATATAGTTTTCATTTTATATTAATCTGAAATGGAATGTTATTGGGTAAAATACCCCTTAGGAGTATAATGAAAAGGACGCATTAATTTTCAGGGCAAGAGGGCTAATAACTCCCCTCTCCCTTAAATCTGTATTAATTGCTAACAACTTTTAATAGAATGGAGTACATGAAGCTAATTTCGATTACTTCTTTTCAACGTGCAGCATATCTGAAATGCTTGGCCAGAATAAGAAAAGAAGCTCTAGAAGGTCGAGTACTTAATAAATATGCTTTATGATACTGCAGTTTGTAAATGAGCCCAAATTGAAAGAAATTTGGGGCTTCAAGAGGGAATGCTCATGTTTTTAATTAAAGGCGCATGTAATCCGGAGACTTGAACATTTTATGAGCACACACATGAGCAAAACTTCATAGGCTATACTTACCGCAGGGGTCCTGCACCTCTGGGATCTAATGCCTGATGATCTGAGATAGAGCTGATGTAACGAAAATAGAAATAAAGTGCAAAACAAACACAATGTGCTTGAATCATCCTGAAGCCACCATCCCCTCCCCAGTCTATGGAAAAATTATCTTTCATGAAACTGGTCCCTGGTACCGAACAGGTTGGAGACTGCTGCTTTATAGCATTATAGAAAATAAGCATGCGGAGAAGGCAATGGCAAGCCACTCCAGTACTCTTGCCTAGAAAATCCCATGGATGGAGGAGCCTGGTGGGCTGCAGTCCATGGGGTCGCTAAGGGTCGGACACGACTAAGCGACTTCACTTTCACTTTTCACTTTCACACATTGGAGAAGGAAATGGCAACCCACTGCAGTGATCTTGCCTGGAGAATCCCTGGGACGGGGGACCCTGGTGGGCTTCTGTCTATGGGGTCACACAGAGTCGGACACGACTGAAGTGACGCAGCAGCAGCAGCAGCATAGCATGGTGGCTAAGTGTGTGGTACTGGTTCCAGACTGATGGAATGAGAGTCCCAACTCTACTGGGTGACCTTGGGAAAGTTGCTTAACCTTCTCATTGCTTAGTTTATTAATCTGTAAAATGGAGATAATGAGAGTGCCTTCTAATTCATATTGTTGCTGTGAAAATTAAATGGGATAAAGCCTTTAGAACAGTTCCTGACATGAATGTCATCAATCAACATTAGATATTTTTAGCACTAAAAGACATTCTCCTTTTGCATGCCCATGTTCACTGAAGCACTATTCACAATAGCCAAAAGGTGGATGTGATCCAGTTGTCCATCACGAGACAAATGGATAAACAAAATGTAGTCTACTCATACAATGGAATATTATTCAGCCTTATATAAGAGGGAAATCCTGTTTCATGCTACAAGATGGATGAACATTGAAGACACCATGCTAAGGGAAACCAGTCACAAAAAGACAAATACTGCATGAATCCATTTACATGAAATATCTAAAATAATCAAATTTATAGAAACAGAAAGTAGAATGGTGGGGGAAGAGAAAAATGGAAAGATTTATTTAATGCATATAGCATTTCAGATTTAAAAAATGAAAATTTCTGCAGGTTGATTGCACTACAGGGAAAATATACTTAACACTAATGAAATGTACACTTAATAGTTAAGATGATAATTTTTATGTGGTTTTCTACCAGAGTTAATAAAAAAAAATCTCTTCTGAACATGAGTGATTTTCCAAGAAGCTGGGAAAGTTCTATGTCTTGATCTTGGTGCCAGTGATATGAGTGTGTTTACTTAGTCAAAAATCATCAAAAACATGTTTATGATAGGAGTACTTCCTGTTTGTCTTACACTTCTATGAAAAGTTTAAAACAAGGATACTCCCTTCACAGACTTAAACTTGCAATTTCATAGCCAGGCAAAACAAACAATTGCTTATGGAAACAGAGTTTTAAAATACTAACATATACAGCAGAAATGACATTTGGCAAAGCAGGTAAGCTCAGAATTCAAAAAATTAAAAAAAAAATCTTTGTATAATGTTACAGCTAGAAGAAACTTAAGAAAATGTGACACAAGGAAATGGAGAAAGAATTCTTGCTAATCTGTACAAGGATTTTATTCACTTTTCCAGTCACCCATACTTAGGGGAAGACTCAGAAGAACTCAGTGACACAAAATATACCTTTTTAAAAATAACAAACAAGCACTTATGATAAAATTTGCCTATTTAAAGTATACAATTCAGTGACTTTAGTATATTCAGAGTTGTGCAACCATCGCCACAATCAATTCTAGAACACTTTCATCACCTCATAAAGAAACCCTGTACCCTGTATCTTTTAACACTTTCAGTTTCTCCCCAACATCCATGCCCCCGTTCATCCTCCCATGCTGCTGCTGCTGCTGCTAAGTCACTTCAGTCGTGTCCGACTCTGTGTGACCCCATAGACGGAAGCCCACCACGCTCCCCCGTCCCTGGGATTCTCCAGGCAAGAACACTGGAGTGGGTTGCCATTTCCTTCTCCTCATCCTCCCATAGGCAACCACTAATCTACTTTCTGTCTCTGTAAATATGCCTGTTATTTACATTTATATAAAGAGAATCATACAACATATGATCTTTTCTGACTGGTTTCTTAGTGTGATGACTTTGAGATTCAGCCATGTTGCAGACACATTTCTTGTGTGATTGTTCTGGCTAGAACTTTCTGAACAAGGTAGAAGAGAAGTAATAATTCCTGGGATAAAGCACTATGAGTTAAAACATTGTTTTTATATATTGTTGGATTCACTTTGCTACTGTTTAGAATTTTTTTCCATGTTCATTGGGATATTGGTCTGTAGTTTTCTTTAATATCTTGTTTAGGTTTTGGTATAAGAGTAAGTAATATTGTCCTTGCAGAATGATTTGGGAATTATGCCCCCCCTACTGTTTTTTTTCAGTTTTATGGAATATTTTGTGTAGAACTAGTATTATCTCTTTCTTAAAAGTTTTGCAAAATTCACCAGTGAAGTCATCTGGACCTTGAGTTTTCTTTATGGGAAGATACTTTTTTCCCTCCTGCATTCTATTATTAACTTACTAACTGACTTATTTACCTACTTAATTTTTGTGATAAGAACAGTTAAAATAAGATCTTAGCAAAATTTTAAGTAAACTATGCAGTATTGTTAACTGTAGTCTCTATGCTGTTATTCTAGGAGTTATTCATCTCGTCTGACTGAAACTTTTTATCTTTTGAGTAATCTCTCCTTGTTTCCTCCTTCCCCTAGACCCTGGCAACCACCATTCTACTCTGCTTCTGTGATTTTGACTATTTTAAATTCACAATAGCGGTGGTATCATGGAGTATTTGTCCTTCTGTATCTGGCTTATTTCACTTAGTATATTGTCCTCCAGGTTCATCCATGTTGTTGCAAATGGCAGAATTTCTTTCTTTCTTAAGGCTAAATAATATCACACTGTTTGTGTACATCACTGAATTCTAAAATCCAGGCATCCAATGATAGACATTTGGGTTGTTTCCACAAATTGGCTATTGTGAGTAACGCTGCAATGAACATGGGAGTACAGCTAGCTCATTGAGATCCTTATTTCAATCCCTTTCAATAGAAACCTAGAAGTAGGTCTGCTGGGTCATGGTAGTTCTATTTTTAAGTTTTTTAGGAACATTCGTACTTTTCCCCATAGTGATTGTACCAGTTTACACTGCTACCAATAGTAGGCGAGGGTTCATTTTTCTCCACACCCCTGGCAAAAATTACTTCTTTAAAAATAATAGCCATCCTAATAGCTGAGATGATATCTCATTGTGGTTTTGATTTGCATTTCTTGGGTGATTAGTGATATTGAACACCTTTTCATATACCTGTTGGTCATGTGTACGTCTTCATTGGAAAAATTTCTATTGAGTTCCTCTGTCAATTTTTAAACCAAGTATTTTGTTTTTTGCTATTGAGTTGTTCAGTTCAGTTCAGTCACTCAGTCGTGTCCGACTCTTTGCGACCCCATGAATCACAGCACGCCAGGCCTCCCTGTCCATCACCGACTCCCGGAGTTCACTCAAACTCATGTCCATCGAGTCGGTGATGCCATCCAGCCATCTCATTCTCTGTCATCCCCTTCTCCCGCCCCCAATCCTTCCCAGCATCAGAGTCTTTTCCAGTGAATCAGCTCGTCCCATGAGGTGGCCAAAGTATTGGAGTTTCAGCTTTAGCATCAGTCCTTCCAATGAACACCCAGGATTGATCTCCTCTAGAATGGACTGGTTGGATCTCCTTGCAGTCCAAGGGACTCTCAAGAGTCTTCTCCAACACCACAGTTCAAAAGCATCAATTCTTCGGCGTTCAGCTTTCTTCACAGTCCAACTCTCACATCCATACATGAACACGGGAAAAACCGTAGCCTTGACTAGACGGACCTTTGTTGGCAAAGTAATGTCTCTGCTTTTTAATATACTATCTAGGTTGGTCATAACTTTCCTTCCAAGGAGTAAGCGTCTTTTAATTTCATGGCTGCAATCAGCATCCGCAGTGATTTTGGAGCCCCAAAAAATAAAGTCTGACACCGTTTCCACTGTTTTCCCATTGAGTTGTAGGTGTGCTTATATATTATATATTTGGATATTAACCCTTTATCAGATTTATGGGTTGCAGGCATTTTCTCCCATTTCATAGATTGCCTTTTCTTGTTGTTTTGATGTACTCCCACTTGTCTATTTTTGCTTTTGTTGCTTGTAATATTGGTATCATATTCAAGAAATTATTGCTGAAGCCAATGTCAAGAAGCTTTTTTCTGTTTTCTTCTAGGAATTTTACTGTTTTAGGTCTTTTATGTAAGTCTTTAATCCACTTTTTATTTGACTTTTGAGTAAAGTATAACAGTCCAGTTTCATACCTTTGCATGTAGATACACAGTTTGCTCAACACCATTTACTGAAGAAACTATTCTATCCCCATTTTATACACTTGGCACCTTTGTCAAGTATTAGTTGACCATAAGTGTGTGAGTTTATTTCTTAGCTCTCTATTCTGTTCCATTGGTCTGTCAGTTCCACACTATTTTGATTACCATAGTTTTTTTTTTTGAGGTATAGTTGTAAATATTATATAAGGTTCAAGTACACAATATAGTGATTCACAGTTTTAAAGGCTGTACTTCCTTTATAGTTATTATAAAATATTGGCTATATTACCTGTGTTGTGCAATATATCATTGTAGCCTATTTATTTTATACATAGTGGTTTGTACCTCTGAATCCCCTACTCCTGTCTTTCCCCTCCCATCTTCCCTCTCCCTACTGGTAACCGTAAGTTCATTCTCTAAGTCTGTGAGCCTGTTTCTGTTTTGTAAATAAGTTTATTTATATCATTGTTTTTAGATTCTGCATGTAAGTGATATCATGTGATATTTGTCTTTCTCTTAGTTTGATAATCTCCAGGTAAATCTGTGTTGTTGCAAATGGCATTATTTCATTTTTTTAATGGCTGAGTAATATTCCGTTGTATACATGTACCACATCATCTTTAGCCATTCATCTATTAATGGGCATTTAGGTTGCTTCCATGTCTTGGATATTGTAAATAGTGCTGCAATGTACCCTGGGGTGCATGTATCATTTTGAACCATGGTTTTCTCTGGATATACCCAGTAGTGTGATTGCTGGATCACATGGTATTTCTATTTTTAGTTACTTAAAGAACCTCTGCATCGTTCTCCATAGTGGCTGTGTCAGTTTCCATTCACACCAACAGTGTAGGAGGGTTCTCTTTTCCCCACACCCTCTCTAGCATTTGTTTGTACACTTTTTTATAATGGCCACTCTAACTAGTGTGAAGTGAGGTCCTATTGTAGTTTTGATTTGCATTTCTCTAATTATTGATGTGGAGCATCTTTTTATATGCCTTTTGGCAATGTGTATGTCTTCTTTGGAGAAATGTGTATTTAGGTCTTCTGCCACTTTTGATTGGGTTGTTTGTTTATTTGATATTGAGCCATATGAGCTGTCTGTAAATTCTGGAGATTAATCCCTTGTCAGTCACATTATTTGCAAATATTTTCCCCCATTCTGTGGTTGTCCTTTTGCTTATGGTTTCCTTTGCTATGCAAAAGTTTTTGAGTTTAATTAGGTACCATTTAATTTTATTTCCATTAGTCTAGGAGACGTATCAAAAAGGACCTTGTGGCAATATATGTCAGTGTTCTGCCTCTGTTTTCCTCTAAGAGTTATATAGTATGTGGTCTTACATTTAGATCTTTAATCCATTTTGAGTTTATGTCTGTGTATGGTGTTAACCTCAGATATGCAGATGACACCATACTGATGGCAGAAAGCAAAGAACTGAAGAGCTTCCTGATGAAACTGAAAGAGGAGAGTGAAAAAGTTGACTTAAAACTCAACATTCAGAAAACTAAGGTCATGGCATCTGGTCCCATCACTTCATGGGAAATAGATGGGGAAACAGTGGAACAAACTTTATTTTTCTGGGCTCCAAAATCACTGCAGATGCTGATTGCAGCCATGAAATTAAAATACGCTTACTCCTTGGAAGGAAACTTATGACCAACCTAGATAGCATATTAAAAAGCAGAGACATTACTTTGCCAACAAAGGTCCATCTATTCAAAGTTATGGTTTTTCCAGGAGTCATGTATGGATGTGAGAGTTGGACTATAAAGAAAGCTGAGCACCCAAGAATGCTTTTGAACTGTGGTGTTGGAGAAGACTCTTGAGAGTCCCTTGGACTGCAAGGAGATCCAACCAGTCCATCCTAAAGGAGATCAGTCCTGGATGTTCATTGGAAGGACTGATGCTAAAGCTGAAACTCCAATACTTTGGCCACCTGATGTGAAGAACTGCCTCGTTTGAAAAGACCCTGATGCTGGGAAAGATTGAAGGCAGGAGAAGGGGATGGCAGAGGATGAGATGGTTGGATGGCATCACCGACTCAATGGACATGAGTTTGAGTAAACTCTGGGAGTTGGTGATGGACAAGAAGGCCTGGCATCCTGCAGTCTATGGGGTCACAAAGAGTCAGACACGACTGAGCAACTGAACTGAATGGACGGGATGGTGTTAAAGAATGTTCTAATTTCATGTTTTTTACATGTAGCTGTCTGGTTTTCCCAGCACCATTTATTTAGAAGACTTATCTTTTCTCCATTGTATAGTCTTGCCTCATTTGTCATAGATTAATTGACCATATGTGCATGGGTTTATTTCTGGGCTTTCTATCCTGTTCCATTGATCTAGATTTCTGATTTTGTGCCAGTATCATATTGCTTTGATGACTGTAGCTTTGCAATATAGTCTGAAGTCAGGGAGCCTGATTCCCCCAGTTCCATTTTTCTTTCTCAAGATTGTTTTGGCAATTCAGGTTCTTTTGTATCTCCATAAAAATTGTAAGATTTTTTTTTTGTTCTAGTTCTGTGAAATACCATTAGTAATTTGATAGGGATTGCATTGATTCTATAGATTGCCTTGTGTAGTAGAGTCCTTTTGACAATATTGATACTTCCAGTCCAAAAACATACTGTATCTTTCCATGTGTTTTTGTCATCTTTGATTTCTTTCATCACTGTCTTAATAGTTTTAAGATTACAGACCTTTTGCATCTTTAGGTAGGTTTATTCCTAGGTGTTTTCTTCTTTTTGATGTAATGGTAAATGGGATTGTTGTCTTCATTTCTCTTTCTGGTCTTTCATTGTTAGTGTATAGAAATGCAACAGATTTCTGTGTATTACTTTTGGATCCTTCAACTTTACCAAATTCATTGATGAGCTCTTGTAGTTTTCTGGTAGCATCTTTAGGATCTTCTATGTATAGTATGTCATCAGCAAAGTGACAGTTTTACTTCTTTTCCAATTTGAGTTCCTTTTTTTTTTTTTTTTATTCTCTGATTGCCATGGCTAGGACTTCCAAAACTATGTTGAATAAAAGTAGCAAGAGTGGACATCCTTGTCCTGTTTCTCATCATAGAGGAAAAGCTTTCAACTTTTCACTGTTGAGTATATTAGCTGTGGGTCTGTCATATATGGCCTTTATTATATTGACATATGTTCCTTCTATGCTCACTTTCTGGAGAGGTATTTTTAATCATAAATAGATGTTGAATTTTATCAAAAGCATTTTCTACATCTATTGAGATGATCATATGGTTTTAATTCATTTTGTTAGTGTGGTGTATCACACTGATTGATTTGTGAATATTGAAAGAATCCTTGCATCCCTGGGATAAATCCCATTTGATCACAGTGAATGATCCTTTAAATATATTATTGGATCTAGTTTGCTAATCTTTTGTTGAGAAATTTTGCATCTATGTTCATCAGTGATATTGGCCTATAATTTTTTTAATTTGTGGTATCTATGTCTGGTTTTGGCATCAGGGTAATGGTGTCCTCATAAAATGAGTTTGGGAGTGTCCCTTCCTCTGCAATATTTTGGAATAGTTTCAGGAGGATAGATGTTAACTGTTCTCTGAATTTTGATAGAATTCACCTGTGAAGTCATATGGTTCTAGACTTTTGTTTGTTGAGAGTTTTTAAATCAGTTTTCAATTTCAGTACTGGTAATTGGCCTATTAATATTTTCTATTTCTTCCTGATTCAGTCTTGGAGATTGTACCTTTCTAAGAATTTGTGTATTTCTTCTATGTTTTCATTTTATTGGTATATAGCTGTTAGTAGTAATCTGCTGCTGCTAAGTCACGTCAGTCGTGTCCGACTCTGTGCGACGCCATAGACGGCAGCCCACCAGGCTCCTCTGTCCCTGGGATTCTCCAGGCAAGATCACTGGAGTGGGTTGCCATTTCCTTCTCCAATGCATGAAAGTGAAAAGTGAAAGTGAAGTCACTCAGTCATGTCCGACCCTTAGCGACCCCATGGACTGCAGCCCACCAGGCTCCTCTGTCCCTGGGATTCTCCAGGCAAGATCACTGGAGTGGGTTGCCATTTCCTTCTCCAATGCATGAAAGTGAAAAGTGAAAGTGAAGTCACTCAGTCATGTCCGACCCTTAGCGACCCCATGGACTGCAGCCTACCAGGCTCCTCTGTCCATGGGATTTTCCAGGCAAGAGTACTGGAGTGGGTTGCCATTGCCGTCTCCGAGTAGTAATCTAAGATCCTTTATTTCTGTGGTGTCAGTTGTAACTTTTCATTTCTGATTTTATTGATTTGGGCCTTCTCCCTTTTTTTCTTGATGTGTCTGGCAAAAGGTTTATCAATTTTGTCCTTTCAAAGAACCATCTTTTAGTTTCATTTATCTTTTCTATTTTTTTAGTCTATTGCATTTATTTCTGCTCTGATCTTTATGAGTTATTTCCTACTAAATCTGGAATTTGATTTTCTTTCTCTAGTTGCTTTAGGCATAAGGTTGGGTTGTTTATTTGAGATTTTTCTTATTTGCTGAGGTAAGATTGCATCACTATAAATTTCCCTCTTAAAGCAGCTTTTTCTGTTCCATAGGTTTTGGATACTTGTGCTCTCATTTTCGTTTGTCTCTAGTTATTTTTTGATCTACTGTTTGATTCCTTCAGTGATCCATTAGTTGTTTAGTAGCAATTAACAATACATCAGTGGATTAAGTCATCAACTTGTACACTTCAAGCCTATACAATATCAAATACATCTCAGTAGTGTATGCACGCTCAGTCATGTTTGACCGTTTGTAGCCCGCCAGGCTCCTTTGCCCATGGGACTTCCCAGGCAAGAATACTGGAGGGGTTGCATTTCCTCCTTCAGGGCATCTTCCCAACCCAGGAATTAAACATGTGTATCCTGCACTGCAGGAAGATTCTTTACCACTTGAGCCATTGGGAAGCCCATAAAGCTGGAAAAAACTAATTGACTATATGTGAAAAGTCAAATGATAGGCTGAGAGAAAATATTTGCAATAAATATTGATACATCCAAGTAAGAATACATAAAGAATTCCTACAAATCAATTAAGATAACTGAGCTTTTAGAAAAATGCACAAGACTTGAATACCTCATAAAAGAAGATATCGTGAATTCCCTGGCAGTCCAGTGGTTAAGACTCCATGTTTCCACTGCAAGGGGCACAGATTTGATCCCTGGCCAGGGAACTAAGATTCCACATGCCACACAGCATGACCAAAAAATAAATAAAGATATCAAAGTAGTCAATGACAAAGTGAATGTTCAGTATTACCAATTATATTGTGAAGTCAAACTGAGATACCACCACACATTCAGAATGGCAAAAAAACTAAGTCTGAGAATAACAAGTGTTGATGAGGATGTGAACAAACTGGAACTTTACTACTCTTTGGTGGGAGTATGAATTAGCATAATGACTTTGGAATAGTGTTAGGCAATACCTTTTAAAGCTAAATATACCTTATTTCTGAGCAAGGTTGAAACATCAATACTTTATAGTTTTAAAGTCAAATAAATCTTTGTTAAATGTTTCACACTGAAATTATATAATGGTGAGATCCAAATTCAATTTAGAAAGTGTATAGATTTCTTACCAAAGTATAACGGTATTAGTATTCTAGCGAATGCATAGCTTGCAAAAAGGTGAACCATGGATGGGGCTCTATTTAGAATTTTACAGAAAAGCCTCATTTTATTACATAACAAAAGAGAAATGTAAATGAAACTTTGAAAAGTTTTGGGCTATAGAGAAGAGATCTCTAATTCTCTAAAAATTCTGACCTTTTGAAGAGGTCAAATATTGTAAGCCTTTTAGGGTTTACTTCCTGTAGACTTCAGACTAATATGTGGATATAGTTAGAACACCATCTCCATCAGAGAAGATCCACTTATTTGGGAAAAGATCAATAAATGCTTCTTCTAGTTTTTAAGGATGATCCATTAAGAAGGAATGGAGAAGGGAATGGCAACGCACTCCAGCATTCTTGCCTGGAGAATTCCATGGACAGAGAAGCCTGGAGAGCTATATATATATATAGTCCATGGGGTCACAAACAGTCAGACATGACTGAGTGACTAACACATACACACACATATTAAGAAGGAAAAAAATAGATTGCAGATAATATATAATGTGCTGCTGCTGCTGCTAAGTCGCTTCAGTTGTGTCCGACTCTGTGAGACCCCAGAGACAGAAGCCCACCAGGCTCCCCCGTCCCTGGGATTCTCCAGGCAAGAACACTGGAGTGGGTTGCCATTTCCTTCTCCAATGTATGAAAGTGAAAAGTGAAAGTGAAGGCGCTCAGTCGTGTCTGACTCTTCACGACCCCATGGACTGCAGCCTACCAGGCACCTCAGTGCATAGGATTTTGCAGGCAAGAGTGCTGGAGTGGGGTGCCACTGCCTTCTCCGAATATATACTGTACCTATTGCTAAAATGCTCTTTAAATCAAGTATAAGGATTTCATACTTTAGTATTAATAGAAGCCATGGCATTGGGACAACTGAATGTCATCTCTTCTCTAGATTGAGTTTATTCAATCCAGAGAAGAATGAAGGAAGGAAGACTACATGATCGTTAGGAACAATAAAGGGGAAAGTAGATGTTCATTTCCTTTTTTAAAGTGACATTCAGACCTAAAAACTCTGAAATCTTTCTGCCTCTAGCCTGAAATATGAAGATTCTATTTTTGTAGCCAACAATACATCCTGTTTATGATAAATGATTCAAGTTCCTGGAATGTCCATTAAAAAAAAATCTACCCCTTCAATTTTTATACTGTTCAATGCTATTTAGTGGAGTTGGAGCTTGTAAGGGGGGATGTGTCAGTGTGTAAGGTGATCCACCTCCAATCTCCTATAGTAGTGGTCCCCAACCTTTTTGGCACCAGGGACCAATTTCATGGAAGACAGTTTTTCCACAGACCGGGGGGACGGGGGGGATGGTTTGGGGATGATTCAAATGCATTACATTTATTGCATACTTTATTTCTATTATCATTACATCAGATCCACCTCAGATCATCAGGCATTAGATCCCGAGGGTTGGGGACCCCTGTCCTATGGAACAAAATGGAATAGAAATGTGTTTAAAAACTTTAAGAACAAGACCAGAACACAGTAATTTGTAATGACTATTTATTAATACATGTATCACAAATGTTCACAATATCAATGCATTCTTGTTGGCATGCGAGACAGAGGCATTTTTTAAGATCTTTTAAAAATATCTTGACTTTTGTCCCCCCTTCACACTCATTTTTAAATTGATTTTGATGAGGTCCTCAACGTCTGTAATGTCAATGCAAAGAAAAAATATAGAAAGAAGTAAAATAACACAATAGCAATTAACTGGGGAAAAACAGAAGTAATTATTTACTTCACAGGAAGCAACAATACAGCTTTGTAACAGGGTTATACAGGCGCACTAAACCCTCTATACGTTCCCAGGCATGTAACAGCAAGAAGCAAGGAGGCCACCCAAAGCTCGATAATCTCCTTCGTGCATGACACATGCCCTTTTCTCCTCAAGGACAATTACAAAGTATTACATGCCCTAGGCAGCCTGAAGAAGGTAGGAAAGAGCCTTAGTAAAAGGGAAAACCCAACCAAAGGAGATTAAGCCAAAAGAACAGATAGCTATCTGCTTATCTATATCTAGGGGGTGTGCAGCGTTTATCAATCATGATCAAGGGCTAACAGGAGCCTCCCACACTACATGCAGGGCTCAGCAGGGCCAGTGATGGTGTGGAGAACCAGTCACCTACAATGAGCTGCAGTTGGACCAAGTACAGATGGAGGAGCTGGCACACACAGGGCCTTAGGTGGGGTCCCCTAGGACTAGATGCAGGAAACCTGGCTACACTCTGGCACAACAGGGCTTCACAAAATGGAACGCTACGCATGATGCAGGCTGAAAGGTGGAGCAGAGGCTGTGTGGGAGTGTCAGTTGCAGTTGCACGCGGGGTGGGGTGGGGGTTAGGACAGGTGTATTATGTACTGTGCTCTAACATTCTTTGGAAGTCTTTCAAAGATTGCTGCAGTTCCTTTTGAAAACAGGTCTCTTATTCCGTCATTCTTGAAAGACTAAGAGAGAAATTAAAACACATAAATGACTCACCATTAATAAGGATTTAAGGTAACAAGCTGAAGAGAGCATTTTGATGTTTTCCACAATAGCAGTAATTACATCACTTGCCCAGCACCAGAGAAATGAGGCTTTGGCACATGGCCAAGTGCCACCAAGAACAAGGAGTGAAGTGACCAAGCAGTATCCTCATCCCATTGAAGGGGGGAGTCCAGGCCCCAAAAGGAAAGCCCTCCCCACCACCACTCACCTCCTTACACCATCTCATACTGGTTGGCCGTGATGAACCGAGACAAACAGCAGGCCAGCAGCATGCCAATCAGCTGTTGGCAGAAGGAGAAAGGCTCTCAAGTCACTGAGGTAACACATTTCTTTGACCCGCCCCCCTCCACCCAGATATAATTTTTAACGACCAAGGGCTTTTGTACATGAGTGGGGAAAGGGCACTAGGGAAAACAGTCAAGCCTCATTTCAGTAGTGGGAGCGAAGACTAGGAAGTCTAAGTGCCAGTGGAGGACAGCTAGAAAGTCATGAACTGGCCATAATGTTACAGTTCTAGCTCACTCTGGCCATTGAAAAATGACTTTTGACTTGTAAGTAATGTTAAAATGTGTTCCTATGTTCTGAGAGTGATGAAAAATATTAAGTTACTACAGCAAGGTAGTAGTAACTACCTGGCATTAGTATGGTAGAATCGAATGCCAGGACTGAATTTAGAACCATAACCACATGCATTAGGAAGCTATCTCAGCATAGACTAATAACCCAGCCACACCTGGCTGATAAGATAATAGTTCTTTCCCTGAGACAATGGAATGCTATTCTTGACTTGGAGAGTTTGCCAAGTAAGTCAGTCATGAAGTAAGTCATGGTTTGTGAGGCTGGGGGTGGGGGTCGGGTTTGAACTTCTCTTTATCTCTAAGTTCAGTTCAGTTCAGTCGCTCAGTCGTGTCCGACTCTCCGCGACCCCATGAATCACAGCACGCCAGGCCTCCCTGTCCATCACCAACTCCTGGAGTACACTCAAACCCATGTCCACAGAGTCGGTGATGCCATCCAGCCATCTCATTCTCGGTCGTCCCCTTCTCCTCCCGCCCCCAACCTTTCCCAGCATCAGAGTCTTTTCCAGTGAGTCAACCCGTCGCATGAGGTGGCCAAAGTATTGCAGTTTCAGCTTCAGCTAAACCATGTAGATATTTTAGGCCTAAATGGGCCCATCTACACCCAATGTCTAGGAGAAGGCAATGGCAAGCCACTGCCTAGAAAATCCCATGGATGGAGGAGCCTGGTAGGCTGCAGTCCATGGGGTCGCTAAGGGTCGGACATGACTGAGCGACTTCACTTTCACTTTTCACTTTCACACATTGGAGAAGGAAATGGCAACCCACTCCAGTGTTCTTGCCTGGAGAATCCCAGGGAAGGGGGAGCCCAGTGGGCTTCCGTCTATGGGGTCACACAGAGTCGGACACGACTGAAGTGACTTAGCAGCAGCAGCAGCAACACCCAATGTCTAGCCCCTGGTTTTTCAGCACAACCAATATCAGAGAACTTCCACCTTCCCAATCTTCTACCTCCTTTGTGCTTTGAGTTAACTTCTAACACAAGTGAGTCTGATAATAAGCTGTTACTTCACTGTATCTGTTCTGCTTACTGGAGACCACAGTTCTCATTCCTGACTCAGGAAGATCGGCACTTTTTGGACAGGACCCTGATTGTGTACTTGAGTCTGACTGTCTGCAGCTTCTCTTGGCCAGGTGAGGGTCGCTTCTTCTTAAGCAATTGGCCATGTGTTATTGGTTCAGAGGTGGCAATGACCTTGAGAGACAGTCTAGTGTAATGTCAGCTTCCCTGGTGACTCACCTGGTAAAGAATCGGCTTGCAATTCAGGAGATCTGGGTTTAATCCCTGGGTTGGGAAGATCCCCTGGAGAAGGGAACGGCTACCCATTCCAGTATTATGGCCTGGAGAATTCCATGGACTGTATAGTCCATGGGGTCGCAAAGAGTCGGACACAACTTAGTGACTTTCATACACTTCTGTGGCCCCAGGACCACCCAAATCAGCATCATCTAGGAGTGGGGCCCAGAAACTGATGTTTTAACCAGACTTCTAGGTGAAAGAACCACTCACCCAGTCTATCTGGTCACCCTTATCTTACAGATTACACACTGGGTCCTACTATTGATCAAGGCAACACCTGAACTCTGTTCTCTTTCCTCTCTGCTCAACCCTGCAGGCTGCAGCCCACCTGATTCCCTCTCTTGGTCAAATCCCAAATTCTTCTCTTCCTTTATCAAATGGAAATTGTGCTATGAAACATGCAGATTATAACCTCTGTCAGGTAAGGAAAAGTCACCACCTTATTGGACTTATTTCCTACCAAGACTCTGGCCATCATTTTGTGCCACAAAATACACAGTATTGTGCCTATACTAAGTGGCCAAAGTAACCATGGCTGTAACCTCCAGAAAAGTGTTAGCTGTCAGTCATGTCTGACTCTTTGCAACCACATGGACTGTAGCCAGCCAGGCTCCTCTGTCCATGGGGATTCTCCAGGCAAGAATACTTAGAGTGGGTTGCCATTTCCTTCTCCAGGAGATCTTCCCAACCCAGGGATCAAACCCAGGTCTCCTGCATTGCAGAAAGATTCCTTACCCTCTGAGCTACCAGAATATTGTGACAAATAAGAAAATAAAATCCCCTCCATGAGTACAAGGATTTTGAACCTTATAGTTTGTCTCTTTTCATTACAACTGCTATTTTTCAGGACCAACATACACCAGACCACACTTTAAATACTCTCAAAAATCAGATGCCAGCCAAAAACTAGAGGCACACTGAACATTCGGGAATACCGAGTTATTTAATCCCTACTAATGTGGTCCACTGGAGAAGGGAATGGCAAACCACTTCAGTATACTTGCCTTGAGAACCCCATGAACAGTATCAAAAGGCAAAATGATAGGATACTGAATGAGGAATTCCCCAGGTCGGTAGGTGCCCAGTATGCTACTGGAGATCAGTGGAGAAATAACTCCAAAAAGAATGACGGGATGGAGCCAAAGCGAAACAATCCCAGTTGTGGATGTGACTGGTGATAGAAGCAAGGTCCAATGCTGTAAAGAGCAATATTGCATAGGAACCTGGAATGTTAGGTCCATGAATCAAGGCAAATTGGAAGTGGTCAAACAGGAGATGGCAAGAGTGAACATAGACATTCTAGGAATCAGTGAACTAAAATGGACTGGAATGGGTGAATTTAATTCAGATGACCATTATATCTACTACTGTGGGCAGGAATCCCTTAGAAGAAATGGAGTAGCCATCATGGTCAACAAAAGAGTCTGAAATGCAGTACTTTGATGCAATCTTAAAAGTGACAGAATGATTTCTGTTCGTTTGCAAGGCAAACCATTCAATATTACAGCAATTCAAGTCTATGCCCCAACCAGTAATGCTGAAGAAGCCGAAGTTGAATGGTTCTATGAAGACCTACAAGACCTTTTAGAAATAACACCCAAAAAAGATGTCCTTTTCATTATAGGGGACTGGACCTGGAGTAACAGGGAAATTTGGCCTTGGAGCATGAAATGAAGCAGGGCAAAGGCTAATAGAGTTTTGCCAAGAGAACGCACTGGTCATAGCAAACACCCTCTTCCAACAACACAAGAGAAGACTCTACACATGGACAACACCAGATGGCCAACACCGAAATCAGATTGATTATATTCTTTGCAGCCAAAGATGGAGAAGCTCTATACAGTTAGCAAAAACAAGACCAGGAGCTGATTGTGGCTTAGATCATGAACTCCTTATTGCCAAATTCAGACTGAAATTGAAGAAAGTAGGGAAAACCACTAGACCATTCAGATATGACCTAAATCAAATCCCTTATGATTATACTGTGGAAGTAAGAAATAGACTTAAGGGTCTAGATCTGATAGATAGAGTGCCTGATGAACTCTGGACGGAGGTTCGTGACATTGTACAGGAGACAGGGACCAAGACCATCCCCATGGAAAAGAAATGCAAAAAAGCAAAATGGCTGTCTGAGGAGGCCTTACAAATAGCTGTGAAAAGCAGAGAAGCGAAAAGCAAAGGAGAAAAGGAAAGATATAAGCATCTGAATGCAGAGTTCCAAAGAATAGCAAGGAGAGATAAGAAAGCCTTCCTCAGCCATCAATGCAAAGAAATAGAGGAAAACAACAGAATAGGAAAAACAAGAATTTTCTTCAAGAAAATTCGAGATATCAAGGGAACATTTCATGCAAAGATGGGCTCAATAAAGGACAGAAATGGTATGGACCTAAAAAAAGCAGAAGATATTAAGAAGAGGTGGCAAGAATACACAGAAGAACTGTACAAAAAAGAGCTTCACGACGAAGATAATCACGATGGCGTGATCACTCACCTGGAGCCAGACATCTTGGAATGTGAAGTCAAGTGGGCCTTAGGAAGCATCACTACGAACAAAGCTGGTGGAGGTGATGGAATTCCAACTGAGCTATTTCAAATCCTGAAAAATGACGCTGTGAAAGTGCTGCACTCAATATGCCAGCAAATTTGGAAAACGCAGCAGTGGCCACAGGACTGGAAAAGGTCAGTCTTCATCCCAATCCAAAGAAAGGCAATGCCAAAGAATGCTCAAACTACCGCACAGTTGCACTCATCTCACACGCTAGTAAAGTCATGCTCAAAATTCTCCAAGCCAGGCTTCAGCAGTATGTGAACCGTGAACTTCCAGATGTTCATTCAAGCAGGTTTTAGAAAAGGCAGAAGAACCAGAGATCAAATTGCCAACATCCGCTGGATCATGGAGAAAGCAAGAGAGTTCCAGAAAAACATCTATTTCTGCTTCATTGACTATGCCAAAGCCTTTGACTGTGTGTATCACAAGAAACAGTGGAAAATTTGGAAAGAGATGGGAATATCAGACCACCTGACCTGCCTCTTGAGGAACCTGTATGCAGGTCAGGAAGCAACAGTGAGAACTGGACATTGAACAACAGACTGGTTCCAAATAGGAAAAGGAGTATGTCAAGGTTGTATATTGTCACCCTGCTTATTTAACTTCTATGCAGAGTACATCATGAGGAATGCTGGGCTGGAAGAAGCACAAGCTGGAATCAAGATTGCCGGGAGAAATATCAATAACCTCAGATATGCAGATGACACCACCCTTATGGCAGAAAGTGAAGAGGAAATCAAAAGCCTCTTGATGAAAGTGAAAGAGGAGAGTGAAAAGGTTGGCTTGAAGCTCAACATTCAGAAAACAAAGATCATGGCATCTGGTCCCATCACTTCATGGGAAATAGATGGGGAAACAGTGGAAACAGTGTCAGACTTTATTTTTTGGGCTCCAAAATCACTGTGGATGCTGATTGCAGCCAGGAAATTAAAAGACGCTTACTCCTTGGAAGGAAAGTTATGACCAACCTAGATAGCATATTAAAAAGCAGAGACATTACTTTGCCAACAAAGGTCCATCTAGTCAAGGCTATGGTTTTTCCAGTGGTCATGTATGGATGTGAGAGTTGGACTATAAAGAAAGCTGATCACCGAAGAATTGATGCTTTTGCACTGTGGTGCTGGAGAAGACTCTTGAGAGTCCCTTGGACTGCAAGGAGATCCAACCAGTGCATTCTAAAGGAGATCAATCCTGGGTGTTCATTGGAAGGACTGATGCTAAAGCTGAAACTCCAATACTTTGGCCGCCTCATGCGACAAGTTGACTCACTGGAAAAGAGTCTGATGCTAGGAAGAATTGGGGGTGGGAGGAGACGGGGACGACAGAAAATGAGATGGCTGGATGGCATCACCGACTCGATGGACTTGAGTTTGAGTGAACTCTGGGAGTTGGTGATGGACAGGGAGGCCTGGCGGGCTGGGATTCATGGGGTCGCAAAGAGTCGGACACGACTGAGTGACTGGACTGAACTGAACTGACACACCTGGGCAGTACTACCATCCTAATTTTCCAGATAAGTAAATGGGTTCAGGAGAGGTTAAAGAACCCCCCTCAAACCATACAGGAACCCCCACAGAGTTTATGGCTCCAGCCTCTTCTTCTAACCAAGAAGAGCCCCCTTTCCAGCCTAGACCCTTTCCTCTCCAGATTAACTCCTTTGCCTCTTACTACCAGGGCTCCCTTCCTGCCTTACATTGCAAACCTCGGGGAGAAGGCTTTCAGTGGGCATCTCCTTATTTGATCTCAAGTTCCTAGACACGCCTTTCTTTGTAAAGCTTATTAGCACTTCATGTTTTTTTCATTGACCTCCTGTATGTTTTAGCACTTACAGTAGTCACCATGCCACTTTACAGTTTGCAATGCTCCCGTATTCAGTGGTTTGCAGTGCTCTCAGCCCCCGTGGCAGTTCACAAGCCACACAGCCAAAACATTCTGTAGTATGCACCAATACTTCTTGTATCTAAAATGCCTGTTTTCAAGGGAATATAGTGTGTCCCTCCACCTTTTTACCCCCAAAGAGAAACAGTATCATTTTTAAAGCACTGGACAGATTTTCTCACAGAAATAATAACTTTAAAAATATAAGTAAAAGTAAAAGCTATTTGCTTTCAAACTGTATTTTGTATTTCAAGGGCAAGAACATAACTTCTTCTGTTTGTCCATGGGAGAAGACAGACTTTAAAAATTATTTTTTAACATCTACTGGGGAAACAGTGGAAACAGTGTCAGACTTTATTTTTTGGGCTCCAAAATCACTGCGGATGCTGATTGCAGCCATGAAATTAAAAGACGCTTACTCCTTGGAAGGAAAGTTATGACCAACCTAGACAGCATACTAAAAAGCAGAGACATTACTTTGCCAACAAAGGTCCATCTAGTCAAGGCTATGGTTTTTCCAGTGGTCATGTACGGATGTGAGAGTTGGACTGTGAAGAAAGCTGATCACCGAAGAATTGATGCTTTTGAACTGTGGTTTTGGAGAGGACTCTTGAGAGTCCCTTGGACTGCAAGGAGATCCAACCAGTCCATTCTAAAGGAGATCAGTCCTGAGTGTTCATCGGAAGGACTGATGCTAAAGCTGAAACTCCAATACTTTGGCCACCTCATGAGAAGAGCTGACTCGCTGGGAAGGACTCTGATACTGGGAAGGATTGGGAGCAGGAGGAGAAGGGGACGAGAGAGAATGAGATGGCTGGATGGCATCATCGACTTGATGGTCATGAGTTTGAGTGAATTCCGGGAGTTGGTGATGGACAGGGAGGCCTGGCGTACTGATTCATGGGGTCGCAAAGAGTCGGACACAACTGAGCAACTGAACTGAACTGAAGAAATTGTTCCTTAAAACAGTCCTGAGCTGGCGTATATACAAGCTTTGTGAAAACAGTAGTTTACTTATATTGGCTTTTATTCTAGTTAATTTGGGTGCAAGAAAAACTAGAATCTGGTATATGGTGGGTGTTCTGCATTATTTGCAGGGTTACTGGTTTCACATTTGCTATAGTGTTTCATCATATTTGAGAGAGAACTTTGATCTCTCATTTCCCTTATTGCCAAGTTAAAGGAAAGTGGGGAAGGGGGAACATGCTATACTTAATACCATTTATTAACAGATTATTTCTAGGTACGTAACTGAAAGCCTATTAAAGGTAAAGACACAAGCACTTCCTCAGTCTGAATCAGGACCAAACGCTCACTTGCCACTAGACCCAATTATTCTGTAGATAGAAAAATCCATCCTTATTTAGATGAAACCTTTCTTTAGGTTAAATATATGTAAATTCCTCAAGAACAGAGGTATGCTCTGGGGCTGATGTGTTAAGGCGGGAGTATGTGGGCACAGGGACAAACTTCTGCTTTAACCCCCAGAGAGAGAGACAGGAAGAGGAAAGCTTGCCTCTTATGCTGAAAAGCCTCAGGACGGAGATCCCAGAGCCACCTCTCCCTCTCCTCGTGGCCGGTGAAATGCCAAATCCCATACAGCCTAGGGAGTCTGAGATCAGATTACTGGTATTTGGTCATCTAAGACTTTGTAATTGCTGCTAAGTCACTTCAGTCGTGTCCGACTCTGTGTGACCCCATAGATGGAAGCCCACCAGGCTCCCCCGTCCCTGGGATTCTCCAGGCAAGAACACTGGAGTGGGTTGCCATTTCCTTCTCCAATGTGTGAAAGTGGAAAGTGAAAAGTGAAAGTGAAGTCGCTCAGTCGTGTCCGACCCTTAGCGACCCCACGGACTGCAGCCTACCAGGCTCCTCCATCCATGGGATTTTCTAGGCAAGAGTACTGGAGTGGCTTGCCATTGCCTTCTCCGAAGACTTTGTAATTAGCCTTCGTCTAATGGTTGGAAGTCACATTTTATTTCTACCACTCAGCCTTGTCTGTACTATATTCTGCTTTCTTTTGGGTCACGAAAGCCTCTGGGAGGACCTTCACGAACTGAGAAGCCACAGAGGGAAGGAGAGAAAAAAGGCCCTCGACTTATAGAAGGCCAACTGCAGCCTTCTCAAAGCTTCCCCACAAAGAGAGCTCCAGTAACAGGGATCACATCAATGGGGCTCTGCAGATCCCCAGGAACAGGGTGGAGGCCAAGGGGTGGGGGAGAAGGGCTGAGAGAGGGTGGAGTCTAGCTCAGCCAAGACCAGGGCTGTCAGAGGCAATTGGGCAGGGGTATCTTCCCCTGCAATCACCGTGGCCACCAAACGGGCCAGTCCCTGATCCCTGAGGGGCAAAGAGAGGCCAGGTAACAAAGCTATAAAAGACAACTTGCTTAACAAAAGGTCTAAAATTTCAATCTTCTCAATGCCTCCCCTGGTGGCTCACATAGTAAAGAATCTGCCTACAATGCAGGAGACCTGGGTTTGATCCCTGGGTCAGAAAGATCTCCTGGAGAAGGGAATGGGAACTCACTCCAGTATGCTTGCCTGGGAAATTCCATGGACAGAGGAGCCTGGTGGGCTATAGTCCATGGGGTCCCAAAGAGTTGGACACAACTGAGCAGCTAACACTTTCACTTTTCATAATGCCCATAGAGATTTTATGTTGATTGCCTAACTGGGAAAGTAAATAAAACTTCCACATCTTTAGGAACATGCCAAGGAATCTGATTTAAAACAAAACCATATAAATACTTTTAGGGACTGTTTCAGAGCCTGAAAACAGTAGGGAAATAGGTAAAAATTCTGTTAGCCTTATTTAGCCATGTCTCATCAAGGCTACTGACAGCTTTGTCTTGTTCTCGATACAGAAAAGATAAACAAGTCCTGGAAAAGAACCCTTGGTAATCATGGCAGCAGCCTGTGGGCCCTGGAGGAGGCCCTGCAGAGGAGAAAGTTGGACAGGACAGGGGATGGATGGGCAGGACAGGGATGGGTATTTTTTGATGAGTACCTTTCTCCTTGCAATTTCACAGACTCAAACACTTTCATTATAAAGGCACAAACTGACTTCCATTTAGGTGCTACGTGAGTCAAGAACAAGGGTTATATTTGGCCTAAATGTTGAATGCAACGGACCAGATGAGATCATCAGAATTGTAGTGGATCTACACTAGTCACCCAACCTCAGGCAAGCCGCTCAACTCTCCCTTCTGGAAAACAGCTCTCCCATCCTTACTCAGGACTGTAACATTCTGTGCTTTGAGGGAATTGATCCAGCCTAACAGTTTCCAAGTCTAGTGAAGTTGATTACATCGGAGACAGAAGTGTTAAATACAGAGACCCCATAGCAGAAGGCCAACCAAGTTCCAACGCAGTATCACAAAGTAATATTAGTGTCTGGACTTGGATGCTTGGCTTCCACTTCATGTTAGGGGTGAGGGAGGTGATGTGTGTGTATGTGTGTGTCGGTGTCTGTGTGTGTGTCTCTGTGTGTGTGTGTGTGTCCATCCCCAAGCCCCCTCTAATAAAAGAGTAGCTGCCAAAGATGCAAGGGAGGAGGTACCCTATCAAAACACACTCAACTACCAGCAATAAATTAACAGGGCAGCAGGACCTGCCCATCAAGTCTGGACAAACAGACTTTGCCTTGAGAGGGTAAAGGCACCTGGGAATTTGTGGAGAGAAGTATTTAATGCCTGCCAAACCCCTACTGTCCAAAACCAGCACTCAAGGTCTTTAAGTTAGCTAAGTTAGTTAACAGGGGACTGAGCACTCACAAGTCTATTAAAAGGTTAGACCAGCTCAGTTTTCCTTGTCCACTATACCACATTTAGGTACGTTATACCACACTTATGTTTAATTTCTAAGACAACAGGTATGCAAGACCAGTTTGTTCCAACCAAGGACGGCACGGATATCATGACAGCAGCTGAGGAGAAGGGTAAGGAGAAGGTTGGGGCAAGTGGGCAGTCAGGGGGCAGGGGCTCTATTCTTTCCTACCTACTTTGATCTCCCTGTGGCCTCTACTCAGTAAAGCTCGCTTTATTACTGGAAGTTCAAGACATAGGCCAATATGATTGATTTAGCCAACATTTATTTGCTAAGTGTCACTATGACACTTGTCCTAAAATTTCCAAACATGTGTGGCTGAAGCTTTGGTGCCAGGTCAGTGACCAGGATCAGCAGGGCTGGTTCTTCTTGTACATGCATCTGCTAAGTGGCCACCATGGTCCCAGAGAGGCCCTGGATCTACTGGCGTCTGGAAGCCCGCTTCAGCTTCCAGGTTACCTGAGGCTCCTGGCACCATTCAAAGCTGCAGCTCCCAGTGCATCCGACTACCAAGAGCCACCCATGGCCATTCTTCTCCCTGCCCCAAGGTGAACACGGCAGATCTCAAATCTCTGCATTTGACCAGCCACATGGGTCAATGCTACTGCCTCTGTGATGATCCTGGGTTTGGGGTATTGTTTTCTTATCCCAACAACTCTGGGGTACCTTGATGAGACCTAAAGTCTCTGTGGAGAGAGTCTGTTTCAGGCTTCCTTGGGGCTTCCCTCTCTCACTGCCCACAGGGCCACAGAGCCAACTCAGTGAGCCCCGCATCAAGGGTTTCTCCTAGGCAGCACAGAAAAACTTTTTGACTTACCTCAGGCTAGGCCCTCCATATGCAAAAACTGCCAGGCTAATGTGCTATTCCTTGATGGTAAGTACACAGATAGGCTCATCTTATGATAACTTATTAAGCTGTATACTTATAATGTCTGCACTTTTCTGTACATGCCATATTTCAATAGCGAAGTTTTAGGAACAAATTTAGGATTAAAGTGTATCTGTATTGGTTCAGCAAGAAGGAAAGAGGTCTGGGGTCTGCGGGGGCATGGGGATAGTAATTATAGTCTGGGAGGGCTGATGTAGAATTCAGGCAGGTAAAACCAGAGCCATGGCAACATGACTGAGGTGACATTAATTGGGCTTTGTTGGAAAAAATGATCTGTTCATCTGAAAAAATTCTGCATTATGTTTTTTTTGTTGTTGTTGTTAGGTATATATGCTCTATCATTTGACCAGGAGATCAGAAGCCCATGGGTCAACACACTGCCTGGTGGAGGTGGGCAAAATTTTAGATTTCACTTAACCATGCTCCATCCTTGAGTATATGTGGCCTGCTTAGTTTGCATAATTGCTTCTCTCATTCTTTTCTGGAGGCCAAGTGGAGATAAAGGGATATAACATTTCCTATATACAAATTCAGTTTCCTCTTAAGAAACAACAATCAGACCTTCAGATCAAAATAATGATCACAAGATGAAGTTGGCTACATTTTTTTTTTTAAGGAAGAGATCTCATTCATAATTCCCAGGAACTAAGAAATCAAAAAGGGACAGGTCAACCAGGAAAAGAGCCTCTCCCCTCTCCCCCCAAATCCAAATCAGCCATTTGATGTTTGGAGTTGTTTATGCTCCAATTAAGGCAGCACTTTGTTCAGCTAACCTCCATTTGACCTACAGAAGAAACGAGTTGTTTTTCTGGAGCTAGTCATTAGTTGAACTGTAACCGATATTCCCTCGATGGCAAAACTTCATTTAAGTTGAAAAAGGAAAATCAATAAACAGATGACCTGAGGACTAATGAGCAAGGAGTTCTGACCCCATCCATCAGCCTTTCCCCAGGCACAGGGAGGCCGCCAGAGAATCTGCAAACCAGGAAAAGTGAGCAGGAGACAGAGGAAAGGCTAGACCCGACCACAGGATTACCTGGGAGAATGCAATCCCAAAAGCCACTCCAGCGATGATTCCCATGTTGGTCTCCATGAAACTGGTCACCAGATCATAACAACCCTGAAAACACAGAGACACAGTCTCAGAGACATGTTTTATCCAGGCCAAATGGGCCTGGGTTATCTTGCCACACTCACACATATACCCTAATCTTCATTTCGCAAATACAATGAAAAATTTCAAACAAACGAAAGGAACAGAGGGTGGTACAACAAACTCCCAAGTGACCCTGCCTCTAACATCACAATGAACATATGGTCAGTCTTGTTTCACTTCAATTGCTTCAACACTCATCCCCTGGCTGGAGTAACTAAAAGCAAATCCAAGATATACACTTTCATTCACAAATGTTTCCATCATAGGATGAAATTGAACAAGAAGGCTGTAAGATCTATAAGACCAATGCTATAGGGATACAGAGGCAGATTTGAACAGATGAAAAAGCATCCTGCATCCTTGATCAGGAAAGCTCAGCCTGATAAACACAGTTACTAGCATTTTCACAACAAATGACAAAATCGTAGATAAAGTGAAATCTGGTTAGAAGGAGGTGGTTGAATGCCTGCCCGCTTTATGGCACTTTAGGGTTCTTCATACAAAGACTGCTACTTTTTTTTTTTAAGTAGGGAAAAACCTATGTTCAAGAGTCACTTTTCCATAGATTTACTATGTGACCTTGAACAAGTCACTTTCCCTCTCTGTCAATAACTTCATTTGTAAAATGAAATGAGTGTCCCTTTACCATCCTGTGAAATCTCTGCATGTTGTGATTAAGCTGCTGCATTCCCCAACTGTGTTGTGCTCAATTGTGTCCAACTCTTTTGCAACTCTATGGACTGTAGCCTGCCAGGCTCCTCTGTCTATGGCATTCTCCAGGCAAGAGTACTGGAATGGTTTGCCATTTCCTGCTCCAGGGGCTCTTCCTGACCCAGGGATTGAACTTGGGTCTCCTGCATTGCAGGAAGAGCCCATGTTGTGATTAAAACCAACACCAATTTTACCAATTTCAATTGTTTAGTTTAAAATGGATAAAATTCAATTTATTTATTTTTTTTTGTGGATTTAATACCATTTATTTTCTGTCTTTTATTTAAAAAATTGATAACAAGGTCTTTATTGTTTGATACAGGATCAATCTCCATAAAATTTTCTAAGCAACGTTTGTTACTACTTGTAAAATCACTGTTGTCTCTCAGTGTTGGTAAACTGGCTCTAGGACTTGCTGTGGATACCCAAACCCGGGATGTTTAAGTCCCATAGCTAATCATTCATATCTGTATCATTATGTATCTGCAGATTTAACCAACTGTGGATCACAGGCATTGTACATGATCTGTAGTTGGCTGAATCTGAGAATGCAGAATTAAAAATAGGCAAAGCTAACTGTTCACTAATTGTTTCAAGTTTCAATTGTCATACTGCTAATAATGACAACAAACGTAAAAGCTCATGTTTTATCATCAACCACATGGTAGGCCAGTGATTTGCAATAAGCACTGCAGGATAAGCAACAAGGTCCTACTTGATAGCACAGGGAACTAAATGATCTGATTTTGATTTTCTTTGGAACTGGGCCAAATCAACCAAGACATCTGAAGTGATGTATTCAGCTTTGGAAAACATGGTCTTTTTCCAGTTCTCTGGAAAAGGGCTTCAAACTTGACTGCATGAAGCCTGTGAAAAATCAAGACATTCATTTCAAAAGCAGGGTAAAGAGGATTGTAGTTTATCAAGAAAGGCCCACTGAATTGTAATAACATCTGAAGAACAAGAACAACGAAAAACATGTCTCCCATTTTTTAATTCAAAATGTAATGATTTAACATTTCTCATGGAGCCTAGGAAAATCCCATCAATGCTGTATCTTCTAGTAAGTGATATTTTATGCATTCATATTCTGTTTGCAAAGAAAGATGCATTCATTTAGCAGCAGTGCTTTGACACATGTTTGCAACGCAATGAACAAACTATGCTCCTCAGTTGCTGCTGGTAAGTCACTTCAGTCGTGTCTGACTCTGTGCGACCCCACAGACGGCAGCCCACCAGGCTCCCCCGTCCCTGGGATTCTCCAGGCAAGAACACTGGAGTGGCTTGCCATTGCCTTCTCTGGCTCCTCAGTTACCTGGTGCAAATTTGAAGGCCAGGGCAGGGGCGGGTGGCAAAGGAAGTGTATTGTTGCTCATGGGAAGTTTTGAACTGTGATTCTCTCTTTATAGGAGAAGCTTGCTCACTAATTTCATTTCTACTAGTGAAATTATACATTGCAGTCTTTTCCAACAGGTATCAGAAAGGAGGTCAGTTCAGGTTAAGAAGAAGTCAAATAAGAAAAGAGGTAGATATTCTATTCATAATAGCACTAATAGCACTTTCTTAAATGGCAACAGCGAAGATAGTGTTTTTCTGTGCTGGTCATTGTTCATGGCTGTATCTCCTCCCAACAGTGATGTGGGGGAGGTGGGGAGATAAAGTTCAGACCACCAGTGTTACATCAGCTCAAAATACAGAAGCACAAGCCCAATAACAGAGACCAGAGAGAAGTCATGCAGTCTATTTTCTTACTCTGCAAAATAGTTTGGAATAGGTTTGTTTTTGGAATAGAGTTTTGTTTTGTTCTTTGCTGTGAACTTCAGTTCTATACATAAGGTGAATATGTTTTCCTAAAGTATGATTTCTTCTCCATTCAGTCAGACATTATTTTTGGTAAGTCCATTCCACCCAGTAAGAGAAACCAGAAAAATGAAGTAAGGGCTTTGCATTAGCACAACTGTGGCAAAATCATTCCTTTTAAATCTGGCTCCTCAAAGTGGGGTTTTCTATGAGCAGCAGCAGTATTCCTGGGGATTTTGTTAGAAACGCAGAATCTGAGGCCTCAGTCCAGACCTACTGAATCAGAATCAGATCCCGGGGTCACTCATTTTTAATAATTTTTCACGAATGTTTAACAATACCTCTAGATGTTTCACGTGCCCATTAAAGTTGCAGAAGCACTCTTCTCTAAGTTCCCCCACTACTTTTCACTCCAAAGAAAGAACCAGTTAAATTATAGCAGTAAGAGAATTAGTTAAGATGAGAAGAGGAAAGTGATTAGCTTCTTTGTCCTTTAAACAATATAAGACCCAGATTGCAGTAAATGCTTTCTGTCTTCAGTTTTTTCTCATCATTCACTCTGTGGACACACAAGCCCATTTCCCAGGACTTGGCCTAGCTCTGCCCAAACTGCTTTGATCCTACAACCCCAGTGCATGTTTGCCTTCCATCTTAAATTCTCCTGGAAACCACGATCTTATCTGCCCATAACGATCTCATTTCATGTCCTAAAATGAAAGCCTGGTTGTCTAGTGTGAGATCCAGCCACAGAGACCTGCTAAGTGTCCTAAGAAACACCCAGAAACAGCACAGGTAATTTGCTCAGCCTCTCAGCAAGTCAAAATCAACAAGGTCTCTGATGGGAAACACCTGGAAGTGGCAGGCTTTTCAGTAACAAGAGTAGATGGCTGCTCCCGGGCAGGCTCTGGGAGGAGGCATCTCAGAATAACTTTCTGTCTTCCTCTTGCCCTGGAGGCTTTAAAAACTGGCAAGGAATTCCTAGGTGGGAGGGGCTTGGTCAGTGCTATTAGCTAACTGAACCTGTGGACATTTCATCATCATTTGTAGCAAAACCAAAACTGTCCTCAAAACAATAAACATCCTGCTTAACTGTTCTCACCTCTTGCCTGCTCTCTTCCAGTGATTTGGAAAAGACTATCCCATCCCATATGCATCGCCTTTAAAAAAATATTTATACATTTATTTGGCACCATTGGCTTCATTGCAGCACATGGTCTTTAGTTGCGGTATGCAGGCTTAGATGCCCCATGTGGGGTCTTAGTTCCTCTCAGTTCCCCAAGTAGGGATCAAACTCCTGTGTCCTGCACTGGAAGGCAGATTCTTAACCACTGGACCAGAGGTCCCTCGCCTACCTTTTATAGATAAGGTGTCAAGAGACTCAGACCTAGGAAGTAATTTGTCTGAGAAGTTCAAAGTTCAAGTGGGCATTCAATGAGAATACCTAGATTTTCAAGCAGGTTTTAGAAAAGGCAGAGGAACCAGAGATCAAATTGCCAACATCTGCTGGATCATGGAGAAAGCAAGAGAGTTCCAGAAAAACATCTATTTCTGCTTCATTGACTATGCCAAAGCCTTTGACTGTGTGGATCACAATAAACTGTGGAACATTCTGAAAGAGATGGGAATACCAGACCACCTGACCTGCCTCTTGAGGAACCTGTATGCAGGTCAGGAAGCAACAGTGAGAACTGGACATGGAACAACAGACTGGTTCCAAATAGGAAAAGGAGTATGTCAAGGTTGTATATTGTCACCCTGCTTATTTAACTTCTATGCAGAGTACATCATGAGGAACGCTGGGCTGGAAGAAGCACAAGCTGGAATCAAGATTGCCGGAAGAAATATCAATAACCTCAGATATGCAGATGACGCCACCCTTATGGCAGAAAGTGAAGAGGAACTCAAAAGCCTCTTGAGGAAAGTGAAAGAGGAGAGTGAAAAGGTTGGCTTGAAGCTCAACATTCAGAAAACAAAGATCATGGCATCTGGTCCCATCACTTCATGGGAAATAGATGGAGAAACAGTGGAAACAGTGTCAGACTTTATTTTGGGGGGCCCCAAAATCACTGCGGATGCTGATTGCAGCCATGAAATTAAAAGACGCTTACTCCTTGGAAGGAAAGTTATGACCAACTTAGATAGTATATTAAAAAGCAGAGACATTACTTTGCCAACAAAAGTCCGTCTAGTCAAGGCTATGGTTTTTCCCGTGGTCATGTATGGATGTGAGAGTTGGACTGTGAAGAAAGCTGATTGCTGAAGAATTGATGCTTTTGAACTGTGGTGCTGGAGAAGACTCTTGAGAGTCCCTTGGACTGCGAGGAAATCCAACCAGTCCATTCTAAAGGAGATCAATCCTGGGTGGTCATTGGAAGGACTGATGCTAAAGCTGAAACTCCAATACTTTGACCACCTCATGCGACGAGTTGACTCACTGGAAAAGACTCTGATGCTTGGAAGGATTGGGGGCGGGAGGAGAAGGGGACGACAGAGAATGAGCTGGCTGGATGGCATCACCGACTCTATGGACATGAGTTTGAGTGAACTCCGGGAGTTGGTGATGGACAGGGAGGCCTGGCGGGCTGGGATTCATGGGGTCGCAAAGAGTCGGACACGACTGAACTGAACTGAATGAAACTTTAACTAGGCCAATTTCAGTTGTCACTCACTTTTTCTCCAGAGAGGGAGCCAGATAGGAGAGTAAACAGGAAGTGAGGGAAAAGTACCTTTTTGAGGTATCTGAGATGTTCAGGAAAATATAAAGTAGGATTGGGTGGATGGTGCTGAGAGCAAGGTCAGTTTTTGTAGGTTATCAGTAGAGTGAAAAAAAAATGCTCCCCAATCTTTCTTTCTGGAAATCACTGTCAGGATTAGAGAGATGCACTATAGAAGCTGCCTCTAAACTTGCTTTTGAATACAAACAAAAGACCCTGGCTCCAAGGACCTGCTACATCATTTCCAATGAAAGGCACAGTGTGGCAGAGTGCAAGACAGATGTCACTGTCATTGTCATGACATTGACACCGCAGCTACCATTCAACATGACAGTTAAAACATTCTTGTCCTTACTCTCTACCATACACTGTGCTTTAGACACTTTATCTCATTCAATCCTATCAATCCTAAGGGGCAAGTATTATTCTCTCCATTTTACAGATGAGAAAAGCGAGGCTGCAGTAACTTGATCAAGATCACACGACCAGCAAGTGGCTGAGCCAGAACTTAACTGCAGTCTGATGCCAGACCCTGTGGTCCTGACTTCGAAGTCCTCAACTTTCACAAAGAAGTAGCTTGAGTGAATTTTTTTTTTTAAAAGGCTTTTCTCAAGAGTGATGACTGCTGTATCTTCAAAGGATCTCCTGAGGCTCTGCTGTACCAATATCTTATGGCACATCTTGCCTTTTATACCTTGGAGCGTCCACTGAGGGCCAGCTCAGCTCAGCACTGCATACAACGGCAGCATAATGACAGATAGGTGATTAGTGGAGGCGTCCAGGAAGAAACCAGGAGTCATCTCACTGTCAAGAGGTGAAGGAGGCCTCAAAAATTCCAGTCAGAAAAAATGTCCTCTTAGCTCAAACAAGCAGCTGTCTGTACTGAACACCTTACCTCACCACATTGACAGAAAGTAATAAGCCCAGAATGACAAATTGAGCTTCCAGAATGGCAACAATGCCTTGTAGCCCTTCTGCTACAAGTATCGACATTACATGGGTAAAATAGAGAAACCATCTTTCTACATTCAAATCTTGAAAGGGTGGCTACTGAGAATTATTCAGTAGTTGGCCCAGATCCCATAGGATTTTGAAGATCTTCACTTGACCTTAGTAAGAAAAGAGAAAATTTACCTGATGGTGGCATAACCATAGGTCAACTCAACAGTAGGGTTTTTCTCCCTTTTGTTTCACCAAAACATATTTTCTATGTGGCATTTTTCTAAATCTTTAAAAATAGAGATGGCCCTCACACACAGCTGTACCATGTCCTCAGAATAGAATACAGAATTGATTTTCCTTTTCCTCTGACTACCTAAATTTCATTTCCCTCATTTCTACTATGTACTAACTTTCACATTTCTCTTAGACAGCTTTTTGCTCTAATTTCTTTAGGAGTCAGGATGTTGACAGTGAGCTGAACTGAAGTCGTTGATTTTTTTTCCTATAGCAGTGACGTCCCTAAAATCAAGCCCCACCCCCCCTCCTCGCAGAACCACATGCTGTCTGTCAACTTGACTCCCTCTTTCCGCTGAGGACTGGCACCCAGCTGGGAGCAATTTCATGTTTTGAAGGTATATTAAGCAGAAGACAGACACCCAAAAAGAAGAAAGGCAGTGTTCCCTGACATCAGCATCAGGGTTAACAGGAACCACTTGCAAACCTTTCCTAACCATGCCTCGGAGAGTCTCGCTGAGGGACAGGAATGCGAGGCGAGCAGAGGCACAGCTTTCTCTTTAAGAAATAGGGCACCCAGGGCCTCTCCCTGCCCAGAAAGAACCACAGAGGAAGATTCTTGACTCTCTCCAAGATAACCATTTCTAACCTATTTGTCATCATTTCACAGAGACAAGAAAAGCCCTCTGCAGATGTTCACCACGGAGTCCCATTGGGGCCAGAGGGAGCGAGTACCTTCTGGTTCACTTTAGTGGCGGCGACAGTCAGGTTGTGCAGATCCTGGGGGTTGCAATCGGTGTCATTCATGCAGCAGCTCAGGGGGACGCCGTGCTCCAGGAAGTAGGGGCTGGTGCTCCAGTTGGTATAGTTCTGCACACCACAGCAGCTCAACTGTTAACAGGGAAAGGGAAAGAATTAAGGGTGGCACATCAAAGGCACTGTGGTCTCCGCATTTAGCGCCTTGCAGCTTTTAAAAGAAAAACATGGGCCCAGGCCTTAAGGTGACAGGCACAGCTTTGGTGAGCCAAGATGTGCTGAGGCACCGCTAACAATTCTACTTACTGACCAGCCTGTGTGAACTCAGCGAAGGAAGTGAGTTCTAGATGATATGTCATGTTGGTTTCCTTAGCACCTCCACAAAGCCAAAGAGCTGCTCTCTGGCCTGGCTAAGCACTAAGATGAGTTAGCGTGTGACTGGGTACTGCTAAACAGACTGATATAGAGATCAACCGAATTGAGATGGTCAATGAGGAGCTGAGACAAAAATCTTTTACAAAGCTCTCCCCAGGATCTGCACTAACAGGTACATAAGTGGCTTAGAGCAGAAAAAGATGCACATGGAGGAAGAGAGCTGGTGTGGGTAAACCACAGTCCCCCAGCCACCTGGTCTTATAAATCAAGTTCTACTGGGACACAGACGTGCCTATGTGTTACATGTTGTCTTGGGAGGCTTTTGTGCTCCAAAAGCAGAACTAAGTGGCTGTGATGGGCTGCATGGCCTTCAAAGCCTAAAATAATTCCTGCTTGACCCTTTACAGCAAAGATGTGCCAACTGACACAGAAGATAGGGAAGCACATGGGGCAAAACCTATCATCAGTTGGTGAATCTGGGTAAAAAGTGTTCAGCTCCTTGTACAATCCCTGCAATTTTTCTGGGTAGATTTGAAATCCTACCAAAATAAATAACCAGAAACATAAAAAATAAGAACTTCTATAGGTGATCCTGATGGGCAGTCAGACTTGAAACAAGCCAGGCTTGTTTCCAGACAAGAAACACCTACTTTCCTCATATCCTCTGTAAAGATCACCACGCAGCCTAAACCATTCACATGCATGCAAGATCCCCAGTTTCTCTGAGATCTCCCCATCCCCATGCCCACTGTAGCCCCGAAGCCCATGAATGCAGCTCAACTGAGTTCTCTGCCCAGCCTCAAGACACCATTTCCAGAAGGCTGGTCTTAGGGAGGCAACTCAAAGTAAGGTTGTCCTACACTCACTGCCTACCTCCTTTCCAAGGCTTAAGATGCTTTTTTAACTTATTTTTTAATTGAAGGATAATTGCTTTACTGATGCTGAAGCTGAAGCTCCAATACACTGGCCACCTGATGCAAAGAGCTGACTGATTAGAAAAGACCCTGGTGCTGGGAAAGATTGAAGGCAGGAGGAGAAGAGGACAAGAGAGGATGAGATGGCATCCTCCGGACTGGCATTGGATGGCATCACCGACTCAATGGACATGAGTTTGGGCAGGCTCTGGGAGTTGGTGATGGACAGGGAGGCTTGGCATGCTACAGTCCATGGGGTCGCAAAGAGTTGGACACAACTGAGTGACTGAACAACAACAATTGCTTTACATAATTGTGTTGGTTTCTGCCAAACATCAACTTGAATCAGCCATAGGTATACATATGTCCCCTCCCACCTCCCATCTTACCCTCTAGGTTACTTGAGACCCCCTGTTTGAGTTCCCTGGGTCATACAGCAAATTCCTATGGGTTATCTATTTTACATATAGCAATTTTAAGGGCAAACTAGCTCTGCTGTCATTGGGATGCTCACATCCTTACCAATGAAAAGCAAACCAGACAAGAGTGCTCCTTGACACTAATTACCTGGATCACTGGACCCTGAACAAGTACTGGATGTCCACTCTTGGAAAGGGAAGTGAGCCAAGAGGTGGGGAGTGGGGATCAACCGCAAACACTGCTGGTCCAGTGTCACTGGCAGCCCACAAGTCCCCCAACCTCATAGGCAGTTGCAAGCCCCACCTCCTAGCTGGAACTTACGCTGCGCTGCACGTGGTCCACCGCCCGGCTCCTCTCGTCGTTGCCATTGTAATTCTGCATGGCGTCCGTGTAAGTCCTCAGGAAGGTGTCCTTGATCTAGGGAAGACAATGAGGGATGGGGTTCCAGTCTACTATGGCCCAGGTGGACACAGATTTATACCAACTTACACCCCCAAAATAGCCTCTTCTGAATAAATGTAGGCCAGAGAGGGGGTGCCCTGTTTTCTGAGACAGAAGAGCTCAGAAAATTCACCAAAAGGTTTATCAGTTCAGGAGTTTAAACAAATTGTTTCCATTACCCCCAATTCAGAGGAACCCTGCCTAGTTAAATGAGCCACTGAAAGTGGTCAGATTCAGAAAGGGCTCTGATGTTTTTCTAGTTATTTTCTTTGAATTGGTTAATGACTATCCTTCTTTCTATGATTTTTTCTGCCCTTTCTCAGAAGAATGACAAAGAGCAAGCCATTGGCGGGGCAGGGGTCAAGGGGAGGCAGAAAGACTGTTGTTTTGACTCAAATCAGACCCTTGGTCTACCATACAGGAGTGAGGCAAAACCAGCTTTCACTTACCTGTCTTTACTGAAATAAAAAATAAAGGCTAAAGGACATGGACTTTACTTGTTAATAAATGGTTAACCAAACCCTTTCTCCTCTGTGAACACATTTGACCTTGGGTTAACTTTCACATTCTGTTTCCCTGGAAACCGACTGAAGGCGGAGCATCAGAGTGTGTTACCAAGCAACCCTGCTTATGGTAAAAAACTGCCCCATGATTGGTGAAATGACTCAGGTCTAGAGGATAGGAAATGACAATTATTACCTGGCAGGAAGTTTAGGGCTAAACATGGAGACTCTTCTAACAAGGCATGTTCCTTGCTGAAATACTGGACGCTATGCCCATGGGACAGTTACAAGAGATAAAAAAACTCCATAGGGAGTTCCTAAGTTAAGGTGGTTGACACATCCAGCCGTGTTCTCCTGTTTTACTGCATGTGCATTGTCTCTTAGGCAAGGGCATGTCTACACAGGCTTGAGCCTGGACCATTTTGAGGATTCCTGATGAAGAAACAACCCACTGCTGCCCTGCCTGCACGTTGTATTTCCTTTCCTATACCCTTCTTAGTCAACACTGCCAGGCTGTGACCTATTCTCATAATATGTGTTTGCCTATGTGTTCATCATGTGTATTTCACATTCATCATATGTGTTTGCTAAACTGAAGACCACTACTAGTAGCCGAAGAGTGGTGTTGCAACCCCCAGCCACCCCTTTCCACTGTATTTTTTTTTTCAGTGAAAAGAGTTTAGGCAGCTGAGGAGGTTCAGGTACTACATATCAGGAACCATGAGGGGTAAACCCCTATATGGAACCAAGTCCCAACAGTACAGGGGAGGGAGCTGGGCCTGGGGTTCACACGGGCACTGGGGGCACCTCTTGGGCTGTCAAGGCTGTGACTTCATCAGGTTTTACCTCAGCTGAGAATAAGAATGAGGGGGTCTAACTTTGGATGCAGCACCCACATGAAATGGTTCTAGAAGTCTGCCTTGGAATCTGAGAGGCCATATCTGGTATAGGCGAAAGCAGGGCAGTAGGGGAAAGGCACAGGCAGTGCCTAAGGAAGGCTCGCCAGACTCAGCCAAGCACAAAGGCAGGGCCTGCGAGCAACTGATGCCAGACTTCAGGAGCCCCAGTAACATGCCACCTCACTGTCTTTCTCACCTCCCTCTTGCTATTTCTTTCCATCCTAACACAGGTATAGCTGCTTCTATCTTTACTGTTATCTATAGCAGGGGTCCCCAACCTCTGGGCTGCAGAACAGTACCTCCTGTCAGATCAGTGGTGGCATGAGATGAGAAATAAAGTGCACAATAAATGTCATGCACTTGAATGATCCTGAAACCACCCCCCTACCCTCAGTCCACGGAAGAATTGTCTTCCACAAAATCGGTCCTTAGTGCCAAAAATGTTTGGGACTGCTGGTTTAGAAAGGACAATAATAAATTTGGGGAGGGGTGTTAGAACCAGAATTTATTGTAGCATATACAGTTTCTGACCTCTCATCAGTATATACATCTGAAAAGTGATATTGCAGTGGCTACAGATCGTATGAGAGCATCCCATTTCTGCATTAGCATCTCTCCATTGTCTAGAGCAGCCTCAGCAATGGTACGTGGAAAGATGGCCACACGTGACACAGGACAGCTGGCAGTATCCTTGAAATGAGCAGTTATGATCACAAAACAGGAATCAAAATGATTTTCCACCAGCTGTAGAAATCTCAAATTTTACATGTAAATAGAAAACAAAGTGCAGCTGTAGGGGTTTTCAATCATGACTGTCTTCTCTCCTTTTCCCCATACCACCAAGCAAAGCCACAGGGCTCCTCACCACTGGGGTGTAGATTTTACCCTGGTGGGCAGGGGGCACCGCACAGGGACTCTGGGGAGCAGACCAGAGAGCACAGGCTGCTTTGGGGAAATGGAGCACTTTGTCTTTGGCAAATGACTCATCTGGTTTGCTTTTGCCCTCTGAGAAATCCTAATACACGGACACACACTTGTGCCTCACTGCAGTGGCTTTTAAGGTATCTAACCTATATGGAAAGTCACTGTTTCAAAACAAGCCAGAGAATCCTTTTATGTCACAGCTAAATAAAGAAACAGTGAGGGTCATTACAGATTTGGCAAAATTCCTGCATGTAGAATTTTCTGGGCGTTTCAGCTCACAGTAGGTGGCATTTGGAAACTAGCAAATATCACTGGAGATGCCAGCTAGCCTCTCTGTACCCTTTACACATTCCAAGAGGTTTCAAAAGTCTCCCCCCAGAGACCCCTTGAACTGAGCTCTCCACTTGCTGTATACTTACCTCATGACGAAACACGAACCCTGAAATGCCAGCCACGAGCTCAGCCAGAAACACCAGGGACAGAAACATGGCGTACTGCAAGGCAAGTGGACATGGACACCATCAGATACGGTGGGAGTGAGGAGACTGCCTCTTCGGACTAAGTTCCTTCTTGTCAGAGGGAATTAGACAAGTTGTTCTATTCCCTAGGTGGAAAAGTGGAAAAATCCCTAGGTGGAAAAGTGGAAAAATTCCTAGGTGGAAAAGTGGGAAAATCCCCTTCTCCAGATGTCCCCACACGACCCTCCATGTTAGCTTGTGTCTATTCAATACATATAAGCATTTGGGGGCACATGCGCCAAGGACAGTGCATCCAGGGACCAACATCAGGCCTCTCAGGTTGGCTCCACCAGGAGAAATCTGGAAGGGCTTTTTACAACCAAGTATCCATTACTGTGGCTCAGATAGCAAAAAATTCGCCTGCAATGCAGGAGACTTGGGTTCACTCCCTGGGTCAGGAAGATCCCCCGGAAAAGGAAATGGCAAGCCACTCCAGTATTCTTGCCTGGAGAATCCCATGGACAGAGGAGCCTGGCAGTCAATGGGGTCATAAAGAGTCAGACATGATTGAGTGATGAACACTTTCACTTTTCTCATCCACTATTCTTCATGTTAGGCCCCTCGAGGTAGAGAGAGTGCTGGGTGAGGGGGGCGTGAGCCCTTAATACCACATTCTTCATCAAGATCACTTGGAGTCTGCAAGTTGAGAACACTCCCACCACCTGCCCATTGCTGGCAGCTCATTCAGGTTTTAAACTGTTTCGATAGCTAAAAAGCCTTCTTCCCCTTGGCCACAGTGGGCCTCCTTGTAACTTCCACTGGTTGGAGTTGGATATGCCTTCAGGAGACACCAGAACGAGCCCAACTTCTCTTCTATGCTATAGCCCTTTGTGTGAGAACCCAGTCATGGAGGGACCCAGCTGCTTCTCTCCCTTCGGGCATCCCCTCCCATTCCTTAAGCACATCTCCTATGAAATGGGTTCAAACCCCCTTCCTTTGTCAGAACGGCCAGAATATGCACAGGCGACATGACACACTTCCTCGCTCTGGCCTGAATGCAGCCCCTGCAGCGATGGGCCTCTTACCTCTGTGTTCTGCGGACTCGATAGCCTTTTGAAAAGCAAATCGGCTACGCTACTGACAAATAATGTTTGCAAGCATCGAAAACCCTCACTGCTTCTTATACATTTCATGCTTCTTGTACTTTCCAAGGCAACTGTGTGTGTGTGTGTGTGTATGTGTGTGTGCACGCACGTAAGCATGTGTGCCCAAGTTCAGGGATATTACACGGTACTTATGAGACATTAAGGCTTTCCATTTTTGTGACTTTGAAAAGCAGATAAAAGGAAAGAGAATTGATTCCTTTCCTATGAGGCATATGTCTTACAATCTGCTTCTTCTCATCCTGAAATGAAATACACCAGTCCTGAATGTTGGGAATGGTCCTTGGTGATGCCCTGGAATTTGGGTACCCTGCACATGGCCATACTGCTTACTTGTAAAGTACACATCTGTGCACAGGATCATAAATTATTTTTCTCTGCTAGGGGCATCTATATTCAAAGGAGGAAATACAGCCTTAAAATGTCAGTGAGTCTCTCTGCACATTGAAAGCACAGGCACTACCAAACACAGTAATGAAATGAAGGCTCCATGTATACAATTTCCTCTCTCAACTTGGTACAATGCACAATTAGAAACACCCTTTACTTAGGGAGAGTCTCACCCCAGGCCTAGACTCCCCGAGACAGTACTGTGAGAGAGTAATTGTTAGGAGGCAGGTGGGAGGAAGAACTTTTGACTCTGTGGTCAGAAACCCTCCTGGATTGGAGTCCTAGCCATGTTGTGGAGTAACTGTTAGGCAATAGGCCACTGCTCTGAGCCTCCATAAAGTGAAAATAGTTATTTTTAGTTGTTTTGCAATTAATGAGGTTAAATGAGGACTGTAAAATTCTAGAGAGACAGTTAATCAAGTGACTTCTGCTCTGCTCAGCTATATCAGCAGTTTCGCGTCCCTGGGAGGTTCTCTGCTTCTGGAAGCTTCCAGAGAAGAGCTGTTGCTCCTTCAGAAGGCCTACTGGGGAGAGCCTGCATTACATTCAGGTGGTAGGGTTCAAGTTTTCTCCAAATGAAAGTACTGCAGTAGAAACAGTCCTGGCTTTGGAAAGAAGCTTCTTTGGGTTCCGAACCCAGGTCTGTGCACATTACTTGTGTGAACCTGGACAAGGTTCACACACACTTCCAAGTCTTTATCACGCAATATGAAAATACAACCTGCACTTCACGGTGGTGGTGAGGAATAAATAAAATGTAGTACACCCACAGGACAACACTGAGCAGGGAACAGGAACCAAGACCAACCCCCATCCCAAACTTCTCTACTCCCCAAAAGGCTTGTCAGTAAGCTCACAAGTATTAGAAAATGGAAGCATGGTGTGAAACCACCTTCAGAAGAGGCCAGAGATGACTGTTCCATTGTTGCATGCCCTGTTCTGCTTCACTCATAGTCTTTAGGCTGAAAGAAACCTTGGTGATTTAGTCCCATAGTGTTCTTTCATAAATGGGAACAGAAGAGGCCCAAAGAGGTTACATCCTTGCCATCAAGACTTAAGCCAGTTAGTGTCAGGGCCTGTCAAGGTCTCCAGGTCTCTTCTTGTCTGGACAGGTGGATTTGCAGAGGTCTTTCTTTTCTGTGCCTCTGGAGTTAATTCTCCCCTTGGTAATCACTGTACCCAGGAAGAGGGTCTCAGCCCTGGCTGTGCAATAGCGCCCCCGGAGAGCTTTCAGCAAATATGCGGCCAGACCCTTATCACCATTGGCTGGGGGTGGGTCCCTGGCAGAGGTGTTTTTAAAATGCTGCCCAGGTGACTTAGACATGGATCAAAGTTGAAGACTACCAACCTTGGACCAAAGGAAACACTAGTGCCTGTAAGAAGTGAAGATTGACTCAGGGTGCTAGTGGAGGTGACAGCAGCAGAAGTGCCTCAGTATGGTCTCACTACGGCTTTTCCACCAACCTGGAGGATCAGTGGTAGCCAGGGTATCAGCTTCCTGCATGGTCTGCAGGGCAGAAAGTGGCCAAATCAAGCACGACCTCCATGAGGCTGTCAACAAAGAGACCGGGAAGATGGGTCCTTTGGAGTGAATCATTTTTCACACCCATATGTGTCACTAGACGGTATTAAGGGTTACTACAATCTAGGGCTAAACAAGAAAGGACAGGCGACACAGCACTCATGTAATCTCCACTCTCCTCTTTCAGAGAACAAGAAGTCTGAGAGAAATCCTTTTAAATAAAGTTGTCTTTTGAGGAGAGCCCCTTGCAGCCTTTCATCTATGAAAAGTACTGAAAGTGTTAGTCACTCAGTTGTGTCCAACTCTGCAATCCCATGGACTGCAGCCCACCAGGCTCCTCTGTCCACGGGATTTTCCAGGCAAGAATACTGGATAGGGTTGCCATGCCCTCCTCCAGGGGATCTTCCCAGCCCAGGAAACCTGGGTCTCCTACATTGCAGGCATACTCTACCATTGGAGCCACCAGGGAAGTCACTTTTATCTATGAAAACCTTCCACATCAATGGGCAAGAGAGTAGAGAATTAGGCAACTGGTATACCAAAAAGTTGAGACTTGCGTTAACAGTGTTTCAACAGCCTGCCTTATTCTTTGGGAAACATCACTGCTGTGTTTGTCCTATTACTAGGTCCTGGTAGCCAATACTTGGTCCCATATCAACCCTCTATTGAGTGGGGAAGCTCTGGCTTAGTTCAGCTCCCACCACATGGAGTCAGGGGATGCAGATATAGAGGAGAGCATGCCCATGCCTCCGAGCACAGCCAAGCTCAAGGAGGCAGAAAAGTATTTCTCCACTGGGAACTTGGGCATGAAAGACTGCTTATGTTCAAGATGCTGCCTCACCCACCAAAGCTGCACATCAGATGCTTCAAGAGATTTCTAAGACTGAATTCAAAAGTAGAACAGGGCATCTTGCTATAAATGGCTATAAATGGCTTATTGGAACTGCTGGCCACTGCTTTGTCATCATCTACCTCGAGGGACCAGGACTGGATTTTTTGTGCCACGCTGAGTCTGGTCTTGTCTGTCCCTCTAGGGGACTAAAGGGTAGGCTAGGTAAGAGTCTGGACTAAAATTAGAATCAATGAATATCAAGGTCTCGTCTGCGGCTTCAAGAAGGGCCACTTCGCTTTCATGTGATTTGCATTTTTACAGAACAGAATCTGAAAGCAGTATTCCATTGTGACCTACTCACCAGTTTCAGCATCCATGGGCTACCACGGCATGTGGCAAAGCATCCAAACAGGCCAAACACGACGATGGTGGTGCCAGTGCCGATGAGCACATAGGGGGCATTTGTGGAGTTCTCGGCGATAAGGGAGATGTAGGTGCCCAGAGTAAGTTTGCCCCAGACTCCAACGGCCAGCAGGATCACCCCAGTGATCTGAAAAGGGCAGGAGGGAGAAGGGACAGTCAGATTGCTGCTGAGAGACATGAGAATAGACACCAAGCCACGTGGCCAGAATCTGCAGACTCCAGTTTCCGGGAACAAGCAGACACTTGCTTCAGGAGTCCCTGAGCACTGGAAAAAGGCTAGAGCCCATGAGCCAAAGCCATCATACAGCAAAGAAACTTTGATTGTGGACAATTAGATCTGTCCCTTACACAATCCCATAGGCAGGTACCATGTTAACTGGAAGTCAAGCCAACATTCAAGAACTTTAAAAAAAAAAAAAAGCTGCTTAACACATTATTGGACTTCCCTGGTAACTCAGTGGTAAAGAATCCTCTTGCCAATGCAGGCGGTGTGGGTTCGATCCCTGGGTTGGGAAGATCCCCTGGAGGAGGAAATGGCAACCCACTCCAGTATTCTTGCTTGGGAAATCCTATGAACAGAGGAGCCTGGCAGACTACAGTCCATGGGGTTGCAAAGAGTTGGACACAACTGAGCGACTGAAAAACAACACATTATTGATGCCACAGGTGTTATCTTCTGTAAAAATCTCTCAGTCAGGTCAATGATGTGTTTAAAATACATCCTAATACAGGTCTGAGCACCTTCCCAGGTCTGGTCTGACAGCTGCTGCCCGACACAGAGCTGGGCACGACTGCAGTAAGAATATCAGCTGACCTCTTCAATGGCACATGTGTTTATGGAATATTTTAAGGATATCCGGCATGAAGTTTTCAAGAACAAGGTGACCTTCTTTGACTATCATGACAAAAGTCTCTACAGAAGCAAAATACTGAAAGTATTTTTGAATCCCTATTGATGTGCTGCCTTATTTGTGATACTTCATTCACTATAAAAAAACAGAAGAATCTGAATAGTTCCCAGAGTTAGCTATAATACGATTTGTCAAACTGCTCTGGCCCGAAGGCAATCCCCACAGTGTACTAAACCACAGAACCGTCCATCAGTCAGGCCCTTACTTCAGGGCATAGACTTGGGGCTGTGCACCATGTCTAACTATCCAATCCCTGCAGGCCATGCACCCTGGCAGCCTTAGCTACTGAAGCCAGCCATTGACTTTGTGTCTCCAGCTTCCCAGTCCATCTCTCCCTCAGTTTACCAACAGCTGAGCAGCTCATTTGAACTGATATCCCTCCAACTATCACCACTTCTGACATCTTATAAGGCTTGAAAAGAGGCCTGAGTGTCCAAGGTAGCCCTTCTGCACCTTCTCCCACCTTATCCCCTGACGACCCACACCAAGTGCTCCCCAGGAGATGCGGGTTCGACCTCTGGGTTGGGACTGAAGGAGGGCATGGCAACATACAGATTCTTCACTTTACTAAATCTATTACCACTTGTCAAGTGAGGAAGCAAATAATAAAAAGAATGAACCAATGGATGGAAGTAGAGATGATTATATGGAGTGAAGTAAGTTGGATAGAGAAATCTGCCTGCCATGCAGGAGACCTGGATTCAATCCCTGGGTCAGGAAGATCCCCTGGTAAAGGAAATGGCAACCCACTCCAGTATTCTTGCCTGGAGAATCCCATGGACAGAGGAGCCTGGCGGGCTACAGTCCATGGGGTCACAAAAAGTCAGACATGACTGAAATGACTTAGCAGGCAAGCAAGCACAGATAGGTAGGTAGATAGACAAACAGATAAATATAGAGTGAGGAGGCAAGGTAAGAAACTGAAGAAAATCCATATGAAACAAATCGATACCAGCCTCTCCAAGGTTTCCGCTGCCAATTAGCATACCATTCCTTAACTTCCGTAAGCGAACACAGGCTACACGAGGAATCAAATACCTGGACCAGTGGATCTCCAGGACTTTTTCTCTTGACACTTCCTTCTGCAGTTTGGAGCCATCAAGCTCCACCATCAGATTGTTTCTCTGTGCAGGAAAAAGAACAGACCCTCCACCTTTCCCCATATCAGCTGAGAGTGGGCTCCAGCAGTCTGGGGAAGGGGATCAGTGGAAACAACAGGAGCTTGGTGAATCTCCCCTACCCCTACCCCTACTTTGGAGAACCATCACTGTGAAAGACAGAAGTAAAATTTTTCAAGTAGAAAAAGGTCAAGGAATTCAGGCTACTTTTATAAGGTGCAGGAATGTGATACAATTTTGAGGAGAGTGTTTGACACTCATATTTGGGAGAAAGTGGCCCAATGGAGGTCTACCGCCTTTGAAAAGTCAAAAGAGGGATGGCCTTAGCGAGTTAGAAAAACCGAGAACACATTTGTTGTCAAGAGTTCCAAGTCCTCTACTGACACCTGGTGGTTGCTAAAGAAAGTACCTCCCTTGAACACCTTTTCTGCCACTCTAATCCAAAGGGAAACAGAATGCTTTTCATCCACTAGAATCAAAATAGAAGATTCAACTCTACTCCTTAGGGGTAAGAATGCAGTGAACAGTAGGTAGTAAGGACAGTGCCATCTTTTCTTACTCAACGCTTAGCACAGTGTCAGGCTCAGAATAAATGCTTAATATTCATTGACAAACACATTTGATTTTTCTGGGTCTTAGACCTCTATTTTGTAAGAGTCTTTCACATGCCAAACAGTTACAAAAATTTTCCATCAAGTAAATACTGAGAAGTAACTTAAACTGAAACTAAAGAGAATCTTTCTCCCCTAATTCCCTCTTTGGCATTAACTGCCTAAAGATGTAAATATTAATAATGTAAGTGTAATGAACAAAACCGAAAATCCCATTAAACTAGGCATAGTTTAGACTGAATATGTCTCATGCAGACACCTGTGATTTCATATGATTGCCCCCAAAGATTTAGTTACCCTTCATACTATACACTAGTAGCTGTATTCTATATACTATTATTGCCAGTTATTATTGGAACATGATGGCTTTAATGCAAGTGTACACTACTCACCAAGTATAATAGTTTCATATTATCTTTTACTTCTGTGGCCAATGGTTTCATGAAGTTCATTTAATAACCTAACAAAGATTATATGCAGTATGTCAAAGTTAACATAAATCCTGATTTTAAGGCAAACAGTATTAACATTTTTATTCCTTTCCTTTCAAAAAATCATTTCTGCAAATGCAGCCATTGCTTTGGGTATAAAATGTCTCCTCATATAATATCAACTTGTTAGAATGTTCATATAATGTAAAATTATACAAATAATCCTCTTTTTAATTATTTGGCCAAAGGACTATTTTTGCAAACCTCCAAGTGTACCTCTTAAAGACTGCCACTGGGCGCAAACAAACACAACAGCATTAGGGAGAAAGAAGAAAAGAATAAGCAGACAAGGGAGGAAAGGGGTGAGGTCGAAGTGGACCCTGAAGTGAGTAAAACTGTATTTGCTAGACTTGGGATGAGCCTTGGAAGAAATTGCCAGGTAGTTGAAAGGAAAAAAAACACAAGCAAAGGGCTAAAGAGGCAATGTGCATGTGAGTGTGTGTGTGTGTTGTTATGTCCGACTCTTTGCGGTTCCTTGGACTGTAGCCCATTAGGTGCCTCTGTCCGTGGGATTTCCCAGGCAAGAATACTGGAGTGGGCTGCCATTTCCTTCTTCATGGGATTTTCCTGATCCAGGGATCAAACCTGTGTCTCCTGCACTGGCATGTGGATTCTTTTCCACTGCACCACCTGGGAAGTCCCAGGACTTTCTTTCCTTGGATCCTGCTAACACACACAGCAACACTCACCCTTACATGTGCTTTGATGAGCACCCACAGACTGCAAAGTAAAGAACAGGTTCTCTTGACCTCTCTCACTGGGCTGCAGTGAATAAGTGGGTTCAAAGCTCACCAATGCCATTTTGAGTCTCAGCTCTTAAGAGACCTTAAATTCTGAAGTCAAGCAGCATGTCACTGACTTGGCTTTCTCATGGAAGTTTTGCTTCCTACTCAGAAGAATCAATTTGCAAGCAGCCAATAGCGCAGCCAAGGAGGGGACAGATTAGAGCCAAAACCACGCTGAACGGCCTGGTGAAGGCCTCGCCACCTTCCATGCTCCTGCATAGACCACAAACAATAAGGGCAGGCCTGGTGCCCACCAGCAGCAGCCAGGCTGAATCTTGGTTTTTTAAACTCCTAGCATCTCATGGTGGCTCAATATTTTCTGCATGCCTGCAACACAGCTCAAAATGTACAGGGAGCAGAGTATCTCCTGCTGCTACTAATTTAGGCTTGGTGAGGAGACTGAGAAAGCTGTAACGGTAACACCGGAGAAGGTAGATCAGAGCTAGAAGAGGTTTGGTGTGATCATTCACATTACTTTAAAATTATACTGAAAGAAAACCATAGATGGGTTTGCCACTGTATCAAGGGGTGTCTGAAATGCTCTGGAAGAGACTTACTGAAGTTTAGGTTCATCCTGAAGCGGATACAGAGGGGGAACAGGTAGCAGAGAGGAGTGAGCCCTCTTGCTTCTGACAGGTCAGCGCTGTGAACACTGGGAAGTCTCCTCACAGCATGCTCATCCTCGAAGAGTGGACAGGGACATAGCAGTGCCATGCATTTCACATGCCCAGAGGCATTTTTTAAAATTATTTTTAAAATTTTTATTGGGACATAGTTGATTCACAATATTGTGTTAATTTCATGTGTACAATGAAGCGAGTCTCTTATACATATATCTACTCTTTTTTTTTAGCTTCTTTTCCTATATAGGTCATTATAGAGTATTGAGTAGAGTTCTCTGTGCTATACAGTAGGTCCTTATTATCTATTTTATATATAGGATTGTGTATATGTCAATCCCAATTTATATGCCCACATGTATATGATCTCCCAATTTATCTCTTCTCTACCCTTACCCCCAGTAACCATAAATTTATTTTCTGCATCTGTAACTCTATTTCTGTTTTTTTGATAAGTTCATTTGTTCTCTTTTATTAGAGTCCACATGTAAGTGATATCATATATTTGTCTTCCTCTGTCTGACTTACTTCACTCAGTATGACCATCTCTAGGTCCATCCATGTTGCTGAAAATGGCATTATTTTGTTCTTTTTATGGCTTAGTAGTATTCCACTGTGTATATATATACACACCACATCTTATTTATCAAGAGGCATTTTCTTGAGCCTACTCCCTTTCTGCATGCAGACCACAGACCTCCTGATTAAACTGTAGCCACTCCTCTGGTGCCCATGAAAGGCTGTGCTAGGTTTGGGTTTGATAGAGTAAAACCCACATATTTTCTTTTTCTTTAACTACACAATATACTAAATAGGAGTTTGTGGCATCATTAGGATAATGTGAAGACGCTCGTGTAGAAGCTGGGGTTCATGAGCCATGTATCATGAAATTAAGGGGAAAAAGATAACAGAAAACTGAACTATAGAAGCACAAGCCATCTAGAAGATGCACCCTTCCCTAAGAAGCTATATGGGGTAGAAAACACAGGATCTAAAACTAACGGAAATGAACAGGCAGAAGAAACTGTGGGCAGAAATCTCAGCTAGGGAGCCATTTTAAGTGAATGTCACAATTCAATTATCCCAGAGGTTTATAGGTTAATTCACTCTACACGATACCCAGATATGGGAAAATGTTCTTTCCCCATTCCAGATGATTCTGTAACTCCGGGAAAAAAATGCCTGACACAGAAACTCCATACATATCATCAATAATGAAAACCCAGGTCCTTGGAAGTTAGAGTTTAAAAGGAAAAGTATCCAACCAACCCTGCTTTCAGTTCATTCTTACGTGCGTGTGTGTGCTGAGAGGATGCTGGGGGAGAGCAAGTCTTTGCAGTTTGCTGACCTGATTTCAGAGAGATGGATAAAGCAGTCAGAAAGACAGCGGAGCCAGCAGCTTCCACCCATGAGCTGATGGAAGTTTACTTCTTAAGTGTCAAGAAGTAACGGTATGAAGCTGTCATATTTACAGCTTAAGCTATCATTATGAGTTATTTGTGCGAATGTTTAATATGTTCAAATAGCGTAAGGACCAGGATGGATTGGTGTTTTTCAGTGGGCTTGAGGACTCACATCAGATGAGCAGCAGAAAGAGAGTCAACGTATTTAAAAGGCAGGTGAATGCAAGAGCTCTAGACTTGGGGGTACAATACTAGCACTTCAGAAGCAGTTTTGGCACTAATGAGCTGTGTGACTTTGGGCAGATTGCCTAACCTTTCCGGGCCTCAGTTCCCCCTTCAGTAAGATCAGGAGGTGGGAAAACCTGATTTCTGGGACTTCCTCCAGCAACCACACTCTGATACAACAAGTCCGAATTTCAAACTTGACATGCCTATTCTCTCTGAAATGCATTTTCACTGGGCAAATAAGCACCAGGAAGTGTATTAGTTCTCCCTGTGACTGACAAACCATCAGCTGTGGGGACAGGAAGGTCAACTCATTTCTGGATTCAAGGCCAGCTTTCCAAGGTGACAAGTGCTTGCTGGGAAAGAGAAAGAGGGTCATGCACTGTAGTTATACCCAGACATCCAAGAATGCATGAGGTCACCAGCATATCAACAAGCTTTACTTTTTATACGAAGATGACACTGTCATCTTAAGAGCAATAAGACATATGCATTGTGCTATTTAGGAGCCCGGTGGGCTACAGTCCACAGGGTCACACAGACTTAGTGACAAAACAACACGACTTAGTGACCAAACAACAATTTCTTTCTAGGCAAGTATGTTAGCCAATTCAACCCTTTTGATCTGTCACTTTTATGTTTATATGTGCATGGGTGAATGTGTATATGTACAGAAGAGGACACACATTCCATGGCAGGGAGGTTAGTATTATCATTAAAAAGATTTAGGGAACTTGTGAAGGGGAAGATAGAGAACTGCTGCTGCTGCTAAATCACTTCAGTCGTGTCCAACTCTGTGTGACCCCATAGACGGAAGCCCACCAGGCTCCCCCGTCCCTGGGATTCTCCAGGCAAGAACACTGGAGTGGGTTGCCATTTCCTTCTCCAATGTGTGAAAGTGAAAAGTGAAAGTGAAGTTGCCCAGTCGTGTCCGACCCTTAGCGACCCCACGGACTGCAGCCTACCAGACTCCTCTGTCCATGGGATTTTCTAGGCAAGAGTACTGGAGTGGCTTGCCATTGCCTTGATAGAGAACTGAGATGCTCTTAAATGCTGACTTGTTAAGACTGAGTTTGAGAATCAACAGGAAACCCGAAGACCATATGGTCCAGGTCCTGTTTTCTGTGGTGTTTGAGGTGACCAAAAGCCATGCGGGTAACAGGTTCAGAAGGCAGTTGTGGATGTGGGACTGGAGTTTGGGAGGGAGTCCGAGATGCAGGTGAGGGCTGAGGCTGGAAGTGACAGTGAGGGAGGGTTGTATCTCAGGAAGTGGAAGCAGACCATGCTGGTCAATAGCTTTTACCAGGGGCCAGTGTGGCTGGGCTCTGTGCTCAGCCCAGGGGAGTCCAGCCGGGGACTGGCTCATGCAGGTGGCTGGCTGGAGACTGAATCATCTCTCTAATGTCCTAGAGACCCAGAAAGTGGTGGAAATGGATCAATAGGGTCACAGTGATTTCTGAATTAAAAACTGGGTCTGAACACATTAGAGACATCTGAAATAGGCCTATTACAGAAAATCAGGGCTCTGCCGCTGCTCAAATCATAATAAAGACCACTTTATCAAAATACAGCCTTTTACTAGCTGAAAAACTCACCCCCTTTGAATGCAGCCCAAGCAGTTCCACCTGATATTTACTTCCATTATTCAACAAAGGGTCATGGGAAATTTGCAAACATGTTATTAGGGACTCTGTATATCCCATTAGGAAATGAGAAAGAATGGGCAGCCCTGAATTGATTTCACATTTCCTGGATATTATTCTAAAAGATTCTGGACTTTAGGTCTCCACCCTCTTAAACAAATCTCTTAAGAAAGGCCCCAGAATAAAAAAGAAAATCCTCCATGTTTATTAGCACATTGAGAAACATTCCATTATATCAGGCAGCTTTTTCTGAGCCTCTTGGCGTGGCTTTTTATTGGTAAGTATTATTGTTTCTGCAAATGTTTAAAACAAACTTAGGTTTTTTATTTACACTAATAGGAAGCATCTTACTCTGACTTCCAGTCACCAGGAGCATGTAAAAAGAAGTGATCAAACCAGAGGTTAAGACTGTCTGGATGTAGTTCACACCTCTGGTTTTGCCAATGACTCAGATATTTAAATAGATAGTATATAGGTGAATGCCTGTTAAGAATGGGGGCCAGCACTTACAAGATTTATGTGCTTAGAAATCAGAACCAGCTGCAGAGGCTAAAGTGACAGAAGCTCAATGATGGGGGGACTCCCTTTATGCCACGCCTCCTCCGTGGAACCCCCAAGTTAATCTCACTCATATTGAAAATCTGCTGGGCCAGTTCACACACAGAAAGGCGGGAGAGTGGCAGGAGTCCCAAACCTTAGCTTCCTTAGCAAGGGCCAACCAACCAAAGGAAGAGCTGTGGGCAGACACCACGTCCCTTCATCAGTGCTCTGAAAATAGGGATCGAATTCCACGCTAATAAGAAAAGATATTTCAAAAGAAGTTCACATCGAGGTGAGTGTATAAACAAGAGCTACGAGTCTATTACTGATGCGTGTTGACAGACAGTCGGTGCTAGCCACGCATGTATCTTGTATTGCTGCATTGCCCTGTATTGCCTTGTGCCTTGATGTATTGCCCTGTATTGTTAACTGTGTGTCCATCAAGATTTGAAGGGTCTTATGGGAGGAAATAAGGTCCTTTGCCTCCTTTGTCTCCATCAAAGCCTCACCCACATCCTGCGCCTGATTTTCCCGGACAACAGGTCAGTCAGACATTCTGTCCCAAGGCCTTGGGAGTCACTGCATGGGAATGAAGCCGGTTAACTAGTCCTGACAATGATCCCTTAAACACGACCCAGAATGCCAATCTGTGACCGAACAGCACACGTCTCTCTCGGGATTATGTTGTTGAGCAGATTTAGCTTCCTGGGAGTTCCATTTTTTTCAAAAGTGAAAACATTCTTTGCCTAATTTCTATATGGGGTCATCATCTTTCAAACATCTACACCTGTCCATGTGCCTTATACATACAGGTAAAAAGGAAACAGAAGAAGCTGGAAGTCAATCGGTGAAGAAATCCCTGAAAGCCTGTGCCCTGTCTGGCTATGTGTTGATGGGGGTGGCGGCGGTGGGGTGTTAGAGGGAACTCATGCCTCTTTGCAGATGAAATTGGATAAGACATCAAGCCAGAGGACCTAGTATTAAATGAGTAAACACATCATCTGTGGGAGAAATGTGCATGTGGTATTCAATAACAAGATTCTTACATCAGTGATGAGATGGTGTTGTCCTTTTAAAGTGGTCCTAACTTCCTCCTGAGATGATTTATGGGGGAAGAAAAAACCCACTTCTATTAGTTATTTAAGTAACTTTCAACATCAAATATCTACACTGCACACACCAAATAAGACACACAGAGAAGGGACGTCTGTTGGCGGTCCAGTGACTAAGACTCCACACTCCCAGCACAGGGGGCTGGGGTTCGATCCCTGACCAGTTAACTAAGTGCTGTATGCTGCAACCAAGAGTTCACATGCCGCAACGAAGACACAGGCAACCAAATAAATACATACTTTTTAAAAAGACACACAGGAAAACTTTAGAAGTGGAGCAGAGTATTGTGGGGGAGGGGAATTAACCTCAGTCATCTCAGAAAAGTACAAAGAAGACACTTTGCCATCTCCAGCAGTATTACTTAGGCTAAGCCACCATCTCCTCTGTCTCTCCTTGCCTCCAGCTTTGTCCCCATGCTCTCTTCAACAAAGTCGGGGTGATCTGTTCAAACCGAAGTCCTTTACTCAAAACTCCTCCCCTTCCAATTAAAAATAAATTTTTAAAAATTTCAACAACAAAAGAATTCCTCCACACATTCCAGGTTTCAGAACCAAAGCCAATGTTCTCAGCCTAGCCTGCAAGGCCCTACTTGATCTGCATCCCTTGATACTCCTCTGACAGGACCTCCACTGGCTCCCCCATGCTCACCACACTTCAGCTCCACAGGCCTTCTTGCAGCCCCCACCACTCCTGACCTGGTTCCTGCCTCTGAGACTTTGAACTTGCTCTTCCCTCTGCCTGGACTTCCAAGATCTCTCATTCAAGTCTCTGCTCCTCGTGGGCCCTTTCTTGATGACTCTTAAAGCGAGAACCCTGGTCTTCCAGCGTTCCTCACTTCCTTCTTTCCCTGCTTTATTTTTCTCCACTGTACTTATCTCCTTTGAACACTGCTGAATTTACTCTTTTTTTTTTTTTTTGGTCACACCGCAAGGCATGCAGGATCTTAGTTCCCCAATCAGGAATCAAACCCACACCCCCTGCAGTAGAAGCATAAAGTCTTAATCACTGGACCCCCAGGGAAGTCCCTTAATTTACTTTCTTAGTCTGTCTCCCAAAAATGAATGCAAGCTCCGTGAGGGCTGGGTATCGGGCCCTGTTTTACTCAGGCAGCCCCAGAGCCAAAACAAATGCCCGCTCGTAGTACGTGTTCAGGAAAAGATGACAGGCAGGTAAGCAAGGGGGAGCTTTGGAGGCCATGAGATGGGTCTGCACTAAGGAAGCCATGTGGTGGACTTAACTCTTACAAGGCCCAGGCAGTTGCACCGAGATACAATTCACCTCTTTCGCCCATTGGCTTCTCATCCAGCACATTAGTTCATCCATGTCTGCTTTTAACCACAAGGGGCACTAAGTGAGAAAGCATGGAGTCAGTCGTTCAGTTCAGTTCAGTCGCTCAGTCGTGTCCGACTCTCCGCGACCCCATGAATCACAGCACACCAGGCCTCCCTGTCCATCACCAACTCTCGGAGTTCACTCAAACTCATGTCCGTCGAGTCGGTGATGCCATCCAGCCATCTCATTCTCTGTCGTCCCCGTCTCCTCCCACCCCCAATCCCTCCCAGCATCAGTCTTTTCCAGTGAGTCAACTCGTCGCATGAGGTGGCCAAAGTATTGGAGTTTCAGCTTTAGCATCAGTCCTTCCAATGAACACCCAGGACTGATCTCCTTTAGAATGGACTGCTTTGATCTCCTTGCAGTCCAAGGGACTCTCAAGAGTCTTCTCCAACACCACAGTTCAAAAGCATCAATTCTTCGGCGATCAGCTTTCTTCACATAGTCCCGCCTAAATCCATCACCACTAATGGAAACATAATTCAAAGCCCTAACATCCTGTAACTCCATGAGGTCTATAATTGATGACTGGCAGTTGAGAGAATGAGCAGTACTTATACCAGCAAGATTTCTCTTTTTTTTAAAAAAAGTACTACGGCAGGAGGTGGGGGAGATGAGTGCTTATTAAGTGCTGGGCATGGGCACGAGGCTAAGTGCTTTAATGCTTTACCTAGCTCAATCCTCCTAATAACTCTATGAAACTAGTCTGAGGTGGCCACCACCAAGTGGCAGAACAGGTACTCACAGCCCTGGCCCTCAACCATTGCCTTCCCTGCACGTCCTCTTAGGCCTGCTTAAGTTTCTTTCTCCCAAACTCTCCACACTTAACAAAGAAAAGCTCATAAGCCAGTATCCTGCATCCTGGCACAGAGGCCAGGTTGGATTCTCAACCCTGAGAATTTGGCTGCCACAATTAAAAACTCAAATCTGCAGGCTGGTTTCCAATTTATGTATCTAAAAAATGCTGTCCATTATTTCTCCCATTTCAAGCAGGAAAAGCTAGAGAACTGGAAACATGTTCTGTTCCAGCTATAGCTTGATACTTAAAAAAACAGAAGAGGGAAAAAAAAAACAGATGTGTATATGGGAATGAGCCAGAAAGGTTAACAATCACAAACGTCAGATACAAGTCTACATGCCGACCAATCTGAAGAATCAGTAAAGCTTGACATGCAAACAGAGAACCATAGCATGTTCTACGGAAAGTGAAGGTATTTTGGGTTTGGGCTTTCCCCCAGAGAAGAGGAATGAGAGACCGTGGCTGAAACATACATGAGGAGAACCTCTCTGGAGCTGTGGAGTCATCTGATTTTCAAAGTAGGCATGACCCAAAGCGATGGGCTGAGTCACCAGCTGAGGCAGCGGATCGTATCTGATTGCCCCACAGCCCAGAAGGGAGATGAGATCAGTCCTTCACGAACTAAGGGCACAGTCCAGAAATACACTTAACTGGGTATACAGGCCTGTGATGAATGGCATTTGCTGAGTAGGTGGTGCAGTGGTAGAAAATCTGCCTGCTAATGCAGGAAACACAGGAGGCGTGGGTTTGATCCCTGGGTGGGGAAGATCCCCTGGAGGAGGAGATGGCAACCCATTCAAATCTTCTTGCCTGGGAAATCCCATGGACAGAGGAGCCTGGCAGGCCACAGTCCATGGGGTCGCAAGGAGTCAGACAGGACTGAGCGACTGAGCACGTATGCACTGTGCTCTTTATATAGGGATGTCACATTTACTATTCATCTGTTTTGCAGATAAAAAGCAGGCTGTGAAACCTGAGGCTCTGAAAGGTTCAGCAATGTGCTCAAAGCCACAAAATTAAGTGGTAAAGGCCTGAGTTAAATTAATCTCTGTCCTACCTCAAGGCAGTTTCCCCAACCATCACCATCTCTGCCTCCCGTGTGGGCCACCTTCTAGAGCAGGGGTCCTCTTGGCCCAATATTACCCAGTCCTTGGTCCTCCCCTCTAGGTGGGTGAGTGATGGAAAGAGAAGCCTGGTTTTCTTTACACAGCCCCAGTGTACCTTAGAGGGCATAATGAGAAAACCAGCTTTCTGAACCAATTTCCATGATTAGGCAATTTCTAATGTTCAACAGGCAGGAAATATGGGGAAAGGCAGGGATGGGAAGAGACGGATCTTACAAACTACCGCTGGGAGCAATGGTCTTCCCCTTTCTCCTTTCTTAGGGCCTGGGCGTCCCTCCCCTAAGCCCCCTACTGGGCATGTTCCAATGGATGAATGGGGTTGTATTCCAGAAGATTATTGATAACATCACTTGTATGCAACTCAGAATGCATTTTCTGTTGGAAACTGTATTAGACCTGGTGCCTGTGTTTGTAGGGCCAGTCCTATTTCAGCTTTATTAACTATGCCAAAACCTTTGACTGTGTGGATCACAATAAACTGTGGAACATTCTGAAAGAGATGGGAATCCCAGACCACCTGACCTGCCTCTTGAGAAACCTGTATGCAGATCAGGAAGCAACAATTAGAACTGGACATGGAACAACAGACTGGTTCCAAATAGGAAAAGGAGTACGTCAAGGCTGTATATTGTCACCCTGCTTATTTAACTTATATGCCGAGTACATCATGAGGAACGCTGGGCTGGAAGAAGCACAAGCTGGAATCAAAGATTGCCGGGAGAAATATTGATAACCTCAGATATGCAGATGACACCACCCTTATGGCAGAAAGTGAACAGAAACTAAAAAGCCTCTTGATGAAAGTGAAAGAGGAGAGTGAAAAGATTGGCTTGAAGCTCAACATTCAGAAAACAAAGATCATGGCATCTGGTCCCATCACTTCATGGGAAATAAATGGGGAAACAGTGGAAACAGTGTCAAACTTTATTTTGGGGGGCTCCAAAATCACTGCGGATGCTGATTGCAGCCATGAAATTAAAAGACACTTACTCCTTGGAAGGAAAGTTATGACCAACCTAGATAGCATATTAAAAAGCAGAGACATTACTTTGCCAACCAAGGTCCGTCTAGTCAAGGCTATGGTTTTTCCCGTGGTCATGTATGGATGTGAGAGTTGGACTGTGAAGAAAGCTGATCGCCGAAGAATTGATGCTTTTGAACTGTGGTGCTGGAGAAGACTCTTGAGAGTCCCTTGGACTACAAGGAGATCCAACCAGTCCATTCTAGAGGAGATCAATCCTGGGTGTTCATTGGAAGGACTGATGCTGAAGCTGAAACTCCAATACTATGGCCACCTCACGTGACGAGTTGACTCACTGGAAAACACTCTGATGCTGGGAGGGATTGGGGGTGGGAGGACATGGGGACAACAGAGAATGAGATGGCTGGATGGCATCACCGACTTGATGGACATAAGTTTGAGTGAACTCTGGGAGTTGGTGATGGACAGGGAGGCCTGGCGTGCTGTGATTCATGGGGTTGCAAAGATTCGGACACGACTGAGCGACTGAACTGAACTGAACTGAATGGGCAAAGTTAGAGGGAAACAGACTGTTGTCTCCACACAAGAAGTCCCACGGATGGGAAGCCAGCAGCAAATGCAGAAATGCCTGAGAAGTCATCCTGAGCCTGCCTAGTGCCCTGGAAGCCTTGTGCTTTTCCTGGCTGTTTACCTCCCTAAATTTTCATATATGAATGAACAGTACCTGCAGCAACACAGGAACCAGGGCAACCACTTTCCCAGACTCCAAGCAACCTTTCCTTCCTTCCTTTTTTTTTTTTAAAGTCTTTTTTGTGTACCTTTTTTTTTTTCGGTGTTAGTTCTAGAAGATCCTGTAGGTCTTCAAAGAACAGTTCAACTTCAGCTTTTTCAGCATTAGTGGTTGGAGCAGAGACTTGGATTTATTGTAATGTTGAATGGTTTGCCTTGGAAATGAACTGAGATCACCCCAACCATTTTTAAAGTCTTTATTGAATTGGTTACAATATTGCTTCTGTTTAATGTTTTGGTTTCTTGGCCACGAGGTATGTGGGATCTCAGTTCCCCAATCAGGGATAGAACCCTCACCCCGCATTGGAAGGTGAAGTCTTAAGCACTTCAGGGAAGTCCCACAACATTTCCTTTGATCTGCAAGCACAAATGCTAGGCCACATACTTCTGTCACATGAACAGCAAGAGCAATACCTGCTCAGTGAAATGACATCACAACTAACATGAGCTGTGTTCTTTAAAAAGGGGAAATGGCACTTGAAGGAAGGTTTGCTTGATTATTCTAATCCCGCTATCTTCCCCAGGCAAATAGGCACACTCTCCACAATTTCTCAACCAGGCATTCCTGGCTGGCTTTCAGCATCAGTGAAGCTGGTTAAAGATAAATGTACAAAGCTACAGAGGCAATCCTCATACTTTTCACATAGAGCAAAAGACTCTTTCAAAAACCTGACATTGAAAATAAAAAAAAGAAGGTGTCCAATAAAATGCTACTGGTAATGGTGTATTGCATCAGAAATCTTTTCTCTCTAAAATAAGTACATAGCTCCTCAGATTAGGACTTGGTTATGTGTGGACAAATACAGCTCCACTCTTTACCCGAAGCTCACCCTTGCCTGTCACAGGCTGCTTCTGTGTGCTCGACCCTCCTGTCCCATCACTGCCCAGCCAGGTCCTCTGGGCCCTTCAAACACAACTAAATTGCCCTTTCCACCCAGAGGCCTTCCCTGATGCTCCAAGATAGTAATCATTTTCTTAACATGATGAAGATTAAGTCTCTGCTACTCCATGGTAGCAGATCAAGTCTCTGCTACTCCATGGGCCCTTCCCTAGTGACTTTAAAGTGAGAACCCTGGTCCTCCAGAATTCCTCACTTCATCCTTTCCCTGCTTTATTTTTCTCCACTGTACTTATCTCCTTTGAACGCTGCTTAATTTATTCTTTTTTTTTTTTTTGACCACACCACACAGCATGCAGGATCTTAGTTCCCCAACCAGGAATCAAATCTGCACCCCTTGTGAGCTGGGCAACCCACTGATTGGCCTGGCCTTCCCCTTCCTCAGGGAACCAAGGAGAAGGGCTGCAATGCAGTCTACCTGCTTGGCCTCGCTTTAGATGCTCTATAATGTGTGCAGCACAGGGACATTCTGGGGGAAGAAAAACCAACTCACTGCCTCTTAAGAGAGTGCCATCACCAGTACAAGCCTTTGCCCAGAAGAGGCCCTGGGGTAACCTCAGTCGGGCAGCCAGAACCAGCTTACATGAGCGTTAAGTCCTGACCCCCTAACTGAGGTGCCTGGTGGGGAGAGTACACCATTGGCAACTCCCAGGAGGTCAGATCCTGCCCTAAGATCCTCCCTCAAAGTGTGGCTTAGGCCCTTGACCACACCTGAAGCTCACTGCCAAGGGACCTCAAATAAATGAAGACACAACCCTAACATAACCTGTAGGTTCCAGAACAGACTCCACTCTAGGGACTGAAGCCATTCTCTATTAAATCTTCCAATGGGGTTGGTGGGATCCTTCAGACACCCTCACGCCTATAACTACCCCTATTGCCACATCGGGTTAAAACCCAACCCTCTTCTGACTTGCCAGTTCAGCTGACAGTGGCTCCCACTACTGCAGCCAAGATTCTACCGACACAAGGATGAGAGCTTGGCTGCTGGGAGAGAAATGGGTAACTGTGGAGAATACTGTATAGGAAAAGGCATCCCACTGCGTCACAATCTGTTAACACAACCATTTGGGAAGACGCAAGAGCCTGAGGATCAAGTACATGTGAAACAAGCACCTTCCAAAATGCTAGAGGGTATTAATTTTTAAAAATTTAAGTAAATGATACAGTAAAGAAAAAATAAAAAAGGCAAACAAGTCTGAGGTTGCACCAGGGGCCCCCATTACAGCACAGGGATAACATAATATCGGCATCTGTTGATTCTTCAGTCATTTAAATCGCAAGAGCGTAAACTAACCTACATTGATAGCGATCATAAGAGTGATTATCCACAGAGGGGATGAGACTAACAGGAGGGGGCACAAGGGGGTGATAGAGATGATCTTTATCTTGATTGAGATGTGTTTGGAGGAAGAAACACAAGGAGAAAAAGAGTAGGGAAAGAAATGGTGTTATATCATCATTAGAGACAGCAGGGGGAAGAAAATGGCTCTTGGATCTTAGGTAAGCAGTAACATTAAAATATTGCCTCATGTCTGAAATGTGCTTTGCCATCTCGAAAGTATTTTCATTCAGAAAATTCCACTGAATACTCGTAATAACCCCATGAGGCACACACAATTCACACTGCCATTTGCAAGATGAAGGAGCAGGTACAGAGAAAATTAAGTGTTCACCAAAGTCCCACGTTCCATAAGGGACCAGTTCAGTCGCTCAGTGGTGGCCAATTCTTTGCAACCCCAAGACAGAACTAAAACCCAATGCCCTGATTCAGAGGTCAAGTCCTCTTGATTATACCATATTAGTAACTTTTATAAACTAACTTGCCTGACACTTAGTTTAGTTCATTTTACTTTGTGTATCTGACTAGGGCCTGAGTTGGTTCTCCAAACATGAAGTTCCTCTGAAGTGAGTTTATTAACAACATCACCCTAATGTACAGGAATCAGAGTTGACAACCTGCTGCCAACTCCATCTGTGCTGAAATTCAGTGTCTCGGGCTCTCAAGTAGTCAAGCCCTGAGAATAAAGACTCCAAAGCAAAGAGTTAAAATAAAACCGATTCAATGAACACTGCTACAACCATGTCAGTTTATAAACTGTAGTTTCGATCTGTCTTAAAAGTTTCCAAGTGTCCATCTTGTCATTTTTTTGTCATGCCATATAATTTTATTCTTTTCTCTTTTATTTTTTTTATATTGAAGTATAATCGATTTACAATATCATGTTAATTTCAGGTGTAAAGTGATTCAGTTTTACATATGGTGGTGGTTTAGTCGCTAAGTCGTGTCCAACTCTTGCAACCCATGGGCTGTAGCCTGCAGGCTCCTCTCTCCATGGGATTTCCCAGGCAAGAATACTGGAGTGGGTTGCCATTTCCTTTTCAGGGGATCGTCCCAACCCAGGCATCAAACCTGGGTCTCCTGCAATGCAGGCAGATTCTTTAGCGACTGTGCTACTAGGGAAGCCAGTTTTACATATCTATATGTGTGTGTGTGTATATATATACACAGAGACATACATATATGTTTCTTTTCGGATTCTTTTCCTTTATAGGTTATTACAAAATATTGAGTACACTTTCCTGTGCCGCAAGGTAGGTTCTTGTTGGTTATCCATTTGATATATAGTAAATGGCAAGCCACTCCAGTACTCTTGCCTAGAAAATCCCACGGATGGAGGAGCCTGGTAGGCTGCAGTCCGTGGGGTCGCTAAGGGTCAGACACGACTGAGCGACTTCACTTTCACTTTTCACTTTCACACATTGGAGAAGGAAATGGCAACCCACTCCAGTGTTCTTGCCTGGAGAATCCCAGGGACGGGGGAGCCTGGTTGGGCTTCCATCTATGGGGTCACACAGAGTCGGACACGACTGAAGTGACTTAGCAGCAGCAGCAGCAGCAGTGTGTGTATGTCAATCCCAACACTTTGTCATCTTAATAGCATGCAAGCAGTGGTGGTCAGGAACTGAGCCACTGTGTTTTACATTTCCAGTAGCCCCCATTATGGCACCCTACTTAGAGTACCCACTGAAGAAATGCTTGTTTTATCAATAGATTTGGTATCTTTTCAAAATTAACAGTGTTAAAAACAGAATCCTGTGATACAAAATTCTGTATCACAGAAATGTACTTCAGTAAAACTCAGGACAAATTTACTATGATGGTTTGTGTGTTAATTGTGTGTGTCCTCTCCCTTTAATCCAGGTGGGAGAACAATGGACAGAGTGTAACCAAAGGACTCTAGCTGGTGAAACCAACCTGTCAAAATTTCTGTGTTAGAACAGCAGTGAGGATAATTTTTCAAATGTTTGCATTTCTAGCTGAGCATCATCAGAAGAAAAGCTCTAGTCAGGACAGCCCTTTCCAAACTTCAATGCCTATCTTTTCCTTGTAGCATCTTAATTCTCTCTGAAGGTCAAATGGCTTTGGGGTTGAGTTATATTTAAGACACACATCAGTTTTGTTCTTTCTAAGTGGAGCACACAGGGATGTAAGTGACCCTAGTAAAGAACTCTGAGTTGTGACAACCTGCTCTCCCATGGGTACCAATATCTGGCAGCAAATATTCTGGAAGCAAAGAGAGCAAGGATGTTGCAATGGTGCCAGCTCACTTGCTCTCTCTGAAAGGTGAAATTTTTAAAATCTAGTAACACCCCATTCAAATTGCACTTGAATGCAATATTTAAAATTTACAGACATTTCAGTCCATAGGAATGCAAATAATTACAGCATATAAATCACATCATTATGTGCTTAAACTGTGAAGCCACTGGAGCATCTGATCTTTTAAAATTATACTCCTTTTGGCAAGCACAAAAAAGCTCACGCCCTCCTTTAAGACAATCTGGAATTTCAAAAACTCTTCCAAGCAATGGTAAGTGTGAACTCCTTTTCTCCAGCTACACTCTCATCTGGTTTCTGACATCTCTGGTTGAGGACCCCCATTTTACACACACCCATCCCTTCCCAATCCTTCCACTCAAAGCCACTGCCACCTTAGGGAAAGAGTAAAAACAAATGTGTGCTCAGTCGCTCAGTCATGTCTGACTGAGCGTGTGACCCCATGAACTGACAGGCTCCTCTGTCCATGGGATTTCTCAGGCAAGAATACTGGGATGGGTTGCCATTTCCTCCTCCAGGGGATCTTCCCAACTCGGGCATTGAACCCACGTCTCTTGCATCTCCTGCATTGGCAGGAAGATTCTTACCAACTGTGCCACCTGGGAAGCCCAAAAACAAATGCCATCTTCACAAAACCACACAGCTCTACATGTTCATTTCTATGCGTCAACTGGCCACACCAAATTTACTAATAAGATCCACAGCCACATTCCATTCTCCACAAAACTGTGGGGCTTGTCCTTCCATTAGTGAACATGCAATATAAATGCTATTAGAGCAAAAGCTCTATGGTCCTGTATCTATATTTTCTGCCAGAAGACTTTCCCCAAAGCTTTACAGGCCTCATTAGAAAATGCGCCACCAATGACCAGATGAATGACCAATAGTTATAAGCTGCATGAGCTGTTCGTGAAGTTTGGAGACTCATCAATCCCTTATTGGTCACATCGTTTGCAAATATCTTTTCCCATTCTGTGGGCTGTCTTTTCATTTTGTTTATGGTATCCTTTGCTCTGCAAAAGGTTTGGGGTTTAGTTAGGTCTCATTTGTTTGTTTTTACTTCCATTACTCTGGGAGACGGATCAAAAAAGATAATTGTTGTGATTTATGTCAGAGTTTTCTGCCAAGATGTGGTACACGTAACACAATGGAATATTATTCAGTCATTAAATGAATGAAATGATGCCATTGGAAGCAACATGGATGGACTTAGAGAGTGTTATACTGAATGAAGTAAGTCAGACAGAGAGAAATATCATATGATATCACCTGTATGCAGAATTTCAGAGGGGTGGGATGGGGAGGGAGGTGGGAGGGGGGTTCAAGATGGGGAACACATGTACACCTGGGGCAGATTCATGTCAATATATGGCAAAACCAATACAATAAAGTAATTAGCCTCCAATTAAAATAAATGAATTAAAAAAAATTTTTAATGATACAAATGAATTTATTTACAAAACACACACAGACTCACAGGCTTAGAGAACTAACTTATGGTTATGGGATGGGGGCAGGCAGGGGGAAAGGATAGTTAGGGAGTTTGGGATTGACATGTACACACTGCTATATTTAAAATGGATAACAAGGACCTACTATATAGCACAGGGAACTCTGCTCAGTGTTATGTAACAACCGAAATGGGAAAAGAATTTGACAAAGAATAGATACATGTATATGTATAACTGAGTCACTTTATTGTACATCTGAAACTAACACAACATTGTTAATCAACTATACTTCATTACAAAAAATATTTAAATTAAAAAAAATTTTTAAGTCCATAGATTTAAGTCCATTTGGCCAACAAAAAGTCTGAAACTTGTTAGCTCAGTAACTTGTTGCCAGGTGACAGACACGCAGTACTCTAAGTTGAACAAAAATTGGGCAGACACCAAAAAACATAACCCTACACTTCCGAGCTCTTCATATGTACAATGGCTCTATTATTTCATAAAGTTGATGAGTGGCTGAAACAGACAATATGGCTAATGTACTCAGCAGCCATTCACTCCTGATAAGCAGGAAATGTTAAACAAAAATCACATCTATTCCATTGTTATTCTATTACTATTGATTTTATTAACTCTTTCAAATATTTCCGCAGTCATGAATGCTACCAAGAACCTGGACTGCCTAGAATCCTTTTATGTTTCGAATTGCCTCTTGGAAAAGTCTTTCATTCTGCTAAGCATCTAGATACTTATGAATCCAGAAGTCTTCTCTGGCTTTTAGGAAGAAAAACAAAACATAGGTTTTGCAGCTAGAGAATACCCATCTCCTCATTTTCTGCACGGCCAAATTTCTGCCTTCTCAAGAAAAGGCTTGTTTTCATTCATTTTCACATCTGTGCTAACAAGTTGTTTTAACCTGAGCTCTTGGAACAGGCACAGGGTCTGGCAGCTCCTTCCACTGCAGGTCTGCTTGGGATTCTTCTGCAGGGATCCTGGTCAAGGGGGTTTGGACTCGGCCAGGCAGCAACGGGCTTCTAGGGCAGCAGGACTAAAAGTTCCTAAAACAACCAGCATCTCAGGAGATGCCACACATCAGGGGAGCAACGAGCCAGCAGAGCAGATTCAACCTGGGATTGTCAGAGGATGAGTGCAGATGAGTGGGGTGGCTTCACTACAAACACTTGAGGTCAGGACGTTTCCTAGCTCTCTGCCCCCCAGATACCACATTAGAAGTCACCTGTATCAGCAGGGAAGGAGTGAGAGGCTGGGGGCAGTGGTGGCCATGAGAACAGGCTCAGGGGCAGCTTTCCTGAGTTAGAATAATCATGTCTACACCACTTATCATCTGAGAGATTTGTTTCAAGTTACCCAAATGTGTGGCAAGTTACCTGTGGGGTGAGGGGTGATAGTACCTCCTTGACTGTGCTGATGGGAGGATTGAGTTAAGATGTATAAAGCACTCGATGTACTTACCTGCTGCATCAGAAGCTTTCAATCAATGTGAGCCAGTATCTTCATCAACATCATCACCTACTCCAGCTCCCACAATTTGATTAATGAGAAGACTGAGGCCCAGAGAACCAAAATTTTGCCCAAAATCACACAGCTAATTAGAGGCAGACACCAAAAAACAAAACACAGAGCCAAGACTAGAATCCAAGTCATTCATCAATCCATCCAGATACCTTCAAAGCGTCCCCTTTAAAGGCCTCCAAACATTGAAATATGTATGTTGTCTTATGTGAAATGAATCACCAGTTCAGGGTCGATGCATGTTACAGGATGCTCGGGGCTGGTGTGCGGGGATGACCCAGAGGGAGGATAAAGGGAGGAGGGAGGTGGGAGCGGGGTTTCAGGAAGGGGAACTCATGTACACCCGGGGCGGATTCATGTCAATGTATGGCAAAACCAACCAATATAATATTGTAAAATAATTAGCCTCCAATAAAAGAAAAAAAAAAAAAAGAAAGGCCTCCAAACAATTTCTTTTACAGAGGAGGGTGTAAGAGAGTTTCTGGAGAACATGGATAGATTTATCAGGACTGTGTACAGTGATACTATTTCATTTACTCAGAGATTAAAAAATCATCAAGAAATTGCAAATGTCACAAATTAAAATATCAGGACTGTGTACAGTGATACTACTTCATTTACTCTGAAATTTAAAAAACATTAAAAAATTGAAAACATCACAAATTTTAAAAGGATTACCATACAGTGGGAGTTTGATATATGATGCAAGGAACCCAAAACCGGTGCCCTGTGACAACCAGGAGGGATCGGGTCGGGAGGGAGGTGGGAGGGGTCACATGTATACCTATGGCTGATTCATGCTGATGTACGGCAGAGGCCATCACAATATTGTAAAGTAATTATCTTCCAATTAAATTAATACTTTTTTAAAAAAGACATTGAACTATTGAAAACCAAGCTATGGGCATACTATATGAAGATTTCTTTTGATGTCAGTGTGATTTCTCCCCATTCCCAATCACTGTCCTGCAGTCACAGAAGGTTGTAAAAAGAGATTATCTATCATAGAATCCAAGTCATTATATATCGTGTCCCACTCTTTGCAACCCCATAGACTGTAGCCTGCCAGGCTCCTCTGTCTATGGAATTTGCCAGGCAAGAATACTGGAGATCCCCTCTCCAGGGGATCTTCCCAACCCAGGGATTGAACCCAGGTCTCCCGCATTGCAGGTGGATTCTTTACCATCTGATCCACCAGGAAAGTCCACAGAGTACCACCAGAATAACAGTGCTGCTGCTGCTTAAACTCAAGGTCAGAAGCATCAGAGTTTCTCAGCAAAATGATCCCCTAAACAGGTGACTCAGAATAATTTTAACCTATTCATCACCCTATTGAATCCAAATCTCTCTCCTGTGCTTAGTTTACTGAGGTCAGTGCAGTCTGAGAAGAAGCGGGGGGTAGTCTGGGCTCCACTCATTTTATCACACCCACTGGAGGCATCCATTCTACACTGAGCGCAAAATTCATACCACTGGAGTGACAGAAGTGTGGAGCATTCCTTGGATGCTATGAACTCTGGCAAGTTATCTCATTGGTCTTTTACAGCAAAGATACCAACCAGCCTCTCTGCCCTTACTTCTAACCTTTCATTCATTACCAGGAAAGCAAAACTGGCTTAGATTCCCAATTTTCCCTCCTTAACCTATGCTTGTCCTCTTGTCACCAAGTTCTTTCCTCTCACGCCCAGCCTCCTTCCCAACAATTTTCCTTTCCTTAGTAAAATCGGGGAAACTCAAGTTTATTTTAGGCTACATCTCAATTCCAAAGATGTCACAAAAGTCAGACACAACTGAGCAACTGAACGGAACATCTCAATTCCACGTTTTAGTGTGAAGTCCTTTCTCCTGAGACTTAGCAACCAATCACGTGGCTGGAAATGACCTTCCCTCTTTGCGATCTTTTTTTGTTTATTCTTTTGTATTCGTTTGAGCCAACAGCTTCAACCCTATACCTTGGCTCATACACTCTGCAACCTGAAAAGCACTCCTTCCTGCCTATTAAAATTCTAGTCATCCTTTAAACCTCAACCTGGGTCATAATTTCTCCTAGGGTTTAAATCCCCTACATTTAAATCTGACATTTAAGTTCTAGGGAGCTGCCCTGTCTTTGCCCTCACAGAGTTATTAGCCAGGGCTGCCTACCATGTCCAACCAAGTCAGGGCACACAGTGGGGAATCCTTAATACTTTTCTTCAACAGGCCCTAGAGAGTAGGGGGAGTGGTTTCCTGGGGGCTCAGGACTGACATAACAGTCAGCTGGCCCACCTGGGGCTGGGGCAATCCATTACCTCTCGAGGGGCCTGCAGCATACCCTAATCCTGACATGTCTTCTGCCTCATGATAAGACTCAAACCACAGAAACATGAAAAGTGGTGGGTTTTGTTTATTTTTTTCATCACTCAACTGTCACAGTGTAACTTCCCAGGTGGTGCTAGTGGTAAAGAATCTGCCTGCCAATTCAGGAGAGGCAAGAGAGGTGGGTTCCACCCCTCTGTGGGGAAGATCCCTGGAGGAGGGCACGGCAACCCACTCCAGCATTCTTGTCTAGAGAATCCCATGGGCAGAGGAGCCTGGTGAGCTATGGTCCAAGGGGTTGCAAAGAGTTGGACACGACTGAAACAACTTAACATGCATGCACGTGACGCCCAAAACCTCCCATCTCTCATGTGTCAGTTGGGGATCACAAATTTAGCTCATGGAGGGATAGTCAGGATTACATGAAATAGGGGCTTACAGGCTTGAGACCCTACCTAAAAGCTAGAAAGTGCTCAAAAATGTAATGCTCACTGTTATGACTTAACCTCCAGAGCTGAGTCCTCTGCAACTCTCAGGCAGATCTTCTACTTAATGTAATTTGAGAAGCATGAGGTGGGATCCTGCTCTAATCTTTCCTTCCCAGATAAATGTCAGAGTCCCTGAAATGTCACTTTAAAAGGCATATTTCATAGTTAAATTTTGGCATTAAGGGAGAAAAAAGTACCCTTAACAGGCAATAAAACAGCAATTCATCTCAAAGTGCAAGTGATCTGATCAAGACAGCCTTGGCAAGGGGGTGGAGAGAGCTTGTTCAGGAGAGACTCACTGAAAGAGTCTCTCTCTTATTCCACACAGAAAATTCCAGGGCTTCTCCCTGAACAACAAATGCTGTGGACAAAGAGCTTTGGGGATAAGTGGTATGCATGCGTGCTCAGTCATGTCTGACTCTTCGCAACCTGAGGGACTGTAGCCTGCTAGGCTCCTCTGTCCATGGGATTCTCCAGGCAACAATACTGGAGCGGGTAGCCATTCACTTCTCCAGGGGATCTTCCCAACCCAGGGATCAAACCCGGGTCTTCTGCATTGCAGGCAGACTCTTTTCCACTGAGCCACCTGGGAAGCCCAGGGGAAGGTGGGCCTGGAGTCAAGCCAGCTTTATCAGATTGGGGCTGATGTACCCTTGAGCACCACCTCACGGAGCCAGCTTCCATCACTCTCAAAACAGTGATAAGATGTAATCTTGGGAATGGCCCATTTGTTCCCATATTTTGTTCTTAATGATGTTTATGAGTTTTCAAAGGGGGGTGGGGGGCAAGCCAGAAGGAACAGAAACACATTGAATGTGGAGCCAGCACAGAGCAGGGGCTCAAGAAATTATAGCTTTCCTTACCTTACAAAGAAAGCTCTCTAGACATCCAATCCTGGTAAACCGAGTTTCAATTACCTTTCAGACTTTCAAAATGCAAAGAAAATCCAGTTTTGATACTGACATATTTAAACCTACTTCTATTTTTCCTGCCTTCCTCCCCATTCCCTTTCAAAACTCATGAAGGTATGTTAACAGTAAAAAGTGGACCAGATCTGTTCATTTTTGCTTGGGTATGTATTTAAAAAAAAAAATCCCAGTACAGCTGAAGTTCCTAAAAGAATTGGTCCGACAAATACAATCAGAAAATCAATGATTGTCATATAAAATCACTTCATAGTGATTCCTGTGAGGTGAAATATTCCCATTCCTCAAGAACAAGAATCATGTGGGAAGAATTGAGAGGTTGGGATTAGTATATACATACTATTGATACCATGTGTAAAATAGATAAGTAATGAGAACATGAGGGGCTTCTCTGGTGGCTCAGATGGTAAAGAATCTGCCTGCAATGCAGGAGACCTGGGTTCAATCCCTGGGCCAGGAAGATCCCCCGGAGAAGAGAATGACTACCCACTACAGTATTCTCACCTGGACAGAGGAGCCTAGTGGGCTACAGTCCATGGAGTCACAAAGGGTCAGACATGACTGAGCATGAACACAATGAGAACCTACTGTATAGCACAGGAACCCCTACTCAGCACTCTGTGGTCACCTAAATGGGAGGGGAATTAAAAAAAATAGGTGATATATGCATACATGTAGCTGATTCATTTTTCTGTATAGCAGAAACTAACATTGCAAAGCAACTATGCTCCAATAAAAATTAAAAAAAAAAAAAACAAAGATCATTGCTCAGAGATGAAGGAAAGGTGGAGCCTGAACTTGAAATTGCCAAAGCAGGCCCCACTGATGATAAGAGTGGGTACTTCCTCACTGAAACCAAAGCAATAGCAATAGAACCATCCACTGAGAACTGCACTGTAAGAGCAGGTACTACGTCTGACAACAATAAGTCAACATGCAGCAGAACGTGCCATGCCACAAGAAGGATAAACACATGCCCTGTGGGTACAGAAAACAGGAAATCGCTTCACAACATTTAGCATTCAGGCTGGTGCCTGCCTCCCTGACGGCAAGGGATAAGCAGGAGAGAACATTCCAGACAGGAGGGACTATACAATCAGTATAAAGAGGCCACCCTGCTCCCCATGGCATGTGAGTGCTGGCTTAATGTGCCGGGCTTCCTGCTCTGGCACTCAGGCGTGCAACCTTGGATGTTACTCAATTTCTCTAACACTCAGTTTTGTTTTTCCTCAAAGGGGGATGATGACAGCCACCTGGGAGGGTTGTTAAGCGGATCAGATGAGATAATATAAACTCAGTCACTTAGGCCCATGCCTCACAATCAACACCCAAGCAACTGCAACTGCCACTGTTCTCATTTCACTCTCCTTCTAAAGACTAAATATGTCTTTGAGGATACTTTCTAGATGTGGCTCAGAGGAGCTTGCTAGAACAATTCCTTACCTATGCTCTGGGTCGGAGGCCCAGGGTATTGACCACTCCCACTAGGAAGGCCCCGCCTATCACAGCATGAACACCAAAGGCTACGAGGCCTGCCCTTTCCCCAGAGAAGGTCCCGGCCTGCTGCCCACTTTACCTTCCTCCTGGGTTCTAGTGAGAAGCGCCAACAAACCAAAGTGCTTACAGTGTTGTGTTGGGGCCCAGTTTTCTTATTAACTGAGAATTAATAGAAAAACCAATGTGTTGTAACTCATAAAAAAAATCTTAAGTCCATGAGTATATCCTTCGCCTCAGAGAGTACAGTGTGGCCATGATTTAATCTGTCTCTGATGATTTAAGATCTAGCAGTGCCCCGGGTTATATAACTAAGACTGGTTCTGCACCGTGGAGGTTTCGCAGGATAGAAGCTGGGCCACTTGGAAAAGCAAGTTGATGGGAAAGTGAAAGTGTTAGTTGCTCAGTCGTGTCCAGTTCTTTGCAACCGTATGGACTATAGCCCGCCAAGACGCCTCTGTCCACGGAATTTTCCAGACAAGAATACTGGAGTGGGTTGTCAATTCCTTCTCCAGGGGAATGTTCCCAACCCAGAGATCGAACCCAGGTCTCCTACATTTCAGGCAGATTCTTTACCATCTGAGCCACCAGGGACTCTGTTTATGGGAATGGGAGACAATTTGAGATTCATCTCACAGTCAAGGGTTTCAGACTTAACCACAATCAGCCTATGTAAGAAATAAGATTTATATCGAAACCCTGTATATACAACGTAAATGAGCGTTTCTCAAAGCAATACTTACCCTCACTCCGAGCATGTATCCTAGTGTTTTCTACTCTACTGAAAAACTTTTTTATAAGTAGCACTCCTTGTACCCCAGAGGGCCTCCTGCCCTCGGTGTTTTTAGAGAGCGTACCACATAGATTTAAGAACAAAAATCCATACAATTCCAATTAAATAACAGAAGATCAGAGGCTGCAGCATTTTTCCAGAATTGGGGAGTGAGAGGGGACAGAGGTTCAGCTCCCGAAGGTACCCAGTTCTAGGGAGCTGCCCTGTTTTCGCCCTCACAGAGTTATTAGCCAGGGCCCCACACCATGTCCAATCAAGTCAGGGCACACAGTATGGAATCCTTAATACTTTTCTTCAACAGGCTCTAGAGAGTGGGGGGAGTGGTTTCCTGGGAGGGCTCCAGCAACAATGTAACAGCCACCTGGCCCACTTGGGGCTGGGGCAATCCATTACCTCTTGAGGGGCCTGCAGCATACCCCAATCTTGACATGTCCTCTGCCTCGCAATAAGCCCCAAACCACAGCAACATGAAAAGCTTTTTCTTTTTTGGCATCAGTCAACTGTCACAAATGTATGTGGGAACCCCAAGCACATCAGAGGAACTTTTCCACAAAGAATCATCTCTCAATGAAGAGCCTACTGTGCCACGGGTCACCTGTGTCGCCCAGTCCACCATCCAGGGAAAATCAACTGCTTGCAACTAGACAAAACCATTGGCAGCCATCGATGCTGGAAAACTGCCACATGCACATGAAGAGATTTCCTATCAGCAGGGGCTTGCTCTCCTGTGGGGAAAGATGGCAGCGTTTCAAGAGGCAACTGGGAAGGAAAATCTGAGTTCAGCGTCCCCAACCATAACAATCATAAAGCAGTGCAGGAAGGAAAACAAGCTCTACTGAACTGGGCCACCCTAGGGACTCAGAATGGAGGCAATGCCTGCCATAACGTTTCTAAGCCTAGGACCAAAGGCGCAAGATTACATATCTCTTAGATACAGACACCACATTGAACATGTAAAATGGAAGCCAACTGGGGAAATCTTAGTGGAAGCAAATATGTGCCATAGTGTATGAGGTTTAAAGCCATATCAGAATAAGTGGATTCACAGGAACTCGTGGGTCATAGGAATTAAAAACTGCACTTTGAGTATTTTTGTTTGTTTGTTTGTTTGTTTTAGTTGAAGTATAACAGACTTACAAGCACTTTTGGAATTTGACAAGAAGGAAATCTGCCCATTAGGATACCCAAAGGCCAGTTTGCAGGATAAAGCAGCAGTAAGCTGAGATCATAGCCAGGACACAGGAACTCCCAGTGTGGCCAGCTAAGGAAAAACCTCTCAGAAAGTCAGGATGCAACAATGATGCTGAGTTATGAAGGGGTAATTTCTTACAGGCACACGCTTTGTGACAGCTTGGCAATGTGCCCTGGGATGTTTCTACAATAGGACAATAGTCTGATGAGAGAAGGAATGGGGAAAAAAAAATCCCTGCCTGGCCCTCATCCTGACTGTTGGTCACAAGGGTGTACAGGGACTGGGAGAACCTTGGCCTGGCGCATTCCAGCAGGTGCCTCAGCATTGACCTCAATATTGGTGTCATCAATGGCCTTGGGGCTAGAGTTCCAACTTTTTCCACATTGTTCTACTGTCTTTGTGTTAATTCTCATCCAAATATAACCTTGGAGATTTGCCTGGTGGTCTCACTGATCCTAAGTATTAAGACATTTGACTGGGAACAGCGACAACTCTTTGGAACAGAGCTTAATCTGCAATTTTAAATGTTTCTCTACCAGGAAAGGGTGAATAAGAGCTATTCACTCAGAGTACCGGTTATGAAACAATTTGAGCAAGGGGAAAAGAAAACAAAAGAGAAACGGCTTCTGTCTTATGGCTAAGTGGCTTGACTTATTCAAATGTGGAGAGGGCAGATATTCTTAGGTATTCTAATCAACAGCAAGAGGGTTTTGCACTATTTGGCTCAAATGTGGCCTGTCTGAGACCAGAGTACAATCTGTAGAAGTTTGGAAAATAACCTCCTAATTAGCAAGTGTAGGGCTTCCCTGGTGGCTCAGTGGTAAAGAATCTCCCTACCAATGCAGAAGACACAGGTTTGATCCCTGGGTCAGGAAAATCCCCTGAAGGAAACGGCAACCCACTCCAGTATTTTTGCTGGGACATCCCATGGACAGAGGAGCCTGGCGGGCTACAGTCCATGGAGTTGCAAAGAGTTGCTTACAACTGAGTGACTAAGCATGTGCACACGCACACACGTGCACACACACACAGAGACATTAGCGGAGCTTCCAGTAAGGAGTTTTCAAAGTTTTATTTGGAAATGACTAATTGAATCCTTGACCAGAAATAGGAAGCTTGCAGTGAAATTTGTGGGGGTACTAGTGACTTCACTTTCACTTTTCACTTTGATGCACTGGAGAATCCCAGGGACGGGGGAGCCTGGTGGGCTGCCGTCTATGGGGTCACACAGTCGGACACGACTGAAGCGACTTAGCAGCAGCAGTCTCCATCTAAGGCCTGTATAGCCCCTCTCTGGATTGCAATGGGAGCAACACACACTCTACCTTAGTGTCCTTATCTGTTAAATTACTATCTAAAAAGGTTCTACAAAGGATTAAATGAGGTGACACATTGTGGAGCATACAGTAAGTTTTTAACAAACATTAAGTATCAGGATCACTTTTCTCAAGGTTTCCGAAGCCTGTTTTACTTTCCTTCTCTTTCTGGCAAGCATATTTCTAAAAGTGAAATATCATTAATTTTCATCAATAAAGGATGGGAAGTGGTGTCAGTTTCACAAGTGATTTCACCAGAGACCTACACCATTTTTCTCAGGGAAATGGAAATAGTTCAGAAGCAACATCCTTTTCTGACATTGCCTCTGCCCCCAAAAGTCATGCCAAAATTCAACAACATTTAACAGAAGAGATAGTCCACGACAGTTTACTTTCTTTAAAGGCGCCTCTGCTGGAAAATCCTTCCTCCACTCAAGTTTGAGTACAAAATTCAAACTAGGTCTTGGGGCATGTTTCCTTTAAAAATTAATCTAAAGTTGGGACTTCCCTAGTGGTTCAGTGGTTAAGATGCTGCACATTCAATAAAGAGGGCACAGGTTAAATCCCTGGTCAGGGAACTAAGATCTCGCATGCTGCATGGCACAGCCAAGTAAAAAGAAAATAAATAAAATTAACCTCAAATCGATTTCATTGACTAGATTAATTAGTTTTTTTCCAAACTTTGGGGTTCAGGGAAAAGATGTCCTTTATTTTTGTAGTGGGAAATCATAAATCATAGTAAGTTGCCATTTCCTCCTTTAGGAGATCTTCCTGACCCAGGGATCAACCTTGAATCTCCTGCATCTCCTGCATTGCAGGCAGATTCTTTAATGCTTGAGCCATCGAGGAAGCCCCAGAAATCATAGAAGGACCCTCTGTGGAAGGTTGCTATCAAACCAGGAGGATCTAAGAGGGCAGTAATAGAAGCTACATGGAATCCAGTCAGCAGAAATCAAAGTTCCAGGATCAGACAGTGACCCCTGTCTGGATGTTCACGGTGGAGTCAGAACCAGGGCTATGGCCCTGCCTGCTGGACCACACCCTGCTTCTCTTGTGGCCTTTGTCTGAGCTAAGTGTCCTCACATTTGTTCAAGTGAGCAGAAGGGCTCATTTCCCAGACCCCTCCTGACCAAGGCTTCTTATCAGCTTATATAACAGGCAGTCGAGGGTTGGCAGCATCAGACAGCTGAGGTTCAAGTGCTAGTTTTTACACCTCTGAGTCTCAGTTTTGTGATGTCCCTGGCCTATCTCACAAGGCACCAAGAGGCTGTAAAGAAGTTTTATGAGGACCCTCTGGATACTGTAAAGATCTGTGTCAATAAATGTGACAACCCTCATGAAGGAAAGGGGGCAAGAAGGCAAAAACTCTGGATGCTGAGAATAAAGTCCCTAAGCAGACAGAGGAATCAGGAATGCTGCTATCATGGAGACTCTCTCCTGCCCATTCCTAAAAGCCAGCCAAGGGACTTCCCTGGTGATCCAGTGGTTAAGTCTCTGCACTTCCAATGTGGGGGGCACAGGTTCGATCTCTAGTCAGGAAACTATGATCCCACATGCCACGAGATGTTGCCAAAAGATAATTTTAAATAAAAGTTAAAAAGTGAGAATGACTCATCCTAAATATTTTGATTAGCATACTTTCTAAGTATTAAACACCATGAACTAGGATAATAGTGCAATCTGACATCAATCTTTTCCTAATATGACTGAACTAGTTCTGACATAGGCATCTGTAAGTCATCCCAAATATAATAAAATTTGAAGGCAGCAGTTAGGTCACAAAATTTAAAAATATATACATTAGCAAAGAGGTAGATATCTAAAAACTCAGAATAAAAGATCCTTAAAAAACAAAACAGCAGTACAAACTATAGGTATTAAATATATATTTTCTATGGTCTGCATGAAAATGAAAGTGTTAGTCTTTCATTTCATTGCCAACTCTTGGCAACCCCATGAACTGTAGCCCGCCAGGCTCCTCTGTCCTGAGGGTTATCCCAGGCAAGAACACTTCAGTGGGTTGCCATTCACTTCTCCAGGGGGGTCTTCCTAACCCAGGGATCGAACCCAGGTCTCCTGCATTGTAGGCAGATTCTTTACCGTCTGAGCCCCTAGGGAAGACTACTTTATCCAAATTGAGAAAGTATTTGGAAATATAAAATGAAAACAAAACCTAAGAGACCGGATGGCACTAACTCAGAAATAAGAAATGCTCCATTAGCTACATGACCCAATAATTAGTTCACAATGACATAAACAAAATATCCAAATTTCAAATTCCAAAACAAATGGATAGAAAGAAAAAAGTTTTTTTTTAAAAAGTCAGAGAACATACTTTCTTTGTGAATGTGTATGTTGCAGAAATTTCTCATGATGAAATTCACCATCTAGATTTACTTGGAGAAGTAGCTGAATCTCTACCTCAGCCAACACTGTAAATTCTATACTAACCAGTTAACAAAAGTTTTCTGATGTAAAAATTACTTCACTGAAAAATATTAGAAGCACCTTTAAAATTTAAATATATTACCATCTATAGGAGTACTGGTCCACTTCGTAACCACCATTTGTGTACATAGCTTCTATTATTGGACTATGGCTCTTAAAGCCAAATTCAGGTATTATCTAACTTTGTAGTAAGGTCTTATTCAAAGGATGAACTCAATAACTAGCTGATGGTTGAACGAATGAGGATAACCTGCTTCTTAGAAAACTAAAATACATCTTCTCCTTAACAGTTTAAACTGAGCTGGCTTTAGCATCAGGAAATCGTTAAAGATCTCTTTTAAAAATTTGTTTATCACATGCAAATACAAGTGAACTTATTCTGCTTTGCTCCCCAAAACAAAACCAAGACCAAAAGGATAAATGTTTTAAGAAGGCACGTTCAAGAAAATGTCTTTGCAAAATTCTAATTCAAAAAGATACATGCACCCCTATGTTCCTAGTAGCACTAATTACAAAAGCTAAGACATGGAAACAATCTAAATGTCCATCGACAGATGAATGGATAAAGATGTGTGTGTATACACACACATACATATATACATATAATGGAATATTGCTCAGCCATAAAAACGAATGAAATAATGCTTTGCAGCAACATGGATGCAACTAGAGATTATCACACTAAGTGAAGCAAGTCAGAAAGAGAAAGACAAATATCATATGATATCACTTATATGTGGACTCTAAAATACAACACAAATGAACCTGTCTATGAAACAGAAACAGACTCCCAGATATAGAGGACAGACCTGTGGTTGCCAAGGGGGAGGGGAATGGAGGGAAGGATTGGGAGTTTGGGATTAGCAGCTGCAAACTATTATATACAGGATGGATAAACAACAAGGTCTACTGCAAAGCACAAGGAACTACATTCAATATTCTGTGATAAACCACAATAGGAAAGAATATGAAAAAGAATAAATGTTTGCCATACAGCAGAAATTAACAAAACATTGTATAATAAATCAACTATACATCAATAAATTCTTTTTAAAAGAACAAAACAATGTCTTTGTATATAAACCTATAGTACACTGCCTTAGACTACTTCGTGGGCTTATGTGTGCCCCATCTCTGGAGGTTGGATTTTCCTTGATCCAGGGAACAGTGGGAAAGACTTCTTCAGTTAAAAAGAAAATCTAAACCAAATGACTCTAGTCTTCTCTCCCTATGTGGCTGAATATCCCCCTGAGGTTTGCCCTCCTACAGATGATTTTTCTTCCTCTTTATCAGTTAACAATCTGGTTTATATTCTTGAATAATAGAGCAAAATTTTTTTCTCATTAATAGTGATGACAATAATGAAATCACTCAATATTTAAATCTTCAAAGTGTCCCCTCCCTGATAAGAGCCATTTTGTAGATATTCACACATGTCACACTTGGTAGAGATAGCTTCCTGACAGTGTAACACTGACAAATGACAGTCAACGACTATTACGGCATTCAGTCATGAAATCAAACCGGACTTCAACCTTTACCAAGATTAATTAAATGCCAGTAGGCCAACCATTTCAAACCTTCCTTTCTAGCTGCCAGCGGGCAAATGGAAGTGAACTCTGGAAAGTACAGTAGTTCAACAGAATTAATAGCTAAAATGAACTCTGGCTCTGCTTGTTAACACAATTTTCTTTGCCCCCAGCTCAAATTTAATATTCTGATGATTATACTTTGTAGATTCCCTTGTAGCAGCATTGCTCAGAAATAAAATGGTCTAAAAAGGGTTAATAGCCACTGATTTGGATGTAAAAGGAAAGTCTTATACAAACCAACCAAAGAATCACTATCCTGGAATCCTACAACTCCGTGCTGTGGAATTTTACCAATTAGCATCATCACTGCTACAGGTACAAAATGAAGATAAATTGTCTGGGGTGACTTCAGAATGCCAGACTGATGAAACCTTAATGGTATTAGCTCAATTAGATGGCAAGCAGTTTACACCAATTAAGGTAGGTGTAATTTTAGAACCAATTCACTAGAGAATGTTCTCTAACTGATGTGTCTTCTACACAGTCCTAAGACTACAGATTTCATTGCTTAAGATACAGCACAGATTTATTAGATCTGCAAAAACCTTTGGAAGTATAACACCTATTGGAACCATTGTCCTGGACAAGTAATGTCATAACACCAATGAAAGCTGAGTTTAGGCAAATACATTCAACTTTATCCTAAGGTATAACAGATCACGTGGGCTTCCCTAGTGGCTCAGTGGTAAAGAATTCACCTGCCAATGCAGGAGAAGCTGGTTCAACCCCCAAGTCGGGAAGATCCTCTGGGGAAGGAAATGGCAACCCACTCCTGTATTCTTGCCTGGAAAATCCCATGGACAGAGGAGTCTTGTGAGCTACAGTCCATAGGGTCGCAAAGAGTCAGACACTGAGCGACTAAACAACGACAGATTATACAGCCAAGAAGTAACTGCTCTTTCTTCAACCGGCATCTCCCAAGTTAGGAGAGCAATAGAAGTGATGTCTTAAAACCATAGCAACTTCTCCATTTTGAAGAAACTTCCAAATAAAGAGTGAGGCAATGCTCACTGAATGATCGCTATGCAAATAGGTGGCAAGTGAAATTTCCAAAAGGACTGGGGCAATTCAAAGGCTGATCCTCACCAGTTCACCTTTAATTTGTCCCCAAGCTTCCTGCCACAAAATGCCCTGAGACCACCACCATTAGGAGGCTAGAATAAAAAATAAACTCATAATTAATGTTTAAAGATTCAGATGGAAGATACTTCTAAGGTCAGTGGATTGAAAAAATAAGAAAATTTAAAGCAGTTTGTGTTTAAAAAGTTCTTACACCTAAGATTAATGATGAATCTAGCAAACTGATCACTTACTTGATTTAAAGGGGAAAAAATCATAAAATTCAGAAGCAAAAATGCGGGGGTAGGGGGAGTCTAGCTGTATCACTTTGCTCCAAAGAAAGGTATAAATGAAGATGAATTCAGCTCTTGGTTCTCCTGCTCTTACACTGTGTACATATGGACAGGAGCACTGCTCACTTGTCACAGATGGGACATTTCTGCACGACCATGATGCAGTATTATAGTGGTCTTCTCCAGGTGACTCAGGAATAATAATAGATCATCTGAATCTATTCTGTATGAGTGTGTGTTAGTTGCTCAGTCATACCTGACTCTTTGCGACCCCATGGACTGTGGCCTACCAGGCTCCTCTGTCCATGGGATTCTCCAGGCACGAATACTGGAGTGGGTTGCCATTCCCTTCTCCAAGGGATCTTCCTGACCAAGAGACTGAACTCGGGTCTCCTGCATAGAAGGCAGATTCTTTACCATCTGAGCCACCACAGAAGCCCAAATCTATCCTAGATTACACCAAAAAGAAAACTATAAAAAGTCGAAGGAAAAAAATCAGGGGGATTTAGAAGGACAGAAACGCTGGCCCCCTAAATGGTCTAAAGGTATATTATAAACATAATAATTGTTTTAACAGAACTGTTGAGCTATGCGCAAAAACTGCTCTATATAAAGTTCCCATCTGAAGACATGTTCTGGTTTTAAATCACATTATGTTAAGGATATTGCTACAGGCAGAAACAGTCTTTACTCAGGCATACCACTGTGGCATAATACTCACTATTGGGCCCAACTTATTGGGCCCAACTTTGAGTCTAAATGAGGGTAAATGTCGTCCTACCACGGGAAATGGAAACACAAACTAAAAATAAAACAAAAACACCAAACCCATCTATAATAATATTTCTTAGGAAAGCCTGTGCATTTACCACCCTGTAAACCCATAGCCTGTTGATTTTTTAAAATCATTAATATAAAATAGCTATAGACCAGAGAGGTATATCTGATACCTATTTTCTCCTAGAAACAAGTACACATTCGGCCATAAATCAAAATCACAAACGTAACAGAGCATGGCAACACATTTTAGACTAGAGGAAGGACACAACCATTTTCTAAACTGAGTCGGACATTGTGGATTGTGTGTGTGGGCGTGCTAAATCACTCCAGTCAAGTCCGACTCTTTGGGACCCCATGGATTGTAGCCCACCCTCCAGGCTCCTCTGTCCATGTGTTTCTCCAGGCAAGAATACTGGAATGGGCTGCCAAGCCCTCCTCCAGGGGATCTTTCCAACCCAGGGATCAAACTTGGGCCTCTTATGTCTCCTGCATTGGCAGGCAGGTTCTTTACTACTAGTGCCACCTGGGAAGCCCTTGTGGATTGTAACTGGACATAAACTAGCTAAACTAAAATGATCACATTTTGCTCCTTTCTCTTTTGTAACAAACAATCCAAAGCTTGAAAATGCCTCATTCATCTTCTCAAGCACCACCGCAAGAATCCTAAACCTACCATAGTACAATATTGTAGAAGCTAGAAGCCAGACTTATTTGGCCATAAATATACAGTTAGACCAATTCCTGAGTTCCTCTGGCCTCTCCCTCTACCAAAAAAAAAAAAAAAGCCAGTGACATTTACTTTTTCCTCTAGTTCCCTGTGCAATATGGTAGGTCCTTATTGTTTATTTATTTTATATGCAATAGTGTAGTATATGTTAATCTCAAACTCCTAATTTATTCCTCCCCCCACTAATGGCATTTAGAGGAGAATGGCCTAGTTTCCAGCTCTAGAGGAAACTCTACCACCATTGTACAACAACAAATACTAAACTGAGCAGAGATCTAAAGATGAAACAAGTCTGGGTGGAAAAATGGCCATGAGAAGGGCGAGATTTCTGAAAGTCCTACCTACACATGTACTACTAGCTTCAGGGCACTGCAGGCCCTTAGGTCAGAGCTGCATTAAGCTGCAACAAGTTCTAATGCTCTTAGATACTTTTGTGCTGAGTATCACACCTCCCGCCCAATTTCCTAAGAGGAGTGACTATAGCCTTGAATCTGTAATCATGTGTATGTGGCCACATGAATGCAGTTCTCCATCACAGTCAGGCTAATTATTTCTGATTAGCTTTGCCATTCCGGGGCTCTTTCAGAAACAGTGGTTCTCCACAAGGTCTCCTGCAAACTTACTCAAAAAGCAACAAGGTGCTGAAGGATAATCAAATGAACAGTGTGATGACTACAGATGTAATTGAGACACTTGAAATTTATCACCCCAAATTTAATCAAAATGATTCAACTAACAATAACAAAATATGAGAACTGTGGTGAAAGGTTCTCCACACGACATGCTACCCTCTTAATACTGTCAGGTCTGTGCTACCCATTATAGAAAGAAACACCAGCCACAGTGGCCACCACACACTTGAAACATGGCTAATGCAAACAGAGATGGGCCATAAGTGCAACCTATACACCGGGTTTCAAAGACAGCCTGCAAAATAAGAATGAAAAACATTTCATGCATTTTACCTCTTTCTACCTTTCAATGTGGGCATATTTTACTTTTTAAATGTTTTTGAACAAATTTTGCTTATTTTTGGCCATGCTGTGTGGCATGCAGGATCTTAGTTCCCTGACCAAGGATCAAACCCATGCCCCCTGCAAATGGAAGCATGGAATCTTAACCACTAGACCACCAGTGAAGTCCCATTTTTTTGACATTTTTAAAAATCAAAGTACAGCTGATTTACAATGTTGTGTTAGTTTTGGGTGTACAGCACAGTGATACAGCACAGATACATATACACACACACACACACACACACACACACACACACACACATATATATATATATTCAGTTATAGATATTATTTTTTAGTTTGTTTTCCCTTATAGGTTATTAGAAAATATTGAATATAGTTCCTTGTGCCATACAGTAGGTCCTTGTTGGTTATCTATTAGTATTTTCACATTCTATTTCTATTGAACAAAACTGTTGCAAACTTTAATAAGAATATAAAAGAGAAATATTTGAAATACACAGCATAGTTCTTGTCTATATTTAGGCTACTTAGCCCAAGCCAAAGATTATCTAAGACCTAAAAGTGAATGGCCATCAGAAACAGCTATAAAAATGCGTAACATCCCTCATTCCACTAATTTCCTTAGGTCAGAGGTTCTCATCTGTATTCGGCCACCGGGAGACGTGCTCTGGGTCTCTCTCAGTAAGGCTCTCATAACCCCCCTCCCCTGCTGTTAGTCCTATCTCCCAAGAAAGCCAGGCTTCCCAGGTGGTGCTAGTGATAAAGAACCTACCAATGCAGATGTAAGAGATGTGAGTTTGATCTCTGATCCAGGAAGATCCCTTGGAGAAGGGCACAGCAACCCAATCCAGTATTCTTGCCTGGAGAACTCCCATAGACAGAAAAGCCTGGTGGGCTACAGTCCCTGGGGTTGCAAAGAGTTGGACACGACTGAAGTGACTTAGCATGCACGCACCCAAGAAAGCCACTTTGGCAGGTGGTCTAGAAAGCAAGTGGGGACAGAATTTGGCAATGGGGTACAGAATTTAGGAAGAAGAAAGCACACTGGGTCAGAGTTCTCAGTCTATGCATCTTGGAGATGTTAACATTTTTCAGATTGTCAAAATCACAATGAGGTAATACAGTTGAAAACATCTTGTGAATGATGAACTTATGGTGTGGGGATAGGTGTGCATAGATCACCAGCTAACTGGCTAACCATCTGCCTGTGAGTAAACCCAGCCAAGATTCTCAGAACCATGTCAAGAAATGTCAGGGCCAGATTATTATGTAAACTCTGGATGTCTCAAACTTATACCAATGCTTTAGTGACTCCAACTGCAGGTCTCCTGGGGCGGGGGGAAGTCTTCTCAGTGAAACTCAGCTCCTTTGTTGAAGAATAAGCTCCTCTCCCTGGCATGTCCCTTTCAACTCCTGCCCTCTACAGAGCCCAGCTCTCCTCTGAGGATACCATGTCTTCTGTGGCCTCTGCTCCTATACCTAACACGCTCATGGTCATGAAGCTTCTTCGAATCTTTTTTATGACCCAACGCCACTTCCAGGCCATTGTCCTTCCACTTGTAAACAGCTGATGCTCAGACCACACTCTACCTCTTCCTATAAAGTACCAATCTCTGTATGTTTTTGAAGATTGACAGGTGGTTGGCAGTTTTACTCTCCACTCCATGCCCTAACGGGGCTTCCCTGGTGGCTCAGATGGTAAAGAATCCGCCTGCAATGTAGAAGACCCAGGTTCCACCCCTGGGTTGAGAAGATCCCCTAGAGAAGAATACTCCAGTATTCTCGTCTGGGAAATCCCATGGACACAGGCTATAGTTCATGGGTCACAAAAGAGTCAGACACGACTGAGTAACTAACACCCACCCACCCATTCCGTATCATCCTGGGTGACTTCTTACTTATTTTTAGCATCTCAGGCCTGAGGTATCCCCCAACGGCAATGGTCTTTACCTCCATGCCACTGCTGCCAGCTACTCCTGTGGCCACAACCCAAAATTTGCCAGCACCTGGAAACACTCACCATCCAGAAGACTAAATTAAAATCCCACTCTGTGTCCATACCCTCCCATGTCCCCATCTCTCACTTCCTTAGTGTTACTATATTTATTCTTCGATAAGTCAGCCATTTATTCAAAATCTGCCAGGCACAATGCTGAGCACTGAAAGAAAAACTAGCAGTGAACAAAAAACACAGTCTGTGCAGTGACGCTTTCCCATAATTTCCATCCTTCACGAATTCTTGACACTGCTTCTATTATCTCCCTACTATCTCTTTCCCACTCTCCACAAGGGTTTTTTTTTTTTTCAAACATCCCCTCAAACCACCCACCCTGCCTCATGAAACTCCCACAGATAACTTATTTCTTAATGCAGCAAGTCCCCTATATACGCACCTTCAAGTTGCAAACTTTCAAAGATACAAACGTGTGTTCACATGTCCAATCACATAAGTTCACGTATCTGGTGAACATTGTCACGTGCATGCATCCTCTACAAGTGGTTGTGCTTTTATGGACTTTACTGTACATTACTCCATAGAGTCCAATAGCACAGTTTCTTTATTTCAAGGCCAGGAGGTCTGGAAAGTGAAGTCGCTCAGTCGTGTCTGACTCTTTGCGACCCCGTGGACACACCCACCAGGCTCCTCCGTCCATTGGATCCTCCAGGCAAGAATACTGGAGTGGGTTGTCATTTCCTTCTCCAGGGGATCTTCCTGACCCAGGGATCGAACCCAGGTCTCCTGCATTGCAGGCAGAAGCTTTAACCCTCTGAGCCACCAGGGAAGTCTAAAGCAAGTGTAAAAGCTGTGGTGTCGCTGGTACTTCTGTACTTTTCAAGATATCATACTGTAAGATTTAAAATGTTTATTTTTTGTTTGCTTTTTATGACAAGTATTATAAACCTATTACAGTACAGTACTATATAGCTGATTGTGTTACTTGGGTACCTCCGTTAACTCTGTTGGACTTATAAATTGGACTTCCGAACATGCTCTCAGAATAGAACTCATGCCTATGTAGGGGACTTCACAAAGAACAATGGAACTCATCAGAAGTAAAGCTCACCTTAACTTCCTGCCAGACCTCTAAAAGTTCTTGTAACCACACTGCTCCTTCCTCCCTCCCTAAGATGTGTCCCTCCACCCGTTCAAGACTAACACTTCCACCTGTGCTCTGAGTCCCCTGGCCCAGGCTGTCTACTCCATTCTTTCTCCCATCCACTCAATCTTCAGTCTTTCGCTGAGTCATCAATGCACAGTAGCTACCTTCATGTAGACCTAGCTGCTCATACAGTTAAGCCCCCCAAATGTCTCCTTTAACATTATTTTTCTTGTTCATGTGGAATTATATGGTGGCTATTTAGCAAAGACGTCCTCTCTTGCAGCCAGCAGATGGGGAACAGTGGAGGATGATAAGGGATCAGGGTTCAAATGTCAAGTCTGCCACTTACCAACTAGGTAATGGTGAGCTGGTCTCAGGACTTACAAACATTATGGGAGATGCTAATAAGAACCTCTTACACTGAACAGGGCATGAAATGTATCTGCTCCATGCCATGGGAACTGGTGATGGACATGTGGCTAGTGCTCCAAAGTCTACAAAAGTATCATGCTTACAGGCGAAGGGGAACTGTTTTCATTTTCATATCTCCCACAAGTAAGTAAAAGATCTGGAAAATCCCAAGGAGTCTCTGGTCTCCCCCAGGAAAAAAAAAATTAGGACAGATGTCTACAAAGTATTTTTAAGTTCTCAACCCTTGGTTGCACATTAGCATCACATAGGACTCCCCAGGTGGCGCTAGTGGTAAAGAATACACCTGCCAATGAAGGTGATATAAGATACGCAGGTTCAATCCCTGGGTCTGGAAGATCCCCTGGAGGAGGAAATGGCAACCCACTCCAGTATTCTTGCCTGGAGAATCCCATGGATAGACGAGCCTGGCGGGCTACAATCCATGTGGTCACAAAGAGTGGGATATGACTGAGCATCTGAGCACATGGGGAGTTTTCAAAAATCCTGATGCCTGGTTCCCACCCAAAACCAATTCAATTAGACTCTCTGGGCGGGGGTTGGAACCCAGGCAGCAGGGTTCCTCAAGCACCCTGGGGACACCAATGTGCAGCCAAGGTTGAGAACCATCATCTGCAATGACTGGCCACTTATTATATTTTTGCTTTATAATTTGAGTAAGCAAGCTACAGAAAGAGTAAATATAGTATTTATAATCAAGCCAGATTCTGCCTTGATTTGTTTCTTCTCACCTTAATCTTTTAGGGTCTAGGAAATATTTCTAGGCAACAATTCTTAGTTCAGAGGCCATTAATACTGAAACCTACTTCTAAGGTTACTCAGAACTCACAGGTTACTGTGAGCTTATTCAGTCCTATTGAGACCCTAGTAAGAGCAGTCAACATTTATTAATTGGAAAGCAGAGAAATATCTCCATTGCTAGCATGCATAAATAATTTAATAACCTGAAAATAAATACAATAATTTGTCCTTCCAAAGCACCTTGCATCATGAAACTGGTTTTCAGGGTCTCAAGAGATGTACCTGGTCAGAAACCATCTGGCAACATTTCCTCTGGCTGGTAGGCTTGATACAGCTTTATGATTCACAGTTTTAAATAACAGCGCTCTTGAGGGCTGAGGATTGTGGTTGACTGGAGAGAAAATGGAAATGTTGAATGGAAAATTATGGCTGATCTATTATTTGGTTGCAACTCTTTCCTGGAGCCAGCCTGGGCTATTATGACTTTATAAATAATTCCACTGAGTTGGCTGGGAAAGGTACCACCCCAAAGTTCACACAGTTGTTTGCTGAGAAAACAAGAATCCATGATACCTGGCTGGGAGACCCTGGACTTGTGGCCTCAGCCTTCAAATAAGTGGATGACAATGTGTTTCAACTCTAAAACTGGGATACTTATTTCTCCCTCATGTCACCCTTGGTGAGGAGGGGGAAAACATGAAGAAATACCTAGAAAATAATTTGGGAGAGAAAGAAGTGGGAGCTTAAGGAAGGGTACAACTGCAAGTAGAACTGGTTCTTGGTGGGTCTTTGTTGTTGTTGTTGATGAAAGCAGGGGATCAGTTTAGACTAGGGACACACTGAGTTGGAGACATGGAAACAGATAAGGCAGCGAGACAGGAGTTTGGATTTCAGGAGAAAGTCTGGGAGTTTGGGGGATTTACTTAGTATCTAAAAAGTCGTGACATGGAATAAGGTCACCGAGGGAACACTGAGATCTGGGACCCAGCTACAAACAAATTGAGAAGATGACCTACAAAAGGAGGCTGAGCAAACCAGTGAGTTATAAGGGAAAGCCAGAGAATGGGGTGCTTTGGAAGCCACGTTAAGAAAAATTCCTAAAATGTACGGCAAGCTTTAAAACTCTCACCCATTGAAGTTCAGTCCTGCTGCTGCTGCTAGGTCACTTCAGTCGTGTCCAACTCTGTGTGACCCCATAGACAGAAGCCCACCAGGCTCCCCCGTCCCTGGGATTCTCCAGGCAAGAACACTGGAGTGGGTTGCCATTTCCTTCTCCAATGTGTGAAAGTGAAAAGTGAAAGTGAAGTCGCTCAGTCATGTCCGACCCTTAGCGACCCCACGGACTGCAGCCTACCAGGCTCCTCCATCCATGGGATTTTCTAGGCAAGAGTACTGGAGTGGCTTGCCATTGCCTAGTCTTGCTTAATTGGGGGAAAGGAAGTTGAGCTCCAGGAAGGCCTTTGATCTTACTCACCACATGCCCTTCACTCCAGTAGCTTATCTCGTCATTCCAGTGAAAGTCAAGCTTCTCAGAAATCATCAGGTCTGCCAGTCACACTTACGAAGGGGAATAAATAAAATGGACCATGATCTTGTACAACACAGGGAATTCAGCCAATATTCTATAATGACTTTAAGTGGAATATAACCTTTAAAAACTGTGAATCGCTGTCTGCTGCTGCTGCTAAGTCACTTCAGTCGTGTCCGACTCTGTGCGACCCCATAGACGGCAGCCCACCAGGCTCCCCCGTCCCTGGGATTCTCCAGGCAAGAACACTAGAGTGGGTTGCCATTTCCTTCTCCACATCTGAAACTTATATAGTATTGTACATCAACTATCAGTTCAGTTCATTCGCTCAGTCGTGTCCAACTCTTTGCAATCCCATGGACTGCAGCACTCCAGGCTTCCCTGTCCATCATCAACTCCTGGAGCTTACTCAAACTCATGTCCATCGAGTCAGTGATGCCATCCAACCATCTCATCCTCTGTCATCCCCTTCTCCTCCCGCCTTCAGTCTTTCCCAGCATCAGGGTCTTTCCCAACGAGTCGGCTCTTCCCATCAGGTGCCAAAGTATTGCAGCTTCAGCACCAGTCCTTCCAATGAATATTTGGGACTGATTTCCTTTAGGATTGACTTATTTGATCTCCTTGCCATGCAAGGGACTCTCAAGAGTCTTCTCCAACACCACAGTTCAAAAGTATTAATTCTTCAGCGCTCATCTTTCTTTATGGTCCAACTCTCACATCCATACATGACTACTGGAAAAACAGTAGCTTTGAATAGATGGAACTTTGTCAGTAATGTCTCTGCTTTTTAATATGCTATCTAGGTTTGTCATTGCTTTTCTTCCAATGAGAAAGCATCTTTTAATTTCATGGCTACAGTCACCACCTGCAGTGATTTTGGAGCCCAAGAAAATAAAATCTGCCACTGTGTCCGTTGTTTCCCCATCTATTTGCCATGAAGTGATAGGACCAGATGCCATGATCTTAGTTTTTTGAATGTTGAGTTTTAAGCCAGCATTTTCATTCTCCTCTTTCACTTTCATCAAGTATACTTCAATTCAAAAATGAATTAAATAAAATTAAAAAAAAAAGTTTTTGAATGACCAGGATCACACTTCGATGTTTACAAAGTGCTATCTCACACAGGCTCCCCGTAGAACCCTAGAACCTCCCTGTGACATAAGAAGGGGGTGTCCACAAATGTGCCGATTGAAATTTTTCTTTAAAAACCTAATTCCATTGCAATTTGTTCAAAGCCAGCCATTTCAGAGTGTAGAAAAGCTTGACGAGAATTTGACTCCTCTGACCTCAGATCTCTGGATTCCACCTCACAAATCATATTGCTTGCTGTGTAAATGAGGAAAAAACCAGCTTCTTCTAGACCTCAGTAGGCAAGCTTCTCCCAGAAACAGAGAAGTACACAACTAATATTTGCACACTGCTTAGTGGATCATGCTATCATGTGCTCATTACCAAAGAAAGAAAGAAAAGAACCAAGCTTCAACTGAATGAGTTATTGAAAGCAAAATTAAACAGATGCAAGAAATATGGCTGTTTTTCTTTGCCTCCCTATCATCTTACATTACACTCTACTGAAGGTGAATTGCCAACATGATCATCATTTCCTCTACTTTTCCAGAGCTTCGCTGGTGGTTCACATGGTAAAGACTCTGCCTGCAATGCAGGAGACGTGGGGTTGGTCCCTGGGTCAGGAAGATCTCCTGGAGAAGGGAATGGCTACCCATTCCAGTATTCTGGCCTGGGGAATTCCATGGACAGAGAAGCCTGGTGAACCCCAGTCCATGGGGTCACAAAGAGTCAGACATGACTGAGCAACTAACACTTCACTTCTACCTTTCCAAGTAGGACTCAATCCTGATCTAAAGCAAGATATCATGTACTAGCAGAGTCTTAACCAAAGTTACAGCTTTTTATTTAGTGTCAAGGAAATTCAGTTACTTGTAGCCTTTCAGTTCCAGGCAAATCAAAGAAAGTTTAGATCCTAAAAGCAAGCAGGAAAAATTTCAAATTCTTTTATAAAACTAATTTGAAGACTGATAATCAATATACTGGCCAAGGCCTGGCAGCCTGAAAATTTTATGACTCACTTCAGAGATCTAGAAGCAGAGGACTACATCTGCCTGTTGTTTAGTCACTAAGTTGAGCATGTCTGAATCTTTGCGACCCCATGGACTGTAGCCCACCGGGCTCCTCTGTCCATGGGACTCTCCAGGCAAGAATACTAGAGTGGGTTGCCATTCCCTTTTCCAGAGGATCTTCCTGACCCAGGGATTGAACCCAGGTCTCCTGCACTACAGGCAGATTCTTTACCATCTGAGCCACCAGGGAAGCCCATTGGTATCTACAATCCCCCAATAAAAAGATGATTTATACAATGCAGGACAGCCCCAAACAATCCTAAAATTCCATTCTTCAACTGTATACAATTTTACAGTTGAATCTCAGTATGCTGAGCCAGCAGTCCATGAATACAAAAGAGAGAATAACAACACAGAAGGTGGAAGTCACAGAGCTGCTTAGATTTCCAGTCCAAACTAGGAAGTAAGGGTTCCAAATCTCAAAGGACAATCTGTCCTGCCTAGAAACAGGCTCCTGCCTTACAGCTATCAGCTCCTTCTCAGCTTCTGTGGTTAACTCTAAAATTAAGTGGCCAAGGATCATTTAAAAAACAACCCAAAGACCTTTTGAGTCACTTCCTGAGAGAGACTCAAGGCGGAGGGCATGGTTTACTTAGCTGAATAACACTGATCACCCTCCCCATTCCAGGTGCCCTGGAGTGGAAATAAGGTGAGGGCAGGCAGAATAACTCCTGCAAAAAGGGAACACCACACTTGCCGGGTTCTTTCAGGAGGCACCAAGTATTGTGAGCAGAGCGAACATAGCAGGTGCTGGGTGGCAGCCTGCGAGGCACACATGGGCATCCCTGACCCAGGCAGGGCAGGGCCTGGTGTGACATTCCTTGTGGAAGTAGGGCCCAGACAGCTGCCATGGCTGCCGCCACCTCTGCCTCCTGCTCAAGCAGGAGACCTGGGATAGCCCAGGGGCAGCAGTGCCTACTGCCAGGGCATTCTTATCACTTAAGTTCTTGACACTCATATCTTTGGCTTAGACTTCAGAGTGAATATAACTCGACATTGCCAGCAACACAGGCAAGTTCTGAGATTTAATCTCAAGAAGAAGACAAGATAGGGATGAAACCCTCAGTATGATGCAGGTGTTGAAGGAGCATACTGTGTTCAAAGCCAGCATTTAGACACCAGGAAGTAAAGCCATTCAGCTTGCAGTATCACCAACGCCTTGTCCACAGTGTCTGCCACCAGGAATGCCTCCCACCCCGCACAGCCGTTTTCCCTTGTGTTCCCTTGTGTCCCTGTGTCCCTTTTCCCTGAAAGCCCCTGCACAGCATCTTTCAGAGAATGGGGGGATGGAAAAATGTCTGCCCTTTAAATGCTGAACCCACCAAGCTAAGAAATTCACATGAAGGCTCTCCCACTAGCGACCAGTTCCAAGGTCGCTCTGGGATTAGGGCTCCTATCTGAGAAGCTTGAACTGTTTGAATGAAAGACTTTGAAGGGGCAGGGGGCACTGAACTCTTCTCTCTCCCACGTTCACTCGGATACAAAGGACTGCTCCCACTGGAAAGCAAGTCAAAGGGAAGTTCCATCTCAACCACCTTGACTTGCCGATAATTTCCAGATACTCTGTATCAAGGACACCCACCCATCCGCCCCTATGCTTTTTCAGACAGAGAGAAAACTTAGCCAAAAGGAAGTCAGCTTGCTGACAGTCAGATTTTTCTGGACTTCCCCATCCTCCGGAAACTCACAAGACAGGTTGGCTGGTCTGGTCAAAGAGGAACAGCATCTGATGGACCAAGACAGGGCTGGTGGTTAAAGATGTGTGGGAAAGCAAACGTATAAACGAGGGCCAACTTAATGAGTTCTGAGTTCTCTAATGTGTTTACTGAAGTCTCCGTACTCCTGATTGTTTAAAACTCATGCTGCCTGCTTTCCCAGTCTGTGTCCACCCCACTGCCCTTTCCAGCACTGGCCTAATTCTCCCAGTCTCTACCTTCCTCCAACTGTACCAAGAGCATTCAAGGTTCACGCATCCTCTGTGGCAAGCATCCTTTCCTTAGTTCCTCTAAACTACTTTTATTATCAAATTCAGGTTAAGTCGCCCCCTCCATCCTTTCAGTCCCTCTCCCTGACGTGAGCAAACAGTAAAGATAGAAAATGAGAATGAATGTTGCTCAATATCCAAACTTCCCCTGTCCCCCACTGCATCCGACAACAGAAAAAACTATTTGTCACCTGTCTGGTCAACTGTATGGGAGAACCTCATAAGATGGGGTTGGTTTCCCTAAACCAGAGGAGAGGAGCATGGAACAGAAAGAAGGAAAAAGAGCAGGCAAACAATGAACCTTCATATGATGTTACTCAAAGTGTGGTACGAAGCCTTCCTGCTGGACTGTCGCTTTGAGTATGCAGATTTCTAAGCATAACATAGAACCTACAGGACCAGTCTCTTGGAGGTGTATGAAATATGTGTTTCAAAGGAGGGCTCTGCATTGTCTACACATGGTATACCCCTCCAGATCATCATGTTCCAAGCTCTCACTGCCCTTGAGCCTTTAGGTGTGTGTGGGTGCCCAATCGCTCTGTCACTCAGTCGTGTCTGACTCTTTTGCAACCCCACAGACTGGAGCCCACCAGGCTCCTCTGTCCATGGGATTTCCCAGGCAAAAATACTGGAGTGGGTTGCCATTACCTCCTCCAATGGATCTTCCTGACCCAGGAATCAAACTCAAATCTCCTGCGTCTCCTGCATTACATGCAGATTGTTTATCACTAAGCCACACACGCAACTCTTTAAATGATAGGTGACTGGTAGACATTACAATGGTCATTGCTCAGTTTTGACTGACTTCCGTCCCCACCCTGAAGGAAAAAATCAGATTTGCCACCGTATGCAATTCAATCCCTTCACTCAATAGAAGCATATGCTTTTGGACTTTTTCCCTTTGGATTGCTTACAGCATCTGCTGAGTTCCTTAACCCAAGTAAACCAGAATCCTTAACCTGTGTTCATTTTCACAACTGTGTGAGAAAAATAATTTTACTCTTTCTGAATATCAGCCTTTTATTGGGGGTAGCACCCAGGCATCTCTATCTAAAAAGGCACGCCTAGGCACCGCAAAGTAGGGAAAGCGCTGCTGTGTAGCAGGATTGACAAAAGACAGCTCTCCTGCCAAATGTGGCCAGCCAGCTTCTTTCTCTCTGTAAATAAAGTCTTCTTGGAACACGGCTGCGCCCATCCATTTATTTATTGTCTGTGGCTGCTTGCAACCTACAACAGGGAAGTTGTGACAAAGACGCTATGGTCTGCAAAACTGAAAATCTTTACTGTCTAGTCCTTTATAGAAACACGGTGCCAGCTCATGCTCTAGGGGCGTTGCTTTCAAAGATCTGTATTTACCAAGCGAATCTTTCATAGCCCCTTCGAGGCAGTTAGATTCAGGTCGGCTGTGGGGATCGGCTGTGCTGCAGAAAACTCAGTAGAAATGCTGATGCAGGGTTTGGCACCAGTCCTCTAAGGTGAAAGGAGGTGCACAGGAAAATTGAGTATGGGGCTCTGAAGAAAACACATTTTGTGGAGGAAGCATGGACCTCCAGAAAAAGTTCCCATCTTAGTAAGTTATGGAAATTCCTTCACATACTCATTCAACAAGCACTTATGGGGCACCTACTGTTGTTGCATACAGCACGCATTTACTAGCTGTATAACCCAAAGCACACAAAACTCTCTGGGCCTCAGTTTTCTCATCTGTAAAATGTGGATCTTAATGTGTGTGCCTCAGTTTGCTCATAAAATGGGGATATTAACATAGTATCTATCTTAGAAGGTTTTCATGAGGCTTTAATGAGTTACACATAAAACCCTTAGAACAGAGGCTAGTAGGCAGTAAACACTGTCAATTACTGCTGTATTATGATGAGAGCTCCCAGTTATACACCAGTTGTTACAGTAGGCTCCCCATGTGCATTCTCTCTAAACTGTACAGTAACCATGCAAGTTGAGATTTACTTTCATTTTACTGCTACAGAAACAAGCCCAGAGAGGTCAAATGACATTTCCCAGAATGCAAGGTACGGGCAGAATTAAAACTTACAATTCTGAAGTCTAGGCTTTTTCCAGTGGAAGCTCCCTTCTACAAGGTCTAAAGAGATGATGACCTCAGGATTGCAGGTCTATGCTGACAAGATGTTCTAAATTTCTCTTCTGATTCAAAGTTTGGCTATGGTATAGCATATGTTTCTGATATGAAGCATCTAAATATTTTCCTTTGGTAATAAGAACAGAGGAGATGATATTCCCATGATGAACAATGTTTAAAAAAAGAAATTAAAATATAAAGGTAAAACTTTATTACTCCCAAAGAAAATATTCAAGGCGTATGTTGTCCATCATTCTCTCTCCTAGGTAAAGCTGTACTTACATTTGAAAGACAATACTGTAAAGCAGTTTACAGAGTGCCCTTAAAATGTTCTTTTCTTTAGAACTTGAGAGAACATAACAAAGGCCCCAAATGTGCATTTTAAAGCAACTGAAATTGGTCCAGCACTCTTTTAATCCCTTTAAATGAAAAGGGTTCTCTCCACAGAGACCAAAAATAATTTGGCTCAAAATGCTGTATTAAAATGTAACCCCAGCTAATTTCAAGGGTTCATCGGCAGAGGCAGGTTAATAGTGCTCTGTATTTTTTAAAAAACCTATTTCCGACCATTTGTGTTTTATATTACATTCTTCTAGGCAAAGGACTACCTTTAGCTATGGGAAAGAATACAAACAGAATTGTATTCTTAACAAGCAAGCAGCCATGTTTAGAAAGCTCACTGAAACTGAAACCTGCTACAAGAATGACAACTCTCTCCACATTTGGGAAAAAAGTCTCATTGTTTGCCAATATTTCTAATACTCTAATATGCAAACCTATCAAGTCCCACCTTAAAGCTTTAGGCAACACTTAAGCTCTGAAGTACACGTCTTTGGGACACATAATTTGGTCTGAAAATTCTGCTTGAAATAGGGGTTGCAAAAAACCACAATAAATAATTAAATCTGTACAGACTTTAAAGCTTCTATTTCTGGTTGCATGTCTTTTCCAAATCAATGCCCTCATAATGCTGCAGAGCAGAAGCAAAACTGTCAATAGGAAAATGAGATGCTGGTGCTCAGGACGCTGAATGGACAATAGAGTTACCCAGACTTGGGGCTAGACAGAAAAGAAGCCCTTGGTCACCACACAGTCTCACCAGAGGACACACCTTCTCCTAGGTGGGCTAGAAAATCATGTACACTTTGTTCTACAGACAGACAGTACAACAGTGCCCATGAAAGACCTTCAGCTGCACACCCAGCTAGCCAGGAGGCACGAGGTGCTACGGCTGGGGAAAGCAGATGCTTCTCGGGCTTTGTGGGTGTCCCCACATTCACTTTTCAAATCCCAGGCTAGGTTACTCAGCCCCATACATGTCAAAATCTTTTGCTCCTTCAAAGTCCAATGAACTCAGAGCTCCTCATAGAATTCACAGGCATTCGTTCACATCAGCTCCTAGGATAAGGAAATTCCTGGGCTTGTTAAAAACTTTCACAGGGTTTCAAAAAGCAAATCTTGGACTGCATTCAGATCCCAGCACTGCCACTCTTTTAGCAGTGAGCTTGGATGCACAGGCTGAAGCTAAGGTCAGTTTTGTCTTTTGTAAACTAAGGATGACAGCCATTCCTACTTGGATATCTACACATGGCAAGGGCTGGATAGCACCTGGCACAAAGGTGTGGCTGAATGGTCAGAAACCTTGTTAATGGACTTGACCTTTGGCTTCCGATAGTCAGATGTATACTAGATCCAATGATGTAAAAATAAAAGCGGCAAGAAGTTCCAGCTTAAGTTGATAAATTGGTTAACACATGCATCTAATTTCACTCTCCTATAACTCCATCAAGACCACATAAAGGAACTGCTGTTTTAAAAATACAAGTTTAGGAGAAAAGAGGAGTAAGGAGCAACAAATTTTCAGAATCTGCAAAGCAGAGAGAGGAGGACTAAGCAATTCAGGAGGTGAGGAAAAAAAAAATGATCTCAAGCCATTAGGGAGGAAAGCGGAAAAGCTTCTCATCCCATTCCATGGAGTGACTGCCCCTTCCCCACCAAGGCAAACATCCAGAGAGATTTACTTCCTGAAGAGGGTAAAATACAGGGCCATCTGGCTTGGGAGGCATCAGGAGACCATGGGTTGTCTGGTGAAAATAGGGTTGTCACATGAGCAGGCATGCACACTGAACCCTGAACATAGACAGCGCCCACCCCAGATCTCTTCCCCCCAGGAGCTGCCAGGCTGAACTCCAGATCCACCCCTCCCGGGAGGAGACTGAAAGCTTCTCTAGGACATCTAAGCAGACCAAGGGGGAAGGCCTGAAGAGACCAACATTGGGGTTTTCCACCAAATACCCAACCTGGATCACTCTATGGGGAAATAAATTTGACAAGGTCCACCCACCTGCTCAGAACTTCACAACAGCTTTCTAGTCCCCAAGCAACCAAGGATTATCAAACACTTGTGAAAACCCTCTGAAAGTGAAAGTCATTCAGTCGTGTCAGACTCTTTGCAACCCCATGGACTACACAGTCCATGGAATTCTCCAGGTCAGAATACTAGAGTGGGTAACCTTTCCTTTCTCCAGGATATCTTCCCAACCCAGGGATCAAACCCAGGTCTCCCGCATTGCAGGCGAAAGCCTCTACAAAGATGATAAAGATCAAAACAAGCAAAAAGAAGGGAGCAAGCTGGAGAAAGCCCGAGCTTCATGCAAATGTCAGCAAATGTGTATTAATGATATTCTTAGAGAAGATCAAGTATCCATGAAAATAAAAAAGTGATAAATAACAAAATCCAGAAAATTAAAAACCAAAAAATTTGCAGAATTTAAAGAATATTATGAGAAATTAAAAACTAGAAGTGTCAGATGGTATCTTCTAAAAATTCAAGTATAAAGAGATTGAAAAGAGGAGAAAATGAAAAATCAAATAACTGCTATGGAGAGTCCAGCTCCTGAATGCTACCTGCAGGATGAGAAGAGAACATGGAGAACAAAAAGAACATTCAAGAAAGAGTCCCAAAACTGAAGGAATTGAGGTGTCAGAGGGAAATGGCACATAGTATGTCAGAGACCATCTAGCACAGTGAATGAAAAGAAACCCATGTCTTGGCCCATGAGTGTGACATTTCAGATCCTTGGGGACAAAAAAGACATTACAAGCTTCCAGAGAGAAAAAAAAAATCAGGTCACAAGTAGCCTATCAGAAATCAGAAGAACTTCGTACTTTGCAACGGAAACAGAGGAAAGAGAGAACAAACAGTGATGTGTTAATTTCTCTTCAGGACTTGGATTTCAAACTTGTAATTCTATTTCCAAACTGCCAATCAAGTATGATGGTAGAACAGACATTGTTAGGCCAGTTGAGCTTCAAAAAATTTACTTCCCATGAACCTTTCCTCACAAAGTTACTGGAGGATGAGCATTACCAGAATAAGAGGAAGACAAGATCGATGGAAAAGCAACTCTAGGGGACTTCCTAATGGCCTAGTGGTTAGGATTTGGCACTTTTAGTATGGAGGCCCGGGTTCAAGCCCTCGTAGAACTGAATCATCCCGCATGCTATGCAGCATGGCCAAAATACAAAAATAAACAGATTTTTTTAAGAAAGCACCTCTAACCCAGGAAAGGTCAAGGGAACTGCGGATGAGAGAGAAGGAGGCACCCAGGATGACAGCCAGGCATCAAAAGAAGTCCAGACAGGAGCAAGGAGACTGCAGAGACGGGCACACTGAAGGGTGTCCTCACTAGACCCTTGCTGCCATTAAACCTGAGGACAGAGTGACCCAGCAGGGCTCAGATCCTCAGATCCTTTTGCTCTTCCTGACCACTGGCTGATGTCAGCCCCACTCTCCCCATCGGGCACTCCCCAGCAGCGTTCCACTTTGACCTACTACTGTGCACTGGGAACAGGCCCCAATGAGCTAAAAAGAAGAAAATGCCGAGGTGCCCATCTCCCCCAACTTCCTACTGGGCACCTAGTACCTGGCCCTACACCACAGCACCATCAGAGGTCCTGACGCGGAGAAGCCCCCATTATTCCTCAGATTCATTCGTGGCCTTGCCCATCAACTTTCCCAGAATAACTTCATGGAACCTAAAGCCCAGCTTCTCCCGGAGGCCTGGCTCAACTGACCCCCACCCCCACCCCACCTTGGGACCTTCAGTGACAAGAAGTGCGGTCTCCCTTTCCTTCCACAGCTAGGTGTGTGCACACTACTTGATTTACAAAGCAATACAGTGTGTAGGGACACACACAGATACTAAACAATAAGAAAATGAGCAACACATGGCAGGACAATGGTTATCTCTGGAGGGAAGGGGGTACCATGCAGCTGCGGCAGGGCAGAGGGGAGAGGTCTCTAGGGAGCTGTTAGGGTCCCATTTCTTAAACTGGGTGGTGGGCACGTGGAAGATTATTATTGTCATGCTTCAGTTCCAGCTATGAAATCATCTTCTGTATTTAGCATATATCTTGCCATTTAGGGAATTCCCCAGTGGCTCAGTGGTAAAGAATCTACCTTTAATGCAGGAGATGCAGGTTCTATCCCCAGGTTGGGAAGATCCCCTGCAGGAGGAAATGGCAACCCACTCCAGTATTCTTGTCTGGGAAATCCCATGGACAGAGGAGCCTGGTGGGCTACAGTCCATGGGGTCGCAAAGAATCAGACACAACTGAGCTCACATACACCAATCTTTGCCATTTGGGAAATGATTCAGGTCACAGATTATATTACAAATCCCACAGAATCTGTACTGTTTGTCTCTGCTAAACAGTGGTAGACAGCGTCTATTCCCATCACCAGCATCCCTTTTATATGCCCTGAGACAGCCATCACACAAATGCAATTCTCAAAGACACTTTGACAACAGGAACAAAGAGAAAAAGGGCCCCATGTAATTAGCTTCTGTGTATAGCCATAACAAGAAATGCCCTAGCACGCCTCTGCCAGTGGGATTCCCTGTGTGCCTGATGGACTTCTGAGACGGGAGAAATGACTGAGACAGGAGAAATGTCCAGGAGAAATGACTGTGCTCACCATTTCCTCGACAGATTTTAATCTTGTTTGAACAGGCTGCCAATTCTAAAATAAATGCCCCGACCCACAGGTTCACTTTCCCAGCATGATTCAGATGGAACAGCAGCCATGTTGACCATTAACTACTGACCCAGCACAGGTAGATTTCCTTAAATGCTATGGATGCTCTGCTCACCCCGCCATGGCTGGAAGGCATTATTCTTGAAAGGCTATTTAGTTTCACAATGTTACTCCAACAGAAAACCTCTTTCCAAATTCTCACCTTCCCTTTTCTGGCCAGTTAAAGAGAGTACTCCAGCTTTTCACCGAGAGCAGAAGAGGCCACAGCCTGAGCCTCTTGCTGTTCTGCCATCTGCCTGAGACCTGGCCTTCCTTCCCGACTGCCACTGATTTTGTTCCTTCTTGTGAGATTCAGCTGGAGGAGATCAAAACCAACTGGGCTCAGATTCAAGGAAGGGCATCAATCCCACTCACCCAGGTAATAAAGTGAAACAGCTGGCTGAATCATATGACCACAGATGGATTCACAGCCCCCTCTCCAGACTTGTCTCAAATAGTGTCAGAACCAGAATCTTCAGAAGGAATCATTCTTTCCCACGCTCAAACTGCCTCTGCTTGAAACAAGACTGCTCTTTTGTGAATAAGTTCACCTCTGGAGCAAGTCAGGACGTGGCCGCAGTGCTTCTTTCATGAGCTGTTTCACAAAAGTCATGGCCATCAGTAATGTATCTTCTCCTAGACCTGGACTTCTCAACCTTGGCTGCACACTGGAATCACCTGGTGAGCTTTAAAAACTACCAGGCCTGGGTCCCACTGATTTCCTGGGTCAGAGGTGTGGCCGGGGGCTCCTTGAATTTGAAGAGCTCCCCAGCTGATTGAAGTGTGCAGCCAAAGGTGAGAACTACTAGTCTATTAGAGAATAATGGTGACCAGTTTCTTCCCGTCAAAAATAGAGGCTAACATTTACTAAAACCCATCACTGTTGTTTACCTGCCAAGCAGCACAGCTAAGGGATCAGGAGTCAGGCTGCCCGGGTTTGCCTACTGGCTGTATCACTCAGTATTCCTGGGCAATTTATTAGGCTGCTCTGTGCCTCAGTTTCCTCACTTGTGAAATGAACTAATGTTAGTACCCAGATCTCATAGGCTGATGGGTAATATTGGGTTGGCCAAAAAGTTCGTTCGGATTTTCCATACCATCTTACGGATGAATCCGACTGAACTTTTTGGCCAACCCAATAAATTAGTTGATATTTTTTACAGAATACTTACAATGCTAGTTATGACACAGAAAAGGCTGGGATAGAGCACAGAGAGCTCAGTTCGATGCCCTATGGTGGCCTAGAAGGGTGGGATGAGGTGTGTGAGGGAGGTTCAAGAGGGAAGGTATATATGTATACATGTATCTGATTCACTTTGCTGTACAGCAGAAACTGACACAGCATTGTAAGCCAATTATACTCTAACAATAAAGTAAAATGATCCTTCTATAACAAAGAAATGTTTGTTTAATAAAATATCAAACCAGGTTTCTGTCAAGGCCTCCTCAAGAGAAACTGAAAAAGAAATTGGCAATTGTGTTAACCGAAATAATTCAGAATCAGATAAAAATTTCTTTGGGATGCCAACTGCACATTAGGGGGACAAAAATTCCTAAAGTTGTCTCTACTACCTCTTACTTTTATAAAGAACTTTATTCAGCTCTGGTGAAAAAGGCATTTCTGAGGTCAACAGGGAACTTTAACATAACATGGCAAGATTCTCTCTTGCCATGTCCATCCTTCTCTTCATTGTTTCAGACATCCATGTCTTTGTTAATAAGCTGGTGTGAACTCTGAGATCTGTACTTGCAGGACTTAGCAAGAGTGGCTTTAGAGTTCCAGGTTTGTCTTTTCAAAAGGAATACATCCGTGCCTCACTCAAAAGATAAAGCAGTATTTTTTCCAAAGGGTTCTCTGCACTGCTGTAGGAAAACAGGTCCCTGAATTTTTTCTATCTTCAATTTTTTTTAAGCTGTATGCCAAGCACCATGCACAGGAAACCATTCATTCTAAAAATATATTTAAAACAGGAGATCAAAACTGAATATAGTCTTGGAATGTATCTGTGAACAGATATTGGGCTGCACAAGCTTTTTAACTTCACAAATAAATATAAAATAGTATTTGAGGAAAGATATTTTCATACATGCAGCTCCTAAATACAGAGGAAGCCTGATGAGTAAACATCTCAGAGTCTTGCCCACTGGCTTCTACTAATTAATCAAGACTGCTTCATCAAGGCAGTGCAAAAATGCTGCAGAAAGATTGTGTGAACAGAAAGCTCCAAATGTTATTCACCAGCAATACTTCAAATGCGTTCAGCTCGCTAAAGCTTTCATTAAAGAACCATTAAATTCTCTAATGCCATGAAGTAGCTTCTTAAAAATAATTTTAAAACTCATTCTGAAACATGCAGATTACTAACCAGACACTGCTGAGAGTATGTGTAAAGGGAGCCAACATCTCTAGAGTGCAATTAGGCACTTGGAATCAAAAGCATGGAAAGACTGTATATCCTATGAACAAGGATTCAGCTTCTAAGGATTTATCCTTGGGAACTAACTGGACACACATGTAAAAATGCACATGCCAGGATAGCAAAAAGGGTGCAAAAGTATCATAGAGCACTGGTTACCTAGAGAATGATATATTCACAATGGAGTCATGGGGCACAGACATGTATTGAGCTAGACAGAAAACTAGCCGCAATAAACTTAGCAAAAAGAGGTGGTTAAATTATTTGAGTAGTCAAACTCCATTTCTGGAGAAAATATGGCAACTTCATTTTGTAGAAAATAGGGCAACAAGTCATAGAAAAAAACATGGTGGACATATATATTATCATACTAAGTGAAGTGAGTCAGAAAGAGGAAAACAAATATATATCACTTAAATGTGGACTGTAAAATAGAACACAAATGAAACTATATATGAAACAGAGAACAGACTTGTGGTTGCCAAGGGGGAGGGGAATAAGGGAGGGAAGGATTGGGAGTTTGGGGTTAGCAGATACAAACTACTGTATATAGAATGAATGAATAACAAGGTCCTACAGTATAGCGCAGGTTTCTCAAGAGACAGGTCAAGTGGTCTGGTATTCCCATCTCTTTCAGAATGTTCCACAGTTTATTGTGATCCACACAGTCAAAGGCTTTGGCATAGTCAATGAAGCAGAAATAGATGTTTTTCTGGAATTCTCTTGCTTTCTCCATGATCCAGCGGATGTTGGCAATTTGATCTCTGGTGCCTCTGCCTTTTCTAAAACCTGCTTGAACATCTGGGAGTTCACGGTTCACATATTGCTGAAGCCTGGCTTGGAGAATTTTGAGCATGACTTTACTAGCGTGTGAGATGAGTGCAATTGTGCGGTAGTTTGAGCATTCTTTGGCATTGCCTTTCTTTGGGATTGGAATGAAGACTGACCTTTTCCAGTCCTGTGGCCACTGCTGAGTTTTCCAAATTTTCTGGCATATTGAGTGCAGCACTTTCACAGCATCATCTTTCAAGATTTGAAATAGCTCAATTGGAATTCCATCACCTCCACTATCTTTGTTCATAGTGATGCATTCTAAGGCCCACTTGAAGAAACCTGTATGCAGGTCAGGGACCAACAGTCAGAACTGTACATGGAACAACAGACTGGTTCCAAATAGAAAAAGGAGTACGTCAAGGCTGTATATTGTCACCTTGTTTATTTAACTTATATGCAGAGTACATCATGAGGAACGCTGGGCTGGAAGAAGCACAAGCTGGAATCAAGATTGCTGGGAGAAATATCAATAACCTCAGATATGCAGATGACACTACCCTTATGGCAGAAAGTGAAGAGGAACTCAAAAGCCTCTTGATGAAAGTGGAAGAGGAGAGTGAAAAGGTTGGCTTGAAGCTCAACATTCAGAAAACAAAGATCATGGCATCTGGTCCCATCACTTCATGGGAAATAGATGGAAAAACAGTGGAAACAGTGTCAGACTTTGTTTTTGGGGGCTCCAAAATCACTGCAGATGCTGATTGCAGCCATGAAATTAAAAGACGCTTACTCCTTGGAAGGAAAGTTATGACCAACCTAGATAGCATATTAAAAAGCAGAGACATTACTTTGCCAACCAAGGTCCGTCTAGTCAAGGCTATGGTTTTTCCCGTGGTCATGTATGGATGTGAGAGTTGGACTGTGAAGAAAGCTGATCGCCAAAGAATTGATGCTTTTGAACTGTGGTGTTGGAGAAGACTCTTGAGAGTTCCTTGAACTGCAAGGAGATTCAACCAGTCCATTCTAAAGGAGATCAATCCTGGGTGTTCATTGGAAGGACTGATGCTAAAGCTGAAACTCCAATACTTTGGCCACCTCATGCGACGAGTTGACTCACTGGAAAAGACTCTGATGCTGGGAAAGGTTGGGGGCGGGAGGAGAAGGGGACGACAGAGAATGAGATGGCTGGATGGCATCACCGATTCTGTGGACATGCGTTTGAGTGAACTCCGGGAGTTGGTGATGGACAGGGAGGCCTGGCGTGCTGTGATTCATGGGGTCGCGGAGAGTTGGACATGACTGAGCGACTGAACTGAACAGTATAGCACACAGAACTATATTCAATATCCTGTGATATACCGTAATGGAAAAGAATGTGAAAAGTCACTTTGCTGTACAGCAGAAATTAACACAACACTGCAAATCAACCATATTTGAATAAAACCTTTAAAAAAAAAGAAATTTCAAAAAAGTATGAAAGGCTTTACACCAAAATGTTACAGTAAGTTCTCTCTGATAAATAGAATTGTGGGGATTTTTCTTTTGAGGAGTTATTTCTGACTATTTTATTATGTATGGCTTTTCAATTAAATAAAAGAATAGAATATGAAACATTTTAAATAGAGAGTGAATAAAATAATAAAGAAAAGAGTAGACTACTTTTTAACTTTTCTCCCATTTCACAAGCGCTCTATATGATAAGCCTCAGGAATAACACCTAGGAAAGGAAAATATCACATGACTCTTATTCACAAGAAATGACCAGAAAAGACAGACAGTTGGAATGAACACTTCAAACCAAATACGATCTTCTAAAGTGAGGGCTTTCCACACTGGATTTTGTTGCTGTGGTGGTTAGCAGCCAAGTTTTTCTGGAATGTCAAGTTCTCAAGACCCTAGCTGTGACAAATGCTAACAGTTCAGTTACCCTTGCTTTCTTTTCTTTAAATGGCATCTCAAGAACTCTCCCAGGGGTGTGAACTGTCTACAAGAAATAAATATTTAAAGGAACTAAAAGCTTAGTGTCCTCAACTTACTTTGACTTATTAAACTCTTTGCCCTCTTCATCGTCCCTTTTATTTCTCCAATTCTCCCATATTTTCCCATAGGCAGGATCCTTTCTTACCAAGGACCAGGAGCTTAAGTCAGGGAAGATTCGGGTAATGCCAGAATTTGGGGATGCCTGGGAGGCAAAAAGATAGAACACTGAAGCCATTCAAGACTCACATAGTAATCTTAATTCCAAGTCAGAGTTGGCTTGTCCTCTCTTTTTCTCTCAAGGCTAAAATAAGACCGGAAACCAGTCTGTCTGTAGACCCTAAGCATGGCCATGATTTGGTTTCCGCAGGGTCAGCAAGTGAGTCCTAAAGATGGTTGAGCAATTCAATGATCAGGCAGTGCTCACACCTCCTGTGTTGAAACATCAACTTATAGAACTGTAGAGCTAAACTGGGCCTTCTCAATTTTACAGGTGAATGTGACTGAAAAGCATGGGAGTTCAGCAGCATTGCTTGGGTATGAATTTGCGGGCTTCACCATGGGTCTTTTGAATCAGAAACTTTGAGGAGGGGGGTCCAGGTGTCTGCAAGTTTATGAGCTCTCCATGTGCTTAAGGATCATCTAGGGGAAAACGAAGGGCAAGGGGCTTCCCAGTTGGCTCAGTAGGTAAAGAATCTGCAGTACAGGAGATACAGGTTCAATCCCTGGGTCAGGAAGATCCCCTGGAGGAGGCCATGGCAACCCATTCCAATATTCTTGCCTGGGAAATCCCATGGACAGAGGAGCCTGGTGGGCTACAGTCCATGGGGTCACAAAGAATCAGACATGACTGAGCATGCACAGGGGAAATGTACCATTACAGAGTAAGAAACAGAAGCACAGTGAGGGTATAAATTGTTTGTCTTCACAAACCTAAGAGAGAGAAAAAGCAGTTGTTCTAAGTGAGACATCCAAATAAAGCTATAATCCCGTTTCAAGATCGACAAATGCTGTACCTACAGGTCTCCAGATTATCTTTCCATCCTAGCGATCTTTTCCATCACTACACTTAGAGAAACTGAGGTAACCAAGACAGAGCAGCCCAATGCAGTCTTTGGAGCGTGAAGAAGCATTTAATTCAAACTCTTTTTACAAATCACTGGTGGATGGTGACTGCAAGGAAATCACATTTAACAAGCTAAAGAGCCGACTTCTACAGTAGCTCGCAGAACGTCGGACCAGCAAACATTAGAACAGGAATTTGATGATGCACGAATCTACCAGAAAAACAGCAGCTCCTTATCTTATTTTCTCAGGCTGTCCTCCTCTGGATCCACACCAAGCCTCATAGAGAAGCTGGTGCGGTAGGAGGTTCTATCTCACAAAAAAGCCGGGTTCCCAAAAGATCGTTTCTAAATCAGCTATTTGAAACCTGGACACGTGTCCTCATACAATGTTATGTATGGACTTAGCTATCTAATCACAATAGATTTACAATAAAGCAACTGCCGCTGCTAAGTTGCTTCAGTAGTGTCCGACTCTGTGTGACCCCATAGACGGCAGCCCACTGGGCTCCCCCATCCCTGGGATTCTTCAGTCAAGAACACTGGAATGGGCTGCCATTTTCTTCTCCACAATAAAGCTGCTATTATTTAAATAAATAAAAATAAAGTTCTTGGTGAAAATGGCTTTTTATTTAAAACTGAATGAACTTTTTTGCCAAGCCAATATCACAATATCTTCTACTACTTTCCAGCTCAAGTCATACAGCCGGCTTTCCCATTGCTTGGTGTTAGCTCAGGACCTTATCGGGCTCTGACCTCAGCTTGAAATGCCTCCAGAGCACATGGGCTGTGCCCTCACTTCATTCAGGCCTCTGCTCCAATGGCATCAGCTCAGAGAGGCCTGCCCTAGAATTGCAGCTCCCCACCCCAACCTCTCCATTCCCTTGCCCCTCCTTTACATGTTGTTGTTTAGTCGCTCAGTCATGTCTGACTCTCTGCGACCTTATAGACTGTAGTCTGCCAGGTTCCTCTGTCTGTGGGATTTCCCAGGCAAGAATACTGGAATGGGTTGCCAATTCCTTCTCCAGGGAAATCTACCCGACCCAGGCATCGAATTCCTCCTTTATATAAGTGCTCTGAAAAAACTTCAGGAGTTGATATTTGTTTGTCAGAACCTTAAATTTGTTTGCCTTTCTTTGATTACTGGTTGACATGAATGTTTTCTTCTGTGTATACTGCCAGCCATGTGTATATTTATATTTCTTCTTTTGTAAACAACCTCTTCATGACTTTTGCTGATTTTTTCTATGGACAGATTTGTCTTTCTTGTTAATTTTTAGGATTATTATCTCTTTGTCTATTGTCTATAATTTCCCCAGCTGTATTTTCCTTATTCATTCACAGCACTTGCCATATAAGAGTTCTTCATTTTTCTGTAGAGAATCTATGAGTCTTTATATTTATTCATTGCTTTGAGGATCTTATTTTCAATAATAAGCCAAAGGATTTGGTTTTATATTTCAGAGACTTTCCAAAGAAATCCATTTGCCAGAGTGTCACATCACCCAAGAAACATCATCTTCCTCTCTCCCCAGCTCTCATCCTTCACCACAGCAACGAGAAGATCTGCTTCCATTTCACCAAAAGCATGTGACTCAAAATCCCTCCCAAAGTCCACTGTGGGAGATAATGACATTCACACCCCCAACAAGTCCCACCTCCCCTATCCAAGCCCCTGTGTAAGCTTCCCTCCCACAAGGCCTCTGGGTGTGGTGATAGGATTTGCTGTGGTGTGTGGGACTCTGGTAAACATAAGGTAGATTCAGACGTGAAGAGTGCTGGTGTGTTACTGCCAGGAACTCTCCTGCTAAGATGTGAAAAAGCTCAAGCTGGTCCCCTGGAGGACAGGAGAGAATGAGGAGATAATGCCTATTGTTATCAGAAAGAACATAGAGCAGCTTTCCTGCTAATTAGAGGAGGAAAATCCCTTTAAGTTAGAAATTACCTAAATTCAATCAGGCAATAAGTCTATGACACTTGCTGGGGGCCCAGACAAGAGCAATGAGGCTTGGAAAACACAAAACCATTGCTAAATTATACTCTCTCGGGCCTCCTATTTAAAGAGAGGCAAACAGTTAAGATTCCCCTTTTAGCTGGGCTGGACAGAAACGACAGAAACAGCATAATATCTCTGGAGGTGACAAACAGCTGGCAGAGCTTAAGAGCTTCCCTTACAAGAGGGAAGAAACAGAACAAAGGGTGAAAGAAGAGATCAGCAGCCAGTAAGCTGAGGTGCTTTTCACAAGAGGCCCTTCCATTTCTGTGCTTTACAAAAAAAAAGGAGGAGGAGGAGGAGGTAGGGGGTTGGGGAGAAAAACAAGATCAAGGGAAACTTAAGACCCTTTGTCTGCTTAGGCTTCCCAGCTGGGTACACAGCTCACCCAAATATCTATCCTCTCCTGCTGTTACTAAAAATACATGGACGAGCTATTCCAGGAGGAAAATGGTCACAAGTCACCAAGGAGACAGGAAGACCCTCATGATATAGTTTTAAAAATGACTTTGGAATCCAAGCAACACTCAGTTCCTTTCTCTGGATTCTGCCAAGAGGACTAACAAAAACTCCTGCTGAAAGAGAGAGAGAGAGAGAATTCAGATAGAATTTTGTCTGTTCGCATCAGATCCTGGGAATCAGCTGAAATCTAAAGGGCCTTAAAATGAGTTCATTGTGAAGGCAGACATTCTGGCATGAAAACTCGAAAAGGCTGCCACCAAAATAAATGCGCATTGTCTTGTACCAACTGCTACTAGAAAGAGATTTCAAGGATTGTAGCAGAAAGGGGAATGTAAGAGTGATGAGAAATTGAGCATGATAGCAAGTACTGGTGGGAGAAATGTAAAACCAAACCATTTTCAAAGGAAGGACATTTCTCAGAAAATTGGAAGACAAGGCTCGTTTTCTGTGGTCTGCAATGGGCAAAAGATAGGATACATGTTTTTGTTAGAAGCTTCACACAGTTGCTTTTCTTTCAATAGTGCCCTTTGCTTGCTTCCTGCTGCCAAGAAAATGCAGGACAAGCTAATACAAATGCCACAAAATGAGGGACGGCATTAAAGCTGATTGTAATTCATCTCCACATCTCCAGGACTGGATTGACTCAAATAAGATAGGGTCTTTGTGCCCTGTTCCCTTTACTTACTCATTTTTATAATGCTTATTGTCTTGGCATTCACTGTTAATATTCCATTTTATATCATCATTTTATTCACCTTCTTCCCTATATGCAATACTTAAAATTCTTACGTATGTGCTTGATTCACCTTCTAGATAGGGTAAAACAGTGGAAGCTTCCCTAACATTTCCAAACAGGGATTTTTTTTTCACTGTAGAACTCAGGTAAAGAGAATTGGATAAGTCATATTAATCAAAGTCTTTAGTTCCTGACCACTCATCATGGCCTTGTTTATTAGTGTTTATTATATTAACATACACACACACACACAAATCCACTACTTAACACAGAAACTAGAACATGGACATTAACTTATCTCTTTCTACGTAGTCATCCCCCTTCCCTCCCCACGCCTCCCTCCTCCCAAGGTAACCACTATCTGCAATCTTATATTGCACATTGATACACACACACACACACACACACATCATGTAATCTTGAGGGACTTATTTTCATTTATTACATTAATAAGATTCATCCATAGTGTTCTATATAGCAATAGTTCATTCATTTTTGACTGCCATATATTATTCATTGTGTGAATCAGGGAAAGGAGGAATTAAAATTTATAGTGTATCAATGCTCTGTTACATTAATTCACTCTATGTTCTTCTTGAACAGTTGCTACACTAAACATCACATGTTTTAAAACAACTGACCACATAAAACAAGTTGCTACTGTTTTAATTGTACTTCATAGCTAATCTCTTCCCCCTCTTTTTTAATTTATTTTCCAGGATTGAATGCTCATTGTAGATTTATTCTGTGCTGGGTTTCCTTGAAGATAAGTGATATGAGAAATGGGCTGCTGATACAAAACTAGTTTGTCATGATACTAATCAGATCAGATTCACTCCTAAATTTTCATTTATTCAATACTGAGAGTGACCTCATGGCTGGATACTCTTATGAAAGGGAAAGTGATACCTAGCTGAACATTCCTTTCCATCAAGGCTCTAACAGAGTAGTGAATTTTTTTTTTTTAATTTCTACAGTCCCAACACGAGAGGTACTTTTCAGCATCTTAGACTCAGAGGCGACTTCCTGGTAGAAGAAGAAAGGGAAGCAGAGAGACAGAGGTCATCTCTCAGAGAATCTTGAGCATTATCCCAAGGTAACTGGGAGTCACTGAGAGATTTCACAGGGAGAAGGGAAAGGATCTGATTGACTATAGTAGCAAGTTGTTTGGAAATTAGTCTAGGGTCCAGGCAATAAAAGATGTGGATCTGGACTGAGGCAGCCACATAGATCACGGATGCAGGAAAAAAGATATGGATTTTGAAAAAGACAACACAGACCCAAAAGAAAATGAGCTTAACACACAAATTGGTGGTCTGAAAGTAGCTGTAGTACAATTGCCTTCACATGTCATGCCTCAAAGAAGGCAACCACACAGGAAGACCAAAGCCTCCTTATCACATTGCCTCTGTCCCAAGGCTAAGGCTAAGTCTAAGTCGCTTCAGTCGTGTCCAACTCTGTGTGACCCCATAGATGGCAGCCCACCAGGCTCCCCCGTCCCTGGGATTCTCCAAGCAAGAACACTGGAGTGGGTTGCCATTTCCTTCTCCAATGCATGGAAGTGAAAAGTGAAAGTGAAGTCGCTCAGTCGTGTCCAACTCTTAGCGACCCCATGGACTGCAGCCTACCAGTCTCCTCCGTCCATTGGATTTTCCAGGCAAGAGTACTGGAGTGGGGTGCCATTGCCTTCTCCACCTCTGTCCCAAGAAACCCTCCAAATACTGATGAAGTGAGTTTCTGTAAACTACCAGGTGTCTTTACTTGAAATTGCACTCCCAGAATACAATGAAAATTTTCTTATTATAACAAGTTAGTCTTGTCACCATCCATAAAAGAGAAAATGATGCTCAGCTGGAAGCCTAGCCTAATTGATTTTTCAACATACACTCGATGCCCATTATTTGCAGCAGTTATGTTCTATTAAGTCACCATAAACACTGAATTTAACAAATACTGACCTGTTGCTTCTAATGGAAATACAGTTTGCTTCCTAAGAACTCTGGGTCACAACAATTTGAATAACCAATCAACATATAACCTTAATTTATGTGCGTTCCTGGTTTTTAACATCTGATTTTGTATTGGAGTATAGCCAATTAACAATATTATGATAGTTTTAGGTGAACAGCAAAGGGATTCAGCCATACACATACATGTAATTATTCTCCCCCAAACTCCCCTCCCATCCAGGCTGCCACATAATATTGAGCAGAGTTCCCTGTGCTATACTGTAAGACCTTGTTGGTTATCCATTTTAAATATAGCAGTGTGTACATGTCCATCCCAAACTCTGTGTTTCTGTTTAAAGACACTTATTTTAAAATATACTGTTGGTTCACTAACATCAACTCATGCCCAAAATCACTAGGGCCCATGCCTGAAGGAAGCTTATCTAACACACACCATTTTCTCTGTAAGGCACATCACAGCCTTCTTATGCTGAGGGAACACTAGTCAGCACTTCAGCACTGTACTTGGGGGCCATTTTTAAGAAGTAAAATCACCAACAAAAAGCACAAAAATGGGAACAAAGTGGTACTTAGTAGACTGCGAAGAGGACACTTACTTAAAATATGAGAACTGAAACAAGGCCAAGCACTGCATCCTCCAGCCTCCAATGGGAGTATGTGTGTCAGGTGACTCAAACTTTTTGCAACTCTGCGTGTCCACGAATGACTGTAAAAGCATGGTGAGTATTGATTTGGGGGTTACAAATGGATTTTAGCAAAAATTAAAAAATACAGAATCCATGAGAAATGAGGGCTGACTACATCTCCAAGGGATCATTCTCAACCTTAAGGTATCAACAGGGATTCAGTAACAATGTGAAATCTTTATTTTTTTCACCATTTCCCAAGTAATTTTATTTCTTTTAATTTTTATTGGACTATAGTTGCTTTACAATGTTGTGTTTGTTTCTACTGTACAGCAAAGTGCATCAACTATATATGTATATAATCCCTTGTTTTTTGGATTTTTTTTATTTCCTTCACAATGCCAAATCTTTAGCTATGTACTTCCCCCCAGTGAGTTCAAATGTGTCTCTTTAGACATTATATCAAAAGGACCCTTTTGTTCTTCTCCTGTGAGCCAGGAAAAACCCAGTTATAAATCAGTTTTTAAAATTTTTTTGGCTACATTGCTTGGCATGCGGGATCTTATTTCCCCAACCAGGGATAGAATCCATGCCCTCCACATTGGAAGTAAAGAGTTATAACCACTGGACCACCAGGGAAGTCCCTATAAATCACTTTTTAAATGTTAGAAAAAACAAAACTTTGAAGAATTAAGAAAGATGTTCTTGTTTCAGAAAAAGAAAAATGAAAAGAACCAAGAAGAAATTCTTGATGCCCTGATTACTCAACAAACTGTTCATCTTCTAAGTTAGTGCTTCTTGAACTTTACTGCGCTCATGAATTCCCTGGGACTCTTGTAAATAATGTAAATTTTGATTCAGGAGGTCTGAATTCTTTATTTCTAACAACTCCCAGATGATGCCAAGGTGGCACATACTTTGAGCAACAAAATTTCTTTCTACTCAAGAAAATTCATCAGCCCCACCATGGACCTACATTCAACAATCATGCCTTAGATTTAAAAAAAAAAAAGCACTTCAGTTTAAGATTATGATTACATAGTAAAATGTAACTAAGCTTTCAGAATATCAACATTGCTATATGTAAAATAGTCTAAACAATGGCATTCAATTTCCTACCCAAGTCTATCAGTGTTGTAGGGAAATTAAAACAGAGTGTTAGAATCTCTGAAGGGCTTCTCAAGTGGTGCTGGTGGTAAAGAACCCACCTGCTAATTTGGGAAACCTAAGAGACACGGGTTTGATCCCTGACTCAGGAAACTCTCCTGGAGAAGGGAATGGCAACCCACCTGAGTCTTCTTTCCTGGAGAATCCCATGGACAGAGGAGTCTAGATGGCTACAGTCCATAGGGTCGCAAAGAGTTGGACGCAACTGAGCACACGTATTACAATCTCAATATTGCTTTCCAAATAAGACCTCGGATTTGGGGGTATTTTTCTCTTCTTCCAATGGACCATTAGCAGCATTAAGGAAGTAAAGGAACAGTCATCTGAAAGGTACAGAATGCTTCATCTCCTAGCAGCTGACATAAGTGGGCAAAGTACCACTTGACCATTTTAACATGCAGATAAGGGCTAGGATTATTAGGAAGCTGTTATCTGCAGATAAAGGTATTTGCTTCCCCTTGCCTTTGAGCTCTTACCCCCAGATACACACTATCAATCAAAGATGACTTTGTGAAATAAAGGACAGCAGAAATGCATATCTGGTGACCTGTCATTGTGGAAGGAAATCTGACACCAAGGAGCCTGTGAAGAGAACAGTGTGATGCAAAAGCCCCAGTGGAAATTTGGCTCCCAAGATAGAGTTCAGAGGAACATTAGTCTCCCACAAAGATTTGCAAAGCTGCAAAAATAACAGCACAGCAGATAAAAAGAAGAGTGGGTTCACTGGTGCTTCAATGAGTGAAAATTGCTCATTTGTGTCTGACTCTTTGAGACCCCACGGACTACACAGTCCATGGAATTCTCCAGGCTAGAATACCACAGTGGATAGCCTTTCCCTTCTCCAGGGGATCTTCCCAACCTAGGAATCAAATCAGGGTCTCCTGCATTGCAGGCAGGTTCTTTAACAGCTGAGCTATCAGGGAAGCCTTCTTCAGATGGGCAGACATTAATGGAAGACAGAGAGTAAGAACTGCCTTTGGGGCTATTCAAGACTGATCCTTCCAGGCTACTGATTGCAACTTGATACTTTGTGTTTAAAAATTTAAAAATTCCAAGTTCCATTTGAGACCAAGCTTAGGGTTCTCTATCAGGCAAGCAAGTCTGATTTTTCATGCCACTTGAAAACTATCCATAGTAGTCTTTTCCATTTAAATCAAGTTTCTTTCAGCACACATGGCACCAGATGCAACTAAGAAGAAAAAATTACTATCTTCAATTGACTATCATGACGGTAACCCCAGTTTTGTTGTATTTTTAAACTTGACAAAATGCAGATAATTGTACTTCTAGGAGCCAATCCCAGCTTTGGCTACGAATTAAGGACATTTCAGAACATACATAAGAGAGTTCTAGGAAAACAGATATTTCAAGAAAGAGGGAGGAATGACTACAGGAATCTAATACTCAAGGGATGAAGATTAGATATTACAAGGGGTGTATTTGAAATATCAACTCTTTGTGACCCCATGGACTATAGGTAGCCCACCAGGGTCCTCTGTCCCTGGGACTGTCCAGGCAAGAATACTAGAGTGGGTTGACATTTCCTTCTCCGGGGGATCTTCCTGACCCAGGGATCCAACCTGGCTTTCCCGCACTGCAGGCAGACTATTTACTGACTGAGCCACCAGGGAAGCCCTATTTGAAATACCAGACACATTAGAGAAAGTCCTCATCTACACTCCTATACAAATTTATTTTTGCTTCACTCAAAACCATGAGAGGAAGGAAATGCAAAGACAGGCTACTATTCTGATATCAATGAGAAATTCTTCAAGCAGACAGAAGGACAAAAAGGGATATTGTGTTCCATGAATCCCACTTCTAGGAATCTATACTAAGGCGACATCTCCAATACAAAAATACTTAGGCAAAGATTACTCATTGTAAAATCATTGTAATTATAAAGTATCAGAAACAACCTAAATATCAATACACAGTTGAGTGCTTAAACTATGAAACACATAGCCACACAGCAGAGTGTTTTGCTACCATAAAAAATAATAAGGAAGATCTCCATAAATTGATATGGAATGGTTTGCAGGATAGACTATTAAGTGAAAAGGCAAAATGCAAAAAAAAAAAATGTATCTATGGTTATTCTACACTTCATGTAATAAAAAAGAGGCTATAAGAAAACATTCGTGTAGCTGCTCATTTGTGCAAAAAAAAAAAAATACAGTAAGGCTAAACCAGAAACTAAAGAAATTGGTTATCTAATGAGATGGACAGGAAGGGATGGAAAGGGGAGCAATGGGAAGAAATAGTAGGGATGAGGAGGGACTGACACTTGTGAGTTCACCCTTTTGGGTAGCTCTGACTTTGAGAACCATGGTGATGTTGACATACCAAAAATATAGATAATTAAAATCAACCAGCATGTGTGTGCTTTAGGGGAAGAGAGCAAAATGGAATGCAAACACTAAGAATTCAACTGTATCACAAGTGAATAATGTAACCACACTGAAGAGGATGAGGAAAAAAAAGAATTAGTAACTGAAAATAGTATCTTAACTTGAAACTGTTAAGATCAAAAAGAAACTATGCCTAGAATTGTACTCTAACTAGTAAATGTGTTTCCCACAAGAGTTTGGGTTAGAAATTCTCAAACTACTTTTGTATACTAGGATTAAGGAAGTTAGCAAATATATTTACATATATTATAGATTATGAGAGTCTTATTTCTCACATCAGAGAAAGAAGCCTAGAATAAGCCATGGGTTAAAATCAGAGGTATCAATATGAACTCATGTCTGGATAACAGATAGATAGAACAGACACACAAAAGAATGAAAGAAGACAGATATAGACACATGTGTTTACATGGTTAGTTATGTCTTAATCCTTAGGAGGGCCTAGAAGCAATAACATTCCAGTACCACATATGGACACTAGGCCCTGGCCCTAACTTCTAAATACCATTCTGCAATAAAAGGAAACAAGAAAGGGTGGGGACAGAAAAAAGATTTCTAGAATTATTGGCTAATAAGCCAACAGATGAGATAAAACAGAATCATTAAGAAATAATTAAAAGTAATGCAGAATCAAGGAATAAAGAAAAGGTGGGACAAATAGGAAACACTGCAATATAATATTTAGATTTAAACCTAATCATATGAATAATCATAGTAAATGTAAGTAGTTTAAACACCCCAATAAAAAGGGAGAGATTGTCAATTTGGATAAAAAAGCAAAGTGTATATCTTGTATCCTACTATATGCTGACTACAAGATACATACTTTACATATAAAGTCACAATTAGGTTAAAAGTAAAAGAATAGAAAATATATATCATACAAACACAGTCAAAAGAGAACTGAAATAGCTATATTAATATCAAACAAAGTACATTTCAAAGTAAAGAATATTACTAGGGATAAAAAAATGTCCATTTCATAATGGAAAAAGTGCTCAATTTATCACAAGGACACTTAAGAACAGAACTTCAAAATACATGAAGCAAAACTGATAGAACTTCAAGGAGAATTAGATAAACCCAGAATTATAGTTGGAGATTTCAAAAGAATATTTCAACTGATAAAACAAGTATTGAGAAAACTAGTTAAGGATAAATTTGACCATTATCAATGTTGACATACACAGAACATTCCACACAAGAGAAAAATACATATTATTTTCTATCACACATGAAACATTTGCCAAGACCTTATTCTTGGAGTTTTAATTACTTTCTGTAAATTTAAAATGGTTTCAAGTCATATCAAGTATGTCTTTCCCACAAAGAAATTAATTTAGAAATCAATAAAACACATTCCAGCTATTTGGAAGCAAAGTCACACAATTCTAAATCATCCATGAGTTAAAAAAATCAGAGACGTTAGAAAAAAATTTTGAACTGAATGAAAATACAAGATATTACAAATTTGGGAATGCAGCTAAAACAGTATTTAGGGGGAAAGTTACAGCATTCAATGCCTATATTAGAAAGGAAAAAAGATCTCAGATCTCAAATCCATGATTTCATCTTCTACCTTAAGAAACCTGGGGAAAAAACATTGAACCCAAAGTCAGTAGAAGACAAGAAATAAGATCAGAGCCAAATCAATAAAATTTGAAAAAGTTAAAAAACAATAGAGAAAAATCAATAAAACAAAAACTTGCTCTTTCAGAAGAGCAATAAAGTTGATAAACCTCTAGCAGATTGATCTAGAAAAAGAGAAAGAAGATACAAATTATAACATGAAGATGAGAAAAGGAAACATCACTATAGATTCTACAAATATTGAAAGCATAATCAGAGAATATTACTAAAAAGCTTTATGCTGATAAATTTGATAACCTACATGAAATGGACTAATTCCTTGAAAGATACAAACCACCACAGCTCACTCAAAAAAAAATTAGATAAACTGAATAGATTTATGCCTTTTAAAGAAATTGAATTTATAGTTTAATACCTTCCCATAAAGAAAACTCTATGTATGGCAAAATGTATGGCAAAACCAATATAATATTGTAAAATAAATAAATAAGAAAGAAAGAAAGAAAACTCTAGGCCCAGATGGCTTCACTGGTGAATTCGATCAAATATTTAAGGAGGAATTAATACCAATTTTGTATGATCACTTTCAGAAAATGGAATAAAAAGGAAGAGCAATAGGGAGGTTGATTATAACACTGCTTGATTTTAAGCATTATTATAAAGCTTCAGTAATCAAGGCAGTATGGGGGTAGACTAAGTATAGAAAAATGGATGGAGCACAATAGAGAGTATAGACATGGACCTATAGCAATAGAGAACCGATTATCAACAAGGGTGCAAAGTCCATTTAGTAGAAAAAAAAAGTCTTTTCAACAAACGATGTTCAAACAGCTGCATACCCATATGCAAAACATATATAAATGAACTTGGATCCACACTTTGTACTATACAAAAAAATCAAACCAAAACTGATTATAGACCTAACTGAATACAGAACATAAAATTATAGAACAGCTAGAAGAGAACACAGGAGAAAACTTTAGTGACCTTGGGTTAGGCAAAGATTTCTTACATATGAAACCAAACACATGATCCTTAGAGGGATAAACTGATAAAGATCAAAAACACAAGCTCTTTCAAAGACACTGTTAAGAGAATGAAAAATAAGTCACAGACTGGGGGAAAATATTTGTAATTCACATATCTAATAAAGGACTTGTATGGAAAAAATATAAAGAATGCTCAACACTCAACTTTTTAAGAAAATAACCCTTCAAAAACTAATGGGAAAAATATTTGAATATACATCTCACCAAAGAGTATATGTAGATGCAAATAAGCACATGGAAAAATGCTCAATATCATTAACCATTAGGGAAATAACAAAGGAAAAGTACAATGAGATATCACTACACATCTTTAAAATATATAAAAATTTTAAAACTTACCATGCCAAGCGTTGGTGAGGACATGGAGAAACTGGAACTTTAGGTGTGAATATAAAACATTATAATCATTTCGGAGACCAGTTTGGCAGTTTCTAGAAAAGTTAAACAGATACCTACCATATGATCTAGCGATTCCACTCCTGGTATTTACCCAAGAGAAATGAAAGCATATGTCCAGAGAAACACTTGTACATAAATATACATAGCAGCTTTATTGCTGACTGCCAAAAATTGGAAAACACACAAATGTCTGTCCATCAACAAACGAATGAGTAAACAAACTGAGATACAATCTTTTAATGAAAAACTACTCAGGAATAAAAATGAATAAACTTAAAATGAAATTTAAAAAGAAATGAAATAAATACACATTGCCTCAAGATGAATCTCAAAATAATTTTGCTGAGTGAAAAAAGCCAGATTAAAAAATACATACTGCATGTTCCAAGTATATAAAATTCTGGAAAATGTAAATTATAGTAATGGAAAACAGATCAGTAGTTGCCTGGGAATGGGGAGTGGCATGATAAATATGCTCACTTTCTTAACTGTGGTGATTCCCAGGTATGTATGTATGTATGTGTGTGTGTGTGTATGTATACACACACACACACATATATACACCAAAATTTAAATTGTACTCTTTAAATGTTTAGTTAACTGTATGTCAATGATATCTCAATAATACCATTAAAAACAATCAAACAAACAAAATCCTCTGTTTTATTTCCATGTTTATTTCATGCCACCCACCATTGGAATATAAACTCCTTTAAGAGCAATGAGTATGTTAGACATTCATGTCCAGGCTAAAAGACATTAACCATTTCCAAAGCCCATGACACTGTAAAACTAAAGGGAAATTTTCTTTGAAATTAAAAGAGAGCATTTATGAGGTAACTTCAATCAATGACTCAAGTAGCAAAGATTAATAACTTTATGCAATGAAAAGTAATGACTTTAATACAATAGAGTAAAATTTTAATCCAGTTCATGAGATAAGGGACAATTAGGAAAAAATGGGTGAGAGGGGCATAAAATTGCTTGAGAAAAGGAGAATCCAGACCAGACCAGAAGTGCTCAGCTATAATGACTTAGGACTATGACCAGTTGGATCACAGAGAAGTAAATGGACATTTATGCCAATATACAATACAGCATTATAGCTATATATGTGTTTACTTTTTATTTTATCAAATTCATACTTTGCATGGCTCCTACCTCATAAATCAGAAAGTAATGACAAATTAGGTAATCTGCAACAACAATAACAAAATGGATGGACAGCTTTACTCTATAAACACTCCTATAAAATAATAGTATACTACTAACAGAAAGATAAAGGAACAGACAATTCATGAAAAACAAATAGATTTTCAGTGTCACTTTATAATTAAATATATTTATATATAATTTACCATTTTTAATCTATGAATTCTAAATGTTTAGAAATATTTATCAATGGCAAAAGAGTACTGTAATTGACATTTTCTTACACAGTTAGCAAAGGGATATTGGCAAACATCTTTCCTGAAAGCTCTTCAAGCCAAAGTTTTTAATATTTAAAACCATTTATATTTAATTCTACCATAAATAAATTAGCTTAAGCAAGTAATGAAATGTAAACCAAAAGATTTAAATGCAAAGTTACTAATCACAATCTTCTATTAGCAAAAAACTAGAAATAACCTATAAATGCAACAGCAGGGAAACTTCTAAATAAATGAACCTCAGGATGGAAAAATACATGGCCATTTAAAGCTATTTTTAAAGAATTTCTTTTAAAACATGGGAAAATTCTGATTGAATGAGAAATCTCTGGACACAAATCTGTTTAGAACAGCATGATTCCAGATCTCTCACTCCTCCAGATTTTGAAAGTTTTGCCCTGCTCTTTAAGTACTGTCATCAAATTATGATCTTTTAGTGGCTTACTGCCAACCATATGGCTAACCAACTAAAGGCCTGAGCATCATCAAACAAAAATTCTGAACTCAGAAAATCCAATCCATCCTTCTAATGCTAACCTGGCGTCAGTCTGAGGGTTAAATAACCACAGATCCATTAACAAAACACCCTCCGTGTCCAGAGGGACAGGAAATAAGCAGTGAAGAAAAATAGGTGCAAATGGGAAATTCAAATACCTGAGATTTTTGCCCAGACTCTAGTCCATTATCAAGAATAATCTGGGATCATTCTGTAATATTAATACCCTCTTTCAAACAAAGATAAGGTCATTCCAAAATATAATATCACTTCTTCCAAGTGAATATCACACATTTCCAAAAGTGATGAAACATTCACTCTTGGAACTCCATTGCCAAGATGGCACCACCTTGGGCTGAGAGGCCAAGGAATAAAGGACTGAGGACAAACAATCCCACAGAAAAATCTTTTCTTAGCATTTGAAATGTTGATCCAAAGAGTCTTGATTTTCTCAAGTCAGAAGCCTTTTCATCCTGAGTATTCTGAAATACTAAGATTACCATAAGGGATGACAGAAATGATCCCAAGATTACATGGTGGAATTGGCAGAATTATTCAGTATGACTTTATCCAACAATTCTTGATGGGCACATAAGACCAAGAAAGGAAAATTAGCAAACACAGCATTTTCAACTTGGGTGTACATTTTTTTCCTTTTCACAGAGTATGATTTCAATGCTATTGATAGTTCACCTAAAACAAACCCACAAATAAAACCAGCAAGATTCCGATGGTTGTTCCAAGCCATAGCCCATAGGGTTAAAATAAAGTTAAATACCTCCTAAATGTTGCAATGCTCCAATCCTTACCTCATTTTTTCTTATATAACAATTGTTATATTCTCATTACAGTACAATATGACCATAAAACAAGAGTAACTGCTTACACCACCTTTCTACCTAACTTTTCCATTTTTCTCTTTGAGACATGTGGACAAACTCCCCATGAAACCTGAAATATGAATACCACCTTTACTAGAAAGCGAACTAAAGGGGAAAAGTGAAAACACTAGCCAAGCACTCAGGCTCACTTATCACTCCAAGTCGCATCTCAAACTATCTCCCAAACTCCAATTACAGCAATTAGTGGTCAAGGCAAAGCTCCCCCTCTAAGAATGTGGTTCAGCAAAATAAGCAAGGGTTTCCATTCGCTTTACCGCAGACAACTGCTACTACTTACCGAGGTTAAAGTCAACCACCAAAATAGCCAACATCCTGGAAATTAGCCTCTAGGAGAAAAATGCACATTCTGTGTTTGCTTTCAAATACCAGTTTTATTTTAACCTGCATGAATCAAAAAAACACTACAAAGTGCAAAGGGAATCCAGAAAGTTGTAGACCATAAAACTCAGTACTAAAGATAGAAGCTAATATAGGTTTTCTGTTTTACACTGAAGCAACTATCATCTAAGCCAGTCTTTCAGAGTTCTGAAAGTGACTCCTCCCCCAGTAAAAATAAAGCACCTACTAGATTCATATTAAAATAGAGTGAAATTCAGAACTCAGCTCAAGGGCATTATCCTTCACAAACTACCATATACATGCCACCCATTAGCCATGAGCTACTCATTAGTACTTGAATTACTTTAAGTTTCCTTCTGCCCTGGAATATAGTATCATTTAATAAACGTATATTTGAAGCTACAGAATCAAAATTTAAACACATTAACCATGATTGCAGCGGTGGTTGCACAACTGTATACATTTGTCAAAATTCACCAAACCTTACACTTAAAAATTGGCAAATTTTATTGTGTAAGTGTGTGTGTGTACAAAATCTCTCCAACAATATGAATCATATTAGAGCTCCATGGAACGTGAATATGAACTGATAATTCACTCATAAAATATGGATATAATAGAGACTGAGAGGGAAACAGAAAAACTAATTTATACTACAGCAGGACTTCTCAGCCCCAGTATTACTGACATTTGGGGCCAGATGCTCCTTTGTTGTGGGGGAGTAATCTTGTAGGATATTTAACAGCATCAGCAGCCTCTAGCCACTGGATACCAGTTGCATCTTTCCCCCTTTGGTTGTGACAACTGAAAGTTTCCAGACATTGCCAAATGTCCCCTGGGAGGAAAACCACCACCTGGTTGAGAACTCTACATAGCTCCTTTTTACAAGATCTATTATGTATATTCAGCTAAAGCTAGAGGTGAAAGGTAACAATCACAGAAAAAGAAAAAAATGGTGATGATGATGACTTAGGAGTTATACAGGACACTTTAAAATATATGAAATTAATACAATCAATGCCCTCCTCCATAGCCAAAGAAGACAGGTAAATCTGAAAACACTTGAAGTCCATTTTTCCACTTTTTGTTGTTAAGGTTTCATAGCTATACATCATCACCATGAACCAACTCTCTCAATAACTTTGTAAAGTGGTCATTTGTTCTAGTGGAACATAAAGGAATTGAAGAACTGATTACACACTCTGAGGACAGAATGCAAATAAGCCCCAGACTTTCAATGAAAATGACATTTTAAAACTCAAGTCCTTAAATTCAACATTTGGTGACATTCAAAGCCCTAGATGTCCATCAACAGATGAATGGAGAAAGAAGTTGTGGTGCATATACACAATGGAATATTACTCAGCCATAAAAACTGAACACATTTGACTCAGTTCTAATGAAGTGGATGAACCCAGAGCTTGTTATACAGAGTGAAGTAAGTCAGAAAAAGAAAAACAAGGTATATGAACGCATATATATGGAATCTAGAAAGATGGTACTGATGAACCTATCTATAGGGCAGCAAAGGAGACGCAGACATAGAGAAGAGACTTGTGGACACAGTAGGGGAAAGAGAAGGTGGAACAAATTAAGAGAGTAGCATTAAAACATATACATTATCATATGTAAAATTAGATAGCCAGTATAAATTTGTTGTATGATACAGGGAGCTCAAACCAGTGATCTGTGACAGCCTAGAGGGGTGGGATGCGGTGGGAGGGAGGTTCAAGAGGGAGGGGACATATGTATACCTATGGCTGATTCATGTTGCTGTATGGCAGAAACCAACACAATATTGTAAAGCAACTATCCTCCAATTAAAAATAAATGCATTTTCAAAAAGAAAAAAATGACACCACCTCTGCCCACAAATTAAACTAACAAAATCCCTATTAAATAAGGCCATATATGAGACACACTAAGTAAATAACTAGTTTGAACTGTTCACCTCCTAACACAAGAAAGAACAAGGTTAAAAGAAATAAACTGTTTAATAATTCCATGTTTGGAAATATATTCCAAGGAAATAACCCCCCAAAAGAAGTTAGATCACAAACATTCAAGGCATTACTGATAGCAATTATTGTACAACTCCCAGTGCTGCAAACTGAGGCAAAGCAATAGACATAATACTTTATCAGACACATAGACAATGGTTGAAAGAAACCTGAGTTTCTAGTCCAATGCCTGGTCTCCAAACCACTGAGGGGACCTGAAGGTGCAAAAGAGGGCTTACTGGCCATTTGCAGAATATTTTTTTTTTAAAGTGTTAGCTCCACTACCATCCAGGTAGTGGTACTAAGCTGCAAGATTCAGAAAAACAAAGAAACAAGCACAGTCAGATGGATAAATGACCTGGTTAGCCATTACATATTTTATACTGCATACAAATTATTATTTGTATGCAAATGCTATATAATATATTGCATATAAACATGAAAAAATTAGATCTATAAAAACAAAATATAATTTGCTAGTCAAAAAAATCTTTCAGATTACAGTTAGGGAAAAAATGAGAAGCCTTTTTATAGGGAAATGAAATATGGCCCCAGAATTGATATAAGAATCAGCAAGAAACATATAAGAACATAGACCTGCTCATTATTAACGAGGGGAACAGAAATTAAAAGCACAGTGATGCTATTAAACATCCAGGAGATTGGAAAAATGTTGAAGAGTTTAACAAGATCCAGTTGTGGAGAAGATGTAAAATAATTAGAATTCCCACCAACTTACAACCACTTTTAAAAAGAGTTTATTTTGTTTGGTTTGATGTACTTGTTTCTTTTAATTTTTTTCACACTACACATTGAATGAAAACGAAAACGGAAGTTTCAGGAAATGGCAGGCAGGCTCACTCTAATTTTATTTGCTCATTCCAATCACAATTATATTTAACACCAGAGTGCTTTATATCATGTTGCTTGTTGTTGTTTAGTTGCTAAGTGGTGTCTGACTCTTTTGCAACCCCATGGACTGTAGCCTCCAGGCTCCTCTGTCCATGGGATTACCATCTCTTAATTCCCCAGGTGTAAATTAACCAAGACAGTCCTTTTCCATTTCTACTCCATGGTTTATATACCTCTCTTAAAAATAAATTTAAAAATCAGGTTTGTGTTTTTTCATGCTAAAAGAATAATTAGGAATACAAATCTGGTGCTGCTGTTAATTGGGGGTGGGGGGCAGTGTCAGCCATCCAAAAGAAAAAATTTGCTAAGATACCTACTTCAGCACAGATAACTGGACTGATCAGATTAACAATGGTCAACAAACAGCAAATAACACACTGAATTCTGCATCATCCAAATGCAAAATTCTGGGCCCTCCTTTTTCTTTGGGATTCAGTTCAAATGTCACCTGCTGAAGGAGGTTTTCTGCAATCACTGTATCAAGTAAGCCCCCATGCCACTGTCCCATGAACTCTGTCCTTCAGAGAACATATCAATGAAAATGTCATCTCTGCTTTCTTTCTATTGTCCATTTTCCTCCCTTCCTAACAGAGTATCTTGTTCATTCTGTTAAATCCCAGAAACTGACATAGAACAGGCACCCAATATTCCTAGAAAACTCCTTGAGCAAATACAATGAATAAATAGGGAAGGCTGGCAGGTAAGCAGGCAAATGATTATCATACGAGTACTATCAGCAAACACACACAGAGAGACAGATAAATCTAACTTAGGCAGGTAACATGAAAGAAGTACCAGTTTTCAGCAGATTGTTTTGTTTCAGAACAATTGCCTCAACGTAAGAGATGGGATGTAATGAGGAGATAGGGAAAATAGGAAAACACTGTAAAGGTGAGAGAAGAGTGGTAGTAAGATGGAGAAAAGGAAAGGGATGTGCAAGCTATTGGAGAATCAGAGCGTAGTGATTCACAGGATAAGAGTGATGGGGAGGCCAAGCAAAAAGCCATCATAACTTACCCAAACGAAAATAACAAATACATATATAAGCAAAGAAGGTTTGGGAGAGGCAGGAATGAAAGGGGGGAAAACAAGACTAACTCCATTCATTAATTGCGGGAGGGGGTTGTTGGGAGGCTCACATACAAAAGACAACGTAACTTGGCATAAGCTGCTCAACCTGGACTTAACCTGAATGCAGCTTTTTCTGTCTCTCTGATCAATGGCCCCATCTACAGATTTTTTTTAAATGTCCTCCAGAATCTTTATTAAATTTTACAATTGTAGGGACCTGATGCAGAGGGAAGTGAGAGGGCCCCAGAGCAGGGTCAGAAAATGTTGCCATGGTAGTACACAGAAGCACTAGACTAAAAACAGGTCCCTTGAAGCTGGGCCCCAAGTCAACAGGCCCCAAGGTTCAAATCACTTCTTCTGCCACCTGATTGATCTGGGACGGTGATCTGGGACGGGAGAACAGTATCCCAGTTTGGATGATGGTAGAAGTAGAACACATGCATGTTAACTAATAGAGTTCAAGGGCTAATTTCTGTTAATTATCTTTGTAATGTATGACAGGTTATTATCACTGGTGTCTGTGTATGGTTGATCTTATGGTTTTAGAAAAGGCAGAGGAACCAGAGATCAAACTGCCCACATCCACTGGATCATGGAGAAAGCAAGAGAGTTCCATAAAAACATCTATTTCTGCTTTATTGACTATGCCAAAGCCTTTGACTGTGTGGATCACAACAAACTGTGGAATATTCTGAAAGAGATGGGAATCCCAGACCACCTGACCTGCCTCTTGAGAAACCTGTATGCAGGTCTGGAAGCAACAGTCAGAACTGTACATGGAACAACAGACTGGTTCCAAATAGGAAAAGGAGTACGTCAAGGCTGTATATTGTCACCCTGCTTATTTAACTTATATGCAGAGTACATCACGAGAAACGCTGGACTGGAAGAAGCACAAGCTGGAATCAAGATTGCTGGGAGAAATATCAATAACCTCAGATATGCAGATGACACCACCCTTATGGCAGAAAGTGAAGAGGAACTCAAAAGCCTCTTGATGAAAGTGAAAGAGAGAGTGAAAAGGTTGGCTTAAAGCTCAACATTCAGAAAACGAAGATCATGGCATCTGGTCCCATCACTTCGTGGCAAATAGATGGGGAAACAGTGGAAACAGTGTCAGGCTTTATTTTTCAGGGCTCCAAAATCACTACAGATGGTGACTGCAGCCATGAATTAAAAGACGCTTACTCCTTGGAAGGAAAGTTATGACCAACCTAGATAGCATATTAAAAAGCAGAGACATTACTTTGCCAACCAAGGTCTGTTTAGTCAAGGCTATGGTTTTTCCAGTAGTCATGTATGGATGTGAGAGCTGGACTATAAAGAAAGCTGAGCACTGAAGAATTGATGCTTTTGAACTATGGTGCTGAAGAAGACTCTTGAGAGTCCCTTGGACTGCAAGGAGATCCAACCAGTCCATCCTAAAGAGAGCAGTCCTGGGTGTTCCTTGGAAGGACTGATGTTGAAGCTGAAACTCCAATACTTCGGCCACCTGACGCGAAGAGTTGACTCACTGGAAAAGACCCTGATGCTGGGAAAGCCTGAGGGCAGGAGGAGAAGGGGACAACAGAGAATGAGATGGCTGGATGGCATCACCGACTCGATGGACATGGGTTTGGGTGGACTCCGGGAGTTGGTGATGGACAGGGAGGCCTGGCATGCTGCAGTTCATGGGGTCACAAAGAGTCAGACATGACTGAGCGACTGAACTGACTGACTGATCTTACAAGCAGAAAAGGAGGCCCATCTACTGGATGTGATTTTAGCAGCCAGGAAGGGACTTCCTTTTTAAAACTAGATCTTCTCCAGTGTACTCCAATGTCTTAAATTCTTTTCATTGGAGTGAAGATAGCTAATTACCCTCATATAGACAAGAATTCCTTTTGCCACCCATAGCGAGTAAAAATGACTGGTCAGATTGCTGCCTGAAAGCAAATTCAAGGGAGGAAGCAAGATCACTCTAGCTAACAAACTTTTACTTGGTAAAGGTGCCTGTGAGCTTTATCTGTGTGTCTATTTGTGGATTAGATAACTGTATTTAGGCTGGTGTCAGCTCCACAGGAAAATGCCTGATGATGCCCACTGCTTTCAGCTTTGTTTCCTTAAAGCAAAGAGAAACTACATCTCCATCAGTTTTTAACGCCTTGGCTTCCATCTTGTTCAAAGTGGTTGGGAGCATAAAAGACAAGTTCACACCCTTACCATTCTTACCAGCAGCAGGAGAAATTATATCTATGCAGTTTGGGCTAGTAATTTGGAGCTTTTCAGGCATATGAATTTTTTTTTTTAATCAGAGTGTAAAGACTCTCAGGATTTCTTATATCTTGACCACACAAGCTACAAACTATAAAGGGGAAAAGACATTTACAGGTTCAAACCTTTGGAAGTGAATGGGCAGTTGCCCAGCTGTTCAGGAGGAACCCTGAGCCTGACATTAGGATTCCTTAGACAGTCTTGAGCAACCACCATCTGTAAAACAGTATAAATCTCACTTGGGAAACTGAAGTTTTGAGGTGGCAGGATAGGAAAAAATGTGACAAGATGGCCCTGGCTTCCATTTTCTACAAAGGAATCATGTGGGATAACTACTCCCAGTTGAAGTGTAAACTTTGACCTTTCTAGAAAACCTAGACTTCTCCTTTGTGTATGAAGCCTTGACCAGTCTGTGGGAGCCAAGGCTGAAACCAATGAGGAGTTTACTTCACAGCAGTGTGGGTTCTCAAAAAATACCCTCTAATCCCATCTACCAAGGTCAACCTCGGAGAACTGTGCCCCTGGACATTGACCATCAGGCCAGGGCAGGTGGAGAGGTCCAAACCAAAGCCACTAACTACTGAAGGCACTAACTACTTCCTAATATTTGTGTAAACATGACCTTGGGCTAAACTCTGAATCTCAGCTGCCTCTTCTCAAAATGAGGCATGGCAATTACTACCTCAACAGGCTGTTAAGAGGATTAAATAAGATAATGCATGTGAAGTGTTTATCCTTGTCCTTTAAGAAATGCTCAATAATCATGTAGCAACTATTAATAGTACCAACAATAACAATAACATCACCTAAACCTGAATACCCTTAAGTGCATACAGTTGGTAGTCTCGTGTTGCTACCAGGACCATTTTGTAAATCTTGCTTTGCTCCATCTGGACCACTCAGCACTTTTCTCTCTTCCAGCAATAAAAATTCACTTGTAGAAAAACCATTTAAATCAAGAATTAAAATATTTTTTTCCATCTCAAACCACTACATAACATACTTATCAGCTACAGGGCTGGTAATTCAATCTGCCTTGGATTATTGTTTGTTTGTTTTGCTAAGTATGAAAAACACACCAAAATATAGTAAAAGCTCAGTTGTTTCACAATCCATATGCCACACTAGAAACCCTCTCAAGTCACACGGTAAGAAGATAAATATATATACTACTGTTCACCAAAACACCCTTTCTTACAAGTAAACAGGAAATAAGTGTCCACAGGCAGGAAAAATGGGTAAATGATGATGTATCCATACAAAGAATGGACTAGATAAGGGGTCAACAAACTTTTTCTGCAAAGGTTCAGATAGTAAATATTTCAGGCTTTCCAGGCAGTACAGCCTCTGTCACAAACTCTGCTGCTTGGTGTGAAACAGTTGTAGATAATACATGAAGTTTATTTACAAAAAGAGGTGGCTGGCTAGATTTGGCCCAGAGTCCACAGTTTGTTAACCCCTGAACTTGATCCACATACATCAGAACAGACACACATCAAGCAATGTAGAGCCAGATATGCAAGTTTCAAAACAATATGCATGGTATGATTCATTAACACAAAGTTTAAATATCTGAAGGCACTAACTACTTCCTAATATTTGTGTATATGTACATATTAGTAAATGTATAAAAACAGGCTCAACTGATAAACTCTTGAGTTCATGACAGAGAGATGTAGGAGAATCAACTGCAATTTTTTTTCTTTATTTCTTTAAAATCCAAATATCCAACTCCAAGGCAAATAAAGCATAATGCCAAGACCTGATAAAGCTGGGTGGGAGAGACAGTTAATTATCACATTATTCCCTGTCTTAGGATTATATTTGAAATACATCTCAAAAATTTATTTTTAAATGTTTAGTAAGAACAGGCATTCCCCTTTATTTTGAGGAGACAAGGCTTAAGAATCAAGTTAAACGTGTTTTTCCTCTGCATTAATCTAATCCAATCACTAAAAAGGACGGAGGGCTAAAGAACTGCTACATTATAAAGGAGACCAGGTGTAAAAACAAACACTCTGAGAAAGAAAACTACGTAGTATAAAACACCTAGAAAAAAGTTGTTTTTAAAACAGCATTCAGTGTTTTCTTAATTATAAAAGAATTCGTGCTATGTGTAAGAGGAGAAGAAAAACTTTGGGGGAAAAAAAAAAAGAAAAATGTCACCCATGAATTACCCTATCACCCAACCATAACTATTAATATTCTGATGGGAGTAGCTGTCTAGGATTTGTTATGTGCATTTTTTTACTTACAAAAATGGCATACCATATATACATTCTGTTTTGTAGACAGTTTATTCAAACAGCTTTTTTATTAGAATATTCATGGATGCACCTCTCTTTTCCTGAATTTTTAATCTCAAAGTAGTACACATGCTGTGCACACAGACTTCAGTCCTGACTGCTTAAAAGACTTTGATCGGACTTGTCAGCCAAGTGGAGAAGTGCATTTCACCTCCATTTGTCATCTAGACCAAATTGAATCTTCCTCAAAGCCCTCACTGAGTCACCACTCAGAGCTGCTTATTCTAAGCTGTTTATAAAAAGTGTCAGGTTAGCTACCACTGCTGTAGACCAGGATTATCTAATGAAAAATACAACCTATAAAACTATTGCTTGTTGATCATGAAAACATCTCTGAAGGATAAAAACTAAAACAACTGCCAACCTTACTTTGCAAACAGAGCAGCTGCTGTTAAGGAGATTAATAAGTAACTTGCTCGAATAACTTGCTCCTACCCTATAGTAGAACCTTCATCCCTTGAACAAGATTTACTGGAAACTCAGGGTTCCATTAAGCCAGAGTTAATGGCTGCTGGCTGAATGCTGAACTACATCTACTACACTGCTTATCAGCAAGTAATTTAGCATCAACTGCACTGAGCCTCCTGGGAAGCTGGAAAGAATATTGTTTATAATCTCATGCCTCTTACATGAACAAATTGAGCTTTTCTCAACTTTGCATCTCCACAAAAAACCCCTCTTTTCATTCCAAACCTGCCTTTCTAACAACTCCAAACATCCACCTAGTCACCCTTCTTGTTTGGCCATGGAACATCACTGTTAGGAAAAAGAAAAAGGAGGTGGGGAATGAGGAGGAAAGGAATCATGCCCACTTGGCCATGCCTCACCAGAACCGAGAAAAGGCACTCTTCCAGGCTAGAAAGGAAAAGTATGGGATGCAGCAGATATGTCCAGGAATCTATGTAGTCTAGTGGCCAGGAGTTCACTGATCCCACTCACCTCTCTCCATCACTCTCACTGACATACTTTAAACTTTTTCCCTGTGACTTCTCCCTGTTTCTTTCTCATGTCCCTACACCAGCTGTCTCTCTTGTATCTCAAGTTCAAATGCCTAAAAAAGAACTGCTCCATTTGGATCTTACAAGTCTCATCATCTCAAGTTCCACTGACCAGCCAACAAGCAAATAGCCAAGTTCAGATTCTTTTCCTCGATCAATTAACTGCAACCGTGGTGGATGGCGGGAAGGGTCAGAAGTACAGAGACAGCCAAATCTAAAGAACTGCCTGGGCCACTTTTGCCAGCAGAAGACTAAAGTGAGCAAGCTTCTGAGAGCTGGCTGGTCTTTTAAAGCTACTGGTATCTCATGCTAAACCAACTTCTTCTAAGGCATTACCAATATCCAGTTCGTCAAGCACAATAACACTGGGGTTCTCACTCATTCACAGATATCCTTGCCACAATATAAAGTCCTCTATTCTCCATTCCACCCTGTATTAGACCTTTCATCTTTCTTAGTTAACTTGGTTTCACTGTTTATTGCCTTTCTTATTCCAACCCAATCAGTTTATTTTTTCCTAGACTAGATCTATAAATAACTTTCAAAGTTACCACTCCCTGCTCAAAGCTATGGTCTAGTCATCTCATCCCCCTTCCCTCCCCCCTGTTGGCAGCCAAAATAGGTCCAAATGCTAACCCATGCAGATGGCCCACCGGAGAAGGCAATGGCAAGCCACTCCAGTACTCTTGCCTAGAAAATCGCATGGACGGAGGAGCCTGGTAGGCTGCAGTCTATGGAGTCGCTACTAGTCAGACACGACTGAGCGACTTCACTTTCATTTTTCACTTTCATGCATTGGAGAAGGAAATGGCAACCAACTCCAGTGTTCTTGCCTAGAGAATCCCAGGGACGGCGGAGCCTGGTCGCCTGCCGTCTGTGGGGTCGCATAGAGTCGGACACGACTGAAGTGACTTAGCAGCAGCAGCAGATGACCCACAATAAGGCTTATGCCTACTTCCCAGACTCATCACATGCTTTGTCCCTTATTACAGCTAAACTCACTTCTGTCCCAACACACAAACCATTCTGTGGTCTCCAGACCTCTGTTTATAACACTTCCTCCATCTGATAGCATTTTTTACCCTCCTAGGGCAGGAGAGTGAAAAGATTGGCTTGAAGCTCAACATTCAGAAAACAAAGATCATGGCATCTGGTCCCATCACTTCATGGGAAATAGATGGGGAAACAGTGGAAACAGTGTCAGACTTTATTTTTGGGGGCTCCAAAATCACTGCAGATGCTGACTGCAGCCAGGAAATTAAAAGACGCTTACTCCTTGGAAGGAAAGTTATGACCAACCTAGATAGCATATTAAAGAGAGACATTACTTTGCCAACAAAGGTCCGCCTAGTCAAGGCTATGGTTTTTCCCATGGTCATGTATGGATGTGAGAGTTGGACTGTGAAGAAAGCTGATCGTGAAGAATTGATGCTTTTGAACTGTGGTGCTGGAGAAGACTCTTGAGAGTCCCTTGGACTACAAGGAGATCCAACCAGTCCATTCTAAAGGAGATCGATCCTGGGTGTTCATTGGAAGGACTGATGCTAAAGCTGAAACTGCAATACTTTGGCCACCTCATGCGACGAGTTGACTCACTGGAAAAGACTCTGATGCTGGGAAGGATTAGGGGCGGGAGGAGAAGGGGACGACAGAGAATGAGATGGCTGGATGGCATCACCAACTCGATGGACATAAGTTTGAGTGAACTCTGGGAACTGGTGATGGACAGGGAGGCCTGGCGTGCTGTGATTCATGGGGTCGCAAAGAGTCAGACACAACTGAGCAACTGAACTGAGGGCACCACTTGCCAAAATCCTGTCATTCTCCAAGGTCAATTCTGTGCACATGGCCTTTCCAAACTCCCCAGCAAAATGAGCTCTCTCCCTTGGTCCCATAGCACGTGAAACTTTTATTAATTCTAGTCCAGTGCTGTCCAATAGAGATGTGTCTAAATTTTCTAGTAGCTACATTCAAATTGAAAAGATGAAATTTAATAATATTGAACTCAATGTCAAAAATACTACCATGTCAACATGCAATCAATATAAAAAGTGAGATACTTTATATATTTCCATATTACATCTTCAAAATCTCATATGTATTTTACACTTAGAGCATATCTCCATTGTGAACTAGCCATACTGGAAGTGCTCAAGTGGCTGCCTTTTTGGATAAGGCATGACCAGCTCTTTCAAGCTAAAGATAGCGTTGCTTCCTTTATTCCCACTCCATAAGCCCATGTTAAGACTTTAAACTTTAATTTTTTTAGTCCCAAGCTTCTAATTTATCACTCCTCCTCTTTCCCCTTTGGCAACCATAAATTTGTTTTCTAGGTCTGTCAGTCTGTTTCTGTTTTGTAAATAAGTTCATTTGTATCATTTCTTTTTAAGATTCCACATATGTGGTATCATATGATATTTGTCTTTAACTTAGTATGATAATCTCTAGGTTCATCTGTGTTGCTGCAAATGGCATTATTTCATTCTTTTTATGGCTGAATAATATCCCATTGTGTGTGTGTGTGTGTGTGTGTATCAATATACACATACCACATCTTTACCTATTCATCTGTTGATAAATATTTAGGTTGTTTCCACTATAAACAGTGCAGTTATGAATGCTGGGGTACATGGACCTTTTCAAATTAAAGTTTTCATCTTTTCTGGGTATATGCCCAGGAGTGGGATTGTTGGACCATATGGTAGCTCTATTTGTAGTCTTTTAAGGAACCTCCATGCTGTTCTCCATACTGGTTGCACCAATTTACATTCCCATCAACAGTGCAGGAGGGTTCCCTTTTCTCTACACCCTCTCCAGTATTTGTCATTTGTAGAGTTTCTGATGATGGCCATTCTGACTGGTGTGAGATGCTACCTCAATGTAGTTTTGATTTGCATTTCTCTAATAATTAGCAATGTTGAGTATCTTTTCATGTGCCTGTTGGCCATCTGGATGTCTTCTAAACTTTAGTTTTTCAGGCTATTATACCTTCCTTATATTGATATCCTCTAGAGCAGAAGTCAGCAAACTAAGGCCTAAGAGTCAAATCTAGCTGGCCACCTCTTTTTGTAAATAAGTTTTATTTTAATATCTTTGCTTATTCATTTACATTTGTCTATGTTGCTTTCACAGGACAGTGGCAGAGTTGAGTAGACACAACAGAGACCATATGGCCCACAAAGCCTAAAATATTCACTATCTGGCCCTTTACAGAAACAGTTTGCCAATTCCTTCCACAGAGCAGTCATTCACAAAGTGTGATCAGTAGGCCAGAGCTGGTCAGCAAGCCATTATCAGTCTCAAATGAGGAGGTTCCATCAGAACGTAGATTTTTTTTTTCCTGTAAGATTTTCTTAATGAAGAAAGCAATATATTAGCTAATAGTCTGGCACTGGGTCTGAGTCTCACCATAATTGTTTTAACTGATTTTATTGTACTTATGTCATATAATTTAAAAAATTGTATAGGCAAATACAATGTTTTTTTAAATAATACATTTATTTATTTATGGCTGCACTGGGCTGTGCCTGGGCTTTTCTCTAGTTGCAGTGAGCAGGGGATACCCTCTAGTTGTGGTGCACAGGCTCTAGGGTACACAGACATCAGTATTTGTGGCTCACGGGTTCCAGAGCACTGGCGAGGTAGTTGTGGCACACAAGCTTAGTTGCTTCATGGCATATGGGATCTTCCCAGACTAGGGATCGAACCTGTGTCGCCTGCACTGGCAGGCAGATTCTTAGTCACTGGACTACCAGGGAAGTCCGATTTTTTAACTTCATTGCTTCTGAGGCTCCAACTTGGAGCCTGTATTTATATATGATCTCTATGCTTTCTTACAGAATTTTGTTTTGTGTTCATATCAAAGCATTTAAGCCAACTAGACTTTTTAATAAAATTCAAGGGCTCCAATTTTATTTTTTCCAAATATACAGTAGTATTAGAATCATTTAAATCTAGCCTTCTCTAAAATGAATGTCCCTTTTCATACATTAAATTATATACACTAGAACTTATTATTGGTTTCTCTATTATTCCACTGACCCATTTGTCTCTTTGTAAGTCAACATCATACTGAATTAACTAGGGAATTTATAGTTCTATTAACTATGCATTGCTATGTAACAATATTACAATAAATGTAGAGACTTAAAACAGCACACAGTTACTATCTCAGAGTTTCAGTGGGGTCAGGAGTTTGGGCATAACTTTACTCTGTCTTCTGTTTCAAGATCTCATTAAGCTTCAATCAAGTTGTTGGGTGGTTGCAGTCTCATTTGAAGCCAAAATGGGGAAGGATGTGCTTCTAAGATCACTTGACTGAAGGAATCATTTTGTTGCCTGTGCACTGCCAAACTGAGGGCCTGCTTCTTTCTGACTGTCAGCAGAAGACTGCCTTCAGTTCCTGCCATGAGGTCTTCTCCATAGGATGCTGCTGCTGCCGCTGCTAAGTCACTTCAGTCGTGTCCGACTCTGTGTGACCCCATAGACGGAAGCCCACCAGGCTCCCCTGTCCCTGGGATTCTCCAGGCAAGAACACTGGAGTGGGTTGCCATTTCCTTCTCCAATGTGTGAAAGTGAAAAGTGAAAGTGAAGTCGCTCAGTCATGTCTGATTGGTAGCGACCCCATGGACTGCAGCCTACCAGGCTCCTCTGTCCATGGGATTTTCTAGGCAAGAGTACTGGAGTGGCTTGCCATTGCCTTCTCCTCTCCATAGGGTAGATCACAACAAAAGAAACTTGTTTCTTCGAAGCCAGCCAGGGACAAAGTCTCTCAGGAAGACATTACAATCTTATCTAATATAATAATGTACATGTATTCACACACATTGAAACACCTTTGTTGTATTATCCTAGTTAGAAACTAGTCACAGGTCTTGCCCAAACCCAGATGAAGGAGATTACACAAGAACATGAATACCAGAAATGAGGAAGATGACAGTGGCCATCTTATATACAATAGTATATTCTGATAACAGTGGTAAGGCGTATACTTCCTTCCCCCTGTCCCATATATCTCTTGCCTTCTCAGGCATTTATTCTTCTACATAAACATTGTTTTTATCAAGTGCCACTCCCTCCCCCCAAAAAATTCCATTGGGACTCTATTTGGAATTACATTAAACACATTTTAAACTGATAATTTTATAGTATTAAATCTCCCCACTGAAGAACACAATGTTGTTTAATCTGTTCAGATCTTATAATCTTCAATAAGATTTTAGTTTTCTTCATATAAGAGCCTTACTTTTTTAACTATTCTGAAGTAGTTATGATTTCTGTTGCTACTGAGACTAAAATTTTTTCTCCCTTTTCTTTTCTAAGGCTTATGTAAAATAATGAAAAGCAATTGATTTTTGTATTTTTATCTTGCATCTAACCACTTTACCCAATTCTCATATTAGTTTATCTTTACACTCTATTAGGTTTCTTCTGATACAACAATTGCATCTGTGAAGAGATAAACTCATCTCACTGAGAAATAAGCATTGGTAATCTGAGGCAAGAATAAAAGTCTCTATTCCTGGGGGGAAGAAGATTGATTATTCAGTAGGCATGGTAACTACCAGCACCCACTTCTAAACCGATTCGATCAGTGGCAATTCAGCTTAGTCTAATCATCAGTGACAACTCACCTTGTTTCAGGGAACATACTTCTAGAAGCTAATTACAGTGACAGCCTCACACAACTCAAGGTCAACCAATCAGCAGCACAGCAGTGACTATGCTTCCCAGAGGCAATCAACAACAGTCTCACCCAAATAGCCATGATTCTAAGGCCAAGGACAACCACTCCTTCTTCTGTAACCAAAGCAACCATCAAACACTACCACACTTCCCCCAAAGAAGAGCAATCTGTTTCACTCATAAACTCTGCTTGACTAGTACTGCTCTCTTACTTTGTTAAGTAATAAATTCAGGGTTTTGTTTTACATATTGAATAACAGTCTAATCTTTTGATAAAGAGAAAACTAAGACTTCCTAACTTCTCAGTGCAACTATAAACAAATACATTCCCCCTAAGGAACGGAAACTACTCCAAACTCCCAGCATTCAATTGCAGACACGTGGCAGACACCAATTCAGTGGGTGAGAAAAATACTAGATTGGATGCATCTTGCTTATGGAACCTTCTCCTCAAACTAGACTCATGGTACTAAGGATCACAGGAAAGCATATGTTAAGAATTTATTTATAACAAACTATCACAGGCCAGAGTCATATCCCAGAAATCAGAATCACCTTTCAGTTCAGTCACTCAGTCGTGTCCGACTCTTTGCGACCCCATGAATCACAGCATGCCAGGCCTCCCTGTCCATCACCAATTCCCAGAGTTCACTCAAACTCATGTCCATCGAGTCAGTGATGCCATCCAGCCATCTCATTCTCTGTCGTCCCCGTCTCCTCCCACCCCCAATCCCTCCCAGCATCAGAGTCTTTTCCAGTGAGTCAACTCATCGCATGAGGTGGCCAAAGAATTGGAGTTTCAGCTTTAGCATCAGTCCTTCCAATGAATACCCAGGATTGATCTCCTCTAGAATGGACTGGTTGGATCTCCTTGCAGTCCAAGGGACTCTCAAGACTCTTCTCCAACACCACAGTTCAAAAGCATCAATTCTTCGGTGATGAGCTTTTTTCACAGTCCAACTCTCACATCCATACATGACCACTGGAAAAACCATAGCCTTGACTAGACGGAGCTTTTTTAGCAAAGTAATATCTCTGCTTTTTAATATGCTATCTAGGTTGGTCATAACTTTCCTTCCAAGGAGCAAGCGTCTTTTAATTTCATGGCTGCAATCAGCATCTGCAGTGATTTTGGAGCCCAGAAAAAGTCTGACACTGTTTCCACTGTTTCCCCATCTATTTCCCATGAAGTGATGGGACCAGATGCCATGATCTTTGTCTTCTGAATGTTCAGCTTCAAGCCAACCTCTCCTTTTTCACTTTCATCAAGAGGCTTTTTAGTTCCTCTTCACTTTCTGCCATAAGGGTGGTGTCATCCGCATATCTGAGGTTATTGATATTTCTCCTGGCAATCTTGATTCCAGCTTGTGCTTCTTCCAGCCCAGCGTTCCTCATGATGTACTCTGCATATAAGTTAAATAAGCAGGGTGACAATATACAGCCTTGACGTACTCCTTTTCCTATTTGGAACCAGTCTGTTGTTCCACGTCCAGTTCTAACTGTTGCTTTCTGACCTGCATACAGGTTTCTCAAGAGGTAGGTCAGGTGGTCTGGGATTCCCATCTCTTTCAGAATTTTCCACAGTTTATTGTGATCCACACAGTCAAAGGCTTTGGCATAGTCGATGAAGCAGAAATAGACGTTTTTCTGGAACTCTCTTGCTTTCTCCATGATCCAGTGGATGTTGGCAATTTGATCTCTGGTGCCTCTGCCTTTTCTAAAACCTGCTTGAACATCTGGAATTTCATAGTTCACATATTGCTGAAGCCTGGCTTGGAGAATTTTGAGCATGACTTTACTAGCGTGTGAGATGAGTGCAGTTGTGTGGTAGTTTGAGTATTCTTTGGTATTGCCTTTGGTTGGGAATGGAATGAAGACTGACCTTTTCCAGTCCTGTGGCCACTGCTGAGTTTTCCAAATTTGCTGGCATATTGAATGCAGCACTTTCACACCCTAGGAATGAAATCACCTTAGGAATGGTTTTAAAAAATACATACCCAGGTCCCTCTGCAGATCAATTAAAATGGAAACTTCATGAGATAGGACCAAACAACTGTGTTTCAAGGCCCTTTAGTGATTCTGATGAGCACTCCTCTAGTTAGGAATGATTAGCAAGGTCTCCTCGGAGAAGGCAATGGCAAGACACTCCAGTACTCTTGCCTGGAGAATCCCAGGGACGGGGGAGCCTGGTGGGCTTCCGTCTATGGGGTCACACAGAGTTGGACACGACTGAAGTGACTTAGCAGCAGCAGCAGCAGCAAGGTCTCCTAAGAATGACAAGGCCATGTTGGTTTACTAAGAGATACTGGACACCTAGCCTCAGACTTTTGGGCAAAGCAGACCAAATCAACAGTCCCATGCTAGATACTCAATAGGGTTTCCCTGGTGGTTCAGTGGTAAAGAATCCACTTGCCAAGCAGGAGATGTGGGTTCAATCCCCGAGTTGGGAAGATCCCCTGGAGAAGGAAATGGCAACTCACTCCAGTATTCTTGCCTGGGAAATCCCATGGGCAGAAGGAGCCTGGCAGGCTACAGTCCATGGGGTTGCAAAAGAGTTGGACACAACTTAGCAACTAAACAATAACAAGCTACTCAATAGCTAGATATTCCCTAGCTATCTCCAGATACAAGATGAACCAGGCCTGCTATTACACAGCTCTCTCTGAATCAGTGACTCTCAATCCTATTTGCACAGCTGAATCACCTCAAAGATTATTTTAAAAATATGAAACCTGGCACCCTCCTCCAGGCCAAATGAATCAGAACCTCTTACCGTGAAGTCTAAGCATATAGTATTTTAGGGCTCCTTAGGCAACCCTGATGGGCAAATAGGATTGACAACCATAAATGTAGATTGCTCACCTGACCCAGCCCATCTTTTATTTTAGTATAAGGCAACTGCAATTCCCCCTACAACAAATGATGATGAAAAAGCCTATCATACCTTACAAAAAGCACAAAGAAAATCTTCGACAGTAGAACTGGGATCCTTAATTCTACCACCAAACTCTTTCACAGGCTTACAAGTTCAAGTGATCAAATAACCAAAGGGAAATCAAGACAAAGAAAAGCTCTTTCCTATCTTCTACCCTCTACATCATTTTCTTGATGAACATTGGGACTCTATAAAAAGGTATAAAAATGTTCAGCCAAGAATGAAAAGCATTCTGTCAAGGCAAGTAGGATAACAGCCAAAAAAGGAAATTTAAGAGCAGTAATCCAACAATCTGCCTGTCATGTGGAGATAAGCCAAATTGGAAGCTGCTGTAATGGGTCCAAAGGAGAAAAAGACATAAGAATATATTTTTTACAGTGAGCTTCAAATTACTTTAGCGGTGCATTAGTCACCTATGTCAAAGGTTTAACATGTTTAAACAGAAAAACATAGTCACAGATGACTTTCCATTCAAAGCACCTTCTTAAGTGCTTCCTTAAAACAGTACATAATGCTGAACAGTCAATGAATCATCAGGAATGGAGCCCACGGTAGGGTCAAATCAAGAACTCTAGCTGTAATTAAAATTGAACAGAGTATTTCAATCTATCTGGATAAAAAGTCAGCTTGTTTCTAAGCAACTACGAAGTGGAAAAAACTTAATGTTCCACAAATGCTATAAAAGGTAGTGCAAGTAAGTGAATAAGAAAAAAAAACTCTTGAGATTATAATGCACAAGTTGTATAGTAAACACAGAGGGTTATCATTGTGGTAGCAGAAAAATAGAAGAGCCCTGATCCATGTAACATCAAGTTCCCTGCCATACTTTGAAACGCTGCTGCTCCCACATTAAATTAATACAGCAAGGTCTAAATTAGATCAGAAGACACATGGGCCTCCACTTGATGGGAAGAAATTAGATGAGCAGAAAAATATAGCAGCAACCTTCAGAACTTTGTTCCCATTTATCCAACTCCATTCCCTGATGACCAGATAACCTTGAAGAGGATGTGGTTTAGTAAGTCTGTTTCAATCTAGAACATGCTTAAATCCAACACTTAACATCCAAAAGCTCTTTAAAAGTTGAAAAGTAGGTACCAATATCTATTAGAAGATCCCAACTGTTGCCATCTCAGATGCTCTATTCAATCACTCACAATCAACTCCGTATTTAATTAGTTACATGCAAGGTAGAGATACAAATATAAAGGACTTCCAGTTAAAGATGATGGATTGAACACATCCATTTACCTTGGCTAGCTCCCAAAAGTCCACTGAAATGACTGGATTTTTTTAAACCCACAATAACAAAAAGAATGGAAGAGGAGACAACCACAATGACATTTTGGAAGCTGAGAAAAAGCCAAATCTTATGGTAGCTGTGAGCAAATTCAAGAATAAAACATTTGCACACAAGCACCCCCAGAAGGCAACTCCATGCACTCTTAGGACCAAGCACAAAAGGGAGCTAAAATATGGAGAATCTGGGAAAAGCTTTTTGAAAAGCAATTAGATCCCCTCCAACTTCCAGTCTCTGCCTTCTCCCCCATTCTACCATGGGTTCAGAGATTGACTATCTAGGGAGAATGAACTAGAGAACAAAAGCACGGTGGGACACTGGATTCTACACTTGAAACAGGAGCTTAAACAAAGGTGTATTTATACTGCACGTGGAGACATCTATATTCCTAACCTTGTTCATCCAGAGAGAAGATTGGAAGATTCTTCTATAGGAAATCTGATTCAGTTCAGTTCAGTCGCTCAGTCGTGTCCGACTCTTTGCAACCTCATGAATCACAGCACGCCAGGCCTCTCTGTCCATCACCAACTTCCAGAGTTCACTCAAACTCATGTCCATCGAGTCGGTGATGCCATCCAGCCATCTCATTCTCTGTCGTCCCTTCTCCTCCCGCCCCCAAGCCCTCCCAGCATCAGAGTCTTTTCCAGTGAGTCAACTTGTCGCATGAGGAGGCCAAAGTATTGGAGTTTCAGCTTTACCATCAGTCCTTCCAATGAACACCCAGGATTGATCTCCTTTAGAATGGACTGGTTGGATCCCTGATTAGACCAAAGGAAAAGACTCAGTTCCAAAACTCAATGGCCCAACTAAATCATCCAACTTACAAACTCTCACTTCACACTAAGAGGTTCCAGTCCAGAACAGAGAGCAAATGGTTACCAGAAATTTGAGGTCAGTCTGTAGTATGCCAGATAACACAGAAGCTGGGAGGAAATTGCAGAAAGAAGCAAACTTAAAAAAATATCATTGTCAGAAGGATCTTAAAATATTACATTTATGAAACAAGAGTGGGATGCTAGAAAAAGAAATGCTCAGACCTCAACAGGGAGCTCCTAAAAATCAACATATAAAACACATGAAAAATGCAATAGCAGGCAAGGTAAGCTAGGAGAGATCTACCAGAGGGCATAACAAAAAGACAAAAAATTAGAAAACAGAAGGGAGGAAAATTAGAGGATCTAAGAGGTTCAACACTGAAACAGACACAACAGAGAAAATGAAAGGAAATTTAAAATAAAGCAAAAAAAAAAAAAAACAATTTCAAGAAAATTTCCCCAAATGGAAGGACCTGAGTTTGCACATTGAAAGGGTACAGAGGAAAGATAGAAATAAACATATGGCAAGAGGTAGTATTGTGAAATTTCAGAGCACTAGGAACTAGAAAGATTCCAGATACTTTCAAAGAAAAGCAGAATTTAAGAATAGTAATAATAATAAAAAAAACTCATTTGGATTTCTCAACAGCAACAAGAACAAGAGACTTGGGGGAGAAGAGGAAGTGACAGAAAAATTCTGAGGGTAAATGATGTATGAACTATCAAATTATGTGCAAGAGCATAATAAGATGTTCATACCTGCAAAGTCTCAACAAATTAACCTCTCATGAACTCTTTTCCAGAAAGTTACTATAAGGTTTGCTCCACCAAAATGGATGAACAAAAAAGAGAAAGACAGGACATCTAGGAAACTGAAGACTCAACATAAAAGGAGACAAGATTCCCCAGGATAATGGTAAAGGGAGATTATAATGATGTCAGCTGTTTCAAAGGCCCAGCGAACACTAGCCTACTCTGGGAGAAACATCTCTAACAATATTAATGATTGTTTTTTAAGAATAGGAAACTGACATGCTACACGACGTGCTTCAATACACTAAGTGAAAATATGCAGTTCTTGGGGGAGAATATGGGGATAATTTAGTGGTAAATGAAGAAAATTAACAAGTGAAGGATAAAACAAGGCAGCTTTTAACTGAAAGGGAAAAGCTGTGCAAGCAATCGTAATAGACACACTACAAGGTTTAGCTGTGAATCAGCTTACCTAATTAATATGATCACTGACTACTGCTCTAACCAAGTTGATATGATACTGATAAAAGATATTTTGGGGTCTACCCAATTTAGGAAAGATGTGAGGGAGGGAGAAAGGGGTAAGAGAACTAGATTGTGATCGTCCATATTAAGAAGTAAGTAAGAAGACAATATATAACACCTAATACTGAAAAGTAATAGATTAACTGCTTTATTTAGAAATGAAGGTAACATGGTAAAAGCAGCAGCTAGTAAAAGTTGGTAAACATTCTATTGAAATACCTGGCATACAAGACATTCAATGAATGTTTGTTGAATTCCAAAGATACGCAAAAGGGTAAGTGTAGCCTTAAGTGTGTGCCCAAATTCAAACACTTTGTAAAACTTTAGGGGCTGTTCTTTAAGACTTTTCCCCCTCTATTTAATCCAAGTACCTTAACTTTCTGGATGACAAAAGAAATATTCTGACCATTATTTCTTTTAATCTTCTCCCTAAAAAGATTAGAGATGCTTCCAAAATTAAAACAAAAACAAAAACCACTGATATTTCACCATAAGAGAATTTGGTATCATAATTGATCAAGCTAATTTCCTCTTTGGATCATCAAAGAAGAAACCAAATCCAATATACACTGGAATGAAGCAAGGATATTTCTCTTTACTATATTAATTAGTGGATGTAACTATGGTGGATTTCAATCTTAGCTTAGAACTCAGTTGAGTGTTTAAAATACATTAAAAATTTTTCTAAACCAAAACAGAATTTACTTTGTAAGCATCACATTTATAGTTTTCCTGTTTGTTGTTGAAAAAACTATTTGTCATGGAGTTTTTTCTGTATTAGAGTAAGATAGATATCATTTTTAATTCAAGCTTAACAAATTCCAATTAAAATTTTAGATAATTAAAGTGGCTGGCAAACTAGCAGATCATAAAAATATAATAACTGAACTATCACTAGATCAAGTCTCAAAGTTCTCTACTCCACCTTTCCACACATTTCTTACCAACTGTCAGGAACACATTTAAACCATCACAGGTAGACAGAAAATATCACTTTTAAAAACCCTCCCAATTGAGGTGAGTTGAAATAAACACATGAGCCCAAGAGTAGTTAATAAAATTTCATTTATTCATTCATTTGTTAAATACTTCCAGAGTAAACCTCTGTGTCAGGCACTGTTTGCTAGTCTTAAAGCTCAGGATAACTTACTACTAGGTGTGTTTTTTCCTCCTCTGAAAATGAAACATACAAATCAAGGACCATAATGGAGCCACTTCCCTAACATTCAGGTGATACTATTTAACTGGAGGATCATCCCATCCATTTCAATACTATTACATAAAGAACCACCTACCTTTAGCTCCAAACAAAAAGGAGAATGTTTCTCTTCTTACTTGCAATTGTGTTGCGAGTGCTTGGGTATGGTGGTTCCAAACAATAGTAAATATATGGAGTTTTGCATAAGATTCTCTTTTCCTACAGATTAACTTATTACTATGTAAAGTCCACTAGTGCAGAGGTTGTGGGCACTGTTGACATTTTGAGCCAGATAATTCTTTCTTGTGAAGGGTTGTCCTGTGCTTGTAGTATGCTTAGCAGCACCTGTGGCCTCTACCAACGAGATGCCAGTAGCACCCCACTCCCAGCTGTGACCAAAATATGTCTGCAGACATGGCCAAATACTGGGGGAGGGGAGAGGCAAAACTGTTTGCTGCTGAGAACCACTGCTTTAGAGGAACATCTCAGAGATGGAGAGTGATTATAGATAGAAGAGGAGGCCAGATAAAACAAGATCTCTCTTTCTTTTTTTATTTATTTTAATTGGAGGCTAATTACAATATTGTGGTGGTTTTTGCCATACATTCACATGAATCAGCCACGGGTGTACATGTGTTCCCCATCCTGAACCCCCTCCCACTGCCCTCCCCATCCCATCCCTCAGGATCATCCCAGTGCACCAGCCCTGAGCACTCTGTCTCATGTATCAAACCTGGACTGGCGATCTATTTCATGTATGATAATATACATGTTTCAATGCTATTCTCTCAAATTTATCCCACCCTGGTCTTCTCCCACAGAGTCCAAAAGTCTATTCTTTACATCTGTGTCTCTTTTGCTGTCTCACATATAGGGTCATCGTTACCATCTTTCTAAAGTAAGTCAGAAAGAAAAACACCAATACAGTATATTAACGCATATATAAGATCTCTCATAACTGTGAAGTTACTCAGTTGTGTCCAACTCTTTGTGACCCCATGGACTGTAGCCTGCCAGGCTCTTCCATCCGTGGGATTTTCCAGGCAAGAATACTGGAGTGGGTTGCCATTTCCTTCTCCAGGGGATCTTCCCAACCCAGGGATCGAACCTGGGTCTCCCACACTGCAGGCAGACTCTTTACCATCTGAGCCACTGCTACTGGTCTACCACCATTTTAAGCTCAAATGTCTTCTAGTCCTAAATCCAAGGTATGGGAAGAGAAGTAGTTGCATTAAAATGATTCAAAGAAAACAGGAAGGAAAAAATTCTGCTTAATCTTTTGTCCATCTTCCACTTGAACACCAAGATCATCCTTCTTGTAAATTACCCAACATAATCCCAGAAGTTTTGACAAATATTTGAGTACCTACTACATGCCAGAGAAAGATACATTTATCAACTGCATTTACTGAATAGACAAATCACTCTTATAGACAGTATTTTCTTCATAAACTCTCATTTGGTGAAAAATTCTTAAATATGATACTAAAAGCACAAGCAACAAAAAATAGGTAGATTGGACTTTATCAAAATAAAAAAACCCTTTGTACGTCAAGGGACACCACCAAGAAAGTGAATAAACAACCCATATAATCAGGGAGACCTGGTGTGCTGCAGTTCATGGGGTCACAAAGAATCGGACATGACTGGGCAACTGAACAACAGGAGAAAATATTTGCAAATGATGTATCTGATAAGAGACTTGAATCAAGAATATATAAAGGACACATAAAACACCTACAACAATGTTTAGAAAAAATAACTGAAATAAAAATTGGGCAAAAGACATGAACAGACATTTCTCAAAGGAAGATATACAAATGACCAATAAGCACATAAAAAGTTGCCGAATATCACTGCTCATCAAGGAAATTCAAATCCAAACCACAATGAGATATCTACTAGCATGGCTAGAATTTTAAAAGTCAGATAGTAACAAACGTTGGCAAGAAAGTGGAGAAAAACTTTAAATCACAGTATTCATACACTGCTGGAAGGAATGTAAAATGGTGCAGTTACTTTGGTGAACAGTCTGGCAGGTCTTCAAATGATTAATCAGTTACCATATGACCCAGCAAATCCACTCTTAGGTATATACCCAAGAGAAACGAAGACATATGTTCACACAAAAACTTGCACATAAATGTTTATAGCACTGTGACTCATAATAGCCACAGGATAGAAATAACCCAAATGTCTATCAGTGGACAAATGAATGAACAAAATGTGATACAGTGTATAAGCATGCAGTGGAGTATTATTTGGCCATTAAAAGAATAAACATGAATGAGAACATTATGCTAAGCAAAAGAAGCCATTCACAAAAGACCACATACTATATGATTTCATTTAGATGTAATGTCCAGAAAAGGGAAATCTATACAAAAAGTAGATTAGTGACTGCTTAGAGTGGTGAGCGGAGAAGGCAATGGCAACCCACTCCAGTACTCTTGCCTGGAAAACCCCAAGGACAGAGGAGCCTGGTAGGCTGCAGTCCATGGGGTCCCTAAGAGTCAGACATGATTGAGAGACTTCACTTTCACTTTTTACTTTCGTGCATTGGAGAAGGAAATGGCAACCCACTCCAGTGTTCTTGCCTGGAGAATCCCAGGGACGGCGGAGCCTTGTGGGCTGCTGTCTATGGGGTTGCAAACAGTCAGACACAACTGAAGCAACTTAGCAGCAGCAGCAGGGTGGTGAGGGTTATTGAGAGCAGAAAAGAGAATGATAGCTAAACGATATGGGGTTTCTTTTTCAGATAATGAAAATGTTCTAAAATTGACTGGGGTGATGGTTACACATATCTGTGAATATACTAAAAACCACTAATTTGTATACTTTAAAAGGGGTGAAGTATGTGAATTAGATCTCAATAAAGCTGTTTTTTTTTTCTTGCCATTTAAGGTATAATGGAAAACACAGCATTTGTACCATGGTTTATTCACGAAAATGTCTTATTTAAAAATACCCTTGCATCTGGAGAGATCTCATTCGTTGGTTGTGAAGTATAAAGTGATTATTGAATGCTATTTAAACTATTAAATTCATCAGGTAAACATCTGAGAGACTACAGAAATCTTGAAAGTAGGAAAAAAATGAAAATGCAGGCACCAAGGAACTTCAGAGGGCATAAAATGTTGTGCTTAAGATGTATTAGGGTGCATTAAGTAATTGGATTCAGGAGGTTGGGGAGGGGAGGGAGTAAACAAGAAGAGTTAAAAAGCTCCCATGAAAAGCCTTCCTCTAGAAGTCTCCCTTCTTTACCAGCAAGCAGAGATGCTGGAAGATTTTTCAGGAAGCTAAAAATAATTACCCATATGATTTACTCCAGGAACAGATAGGAAGTCAAGTAAATAGGAAGGGCCAAACACAAAGAGATATAATGAAACAAACGAAAAAGCTAAACCAGTTCCCAGGAAAGCTCACTGGGAAGTTTCAGCAACCAGCATGCATTCTTGCTTTTCCCAAGAAGAACATAATATAGGATCTGGGCAGAGCTCACAATTACACTACTTAAATTTCAGCCCAAATAAATTCCATTTCTGTGGTTGCCTGTGTGATATACCAGTTAATCTATCTTATCTCATTGCAGAGTTCTTGGTATGCCTGATCCCCAGAGTCCACAGATTCCCGACCTGAAGAATCGCCAATGACAAGGAATGTCCGCGGGGGGCGGGGAGCGCATTACGAATTTTTTTTATCCTTAATAAATCTCAGTTCCTGCCTTGGTCATTACAAACACCCTGTTTCACCATCAGGCCGAGTCTGAGTACCTCATAAAGCACTGTGCCCCACTTTCAAACCAAAATTAGGGCTAATTGGGGGGCGGGGGGAAAGGCAAAGAGAAAAACCACCAAAGATGGGATTGGCTTTTTCCGCAGAGCCTCGGGTTTCAAAATGACTGCCTTGAAAGCTGAAGTGACCCAGATTATTGGGGGGTGGGTAGTGACATTCATTCTCCTGTAGGGTGGCTGTGGCTTGGTTAAGGAAAGGAAAACTTGGGGAGAAGGGAGTCATCTACACCGAAAGAGAAATAACGGGGAATGGTCTTTAGGTACCACCTGCTTCAAATGAATCACTGCAGTGTCAGCCCTGCACTGATTCCACGAATTGCCAAACAGGATGAGGTAAGGCACAAGCCTGGAGTCCGCCCCCCCACTCCTCCTCCAGCTCGCAGAAGCTTCTGCTGAGGGGCTGACGTCACCCTTCTGCATTGAGGTTCAAGGACCGATAGCAGCACCAGTTAGATGGGGAGTAGAGTTGGGGCGCTATTGCTGTCATCAAGTGGTGAGGGTCCTTCCCCGGGGCTCTGCAAAATGAGGTTCACGCAACGACAGAAAGATGAGTGTAAGGGTGCAGGCGAGTGGGCAAAAGGTCCTAAGACCTGGGTCTCCGAGAAAGCGCAAAGATGCCCCTGGTTTATGTAAGACCCTCTTCCCTTCGTGCGTTTCGGCGCGGCGGCGGCGCCCACCCCCTATCAGTGCGCTTGGGGAGGGGGGGGCTTTGATCTCCCTTGCCCAGCCAAGCAGTTCACGGCGCCTGGCGCCTGCCTCTCGCAGCCCCGCAGGGTCGGGAATAACCGGGAATCTGGGATCAAACCCTGCGCTCTCGCGCCTGCTCCCAGCCGGCCACAGGTTAGCTCCAAGAGGCGCTGCGAACGGGCTGGAAAGGGAGGATGGGGAGGGGGATCCAGAGAGGAAAACAGCCGAATAAAACCACAACTTTCCCCAGAGGCTGACCCTAACCCGCGAGCTTAAAAGAATAAGTCAATACATTAAAATATTTTGGAAAGATCGACAACCTACAGTCATCGCCACCACGCAGCCCCTTGCAACCTATACCGGGCGGGGTGCAGGGTCCGAGCAGCCCCAAGGCTGCACCCTGCCATCCTGCAGCCCCAGCCCTGCGCCTACCTCCGTAAGGAGGGGACCGAGATTTGATTTTTGGTTTGGTTTTTTTCCTCCCCCATCCCTTCCCGGAGCATCACTACACTGACCGATGGACTGCAGCGCAGCCGCCGGTCCGGCGTGGCCACTCACCCAGAAGACGAAGGAGTAGATGATGAGGAGGGTTTTGAGACAGGTTATCACAGGTTTGGTCTCCATTCTCCTCGATGCCATACTACAGAGCTCCGGCGGCGGCGGCGGCTGGAGGAGGGCGGGCGCGCGGGAGGGGGGAGGGGGCGGGGCGGGGCAGGGGCGCGTGCGGCTAGAGGCCCCGTGCGCGCGTGCACGCGAGACTGCGCGCGTGCTTGAGCGCGCACCCGGCAGAGCGCCCACTTAAGGAACCGACCGGCGGTAACTGCGCATGCGGAGGAGGCTGTTCGCCCGCGCGAGTCCGCACAGGCTCAGCCAGCCTGCAGAGGAGTGGGGCAGGTCCTGCGGAAGTGAGTAGAAGAGTTTCTGCCTTGTACGCAATAGGGCTTTCCATTTGCAGGATTGTCTGCACCTGGTTTATTGCCATCCCCGAAAGCAATCGGATTTCTACATTTGGACGGCCCACCAGGCCATCTGAGATGGAAGTGGCCCAGTAGTCGTGTCCTTGGAACAAGCTGGCCTTGTCTGTGCCAGTAACAGACTGTGACAGGTGGCCGGAGATACAGCTGGAGGGATGGTTAGGAACACGGGAGCTCAGACAGACACCCCCAATCCTTGCCACCGCTGGTGCTCCATGCTTTCTTGACATTTCGAAATGATGAAGCCGAATGACAAGGTTCTATGTGAAAGTACCATTCATTCTTCACATAAACTGTATAACAGAAAACATGTTTAAAGTCCTTGAGACTCATATTCCCCACCCTAACAAGTACAAACCAGCTCACACTCAGGAAAGAACTGTTTTAAGGTCAAAAAATAAGGTTGGGAAACAATTCAGAAGTTCCCCAAAACAAACACAGAGTTACCATATGACCCAGTGGTTCCGCTCCCAAGAGAAATGAAAACATGTCCACACAAAAGCCTGCCCATGAATGTTCACAGCACCATGAATGTCCATCACTTGTGAATAGAGGAACATAATGTAGAACATCCATACAATGGAAAATTATTTGGTCACACACACAGACAAAAAAAACAACAACGAAGCACTGATATTTGCTGTAATATGTTTGAGCCTTGAAAATATGCTAAGTGAAAGAAGCCAGACACGAAAGACCACATACTGAATGTTCCATTTATAGGCAATATCCAGAATAGATCCATAGAGACAGAAATAGATTAGTAGTTGCAGGGGGGCAACAGGAATGAGGAGTGACTGTTGATGAGTAGGGGGTTTCTTTGGGGAGTGACAAAAATGCTCTGGAATTAGATTGTGGTGATGGCTGCATGATTTCGTGAATATACTAAAAACCACTGAATTGGACGCTTTAAAAGGGTGAATTTTATAGCACATGAATTATATCCCAATAAAAAAGCAATGTACACCCCACCCAGATTTCCTGTGGCTGGTTTGCAGAGGAACACACAGTACAGATTCTGTGGGAGATTTTGCTGGATTCCTGAGACTCTGCAGTCAAAACAGCGACATTATCACAGGCTAACTTAATTGTGGATGATGCTAAGGATGCCTTTTGTGAAAGAATGAAAAACAAAGTCAATAAAGCTCAAAGAAAGCCTGCCAAGGTCAGTTGCAGGAGTAATTATTACCGCCAGTGGGTTCTACATGGTCCCAGGTCAGTGAGGTCATTTTATAAACAGGACCCAAATATGAGGAAGAGGAGAACTTGCTTAAGGTAATGGCCAACTATGACAGAGAGGTAAGTGGGCATAGAGGGGAGTGGAGAGGAATATGGGTGCAGGCAGAAAAAAAGATTAGGGACAGATTGGCAATGTTTCTCTTATAAAGGAAGATCTTGCAGAGTGATTTTCTACTCCAGTTGCTTATTTGCATCACCTGAAGAACTTAAATACTAACAACAAAGCCTTGACTTCCTGTGCCCAATCCCAGGTAGCCTGAATCATTTGATTTGGAGTGAGAGTGTGGCAGTTTTCCGTTTTCCAGGTGGTCTTAATGGGAATCAAGAGCTCAAACCACAACATGCTCAAACCCACCCTCAGAAAGGCGCTTTCACCTCCACTTTCACAGTCCCTGGGTGGCACAAGAAAAGAATACCGAAGACGTCGAACCCAGTGAGTATTCTTATCCAAAAAGATCTTTCCTGTGCGTAATTACTTGCAAAGGGGTAAAAAAACCTCAGTTTTCAACCCAACTGGGACAACGCTGAGCATCATAGATAATTTCATGAGTTAACATACGATATTCACATATGGCACCCATGAACTCAACTAAGTCACCATTTCACGGTTTGTCTGAAGCTTTTTGGGGTCAAGACTCTTGAAATCTTGGGCTATTCTAGCAAAAAATAATTTATTTAAATATAAAGATAAATAAGAGTATTCAGTAATGTAATTAATGGGTAAATCACCATAGTTCATAACTAGAGTCTTGCTACTCAAAGTGTGGTCTGTGATATAATAGGGTGACAAGCATTGCAGTTTTCCCAGGACTGAAGGGTTTCCTTTAACTCTGGATTTTTATTGGTAAAACCCAGACTAGTTGGCCACCATGTCGGTAAACCAGCAGCATGGCTATCAGCTGGGAGAGCTGATTGAAAATGCATAACCTCAGGCCTCACACCAAGCCCATGTTAACAAGATCCCCAGGGGATTCAGAAGCACAGTAATGTCTGTCAGTTTGTCATGGATTGAATTGTGTCCCCCAAAATGATACGTTGAAGGCCTCACCCCTTTACCTCAGAATGTGACTTTATTTGGCAATAGTGTTTTTTCAGATGTGATTATTTAAGAGGAGGTCATACTGGGACACGACTGAAGTGACTTAGCAGCAGCAGCAGCATACTGGAGTAGGGTGACCCTTAGTCCAATATGACTGGTGTCCTTAAAAGAAGAAGAGACCCAGGAAGAAGGCCACGTGAAGGCACAGACACACATAGGGTAAAGGCCATGAGACTGATTGAAATGATGTAGCTGCAAGCCAGAAGTGCCAAGGATTGTCTCCACTAGAAGCTGGGAAGAGGCAAACAAGGATTCTACCTGGTCTCAGAGGAAGCCTGGCCCTCCTGACACTTTGATTTCAGACTTCTGGCCTTCAGAACTGGGAGAAAATAGATTTTCTGCAATTATTTTAATTGTACTGTGTTACCACAGCCGCAGGAAACTAATCCATGTCGAAGATTCACTGATCTCGTTCCTCAAAATATGACCACAGCTGTCACATTACGTAGCAGTTCACTGCTAGGTATATACCCCCAAGAATTGAAAGCAGGGATTCTAACAAAAACGTGTACATGAGTGTTCACAGCAGCACTAGTCACATTAATTGAAGGGTGGAGACAACCTAAACAAATGTCCATCAACTAAGAAATGGATAAACAAAATGTGATAAATCCATATGGAATATTATTCAGTCATAAAAAGGAATGAAGTACTGACACATGCTACCATATGAATGAATCTTGGAAACTTTATACTGAGTGAAAGAAGCCACACAAATACCACATATTGTACTCATTTTTGTGAACTGTCCAGAATAGGCAAATCCATAGAGACAGAAAGCAGATTAATGGTCTCCCAGGGGCTGGGGCAGGAGGGGATGGGAAATGACTGCCTTACAGTCCAGTGTTTCCTCCTGAGATGATGAAACAGTTCTGGAGCCTGAGAGTGATGACAACATTGTGAATATCCTTAATGCCACTGAGTTGTATACTTTTAAATGGTTAACATGGTAAATTTTCTGATATGTATATTTTGTCACACATGCAAATAGCATATAACCACAGCAAGTCCAAAGGTCCTGTGGCCTACTACATTTGAAGAACTGACAGAAGGTAAGCAAGACTCAATAGCAGGGGCAAAGATGGTGTACAGGAGGCTGGAGGGAGGTCAGCCCATCCAGGTCCTGTTAGATGATAATAAGAATTTTCATATTTTGCTTAAAAACAAGAGGAGCTTTTGATTTGTATTTGTCTTAAATGGAGCAAGTACTTCAAGGAAAACCAGACTGCCACCAAAGCACCTACCTGGTCCCTGCTCCTACGGTCACCCCCAATGTGTTGTTCCCACAGCAACCAGAATGATCTTGTTCAAACACAAAGCACATCATGTCACTCTTGCACTTAAAGCCTTCCAGTGGATTCCCATCATTGCCCAAAGAATCAAATTCCGACTCTTTACCCTGACTTAGAAAGCATGTGTGAGCTGACTCCAACTTCATCTCCCATGCCTCACGCTTTACCCCTGTGCTTCAGCTGCTCTGCCTTCTTCTGGCCCTTCAATCAGACTTCATTTCACCTGAAAGCCTTCACAGTAGCTGGTCCTATCTTTGGAATGCTTTGCCCCTTAAATTCTGAATAGCTGGTCCCTCCCTTCCTGTCATTTAGATCTCAGTATAGATGTCACCTCCTCAGAGAGGCCATTTCAGATGGAAATAGCCACCCAGTCAAAAATAGCCACCTAGTCGCTATATGTTCCAATTCTCTGCATCACACTTACCTAACATTTTCTTATTTGTGCACTTGCTTTGTTGTCTGCCTCTCCCAGTAAGCTCCACCAAGCAGGTAGTTTTGTCTGTCTTATTCACTGCCATATCCCCAATACCTAGATACAGTAGCGATTCAAAAAATGAACTGAGTAGATGGGTGGTACATAGTAGCCACTCAATAGACAATTGTTGACTGATAGAAGAGGGATGTAGTATGTGAAATAGACATCGAAATAAGAAGAGGATAGTGGTCTTTGAGCAGGGAAGACCCAGAGGAGGAAGTTCAGTTCAGTTCAGTCACTCAGTCGTGTCCGACTCTTTGCGACCCCATGAACCACAGCACGCCAGGCCTCCCTGTCCATCCCCAACTCCCGGAGTTCACTCAAACTCATGGCCGTCGAGTCGGTGATGCCATCCAGCCATCTCATTCTCTGCTGTCCCCGTCTCCTCCTGCCCCCAATCCCTCCCAGCATCAGAGTCTTTTCCAGTGAGTCAACTCATCGCATGAGGTAGCCAAAGTATTGGAGTTTCAGCTTTAGCATCAGTCCTTCCAGTGAACACCCAGGATTGATCTCTTTTAGAATGGACTGGTTGGATATCCTTGCAGTCCAAGGGACTCTCAAGAGTCTTCTCCAGCACCACAGTTCAAAAGCATCAATTCTTCGGCATTCAGCTTTCTTCACAGTCCAATTCTCACATCCATACATGACCACTGGAAAAACCATAGCCTTGACTAGACGGACCTTGGTTGGCAAAGTAATGTCTCTGCTTTTTAATATGCTATCTAGGCTGGTCATAACTTTCCTTCCAAGGAGCAAGCGTCTTTTAATTTCATGGCTGCAATCAGCACCCGAAGTGATTTTGGAGCCCAAAAAGATAAAGTCTGACACTGTTTCCACTGTTTCCCCATCTATTTCCCATGAAGTGATGGGACCAGATGCCATGATCTTCGTTTTCTGAATGTTGAGCTCCAAGCTAACCTTTTCACTCTCTTCTTTCACTTTCATCAAAAGGCCTTTGAGTTCCTCTTCACTTTCTGCCATAAGGGTGATGTCATCTGCATGTATGAGGTTATTGATATTTCTCCTGGCAATCTTGATTCCAGCTTGTGCTTCTTCCAGCCCAGCGTTCCTCATGATGTACTCTGCATAGAAGTTAAATAAGCAGGGTGACAATATACAACCTTGACGTACTCCTTTTCCTATTTGGAACCAGTCTGTTGTTCCATGTCCAGTTCTCACTGTTGCTTCCTGACCTGCATACAGGTTTCTCAAGAGGCAGGTCAGGTGGTCTGGTATTCCCATCTCTTTCAGAATGTTCCACAGGTTATTGTGATCCACACAGTCAAAGGCTTTGGCATAGTCGATGAGGCAGAAATAGATGTTTTTCTGGAACTCTCTTGCTTTCTCCATGATCCAGCGGATGTTGGCAATTTGATCTCTGGTTCCTCTGCCCTTTCTAAAACCTGCTTGAACATCTGGAAGTTCACGGTTCACATATTGCTGAGGCCTGGCTTGGAGAATTTTGAGCATGACTTTGCTAGCGTGTGAGATGAGTGCAATTGTGCGGTAGTTTGAGCATTCTTTGGCATTCCCTTTCTTTGGGATTGGAATGAAGACTGACCTTTTCCAGTCCTGTGGCCATTGCTGAGTTTTCCAAATCTGCTGGCATATTGAGTGCAGCACTTTCACAGCATCATCTTTCAGGATTTGAAATATCTCAATTGGAATTCCATCACCTCCATTAGCTTTGTTCGTAGTGATGCTTTCTAAGGCCCACTTGACTTCACATTCCAAGATGTCTGGTTCCAGGTGAGTGATCACGCCATCGTGGTTATCTTGGTTGTGAAGATCTTTTTTGTACAGTTCTTCTGTGTATTCTTGCCACCTCTTCTTAATATTCTCTGCTTCTGTTAGGTCCATACCATTTCTGTCCCTTATCGAGCCCATCTTTGCATGAAATGTTCCCTTGATATCTTTAATTTTCTTGAAAAGATCTCTTGTTTTTTCTATTCTGTTGTTTTCCTCTATTTCTTTGCATTGATCGCTGAGGAAGGCTTTCTTATCTCTCCTTGCTATTCTTTGGAAGAGGAGGAAAGGATGCAGAAATGTTGGTTGGAGGAGGATCTTCCTCAGGCCAAGTTTGACACTTTTGTTTAGGCAGTATGGGAGTGACGTGATCTGACCAATGTTTTAGCAGTTACTTCCCAAAGAAATTTGGGAAACAGCATGCAGGAGTGGAGGTTGCAGAAGAGAGAGACTAGAAACAGGAAGAGAAGGGCTTCCCTGGTGGTTTGGTGGTAAAGAATCTGTCTGCCAGTGCAGGAGATAAGGGTTCAATCTCTGGTCTAGGAAGAATCTCTCACATGCCATGGAACAACTAAGCCCATGCGTCACAACTACTGAGCCCATGCTATAGAGCCCAGGATCCTCAACTATCAACCCCATGTGCTGCAACTACTGAGTCCACACACCCTAGGGCCTGTGATCCTCAACAAGAGAAGCCACTGCAATGAGAGGCCCACGCACTGTAACTAGAGAAAAGCCTGCACAGCGATGAAGACCCAGCACAGCCTAGATAAATAAAGAAAATTATGTACAAAACAGAAACAAGAAAAGGGTTAGGAGGTAGCTGCAATAACCTGATTGGGAGTTGATCAGGGCTGGGCCTTGGGAAGTGGCATGGGGCTGGAGGAGGGGCTGGGGCAGTGCATCTCAACTCTGGCTGTATTAAAATTCACTGAGGAGAAAACCTCCACTTCCAGGCCACTGGAGAGGCTCACCCACCCATTAGCCAGTCCCCCTGCCCTGTTCACGATACAGCCTGCTTCTGCAAAGTGGTGCGATCAAAGGAACTATGTCTTCACTGAATTTTGTGTTGAAGACAGTCAAGATGTTAATGTAAATTTTGAGAACTCCAAACTTACATTCAGTTGTCTTGGAGGAATTGATCATTTTAAACATTTAAATGAAATTGATCTTCTTCACTGTATTGATCCAAATGATTCCAAGCATAAAAGAACGGACAGATCAATTTTATATTGTTTATGAAAAGGAGAATCTGGCCAGTCATGGCCAAGGTTAACAAAAGAGAGGGCAGAGCTTAATTGGCTTAGTGTGAACTTCAATAATTGGAAAGACCGTGAAGATGATTCAGTTGCAGACATGTCTAATTTTGGTCGTTTCTCTGAGATGATGAACAACATGGGTGGTGATGAGAATGTAGATTTACCAGAAGTAGATGGAGCAGGTGATGATTCACAAGACAGTGATGAAGAAAAATGCCAGATCTGCAGTAAGGAATGTTGTCATCACTGGATTTTGAGAAAGAAAAATAACTTCTCTGCAAGATTCTGTAATTGAGAGAATTCCTGAGTTGATAGCTCTAAAGGCAGATACTATATTTGCCTCCTATAACCCATTTTTCAACCTGTTTGCTTTTTTAAAGGCTTCACTAAGGGTTGATATGATTGTACTGGGCAATTTTGGGGCATCCCTCGTGACTCAGTTGGTGAAGCATCTGCCTGCAATGCAGGAGACCTGGGTTTGATCCCTGGATCGGGAAGATCCCCTGGAGGAGGGTGTGGGATCCCACTCCGGTATTCCTGCCTGGAGAATCCCATGGACAGAAGATCCTGGCAACAGTCCATGAGGTCGCAAGAGTCAGACACAACTGAGTGACTAAACCACCACCACCATTTTTTCCATGATGCTGTTGAGGTCCTAGGCAATTGATAAACCAGTTGTGATAAATAAAAACATTTCACCAAAGTCTCCTTTACTTCACAACCTAGATACTGACATGATAGGAAGCACTTAGCTTAGGGAAAGGGACTAAATTTTAGATTTCAGAACATGGATTCAAACTTGCTGAAACAATTGGTTGATACTTTAATAACATGTTGTTCGTCTGGTATATCTTTCAGAATTATTTCACTGAAGTTTTACTTTTCAAAAAATTTGCTTCACATTATTGTACATAAGTGATCATTTGTCAGTGTTCCAGATGTATCTTGGCTAAAATTAGCGAATGCTGTAACTTGATGGTTTTGAACCCTGTACGTTTGGTATTGCTTGATACTTAAACTTCTACATTTCTTAGCACAGAGGATGAAGAAAGGCTGTAGATTGTTGCTTGAGAGTCTGTACATTTAGACCAAATTTGTATTTGCACTGTCATTATGACAAATGAGTGGGAAAAAATGTTAATACACTATTGGATTTTTTTCATTCCTTTCTTTCTTTGTTTTTTTTTTTTGATTCAGCTTGTACCTGGGCTGAAAACCTCAATATATGTTCATGGCAGTGAGGAATTTTTTTAAAATGTCTACATTCTTTCTAATAAACTGTTGGAAGACTTCTTGGCTATCCTTTCAAGTGTCTGGTTTACTGTAATTTCATGTATTGCCATTTACTAGAATGGAGTTTTTATCTTCACTTGAGGAAGAATGTGGGAATATTCCTGTTTGAAAAAGAAAAGCTTGCTGTAATGTCACAGAAAACCTTTTAAAAGTGAATCTGTAATAGAAAATTGTAGATACACTTGCAGCAGTTGGAAAAGAAAGTGTGATTTGATTGAAATAAAACTAAATGTGTTGTCCTCCTCTAAAAATTCACTGGGAAGCTTTTAGACTTCATCCCCTTCATACCTGGTCTCCATCCCCCAGAGATTCTGATTAGCTCAGTTTTTGGTGGGGCCCCAGCAATCATTATTTTTTAAAGCTCCCTATATGTTCTAGCTGGGATTGAAACCACTGGGACAGGTAAAAGAAATTGTTCAGAAATAGAATAGACAGCCCTTGAGACTAAGTGGCTTTGGGTAATGAAGGAAAAGGAGGAATTGAATATGATTGACTTCTAGTGTGAGTAAACTTGGAGGACAGCTTTTATTTTTATTTTATTTTATTTATTATATTGGTTGGTTTTGCCATACACTGACATGAATCCGCGAGTTCCCCTTCCTGAACCCCCCTTCCACCTCCCTCCTCCCCTTATCCTCCCTCTGGGTCATACCTGTGCACCAGCCCCGAGCATCCTGTATCATGCATCAAACTTGGCGATTTGTTTCACATATGATAATATACATGGTTCAATGCCATTCTCCCAAATCATCCCACCCTCGTCCTCTCCCACAGAGTCCAAAAGACTGTTCTATACACCTGTGTCTCTTTTGCTGTCTCGTATACAGGGTTATCATTACCATGTTTCTAAATTCCATATTTATGCGTTAGTATACTGTATTGGTGTTTTTCTTTCTGGCTTACTTCACTCTGTATAATAGGCTCCAGTTTCATCCACCTCATTAGAACTGATTCAAATGCATTGTTTTTAATGGCTGAGTAATACTCCATTGTATATATGTACCAAAGCTTTCTTATCCATTCGTCTGCAGATGGACATCTAGCTTGCTTGCATGTCCTCGCTATTATAAACAGTGCTGTGATGAACATTGCAGTACATGTGTCTCTTTCAATTCTGGTTTCCTCGGTGTGTATGCCCAGGAGTGCGATTGCTGGATCATATGGAAGTTCTATTTCTAGTTTTTTAAGGAATCTCCACACTGTTCTTCATAGTGGCTGTACTAGTTTGCATTCCCACCAACAGTGTAAGAGGGTTCCCTTCTCTCCACACCCTCTGCAGCATTTATTGCTTGTAGACTTTTGGATAGCAGCCATTCTGACTGGTGTGAAATGGTATCTCATTGTGGTTTTGATTTGCATTTCTCTGATTATGAGGGATGTTGAGCATATTTTCATGTGTTTGTTACCCATCTGAATGTCTTCTTTGGAGAAATGTCTGTTTAGTTCTTTGGCCCATTTTTTTATTGGTTCGTTTATTTTTCTGGAATTGAGCTGCAGGAGCTGCTTGTATATTTTGGAGATTAATCCTTTATCAATTGTTTCATTTGCTATTATTTTCTCCCATTCTGCAGGCTGCCTTTTCACCTTGCTTACAGTTTCCTTTGCTGTGCAGAAGCTTTTAATTTTAATTAGGTCCATTTGTTTATTTTTGCTTTCATTTCCAATATTCTGGGAGGTGGGTCATGGAGGATCCTGCTGTGATTTATGTCGGAGAGTGTTTTGCGTATGTTCTCCTCTAGGAGTTTTATAATTTCTGGTCTTTCATTTAGATCTTTAATCCATTTTGAGTTTATTTTTGTGTATGGTGTTAGGAAGTGTTCTAGTTTCATTCTTTTACAGTGGCTGACCAGTTTTCCCAGCACCACTTGTTAAAGATACTGTCTTTTCTCCATTTTATATTCTTGCCTCCTTTGTCAAAGATAAGGTGTCCATAAGTGCGTGGATTTATCTCTGGGCTTCCTATTTTGTTCCATTGATCTATATTTCTGTCTTTATGCCAGTATCATACTGTCTTGATGACTGTGGCTTTGTAGTAGAGCCTGAAGTCCGGCAGGTTAATTCCCCCAGTTCCATTTTTCTTCCTCAAGATTGCTTTGGCTATTCCAGGTTTTTTGTATTTCCATACAAACTGTGAGATTATTTGTTCTAGTTCTGTGAAAAATATCGTTGGTAACTTGATAGGGTTTGCATTGAATGTATAAATTACTTTGGGTTGTATACTCATTTTTACAATATTTATTCTTCCAATCCACGAACATGGTATATTTCTCCATCTACTAGTGTCCTCTTTGATTACTTTCACCAGTGTTTTATAGTTTTCTATGTACAGGTCTTTTGTTTCTTTAGATAGATATATTCCTAAGTATTTTATTCTTTTCATTGCAACAGTGAATGGAATAGTTTCCTTAATTTCTCTTTCTATTTTCTCATTATTAGTGTATAGGAATGCAAGGGATTTCTGTGTGTTGATTTTATATCCTGCAACTTTACTGTATTCATTGATTAGCTCTACTAGTTTTCTAGTAGAGTCTTTAGGGTTTTCTGTGTAGAGGATCATGTCATCAGCGAACAGTGAACGTTTTACTTCTTCTTTTCCAATTTGGATTCCTTTTATGTCTTTTTCTGCTCTGATTGCTGTGGCCAAACCTTCCAAAACTATGTTGAATAGGAGTGGGGAGAGTGGGCACCCTTGTCTTTTTCCTGATTTTAGGGGAAATGCTTTCAGTTTTTCACCATTGAGGATAATGTTTGCTGTGGGTTTGTCATATATAGCTTTTATTATGTTGAGGTATGTTCCTTCTATTCCCACATTCTGGAGGGTTTTTGTCATAAATGGATGTTGAATTTTGTTGAAGGCTTTCTCTGCATCTATTGAGATAATCATATAATTTTTATTTTTCAGTTTGTTAATGTGGTGTATTACATTGATTGATTTGTGGATATTGAAGAATCCTTGCATTCCTGGGATAAAGCCCACTTGGTCATGATGTATGATCTTCTTAATGTGTTGTTGGATTCTGATTACTTGAATTTTGTTAAGGATTTTTTTTTATATGCCACACATATAATTTTACTTAGCCACACATTTCACATCTTCAGATAACATCCAGTAACTTTTTAATATCAACTTGAATATATTAAATTTAAATATTTTTATTTGAAGACAGTCTTTACAGCAACATAATTAATTCCTCTCCTCCATCAAAAATCTATAATGAATATTCTTTCAACTATAGACTATAGACTTTACCCTAACATGATGACACTACATTTAAAATCTAAAAACAAATGCTTCTCCTATACATGCTTATTTTTTTTTAAATGAACTAAAATGATGATCTTCTTTTCTGAATAATATGCTTCAGAAAGGCATTCTTCAATATTACAGGGATAATTATAAGAAAAGGATAGACTTCATCTTATGTCATCCTATTATATATTTTTTCTCTCTGAGATCATACTAAATATATCCCCCTGAGTTTAATTTCAAATCTTTGAAAAAGAGATAGTCTTAAGAAACTGGGAAAGATTTAAGTTTCAATTCAGAAAACATCGTTTTCCTACATGGAAACAGTTTGAAATCACATACTAACTCCATTCTTTTAATTTTTAATATTCTAAAGAAACAATATCTGAAGGAGAAATAGTGACCAGGAGGCAGTGTGATGACAAATTACATTAAAGAATATAATTACCCTTGGCCTTCATAGAGTACTTCCCATTTTCCAGATCTTTACAAGACATGAAATTAAAACCATCAATTGCCCAAGAGGTAGACTATGAACACATTTCCAAACGGGAAAATGAGCACTGAGATGACTTATCACTGTAATGGCTGTAAAAATGGTTAGCAGCAGGACAAGACTAGAAGCAAGAGGAGCTGGTTACAATTGTATACACATGGCTGCCCAAAATACGTCAGTGAAAGGACAGGAGTACTGTTGGTCCACCTATGCAGCTATGCTCCACCTTGCTCTGTGACACACACAGCTGATGGAAGTTTCAATCTCCATTTAAAGCTGACGGCACATCTATTCTCCAATGTCAAACACATGAGATCTACAGGAGGAATGACTATTTGCAGTGCCATCCTCAGACTCAGGAATGTAGGCTACATTGTAACTACATAGAACATATTTCAATAAATGGGATCAATACAGGAAAAGAAAAATTGATCTTGTGCAATAATGAAAGTTACAATTTTAGCTCAACGTTTCTACTCTTATTCTACAAAGAGATGTTTATGAGTACAATTAAAAGCAGATTATGAAACAACTGGATTTGAAATAAAACTCACATCTGCATGTGTTTGTAAGCCTTGGTCTGCATGCTCTTAAATTAGGAGGGAATAAAGATAGTATAATTTGACTGGGTTTTGTACTGAACACATCTCTTTCTAGAATTGAAAGATGTATCCTGATTCACTGCTAATGATTTACCAAGCTCTTCAAATACATTAAAGCACTAAAGAAAATTTGATTATTTCACAGAGCTGTGGCATTAGCCAAAAAAGCAATATGGCTAGACTGGAAGTACACTTGGTGGGGGACGCTAAATGGGAGATGCAGGAAAATAAACAGCTGTATTGTTGTCCTTTAGGCTCATGAGAATGACATCCATGGGTGCCAACCCTGTACTTACTGTGTGAGTAGCCAGTACATTAGGGACACGGTAACATAGATGACACACAGCATGATCCAGTTTATCCTTGTGATGGGCGGCTTGCGGTTACCTGTCACGTGGTACAAGAAGGATTTTTGCATCTATGTTCATCAGTGATATTGGCCTGCAGTTTTCTTTTTTTGTGGGATCTTTACCAGGTTTTGGGATTAGGGTGATGGTGTCCTCATAGAATGAGTTTGGAAGTTTCCCTTCCTCAGCAATTTTCTGGAAGAGTTTGAGTAGAATAGGTGTTAGCTCTTCTCTAAATTTTTGGTAGAATTCAGCTGTGAAGCCGTTTGGACCTGGGCTTTTGTTTGCTGGAAGATTTTTGATTACAGCTTCTATTTCCATGTTTGTGATGGGTCTGTTAAGATTTTCTATTTCTTCCTGGTTCAGTTTTGGAAAGTTGTACTTTTCTAAGAATTTGTCCATTTCTTCCAAGTTGTCCATTTTATTGCCATATAATTGCTGATAGTATTCTCTAATAATCCTTTGTATTTCTGTGTTGTAGGTTGTGATCTCTCCATTTTCATTTCTAATTTTATTGATTTGGTTCTTCTCCCTTTGTTTCTTGATGAGTCTGGCTAGTGGTTTGTCAATTTTATCTACCCTCTCAAAGAACCAGCTTTTGGCTTTGTTGATTTTTGCTATAGTCTCTTTTGTTTCTTTTGCATTTATCTCTGCCCTAATTTTTATGATTTCTTTCCTTCTACTAACCCTGGGGTTCTTCATTTCTTCCTTTTCTAGTTTCTTAGATGTAGAGTTAGGTTATTTAGTTGACTTTTTTCTTGTTTCTTGAGGTGTGCTTGTATTGCTATGAACCTTCCCCTTAGCACTGCTTTTACAGTGTCCCAGAGGTTTTGGGTTGTCGTGTTTTTATTTTCATTCATTTCTATGCATATTTTGATTTCTCTTTTGATTTCTTCTATGATTTGTTCATTATTCAGCAGCGTGTTGTTCAGCCTCCATATGTTGGCATTTTTAATAGTTTTTCTCCTGTAATTGAGATCTAATCTTACTGCATTGTGGTCAGAAAAGATACTTGGAATGATTTCAAATTTTTTTAATTTACTAAGGCTAGATTTATGGCCCAGGATGTGATCTATCCTGGAAAAGGTTCTGTGTGCGCTTGAGAAAAAGGTGAAATTCATTGTTTTGGGGTGAAATGTTCTATAGATATCTATTAGGTCTAACTGGTCTATTGTATCATTTAAAGTTTGTGTTTCCTTGTTAATTTTCTGTTTAGTTGATCTGTCCATAGGTGTGAGTGGGGTATTAAAGTCTCCCACTATTATTGCTTTGTTGTTAATTTCCCCTATCATACTTGTTAGTAATTGTCTTATATATTGTGGTGCTCCTATGTTGGGTGCATAAATATTTATAATTGTTATATCTTCTTCTTGGATTGATCCTTTGATCATTGTGTAGTTTCCTTCTTTGTCTCTTTTCACAACCTTTGCTTTAAAGTCTATTTTATCTGATATGAGTATTGCTACTCCTGCTTTTTTTGGTCTCTGCATGCAATATCTTTTTCCAGCCCTTCACTTTCAGTCTGTATGTGTCCCTCGTTTTGAGGTGGGTCTCTTTTAGACAACATATATCGGGGTCTTGTTTTTGTATCCATTCAGCCAGCCTTTGTCTTTTGGTTGGGACATTCAACCCATTTACGTTTAAGGTAATTATTGATAAGTATGATCCCGTTGCCATTTTCTTTATTGCTTTGGGTTCGAGTTTATACACCCTTTCTGTGTTTCCTGTCTAGAGAAGATCCTTTAGTATTTGTTGGAGAGCTGGTTTGGTGATCCTGAATTCACTCAGCTTTTGCTTGTCTGTAAAGCTTTTGATTTCTCCTTCATATTTGAATGAGATCCTTGCTGGGTTCAGTAATCTGGGCTGTAGGTTATTTTCTTTCATCACTTTAAGTATGTCTTGCCATTCCCTCCTGGCCTGAAGAGTTTCTGTTGAAAGATCAGCTGTTATCCTTATGGGAATCCCCTTGTGTGTTATTTGTTGCTTTTCCCTTGCTGCTTTTAATATTTGTTCTTTGTGTTTGATCTTTGTTAATTTGATTAATATGTGTCTTGGAGTATTTCGCCTTGGGTTTACCCTGTTAGGGACTCTCTGGGTTTCTTGGACTTGGGTGATTATTTCCTTCCCCATTTTAGGGAAGTTTTCAACTATTATCTCCTCAAGTATTCTCTCATGGTCTTTCTTTTTGTCTTCTTCTTCTGGGACTCCTATGATTCGAATGTTGGCGCGTTTAACATTGTCCCAGAGGTCTCTAATATTGTCCTCATTTCTTTTAATTTGTTTTTCTTTTTTCCTCTCTGTTTCATTTATTTCTACAATTCTATCTTCTAGCTCGCTTATCCTGTCTTCTGCCTCCATTATTCTACTGTTTGTTCCCTCCAGAGTGTTTCTAATCTCATCTATTGCATTATGCATTGTATATTGACTCTTTTTTATTTCCTCTAAATCCTTATTAAACCTTTCTTGCATCTTCTCAAACCTTTTATCCAGGTTATTTATCTGTAACTCCATTTTGCTTTCAAGATTTTGAATCATTTTCACCATCAAAATTTGAAATTCTTTATCAGGTAGATTCCCTATATCTTCCTCTTTTGTTTGTGTTGGTGGGCATTTATCCTGTTCCTTTACTTGCTGGGTATTTCTCTGCCTCTTCATCTTGCTTATATTGCTTTGCTTGTGGGTGGCCTTTCCCTCTTCCTACCGTTTGTGGAGTTCTCTTTATTATGTAGTTTCCTCGCTGTGTCTGGGGTTGGATGGGTGACTTGTCAAGGTTCCCTGGTTAGGGAAGCTTGTGTCGGTGTTCTGGTGGGTGGAGCTGGATTTCTTTTCTCTGGAGTGCAATGAAGTGTCCAGTAGTGAGTTATGAGATGTCAGTGGGTTTGGAGTGACTTTGGGCAGCCTGTATATTGAAGCTCAGGGCTATTTTCCTGTGTTGCTGGAGAATTTGCGTGGTTTGTCTTGCTCTGGAACTTGTTGACCCTTGGGTGGTGCTTGGTTTCAGTGTAGGTATGGAGGCGTTTGATGAGCTCCTATCGATTAATGTTCCGTGGAGTCAGGAGTTCTCTGGTGCTCTCAGGATTTGGGCTTAAGCCTCTTGCCTCTGGTTTTCGGTCTTATTCTTGGAGTAGCATCTAGACTTCTCTATCTGTCATTTCCAAGGTGGTTCCCTCTGTTTTAGCTTCTGTTTGCTGGTCTCTTCAGTGTCTAATTTCAGCCCTGACACTAGGGGGCGGTGGTGGACACTTTTTAAGGCTCAGTTGTTCAGCCCTGTTCTGGGAAGGGAGGAACGTTGCAGACAAATATCTCTGGCGTCTGTGGGGAGTGCTCGCAGTGTCTTGGCCACACTGGGTTTGCCCCCATTCATGGCGTGTGTGCTGTCCCTTTCTACACTGCACAAGCTCTAGGTTGCTCTGCCGGGAACTGTCCGAGGCCGGCACTGGGCTGTATGTACTTCCCAGGTCTGAGCGGCTCAGGTTCAGGTACTCGGGTACTCCACAAAGGCGCAGACTTGGTTGGGCCTGCATTTTGTGCCTTCCCCAGTCCGAGCAGCTCAGGTGACCAGGCGTTTGGCGAGCACGGTCGCTGTGACTTATCGCCTCCCTGGTACCTCCCACTCGGTTTTCTGGGTGTACAGCCGGTGCACCTTCTCAGATGGATGTTGACCGGTCAGAAACCCATGAAGTCTTGGTTAGCAATGAAGCCTGCCTGCAGTTTTGTATCAGATGCCTCTCTGGGGCCACAGTTGCCCCCTTCCGGCTCTGGCTGCCCTCCCTTGCCTGTCTTGGCGGGGAATGGGCCGACCGCAGCCGGCTAGCCCTGCTCAGTCCTTTGTTCTGTAAGCGGGGCTGGCGGAGTATTAGGTTAGGGCTCTTCGCCTTTTCATGGGGTAGCTACCCCACAGTCTGCTTTGCTATCCCCAGTTAGTTCTCTCAGATTGCTCTTGTGGCATTCAGGCCCAGTCCTTTCTCTAAGCAGTTCAGCCAGCTCCTCCCTGCCCAGCCCCTGCTTGCTAATGGTGGATGTGGGCGTCTGTGCTGCTTCTCTGCTGGGAGTTACCATTTGGCGGGTAATCTGTGGGTTTTAATTATTTCTTTTTCCTCCCGGTTATGTGGCCCTCTAAGGTTCCAAGGCTCACCACAGACTCGCCAGTGAGAGTGTTTCCTGGTGTTTGGAAACGTCTCTCTTTTTTAAGCCTCCCTTCCCGGGACGGAGCTCCATCCCTACCTCTTTTGTCTCTCTTTTTATGTTTTTCCCTACCTCCTTTCGAAGACAATGGACTGCTTTTCTGGGTGCCTGATGTCCTCTGCCGGCATTCAGAAGTTGTTTTGTGGAATTTACTCAGCGTTTAAATGTTCTTTTGATGAATTTGTGGGGGAGAAAGTGGTCTCGCCGTCCTATTCCTCCGCCATCTTGTTCCCTCTCTCCTCCACTGAAGGGTTTAGGAGAAGGAAGTGGCAACCCACTCCAGTGTTCTTGCCTGGAGAATCCCAGGGACGGAGGAGCTTGGTGGGCTGCCGTCTATGGGGTCACACAGAGTCAGACACGACTGAAGCAACTTAGCAGCAGCAGCTTAGCAGAAGGGTTTAGAGGATGCTTCCTGGCGAAGAGAAGGCCTGTGAGCATGCTTATGGTGGCACGTTTGTTCTGTCCCATTTCTTGTGGGTTGCAGTTGGTCATAAAGACTTGACAAGATTTAGATCCAGCATTTTTTGGCAAAGATGGAGGACGGCTTTTAGAATACCATGTGATCTCAATAAATGGTACATCCAAACAAGGGACTTGTTTACAGTTGTTAGCAGGTATGTAGATGAAGAACTTTTTTAGTCACAAAGGGACATTTTTGTTATAATATTAAAGGAAAATATAAAAGTAGAAAAATACATATGTACTATGATCTGAACCAGGTAAGAACATATAGAAAAGAAATTGGAAGAAAATATGTATAAAATTTTCACACTGGTAGCTCTGGGGGTGGGGGTTACAGGTGATTTTATTTCCTATGTTTTGTATTTACTTCCTTTCCTCAAATTTCTAAATGATCATGTATAACAATTATCATAAAAAGGATATTTTTATAAAGGAAGTCCTCTACATAAAAGGTTAAAGTATTAAAAATTTTAGGGCTTAGAGGGGGGAAACCTTAACTGTTTTGAGAATTTGCTGAAGTGAATTTTGAGCATTCGTCCATTCATCTAAATTTCTGAATTTATTAATATATCTGTGTGTTTCCAGGAGTTCCCACCTGAACACCACAAATGACTTTTACCCTGGGATTCAAAAATGTCTACAGGACAGAGACTGGACCTGCTAAAGGTATGTCTGCGAAAGTCACTCAGGAAAGCACTCAACCAAAGAGAGGAGAGACCTAAGGTTTGTAAATTTAGTCTAAGGAGCTTTAATGTGAGCATCAGAAGGTTGTTCTGAGGACAGCTCAATATATATTATACATGGAATAAATGAGGCAGGTCCTTGTATTTCCTCATTGGGAATTTACCCCTGAGCCTTGGGGGAAAGCAAATGTTCCGAAAATAAAAAATAAAGACTAGATAAGAAAAAAATTTCATAGAGATTTCGAGAGCACAAAGTTTTACAGCCAGTATAGCCTGCTTAACAAAATATTGCAAGGACAAAGGGTACTGTTCTCATTTCCACAGAATGACAGCCGGATGTCTCAAAACGTGGGGTAGAAACATAAGAGACTCAGTCAACTTCCCCAAGCAACACAAGCTAAAAAGAAGGAAAAGGCCCATGCTACTTTGTAACAGGACTACATTTGTGAAACCATACTGGCAGGTCTAAGTAATAGCTAGGAAGACCAGATTTGTAAATACAAGTGCCATCTCCCTGGGGACTTCCTGAAAATCTTGCGATGAATTTGAGAGGGGTTGAAATGCTTCCGTTTTTGTTTGTTTGTTTTGGTCTTGGCAATGCATTCAACATATATTTATAACATTGCTAATTGCCAAATTCATTATTGGAGTAGTGAAAGATGGAGAACAATACGAATATTCATCTGTAGTGTTTTGCCATTTAGTTATTCATTCTACACAATTTTGAAACATCTGCTGTTTGCCAGGTGCTTGTCTAAGCATTAGAGATTCAGTGACCAAACCAAACCAGGTTTCTGTCCTCAGGGAGCTTGTACTCTACTGAGGAAAATGAAGAATAACATGAATTTTAGCATATCCATCCTATAGAATGCTATGATATGGTTTTTATATATTATGTATATTTAACTGTATTAAAACAAAAGATTCATCAAAATATAATACATAATATATAATATTTTACTTACAAAGGCAATTTATAGAAGATAATTGTAACCTGTGACTATAATAATAAAATGTATTAGAGTGTTCATAGGAAAAACTCAAGTTGAAATATACATGATAAATCTTTGAATGCTATTAGGATGGAATTTCACCCCTGAAAATGCTTGTTTGATTTTTTTACAAGCAGTATTACATTTATAATAAAAAAAAAAGTTAGTAAAATGAAACACTGTACAGAGGCTAAACCTTAGAAATGCTGTTTGCAACATTGCCATTGGGATTTTATGTTTATCCTGTGACTATTGGACATAGGGAAATGCAGCTAAAGCTTTTGCATACAATGGTGTTTTTTGGATACAAAAATTATAATCATAACTTCAGAATATTTCCTTTATACCTCAACCAAATGGGAATGCAATGTGAAGGAAATAATTTTGGAGGTAAACTATGTGATGATAGCTCCACATGGACAGAACTCTGGTGTTCATCCTGTCTGGAAGACATAAATCTACCCTTGGAGGGACAGAGCAGAGCTACTCTGAGCCATTCTGTTTTATGTATCATTTGTTTATTGCTGGATACATCCCTTCTTAAATGCCTTTCTTAGAAATTAAATATCATTGTCCATTGGGTTCAGAAACTATCCCATTTATGGCTTTGCTTTCCACCTTTATGTTGTATTTCCAAAGAAATAATCTAAATATCCAGCAATGGGGGATTTGTTAAATGAATGATACTATTGTACAGTCACTTTTCACTTGAGTTTCAGCTATACTTTCGATGCCCTTCTCTGTATCACAGGTGCTTAGCAACCAGTAAACTCCATTTTGCAGGGTCCCTTTCAGCTTGCATCCCGTTAGGCTTGCTACTGGGAGGCACTGGTGGGGAGACTATAAGGTGGAAAACAGAATAGCCTTTTAGTCTGTCTCAAGGGGTCCTCTAGAGGCAGCAACAATGACAACAGGCAACTATTTGTTCCCAAAACATCTGTGGCACTTTAAACAGATTCATAAGGTTGTAGACTCCTAGGTTTCTACTCAGTGATAGCAGTACCTCCAAATGAGGCAGCAGCAGTACCTCTCACAGATCAATATTAAGTGCCATCACCCACGTATCGGCTCCAGCCCCAGGCTGCTTTTCAGGTTTCAGGTGGCAGCCTTCAGGTTTCCTAGGTAAGACACACTGTCATCAGTCATTTGCAAAACTAGCCAGAACTCTTTCTCTCCCTGTTTCCATGCCCTTGTGCAATGCAACTTTGCGACTTTCCACATAAAAAGCGGAATCTATTTCTCTACTCTTCAAATCTGGGTTGGCCTTGTTCCTTAGAATAGTAGGAGGCAGAGAAAAAGGCACTGTGGTAGTCCCAAGCCTAGGCCCCAAAAGGACCCTCTGGCTTCTGCTCTTTCTCTTGGAGCCCCTTGACTTCCATGAAATAAGCCCACGCTGGCCTGCCAGAGAATGACAAACCATGCAGGTCTGAGTCTAGCCAGTCACCTTGTACCAGCTGAAATCCCCAAACATGTAAAGAAGCCCAGCCAAGATCAACAAAGCCAGCCCACAGCCAGTTATAGATGCATGAGAGCCCTCAACTGAAACTACCAAAGTGCTGAGATGAACCCAGCCTAAATTGTTAGCTACAGAATTTTTCTTAAATTCTGGTTTTACACAAGTAAGTTTGAAGTGGTTTGTCACACAGTGATAGCTCACTAAGACACACCTTTCTCCTTTTTTCTTCTTTAGCACTTTTTATTGGAGAAGGAAATAGCAACCCACACCAGTGTTCTTGCCTGGAGAATCCCAGGGACGGCGGAGCCTGGTGGGCTGCCGTCTATGGAGTCGCACAGAGTCAGACATGACTGAAGCGATTTAGCAGCAGCAGCAGCACTTTTTATAACTTTATAGAAAAATACTAGCATTAAGTCTGTTTCTGTATTAAATGTATAGAGTGGTTTCTGTTTGCCTACTGGATACTGACTGTTAAGATGCTATGTCCATAGAATGAAATTCTGTGCAGTCATCAGAGTAATGTTCAAGTAGAATATGTTGACACAGGAAAATTCCTGTAGTATGTTTTTAAGTGAAAATATTAAATTATAAAAAGTACATATCAGTTCAGTTCAGTCGCTCAGTCATGTCCGACTCTTTGCGACCCCATGAATCACAGCACGCCAGGCCTCCCTGTCCATCACCAACTCCCGGAGTTCACTCAAACTCATGTCCATCGAGTCGGTGATGCCATCCAGCCATCTCATTCTCTGTCATCCCCGTCTCCTCCTACCCCCAATCCCTCCCAGCATCAGACTCTTTTCCAGTGAGTCAACTCGACACATGAGGTGGCCAAAGTATTGGAGTTTCAGCTTTAGCATCAGTCCTTCCAATGAACACCCAGGATTGATCTCCTTTAGAATGGACTGGTTAGATCTCCTTGCAGTCCAAGGGACTCTCAAGAGTCTTCGCCAGCACCACAGTTCAAAAACATCAATTCTTCAGCGATCAGCTTTCTTCACAGTCCAACTCTCATATAGTATGATGCAAATTTAAAGATAATGTATCACATATTAATAGTGATAATTATTACCTCATATGATCTGCTATCTGATTACTTTGTGATTTCTTTCCCTTTACTCTTACATTTTCTGCATTTACTGAATGTTTTATAAAAGCATGTGTCTCCTTTATAATTAGAAAAAATTTCATTTTAATTTCCATTATTGAAATACAGTTGATTTACAATGTTGTGTTAATTTCTGCTGTATAGCAAAGTGATTTAGTTATATATATGTGTTCTTTTTCCTATTCTTTTGCATTATGGTTTATCACAGAATATTGAATATAGTTCCCTGTGCTATACAAAAGAACCTTGCTGTTTATCCGTCTAAATCTACTAGTTTGCATCTGCTAATCCCAAACTTCCACTGCATCCCCCACCCCTTGACAACCACAAGTCTGTTCTCTATGTATGTGAGACTCTTTCTGTTTCATAAATAGATTCATTTGTGTCCTATTTTAGAGTCCACATGTAAGTGACATCATATGGTATTTCTCTTTCTGACTTGCTTTGCTTAGTATAAAAAGTAACTCTATTTTTAGTTTTTTGAGGAACCTCCATACTCTTTTTCACAGTGGCTGCACCAATTTACATTCTTACCAAGAGTGTGAGAGGGTTCCCTCTTCTCCATGGACTCTCCAGTGTTGGTTATTTGTAGACCTCTTAAAAAATTTTTAATTGAAGTATACTTGATATACAATGTTGTGTTAATTTGCTGTACAGCAAAGTAACTCAGTTATGCACATATATAAATTCTTTTTTTTATATTTTTTCCATTGTGATTTATCACAGGATACTCCATATAGTTCCCTGTGCTATGGATTAGGACCTTGTTGTTTATCCATTTTAAATGTAATAGCTTGCATCTACCAATCCCAAACTCTCAGTCTACCCTCCCCCACTCCCCCTGCACCAGCAACCACAAGTCTCTGCTCTATGTCTGTGAGTCTCCTTCTGTTTTTGTAGACAGGTTCATTTGTGCCATATTTTGGATTCCACCTATAAATGATATCATATGGTATTTGTCTTTCTCTTTCTGACTTACTTCACTTAGTATGATAATCTCTAGTTGCATCCACGTTGCTGAAAATGGCATTATTTCATTCTTTTGATGGTTCAGTAGTATTCCATTATGTATATGTACTACGTCTTCTTTATCCATTCCTCTGTCAGTGGACATTTAGGTTGTTTCCTTGTCTTGGCTATTGTAAACAGTGATGCTATGAACATAGGGGTGCATTTACCTTTTCAAATTGTAGTTTCGTCTGGGTAGATTCCCATGATTATTGCTGAGTCATATGGCAACTGTATTTTTAGCTTTTTGAGATACCTCCATACTGTTTTCCACAGTGACCCCACCAACAGTGTAGGAGGGTTCTTTTCTCTCCTCACCCTCTCCAGCATTTATTTGTAGATTTTTTAATGATGACCATTCTGACTGGTGTGAGGTCATACCTCATGGCACTTGATTTGTATTTCTCTAATAATTAGCAATGTTGAGCATCCTTTCATATGCCTGTTGGCTATCTGTATGTTTTCTTTGAAGAAACATCTATTTAGGTCTTCTGTCCAGAAATAATCTTAAATTGTTAATTTTTAAGGACATCTAGATGATTCATGGGGTCGCAAAGAGTTGGACACGACTGAGCGACTGAACTGAACTGAACTGACTGAGATTGATATTTGGTTTGGGGAACCATGGTGTTTTATGTAACTCTCCCTTTAGCAATATATACAAAATGACTAAAAAAATAGGTGGCAGGAGAACAGTGTTTTACATCTGCTAACAGTATCCCAAGCTAGGTTGCAGTCACTGTTACTGCCCTGTAATTTCTCATCACACAGTAGCATATGAATTGGAGCATAAACCAATTTTTCTTTCTTCTTTCTTTTTAAATCCTTCAAGTCACCTGACAACAAAGCAGCTGCTGAAATATCTTCCTGACATGTATCCTCTACATGTGTCCAACTCTAGATAATTCACTCAGCAGGTGTATAAATCTTTGATCACTGATAATCTTTTATTAAAAGGATGCTATGCTTCTATACTGACTTCGCTACCTGTGATAAATGCTGTATTTATCCTGTGACATGAAAGATATGATTGATGGAGACACAGCTCAGAGGAATTCAGCCAAAAAGATATCCAGATTCCGTGTAGTGTTTTTTTTTTTTTTTACCATTTTAGTCATTTATATCATAATGTTTATTGACCCTATTTTTTTTTGGAAAGGAAGAAGTAAAACTTTTTGTTTTCTGATGACATGATGCTATCTGTAGAAAATACTAAGGAATCTACAAAGTATTAAAACAAATTTTAAAAGTTTAGCCAGATTGTAGAATATAAGGTCAAGAAGATAAAAAATTAATTGTATCTCTCTATTCTAGCAAGGTGCAATCTGAAAATAAAATTAAGGAAACAGACTCCATTCACAGTAGCATCAATAAGAATGAAATATCAGGGAATAAATTTAACAACAGAAGTGCAAGGCTTGCACAATGAAAACTATAAAACATTGGTGGGAGAAATTAAAGGTCTAAATAAGTTGTGAGATATTCCATGTATGTGGAATTGACAAAAGATTTGAATAGATATTTTACCAAAGAAGATGTAAGAGTGGCCAATAAACATATGAAAAGATTTCAACACTATCAGTCATGAGGGAAACAAACTAAAGTCACCATGAGATACCACTTTACACCCACTAGGATAGCTATAACCAAAAAGATGTGCAGTACTAAATGTTGACATGAAAGTGGAGAAACTGGAACCTTCACAAGCTGCTGTTGAGAATGCAAAAGATACAGCTACTTTGGAAAACATTTTGGAATTTTCTTAAAAACTAAACATAAACTTACCATATGACCCAGCAATTCCACTCCTATGTATATACTCAAAAGAAATGAGTCCACATAAAATTTTTCGTGTACACACAAAAACTTCTACACAAATATTCGTAGCAGTATTATTCATATTATCCTCCCCCAAATCAAACAATCCAAATGTCTAACAACTGGCAATCAGATAAACAAAATGTGGTAGAGCCACACAATACTAATCAGCAATAAAAAGGAGTACTGATACATAAGGGTGAATCTTGAAAATATCCATAAGAAGCTAGACACAAAAGACTAGCTATTATATAACTCCATTTATATGAAATATGCATAAAAAAGGAATATGGGAGTTTGTCTTGGGCTAGGAATATGAATTGGCTATAAACAGGTATGAGACTTTTCTGGGTGACAAAAGTGTTCTAAAGCTGAATTGTGGTGATGACTGCACAGCTCTATAAACTTACTTCAATAAAGCTGTTTAAAAATCTCTAAAGATATGCAAGACCTAGTAATACTGAGTAACTCTGAAAAGATGGGTGCCTGGGGAACAGGAGAGGGAAGATACTTTATCAAATACTTAATATATTTTAAATTTTGTACCATGTGATTGTATTATCAGTTTAAAAAATGAGAACAAATAAAACAAAAATAAGGAAGTGTGGCAATAAAAGTTTAATGGCTTTAATGAGTTCAATAGGAGTAAAACATATGTTAGGCCATAGAAGTGTTCTAGTTTACAGAAAGTGAAAAGTGAAGTTGCTCAGTCATGTCTGACTCTTTGCAGCCCCATGGACTGTAACCCACCAGGCTCCTCTGTCCGTAGGATTTTCCAGGCAAGAGTACTGGAGTGGGTTGCCATTTCCTTCTCCATATTGACCCTATTTTCAAAATCCAGAGATTGATTCACTGCATTCACTGTTTTCAGTGGGAATATCCTCTGCATAATGGTGACTAATGTGTTTTAGTTAGATTCATTTATTAGAGGAGTACTTTAATAAAACAATACATAAAAATGAGTATGTTGAAATTCCTTTTATCTAGTTACAGGGAAATAAATTCTAGACATTCAAGCATGCAGATGTTATATAACCCAGGCCAGAGCCCCATCTGGTATAAGTGGCTAAATTTAAGATGAAGACTGGGCCAGCATGGCTGAAACAGAGCAGGATATTGAGCTGATTATCAACGACTAACTTCTAAATTCAGTCAATATACATGACATTGATCCTAAACTTCCTTTTGTTAGAACTGTCCCCATCAGTGAGCTGATGGCTGCCAATGATTGTCGTATATTGTGATCATCATTACAAGTAATTATTGATCAAGCACTGGCATCAGGATTTGAACCCAGTCTCATTAGGAGCCTGCACTCTTGACAACTGGTTTTGAAGTTAGACTGCCTGGGTTTCCTCCTGGCCTCTGCCATTTACCAGTCTTCACATCTGTAAAATGGGACTATCAATAGTTACTCACTTATTTGGAATAGTTACGGCATAGTGGGTGTTCTGGAGAAGGCAATGGCAAGCCACTCCAGTACTATTGCCTAGAAAATCCCATGGATGGAGGAGCCTGGTAGGCTGCAGTCCATGGGGTCGCTAAGGGTCGGACACGACTGAGCGACTTCACTTTCACTTTTCACTTTCCACTTTCACACATTGGAGAAGGAAATGGCAACCCACTCCAGTGTTCTTGCCTGGAGAATCCCAGGGACGGGGGAGCCTGGTGGGCTTCCGTCTATGGGGTCACACAGAGTCGGACACGACTGAAGTGACTTAGCAGCAGCAGCACCAGTGGGTGTTCAGTAAATGTTAGTTGTCATTGTAATAACACTGTGCAGTCTCCTAGTTACAAAAGTTTTGATCTAAAAGGAACCTCAAAGATGATTAAGTTCACTGTTTTTCAACTGTAGGTCACAACTTGTTAGTGAATTGTGAAATCAATTTAAGGACTTACTTCCAGCACTTCATAAACCAAATAAGAGTATAATCAAATAGAAATTATCAAAGGACATTGCCTATAGTAAGAGTAAGTGTTGTTTCATGAAACATTTGTTTTGGAGAGAGAACAGACATGACTGATCCCCTGCTCACACCACCTCAGGTCTCTTGCTGGTTCTGCCCATCCTCCAGTGTTTTTGTACTCCTCTCCTAAAGAATCTTCCCTGTAGTTTTTCATAAAACTTCCCTTCAGCTACTGGAAACACCATAGCCTAATGTATTTGTATTGTCTATCTGTTGTCACGTAGCAAATTTTTCAAAAACCTGGTGACTTAAAATGACAGCATTCATTATGTTACATGATTTCTGAGGGTCAGGAATCTGGAAGTAACTTATCTGGGTAATTCTGGCTCAGGGAGTTTCATAAGATTTAAGTAAAATTGATAGCTAGGGCTGCAGGATCTGCCTTCAGATTCACTCCTGTGCTTGTTGGCAGGCCTCAGTTCCTTGCTGGCTGTCAGCTGAAGGCCTCAGGTCCTTGTTATTAAGAGTCCATGTCATGGGCCTCTTTATAGGATTGCTCATAAAATGAGACCTTGCTTCCCCCAGAGACAGGGAAGAGAGAGTCCAAGATGGAGGCCACAGTCTTTCATATTTTAATCTGAGAGGTGACATACCATTACTTCTGCTGTATTTCATTGGTTGCAGTGACCAACCATGGGACAGCATAGGTGAAAACTACACAAAGGTGTGAATTGTACAAGACAGGGATCATTGGAGGTCATCTTTGAGGACTGGCTACCATAGGTACCATGGGAGGTTACATCCTGCTGGGGTGGCCTGTAACCAGCTCTCTTGCCTCAGGGTGAGTCAGTCTTGGGTGTATTTTATGCTTCAGAGCTCCCCATGAGATTAGGCTGTGGCTGAGACTTCACCTGAAATCTGACCCTTGGTTGATTTCTGCACCTTTCTTTCTCTCCCTCATCTATTCCCATACCACTTTCTCTTGAAAGCATCTTTGATTAATCACTCACACTCAAATCCTTATCTCAAGGTGTGATTCTGGGAAACCATGGTGTATGTGTGTGTGTATGTGTGTTTGCAGAATGGGTCAATATAAAACATTTCTTACTGTAAGTCATGGTCAAAAATGTTGCAATTTTTTCAGTTTGATCTATATCCATTCATTCATTTTATAGCTGAGTAAACTATAGCCCAAGCAGGTAAAGTCATTAACCCAATATTACCCAACCCTTAGCAGTTAGATGAGTCCTTAGCTTTATTTATTCCTATGCTTAGCCCTCTGGCTATAAAATCACTTCCATTGGATTGAACTTCAACTCTGCCACTTGATAATTGTGTGACATAAGACACTTCAGTCCTTCTGGGCTTTGGTCCCCTGATCTGCAACATGAGAGTAATAACAGCTCTGAGTTGTAAAAAAGGTTGGATCAAAATGAAATCAAATTCAGGCTTCACAATTCACTGGCTTTTTCCCTGCAGTTTTTTTCTTTATTATTGTGATGAAATATACATAACAATGTACCACCTTAACCATTTTAAGTATAGTTCATGAGCATGTGGGCATGCTCAACTCTTTACAACCCCATGGACTGTAGGCCACCAGGCTCCTCTGCCCATGGGATTTTCCAGGCAAGAATACTAGAGTGGGTTGCCATTTCCTTTCCCAGGGGATCTTCCAAACACAGCAATTGAACTCACGTCTCCTGCATTGGCAGGTGGATTCTTTACTGCTGAGCCACATGGGAAGCCCTCAGTGGTATTGCTGCTGCTGCTGCTGCTAAGTCACTTCAGTCGTGTCCGACTCTGTGGGACCCCATAGAGGGAAGCCCACCAGGCTCCCCTGTCCCTGGGATTCTCCAGGCAAGAACACTGGAGTGGGTTGCCATTTCCTTCTCCAATGTGTGAAAGTGAAAAGTGAAAGTGAAGTCGCTCAGTCATGTCTGACTTGTAGCGACCCCATGGACTGCAGCCTACCAGGCTCTTCCGTCCATGGGATTTTCTAGGCAAGAGTACTGGAGTGGCTTGCCATTGCCTTCTCCATCAGTGGTATTAGGCACATTCATATTGTTGCGCAACCATCACCACCATAGAACTCTACAGTGTTGCAAAAATAAAACTCTATGCCTATTAAACAATAGTTCCCCATCTCCCTCCCTACCTAGCCCCTTGGAATCACCATTCTACTTCCCATCTCTAAGATTTACCATTCATTGACTTTTTGACCTTGAGGAAACAATGCATTTTCAGTCCCCTCATGAAAAGAAACTAATACTTTCTAGTGTACATGTGTGTTAAGTTGCTTCAGTCATGTCTGATTCTTTGCGATCCTATGGCCTGTAGCCAGCCAGGCTCCTCTGTCCATGGGATTCTTCAGGCAAGAATACTAGAGTAGGTTGCCATGCCCTTCTCCAGGGGATCTTCCCAAAGCAGGGATTGAACTCACGTCTCTTACATATCCTGCATTGACAGGCAGGTTCTTTACCACCTGGGAAGCTAGGGAGGTCCCATTCTAGGGTACAGTTTATCAAAATACCAGGTTTATATAATCAACAGCAGGATTCCCTGGTGGCTCAGATGGGAAAGAATCCTCGTGCAGTTAGGGAGACCTGGTTTCGATACCTGGCTTGGGAAGATCCCCTGAAGGAGGGTATGACAACCCACTCCAATATTCTTGCTTAGAGAATCCAATGGACAGAGGAGCCTGGCGGGCTACAGTCCATGGGGTCACAAAGAGTCGGACACAACTGAGCGACTGAGCACACATATATTCAACAGTGGCTGGAATTACTGTCATGTACGCGGAAGTGCTTTGTAAACTATAAAGCACATTAAAAATGTGAGCCATTGTGGTTATTGTTTTAGCACTACACATTAATAGGACCTTATTATTATTAGGACCCACTTATTCACTCAATATGCCAGCAAATTTGGAAAACTCAGCAGTGGCCACAGGACTGAAAAAGGTCAGTCTTCATTCCAGTCCCAAAGAAAGGGAATGCCAAAGAATGCTCAAACTACCGCACAATTGCACTCATCTTACACGCTAGCAAAGTCATGCTCAAAATTCTCCAAGCCAGGCTTCAGCAATATGTGAACCGTGAACTTCCAGATGTTCAAGCAGGTTTTAGAAAGGGCAGAGGAACCAGAGATCAAATTGCCAACATCCGCTGGATCATGGAGAAAGCAAGAGAGTTCCAGAAAAACATCTATTTCTGCTTCATCGACTATGCCAAAGCCTTTGACTGTGTGGATCACAATAAACTGTGGAACATTCTGAAAGAGATGGGAATACCAGACCACCTGACCTGCCTCTTGAGAAACCTGTATGCAGGTCAGGAAGCAACAGTTAGAACTGGACATGGAACAACAGACTGGTTCCAAATAGGAAAAGGAGTACGTCAAGGTTGTATATTGTCACCCTGCTTATTTAACTTCTATGCAGAGTACATCATGAGGAACGCTGGGCTGGAAGAAGCACAAGCTGGAATCAAGATTGCTGGGAGAAATATCAATAACCTCAGATATGCAGATGACACCACCCTTATGGCAGAAAGTGAAGAGGAACTCAAAAGCCTCTTGATGAAAGTGGAAGAGGAGAGTGAAAAGGTTGGCTTGAAGCTCAACATTCAGAAAACGAAGATCATGGCATCTGGTCCCATCACTTCATGGGAAATAGATGGGGAAACAGTGGAAACAGTGTCATACTTTATTTTTTTGGGCTCCAAAATCACTGCAGATGCTGATTGCAGCCATGAAATTAAAAGACGCTTACTCCTTGGAAGGAAAGTTATGACCAACCTAGATAGCATATTAAAAAGAAGAGACATTACTTTGCCAACCAAGGTCCGTCTAGTCAAGACTATGGTTTTTCCCGTGGTCATGTATGGATGTGAGAGTTGGGCTGTGAAGAAAGCTGATCGCCGCAGAATTGATGCTTTTGAACTGTGGTGTTGGAGAAGACTCTTGAGAGTCCCTTGGACTGCAAGGAGATCCAACCAGTCCATTCTAGAGGAGATCAATCCTGGGTGTTCATTGGAAGGACTGATGCTAAAGCTGAAACTGCAATACTTTGGCCACCTCATGCGTCTAGTTGACTCACTGGAAAAGAGTCTGATGCTAGGAAGGATTGAGGGTGGGAGGAGACGGGAACGACAGAGAATGAGATGGCTAGATGGCATCACCGACTCTGTGGACATGAGTTTGAGTGAAGTCCGGGAGTTGGTGATGGACAGGGAGGCCTGGCATGCTGTGATTCATGGGGTCGCAAAGAGTCGGACATGACTGAGTGACTGAACTAAACGGAACTGATTCATATAGAGTTATATATCAAAGCATTATGAATTTTTGATCAACCTCATGTCATTATTTTAAAATTAATAGTATCACCAAGCTTGTTTTTATTTTTTTTCCTCTGAAAAAAATTGATTTTTCATTATGGGAAAATTTTCAAAAGATCTTTCTCTAAATGAGTGATTTATAGTTTTCTATATATAGGTCTTTTGTTTCTTTAGGTAGATATATTACTAAGTATTTTATTCTTCTCGTTTCAATGGTGAATGGAATTATTTCCTTAATTTCTTTTTCTATTTTCTCATTATTAGATTCTAAGTAATTTTTAGGTATGTGGAAAAACATAAAAAGATAAATTATAAGTAAGTGAGGGGTTTTAGTTCTTTGTATGTCACAATCTGGTAATATTTCTGACAGTAAGGGAGAATTTGATGATGTTTAGCCTCCAGGGACATTTCTTCTTTGAGAAGAGGAATGTAGTGACTTTATAGTCTGTATTAGCATGAGTCTGTATCTCTATTTGGAGCTGCTACCACTCTGTTTCGATGGATCAAAAATATTTCAAAATTTTAAGGAGAAACAGTTAAATGGATCATGTAAACATCAATTTTAGCAGAAACCAGAAGAAAGGATGTTTTAAAATATAATAACTTGAAGCCTATATTTAGAAAAGAACCTATTTTCACTTGGGTTAGCCTCTCTGTAGATTAAAAGAATGAATTTGCCTATATAGGGAAAAAATAAAATTCTGGCCGAGGGACTGTAAAACTAGTTTTTATTTTAATTTTTTTAGTTAAAAAAAAACAACTGAGTTCATTGAAAACTATGGCGTTCTCTGTAAAGAAATAAGCACTCATGTACTTTCTTGTGGAAAATAGTATATCTTTTATGAAAGGCAATTTGGCAGTATTCATCAAAATTCCGTATGCAGTTTGGACCCAGGAATTCTTCTCGGCATGTACATGTGTGCACGTATATGTCGCTTATTCTGTCAAGTGTTTCTTTTGTAGCTGAATAGATTATATAGATAATACAGGATCTCTAAGCAGACCTAGGGAGACTTAGAAAATTTTTACAGGAATCAAAGTGAACATTTACTTACCGTATGTGTGCACACACATATATAAGAAAATTTATATGCGAGGTTGTTCATTATAGTGTTTATTTTTTAAATTTTGGTAATAGATGAAAGTTTGGAAGGCATCCAGTGTCTGTCAATTTAGGATTGGTTTAGGAACTTATGATACACCCACACGGTAAAATGCTATGCCATATGAAAAGACTGAGGTTGCTTTTTATGTGCTCATGCACTACAAATTCTAAAATATATCATTAAGTAAAAATGTCAAGATGCAGTGCAGTACATATGCTAACTTTTATGTAAAAAGGGAAGAAATATTAATATTTATGTTCAAACACTGGTAAGATAAACAAACAGAATACCCACTTTCTCAAAAGTAGAGATAAAATGCATATGTTCAGTCCTCCCCTTTGCATAAGGAAATGTACCAATAATTGAAAAAAATGGTTTCTCAGCATTTGAACTTGTCTCTGAGAGGGTCAGACATCAGTCTCCCAAATCCAGAGGCAAGTGTGAAGCCAAGTGGGCCCCTCAAAGCATTTATATGTCTTCAAAAAAGATGATATGCTAAGGATCAAAAATGTTGTTTTTGTTCCATCCTCTTTGCAAGTCCTCGGGCACAGGAATGTATGTGGAATATACTGGTTTTTCTCCTCCTTTGGGGACTCAGCCGAAACTGAGGCAGAAAGAGTTTCATTTTTATATCTTCTTATACAATTTTACTATTCACTAGCAGAATACAGAATTGAGCTTATCAGTAGTAACTCCTAAAATTTTCCTGTACATCTCAACACTTGGGTTATCTGTTACCTTATTTAATAAACCACAATTCAACAATTATTCTTGTCCTTATATTCCCTGCCTCACCTAGCACAGAGCCTCATTTAACAGATGCTCAGTAAATGTTTGCTGAATTAAGCCACCTGTTTTATATTACATTGATAAAATCACCCACATGCAGATAAAATGTTAAAATGACTTGCATTTTGGTTGTGAAATTAAAATCCAGAACTATGACCTTCCTTTTGAAATATAAATTGCTTATCTCATAAACCCTTTGTCTATCATTTTGGAAAATATGCTCTTGTACTTTGATTCCCAATCTCTAGATAATTGAGGCAAGACAGTATTCAGTGCTACCGGAATTTAAACCAGTGGTAAAGACATATGTTAAATGTATTGATTTTTTCCAGCATATATTTAGTCCTCTTGCATGTTGTTTCTTTTTCTTCTGATCCAAGTTGGTGGTCAGGATGTAATTTACAAGGTTTCTAAAGTAACTAAATTATTGCCAGCTATTGGACAACTGCCTTTTCCATTTCAAACCTTAGAAAAAGAGCTCTACCAAAGTACAACTTCCAAATGATATTTGTCTTTCTCTGTCAACTTATTTCACTCAGTATGATTATCTCTAGATCCAACCATGTTGCTGCAAGTGGCATTATTTCATTCTTTTTCATGGCTGAGTAGTATTCTATTGTATATATTGTGTGTCCCACAGCTTCTTTATCTACTCATCTGTCGATGGACATTTAGGTTGTTTCCATGTCTTGGCTACTGCGAATAGTGCTGCTGTGAACATAGGGATGCAGGCTGGATAGTCTTTCTATAGCTGGAGAATATGATGATTTTAAAACCTACCTGAAAGTTTTTGATTCCTCTCTCCCATCAAAAGATGGAGTCTGTCCCTCTGATTCTTGAAACTGGGTGAGCCTTTGTAGTTATCTCAATGACTAGAATGTGGCAGAAATGATGCTGCGTGATTTTGGACCTACCTTATAAAAGGCTGTATCACTTCTACATAACTCTCTCTTTGGGGATGCTCACACTTGAAACCTAGTCATCATGTTATAACTAAGCCCAAGCCCCATCATATCAAATACTAGCTTTCTATGTATCACATTGATAAGAGAAAGCTGAGTATTTTGCTTAAAACACTACCTAATGGAGTCTGAGAGAGTCTCAAACAAAGAAGACAATACATCTGGTGCTATCTTGAGAGCTGGCAGGTTGGCTTTAAACTGGATCTTTCCATACAGGGGCTTGATTATGTTTTGTAAGGATCTTAAGATTGGTGGCCACAAGCTGAGTATTTTGAGGTTAGAGGCTCAAAGATTCTTGGCATGTAAACTCTTCCACTGAAGAGTGCTAAGTCTTTCAGGAAGTTCCTATAAAGAACAGTGATTTTGTCTGCAACTTTTATCTTCCTGGGTAACAGGAAGTTAGGCTAACAATTACAATGGAGTAGCAAAGTCAGTTGAATGTAGAGAGTAAGCTGTGTAGGGGTAAATAGTTTGGTTCTTTATGGAGAGGAGATGTGTAGCTGTCTGGCCAGTGCCCCAGGTAAAGTCACAGCCTGAAAGCCATCATCAATCAAGAGACTCGTAAGTGAGTGAGCCATCAGATGATTCTAGCCTGCAGTTACACTGAGTCAAACAGACCTTACCCACATTGCAGATTTGTGAGCAAAATAAATGTTGTTGCTTTAAACCACTGAATTTTTGGATGGTTTACACATACCCATGCATAACCAGAATGAGGAAATTACCATATCTGAGTCCAACTTTTCCAACATAGGAGTAAACACTCAAATTTACAGCCCTATTTGCATTGAGGATATAGAGACAGGACCTAGACCCCCTCAATCAGAGGCACCCGTGTGAGACATCTGTTTAGAAGTGAGCAATCTGATGCTTCCATTTATTCTGAAGACGTGTCTAGCCTCTAGCGGTGGCAATGACAGTAGTTTCTTGGTGGTTGCAAAACTGAGTTCCTGCCACAGATCTGGCATCAGGATAGCAGCAATGAGGGCTTCCTCTAGGGATCAGTGGCAGTAGCTTTGAGGTATAGTTGCAAGTTCTTTTCCTGGACAATTTTGCAGCCCTCCAAGCAACTGGGAGAACTGTGGATGAGTGACATTTCTGCTTAATAATCAACTTGATCAAGAAAATGGTACAAGAAATGGTCACAGGCAAAGGATCCTCAGGAAAGTAGGGGGAGATCTCAAGTTGATTATCTCTTTTCGTTGTTGCTGATGTCTCTGAAAACCTGACTGGTACTGAGTCAGTCCAAGGCATGCATCAATCAAATAGCTAATTAAATTATTACCTGTTCTCACTAGGAATAACATGCTCATTTGGGGTAAGGTTCTAAGGTATGCAGAGGCAGTTGTCATAGAATAATATGCAAAGCTTAGGAAATGCAAAATTTATGGTGGAAGGTAGTTGCTTCTACCTGAACATCACAGTTTAAAAACAAGATGAGAGCTCATATCAAAGAAAAAGCAGAAATTTTTGGAATTTCTATGATTTTATTCAAAGAATCTCTTTATCACTTGTAGCCACTGGGCTGAGATAGCTAAAACAAAACTCAAATTTTGATTCTCAGGCTGTTGTATAAAAATATTGATTTACCAGATATTTTACATAAAAGGTAGATTTCATTTGGAAAGAATGGGATCTCAAGAATGGGAATGGAGGGACTTCCCTGGCAGTCCCATGGTTAGGACTTTGCCTTCCAATGCAAAGGGTGAAGCTTTTGGTACCTGGTCTGGGAGCTAAGATCCTATATGCCTCGCAGCCAAAAAACCAGAATATAAAACAGAAGCAATATTGTAACAAATTCAATAAAGACTTTAAAAATGGTCCACATTAAAAAAAAAAAACTCTTAAAAGGAATTGGAATGGAAACAGGTGGGGCTCAGGTAACTCAGTACTTGAAACCCCATAGAGCTTTCTTTCCTCTCCTGGTTGATGAGGCTGTTCATTCCTTGAAGAGTCTATAACAGCCTTGGGACAGTGTTTGAAAAGGAGAGAAAATTCCTTCTGACTAATGTCTTAGCCCACTCCTTTTTTTAATTTTTTTACAGTTAAAAGTATTTTTATTAAAAAAGCACAAATGCAAAGAAATGAACAGAGGAAAATTTATGCGTCGAACCTGGACTGGTCACTTATGATAATATACATGCTACAATTCCATTCTCCCCAATCATTCCACCTTCACCCTCTCCCACAGAGTCCCAAAGACTGTTCTAAATGCCTATGTCTCTTTTGCAGTCTCTTATACAGGGTTCAGGTTACCATTTTTCTAAATTCCATATATATGCGTTAATATACAGTATTGATGTTCTTCTTTCTGGCTTACTTCACTCTGTATAATTGGCTCCAATTTCATCCACCTCATTAAAACTGATTCAAATGCATTCTTTTTGATGGCTGAGAAATACTCCATTGTGTATATGTACCAAAGCTTTCTTATCCATTCATCTGCAGATGGACATCTAGGTTGCTTCCATGTCCTGGCTATTATAAACAGTGCTGCAATGAACATTGGAGTACATGTGTCTCTTTCAATTCTGGTTTCCTCGGTGTGTATGCCCAGGAGTGCGATCGCTGGATCATATGGCAGTTCTATTTCCAGTTTTCTGAGGAATCTCCACACTGTTCTCCATAGTGGCTGTACTAGTTTGCATTCCCACCAACAGTGTAAGAGGGTTCCCTTTTCTCCACACCCTCTCCAGCATTTATTGCATGTAGACTTTTGGATAGCAGCCATTCTGACTGGTGTGAAATGGTATCTCATTGTGGTTTTGATTTGCATTTCTCTGATGATGAGGGATGTTGAGCATTTTTTCATGTGTTTGTTAGCCATCTTTATGTCTTCTTTGGAGAAATGTCTGTTTAGTTCTTTGGCCCATTTTTTGATTGGGTCACTTAGTTTTCTGGAATTAAGCTGCAGGAGCTGCTTGTATAATTTGGAGATTAATCCTTTATCAGTTGCTTCATTTGCTATTATTTTCTCCCATTCTGTAGGCTGTCTTTTCACCTTGCTTAGAGTTTCCTTTGCTGTGCAGAAGCTTTTGATTTTAATTAGGTCCCATTTGTTTATTTTTGCTTTTATTTCCAATATTCTGGGAGGTGGGTCTTGGAGGATCCTGCTGTGATTTATGTCGGAGAGTGTTTTGCCTATGTTCTCCTCTAGGAGTTTTATAGTTTCTGGTCTTACATTTAGATCTTTAATCCATTTTGAGTTTATTTTGGTGTATGGTGTTAGGAAGTGTTCTAGTTTCATTCTTTTACAAGTGGCTGACCAGTTTTTCCAGCACCACTTGTTAAAGAGACTGTCCTTTCTCCATTTTATATTCTTGCCTCCTTTGTCGAAGATAAGGTGTCCATAGGAGCGTGGGTTTATCTCTGGGCTTTCTATTTTGTTCCATTGATCCATATTTCTGTCTTTATGCCAGTACCATACTGTCTTGATGACTGTGGCTCTGTAATAGAGCCTGAAGTCTGGCAGGTTAATTCCCCCAGTTCCATTCTTCTTCCTCAAAATTGCTTTGGCTATTCGAGGTTTTTTGTATTTCCATACAAATTGTGAGATTATTTGTTCTAGTTCTGTGAAAAATATTGTTGGTAGCTTGATAGGGATTGCATTGAATGTATAAATTACTTTGGGTAGTATACTCATTTTTACAATATTTATTCTTCCAATCCACGAACACGGTATATTTCTCCATCCTTTAGTGTCCTCTTTGATTACTTTCACTAGTGTTTTATAGTTTTCTATGTACAAGTCTTTTGTTTCCTTAGGTAGATATATTCCTAAGTATTTAATTGTTTTCGTTGCAACAGTGAATGGAATAGTTTCCTTAATTTCTCTTTCTATTTTCTCATTATTAGTGTATAGGAATGCAAGGGATTTCTGTGTGTTGATTTTATATCCTGCAACTTTACTGTAATCATTGATTAGCTCTAGTAGTTTTCTGGTAGAGTCTTTAGGGTTTTCTGTGTAGAGGATCATGTCATCAGCGAACAGTGAAAGCTTTACTTCTTCTTTTCCAATTTGTATTCCTTTAATGTCTTTTTCTGCTCTGATTGCTGTGGCCAAAACTTCCAGAACTATGTTGAATAGTAGTGGTGAGAGTGGGCACCCTTGTCTTGTTCCTGACTTTAGGGGAAATGCTTTCAGTTTTTCACCATTGAGGATAATGTTTGCTGTGGGTTTGTCATATATAGCTTTTATTATGTTGAGGTATGTCCCTTCAATTCCCACTTTCTGGAGGGTTTTTTATCAAAAATGGATGTTGAATTTTGTCGAAGGCTTTCTCTGCATCTATTGAGATAATCATATGATTTTTATTTTTCAGTTTGTTAATGTGGTGTATTACGTTGATTGATTTGCGGATATTGAAGAATCCTTGCATTCCTGGGATAAAGCCCACTTGGTCATGATGTATGATCTTCTTAATGTGTTGTTAGATTCTGATTGCTAGAATTTTGTTAAGGATTTTTGCATCTATGTTCATCAGTGATATTGGCCTATAGTTTTCTTTTTTTGTGGGGTCTTTACCAGGTTTTGGGATTAGGGTGATGGTGGCCTCATAGAATGAGTTTGGAAGTTTCCCTTCCTCAGCAATTTTCTGGAAGAGTTTGAGTAGAATAGGTGTTAGCTCTTCTCTAAATTTTTGGTAGAATTCAGCTGTGAAGCCGTCTGGACCTGGGCTTTTGTTTGCTGGGAGATTTTTGATTACAGTTTCAATTTCCGTGCTTGTGATGGGTTTGTTCAGATTTTCTATTTCTTCCTGGTTCAGTTTTGGAAAGTTGTACTTTTCTAGGAATTTGTCCATTTCTTCCAGGTTATTCATTTTATTGCCATATAATTGCTGATAGTATTCTCTAATAATCCTTTGTATTTCTGTGTTGTCAGTTGTGATCTCTCCATTTTCATTTCTAATTTTATTGATTTGGTTCTTCTTCCTTTGTTTCTTGGTGAGTCTGGCTAGTGGTTTGTCAATTTTATTCACCTTCTCAAAGAACCAGCTTTTGGCTTTGTTGATTTTTGCTATGGTCTCTTTTGTTTCTTTTGCATTTATCTCTGCCCTAATTTTTATGATTTCTTTCCTTCTACTGACCCTGGGGTTCTTCATTTCTTCCTTTTCTAGTTGCTTTAGATGTAGAGTTAGGTTATTTAGTTGACTTTTTTCTTGTTTCTTGAGGTGTGCCTGTATTGCTATGAACTTCCCCCTTAGCACTGCTTTTACAGTGTCCCAGAGGTTTTGGGTTGTTGTGTTTTCATTTTCATTCATTTCTATGCATATTTTGATGTCTCTTTTGATTTCTTCTATGATTTGTTCATTATTCAGCAGCGTGTTATTCAGTCTCCATATGTTGGCACTTTTAATAGTTATTCTCCTGTAATTGAGATCTAATCTTACTGCATTGTGGTCAGAAAAGATGCTTGGAATGATTTCAATTTTTTTGAATTTACCTAGGCTAGATTTATGTCCCAGGATGTGATCTATCCTGGAAAAGGTTCCGTGTGCGCTTGAGAAAAAGGTGAAATTCATTGTTTTGGGGTGAAATGTCCTATAGATATCTATTAGGTCTAACTGTTCTATTATATCATTTAAAGATTGTGTTTCCTTGTTAATTTTCTGTTTAGTTGATCTATCCATAGATGTAAGTGGGGTGTTAAAATCTCCCACTATTATTGTGTTATTGTTAATTTCCCCTTTCATACTTGTTAGTAATCGTCTTACATATTGCGGTGCTCCTATGTTAGGTGCATAAATATTTATAATTGTTATATCTTCTTCTTGGATTGATCCTTTGATCATTATGTAGTTTCCTTCTTTGTCTCATTTCACAGCCTTTGTTTTAAAGTCTATTTTATCTGATATGAGTATTGCTACTCCTGCTTTCTTTTGGTCTCTATTTTCATGGACTATCTTTTTCCAGCCCTTCACTTTCAGTCTGTATGCATCCCTCGTTTTGAGGTGGGTCTCTTGTAGACAACATATATGGGGGTTTTGTTTTTGTATCCATTCAGCCAGCCTTTGTCTTTTGGTTGGGGCATTCAACCCATTTATGTTTAAGGTAATTATTGAAAAGTACGATCCCGTAGCCATTTTCTTTATTGCTTTGGGTTCAAGTTTATACACTCTTTCTGTGATTCCTGTCTATAGAAGATCCTTTAGCATTTGTTGGAGAGCTGGTTTGGTGATGCTGAATTCCCTCAGCTTTTGCTTGTCTGTAAAGCTTTTGATTTCTCCTTCATATTTGAATGAGATCCTTGCTGGGTATAGTAATCTGGGCTGTAGGGTATTTTCTTTCATCACTTTAAGTATATCTTGCCACTCCCTTCTGGCCTGAAGAGTTTCTGTTGAAAGATCAGCTGTTATCCTTATGGGAATCCCCTTGAGTGTTATTTGCTGCTTTCCCTTGCTGCTTTTAATATTTGTTCTTTGTGTTTGATCTTTGTTAATTTGATTAATATGTGTCTTGGAGTATTTCGCCTTGGGTTTATCCTGTTGGGGACTCTCTGGATTTCTTGGACTTGGGTGATTATTTCTTTCCCTATTTTAGGGAAGTTTTCAACTATTATCTCCTCAAGTATTCTCTCATGGTCTTTCTTTTTGTCTTCTTCTTCTGGGACTCCTATGATTCGAATGTTGGAGCGTTTAACATTGTCCCAGAGGTCTCTAATATTGTCCTCATTTCTTTTAATTCGTTTTTCTTTTTTCCTCTCTGTTTCATTTATTTCTACAATTCTATCTTCTAGTTCGCTTATCCCGGAGAAGGCAATGGCAAGCCACTCCAGTACTCTTGCCTAGAAAATCCCATGGACAGAGGAGCCTGGTAGGCTGCAGTCCATGGGGTCGCTACGAGTCAGACATGACCGAGTGACTTCACTTTCACTTTTCACTTTCACACATTGGAGAAGGAAATGGCAACCCACTCCAGTGTTCTTGCCTGGAGAATCCCAGGGACGGGGGAGCCTGGTGGGCTGCCGTCTATGGGGTCACACAGAGTCGGACACGACTGAAGTGACGCAGCAGCAGCAGCAGCAGTTCGCTTATCCTGTCTTCTGCCTCTGTTATTCTACTGTTTGTTCCCTCTAGAGTGTTTCTGATCTCATCTATTGCATTATTCATTGTATATTGACTCTTTTTTATTTCTTCTAAGTCCTTATTAAATCTTTCTTCCATCTTCTCAATCCTTTTCTCCAGGTTATTTATCTGTAACTCCATTTTACTTTCAAGATTTTGAATCATTTTCACCATCAAAATTCGAAATTCTTTATCAGGTAGATTCCCTATATCTTCTTCTTTTGTTTGTGTTGGTGGGCAATTATCTTGTTCCTTTACTTGCTGGGTATTTCTCTGCCTCTTCATCTTGCTTATATTGCTTTGCTTGGGGTGTCCTTTCCCTCTTCTTGCAGTTTGTGGAGTTCTCTTTATTATGTAGTTTCTTCGCTGTGTGTGGGGTTGGACAGGTGACTTGTCCGGGTTCCCTGGTTAGGGAAGCATGTGTCAGTGTTCTGGTGGGTGGAGCTGGATTTCTTCTCTTTCCTTTAGAAGACAATGGGCTGCTTTTCTGGGAGCCTGATGTCCTCTGCCAGTATTCAGAAGTGGTTTTGTGGACTTTACTCCACGTTCAAATGTTCTTTTGATGAATTTGTGGGGAAGAAAGTGGTCTCGCCGTCTTGTTCCTTCCTCCCCAGAACACTGGATTCCTATATTCCACCTGGTCGTGGAGTATCCCTTCCCAGCCGCTCCAGCAAGGCGCAGCCGCTGTACCCTACCTTGGACGAGGGGTATCTCCTCAAGGCCGCCCCTCCTGCTTTGAATGTGGATCAGCTCCTCTCGGCCCTCCGGTGCCCAAGCAGCCACCGCCTCCTGGACGTGGTACAGCTCCTCTCGGCCACCGCCCCAACCCTGGGCGCGGGGCAGCTCCTCTCAGCCACAATTCTACACGTGGTCGGTTGCGCCAGGAGCCAGGCGTCTCTGGCGTCTGCGCCGCCGGGAGCCGGGCGTCTCTGGCGTCTGCGCCGCCGGGAGCCGGGCGTCTCTCACGTCTGCGCCCAGCCCACTCCTTCTGACTGTTGCCACACCTAAACTAGAATCAAGTCGTGACAGGCTCCAGTTGGCAAATTGTGAATTTACTAATGTATATTGGCAAAAATCAGAATAGGTTCACTGAGTGCTATACTAAGGAAAGCAGAAAAAAAACACTAGATCAGGCTGAATTCATTATTTAAGAAGCACTTATGAGGAGATTCTGATTTCTTTGTGCCAGTTTAAGATGCTGGAAGGGAATTCAATGGTTTGTTCAGCTGGACTCAATTAAGGTGCCTGGAGTACTTGCCTGGAGAAACCATGAACAGAGGAGCCAGGCAGGCTGCAGTCCATAGGGTCACAAAGAGTCAGACACGACTGAAGTAACAGCACACACGCACAAGTAGAGGAAGCTAAGATGCTAAAAGTTTCTTAGTATGATACAGATGAAGGAATCCAAAGATAGGTAGAAATTTTGTAGTGGATTGATTATACATTACCTATTCACTCATTCTTGGTACTTTACACTTAGAACTTCTGCCATATTTTCTTCCAATAGTGTGCGAAGTGAACTGAAGCATACAAACATAGGAAGTGCACCATATTCTCGGTTTAACATTGAATGTTAAATTTGAAAAATGATTAGCAATGACCCACGACTCATTTTTCTGACCCTTTTCAGACACAAAGTAACTAACACATCCTTTCCAAGAAGAGAATTCACACACTGAAGAAGTGTGCTTCATCAGTGAGTAGATAGCTAATGCCCACTGGTCTTGGAAGGTGGTAGGAAAAGTATTTGACCCTGCTTTGCCCTGGTGGCCACTAGGAGTACCAGTTAGTTGTGGTATGTATTAAGCCATACCTTGCAAGGTGCAGGAAACTGGCAGGTCCCAATCAGTGGGAAATTAGGTTAGGTCAGTGATTTTTGCCCACTAGAGGATATTTGGCAATGTCTATTTGGGTTGCGGCAAATGGGAGGGTGCTACTGGCATCCAGGGAGACCAAGGATGCAGCAAAACATCCCATAGCATACAAGACAACCCCCACTTCCCCAACGAAGTATTATTCAGCCACAAATAGCAATAGTCTCAAGGTTGAGAAACTTGGGATTAGGTATACTTAGAATATGTATAAAGCAGAGACATTACTTTGCCAACAAAAAGTCCATAAAGTCAAAGCTTTGGTTTTTCCAGTAGTCATGTATGGATGTGAGAGTTGAACCATAAAGAAGGCTGAGTGCCAAAGCGCCAATGTTTTCGAACTATGGTGTTGGAGAAGACTCTTGAGAGTCCCTTGGACTGCAAAGATATCAAACTAGTCAGTCCTAAAGGAAATCAATCCTAAATATTCATTGGAAGGATTGATGCTGAAGCTGAAGCGTCAATACTTTGGCCACCTGATGCGAAGAGCTGACTCACCGGAAAATACCCTGATGCTGGAAAAGATTGAAGGCAGGAGGAGAAGGGGATGACAGAGGACGAGATGGTTGGATGGCATCACTGACTCAATTGACATGAGTTTAAGCAAGCTCCAGGAGATAGTGAAGGGCAAGGAAGCCTGGCATGCTGCAGTCCATGGGCGACACAAAGAGTTGGACATCACTGAGTGACTGAACAACATCAAATACTTAAAATATATACAGGAAATAGAAACTGAACAACTCTGCTGTGTTGTGTATAGAGATTGGCAAACATTTTCTTTAGCAGGCCAGGTAGTAAATATTTTAGGCTTTGTGGATCACATAGTCTCTGTTTCAACCATAGACAATACTCATAAATGAAAGAGAAAGTCTATGTTCCAATACAGCTTTATTTCACAAACAGGTTGTAAGCTGGATTTGGTGCACAGATACAGAGGAATAACCTAAACATTACTTCTACAGTTGTTTTGTCCTTTATTTTATGATGCTGATCAACAGCTCTTTTGTTTAGTGATGTTTTTTATTTTGTAATAAATCCTTTCAGTTATAATAAGCTTTAAAAAATAAAGTATGTGATTATTAATGGCAAATGGACTATTGAATTTCCACTTCTCAAGGAAGTTGATCATGGACATGTAAATTGCACAAAATATTTGGAGACATTTACCATTCACCCTGGCAGTCAAAATAATATAATCAATTATGTAAAATCCTGAGACATAAATCTGTGAGGAATACATAGATATCTGTTTTGAAACTTAGTAATTTATTTAAGAAGCCTGAGCCTGAGGTCAGCAGTTTAACATGTACATCATGTCAGAAGGTATATTTATATACACACTGTGAAGCATGACTTTTAATTTAGATCAGTCATTTACTAAATTAATGCCATTCATTTCTACTCCAAGTTTTCATGTGCACATATTAAAAGTGAAATGATAGATGCTACTGTGTTAACACCATTAGCAGAAAGAAGAACTGCATAAAAGAATTAAATGAGGTCAGTTTTATATCAGTAATATTAGAAATTTCAAATGGAAAATCTGGTAATCTCAATGATGGTTTAATTTTATTTTTACTCAGTTCATGGAATCAAAGTGAAGTTCATCTGTCAAAGGGGGAAATATGGCATTATTATTAATTCAATTGAAAATTCAGTTAGAAAGTTCAGCATTGACGACACAGTTCTCTTTTATGATACAGAATGAAAACAACACTTTGTGAAGCTCAGTGTCATGGCTAAAAGATTTTTACAAAGTGAAAATGGAGCAGAAGTGTATTGGAATTGGTTGACATGCACGAATGACACACAACTGAGTCTAAAAAGCTATCCTTCAAAAGTTAAAAGGCAGTTGTCAAAATTCACGACTTTATACATGCACACATTAACTGAACTAAAAAACTATTGCAATTAGTTCATACTGAATATAAAAATATTTTAGCATAGCTGTACATGGTTTTTCTCAAGCTGAGGAAAATTCATATAGGAAAGACTGGTAAAATTTTTTGAATTAAAATAAACTTTGGATATATTGAAATTTTCAAACTGATATTTTGGCCTCTTTCCTTAGTAGGCTGTAGTGGGCAACAGTTCAGTTCAGTCGCTCAGTCGTGTCCAGCTCTTTGTGACCCCATGGACTACAGCACACCAGGTCTCCTTGTCAATCACCAACTCCTGGAGATTGCTCAAACTCATGTCCATTGAGTCGGTGATGCCATCCAATCATCTCATCCTCTGTTGTCCCCTTCTCCTCCCACCTTCAATCCTTCCCAGCATCAGGGTCTTTTCAAATGAGTCAGTTCTTCACATCAGGTGGCCAAAGTATTGGAGTTTCAGCTTCAGCAGTCCTTCCAATGAATACTCAGGACTGATTTCCTTTAGGATTGACTTGTTCAATCTCCTTGCAGTCCAAGGGAATCTCAAGAGTCTTCTCCAACCACAGTTCAAAAGAATCAATTCTTCGGTGCTCAGCTTTCTTTATAGTCCAACTCTCACATCCATACATGACTACTGGAAAAACCATAGCTTAGACTAGATCGACCTTTATTGGCAAAGTAATGTCTCTGCTTTTTAATATGCTGTCTAGGTTGGTCATAACTTTTCAAGGACCAAGCATCTTTTAATTTAATTGCTACAGTCACAATCTGCAGTAATTTTGGAGCCCCCCAAAATAGTCTGTCACTGTTTCCATTGCTCCAGCGTGGGTTGGTGGTAGCCTGCTGCAGGGTTGGGGGCACTGAGTGTGTATCAGTGAGTGCATGGGACCTTTTGAAGGAGGTCGCCATTATCTTCATTACCTCCACCATAGTTTGACCCCAGGTAAATAACAGGGAGGGAACACAGCCCCGCCCATCAACAGAAAATTGGATTAAAGATTTACTGAGCATGGCCCTGTCCATCAGAACAAGACCCAGTTTCCCCCTCAGTCAGTCTCTCCCTTCAGGAAGCGTCCATAAGCCTCTTATCCTTCTCCATCAGAGGGCAGACAAACTGAAAACCACAGTCACAGAAAACTAAACAATCTGATCACATGGACCACAGCCTTATCTAACTCAATGAAACTATGAGCCATGCCATGTAGGGCCACCTAAGATGGATGACCAAGATGGCCACCCAAGATCATGATGGAGAGTTGATGAAACATGGTCCACTAGAGAAGGGAATGGCAAACCACTTCAGTATTCTTGCCTTGAGAATCCCATCAACAGTATAAAAAGGCAAAAAGATGGAACACTGAAAGATGAACTCCCCAGATCGGTACGTGCCAATATGCTACTGGAGATCAGTGGAGAAATAACTCCAGAAACAATGAAGAGATGGAGCCAAACAAACAGCAACACCCAGTTGTGGATGTGACTGGTGATGGAGGTAGAGTCTGATGCTGTAAAGAGCAATATTGCATAGGAACCTGGAATGTTAGGTCCATGAATCAAGGCAAATTGGAAGTGGTCAAACAGGAGATGGCAAGAGTGAACATTGACATTTTAGGAATCAGTGAACTAAAATGGACTGGAATGGGTGAATTTAACTCAGATGACCATTATATCTACTGCTGTGGGCAAGAATCCCTTAGAAGAAATGGAGTAGCCATCATAGTCAACAAAAGTGTCTGAAATGGAGTACTTGGATGCAATCTCAAAAATGACACAATGATCTCCGTTCGTTTCCAAGGCAAACCATTCAATATCACAGTAATCCAAGTCTATGCCCCAACCACTACTGCTGAAGAAGCTGAAGTTGAATGGTTCTATGAAGATCAACAAGACCTTCTAGAACTAACACCCCCAAAAGATGTCCTTTTCATTATAGGGGACTGGAATGCAAAAGTAGGAAGTCAAGAAACACCTGGAGTAACAGGCAAATTTGGCCTTGGAGTACAGAATGAAGCAGGGCAAAGGCTAATAGAGTTTTGCAGAGAATGCACTGGTCATAGCAAACACCCTCTTCCAACAACACAAGAGAAGACTCTACACATGGACATCACCAGATGGTCAACACCGAAATCAGATTGATTATATTCTTTTCAGCCAAAGATGGAGAAGCTCTATACAGTCAGCAAAAACAAGACCAGGAGCTGACTGTGGCTCAGACCATGAACTCCTTATTGCCAAATTCAGACTTAAATTGAAGAAAGTAGGGAAAACCACTAGACCATTCAAGTAGTGGGCAACACCAAAGTAATATTTCTATGGAAGTAAAACATTTATTCGTGACATGTACATGAACTGAAAATTAAATTTCTCTGTATTTCTTTCTACTGATGACTAAAATGTGTGTCTTACTAGTACAGTTGCTTTCCTGTGATTTGTGCAAGAAGTTGCCCTATTTTTTAACATTCATATGTGTAAAATAAGTACCACAAAATAACACTCTTCAACATTGTTCTAGGTATCTTGCTAATCTCCACAGAAAGCACTTAGACTGTTAAGACATACAGTGAGATACTGAACAGGTCAGTAATAAGAGAAATTAGTGGTCCCTCTCTGTTGCTCAGAGCTATTGTTGAGATGATTTTAACAATGGGATCACTGAAAAGGTCATTAAGCTCCAAATACAGTCAATTAAGAACCTGCCAAGAAGGGAAATGGGACCTCTCCTGGCCCTTCACTACTCTGCCCTGTGTTCTCTGTGGTAGGCATTTGTTGTTTTCAACGCCCAGCATCCACTGCCACTTCCCAAGAGTTCCCCAGTTTTCTTTTGGGGAATATCTCTCCCTCATTAAGGTGGTCTTTGTTGTTGTTTAGTCACTAAACTGTGTCCGACTCTTGGTGACTCCATGGACTCTAGCCCACCAGGCTCCTCTGTCCATGGAATTCCCAGGCAAGAACACTGGAATAGGTTGCCATTTCCTTCTCCAGGGGATCTTCCAAAGCCAGGGATTGAACCCTCATCTCCTGCATTGGCAGGTGGATTATTTAGCACTGAGCCCCCATAGAAGCCCAAGGTGGTCTTTGTGTAATATAATTCCAGGTTTCTGCCTCACTGTTTGGAAACCAAAGGCATTCGGTCCTTCCTTGTCTTGCCTACTTCAGCAGCTATGATGGAGAAGTTGACCTGAGCTTGGCTAACATGATGTTGTCTCCTAAACTTGAATCTTGAACAAATGATGCACAAAAAAAATTTGAGATCATGCACTAATTAGTCACTTCTTGCTTTATGTCAGTGGTTATAGAATGCATGGCCTGTGTCTATAGTGACCCTGGTTTCTACAGACTCCCAAACTTGACTTTCCAACCTCTATCTTCAGTTAAGCAGAGTTTGTGTGGGTTACTGGTCAGCAGAGAACTCTGACTGACACATCCTCCTTTAGCAATGCTTCTTCTTACATCCACTGCAAGTGAATTACTCTATAACCGGCCCACCCTGCTTGTCTGTGAGGAAGACATTTCTTCCTAAAGGTAATTTGCATGAAGGTGTTAAGGACTTCGTGTGTTACTCTCCCTAAGAGTCTCAGAGTGGTGAAAGGATCTTTACGGAGAAGGCAGTAGACAAGCCTTGAAGGATAGATGTTCTGGCGTTTGATTTCCATAAGCCTATAGAATGAATGCTGCTGTTTATTGAATACTCTGCTATGTGTGTTTCATTGTGCTAGGGAAGCACCTTATAAACAATCCCCATGGCAACACCTCCAAGAAGGTATTATTATGCCTATTTTATAGATGTGAAATGAAAGGCTTAGAACAGCAAGTGAATTTAAGGTCACCAGGTAATATTTGGGCTTCCCTGGTAGCTCAGTCAGTAGAGAATCTGCCTGCAGTGCAGGAGACCTAGGTTCAGTCCTTGGGTTGGGAAGATCCCCTGGAGAAGGAAATGGTAACCACTCCAGTATTCTTGCCTATAAAATCCCAAGGACAGAGGGGCCTGGAGGGCTACAGTCCATGAGGTCGCAAGAGTCGGACATGGCTTAGCGACTAAACCACCACCATATTGGGGGGAGCCAGAATTTGAATCTATGCTATTTGTTTAAGTCTCCTTTTACTCAGCCTAATGTTTTTGAGATTAATCCATTTTATTGGATCCATCCTAATTCATTCTTTTATTGTTCGTTAACAAGGAGATCAGTCCTGGGTGTTCATTGGAAGGACTGATGCTAAAGCTGAAACTCCAATGTTTTGGCCACCTCATGGGAAGAGTTGACTCACTGGAAAAGACTCTGATGCTGGGAGGGATTGGGGGCAGGAGGAGAAGGGGACGACAGAGAATGAGATGGCTGGATGGCCTCACCGACTCAATGGACATGAGTTTGAGTGAACTCCGGGAGTTGGTGATGGACAGGGAGGCCCTGGCGTGCTGTGATTCATGGGGTTGCAAAGAGTTGGACACGACTGAGTGACTGAACTGAACTGAACTATATGAATATACCACGAAGTTTTTTGCTGATTCATTTTCCTGTCAGAATATTTTGTTAATGGCTAGTCTGAACAAAGGTGTTCTGTACAGTCTTGTACAGGTCTTTCTATAGATGTTTGCATTCCTTTCTTACAGTAAATATATATTTAGAAGTGGAATGGCTGGGTCATGAGGAAGGAATATACTAAATTTTATTAGAAACTGGGACATACAATTTTACATTCTATCAGTAATGTTTGAGAGTTTCAGTTCCACATATTCACCCACACTTGGTATTTTTCATCTTTTCCATTCTAGTGGGTATATAGTTTTATTTCTTTCCCCAATGATTAATAATGTTGAGAACATTTTCAAATGCTTGTTGGCAATTTGGATACCTTTTGTGAAGTACCTATTCAAGTCTTTTGTTCACTTTATTGTTGTTGACTGACTATGAAAATCTGTGACAGTGTACTTGACTGACTACACAGAAAATATGTGATTCTATATCCATGTCAGAGAGCATAACCACCAACTCAGTGAAAGTCACTGTTTACCCAAAAGTGACAAAGCTGAGCTTTGATATAGAGAAAAGTCATATTTATAAAGATTATCTTGCATTACATGTTCCTGCCTATGTATCAAGGCCACAGGTTTTCAACTGACAGTGGTAGGCCAACTTTAACAAGCAAAACTGCTTGCTAAGCCAGTATTTTAACTGATATAGTTGCTAATTTTTTATGAGGCGATAACTCCGAAAAATCTGACTTTATTGCCTCTCAAGAAATTGGAAAATCTGAATACATTGGGATTTTACCCTCTTGACAAATATCAGCTAAAACTGAGCAGTAGCTGCCCTCTTAGATGAAGCACATGCTTTCCGGTTTAGCACAGCCTCAGCATCATCCTCCCTTGTCATCTTAGTCCCAAGTTGTTTCACTCACTTACAGTATCTATGTGGCCTCTGTAAGCATAGGTGAATTTTCATCCTGGTCTCAGAACCAGGCTCACCTCTTCGGAGCTACCAGTTTATTAATTCCTTAGGAATGTTGTGAACTAGATCACTTCCTGCATCTCCCTCTAAACTCTATAAATGCACAGACGAACCTGTGACTCAGTTTCAAGAGACCTTATGCCCTTTGTATATTTAACCTTATTCCAGATTTAATCTTTTCCCAAGCTTATCTTTATTTATCTTTAACTTCCCTGGTGGCTCAGATGGTAAAGCGTCTGCCTACAATGCGGGAGACCCGGGTTCAATCCCTGAGTCGGGAAGATCTCCTGGAGAAGGAAATGGCAACCCACTCCAGCATTCTTGCCTGGAAAAGCCCTGGATGGAGGAGCCTGGCAGGCTACAGTCGATGGGGTTGCAAAGAGTCAGACACGACTTAGTGACTTCATTTTCACTTTCCTCAGCAACTTAAAATATCTTGTTGTAGAAAGTTTATTTAAATCTTTTATTTTTAAGCGATGAATTCTGCCTCTGCATAGGTATTAGGGATGACTTCTAAGAAAATAAAAGCAGCCATTAGCTACAGACCCCAAGTAACTCATTGTTCTGTCCATTTCAGAGAGGATGATCAAGAGGGAAGAAGTGGTAGTGAAAAAAAGAGTCTTCTCCCACCATATAACATGGGTATAAACAGGAGGGGACAAGAGATCGTCTGGCCAAATCATATTATAAAATATGTTATTATATCACTATATCACATTTATTGAATAGCTAAAATTCAAAATAGTGATAACACCAAATTCTAGTGAGGATGCAAAAGAACTGGATCACTCAAAGACTGCTGATGGAAATGTATGATAGAGCCACTCTAGAAAAGAATCTGACAGTCTCTTACAAAACTAAACATATGCTTACCATACAACCCACTAGTTTCATTCTACGTTCATCCCAGAAAATGTATGCTCACATTAAAAAAAAAAAAAAACTGTACGTGGATGTTTAAGAACTATAATCTCCCCAGTTCTTTAATGAGTGAATGCTTAAAGAACTTAAAGTGACATCCATACCATGAGACACAACTTGGCTACAAAAAGGAACAAGCTAATGATATGCATAACAAGCTGGATGGATTTCTAGGGAATTATGCTGAGTGAAAAAAAGATAATCTCAAACGTTTACATACTATATGATTTCATTTATATAACATTCTTGGAATGACAAAAATCATATAAATGGAAAACAGATTAATGGTTGCCAGGGATTGAGTGGGGTGGTGGGGTAGAAGGGAGGTGGTTGTTGCTATGAAGGGTGGAGAAGAGATCCCTGTGATGGAATTGTTCTGTATCTTGACTCTAATGAGTGTCACATGGAACTACATGTGATAAAATTGCATGGAACTAAATACACACACACACACGCACACACACATATTATGTATAAAACTGGTGAAACCTGAAGAAAATCAGTCAGTTGCATCAATCTCAATTTCCCAGTTGTGATACTGTACTCTAGTTAGGGACTAGAGTTACTAGTTAGTTACTCCACCATTGGAGTAAACTAGATGAAGAGTATCTGTGATCCCTCTGTATTATTTCTTAAAATTGCAGGCAAATCTATAATTACTTCAGAATAAAGTTTAAAACATGCCATTATTTATACAAAAGTACTGATTAAAGGGGCCTTTTCTGGTGACTCAGATAGTAAAGAGTCTTCCTGCAATGCAGCAGAGCTGGGCTTGATCCCTGGGTCACAAAGATCCCCTGGAGAAAGGGAATGGCTACCCACTCCAGTATTCTTGCCTAAAGAATTCCATGCATAGAGGAGCCTGGCATGATACAGTCCATGGGGTTGCAGAGTTGGACACAACTGAGCTACTAACACTTTCACTTTTCACTGATTAAAAACTTAGCTTCAAGCTGATGGATCTGATATTCTAGCAAAAGGATTTAGGAGATGCAGAAGCTCTATACAGTGAGCAAAAACAAGACCAGGAGCTGACTGTGGCTCAGATCATGAACTCCTTATTGCCAAATTCAGACTTAAATAGAAGAAAGTAGGGAAAACCACTAGACTATTCAGATATGACCTAAATCAAATCCCTTATGATTATACAGTGGAAGTAAGAAATAGATTTAAGGGAGTAGATCTGATAGATAGAGTGCCTGATGAACTCTGGATGGAGGTTCATGCCATTGTACAGGAGACAGGGATCAAGACCATCCCCATGGAAAAGAAATGCAAAAAAGGAAAATGGCTGTCTAAGGAGGCTTTACAAATAGCTGTGAAAAGAAGAGAAGCGAAAAGCAAAGGAGAAAAGGAAAGATATAAGCATCTGAATGCAGAGTTCCAAAGAATAGCAAGGAGAGATAAGAAAGCCTTCCTCAGCGATCAATGCAAAGAAATAGAGGAAAACAACAGAATGGGAAAGATTAGAGATCTCTTCAAGAAACTTAGAGATACTAAGGGAACATTTCATGCAAAAATGGGCTCGATAAATGGACCTAACAGCAGCAGAAGATATTAAGAAGAGGTGGCAAGAATACGCAGAAGAACTGTACAAAAAAGATCTTCACGACCCAGATAACCATGATGGTGTGATCGCTCACCTAGAGCCAGACATCCTGGAATGTGAAGTCAAGTGGGCCTTAGGAAGCATCACTACGAACAAAGCTAGTGGATGTGATGCAATTCCAGTTGAGCTATTTCAAATCTTGAAAGATGATGCTGTGAAAGTGCTGCACTCAATGTGCCACCAAATTTGGAAAACTCAGCAGTGGTCACAGGACTGGAAAAGGTCAGTCTTCATCTCAATCCAAAGAAAGGCAATGCCAAAGAATGCTCAAACTACCGCACAATTACACTCATCTCACACACTAGTAAAGTCATGCTCAAAATTCTCCAAGCCAGGCTTCAGCAATACACGAACCATGAATTTCCAGATGTTCAAGCAGGTTTTAGAAAAGGCAGAGGCACCAGAGATCAAATTGCCAACATCCGCTGGATCATGGAAAAAGCAAGAGAGTTCCAGAAAAACATCTATTTCTGCTTTATTGACTATGCCAAAACCTTTGACTGTGTAGATCACAATAAGCTGTGGAAAATTCTGAAAGAGATGGGAATAACAGACCACCTGACCTGCCTCTTGAGAAACCTGTATGCAGGTCAGGAAGCGACAGTTAGAACTGGACATGGAACAACAGACTGGTTCCAAATAGGAAAAGGAGTACGTCAAGGCTGCATATTGTCACCCTGCTTATTTAACTTACATGCAGAGTACATCATGAGGAACGCTGGGCTGGAAGAAGCACAAGCTGGAATCAAGATTGCCGGGAGAAATATCAATAACCTCAGATATGCAGATGACACCACCCTTATGGCAGAAAGTGAAGAGGAACTCAAAAGCCTCTTGATGAAAGTGAAAGAGGAGAGTGAAAAGATTGGCTTGAAGCTCAACATTCAGAAAACTAAGATCATGGCATCTGATCCCATCACTTCAAGGGAAATAGATGGGGAAACAGTGTCAGACTTTATTTTTCTGGGCTCCAAAATCACTGCAGATGCTGATTGCAGCCATGGAATTAAAAGACGCTTACTCCTTGGAAGGAAAGTTATGACTAACCTAGATAGCATATTAAAAAGCAGAGACATTACTTTGCCAACCAAGGTCCGTCTAGTCAAGGCTATGGTTTTTCCAGTGGTCATGTATGGTGTGAGAATTGGACTGTGAAGAAAGCTGATCGCCAAATAATTGATGCTTTTGAACTGTGGTGTTGGAGAAGACTCTTGAGAGTCCCTTGGACTGCAAGGAGATCAAACCAGTCCATTCTAAAGGAGATCAGTCCTGGGTGTTCATTGGAAGGACTGATGCTAAAGCTGAAACTCCAATACTTTGGCCACCTCATGCGACGAGTTGACTCACTGGAAAAGACTCTGATGCTGGGAGGGATTGGCGGCAGGAGGAGAAGGGGACGACAGAGAACGAGATGGCTGGATGGCATCACCGACTCGATGGACATGAGTTTGAGTGAACTCCAGGAGTTGGTGATGGACAGGGAGGCCCTGGCGTGCTGTGATTCATGGGGTCGCAAATAGTCAGAGATGACTGAGCGACTGATCTGAACTGAACTGAATGTAATCATATTCCCTATTGGTCTGGCACAGAGCCTATTTCAGTTACTAAGGCTGTATAACAAATTACCCCCAATTATGGGTGGTTTGAAATAATGACATTTATTTCGCCTCAGATCTGTAACTTGAGTGAGATTCATTTCTCTGCTCCATTTTGGTATCAATTTGGGGGATCATACTTGAAGACTAAGGGCTTCCCAGGTGGCTCAGTGGTAACGAATCCACCTGCAATGCAGGAGATGTGGGTTTGATCCCTGGGTCGGGAAGATCCCCTGGAGTAGGAAATAGCAACCTGCTCCACTGTTCTTGCCTGGGAAATGCCATGGACAGAGGAGCCTGGAGGGCTATACTCCATGGAGTTGCAAAGAGTTGGATATGAATTAGTGACTAAACAAAAAACAGAATTTGCCCAAGACAAACTATTTTATTAAATTGTATTTTGGCATCTGTAAAGTAATGCTAATAATAATAATTAGCTTTATAAACAAGTAAATAGAAATTCTTAGGTTCTCAAAGATTTTCTAACCTGTTTTTGCTATGAAGAGTACACTTAATTCCCTTTCCTGGGTTTGAGAGGCTCCTTTGGGGATTGAAGCAATTTGCTGACTTATTCAAAAAACACTTTCATTAGCTGCTTGCCAAAAATATAGGTAAGTAAAAGTAATGGCGATAAAGCTTAAGTTAGTCTGTTTTTCTAATCACTAGGATAAAAATGATGGAAGGAATGGAGATTGCAAGTGTTGATCATACTGAGGTCGTTAGTTTCCTGTAGCCTCTTAGCAAACTATCTCCAGCAGGGATTGTTGGCCTGGACACTTACAGGTGGCCTCTCCATGTAGCAACCCACTCCAGTATTCTTGACTGGAGAACTTCATGGACAGAGGAGCCTGGCAGGCTACAGTCCATAGAGTCACAAAGAGTTGGACATGACTGAGCAACTGAACAACAAAAATGATGGCTTTGCAATGTGTCAACTTGCTTAGGCTGAGCTACATATTCCTTTCCTTTACGTCTCTGATTATGGTGGACCGCAAGAGAGATTCTGATATGAGACTTGGAAGGGAGAAGGAAAAAGCAGCCATTTTGTAGCTCACACATATTGTCACTCATTTGTTCTCTTACCTCATGGGAGTGAGACAGCAGCTGGGTTTTCCACTGCTCTACCTTCCCCCAGCTCCTCCTCCAGCTGCTTCCACTCCTTGGCTCAGTGTGTGGGGTTTAGCTCTGTGATGAAGGGTCCTTCTACAAGACAACCACTCTACCAAGGTCAGAGACAACGGGTTTCAACCCATCCTTGTGGTCTTCAGCTAGTACTTGTGGGTTCCAGCTCATTCTTGCTTTTCCTCAGTTCATAGCCATCTTCCCTTTCCCTACACCCACTGCCTGCTCTGTGGGCTTTAAGCTCCAGCATCAGAAGCAAAGACAACATCCTTACAGAGACTGCTTAACTAGCTTCCACAATTGTGTAAGGTCAGATCCCTGTAACAAATCCCTTTTGTGTGTGTAGTGGTTTTGCTTCTCTGATTGAACCCTATATGATACAGAATTTGAAATCAGAAGTTTCCAGTTCAAACATGCAAGTTCCTATGAATTGATCTTTTAAACAGTATATGTGTGCTTAGTCACTCAGTCATGTCTGACTCTTTGTGACCCCATGGACTGTAGCCCACCAGGCTCCTCTGTCCATGGACTTCTCCAGACGAGAATACTGGAATGGCTTGCCATGCCCTCCTGCAGGGGATTTTCCCAACCCAGGTCTCCTGCATTGAAGGTGGATTCTTTACCGTCTGGGCAACCAGGGAAGATTTAAATGGTATGCTGCTGCTGCTGCTAAGTCACTTCAGTCGTGTCCGACTCTGTGTGACCCCATAGACGGAAGCCCACCAGGCTCCCCTGTCCCTGGGACTCTCCAGGCAAGAACGCTGGAGTGGGTTGCCATTTCCTTCTCCAATGTGTGAAAGTGAAAAGTGAAAGTGAAGTCGCTCAGTTGTGTCTGACCCTTAGCGACCCCATGGACTGCAGCCTACGAGGCTGCTCCATCCATGGGATTTTCTAGGCAAGACTACTGGAGTGGCTTGCCATTGCCTTCTCTGTTAAATGGTATGCTGCTGCTGCTGCTGCTAAGTCACGTCAGTCATGTCCGACTCTGTGTGACCCCATAGACGGAAGCCCACCAGGCTCCCCCTTCCCTGGGATTCTCCAGGCAAGAACACTGGAGTGGGTTGCCATTTCCTTCTCCAATGTGTGAAAGTGAAAAGTGAAAGTGAAGTCACTCAGTCGTGTCCGACCCTTAGCAACCCCACGGACTGCAGCCTACCAGGCTTCTCCATCCATGGGATTTTCTAGGCAAGAGTACTGGAGTGGCTTGCCATTGCCATACTGAGGTGTAATTGACAAACATATTAGTTTTTCACTCATCCAGCATTCAACAGATATTCTGTTGAGCCTTTTCTATACCTCTATTCATCTAATCTTTTTATTTTCAACAAAGACTATTTCTTTAAAAGTATGACTAAGTATAATTAAACTTTTGATGTTCTGGAAAGACTTGTTAAATAAATAGATGAGAAAATAAATTCTTGTGAGAACCCAGATCTCCTTTTTTTTTTTTGGTAGGGGAAAAGGTTACCAGAGAAAGAAGTATTTATGGCTCATCAGCAATAATGTCGTTTATTTGGAGACTCTTAAAGACAAAAAGGAATGTTGGGATTTCAAGCTGTAGGAGAGATGTTTTGGTCTTAGGGATCAGGGGAGGAACACTTCTGTACATTGTATTGTTTAGCTTTCACGTATGCTGTGTCTCAGGCACTACCTCCTGAGGAGCTCAAGGGAGAAAAACAGAGTAAGAGAACAAAGAGCCTCTTCATACACACAGCCCCCCTCACCCATTCCTGGGGTTGGATATTCTTTATTCTTCTGCTCTGAGGAAGGGGAATTGAGTTGATTAGGTAATTTGTACAAAGTGGTCTCCATCAAACAACCTCGTGAGAGTCTTCCTGAAAAGGTATACTTAGCTGCTTTTCAACTGCATAAATCACAATTTAAAATCTGTTGCACAGAGGGAAACATTACAGTGACTCATTTTTCCTTGAAGATGGATAAGCATCAGCTCATGCATTTTTACAGAGCTCACATTTCTGTGTCGATACGTGCATTTTTAGAGAGCTCACATTTTGTGTTGATATATCTATTTTGCAATTTAAATATTTCATTTTTATGACTGATATTAAAAGTACTGTAATGCCACTGGAGGTGTGAGACCCCTAGAATTTGGTTAATTATGAGTATACCTGGAAGTCATTTCATGATGCCTAAACTTTAAAAGATTTAAAGCATATCACTTTTCCAGAGACTCATGAGTCTTCACACATCAGAGGATTCCAATAAAGAAAAGAACTATACCTTCATTTTATCTAAATTAGACCAAAGAACTGTATAAATGCAAGTGCCACACAAGTGGGACACACTTGGATGACTGTCCCAGTTGTTAACATATTTAAAAACTTCCATATTGGTTAGTGAAGAGATGCTGTTCTGAGCTCCACAAGCTCCCCCTACCTGCCACCCCAGTCACCTCTGTCCACCCCCTCCAGAACCTCAAACACCATTCGTTGATGCAGCAAATAAAAGGTTATCACCCACCACAGTAGGGTATCTTCAGGACTCAATGCCAACACTTGGGTGGGCTTTCAGGCTGGCACCTGAAGTGTGTACAGCTATGAAATCTTTTAAATATCTCTCATGCACACAGATGGAATGGAGAGGGGGCTGACATCGACATTGGGAGATTTCAGGTGGGGTCCTTGCTTAACCTCTCTGACCCTCAGTTTCCCCCATTTATGTAATGGGTGGTATGGCCAAGACTATAGCTTTGAGTTCTATTCTGGGATTCTATGATTTAGAAACATCTGAATGTTTTCCATTTTCATCTTAGAGGTCTGGAGTCTTGCAGGGGGAGAAGAATGGCTAAAATGAGTTGGATAGCTTGTTCCAAAAGGCTGGCCTAGCAGTGGGAACGACACAGTGAACACTGGAAAAGATCCCTGAACAACCCTGCTGAGTAAACCATTTGCAATTCTGATTCTGAAACCTCTCAAAAAAATTCATACTGGAGCTAGAAAGTACCCAGAGAACAGCAGCTAAAAGGACCAGAAAAACAGAAGGTCTATTTGAAGGCAAATGAAAAGATTTCTTACTCTTCTGCCTGGAAAGGCAAGCTGGAGTGGGAGACAGAGTCAAAAACTATACATTTCTGAGACATGGGATGATGAACACCAGCTTATTCATCGAACCTATTCTAAGCAGCTCTTGAAGATTCAAAGGACTAAATTTAGAGTCCTCTCCCCTCTGTACCCATGATAGGAATGTAAAGTGGGAGTGATGAGTTTATGAAATGTGTCACTCCAAAGCAGTGCTTTGAGCAATTTATATTGATTCAAACAGGATAGGTATTCTTTTATGGTAACAAATCTATAACCTATGTAGAAACACTGATACTCAGGCTACATACGGCAAGTAAACTCTGACCTCTTCTAACCCAGTATGGCCACTGTCACACACAGAATGTAGGCTCAAATGACACCAAGATAGGCTTCCAGAAGGACAATTCACTTCATCTTTTTTCCCCTTTTTTAATTTTCACTATTTCGTTGTAATTGTTTTAGAGAAGTAATGAATGGGCACTTTCAAAAAGGAAATTCAAACAGTTCAGAAGACTATGAAAAGTAAAGTAAAATTTTCTCCTGCCAACATCCTTCTCTTCACAAGTAATCACATGAATAGCTGTCTGTCCATTTCCCCTTGTTAAAATATATATATGTATATATACATATATATAATTATAGTTGTGTGTGTATATATATATATATATATGTTGTTGTTGTTCAGTTGCTAAGTCGTGTCTGACTTTTTGTGACCCCATGGACTGCAGCATACCAGGCTACTCTGTGCTCCACTATCTCCCAGAGTTTGCTCAAATTCATGTCCATGGAGTCAGCGATGCTATCTACCATCTTATCCTTTGCCATTCCCTTCTTCCTTTGCCTTCAAGCTTTCTCAGCATCAGGGTCTTTTCCAGTGAATTGGCTCTTCACATGTAGCCAAAGAGAGAGAGAGAGAGAGTGTGTGTGTGTGTACAGTTTACTTTTAAAATATTTTGGGTACCTTTCTATATCAATACATATACACTTAACTTTTTATTGGCTGCATAATATTCCATTGTGTGAATAAATCATAGTTTATTTAACCTACTAGCAAACAGGATGTTTCCTGCCTTTGCCCCATTTACAATGTTACAATGATTATTTCTTATTCTCACATATATTTTATACCTTGGTTCACTTGTTTGTTAGGGTGTTTCTAAACAATAACTTTCTGGAAAATATACCACTACATTAAATTATATCTCATGATGGTTTGATGAAATGGTCAAATTTCTCCTCCAACTTATGCTCTCACCAACTGTTTATGAGGTTTCCACATTTTTACTGCTGCTTCTCCCAGCTGCACAGAAACGTATTCAGGGAAGTATATTCCTACTCTTCTAAGCGCACAGATGTTATGAGGATAGCACAGTGATATAAATAAGCTTGGGGAGTTGGAGAAATGCCATATAACAATATCTCTGTTGGCCAAATGGATAAAATCAAATCATGAATAGTTTTTCCAATGAATTTCATTTCTAGCTTCCAAACAGGGGATTTGAGCAGAATTTTATTTTTTAATGTATATTTATTATGTATTTCATCCACAGAAGAGAGTACACCTTAAAAAGTATAAAAAGTGAACACCTATGTAGAATCTTCTTTCTTCTGCCAGTGAGAGGTTGGGTTGAATAGATTAACGGCAGTTTTCATTTCCATTTACCTGATCATGATGGAGATCACACAATCTCCCCTTTTTGTATCCTTCTTTGCCTAATCCTCCCCGTGTGTGTATTCAGTAACATGTAAGCAATTAATAGACCTTACTCATTTTAATTTTGTGATTATTTCAAGGAACATCATGGGTTTGTTTAAATTCCAAAACTAAGGGGTTAAGGTGTGATACATCCCAGGATTATATGCATATTGCTAAGAAACATGGCCTTACATCCAAGGAATAGATCCCTAGTTGTGAACTTTTCAGCATTAAAAAGCAGATGGGAGTGTACATGATAGAGTGTGCCTGGAGGGAGACCTAGGTGAAGGTGTGTGCGATGGGGGAGGGGGGCAGTGTTCCATATGCTTCTAAAATATACCTGCTGTTCCCAGTTATGCAAATTGATGGAAAAAAGGCCAGAGCTTGGAAGCTGGTGGATGGCAAGAAATAGCTCCTCTCTCTCCTCCCGCTTAGCCTGCAGCATATGGATGGAGAGGCTGTGATGGACAGAAAGAAGCAAGTTCGCCCTCTACTCTACCCTAGCTGCATCTTACATCACAGAAACACAGGCCTTCCTGTGTCCCTTCAGGAACATGTGATGTTCAGTGTTTTTAGATACATTGATTCATTTTTGTTGAAATCTTTTAGGAAAGGTTTCTGATGGGAAATCTTTAATTATTAAAATCCAGCTACTACAACCATTTAAAATTATAATGCCTTGAATAGCTGTGCTTCTTTAATTTGTTTCATTAATTTACTGTAAAGGCAGCCTCTAGGGACTTGTTTACAAGGTAAGGGATATCAGAAAAATGCTGCTAATTCTCCTTGGATATTTCTAAGTCTGGATATATTCAAATATCTGAATAATTACTTGAGTTATTTTAATTTAATTTTAGTATTTCTCAATATACAAATAAAATATGAGAAACAATTTTTTTAATATGAAGATTTTTTTCAAGCAGGAATGTGGAGCCTAGGGTAGAAATTTCAGCTGGCTTATAGATCCGGGCATTGGTTAGCTACTCCCTGACACCTGGTTATTATTAGTATGGTAACACTTCCCATACCCTGTGACCATAGGCATTTACTGGCTTCATGTTGCTTTTTTATTTGAACACCATACAGCATGTTTTAAGCCCAGTAGCCAGAGGTATTTGTTTGCAGAACTTAATTCCTGTACTAAATAAATAAATAAATAAAAATCACTTCCTCTTTTGCAAGTCTGCCAATTTGTGTTCTTCAAGGGGCAATTATGTTAGTGCAAAAACCACAGTGATAAATAATCTCCCTGTATTTGAATTTTAAAATGAAGCCCTCCAGAGGGTTAGGTCAGAAAAAAACAGTGATAGCTTACTTTGCTGGACTCAAGTTCAATTTAAAATTCACATGTTAATAAAGAAAACGTCTTTCTTTCTATTTTGGACTGAAAGAGAGAAAATAATGATAAAAGCAAGTTAAGACTTACCTTAGTAATTAGGGAGTCCCAATGGATCAGACTTGCTAATAGGAACCCAATTACAACACATTTTTGAAGGATTTTGTTAGAACTTATAAACATCCCAGAGCTAGTTCTAGAATGTCAGCTTTTCTTTTCCCTTTTAAGTTTACAATTATGTTTTTATTGCATGTTGCATACCAAGTAGGGCTAGGAGAACCCTCTGTCTATTAATCAATTTTGAGACAGTGCATAAGACTCTAGCACATTGGAGCCAGACAGGGAAACACAATTTCTTTGTAGCCCACATGTCAGGGCTTAGTCTTCTATTAGAAAAGCTTGTCATTAATAAAGAATCTACTTTGCATAATTTGTGTCTGAAGATCAGAAATTGCTGTACTTAGTTCACAGTCTCACTGCCAGTACACAGGCACCTGCCAAGTTGAGAGGGTACAGCCACCTGGGACAGCTTGGAACAGAGTGAGGAAAGCTTTTTCAATTTGCCAAGAAAGAAAGTACTACATAAAATGAGCAAGATGGGACCAAAAAGCAAACGCCCCATCTACCCACCTACTGTTCTTGATCTAGAAATCATGTAGTCCTTTGGTTATTGTCAAGGAGCATTGGGAAGAAAACCCATTTCACAAATCCACATAGTACAGAGATTGCTCAGTGGTTATCATCACCCCCCACCCCCCACGCCTCTGGGTTCCTGTGCACTGTTACATTGCTCACTTGATTCTGATTCACTGGCACACGCTGCTATAAAGCATCTTGATGTCCTCGTTGTAGATACATGAGGGTTTGAGAGCGAAGGATCTGAGACAGAATGGCTGCCTTGGGCTCACTGCAGGTGTTACCACTCTTGGTTTTACCTCGGGTGCAAGTCAGAAGACAGAAATGGTAAAGTTTACACATTTAACCCACTGCACTCTCAGTCTGAGAATATAATGAAATGAGCCTTTTGTTGACTCTACTCTTAGGATCCCAGGAGTCTTTCTGCAGGATCTTCATGATGTCAAAGCAACGAGTGTTCAAGTCAGTGATTAACTGGCCAAGCTGGTTGTCTTAGTTTTGTTTCCCCCAGAAGCAAACCTGAAGACAAGTATCCAAATGCAAGTAGCTCATTTGGAGATGATTCCTGGGAAGACTGTTAAGTGAATGGGGGAGTGAGACAGGGAAGATAAGGAAAGCAATAAAGGGTGAATTTCCCAGAAAGATGTCACTATGGAATCCCCAAGGGAAACTGCAACAACTATAGAACCATGGATTAGCACTCTAATCCATGAGCCAAATCCAGCCTGGTTTTATACAGTCCATGAGCTCCGAATGGTTTTTTACATGTTTTAATGGTCACAAGTATCAAAAGAAGACACATAAAATAATGTGAAATTCAAATTTCTGTGTCCATAAATAAAGTTTTAGTGGAACATAGCTATGCTCATTCATTTACAAATTGTTTATGACTGCTTTCACTCTACAAGAGCAGAGTTGAATAGCTGCCATAGATGGGGCCTCCCTGGTGGCTCCATGGTAAAGAATCTGCCTGCCAAAGCAGGAGACACGGGTTCGATCCTTGATCCGGAAGGTCCCACATGCCATGGAAGAATTAAGCCCATGCACCACAACTATGGAGCCTATGCTCTAGAGCCTAGGAGCCACAACTGCTAAAGCCCGCACACTCTAGAGCCCATGGTCCACAGCAAGAGAAGCTGCTGCAACAAGAAGCCTGTGCACCGCAACTAGAGAGTAGCCCCCCCCCCACTCTGTAACTAGAGGAAAGCCCACGCAGCAACGAAGATGCAGCACAGCCAAAAATAAACAAATACATAAATTAAAAGGTTTAAAAATCATTGCAGTAGAAACCACGTGGTGGCAAAGTCTAAAATGTTTACTCTCTGGCCCTTTACAGAAGTGGTTTGCTACCCATGATGTAGAAAGCGCCTCTGAGGTATCTCACCTCAGAGGCTTAAGAGCTGGCATCCTTATCCACCAAGTCCCACTGTCAGTGCATGGGGGCTGATCCTGGAGGACTTTCATTTCCCAGCACCTATAGCCTGCCCTGCAGAACATTCAAGTGTTCTGCATTCTGTGCTAATTCATTCTCAACTCCAAATGACAGAAGTACAGATTTTCCTAATTTTACCAATTCCTAGTTTTCTATATTCATGAGAAAACTCAGTTCCATTTAAATGTCTCTACCTATGTTCCAATGGATTGAATTAAGCAGTCTATATAATCTAAGTTATATAGGAGAGCATTAGGCTCAAAATATGTTGCCTTTGTGGAACAGAGCTAGGGGCATGAAGTGGTTTCCTCAACTGACAACAATTCATGCTAATGGGTAAGTTGGAGCTGAGATGCATTTTTCGTCTATACACCCCCACCAAGTAGTTAGTTATTTCAGTTAGAATGGTATGAAAACCTAAATGGAGATTAAGTTATATAGTTAACTCCATAATTAATATTTTGCTTGTAAATGACTGAAATTGATGAAACATAAAAGGTGGAAGCATTGTCCGAGTTGTTGTAAAGCAAAACTTGCTCTTGCCAACGTGAAACTTGGATTCTAGGCACCAATTTTACCACGATTGTCCTGTATATCCTCTGCAAAGGCGCTATATATATATATATATATATATATATACATAATGTAATAAATATTAGGGGCTTCCCTGGTGGCTCAGCTGGTAAAGAATCTGCCTGCAATGTGGGAGACCTGGGTTCGATTCCTGGGTTGGAAAGATCCCCTGGAGAAGGAAAAGGCTACCCACTCCAGTATTCTAGCCTAGAAATTTCCATGGACTGTATAGTCCATGGGGTCACAAAGAGTTGGACAAGACTGATCGACTTTCACTTAATTACTTAATAAATATATAAATTTATATATAAATGAAGCCTAAACATACAAATTTTATACAACTTTATGCCCTAACTTTTCATAGCCAATTCCACATAGCCTTATCCACTAATTTTCTTAGATGGTCAAACATCACCAAACTCTCTCTCTTTAAAAGTGACAATAGCAGTATGGCTTAAAATCCAAAATAAACAATTCAGAAAAGATTGAAATTGAAAACAAAAATCAAGTTTTTCTTGAGAAACTATTTCAAGTTCATCTCTGCTTACAATTGTTTCCTCCAATAGAGTTGTTAAAGGGTGCAGAATTTTAGATGTTGTATATCTCCCAGCATAACACTGTATTGTTAAAGAGGGAAATATATTTATCTATGCCCAGATTTGAAATTAGAACAAACTGTACACTTTAATGATCCTGTGCGTGACCCTTTTATTTCTACAAGATTAAGTGCTGCCAGATTTCATCATGCCTGCATAAACCTCCCCCTGCTCATTGGAAGGTTAACCTCCTGTCTTGGGATTCTCCCACTGACAGACAAGCCTTCAGTGAAAAGCTCTCCTAGTTTTCCTTTATTAGGAAGAGAATGTTTGGTGATAGCAGGATAAGAAAACACTGGTATTAAATACAGTGGCCTGCTTCTATTTTTCTGGCTTGCTATATTTATTTTTCCAAAGCCAGAAGACACTTTTCCCCCAAATTCCACTCATTCATTCAAGTGTTTATTCATTTGATAAATCTTTGAGTTCCAACAATATATCAGGCAATATCCCCTCAAGTCCCCCTTTCCCAACACCCCCAGCTACCACCCATATATCCCTTTGACTCACTTCAGGTAAAGCTGATAGAAGGCTGGAGGAATGTATGTACTGTGCTGGGATCTTCCATGTTACCCCAGCTACCAGACCACATGACAGATTGCCACAACTTAAGATGGTACAGTGGGGATTGACTCCAGGGTTGTGAAATTCTGGGTTGAATGCCTTGAAAGAACTCTTCAGGAAACCAAAGTCATTTCACCAGAAAGATTTACCTGCTGGACCCTAAAGGCTAATAGGCAGCTGAATAGGGTTGGCTATCAAAAGAAATAAAAGTTATTAAGCATGGCGAGGGGATCAGAGTTGCAGCAACGATTTAGGCAGTATAGTTCTGGTTAACAAGATGGCTCTGGAAGTGAATGATACTTGCAGTTCATCTCTTTGCTTATACAATCGGCTTTGTAATCAATATTAGAAGAATATTACCTATGTGTCCATTATGGTCATAACAGTATCAATTCTGTTTCCTCTCTCCTTTAAAATACACCTAAATATTTTCCTTAGGGTTCTAACCTTAGGCCAGTGGATTTGAAAAAATCCAAACTACCTACCTATTCTTAATGTACCAGTATTAGGTCTTTCCCTCTTCTGCCAGCTCTTTTTCTTTTGAACAATAACTAGCCCCTTATTTCCATATTCTTGGAAGGGGTCCATTATATTAATATCACGCACTAAAGCTCACTGATACCTGTGAGGTTGTATATGCCTTGAATATTAAAATATTAGATTGCCTTTTTATTGCTTTTAATTATAAATATTGCTTGGGTTGTTATAAAGCAGGAGTAGCAAACACTTGGAAAGCATGCTTTAATCCCTGCTTCCTGCATGGGGCAGGCATTGCTAATCAGATGTAGCCCTCTGAATGCAGCTTCAGAATATTTCCCAACACAAAGTTCAGGAAACCTCTATCAAGATGAAGTCTATTTGCCATTCTTGGTATATTAAGCTATGAATCCTGTTCTTTGGGGTTAATGTCAAGAAAATTACTTTTGAGATAGGTTTGAGCCAGTTTTTAATTTGGAAGGGATGAAAAGAAAGAAAGAGAAGAGCAAATAGAGCACTGCTCATATAAAGCAATGTTTTTCCGAGGAGAATGCTTATCGGATTTAATTTCCATTCTGGCAGATGGATTCTAACGTTTAAACAGAATCTCTTGGGTTTGAAGAAACCTCTCGTGGGTCATTTAGCTCATATCTCAGCACAACCAGAAGATAGATCTCATTATTTTTCTTAAATCCTGTCTTAAAAATAAATGGGCATCTAATGAGTCTTTAAGTAGTGATTTTACTACTTTCTCTGGATGCATGTGCCATAACTTCTGTATTCGAATAGCTTCCTAGCTTCTGTATTTTAACAGCTACTAATTCTTCTCTAATATTTATTTAAAAATTGTCCCATAGCATCACAAGTCCATTGCTGCATCCTCTATACTCATTATGCTTTTAACCTTTTAAACTCATCCAGTGGCCAATCACAGCTAGTAGCTACTGAATAAGAAACATGAGCCATGGATGTTATGGATGGACTGGTTACCACAATCCCCTTGGACTTAACATTTGTTCCTGACCAGTTCCCATTTTTGCATCCCACCTCCCCTAACTCCCAAAACTTGGAGGATAATTGGCAATCATGCATCCGGCCCTTTGGATTCAATTGTTGTTGTTCAGTTGCTAAGTCAAGTTTGACTTATTGCAACCCCATGGACTGCAGCATGCCAGGCTTCTCTGTCCTCCACTATTTCCCGGAGCTTGCTCAAACTCATCTCCATTGAGTCGGTGATGCTATCTAACCATCTCATCCTCTGCCACCCCTGGGAAAGTCAGTCTTTCCCAGCATCAGGGTCTTTTCAAGGCCAAAGGTATTGGAGCTTCAGCTTCAGCATCAGTCCTTCCAATGAATATTCAGGGTTGATTTCCTTTAGGATTGACTGATTTGATCTCCCTGCAGTCCAAGGGACTCTCAAGAGTCTTCTCCAGCACCACAGTTGGAAAGCATCAATTCTTTGGCACTCAGCTTTCTTGATGTCTGACTCTCACATCCTTATAGAAGTGAAGTTGCTCAGTTGTGTTCAACTCTTTGCGACCCCATGGACTGTAGACTATCAGGCTCCTCCATCCATGGGATTTTCCAGGCAAGAGTACTGGAGTGGGCTGCCATTTCCTTCTCTAGGGGATCTTCCCAACCCAGGGATCGAACCCAGGT